>NC_071101.1:5383750-6689375 GCF_024256425.1 Clarias gariepinus
TGCCATCAATTTTGACTAACTTTCCCAATGCCACCAGAGCTCACACAGCTGCAAAACAGATCCATCACCCTGCTTTACAGTGGGATGGTGTAATTTTCACAGTAAGCCTTGTTGGCTCATCTGTGACTATAAACCTGAATTTCTTTTAAAAAAAAAAGGTTTGTTTTCCTTTTTATCCCGAACAATTATTCTGACAGTAGTGGGTGAAATCTTTCTTGGTCTACCTGGCATTTGTAAGTGTTAAGATATCTTTTTCTATCTTTTTTCTGCTTTTTAAGGTTCAACTATCTTGTTACGCTGGTCCATTGGTAGTACATTGGTACATTTGGGATCTATGGAAATTTGGAGGCCGGGTTAGTGGTCTTGGGCTATTTGATGGCTGATGGCCTACATATGTAGCAGGCTGTACACAGGTGGTATTCAGGTGCCTGTTTATCATGGCAAGCATTGTTGCCTATCATTGGTTTTTGCCACATTGTTTTTTGTGGGATCAGACCTTCATGGTTGAGCGTTGGGTGTACATGAACCTGTCACCAGTTTACTGGTATATAGTGGATAATCAGTGTTAATGTGTTATGTTTTGTGATATTAATTCTATGGCTGATCAGTTTGTTTAGAGATGTTTGTAAACAAATGTTAACAATCTTTTTTTTTTACTGTGAAAAAAAAATTATTTACTTTGACAGGCTGCAAAGTGACTAAAGACAATTTAAAAAAATTGGAGCAATCTCATTTCCCCTTTCGTCTGTTCCAATCATTCAGCATCACCAGTATACCGTATTAATCACAAGCCTGATTATCTGTTGTTATCTGCACTTGTTTCTCACTGGCTCATGCTTTAAGTTAGATGTGTCGAATGATTCATAGGTTAGTGTGTGGCTTAACAAACAAAAAGCAATCCTCTGAAATTGCTACTTTAACTGGACTGAAACCAAACAAAACAGTCCTTCAGGTAAGCCTGTAGAACTCTTCTTCAATACTTTATCAAAAATACAAGAAAGTCAAAATCTTTCAAAGCAAAATATGATTAAATGTAGATCTCCCCATCCCTCCATCTAAGAACCTCTAGTCCAACTTGGGGCTGTGGTGGCCACTGGTGACCATTGTATTTATTCCCATTTTTACAAACATGGTAGGACGTCCGGTCAACATTCACACATGATTTCACGCACTATGGGCAATTTGGGAACATCAATTATGCTAATCTGCATGTCTTTGGACTGCGGACTTTCACCACTGCAAAGCCTTTTTTTCCTTTTTTTTTGAGCCATTCAGAGGCGGACTTGCTGGTTTGGTTCAGATCATTTTGGAAGACGTTGCCACCTGCTTCTCGTGCGTTCTGTCCATGTGCCAGACTCATTACAATAAATATTGCATTTTGTATACAAAGTTAAAAGAAATAAAAATCAAAAAAGGTGATTAAATATGCCCAGACCTACCTGGCCCACTGCAGCAGAATGCACCCATGCAAATGATGTTTATTAGGAAAGAGATGGAGCACAAACATATTAGAGTCATATTAATCCAGAACTTCCCATTTTCTAAAGGCTGATGTAAATCTGGAAACGTATTATTTCTGTCACCTAAAATACACACAATCACACTGCAATATTAGTATAGTGCTGATGAAATCATATTCTGTAAGAAAACATATAGAATACCAGGTGACTTGTTACTATCTAGTTAGCTGCACATGTTGATCACGCTAGCACAGATTCTTTTATAATTCTATATTTTTTAATAACTGCTGATATTGTAATGTGGATTATTGTTTAGTTTAGGCTTGGGAAACTGTTTGAGAGGAATGATATGTTTAATAAATTGTGCAACATATTTGCCTGAAACCTGAATTAAACATGCATATGGATCCCAATTAATGAAACTGTCATTTGTTTAAAAAGCTCATTATGCACACATCAGTGACATCATATCACATCTAAACTAATAATTGAAAAATAAATCAAACTGGCTAAACAAAAGGAACAGACATGTAAACAAAGTAAATGATGACCAGCTATCTTTTTTGTACAATGTTTATGTGTAGACAAGATTCACAAAATTTGCACCAAAAACTCTTCTATACCGCTTATCCTGTGTACAGGGTCGCGGGGGGCCTGGAGACTATCCCAGGAAGGCACGAGGTGAGGTACACCCTGAACAGAGTGCCAATCCATCGCAGGGCACACACACACCAACAACAACGTGCACTTCGGGAACACCAATTCATCTAACCTGCATGTTTTTGGACTGTGGGGGAAACTGGAGTACAAGGCTATCTACTCTGCTACTGTGTGGGGAATGAAACACAGCTTGACTAATAGACATCAGCAGATTCATCTCATTGTATGTCATATTGTATCTTTAAGTATACAAATATGTACAAGACAAAATCAGTATCAATAACGTATTGGCACCCACCTGTAGTAAAGTTGAGTCTGATGTGTTTCCCAAACTGAGTGTGTGTCGCATCATTTCGACCTCCACAGTAATAAAACCCCAGATCTGTCTCCCTAACTTCAATGATTACTAAACTGACTGAACTGTTACTTTCTGTTACATCAAAGTGACTCTTGTCTACATTATAATCAATATAAAAGCGTTTGCCTATTTTCCTTTGTTTGGCCCATATAATGTGCCTCATGCCTGCTGAGTTTATCTGATACCACGATATCTGTGAATACTGAGTGATGTTACAGAGCAGAGTGATGTTCTCTCCAGGATCAACAGATATGAGATCAGCTGAAATGATCTGAAGAAAACCCAGACTGATGAGACCTAAAAGAAGAAAACAACATTATTAAGAGATCAGATTCATCACCGCTCTGGAAAACCTCACACACAGCACAGAGCACATTCCATTGATAAAATAAAAGTATATATAATACCATTTATTTAATTATGTATTATTATTTTTTTTATCTTACCAAACAGCATCTGTAGAGTGAACACATGCCTGGACACCATGTTTACACTCCAATGAACATGCGCACATGTGAACTATTTCTAGCACAAGTTCATGTTTAACATATTCAGCCACAGCCCCCTACATCCTGTCCTCCTTTTCTGTTATGACATTTACTAAGGTTCTTACATTTTCTTTTACATTCTGGGATTCATACTTACAGTCTATTTATTTATTAGTTAGGGTTACTCTACCTTACTGCTTTCTAGAGGAATATGGATCAAAGGATGAACAATGAGTAAGTATGCTTAACATGGAACAGAAGAATATACAGACAGTGTTAAAGTGGGCAAATTATTTTTATACTCATGTGTAGGTTACACAGGTCACGTTTCTACAGAAAAAAAAAAAGTTTTTTAGGCTTCAAATGTGCAGGTTAGATTTAGATGATGACAATTTCCTTTCACACAGTAGCTATGATTTGATCAAGTCTGTAATAAAATTGAAAACTGCACACTGACCAGAGCCCAGTTTGAAAGCCAGAACACTGCTTGAAAGATATATAATAATTGAATGACATCAAAATTATATAGGAATTGGGCTGAAATTTTCCATATTATTAATATTCAGATTATGTAACAGATTATGTACAGGCACTGTAAATAAAGCAAGTGTGCATGGTAGTGCAAGTGACAGAACTGTGCATCTTTTATAATAAGTAGTGGAAATAACATTAATGTAGTGTATGATGTAAAAAGTTTGTAAAAGAAGCATGTTTTTGCTTTTACATAATGCACAGTCTAGGGTTGGGTCATACAGCATAAGAATGGATCAGGGAAAAATGGACCACAGTGGTGTTATAACAGCAGAAGGAATTAGACAAAAATGTTAGCTTGAGAACCAGTGAGGTTGTATTGCTGTAGAAAGATATGAATGTGGGCACACCACACCGGGATCAGTTTCAAGGTATTTGTATTAAAAGCTGGCTTACCTACAAAACAAAACACAAATACAGTGGTGTAAAAAACTATTTGCCCCCTTCCTGATTTCTTATTCTTTTGCATGTTTGTCACACAAAATGTTTCTGATCATCAAACACATTTAACTATTAGTCAAAGATAACACAAGTAAACACAAAATGCAGTTTTTAAATGATGGTTTTTATTATTTAGGGAGAAAAAAAAGTCCAAACCTACATGGCCCTGTGTGAAACAGTAATTGCCCCCTGAACCTAATAACTGGTTGGGCCACCCTTAGCAGCAATAACTGCAATCAAGCGTTTGCGATAACTTGCAACGAGTCTTTTACCCCCAGTGGGAGGAATTTTGGCCCACTCATCTTTGCAGAATTGTTGTAATTCAGCTTTATTTGAGGGTTTTTAGCATGAACTGCCTTTTTAAGGTCATGCCACAACATCTCAATAGGATTCAGGTCAGGACTTTGACTAGGCCACTCCAAAGTCTTCATTTTGTTTTTCTTCAGCCATTCAGAGGTGGATTTGCTGGTGTGTTTTGAGTCATTGTCCTGCTGCAGCACCCAAGATCGCTTCAGCTTGAGTTGACGAACAGATGGCCGGACATTCTCCTTCAGGATTTTTTGGTAGACAGTAGAATTCATGGTTCCATCTATCACAGCAAGCCTTCCAGGTCTGAAGCAGCAAAACAACCCCAGACCATCACACTACCACCACCATATTTTACTGTTGGTATGATGTTCTTTTTCTGAAATGCTGTGTTACTTTTATGCCAGATGTAACGGGACACGCACCTTCCAAAAAGTTCAACTTTTGTCTCGTCGGTCCACAAGGTATTTTCCCAAAAGTCTTGGCAATCATTGAGATGTTTTTTTAGCAAAACTGAGACAAGCCTTAATGTTCTTTTTGCTTAAAAGTGGTTTGCGCCTTGGAAATCTGCCATGCAGGCCGTTTTTGCCCAGTCTCTTTCTTATGGTGGAGTCGTAAACACTGACCTTAATTGAGGCAAGTGAGGCCTGCAGTTCTTTAGATCTTGTCCTGGGGTCTTTTGTGGCCTCTCGGATGAGTTGTCTCTGCACTCTTGGGGTAATTTTGGTCGGCCGGCCACTCCTGGGAAGGTTCACCACTGTTCCATGTTTTTGCCATTTGTGGATAATGGCTCTCACTGTGGTTCGCTGGAGTCCCAAAGCTTTAGAAATGGCTTTATAACCTTTACCAGACTGATAGATCTCAATTACTTTTGTTCTCATTTGTTCCTGAATTTCTTTGGATCTTGGCATGATGTCTAGCTTTTGAGGTGCTTTTTGGTCTACTTCTCTGTGTCAGGTAGCTCCTATTTAAGTGATTTCTTGATTGAAACAGGTGTGGCAGTAATCAGGCCTGGGGGTGACTACAGAAATTGAACTCAGGTGTGATAAACCACAGTTAAGTTATTTTTTAACAAGGGGGGCAATCACTTTTCCACACAGGGCCATGTTGATTTGGAGTTTTTTTCTCCCTTAATAACGTAAACCTTCATTTAAAAACTGCATTTTGTGTTCAATTATGTTATCTTTGACTAATAGTTAACGGTTTTTGATGAGCAGAAACATTTAAGTGTGCAAACATGCAAAAGAATAAGAAATCAGGAAGGGGGCAAATGGTTTTTCACACCACTGTAAATATCTTCCCTGACTTGTTAAACCAAAAGCAATGAGTAAATTTCCTCTCCCAAAATAAAATGAAAGCCACACCCCTATACTGTATACAGACTGTATATAGATTGTATACAAATATACAGTGTGGTTATACTTCTGGTCTTATCTACAACTGCTAACAGCATGACTATACACTAATAGCCAATTCACCAAAACAAAGGACAATGCAATAATCAAAGTCATTTGGGGGCAAGATCAGAATGTCACTGTCACAATCACAATATCTTGTGGCTCTTTTCAGTTTATGAATGGTTGCTGATTGTTGTCACTCTAAAGGGGGAAGCGACCGTGCGGAAGGTGAGGTAGCTGCCTCTATAGTGGCAAACAGAAACCAGGGGGTGGAGTTTGGATTCGCATGACCTGAAGACAATACATACACGCAACAAACACACATACAAAGCACTTACATTGACCAACATCTTGTGAGTCATAACATAAGTTTGTAAAAAGCATATTGGTGCTTATACACAATGCACAGTACAAGATGTTTGAGTAGTGCAAATAACAGTAATGTCCAGTTGTGTTTATGAAGTTTGTAAAAGAAAAAAGAAAAAAGAAAAAAACATATTGGTGTGTATACAGTATATAACACACTGCACATATCCAAGTTCATCTGTTTTTGAGGGTGATTGCTTGAGAAAAGAAACTGTTTCAATGCCTGGCAGTTTTAGTGAAAAAGAATTAAGTGAACAAGATTGTGTCCAGGGTTTGAGGGGTCTGTAGTGATTTTACCTGCCTGATTTCTGGTTCTTGTAGAATACATGTCATGGAAAGTAAAAATCACAGAGAAGGGTCAGTGGATCCTGAGACACGCAGCACATAGAGATTGCCACCTTTTTGCAGGATCAATAGCTACAGACCTTCAAACTCCATTTGGCCTCAAGATTAGCTAAAAAACAGTGCATAAAGAGCTTCAGGAAATAGGTTTCCGTGGCGGAACAGCTTCATCCAAGCCTTACATCACAAAGTGCAATGCAGACAACAAATGCATTAGATATCGGACCTAGAGCATGGGAGACATGTTCTCTTGAGTGACAAAGCATGCATCTTTGTCTGGCAATTCAATGAATGAGTCTGGGTTTGCTGGTTGCCAGGAGAACGGTACTTGTCTGATTGCATTGTGCCAATGGAAAAGTTTGGTAGAGAAGGATTATGATGTGGGATTGTTTCAGGAGTTGGGATCGGCCCCTTACTGTAATTTCAGTGAAAGGAACTCTTAATGCTTCAGCATACCAAGACATTTTGGACTATTTCATGCTCCCGATTTTGTGGGAACAGTTTGGGGAGGGACCCTTCCTGTTCCAACATGACTGTGCACCAGTGCACAATGACATGGGTGAGTGAGTTTGGTGTGGAAAAACTTCACTGGTCTGCACAAAGTACTGACCCCAACCCGATAGAACACTATTGGTATAAATTAGCGTGGAGACTGCAAGCCAGAACTTCTCATCCAAAATCATTGGCTGACCTCACAAATTTCCTTTTGGAAGAATGGTCAAAAATTTCCATGAACACACTCGTAAGCCTTGTGGAAAGCCTACCGAGAGAAGTTGAAGCTGTTATCGATGCAAACTTCATATGAAACCCTATGGCTTGGAATTTACATACGACATGTAAAATGTTTCATATTGAGAGAGAGTGTTTAGATTATACTGAAGTATACTTTTGTGTAAACTTAAGTCCAATACTTGCCAAATGTTCTGTCGGAATGTTCTAAAGAGGAGCCTAAAGGCCTGCGTGATCAAGCACAGAAACCACAATGCTAGCTCATTTTACTTTCTCAATTTGCTGCTGGTGTACAAATCACTCACTGCACAGGAAATACCCACCAGCTAAAACAAAACACGTGGGGACATGTTTAACCTCAAAGGTAGTGTCGGTAGCACATTCAAAGCTGTTTTAACTGATCAGAGTGTTTGGATGAAATAGACATTATAAAATGTAATTAATAACAGTACATAGTATTAGTGTTTTAAGTATAGAGATGAATGCAGGCAGAGGACATGACCAAAAATAAATTACAGGACAATATTTTTCAGTGAAAAAAATAATTTTGTGGGATACAAGAGTAAGCAGATATATTATTAACTTGACAATATAATGATCTAGTGCATTTAACTGACCAATTGGGTTTAGTTAATAGTCTATGTAACGCTTAGAATGAACTTCTGATCTTTCATGTTCCTCATTCAGCCTCATGGTATAAACAATAATTTATTTAAATTAAAAATTTTATGTTTCTGTTGATGTTTCTGGACTTCTGTAAGTTTAACTCAATCAATAGTCCGATCTCTAGGCCTAGCAGTTATTTGTCCTGTGGGGGTATACCTTTATGTACTATATATTCAAATAATAGACAATCCACTGACAGAGTATTATTTTTTAATCCAAGTTTTAAATTATAAGGTTTCTATGATGCTGAGCCAGACATGTTTTGAACAGGCAAGCCCCTAAGAGAAACGTGAGAAGAAGCTATTTGTTTCCTTCCTTTTCTGCTGGTGGTAAAAAACCACATGCTGTGCACAAGATAAAAAACCACAACTTGTCTTTTTGCAAAAATGTTCAATGGTTACTGGCTTCAGCATCTTAATTTAAGCTTCTGATTTTATTATATTTGATAACGTCTTTGAAAAAAGTGATATGTATATGACATCTGATTTAAATAAATTAACCATAATTAATTTTGCATAATTAAATACAAACAACGGCAGACGTACTGTAAACAGGAGGGATGCAAGTATTTTAAACAACTCACACAAAAGTAAGCAATAAGGATTTGCAGTGTCCACACTCTTCATATAATGGGTAAAGGAAATGATGATGACCAAAGAGTGTCCTTAGAATTTAGGGGAAGATGCGTTCAGGAAACTCTTAAAGGTGATCTGTGTGATCTGTGATCACCGATCACATGATTGTAACCACATAACTCTACAGATACACACACACACACACACACACACACACACACACACACAGTTTAGAATTAATTTAAAATGTTGTCACACTTGACGTATACTACATTGCCTGGCCAAAAAAAAAATAAATAAATAAATAGGCACATAGAAAAATATAAGAAAAAATGTATGAATTATAATTGGTTGTCCCTGATGAGCAAGCCAGGGGGGAGGGTTGAAAGAAAACACTCCCTGATATAACTAGTAAGAAACCTTGGGAATAGCCAGACTCAACTGAGAACCCATCCTTATTTAGGTCATGTCATAAAGTATAACCATAAATAAGTCATAAATCTGTTTGATGAACAAGGTCAATTCAAGTGCAGATAAATGATCGCAATGTTACACGAGGGCATGGTTGGAAGGCAGAAATGAGGGTCAAATACCGGAAAATCAGTCTTAATGAGGATGAGGAGAGAAGGCGCAACTGGGACACGGGAAATGTGGGGTTGATTGAGCACATAGATGAGGGGAACAAGAGCTTGATAGTGCATGGGTTAACAATCTTGGTGATAGTGAAGGGTCCAATGTATGTTTCTTTGCCCCACCCTGTACTTAGGGGCCTGAGAGCATCTGCAGTTGGCTTGTACCGTCTGCTGACCTGTAATAGCGTTTTCCTTGCTTGTGACTAGGTCTTTTTGCAGTGTCGGATAAAGGCTTCGGCGGACGGGATGTTGACCTCCTCCTTCCTGGGATGGAAATAAGGGTGGCTGATACCCTAAACAGCACTGGCGACAGGCTGGATGAGGACCAGACCTGGGAGTTGTGGGCATACACTACCCAGGGCAAGAACTTTCTACAGAAGGTACCATCCCAGGAGGTCATGCACCTCAGGGCTACCTTTGAGGGACTGGTTCTTACTCTCGGTCTGACCATTTGAATGGCCTGATTAGTTTACAAAAGGCCTTTCAGAACCGGGAGGTGAACTGTGGGCCCTGATCCGAGACATGCAAAAAAAATGTATGAACTGTAAAAATAAACTGTATAAAGCAGTATGGGTGGTGTACTGTTGCATTTGATAAACACTCCATAATTACACACCCAAATAGGAAATATTTATCTGCATAGGACGAACCATTACTGTTGTCAAATTCTGTAAAGGTCAGCACAAGACTCACCTTAAAAAGTATTCTTGGAAATGTAGTCCCTGCAATCGTCTGGTCCCGAACACAAAGAACTCACAGCTGCTGCACCGTACTGGGGCTGCTAACCTCGCAATGGGAGGCAGTCCTTTTATTATTTTATATTGCAAACAACTACAACTTTAGCAAAGAAAAGCAATAAATGGTAAAATAAGTATAACTAAGCAAAGGGTTCAAGGTAAAATAAATGAACACAGAGTCTTGTGGACTTAAATTAACTATGCCTGGTAACACTGCCTAAGAACACTATCGAAGTACAATAGAACACTTTTATACCCTGGTCCTGTGACTCATGTTCTTACAGCCTTACTCTACTAACCACTTAGCAGGTTCTAACCCTACACTGTAAGGCGAACCCAAGGAGATATACCCAAGGAGTACCCAAGGAGATATACTTGGCAGTAGCTTCCACACTGTCAGTTTCTCTGAAAGGGGCAAAAGTTTGGCGGCTTGGATAAACGGTAGGGATGTTAGATGTTCGGCATCCTGAAACATGGCAGGAAAAAAACAAAGAACTAACACTTTATTGGAGACCGCTGTTGCCCGAATCACCAGTGGTGGCGGAGCATTAACACTGACATCCTGGGGGTGCCAGGGGGAACAATTCATTTTTGAAAGGAATTCTACGTGCCTCTCCCCATTGGGGGGCCACCCCTATGGTCCTGGGCACATGAGCCTCAGGATTTCTTTGTGAAGAAGAAAGTATGCCAGTCCGACCTCTTCAAATTTAAATTCAAATTTCAAATCCAAGATGGCGCCAGTGAGGTCGGCTGCCGTCACGACTGCTCCGACCACCTTTTCTTTGTTTTTGTTCTTTAAGTTAGTTTACAGCATTTTAAAACCGGCAAAATTACCACCATGGAGTACATTAGTTATGATAGAGACACTCTTGTTTCTATTGGTATACAATGTACTCACAATTCAACGTTTTTAACTCCGGATCCGAGCTGGCCGAGTGAGATCCTGAGGGAGAACAAAGGACGCGACGCGAAGCGGCGGCCCCGAGCCGGCATCAGGAACAGGCTGAGAGCCCGTGCACACCGCACACCTCTGCCTAGCATCCTGCTCGCCAACGTCCAGTCACTGGAAAACAAACTCGATGACCTTAGGGCCAGGGTAAAGTTCCAGAGAGACATTCGGGACTGCAATCTCCTCTGCTTCACCGAGACATGGCTGAACCCAGCAATGCTGGACCACGCCATCCAGCCAGCCGAGTTCTTCTTGGTTCACCGCATGGACAGGACACGGGACTCGGGAAAGTCAAAGGGAGGCGGCGTGTGTTTAATGGTGAACAGCAGCTGGTGCAACAGCGCGAGCGTTGTTCCTCTCACACGCTCCTGCACACCAAATCTGGAACTACTGTCCATCATGTGTCGTCCTTTTTATCTACCTCGGGAGTTTACATCGGTCATAATCAGTGCCGTTTATATTCCACCACAAGCGGACACGGACACTGCCTTATGCGAGCTGCATGAGGCACTCACACAGCACCGAACACAACACCGCTCTGAGATCTCGCATCGCTGCCTACAACACGGGACTCGCGTCGGAGAACATGGAACCGTACAAGGCTGCGTCATACAGCGTCTGGAAGGCGGTGAAAGAGGCGAAGCAGCGCTACGGGAGGAAACTAGAGTCACAACTCCAACAGAATGACTCTAGGAGCCTGTGGCAGGGATTAAGAACAATAACGGATTATAAAGCACCAACATCCGGTATGATAAACGCAGATGTGTCTCTGGCAGACGAGCTGAACACTTTCTATGCTCGCTTCGAGCCTGCAGCTAAAGACGCTAGCGATGCTACTGCTAGCGGCGCTAACGGCTGCAGACAGGAAGTCACTGCCAGCACCGGAAGCGTGTTCATCATCGCCGAGCATGACGTGAGGAGAGCCTTCAAGAGAGTGAACACCAGGAAAGCACCAGGACCAGACGGCATCTCAGGCCATATCCTCAGAGCCTGCTCAGACCAGCTAGCACCTGTGTTTACTGAGATATTCAACATCTCTTTATCTCAGTCGGTGATCCCCACATGCTTCAAAGAGTCCATCATTGTTCCTGTTCCAAAGAAACCACATCCTGCTTCTCTCAATGACTATCGCCCTGTAGCCCTCACTTCAGTAGTGATGAAGTGCTTTGAACGCCTGCTCAGAGACTTCATCATTTCTTCACTACCAGACACTGTCCCCACTACAGTTTGCATACCGCCAGAACCGTTCCACAGACGATGCAAACTCTCATCTCCTCCACACATCACTTACTCACCTGGACACTAGGAAAGAGAATTATATTAAAATGCTCTTCATTGACTACAGCTCTGCATTTAATACCATAATCCCCTCCACACTCACCACCAAGCTGGAGCACCTGGGACTCAGCTCATCAATGTGTCAGTGGATCTCCAATTTTCTGACTAGCAGACCACAGGCAGTAAGGATGGGCGGACATGTCTCCCTCACTCTCAGGACTGGAGCCCCCCAGGGTTGTGTTCTGAGCCCCCTGCTGTCCTCTCTGTACACCCATGACTGCGTGGCCACTACCAGCTCCACCACCATCATCAAGTTTGCTGACGACACTGTTGTGGTGGGCCTGATCACGAACAACGATGAGACGGCCTACCTGGAGGAGGTTGGAAATCTGGAGAACTGGTGCCAGAGAAACAATCTCCTCCTGAACGTCAGTAAGACAAAGGAGCTGATAGTGGACTTCAGTACAAAGCAGGTGAGGAACTACCAGACCCCCGTCATCAACAGGAGCCCAGAGAGTGGACAGCTTCAGATACCTCGGTGTTCACATCACGCAGGACCTGGCATGGTCCTGTCACATCAACAACACCGTAGTAAAAAAGGCCCGGCAGCGTCTCTACCACCTCAGACGCTTGAGAGACTTTAGACTCCCCTTCAACGTGCTCAGGAACTTCTACTCCTGCACCATAGAGAGCATCCTGACAGGAAATATCACAACCTGGTTCGGGAACAGCTCCATGCAGGACAGACGAGCTCTACAGAGGGTGGTGCGATCAGCTGAGCGCATCATCTGCATCAAGCTCCCTGACCTGCACTCGATCTACAGCAAGCGGTGCTTGACCAAGGCCAGGAAGACCGTGAAGGACCTCAGTCACCCCAATAATGGACTGTTTACTCTGTTGCGGTCTGGGAAGCGATTCCGCTCCCTAAAGACCAACACAGAGAGACTGAGGAGGAGCTTCTTCCCGCAGGCGATGAGGTCTCTTAACCACAACCACACCACTATGCAGAACTAACACAATCTTTCATAATTGATCAAATCTATTAATCTTTTTACATCCATGAACACTATGGACAATTACACGCACACCGTCCTTCATATCTACACTACATGTTGTACGTTTACATCCTGGACCATTGCACAAAGACACTTTAATAACTTTGCACACCTACCTTCACAACTACACTACATGTTTACGTTTACATCCTGGACCAGTGCACAAAGACACTTTAATAACCTCTGCACAAAGACACTTTGTTCTATGCATATTTGCACACCCAGTACAGTATATTTTAATTTGTACAGTATATTTCTATTTTTATGTACATCATATTCCTATTTTTAGTTCTATTTTTCCTAGCACATTTCTATTTTTATTTTTAGTTCTATTTTTCCTAGTTTAATTTATTTTTTTTATTTAATTTCTATCGTATTTCTTTTATTCATATTTATTTCTCACTTGTAAACTTTAATTCTCTGTGAGACGCCTGCACCTTGCCGACCAACGTCCGGCAAAAAAAAAAGGGTTCAACACCCGGGAAAAAGAATAAATAAATAAATAAATATCCAAAAATGATGGCAATACTCGCAGTGGTGTTGAGTGAAAGGTGATAATTTATTTACAGTGCTTGAGAGGGGTCCCAGTGGAAAATAAATAAAAAAATCAAACAAAAGAAGAAAAAAAAGGAAAAATGGAAACAAACAGATAAACACACTCCGATTGTGAAATATAGCTCACGGCACCACAGTTGCACGCTCGCTGGCCAGGTAAACCGACAGGGACAGGTCACTTTGTGACATCACCTCTCCCCTCTCCAGGCCGCGAACTGACCGGGTACCAAGACAGGTAGTCGGCTATCTTGTTCTGGGGCCCGGGTCGATGTCGAATTTTAAATTGGTATGGCTGCAGGGAAAGATACCATCTGGTGACACAGGGGTTGTGATCCTTCATTGTATGGATCCATGTCAGGGCTCTGTGATCCGTCTCCAATAGGAACTTCCTTCCCAGCAGGTAGTATCTGAGGCTCTTCAATGCCCACTTGATCGCCAGACCTTCCTTCTCCACTGTGGAGTATCGCGTCTCTCTTGGTAACAACTTCCTGCTCAGGAAAGCAATGGGCCTTTCTTCACCTGCCTCTCCCTGGGCCAGGACTGCACCAATCCCCACAGCGGAAGCATCCACCTGTACAACAAACCCCTTAGTGAAATCTGGACTCTTGAGGACTGGACCTGAACACATCTGTTTTTTTAAGATATTAAAGGCTGCTTCACACTCCTCAGTGCAAGTAATGGGGTTCTTTACACTTTTGCCAAGCAGGTTGGTTAGTGGGACAGCAGTAGTAGAGAAGTCCGGAATGAAGCGTCGGTACCATCCTACCAACCCCAGGAAAGACCGGACCTCTTTCTTGGTCCTCCGTCTTGGGCTACGCTGAATGGCGTCTACCTTGTCTACTTGGGGTCTCAACTCCCCATTTCCCAGGTGGTATCCAAGGTAATTGGTTTCTGACCTGGCCCACTCACATTTAGCCACATTTAAGGTCAGGCCAGCCTTTTGGATCTTACCCAGGGTTTTTTTAAGGTGCAGAAGATGGTCTTCCAAGGTTGTACTGTATATGACGACATCATCCAGATAGGCGGCTGACCATTCTTCACAGCCCCTGAAGACTTGGTCCATCAAACGTTGAAACGTTGCGGGTGCCCCATGCAGTCTGAACGGTAGAACCGTAAAATGGAACAGCCCCAACGGGGTACGGAATGCTGTGTAGGGTCTCGAGGCCTCCTCCAGGGGTACTTGCCAATAGCCCTTGCAAAGATCCAAGGTGGTAATATATTTGGCTTGCCCAATTCTCTCCAGAAGATCGTCGATGCGTGGCATAGGGTAAGCATCAAATCTTGACTGGGCATTCAGCTTTCGAAAATCAATGCAGACCCGTAAGGTGTTGTCTTTTTTCGGGACGATAACGATTGGGCTACTCCACTCACTCTTGGAGGTTTCAATAACTCCCAACTCCAGCATTATCTCAATCTCTGCCTTTAGGGGTGCCACCAGCCTTTCAGGCACTCTGTATGGCCTCTGACGAGAAGGTGTTGGATCAAGAAGGTGGATTTCATGTTGTACCAGGGTGGTCCGCCCAGGCCTCTGACGAAACAAAGGAGGGTACTGATCCAGGAGATAATGCAGCTCAGCTTGCTTGGGCTCTTCCAGATGAAGCAGATCAACCCCTGCTGGCTGAGCTGGTTCTCTCACCGTCGGCTCTGGTTGGTCGTCCTCCTGATCCTCTTCTACTTCTCGAATTAGCAAAGACGTTTCAGGTTTGTTGGGTGGCTCTTTCCACTCCTTCAGCAGGTTGATGTGGTAAGTCTGTGTTGCCTTGCCTTTGTCAGGGTGATGAATCTCATATGTTACTGGTCCCATCTTGCGAACAACCGAGTAGGGTCCTTGCCACTTCACCAGCAGTTTGTTTGCTGAGGTAGGGAGTAATAACAGTACCTTTTGTCCAGGTTGCAGCTCTCGGGTTCTGGCGTGCTGGTCATACCATTTCTTTTGGGCTTGTTGTGCCTGTCGGAGGTTCTCTTGGGCCATCTCTCTGTAGCGCTCCAGGCGGTCCCTCATCTCCAGGACGTATTGGATAATGCCCTTCTCAGACTTGTCCATCCTCTGAGACGAAGCGGCCTCCCAGCTCTTTCGCAGGAGATCCAGTGGTCCTTGGACCTGCCATCCATACAGGAGCTCAAATGGAGAAAAGCCTGTAGATGCTTGTGGTACCTCCCTGTAGGCAAACAACAAGAATGGTAGCCACTTGTCCCAGTCCCTTCCAGTGTCAGAGACGAACTTGCGAAGCATGTTCTTGAGCGTTTGGTTAAAACGTTCCACCAGTCCATCAGTCTGAGGGTGGTATGGGCTGGTCTTGATCGCAGTGATGCCTAGCTGTCGATGCAGTAGCTTCATCAGCCGTGACGTGAAGTTGGTCCCCTGGTCTGTGAGGATTTCCTCTGGTATCCCCACCCTGGAGAACAGCTGGACGAGAGCATTGATGATCTTGGACGTAGTCATGGAGCGAAGAGGGAAAGCCTCAGGGTACCTTGTCACATAATCGCTGACGACCAGGATGTATTGGTGCCCTGCACTGCTCTTTTTCAGAGGTCCCACAATGTCCATGGCGATACGCTGAAACGGGACAGAGATCACAGGCAGAGGAAGTAAAGGTGCCCTATCCCGTCGGCGCACAGCACTTGTTTTTTGGCATGTGGGGCATGTGGTGCAGTAAGTCTGTACATCAGTGTACATGGAGGGCCAAACAAACCGTGAGCTTATGCGAGCATATGTTTTCTGATGTGCCATATGTCCCCCCCATGGGTCCCGCCCATGTGTAACACAATGGGACGACAACAAGTGGGGACAACCAAACGGGTGAACTTGGGTGTTTGCATATACAATATATCATTAATAACAACATATTTTTCCCCACACAAATCAGCTTGTTTTTCATCACACACTTTAGCAAACAGAGGTTTTAATGACACATCCGCTTTTTGCAGTTTTGCAATGTTTTCTGGAACCCTCCAGCCATGAACTACAAGACCCTCAGTTTGGATCTCAGGGGCTGGGGTACCAAGACCTTTTTCTAGTCGTCGTTGACGACGTGTCTTTCTGGGGCCCTTAGTCCCGCCTTGCAACAGACTATGGTGTAAGTCTGGCAAAGGCTGCAGACCTGCCTTCCCCTGGGCTTGTGTTACAACCAGACAAGCAACTTCAGCACGGTCAGAAGTAATTACAAAGTCTCTGGTAGAATGCAAAAGGTCAGTGAGCACCGGCAAATCTCTTCAGCAGGTAGATCATCAACAACAGCCACATTCAACATATAAGTTTGGTCTTGTATACACACATTTACCTCTGTTTGGGTGTACTGCTTTACATACTACTACTTCTAACTAGATTTAACATAATTAACAGAATAGCGAATGACCAGCTTAGCAAATGGGACATGTGACATGTGACATCTTTTAAGCAATGTTAATGAGCTACCAGTGTCCAACAGAGCATTCAAACATTGTCCATTCACAATCACTGGAACATATTGTGTATTGTGTGAACTGTTCAACTCAATATCCTCCTCCCTTGGGACATAACAAAACCCAGTTAATTTTGTTTTACGAACCGGACACACTGTTGCTTTGTGACCCGGTTGTTGGCAATAATAGCAAACAAGTCTTTTTTCTGGAGCTACCTTCTGTGTACGAGCAACATTTAAGTCAACATGAAGGCTATCAGGGCCACTGATAGAACCTTTAAAGTTACCTTTCATGGGTTGAGTGCGCCGACTACCACGGTGAGCATTGATGTACTGCTGAGCTAGTTTAGTAGCTTCTAGTCCAGTTGTCGGCTCATGTTCCTTCACCCACACTCGGATTTCATAGGGAAGAACCCGAAGTAGCTGTTCCAGGACTACGATCTCGCCGACCTCCTCCTTGGTGTGCAGCTCAGGCCTCACCCAACGCCGGTACAAGTTCTGCAGCCTATGGTAAGTTTCGGTTGGTGACTCCCCAGCTGGAATGGAGACGGCATGGAACCGCTGACGGTAAGTCTCTGGAGAGATGTTAAACTTTTCCAAGATCGCCTCCTTCAAGTCTGCGTAGACCTCCGCTCGATCCTCGTCCATAGCCAGGTATGCCTCCAGCGCCTGCCCGGTTAACAGTGGAACAAGACGATAACTCCACTCGTCCCCTGGCCACCTCCAGGTCTTGAGGTCTAGTAGAGCTCGAAGCGACGCAAGAAGTTCTCAATGTCCTCCCCCTGTTGGAAGACTGGCAGCTTTGGCTCTGATCGTAGCGTCGGCTGGCTGCTGGGCGCCATGTCGGTCGGTGTGTCTCTGTCCCTCTGATAAGCTGTTCTCCTGTGCTGAGCTGGTGTTGGGAGCTCCATCCGTGGGCTCTCACCATCAACCGACCCCTCAGCTGGTCTAACAGCTTGCAGAATCGACTCTCGTAGATTTTGTAGCTCTAGAAGATATTGCTGCTTTCTCCGCTCTTGTGCATTTAGGAAGTCACGCATCACAGCATACATCTCACCTCCAGATGACGCTGCCGGAGAGACGGGTCTGTCTTGAGATGATGTGGACTTGGGACGAACAGTCACAAGATCCTCCTCTCTCTCTTTCTCTGTAGAGTCGACAGTGTCCCAGGCCACATCCTTCTCAGCCACAGCTTTGGACTGGGAGCGAAGCCCCACTCTAGGCTTCCTGCCTCTCATTACTGTCTTGCGAGTAGCCATCCCACCGCTGCCACCAATTGTGAGACGCCTGCACCTTGCCGACCAACGTCTGGCAAAAAAAAAGGGTTCAACACCCGGGAAAAAAAATAAAAAAATAAAAAAATATCCAAAAATGATGGCAATACTCGCAGTGGTGTTGAGTGAAAGGTGATAATTTATTTACAGTGCTTGAGAGGGGTCCCAGTGGAAAATAAATAAAAAAAACAAACAAAAAAAGAAACAAAAAGGAAAATGGAAACAAACAGATAAACACACTCCGATTGTGAAATATAGCTCACGGCACCACAGTTGCACGCTCGCTGGCCAGGTAAACCGACAGGGACAGGTTACTTTGTGACATTCTCTTTTAGGGTCAATGGCAGTCGTATAAGCATTTCACTACATTTCGTACTGTGTATGAGTGTGTGTGACAAATAAAATTTGAATTTGAATTTGAACACTGATGAACTAAGCTGCTCTCTACTACTTCTAACTAGATTTAACATAATTAACAGAATACATATTCTTGTCTTGTGTCTTGCTGATTGCCGAACATTACATCGCAGAGTACATCTTTGGTGTAAAGAACATTGCTAATAACATCAGCCTCGCTGTCTGCAGCCTTGCAAATGTCAACTGGTTCTTTCTCCACAGACGATGCAGCTATTTCAGGAGAAAGGGTCTTTGCAGAACTTCCTCTCGCCAAAACTTTTACGCATTTTCTTACGACTTTGTCATTCTCGTCGAGCTGCGACTCACCCTGCTTTAATATCTGAAACATTTTTAGCTTTACACAATATATCTCTTACAGTGAGCATTAGCACATTCCATAACAGTGGTCGTGGAATATAAAATTAAATGATGCGCAGCAATGGTATTGTCCATCTTAAATGTGCAATAGTGAAATAGCAGTCCTCATTTACATGTAAACAGAACCAGAAGAGTGCAGTATATATGTTCTGTGTACTGCAGTTCTGTGCAATGTGCAAACATCACAAAAGTTATGTGGTTAAAGTCATGTGATCACTGCGCACGGACCACACAAAAAAACTTTTTTGACAAAGACTTTAGATCATATCTGATAGGGACATTTCACTGCCACTTGAGAGCATCTTTCCCTGAATTCTAAGAACATATATTATTCAAACTCATTTCCTCTTCCTATTATATAAATAAAGGTTATGGACACTGCATCACCTTGCTTATTGGTTATTTGTTTGGGTTATTATTGGGTATTTGTTCCTGGTTTTTCTGTTCAAATCTGGTTTTGTTGAAATATAAAACTTGATGCAGAATTTAAATCAGCTTAAATCAGCATTGCATATCTTTGAGATATTCTAATGTAATAAAATCAGACTTAAGAAGCTGAGGCCAGTGACCACTAAAGGTATTTCACGGAAAAAGAAGCCGTGGGTTTTTGTCTTGTACACTGCAGATGTGGTTTTTACCACCAGCAGCAGATGCGTAAAAACCAACACCACCTTCTCACGTTTCACTTCAGTGCTTTAACATCAATAACATTCCTCATGTAGGACCAGAGAAACATCACAATTTATGTTCTTGGATTAAAAATAATATTCTTTTAGTTGATTTTACATTATTTAGAAAAACGGTATATACAGGTATACCTTACCCTATATGAAAAAGTAATTGGTGAAGTGGTGAACCTTCCCAGGAGTAGCTGGCCTAATTACTCCAAGAGCACAATGACAACTCGTAAAATAACCCAGAACAACATCTAAAGAACTGCAGGTCTCAATTGCTCAATGATTCAAAAATAAGACACTGCTAACCAAAAAGTCTCATATTTGCTAAAAAACCATCCTGATTATATACAGACTTTTGGACAAATATTCTGTCGACTGATGAGACAAAAGTTTAATTTTTGAAAAGTGTGCTTGCTTTCAAAACTTTTGGGAGGTTACATCTGGTGTGAAGCTAACACAGAATTTCATAAAAGAACATCATACCAAGTGGGGCCGGTTCTTCAAAATTTTGAAATGTTGAGAAAACACATGTTAATATACTCACAAAATGAATATATTACAAGTTGATAAAATTATCTGTGGTAGCGGAAAATTTGTGTATTCATTCACAGGCTGCAGCGCATGCACACACCACACACACACACACACACACACACACACACACACACACATACTTCTCCCCTAAGCCCTCGCTAAACATCTAATCACCGTCAGTATGCAAATAAGTCAAGATGTAGCCTAACGTGGTGTCGTGTAGGAGACTGTTGTTGTAGAGTGGGTTGGAGAGAAGAGAGCTGTTCTTTTACTTAAAAAAAATGACAAAAACGTTATATATATATATATATATATATATATATATATATATATAAACACAATATAATCTGTTCTATAGCCAATCTGCTTTAACTTAGTTTTTTTATTTTTCTTATTATTTATAAGACAACCTTTCAGTTTTGTAAATATTCTAGTTATAGTGTGTTAAGTCTTACTTTAGGTTAAACGTTTTTGAGAATTAGACCATCCAGCTAAGATCAATGTTATGTCGTTGATTGATAAAATCTGGATTAAGGATATTTTATTTTATTTTGTTTCATTTATTTAATTTTTAGGTTTTAGTTTCCCCCTGAGGGATTGCCACCTTATTGTGGTCAGGGGGTTTGCGTGCCTCAGTGACCTTAAGATCTATACCAGCAGGAGCTTAGTCTTCAAGTGGGACACCCAAGTTGGACAGGTCTGAAGGTACAGTAGAGGCCTGACAAAGTGCATTCCATTTCTCCAAGCATCTGATGTAGCTAACAACACAATTCAGCAAGGACAATACTGTACTGTGTACACATGATGCCCCCTTCACATTTCTCACCCCACAATGTGGCTAAACAAAATTTTAAAAATTTAAAAATCACAAAGAAAAGTGGTCCAAAATTCCCAAAATTTTGAATTAACTCAGGTTATCTTTGTGAAATATTAAAATTTGTTGTATGATCTGAATCATTAAAGTGTGACAAATATGCAAAAAATAAAAATTAAAAATCAGAAAGGGGCAAATACTTTTTCATGGCACAATTGTTTAACCAAAAATCATTTCATAAAGTTTAATTTAAGAACACATTTTGTCGACATCTAGTGGACAAATTGTGTGTAACAAATAGAACTTAACATCGAGGCAGATAATACTGCAAGTAATATTGCATTCATCATTGTGATCAATGACAGTTGTCAGTGTTTCATATACAGTATATTTAAATTTTCTAAGATACTAAATTTTGGATTTTCACAAGCTGTAAAACATAATCATCAAATTTAAAGGAAAGATACAGTATATAATGTGATATATACAGTGCATAAAGTATATATAGGTCCGGAAAAATAATAAGTGATCACGGCAATTTATTCCAGCAATCTTCTGGAATGTCATCAAGAGGAAGAACGATGGTCACAAACCATCAAGCAAAGCTAAGCTATTTGCTTTTTTGGCAAAAAGAGTATAAAGTTACCCAACAGCAATGTGAAAAACTGGTGGAGAGCCAAAACACATACTGTAAAAGCTGTATTCGCAAATTGGGGTAATTCCACCAAATACTGATTTCTTAATTTTATTCAGCCAAAGCATTTATAATTATTTGCATTTTGTTTTATTTGAGTTATTAAAGCTCTTCAAATATCAAATCTCTTTAAATCTTGGGTTATTTTGATGTGCTGTGATGATTTAATGATTTGGACAATGAAACTGAAATGTCTGGTTTTAGACCACAATAATACATTTGTATGGTGTAGGGCCTCCTTTTGCAGCCAATACAGCATCTATTAGTCTTGGGAATGACAGATACAAGTCTTGCACAGTGGCCAGAAAGATTTTTAAACCATTCTTCTTGCAGAATAGTGGTCAGGTCACCACGTGATGCTGGTGGAGGAAAACGTTTCCTGACTCACTCCTCCAAAACCCCCAAAGTGGCTCAATAATATTTAAATCTGGTGACTGTGCAGGCTAAGGGAGATAATAAGACGATGTACAACTGTCACCAGTCTTGCTGTGTGTATTGGTGCATAATCATCCTGATACACGGCACCGCCTTCAGGATACAATGTTTGAACCATTGGATGCACATGGTCCTCCAGAATGGTTCGGTAGTGCTTGGCAGTGATGCGCCCATCTAGCACAAGTGTTGGGCCTAGGGAATGACATGATATTGCAGCCCAGATCATCGCTGATTAACCCCCATGCTTCACTTTGGGCATGCAACAGTTTTCTTCACACCGTTACTCTCCCGCTGTGGTTTTATGTTTTTTAGATACAATCCGGGTTAGCACGCGGAAATCCCATTCAGTCAGCTTCCTCTTGCGTCCACAGTTACTCCTGTTGGGTGTGGTTCGTCCTTCTTGGTGGTATGCTGACATTACCCTGGATATCGTATCCCTCCACAGATTATCTATTGTATTTAAGTCTTCATAAGTCTTCATATTTGTCCAGATCAGCATTTGCAAAGACCAAGCAGGCTTCTGTGTGCCTTATCTGGAGAAATGGTGTCCTCCCTGGTGGCCTGTGGCCGGTGGCCTTCACTGTATATATATATATATATACAGTGGAGTCAATAAGTATTTGATCACCCTGTGATTTTGCAAGTTCTCTTACTTAGGAATCATAGAGGGGTCTACAATTTTCAGCATAGGTGCATTTCCACTGTGAGAGACAGAATCTAAAAAGAAAAATATGGAAATCACATTGTTTGATTGTCTCCCTATGTGCCAACCCTCCCCCCCCCCCCCCCCCTTTTTTGTACCACATCAACGCAAAGCGCTCCAAAAGCCACAGGTCTTTTTGACAGTCATCCACTGCTGAGCTTGGCTAAGACGCAGGGCTTTGTTGGTGCCCTGAAACATAGGGTCTGTGCTAAACAAACAAACAAAAAAACACAAACAAAAAAAAATATATATAAATAGATCATGTGACCCACTAATAGCAATGGAGGTGTGTTTCGACCGCTTCCTAACTCCATATCCTTAATCTGTTGTTTTCTCAGTAAAATTATCAATATTTGGTTAGTTTTTGACTAATTTCTAATGGAGCTACGAATGAAGATAGCAAAACGTCAATTGATATTGGCCTCGCCAGAGAAAAAGTGAGTTAAATATTCTATTTATGTTCCAGAGGGGGAACTTCGTGCCATTGTGGCTGACGAGTTAAAGATGCACCTTAGTCTTGTTAGGAACTGTTTAAGGAATAATTTGCTCCAATTGCGGGTAGACTTGGAGCTCTGGAAGAAGATGTTCGTTTGATAAAAAGCAACTTTGACAACATGCAAACAGCTCTTCATTACGCAAAAAAAGATACTGTGGAGGTTAAGTTAGTGGTGGACTCCCTTCAGGAAAAGTTATCGAGAATCGAAGATAAAAGTCACCAATCTAATATCCGTCTAGTGGGGCTGAAAGAAGGAGTAGAAGGAGACCCTTTGGGATTCATACAGAATCATCTTCCTAAATGGATTCCCTCTCTTGCTGGCAAAGAAATGGAGATCGAAAGAGCTCACCGTATTTACAGCGGTGAACGTTCGAAATCAACCCCTCGTACATTAATCTTCAAGATGTTGCGTTATCGAGACCGAAATGCAATCCTGAATAAAGCCAGAACCGCTGGACAAATTCGTCATTTGGTGTCGCCACTGTTTTTCTTTCCAGACTATAGCATCCCCACGGGTGCTAAAAGAAGAGCGATGGCATCAGCAAGGAAGAAACCAACTCAGCTGGGGATATCATCCTTTATGGTTTACTCCGCAGTAGTGAAAGTTGCTTACCGAGGGAAGATCTCCCATCTAGAAACACCGGCAGACTTAACTGATGATACTCTCTTGTTCTTCTCAAAGGTTTCTAAGGTGGCATGCTTCTGAAAAGAACCCAGTTAAAGTAAAGTGTATATAATTGCCAAGATAACCATTCCACAAACAAACATATTGGTCTTTATCGCAGGGCACACACACGTTCACTAAGGACAATTTTGGGAATGCCAATTAGCCTAACTTGCATATCTTTGGTCTGTGGGAGGAAACCGGAGTACTAGGAGGAAACCCATCAAGTACGAGGAGAACATGAGAACTCCATGCACACCGAGACGGGAATAGAGCCTGGCCTAGGTCCTAAATCCTAGGTAGCATTTTGAATTCATTTGAATGCATTTAATACCATAATTCCCTCCACACTTACCACCAAGCTGGAGCACCTGGGACTCAGCTCATCAATGTGTCAGTGGATCTCCAATTTTCTGACTGGCAGACCACAGGCAGTAAGGATGGGCGGACATGTCTCAGCCTCCATCACTCTCAGTACTGGAGCCCCCCAGGGTTGTGTTCTGAGCCCCCTGCTGTACTCTCTGTACACCCACGACTGCGTGGCCACTACCAGCTCCACCACCATCATCAAGTTCGCTGACGACACTGTTGTGGTGGGCCTGATCACGAACAACGATGAGACGGCCTACCTGGAGGAGGTTGAAAATCTGGAGAACTGGTGCCAGAGAAACAATCTCCTCCTGAACGTCAGTAAGACAAAGGAGCTGATAGTGGACTTTAGTACAAAGCAGGTCAGGAACTACCAGACCCCCGTCATCAACAGGAGCCCAGTGGAGAGAGTGGACAGCTTCAGATACCTCGGTGTTCACATCACGCAGGACCTGGCATGGTCCTGTCACATCAACACCGTGGTAAAAAAGGCCCGGCAGCGTCTCTACCACCTCAGACGCTTGAGAGACTTTAGACTGCCCTCCAAGGTGCTCAGGAATTTCTACTCCTGCACCATAGAGAGCATCCTGACGGGAAATATCACAACCTGGTTCGGTAACAGCACCATGCAGGACAGACGAGCTCTACAGAGGGTGGTGCGATCAGCTGAGCGCATCATCCGCATCGAGCTCCCTGACCTGCACTCAATCTACAGCAAGCGGTGCTTGACCAAGGCCAGGAAGATCGTGAAGGACCTCAGCCACCCCAATAACGGACTGTTTACTCTGTTGCGGTCTGGGAAGCGATTCCGCTCCTTGAAGGCCAACACAGAGAGACTGAGGAGGAGCTTCTTCCCGCAGGCGATAAGGTCTCTCAACCACAACCACACCACTATGCAGAACTAACACAATCTTTCATAATTGATCAAATCTATTAATCTTTTTACATCCATGAACACTATGGACAATTACATGCTCACCTTCCTTCATATATACACTACATGTCGTACGTTTACATCCTGGACCATTGCACAAAGACACTTTAATAACTTTGCACACCTACCTTCACAACTACACTACATCTTACAGTTTTACATTTACATCCTGGACCAGTGCACAAAGACACTTTAATAACCTCTGCACAAAGTCACTTTGTTCTATGCATATTTGCACACACAGCACAGTATATTTCAATTTGTACAGTAGATTTCTATTTTTGCACATCATATTTCTATTTTTATTTTTAGTTCTATTTTTTCCTAGCACATTTCTATTTTTATTTTTAGTTCTATTTTTCCTAGTTTAATTTAATTTTTTATTTCTATCGTATTTCTTTTATTCATATTTATTTCTTATTTGTAAACTTTAATTCTCTTCTAGGGTCAATGGCAGTCGTATAATGCATTTCACTACATTTCGTACTGTGTATGTTTGTGTATGTGACAAATAAAATTTGAATTTGAATTTTGAATTTGAATTCCTTTGGTAATTCATAAACAAATGTAAGGTGTGTAATTTTCAGCTAAAATATACTAAGTTTTTTGACCACAGGCTCTGTGGTTTTAACTTACTTTGATGAGTCATCCATGAATGATACATTCTTTTTCTACTGGGAGTGCATGTGCAAAGCATTGCAAAACCTCCATAGGTTATGTGCAGGAAACAGAAATAAATAGTCACCATTGAGTCTTCTAGTCTGAATCGTTCTTTCTTTGCTCACGTGACTCCCATAGATGCTATACAATGCAATAAATTTCAAATAATATACATTTCATTGCTTTACTTTAGGGGTCAGATCTTCGTACGTCGCTAACTCAGTTAGCTGGATTTGATTGTTGTGGATTTGTCCTAATCTTGGATTGTTTAGTCCTTTGATGAGCATCTCGCATTTGCTGTGATAGCAACATATCCGTAAGCACTTTCAAGCAGGTTTATTTCATGTAAACAGGATTTAGGCTGCGCTACTGATGGGTTATGATTGGTTGAAATGGCGAGGTCACATCTGATTGGTTAAAGAGCACGACTGATGAGGACTGACTCACATGGGGAAAGAAAAGTATCTTGCATATATATATATATATATATATATATATATATAGATAGATAGATATACACACACTGTATATTCTTATCCGCTAAAATGCACCCTGTGTCATGACTGTTAGGAGGAGGCGAACGCAAATGCAGGGTTAAGATAAATAATGAGGGTTTTAATGAAGAGTCTAGCAAAACAAACACAAAAAAAACAAGACACAATGAAAACAGGGCGGGGGAGGCTTTCCCAGGCCGGGTCTGCAGGCGGTTATGTGAAGGTTAAACTAGGCCACACCAAATAAACTGGATTTACAGCCTCCGTGACGAACTCAGTGCTGACTCTCGGTCAGCCTTGACCTTGAACTTGTCTCTGCAAAAAAACAAAGGATCTTCTGCCTGCAGACTCCCTCAGTCCTGGGTCAATACAAAAGAAACACAATGATTAGACACGGGAGATACAAAAGACATGGTACAACAGTGAACAGATGAAGGGCTATGGGTTCGGCTGGAATAAATAGGGACACACACAGGGTAGACACAGGTGCAGGTAATCTAGGAATCAAACAGGAAACATTACACACGCAGACACATGGGGGGTCGGCCCGGAGGTCGTGGTGCTGGGCGGTCCGGCCGTGTCAGGTGGAATTCTGTAATGAGCTCTCTACTTAGCACATCACGGGCCAAGACCCAGCTGCGCTCCTCCAGTCCGTACCCCTCCCAATCGACTAGTTTTTTGACTCTGAACGCAGGGGCGCCCGCTATTTCCACAGCCCCGGGGAGCGAAGGCTCTGCGACGCCTCCGTCCAAGGGCCCCCGCACTACTGGCCTGAGAAGAGACACATGAAAGACAGGGTTAATACGCATATGAGCGGGAAGCTGTAACTTAAAAGAGACAGGGTTAATGCGTGCTACAATGGGAAAGGGGCTGGTGCTATCGGCAAATTTTTTAAAACGGCAAACTGCTTGGGAGATTTTGGTGTGCGCATCCTCCCATACTTTTTCAGCTCTTTTAAACTACTGATCCACCATGGGGATATCGGTGGGAGTGCCATCCCAGGGACAGAGCGGTGGCTGGTGCCCCAGCACACATTGAAATGGCGTTAAGCTGGTCGAGGAGTGTTTTAGTGAGTTTTGTGCATATTCCGCCCAGAATAAGCAGTCTGCCCACTCATGTTGTCGACTACTACAATATGCACGGAGGTACCTCCCAAGATCCTGGACAGTCTGCTCTGCCTGTCCATTAGATTTGGGGTGATAACCCGACGTTAGGCTAACAGTGGTCCCCAACTTCTGGAAGAAAGCTTTCCAGACTCTCGCTATGAATTGGGGACCACGTTCTGAAACAATGTCCTCCAGAATACCGTAGTAGCAAAACACTGAATCGAATAGGGTTTCTGCTACCTGGAGGGCGGTTGGAAGCGAGCTAATTGAGAGAAATCGGCATCCCTTAGAAAAGCGATCTACCACGACCAATACAGTTGTGTA
This sequence comes from Clarias gariepinus, assembly GCF_024256425.1. Lineage (NCBI taxonomy): Eukaryota > Metazoa > Chordata > Actinopteri > Siluriformes > Clariidae > Clarias > Clarias gariepinus. Next base: position 5,411,629 of record NC_071101.1, read on the forward strand.
CCCTTTAGACACTGGCAGATCCGTTACAAAATCCACGGCAATGTGGGACCACGGCCTGTTTGGTGTAGGCAGGGGCATTAATTTCCCAACTGGCAAACATCGAGGGGTTTTAGTTTTGCGCAGACAGCACAAGACGAAACTACTGTTTTCACGGTTTCCCGCATGTTTGGCCACCAGAACTTTGGATCTAGGAGATGGTATGTTCTCAAAACGCCGGGGTGTCCTGAAGAAAAGCTGGAATGTGCCTCTATCGTCACTCGTTCTCGAAGTGACTCCGGGACGTAGGTTCGGCCCAGTGGACAACCCTGTTGGGTTGGGACCGCATCGCCTGGGTTATCTCCGAGTCGATATCCCACAGTACCGGAGCCACGACAAGTGACGGGGCAATATGGGTTCAGGATCCGAATTCAGATCCGGCGTCGGGAAACAGCGGGATAGCGCATCCGCCTTTATATTTTTTGAACCGGGACGGTATGTGATGGTAAAATGGAAGCGCGTGAAAAACAGTGCCCATCGAGCTTGACGAGAGTTAAGTGTCTTTGCTTGTTGGAGGTACTCCAGATTCCTGTGATCTGTTAGTACCACAAATGGGTATTTAGCTCCCTCCAACCAATGCCTCCACTCCTCTAACGCCGCTTTGACTGCTAGCAGTTAGCGATTCCCGATATCATAATTGCGCTCAGCAGGTGTCAGTTTTCGCGAAAAAAAAAGCACAGGGGTAGAGCTTTTCTGGGTGGCCGTGGCGCTGTGACAGCACTGCTCCCAATCCCACCTCCGACGCATTGACCTCGACTAAAAAGGGCTTCTTGGGATCAGGTAGTTTTAGAATAGGCCCAGAGGTGAAAGCTTGTTTTAGGCACTGGAAAGCTGTACGTGCTTCCAGCGAAAACGCGCGTAGTCGTTGTGGTTTTCCCTTTAAAAATCCAGTGGGCGGTGCTGCCATCGTGATGAAGCCCCTAATAAAGCGCCTATAAAAGTTAGCAAACCCAAGAAAGCTCTGTAGCGCCTTCACTGACTTGGGTTCCAGCCATTGTTGCACCGCCGTTACCTTGGCTGCGTCCATTTCGACCCCCTGTGGCCCTATGTGATAGCCAAGGAATGCGATCTCACTCTTGTGGAATTCGCATTTTTCTGCCTTCACATAGAGCCCGTGTTCCCGTAGTCGACGAAGGACGGCAGTTGTCGGATGTGTTCGACATATGACCGCGAGTATATCAGAATATCATCTAAATACACTATAACAAAACGGTTCAACATATGCCAAAACACGTCATTCATGAACCCCTGAAACACCACAGGTGCATTTACCAGTCCATAAGCCATTACGTTATATTGGTAATGACCTGAAGTAGTGCTAAACGCAGTCTTCCATTCATCACCTTTGCAAACACAAACGAGGTCATAGGCGCTGCAAAGGTCGAGTTTAGAAAATATGGACGCGCCGCGGAGCTGGTCGATAGAAGTTATATAGCCAGTACCAGGGGCAGAAGGTGCTTATATTTTACTGTGATTGCATTGAGCCCTCGATAATCAATACACGGACGTAGACCCCTGCCTTTTTTTTCGATAAAAAAGAAACCTGCCGACGCGGGTGACGTGGACCTGCTGATGAGCCCCTGACTGAGAGCCTCAGTCACGTATTTCTCCATGGCCCGGGTTTCTGCCACGGACAATGGATAAATGCGTGAGCAAGGCGGTGTTTTCCCCTGGCAGGAGATCAATCGCGCAGTCCCATGGACGATGAGGGGGAAGTCATGCGGCTGCCCTAACGCTAAATACATCTTTAAACGAGGTGTACTCAGATGGCACCATGGTGGATACCTGGGCGTTGGGCTTTCAATTGTGGTTGTTTGAACTGTTAACATGGACGGTGTACAGAATTTAGCGCATCTTGGGGCCCAGGAAATGATGCGTGAGCCTGCCCAATCGATATTGGGATTGTGAGAACTGAGCCATGGTAAACCCAGCACGACGGCTTAATCTAGCTGAGGAATCACAAAAAATTTAAATTCCTCCGCATGACCGGGGAAATTTAACCGGAGGGGCACGGAAAGATGTTTAACAGGCGAGTACGCTAAGGTTTTGCCATCTCTAGCCTTAATTGTGATCGGGTGCGGAAGCTTCGACGCTGAAGCTTGCAGCGAGGAAAGGACAGAAGACGAGACAAAGTTTCCAGCCGACCCAGAATCTATTAGGGGAAACACAGAGACAGAACGATTATTATATGATAAGGTTGCCTGTAAACAAAAGTCATGGTGTGTGCGAGGTGGAGTGTGTGTAGTTACTTTGGGTAACGAACAGTTACGGAGCAGATGTGTACCCCCCCCACAGTATAAACATAACCCCGACGACAGCCTTCGGCGCCTCTCCTGAGCCGACAGGCGGGATGTGCCCACTTCCAGGGGCTCCGGCGAGCTCTCCTCACGCGGCTCGACGGGGGGTTTGCTGAGGCTGAGCTGTCGACGCGTTCGGACCTTCCGCCTTCTCCTCTTGCAGGATAGAGTTTGCGATGCATGCCAGCTCCAGCTGCAGGTCGGTGTGCAGTCCATCTCTGAACCTGGTGAGTAAGCTCTTGCTGCACCAGCCACTCTCCGCGGCGAGGATCCGAAATTTCACGGCGTAGTGCGCTACTGTAGATTGTCCTTGCTTCAGCCTCAGCAGTTGTTGCTCCCCCGTCCTTCCGTGGTCAGGATGGTCAAAAACCGCGCGAAATTTGTGGAGGAATTGGGCATAGCTGGACGTGGTGCTTCCGCCGGCGTTTCATACAGCTGCGGCCCAGTTCATCGCCGGCCCTGTTAGCTGCTGGATGATAAAACTGACCCTCTGAAAAAAATCTTTCCCTCTGAAAGATCAGGAAAGTCGGTCAGGTAGAGCTCGCAGGCCAGGAGGAATTTCTTGCACCCCTCCGGGTCTCTTGCGTATCTCTCCGGAGGGGCTGCCCAAGGTGGAGAGCGTGCAGGCCGGTGTTGGGGCGTGGACAGGGGCGCCTGGCCAGTGGCGAGGTTCTGGACGTCTCGAGCCAGGTCGTTGACTGATCTCACCAGCGCGTCGATCTGTCCTTGCTGTCGTCGGACGTAATCGAGGTAGAGGGGTTCATCTTCAGGGAGGGGAGTCCCTAATGCGTTCAGGAAGGTCTTTTCATCCGTCATGACTGTAAGGAGGAGGCGAACGCAAATGCAAGGTTAAGATAAATAATGAGGGTTTTAATGAAGAGTCCAGCAAAACAAACACAAAAAAACCAAGACACAACGAAAACAGGGCGGGGGAGGCTTCCCCAGGCCGGGTCTGCAGGCGGTTATGTGAAGGTTAAACTAGGCCACACCAAACAAACTGGATTTACAGCCTCCGTGACGAACTCAGTGCTGACTCTCGGTCAGCCTTGACCTTGAATTTGTCTCTGCGAAAAAAACAAAGGATCTTCCGCCTGCAGACTCCCTCAGTCCTGAGTCAATACAAAAAAAACACAATGATTAGACACGGGAGATACAAAAGACATGGTACAACAGTGAACAGACGAAGGGCTACGGGTTCGGCTGGAATAAATAGGGACACACACGGGGTAGACACAGGTGCAGGTAATCTAGGAATTAAACAGTAAACCTTACACACGCAGACACACTAGGGGAAAACAAAGCGACGGCTCAGTAGTCAGGTGAGCCAGATCTTACTCCCCATGACTGAGGTGGCTCTGATGTGACACCCTGCCATGAATTGCCCCCTCCCCACATCATCACTATCAAATATTATATTAGAACATAAATTCATAGGTTTATTACCAAATATATTACTATTATAATAAACACTAGGCACGAGACAGTCGTCAAGATCATTAATACAAATTCTTGTATAATGTTTATTTTGTAACACATTTATTTTTCTGAGGTTTATCATGAATATGCAAATAAAAACATTTTAAATGAAAAATTGGATGAAACTAATTTCATTTTTTTTATGTAATTTGTAAACCATTAACCCAAAAACTTATGTTCTAATATAATATTTGATAGCAATTATGTGGGGGAACAATCCATGGCAGGGGGGCATTTCAGCACATAACACGTGTTATAAAAAAAATTGCGCCGCTCTTTTTCCATTTCATCAACCAATCGGAGGGGTTGTGATCAGTGTTTCTACTGTCGATGCATATCACCTTTTAAACAAACGCACGAACGCGCAATAATCCTAGACAACTCAATCCAGCTATACTAATCATCAACAACAGGTGTGCTTGAAGAACCGACTTAGCCAGATCGTAATTAGCACGATGTTCTCATCTTAGATGTGTCAATTCATCTCGGATGTGTCAAGCAACCTACGACCCCTGGATAAAAAAATAAATAAATAAATTGTATTTTATTTTTTACTGATAGACATTTATACAGAATGTAAAGTAAGTTTGGCATTTGCCAAAAGAGGAGAAGAATTAAATTTTTGGAGGCCCGACTAAGACATGAATAAATAACAAGCAAAATATGAGGTAAGAGGGGAGAGAGTTTGGAATTGTTACCACACCATTAGGCCAAACATATTAACATACACTTATTGAAAATTAAATAATAAAACAAAGAAATGCGGAGGAGTGATGAAGCACGTGTCTGGTATATAGACCCATAAAATAGGGAAGTGATGGACTCTGTGGACCCTGTAGTTGGAGCTTTGTGGGGCGTCTGTCTTTATGACTGGTTCAGAGCTGTCTGTCTAAGTGTGTCTTCAATAAACTTCTTCGTTTTTTTTTTTTTTTGTCAACTTCAAAGTTGTTTAGATTTGTTTAAACTTTGGTAAAATCCGATAAAAAGTTACCACAACAACACATGGTTACTTAAAAGAGAAACTTATCTGGGTACTTTATTTTTGCAATTCTAAAGCAGAAAGTACAAATAATTTGCACATTGCAGTGTTTCCTATTGGTGTGAAATATACCTCTGGTGGTAATCATTTTTAACTAACTATACAACCATGACTAAGCAAAAATTAAAAAAAGGATCATACAGGCAATGAAATAGAAAATATTTTTACAATAATTTGTAATAATAATAATAATAATAATAATAATAATAATAAAAGAAGAATGCATACATTAACTATGTCAGACTTGATGAAAATCCTTTTTGTCAGCAAACACATTTCATATCAAGGACATTACTATATCTGGTAGTAGTAAAATGTGAATAAAAAAAAATGATGAGTTTAATTCTACATGACATATCAGAAAACCCAAACGCACAGTTTACAAGCACTGTATATTTTGAGTTGCTATATGAGTTGCACACAAGACAAATATGAACTATCTCTAAAATTTAGAGGTAATGAGCCACATTTAATGCACATTTGAGAAAATTGAGAAAATTTCATTCAAGTCTAAAAGACAGCTTGTTTCTGTATATGTTTGTCACACACAAAACAAATATAAACTATCTTTGAGATTTAGAGGTAATGAGTCTGTGACACCTTTGAGAAGATGCAGAAAATGCCTAAATCTCATTTAAGTCTGAAAGACTGCTCATATCTGTCTGAGAGAAAAAGAGTTTCCTTTGCTATGGGTATTAATGTAGTTTAAACAAAATTGACTTCATTTTTCTTAAACATGCATAAAGTTTCAATAATATGTCAATAAAACAATTATAAGTATAAATATGTTTTTTGTCTGCATTGCAATACAGTATATCAGTCCATAGTCCGTTCATATATGGCAATACATTCATAAATATAAGCACTAGTTTCCTATGTATGGAAATGTATTATTTAATATATTGCATTATGTTTTACTATACATTGGCATGATTATTTTTTCCGTAATGGTGGTGCTCTAACCTTTTATGGATGAGCCTTTTTCCCAATGCGTGCTCCCTACAATGTTTTCATGGTAGTGTGGCTTAAATAAACACATCTTGATGGGAAACCAACTTCGACAAGATGCCATACGTCCGAAACATTACAAATTTAAAAAAAAAAAAAAATTTTTTAATTCTTAAGGTGAGAATTTGCAGTAGGGAGTTTGTATACTGAGGTGTAAGAGGTGCTGAGAACACATTATGAAAGTGTAGCTCGCTCAGCTTTTGATTCTGTGATGGTAGCAGATCTTCTCCCCCACTACACCAGCTTGTAGCTTGTAGGTTTCACTTATTCCATGACTATAAATGGGCCCTGCAACCTGGCCAGGAACTTGCAGTTATCACTGGGGATGAGGAGAAGCACTCGGTTACCAGGCTGGAACCCGAGGGGCTGAGCTTGCTTGCTGACTTTAGATTGTACGTTTTGGACATACTCTTCCACAGATCGGAAAGGAGATGGCTGGTTCTCCCCGGCTTCCTTTGCGACATTGAGCAGTGTGTGCAGACTCCAAACAGCAGCTCAAAAGGAATGAAAGCAGTGAATGCTTATGGGATAATTGGTCCCAGATTCAGTATCTGTTGTCCACTCCCCACCATAACATTCTCTTAGGGTTTGGTTAAAGCACGCCAGTCAGTTGTGCAGTGGCACAGTGAAGTTCAGATCTGTTTGACCTGCAACAGCCAACAGATATTTATCATTAACTTTGACAGAAAAGAAGTACCTTTATCTATGAGCAGCTCCTCTGGCAGTCCCACATTTGTCAATAATAAAAATAATAATAATAATAATAATAATAATAGTATAGTTGCAAGCAATGAGCAGCAGGCCCAGGCACCTGCGCCATCGCTTCCCGGGTGCACCACACAACCTTGTGTGAACATGCTAAGACCTCTATAAAGCCCTGGACGCTGATGTCACTCAATATGTGTCACTCAGGGAGTCATAAGCCATTTTTTGGCATAGGTTTAAGGCATTGTCACAACTGGTCTTTCTGATACAGTACATCCGGGCGCACCCCACAACTTTTTGATACCTTAATAAAGCCCCAGATGCTGATGTTACTTAATGTAATGTCATTTTATATGCTTAGGTTTTAAGGCATCGCCATGGCTAAACTGAATGCATCATTGAATATAATGCCAAACAGAAAGTTATTAACCATTTTTCAGCATAAGTTTAAGACCGGCAGACCCGTTTGAGATATTAAAAATCCCTCGCCAATTTTGATCACCTCGGGCCAGTTTGGTGATGATTGTATACATTCCCTGGAAGGAGTATATCAAAATCCATCGGGAGTGTGTTTGCGAATGACCCAAAATAACCGGAAAAGTTGTTCGGCTCATTGAGCTCTAACTGTGTACCGATTTTGGTGTGCCTACATAAAAGTGTGTATGAGCTATGCAGCGAAATGTCTTGTGAGGGCCCCGGAGGCAGCAGATTCCATGTCTGTCAAATTTCATGAGTTTTTGAGAATGCTAAAACCCCCAAAAAGCCCAAAAGGGTAGAAAAAAATCCTTAAGAAAACAAGAGCGTCCTGTGCATCCTATAGTGCTTAGGCCCTAAAAAGAATCCTTAGGAAACCAAGAGGGTCCTGTGCACCCTATAGTCCTTGTGGCCTAATAATAATCCTAAGAACAAGAGGGTTCTTGCACATTTACAACATATGCTCTATTAAAACAGCATTATCAGAGTGAATGCGATGACATCATAGTCATGGCGTCATCTTGCTGTTAATAATAACCCTTAGAAGAACAAGAGGGCCTTCACACATTATGACATCAGCACTTTTAAACCATCAGTATTATTAGAGTGATGCTGCTGAAACAGTGTGATGAGCTGTATTGATTTGACTGGACACTTCATTCACAGGTAATGCTAGCACACAGGCGTCAGGGTCTGCACACAGACAAAGTGGTACCGTGAGCACCTTTCCTTATAAAGCTCCACAAATTAAGTTTGAGACTAGCTTTTAAACAAATGGTCGTCACACTGATTATTTTTATTGTTTTAGTAATTACTGTTCATACAGTCACTTTCTCATCTTCTATATCGCTTTATGCAGTATTCCGTGTCGCAGGGGGTCTGGAGCCTATCCCAGTCAGCTAAGTCTGCCTAACTCTTATTCCTCTATCCTCTCTTCCAAACAATACCGGTTATAGTTATACTATGCAATACTTATACTAGTGGCTCAAACAGAATTAATAATCTATTCTACATGGATAACTTTTAACCTTTTTGACCAAGGAAACCATGAACCATATAGTGGGATGGTGCCCTGAGATGGCCAAAAATCTATGGACACATCAAGGCTGCCACATATCTGCACTGGAACAACTGCTTAGAATTTATCATAAACCCAAACAAAAAATGGTATGATCACAAGGCGCAAACAGTAACAGAAAAACACAGCATCACAGTTTTGTGGGACATGCCAATATAGATTGATCATGAGATAAAGGCCAAAAGAGCAAAAAGAACAAAAGTGTTTACTAGACGTGTCCATCCTGACTGAAAGGAACACTTCAGTAACAGTAACTAAAATCATTTCTAATCTCTCTGCATTATTTACACTAATCTCTCTAAAGTGACAGCATGTCCTTTTCTGTAACCCTCACACATTTAATAAATGTACTTCCTCCAGCAGGTGGCAGCAGATTGACACTGTACATGTCATGTATTTCTGTATTACAGTAATCTGCATCCCTACTGTAAAGTATAAACACATCAGTTTTTTTTACATTTTATTTCTATTCCAAGTCTTTCTATTAAACAGGTCAATGATGTGATCTATCACGTTTTGATCAGATAAAAGCAGCTTCTTTACCCATTGTGGTCCTTGTGCTGAGATTTTTTTTCTGTGCTGTCTGGAGACACGTGTGTAGATCACACAGGTCACATCAGATGGTTGTATATCAGCTTCCTGCACAGCAAAATGTATGTTAGTGTGAAATAACCTTCTTTTAAATTGTATTTATAAATATGTGTGTGTGTTCTGTTACCTTATCCTTTGTAGGGCAGACGATGCTAATGGAAATAAAGAGCATGCACACACACAATAGGATTACAATAATTGTAATAACTCCACTTTGTGTATGAGCGTCAGAATCCTTATGATTCAGAGCATCTGAAACACACAGAGAAGCGCAGAGATATTATTCCAGATGCTCTTTAATAACTGTAATTTAGTGATAAACATACAAAACAATCCGCCTCTCACTGTCACACTGCGCAACAATAAATATCAACAGAAACACAACCATAAAGTTTTAAAATAGACTAAAGGTAAGTTTTTTCTTTCCGCTTTTTTCTCTATTTCTCTTTTTTTCATTCATCAAGTTTCAGCTTAATGTATCAGTACTATCATTTATTTACTAGTTAAAAAGGACAAACTATTTCATCAATAAACAACCAAAAATAAAATTCATTGGCACCCACCTGTAGTAAAGTCGAGTCTGATGTGTTTCCCAAACTGAGTGTGTGTCGTGTCATTTCGACCTCCACAAAAATAAAACCCCAGATCTGTCTCTCTAACTCCAATAATCACTAAACTGACTGAACTGCTGCTTTCTGTCACATCAAAGTGACTCTCATCTACATTATAATCTACATAAAAGTCTTTATACAGACCCCTTTGTCTGGCCGATATAATCTGCCTCACGCCTGCTGAGTTCATCTGATACCACGATATCTCTGAAACCTGAGTGATGTTACAGAGCAGAGTGATGTTCTCTTCAGGATCAACAGATGTGAGATCAGCTGAAATGATCTGAAGGAGACTCAGACTGATGAGACCTGGAAGAACAGCAGCACATTAAGAGATCAGATTCATCACCGCTCTGGAAAAACTCACACACAGCTGCATAATTTCATTCATGAAATAAACCCTTACACTTCCACTAAAGCACATGTAGGTACAAGTGAGATGACAATATTGTCTCTTTAACACTGTGTGTATATGAATGTAAATCTATAAACTCACCAAACAGCAGCTGTGGAGTAAACAGGAGCTCAGACATATTTTACACACATGGGTATAAATAAAAGTCCTCTCTGTCTCTGGTGTCCCCACACCATGCTTTACCACAGAACCGGACTTCCTGTCCTACAGCCTTTGTTCAATAACCTGCTAAACTGTTAAAATATTTACTGCTCACAAGTCACACATAGACTCAATAACAGGTTAAATAAACCGGTTACTGCAATCAAATGTGTAGAAAGGAAGTTGATTTAAACTGGTTCTCCTAAACTAGGACTGGTATGAAAACTTCATAACATTTCATACATACTGTACTCCTTCTCTAGACAGATTTAATCAAACATTTGTAAAACAGCCACCATTAGTTTTTTTTGGCACTCTTGTAGTTTCTCTGTGTGACATCACCTGCAGAAGAGTCAAGGGCGAAACATGAGCAGAACAAACTTAATTCCCAGCATGCAATCTTTGGATCTAATAAATTGTACTAAACAGCTGCAAATTGCTGTGATGTATAAGCGCTAATGAGTTTACTCCAAACTACACCAAGTGCTCATGAATCTATCTTGTGATTCAACTTTGCTTTGAACTTTACAATATGGTTTTGCCCAGCCTTAGATAATCTGGTTACTGATCACCTGCCCTTTATGATCAGAAAACAGAATTGTTTGGTATTGTTTTTTGAAGCCCAAATGCTGAACGGCCTATTATATAGCTATAAGTACAACATCTGTTGCCCAGATCAGGACCAATTATTCCTAAGGCACTGAGTTACTGATCGGAAGATCGGCGGTTCCATACCCAGCTCCACCAGGTTGCCCTTAACCCTAACTGCTCCAGGGGTGCTGTATCATGGCTGACCCTGCGTTCTGACTCCAGTTACGCTGGGATACGCAAAGAAGGAATTTCACTGTGCTGTAATGTATATGTGACAAAGACTTAACGTAACTGAGGCAACCCCGAACTTTATTTACATTAAATTTACATTTAGGTATTTGGCAGACGCTCTTATCCAAAGGGACTTTAAAGGGGTCATCCAGAAACATTTTTCATTCAAGATTCAAGAGGGAAATTGCTTATGCTCGGTTACAGGTGCTCACAGTTGTTAACTAAGAAAGGTAATAAAGAATAAAGGTAATAAATAATAATAATAATAATAATAATAATAATCTTAAAAAAAAAAAATAAATAAAAAAGTTCCTAAAACAGTAAGTACCATAAGAATATGACTCAGGGCCACTTGTAAGTATTGCACAGTAATCTAGTATTGTTTGTGTAATCTAGTATTGTTTATGTAATATTGTATTATTATCTTGTATTACATATTTTATTGGGAAGTAGTATTGCAGTAATTATATTATTAATATGGTAAGTGGTAATGTCCTGTTGTGTAACAGTTAGTGAAAAATCCACATACATGTGTGTATAGGTTACAGGGAAGAGTTGTAAATTTTTATAGCCGTTGGGAGAAAGGATCTTCTGTGGCGCTCTGTGGAACACTTGATAGTAATCAGTCTCTGGCTGAAACTGCTCCTCTGTTCAGCGAAGACACTGTATAGCGGGTGAGAAGGATTGTTTAAAATGGATTGTACTTTGGATAGAATCCTCCTCTTTGCTATTACATCCACAGAGTCAAGCTCCATGCCTAGCACAGATTGCGGGCAGTGGTTGAAGGAGTAATTTGGTTGTTGTCCAGGGATATCACAAGGTCTTGACATGGGGATGAGTTACAAAGGATAAACAACAGTTCTGTTTTACTGAGATTAAGCTTCAGCTAATAAGCAGCCATCCAGGATGAGATGTCTGCCAGACATGCTGAGATCCGGGTGGAAACCTGAGTGTCAGAAGGAGGAAAGGAGAGAGTAAGTTGTGTGTCATCTGCATAACAATGGTATGAAAATCCATGCAATGATATGACCTTACCAAGAGACCGGGTATAGAGGGAGAACAGAAGAGGACCAAGTACTGAGCCCTGCGGGACACCAGTAGAAAGTCTACGTGGGGCAGATGTAGATCCCCTCCATGTTACCTCATATGACCTATCTTCTAGTTAAGAAGCAAACCATTGCCACGGTGTTCCACAAATTCCAAGGCTTGTAAGAATAGATAATAGAATCTTGTGGTTCACTGTGTCAAATGCAGCTGACAGGTCTAGGAGGATGAGGACAGATGATAGTTTAGCAGATCTAGCAGCATGGAGCTTCTCAGTGACTGTCAGAAGGGCAGTCTATGTAGATGTGCCACTTTGAATCCAGATTGGTTGGGATCATTAAGGTTGTTCTGTGAGAGATAAAGGGACATTTGGTTATAAACAGTTCTTTCAAGAATTTTGGAAATAAAAGAGAGAAGTGATACCGGGCGATAATTGTTAACTTCTGAAGGGTCCAGGCAGGGTTTCTTGAGGATGGGAATAACGCTTGCCTTCTTAAAAGCAGCAGGAACATGACCAGATGATATGGAATGGATAGTATGGATAGAACTTTACCACCCACAAGGTCTCCCACAGTAACTCATGATGTAGCAACGATGGGCCCCGTATGATTTAATAAGTTGTAGATCCACATTAAGCAGCAATCATTTAAAGTAATCATTTTATGTATGACTATCAGTCTCTCATGTTGTTTTGGCCCATTCTTCTTTACAACATTGCTTCAGATCATTTAGATTTTTGGGCATGTGCTCATATACAGCTCTGTTGGATTGAGGTCTGGACTTTGCCACCGTTTTTCAGGATATGGAAAACTATATTATGATAGAGTGTCATGTTGAACTGGTATGTTCAGATGTTAAGGGTGAAGTGCCTGCTTGCACACATTCACCTTATCCACTGTGTGACTATGGGTATACCAAACTGTACTGATGGTTCCACTTGATGACTCGTCTTGGACTCGGCACTTATGCGAGCAGTTTGTATCGCTGCTGACAGCATATAATATATAAGTGCACTTTATATTAACTAAGACTACTTTCTAATTATGTTGAACCTTGACAGATATATATATATCCAGGAATGATTAATGGTCATACTATCTGACATTACCCAATGAGGAATTTAAATGAAATACTTTTATTCATCACATACACAGTCATACATAGCATGATATGAAGTGAAGTGCTCATAAGACTGCTGATCCCCTCACAATTTCAAAAAGAAAATTTCAGTATAAAATAAGAGAAATGAGAGAATTTACAAATAAAAAATATATAAGAGAAATATGTAAATAAAGCAATAAAATGATCAAAGTAAAATAAAAAAATTAAAATTTAAATAAAAATATTTTTTCCTATTGTTACTTCAGGGAGGTTTTCCTTGCCCTGACTTGCCTGACTTACTTATCATGGACAAACTGATAATTATACTTTAGATTTTCCTCCATAATATTTTTTGTATTTTATCCAGAATTTTTATTGAACTGCACGTCGTTCCTAAAAGTGACAGTTCACCGTTACCTTTCGAGGTTTTTATATAAAGTTTTCTTCACTTCATTCGATCCTTTTGAAGCAGTGCCTTTTTGCCAGGAAGTGTAGTCAAGTGACATTACCCAATGAGATGATGGTTACTAATGAATTCTAACCTGTGAATTTGTGGGGGTGTATTTACGGACTGTGTTATGTGCGTGTTATCTTGTGTTAGGTAGTGTTATGTACAGGTAGTTCAAATCATGCGATCACTGCAAACAGACCACACACATATCACCTTTAACAGAGACCATGTCTGCTTGTTACATTTCACTGCCAGCTGAGAAGGACACTCATTAGACGTGCTCATTTCCTCTTTCTATTATAGATATATATATATAAAGGTTTTGGACACTGCAAACCCTTACTTATCACTTACTTTTTTTTTTGTGAGTTGTTTAAAACTGTTTTTCTTGTTTGAGTCTGCTTTGTTTGTGGCAACTTTTTGAAAATTAAACCAGACCTGTCCTCTACAGCCATCACATACCTTTAAGCCAAGTTAAGAAACTGAGGCCAGTGACCATTAAACACATTTTGCAAAAAGAGACGTTGTGGGTTTTTACCACCTCCAGCAGAGGCGGAAAACCAATCGCTTCTTTTCAAGTTTCACTTCATAGTGTACACATTTAGCACCAGAGACACATCATGATTTAAATATTGAATTAAAAACAATACTTTTGTCAGTGGATTCTGTGGACATACATATATTTGGACATACAGTATACACAGCTATACAGTACAGGGCACTGGCTGACCAGAGGCAGGTCTCAATAAAAAAAATAATGTTTATTACATTAATGTATATTACACATGAGATTGAAAAGGAACATAGAAGAGTCAGTAGTACACTTACTATTAGTAGTTCATTTAGCATTACACTGACTATATAATAAAAAATAAATATATAGTTATATACACTGGTAAAATCTTTAAATTCATCATAAATTAAGATTCAATTTGTCACATATACCTTAGAGCACAGAGAACTATTTAATACCCAGGGAGATCTGAAAGTTATTGCTTTATTATTGGGAAGATTACAGTACCAAAGAGTTACATCATTCTAGTGATGTATGTGTGTGATGTACGAGTACGGGTGTGTTTATGCAGTCATGCATGTGTGTGTCTGTGTGTGAGAGTGTTAACATTTTTGATGTGGACATATGTAGAATAGGCCACAAATGCTAAAAAGCATATGTCAAAATGACAGTCAAAAAAATCAGACATAGGCAACAAATCAGAATCAAGCATCGAGACCTGCAGTGTAAACGAGGCTATAGTCAGTCTGGTATCGCGCTGAAGATCGGGAGCAGAGTTGTGGGGCAGATGCTACAAACTTTGCCTGTCCCAGAAAATCTCTAGACTGCTTCGTTACTACATTATATTAGATCTTAAATACACACATAAATAACATGGTTGGGTAAGAGGTACTTTAGATTGTGAGTTCAGTTACAGTAACTTGCCTGTAGGTGTTTCCTCAGGGATAATATCGAGCCATGTTCGAGTTTTTTTTTTTTTTCAGGAGAAGACTGTTGAATTTTCTTCATTAAAACACACACTTATCCACCAGACACTATCTGCTTAGAGCAATGGATATTCATTTTATTTGCAAATGTAAGGCAATGCAAAGTCAGACAAGAAATCCCATCAAAAAATACACCAAAATTTTGTATTTGCATTGAGTAGATTTTAACAAATGAATAGAGCCTGTCTAAACAGCTCTGTCCCATATTGTCCTGAACTATGCCAAAAGTAACACAACCTGCATGAAAAAACCTATATCGCCAAACCTTTAAACAGTTACTGTAATTTAATTAATTAGTTTTTTTCAGTAAACTCACATTTTCTAATGTATTTATGTAATGCTGTTAAATGGAAACTACTGTAGAGGTAGTTAAAATTTTAATGTTTTGTTCTCTGTAGAATTCAAAGACTCCCCTAACATCATAAAAAAGATGCAGAAACTCAAAATGGTAAAGTACTCCATTTGTATGGCTCCCATGTGCTTGTATGCATGCCTGACAACATTGTGGCTTGCTCTTAATGAGACAACAGATGATGTTCTGGGGTATCTCTTCCCAGATTTGGACCAGGGCATTGGTGAGCTCCTGGAAAGTGTCATGTCGAAGATAGGACAGACGCAGATGCAGGGTCAGAACTGAAATATCTTTATTAGTATTTCTTTTATAAACCAACAAAAACAAGAAACAAACTAAAGGCACAGCCCGATCTGTAGCAGCTTCCCACACTGGGTCTGCAGGCGGGCCGTGACTCTTAGTCTTTATCTATTCCGGCTGCTCCGGACCCCGTCCTGCAGACACCTTTACTCCTGGGGGAAGGGGACAGAGTCATAAGCATTTGCACTCTACAACACAAAAGACACAGGTGCACAACGGTGAACAGACAAAGGGCTACGGGCTTGGCTGGTATATATAGAGACACACAGGGGTAGACACAGGTGAACTTGGTCTTGTGCTAATACAGATACAGGGGGACAAGTACACACGTAGACACACTAGGGGGTGACAAATCTACGGCTAGTAATCTGGAGACCCAGATCTCTTTCCCCCGAACTGAGGTGGTACCGATGTTACAGAAAGTCATTGTTGCCCCTTTAGTGCACATGTTGTTAATTTCATTAACATTCAATTCAATTCAATTCAATTTTATTTGTATAGCGCTTTTAGCAATTTTCATTGCCGCAAAGCAGCTTTACATAGTCAAAAGAATTATTTAAGTTTGTATGAAATGTGAATTTGTATGAATCAAAATGGTCAGTTTGTCCCTGGTGAGCAAGCCAAGGGCAACAGTGGCAAGGAAAAAACTCCCTGAGATGGTAATAGGAAGAAACCTTGAGAGGAACCAGACTCAACAGGGAACCCATCCTCATTTGGGTGAAACAGAAAGCAGTAAATGATCTGCATTTATACAGTGTGTAGGGTGGGAGGCAGTTCAGCTATAATAGCTGATGTTAATTGATGTTAATATGGAGTCCAGGTAGTTATTGAAGACCCAGGTAGACTTGTAAGAAGTTCCAGTCATGAACTATCGAACTGTCAAGTCCCCAGAGAAACAGTTGCCAACACCAGTCAAGGCCAGAACCATTTTCTAGGTAGAGAGAATCATTCCCAGACACCAGACGCATCCCAGAGAGACACACGGGGCATCCATGTGACGAGATCTTCAGCCAGAAGCTGGGCACCAGGATGGGTCAGACAGGTCCGGAGGGCAGAGGGAGTCTGGATCACTGGCAGCTCAGGAACGACATGTGTAGCTCGACAGAGAGAGAGAGAAAGAGTGAAAGGGGGGGACAGGAGGAGAGAGGAAAAAGAAAGAGGGGGGGAAAGAGAAGAAGAGGAGAGATGGCAGTTAGGTATGGTCACAGTCACACAATGTATAATGTGAATGTATATTAACTGTAGAGTGCAAGCAGAGACTCCGGCAGGACTAACTATGACAGCATAACTAAAAGGGAGAGCCAGAAGAAAACACAAACATGAGGGCTTCCTGACATGTAAAGCAAACAATCACCTCACCGTCAGCAAACCTGAGTGATCAATGAGAGTGAGGAAGACAGCATCCAAACATACCAGTTCACCATAATACTCTACGTCCATGAGTCCCCCAGATCTGCTCCTTTACCTATGGCAAATCTATTTATAAAAATGCTTGGCTAAATAAATAGGTTTTTAGCCTGGACTTAAACACTGAGACTGTGTCTGAGTCCCGAACACTATTTGGAAGACTATTCCATAACTTTGGGGCTTTGTAAGAAAAAGCTCTGCCCCCAGCTGTATTTTTCATAATACGCGGTACTGACAAGCAGCCTGCATACTTTGATCGAAGTAGGCGTGGCGGATCGTAAGACACTAGCAGTTCACTCAGATACTGCGGCGCGAGACCATTTAATGCTTTATATGTCAAGAGTAGTATTTTAAAATCAATGTGAAATTTCACAGGGAGCCAATGGAGTGAAGATAAGATAGGGGTGATGTGCTCATATCTTCTGGTTCTGGTGAGGACTCTCGCTGCTGCATTCTGGACTAGCTGAAGCTTATTTATGCATCTAGCTGAACAACCAGACAGTAAGGCATTACAATAGTCCAACCTAGAGGTGATAAAAGCATGAACTAGTTTTTCTGCGTCGTTTAGCGACAATAAATTTCTTATTCTGGCAATATTTCTGAGGTGAAAGAATGCTATCCTGGTAATATTATCTACATGTGCTTCAAATGAAAGGCTGGAATCAATAATCACACCAAGGTCTTTCACTGTTGCATTTGATGGAACAGAAAGGCCATCTAAAGTTACGGTGTGATCTAAAATTTTACTCCTAGCTGTATGCGGTCCCATGACTAGAACTTCTGTCTTATCCGGATTTAGCAGAAGGAAGTTAATTAGCATCCAATTTCTTATGTCCTGCACACATTGCTCAATTTTAGTAAGCTGTTTTTTCTCATCAGGTTTTGCTGAGACATATAACTGTGTATCGTCAGCATAACAATGAAAACTAATACCATGCTTACGGATTATGTTGCCCAGAGGAAGCATGTAAAGGGAAAAAAGCAGTGGACCTAAAACTGAACCCTGCAGAACGCCAAACTCCACTAGAGAACATGCAGAATAATCACCATTTAAGTCTACATACTGATAACGATGGGTCAGATAGGATCTGAGCCAGGAGAGGGCTGTACCCTTAATTCCCACTACATTTTCTAATCTGTGAAGAAGAATAGCGTGATCAACGGTGTCAAAAGCTGCACTGAGGTCAAGTAATACAAGCATAGTTACACAACCCTGATCAGAGGCCAATAGAATGTCATTTACTACTTTAACAAGCGCTGTCTCTGTACTGTGATGAGGCCTAAATCCTGACTGATACAGTTCATGTATGCCATTTCTATGTATATATGAGCATAGCTCCTCCGCTACTATCTTTTCCAGGATCTTAGAGATAAAGGGGAGGTTTGATATTGGTCTGTAACTGGACAGCTGACAGGGGTCGAGGTCAGGTTTCTTAATTATTGGTTTGATAACTGCTAATTTAAAAGATTTTGGAACATAACCAATGCTGAGTGAAGAATTAATTATTCTCAACAGGGGTTCTATTATTGCTGGTACTATCTGTTTAAGAAAATGTGTCGGTACAGGATCTAATATACAGGTTGATGAATTTGAAGAAGAGATGAGTGAAATTAGTTCATTCTCTTCAAGGGGAGTAAAGTATTCTAGGTTCTGATCTGACATGGCTAGATTAACATCTGCATCAATTACATTGTTCGGTTTCAAAACCTCAATTTTATGCCTAATATTTACAATTTTAATATTAAAAAAGTTCATGAAGTCCTCACTATTGCATGATGTTGTTGTGGAGATTTCTGCAGTGGTCTTATTTCTGGTTAATTTGGCTACAGCATTAAATAAGAATCTAGGATTATTTTTGTTATTTTCTATAAGAGTGGAGAGATATGTTGATCTAGCTACACTAAGAGCTTTTCTATAGTTCAGGATGCTCTCCTTCCATGCTATTTGAAATACTAGTAATTTAGTTTGACGCCATTTACGTTCTAATTT
This sequence comes from Clarias gariepinus, assembly GCF_024256425.1. NCBI lineage: Eukaryota > Metazoa > Chordata > Actinopteri > Siluriformes > Clariidae > Clarias > Clarias gariepinus. The sequence goes on from NC_071101.1 coordinate 5,430,467, forward strand.
CCGAGCGGTCTGTTTTAAAGTGCGCGTGTGATCGTTATACCAGGGAGCAAGTTTTTTATCTCTAATAATTTTTCTTTTGACTGGAGCTACATTATCTAAGGTATAGCGAAATGTCGACTCTAAATATTCAGTCGCCTGATCGAGTTCTGTGGGGTCAGACGGTGATCTAATCGAAGTTGGGAACTCTGGGAGATTACTGATAAAACTCTGTTTGGTAGTTGATGTGAATGTACGTTTCATACGGTAGCGCGGCGCTGTGTGTACATTATTACTGTGACACACTTGAATTGAGACAAAGTGATCTGAGATAACTTCAGATAGTGGTATTGTGAATAAATTTCTTATACTTAATCCAAATAATATTATTAAATCTAAAGTGTGACCTGCTTTATGAGTGGGTCCTACTACACACTGATTTACTCCTACCGAGTCCAGTATAGACATAAATGCAGTTCTCAGAGGGTCTTCTGGGTTTTCAAAATGAATATTAAAATCTCCAGCAATTAACACTTTGTCTACAGAAACGACTAGATTTGAAAGGAAATCTGCAAATTCACTAAGAAATTCCGAGTACGGCCCTGGAGGTCTGTAAATGACAATTAGCGGGATCGACTGAGCTGACTTAATATAGTTAAATACACTTATGTTACTATAAAGAATTTCAAATGAATTAAATTTGTGTCCGTGTTTTTGTACAATAGTCAAATTATCATTGTGAATAACTGCGACGCCTCCTCCTCTACCAGTTAACCGAGGCTGGTGTATGTAGCTGTATCCAGGAGGACTAGCTTCATTTAGAGCTACATACTCGTCCTGTTTAATCCAGGTTTCTGTTAAACAGAGTATATCAAACTCCTGATCTGTGATTATTTCATTAACTATAACTGCTTTAGATGCGAGAGATCTAATATTTAACAGTCCTAGCTTCAGATCAGAGGTGCCGGCTGCGCATTCAGTCTGATCCAAGTTTGTGGTCTTTATGTTAATTAAATTACTAAAACAGACTTTCTGAGTCTTTCTTAATTTGATTTTAGCTCGGGGAACAGACACAGTCTCAATAGAGTGAACCCTGAGTGACGACTCTATGCAGCTAGCAGACGGTTGGTTTAGCCTGTCTGTCGGCTCCCTGGCCTGGGCTCTGGATTGTCACCGATTAACTAGGCCTTTTCTAAGACTATGAGCTATACTACAAGAAATGAGAGCAGCACCTTCCCGAGTGGGATGGACACCGTCCCGCCCTAACAGGCCAGCTTTGCCCTCAAAGGTCTTCCAATTATCAATAAAGCCCACGTTGTTTTCGGAGCCCACGTTGTTTTCGGAGCATTAACATGCGAAGCAGCTGAACGTGATTAACAACCCGCTCAACTAACTGACCAGATCAATATTCTAGAAGTTTAACTGACTTGTTGCTATATTCTACTTGATATATATGACACACACTGACAACTGTCAATAATGATGATGATAAATGCAACTTACAGCTACATGTCAATGTTAATAGTGTTGCTTAATGTTAGATACTTGGGACTACATAATTATGCAACACAAAATTTGTCTACTAGATCTCAGTACAAGGTATTTCTAAAGATTCAAGATTCAAGATTAAAATAACTTTATCAATCCCAAAGGGGAAATTGCTTAAAATAAAGTTTACAATGAAGTTTTACTTGAAACCATTGGCTGGAAAGCATTGACACCTAAAGCACTGACACCTATATTCAAATGTATTTGCTTGTTCACAATTTTTATTTATTTATTTTTTTGCATATTTGTCACATATAATAATTCAGATCATGAAAGAAATTTTAAGACAACACAAAGATTGTAAAATACAAAGTAAATACAAAATGCATATTTAAATGATGATTCCATTTATTAAAAGGAAAAAGCTGTCTAAACCTACCTGTACCTAAGTGAAAAAATAATTGCTCCCCAATAACTAGCTGTGCCACGCTTGGTGAAAATAACTGCAATTATGCATTTGTAGTAACTAGCAATGAGTCTTTCACATCACTGTGGAGTTTTTTTTTTTTTACCTTTCTTTGCAGAATTATTTACATTCAGCCACATTGCAGGCTTCATCCTGTTTGAAGGTTTAAGGTCATTCCACAGCACCTCGCCACTCTCGCCAAAACATGGCTGTATTACTGTAATCTGCACCAGGAATGTAAAGTATAAACCACATCAGTTCTTTCAAATTTTATTAAAATCACAAGTCTTTATATTAAACAGGTCAATAATGTGCTTTTGAGTACAGAACAGGAAATTATTTATTACAACATTTTATCAGTCATGTTTTGATCAGATCACAACAGGTTCTCTACTGATTGTAATCCTCAGGCTCATAATGCTTTCTGGGCCGTGAGGAGACACAAGTGTATGTCACACAGGTCACATCAGATGGTTGAAACTCAGCTTCCTGCAGAGTAAAATGTGTGTTAGTGTGAAATAAGACAAGTTTTACTTGTTCTAATAGTGACATGATCTCTTGATTTTCTCTAAGCTACATTTGATCACTGATGTTTCGTTACCTTGTTATATGAGTTCCCCGGGAAAGAACACTTGTCTGGTAAAATAAAATTGAAAAAAGGGAAAAGGGTGGGGATTTTATTTACCCATGTGTCAAACACAGAGCTGTTACATTTTCAGTTCAGCTGTTCAGTCTTCATTCATTACACATATATTACTGCACAGTGAAATTCTTTATTCTTCGCATATCCCTGCTTCTTGTTAGTAGGCAGGGGTCAGAGCGCAGGGTCAGCCATTTTACGGTGCCCCGGGAGCAGACAGGGTTTAGGGCCTTGCTCAAGGGCCCAACAGCGGCAACCTGGTGGAGCTGGGGCTCGAACCACAGATTTTCCAATCCGTAACTCAGAGCCTTAACAGACTGAGCCACCACTGCCCCTTTTTCATTAATAGCTACAGTTTTCATTAGACAGTAATTCTGCAGTACTGTATAAGAGCTGCTGCATGACCTGGTACAACAGGAAGTACAATAAATAAAGGTGTGTGTGTGTGTGTGTGTGTGTGTGTGTGTGTGTGTGTGTGTGTGTGTGTGTGTGTGAGAGAGACAGGGTCAAGTGTGTGACAGGGTGAAGTGTGTGAATGTTGGTCTTTAAGCTGTAAGTTCTCACCCTGTAGCATGAAACAATACAGAGAGGAGCAGATGATGTTCACTGAAACAAGGAGCGTGCACATACATGACAGGATTATAATAATAACTTTACAATATGTGTGGGGGTCAGACTGCAGTGTGTCTGAACCATCAGCCTTTTGATTCTGAGAGCCTGAAACACACAGAGGAGCACAGAGATATCAGTAAGAATTGGGGAAGAAATTATTACAGATGTTTTTTAATAATTGTAATTTAGTGCTAAACACACAAACATCAGGCTGACACTGACATGTGGTGCAACAATAAACATCAACAACACAATCATAGCATAACCAAGAGACAAAAATTTTCTATTCTCATCAAAGGATTTAGCTCACTGTATCTGCACTATTATCACTTATTTGTTAATAAGGATTTTATTTCTGTGTGAATATGCAAAAAATATGAAAAAAGAAAAAAAAAACTATGCAAATTTACAAACAAAAATAAAATACAAACTAAAAAAAAATATTTTAAAAAAAGAACGTTACTGACCTGTAGTAAAGTTGAGTTTGATGTTTTTCCCAAACTGAGTGTGTGTCGTGTCATTTCGACCTCCACAGTAATAAAACCCCAGATCTGTCTCTCTAACTCCAATAATCACTAAACTGACTGAACTGCTGCTTTCTGTTACATCAAAGTGACTCTCGTCTACATTATAATCTACATAAAAGTCTTTATACAGACCCCTTTGTCTGGCTGATATAATCTGCCTCACGCTTGCTGAGTTCAACTGATACCACGAGATCTCTGAATACTGAGTGATGTTACAGAGCAGAGTGATGTTCTCTCCAGGATCAACAGATATGAGATCAGCTGAAATGATCTGAAGGAGACTCAGACTGATAAGACCTGAAAGAACAGCAGCACATTAAGAGATCAGATTCATCACCGCTCTGGAAAAACTCACACACAGCTGCATAATTTCATTCATGAAATAAACCCTTACACTTCCACTAAAGCACATGTAGGTACAAGTGAGATGACAATATTGTCTCTTTAACACTGTGTATATGAATATAAGTCTATAAACTCACCAAACAGCAGCTGTGGAGTAAACAGGAGCTCAGACATTTCTCACACACACTCTACACACGTGTATAAATAAAAGTCCTCTCTGTCTCTGGTGTCCCCACAACATGCTTTACCACAGAACCGGACTTCCTGTCCTACAGCCTTTGTTCAATAACCTGCTAAACTGTTAAAATATTTACTGCTCACAAGTCACACATAGACTCAATAACAGTTTATCTTGGCAGCGATAGAATTCAGTACAGAAGCAACCCAGAACTTCACCACCCACAAGGTCTCCCACAGTAACTCATGATGCAGCCACGATGGGCCCCGTATGATTTAATAAGTTGTAGATCCACATTAAGCAGCAATAATTTAAAGTAATCATTTTATGTATGACTGTCAGTCTCCAATGTTGTTTTGGCCCATTCTTCTTTACAACATTGCTTTAGATCATTTAGATTTTTGGGCATGTGCTCATATACAGCTCTGTTGCATTGAGGTCTGGACTTTCTGTTTTTTAGGATATGTAAAACTATATTATGATAGAGTGTCATGATGAACTGGTATGTTCAGATGTTAAGGGTGAAGTGCCTGTTTGCACACATTCACCTAATCCACTGTGTGACTATGGGTATACCAAACTGTACTAATGGGTTCACTCAATGACTGGTCTTGGACTCGGCACTTATGCAAGCAGTTTGTATCGCTGCTGACTGCATATAATGTAAAAGTGCACTTTATATTAACTAAAACTACTTTCTAATTATGTTGAACCTTGACATATATATTGTGGCGGGGGCGGGGTTTCGCTTGGGAACCATCATGCTTTGCGGGATGGGGCTGTTATGTGTTCACCCTTTTGGGAAAAGGTGTTTGGGGTAGTGGTTTCGGCCAGGGGTGTGTGACGTGTGAAATGTGCTCTGGTTCAGGCTGAAGCTGAATTGGATGTAGGTTCCTGAGTGAAGGTGCTGCTCATGCCATACCTGCTGTGTGCCTAATAAAGTACTTCCAGCCATTGCATTGGGCAGCAAATAAGCTCACTCGTCTCTCCAGCATTCTTTCCGGCGTAAAAACGCTACAATATATATCCAAGGATGATTTATGGTCATACTATCTGACATTACCCAATGAGGAATTTAAATTAAATATATTTTTATTTATCACATACACAGTCATACATAGCAAGTTCCAAGATGGCGCCGGTGAGGTCGGCTGCCGTCACGACTGCTCTGACCACCTTTTCTTTGTTTTTGTTCTTTAAGTTAGTTTTTACCGTTTTAAAACCAGTCAAATTACCACCATGGAGTACATTAGTTATGATAGAGACACTCTTGTTTCTATTGGTATACAATGTACTCACAATTCGATGTTTTTAACTCCGGATCCGAGCTGGTCGAGTGAGATCCTGAGGGAAAACGACGCGACGCGAAGAGGCGGCCCCAAGGGAAACAGGCTGAGAGCCCGGCGTTAGGAACAGGCTGAGAGGCCGTGCACACCGCACACCTTTGCCTAGCATCCTGCTCACCAACGTCCAGTCACTGGAGAACAAGCTCGATGACCTCAGGGCCAGGATAAAGTTCCAGAGAGACATTCGGGACTGCAATCTCCTCTGCTTCACCGAGACATGGCTAAACCCAGCGGTGCCGGACCACGCCATCCAGCCGGCCGAGTTCTTCTCGGTTCACCGCATGGACAGGACACGGGACTCGAGGAAGTCAAGGGGAGGCGGCGTGTGTTTAATGGTGAACAGCAGCTGGTGCAACAGCGCGAGCGTTGTTCCTCTCACACGCTCCTGCACACCAAATCTGGAGCTACTGTCCATCATGTGTCGTCCTTTTTACCTTCCTCGGGAGTTCACATCGGTCATAATCAGTGCCGTTTATATTCCACCACAAGCGGACACGGACACTGCCTTATGCGAGCTGCATGAGGCACTCACACAGCACCAAACACAACACCGGGACGCTGCGCTTATTGTGGCGGAGGACTTTAACAGTGCCAACCTCAAACGCGCAGCGCCGAACTTTTATCAGCATATCACCTGCCCCACCAGGGGCAAAAGGACACTGGATCATTGCTACACCACAGTCAAGGACGGCTACAAGGCACAATCTCGCCCTCCGTTTGGTAAATCCGACCACGCCGCCATCTTCCTCATGCCAAAATACAAACAAAGGCTGAAACAAAAAGTTCCGGTTCAGAGGGAGGTCGCGCGCTGGACGGACCAATCGGTGGCGCCGTTACAGGACGCACTCGATGACGCAGACTGGGACATGTTCCGAAACAGCTCCGATGGTGACGTCAGCGTGTTTAGGGAAGCAGTTGTGGGATTCATCGGGAAACTAGCGGATGATACCGTGGAAAAAAAGACTATTAAAACGTTTCCCAACCAGAAGCCGTGGGTGGATAAAACCATCCGCGACGCTCTGAGATCTCGCACCGCTGCCTACAACACGGGACTCACGCCGGGGGACATGGAACCGTACAAGGCTGCGTCATACAGCGTCCGGAAGGCGGTGAAAGAGGCGAAGCAGCGCTACGGGAGGAAACTAGAGTCACAACTCCAACAGAGTGACTCTAGGAGCCTGTGCCAGGGATTAAGGACAATTACTGACTATAAAGCACCAACATCCGGTATGATAAGCGCAGACGTGACTCTGGCAGATGAGCTGAACACTTTCTATGCTCGCTTCGAGGCTGCAGCTAAAGACGCTAGCGATGCTAATGCTAGCGGCGCTAACGGCTGCAGACAGGAAGTCACTGCCAGCACCGGAAGCGCGTTCATCATCACCGAGCATGACGTGAGGAGAGCCTTCAAGAGAGTGAACACCAGGAAAGCAGCAGGACCAGACGGCATCTCAGGCCGTATTCTTAGAGCCTGCGCAGACCAGCTAGCACCTGTGTTCACTGAGATATTCAACATCTTTTTATCTCAGTCGGTGATCCCCACATGCTTCAAAGAGTCCATTATTGTTCCTGTCCCAAAGAAACCTCATCCTGCTTCCCTCAATGATTATCGCCCTGTAGCCCTCACTTTTTTCCCTCTTGGCTCTCGACGAAGGCGGTCGCATCTGCTCTCCCTCCCTTATCTCTCCCCGCTTGCTTCTCTTGTCTGTCTTGTGAATACTATTCAGAGACTCTCCTCGCCTTGCTCTTGAAAATAAAAAGGAATATGGATTTGATCAAGTGGTCTCTGAATGCAATTGACACGATCTTCTCGACGAGAAGTGTGGGTTCTGGGGAACCTACTTGTCCTGCTGGGACGTTTGCTGCTGGATACACGATGGACGGTTGGGAGAAGTGGCGCATTGTGTGCCTGGCCGCACTGTCTCTGGAGGACGTTGAAGATATCTACCTATTCGGAACTTTGATAACAGGGATTCTGCTGATTGGATTAGGTGGGATACTTGGATATCGAAAAATCGAAAAGAGACTGGCTGGCTGGAAAATAGTGGTGACGAGAGCTGTCAGTAATCAGACTGTGGTTTTGGACCGCAAATTGGATAACATCTTGGTGAGACTAGCAGCTATGCAACGTGATTTGGACAGACCTGGAGACCAGTGATGGACATTAAATATCTGTGAAATTGGCAGATACTGACCGAAACCTGGAAATATGATTTTCTTTTCGGCCGCCCCTTTTCTTTCCAGCTACTGCATTTCAAGGCCGTGGCTGGAGACATAACTAACTCCCCGAAGACCAAGATAACGAGACGCTCTGGAATCTTACTCCCCCCCCCCTTCAAGGACACCCGGCGCAGACTATTACGGGATGTTACAGGCTTACAAACTGATACGCACGCACTCACGCACACACATAACAGCTACAGATAGACACTCTACCTTCCCCATATCCAACGCCTTCGTGTGCTTATTCCCTTCAGTGTGGGTAGGCGGAATCGGGACCAGCGCTCTCTAGCTGCAGGGACTGGAGCTGTTTGCCTACATTGGACATTTCCTATCCCCTGTACCCTAATCGTTGCAATGTTTATGTCTTGTGTTTACATGTTTTTATGTGCTTGTTGCTGAGGTATTTTTGTACCCCTGATCGCACACTGCCCTTTTCGAAGGACAGTCTGGGAGGGGATTTTTTATCCTCGTTATCCTAATGTATCTATTTCTTATCTTCTATGATGGCGCCGGTTAGGTGGCTGCCGTCGCGACTCTGTGGTCGCACAAAATCATTTCACTGCATATTGTACTCTGTATGATTGTGTATGTGAGAAATAAAATTTGAATTTGATTTCAGTAGTGATGAAGTGCTTTGAACGCCTGGTCAGAGACTTCATCATTTCTTCACTACCAGACACACTGGACCCACTACAGTTTGCATACCGTCCAAACGGTTCCACGGACGATGCAATCTCACATCGTCTCCATACATCTCTCACTCACCTGGACACTCGGAGGGGGAATTATGTGAAAATGCTCTTCATCGACTACAGCTCTGCATTTAATACCATAATTCCCTCCACACTCACCACCAAGCTGGAGCACCTGGGACTCAGCTCATCCATGTGTCAGTGGATCTCCAATTTTCTGACTGGCAGACCACAGGCAGTAAGGATGGGTGGCAATGTCTCAGCCTCCATCACTCTCAGTACTGGAGCCCCCCAGGGTTGTGTTCTGAGCCCCCTGCTGTACTCTCTGTAAACCTCTGACTGCGTGGCCACTACCAACTCCACCACCGTCATCAAGTTTGCTGACGACACTGTCGTGGTGGGCCTGATCACCAACAACGATGAGACGGCCTACCTGGAGGAGGTTGGAAATCTGGAGAACTGGTGCCAGAGAAACAATCTCCTCCTGAACGTCAGCAAGACAAAGGAGCTGATAGTGGACTTCAGTACAAAGCAGGTGAGGAACTACCAGACCCCAATCATCAACAGGAGCCCAGTGGAGAGAGTGGACAGCTTCAGATACCTCGGTGTTCACATCACGCAGGACCTGACATGGTCCTGTCACATCAACACCGTGGTAAAAAAGGCCCGGCAGCGTCTGTACCACCTCAGACGCTTGAGAGACTTTAGACTGCCCTCCAAGGTGCTCAGGAATTTCTACTCCTGCACCATAGAGAGCATCCTGACGGGAAACATCACAACCTGGTTCGGGAACAGCACCATGCAGGACAGACGAGCTCTACAGAGGGTGGTGCGATCAGCTGAGCGCATCATCCGCACCGAGATCCCTGACCTGCACTCAATCTACACCAAGCGGTGCTGGACCAAGGCCAGGAAGGTCGTGAAGGACCTCAGCCATCCCAACAATGGACTGTTTACTCTGTTGCGGTCTGGGAAGCGATTCCGCTCCCTGAGGGCCAACACAGAGAGACTGAGGAGGAGCTTCTTCCCGCAGGCGATAAGGTCTCTCAACCACAACCACACCACTATGCAAAACTAACACAATATTTTCACAATTCTCACAATCAATCAATCAATCTTTATACATCCATGGACACTATGGACAACTCCACGCACATCACATCTACACTACATGTTTACGTTTACATTCTGGACCATTGCACAAAGACACTTTAATAACCATTGCACAAAGTCACTTATTCTATGCATATTTGCACACCATTATAGTTCTATGTGTACAGTATATTTCTATTTTCAGGTTCTATTTTTTCTAGTTAAATTTTATTTTAATTTTTTTTTTTTTTTCTATCATATTTCTTCTATTGATATTTATTACTTATAAGTTTTAATTCTCTTTTTAAGGTCACTGGCGGTCGTGTAAGCATTTCACTACATTTCGTACTGTGTATGAATGTGTATGTGACAAATAAAATTTGAATTTAAATTTGACTTTGATAGCATGATATGAAGTGAATTGCTCATACGACTGCTGATCGCTGATTTATACTGAAAATCTTAGTATAAAATAAGTGAAATGAGAGAAATGAGAGAATTTACAAATAAAAAATATATAAGAGAAATATGTAAATAAATCAATAAAATGATGAAAGTAAAATAAAAAAAGTAGAATAAAAATAGAAATATTTTTTTCCTATTGTTACTTCAGGGAGGATTTCCTTGCCCTGACTTACCTGACTTACTCATCATGGACAAACTAATAATTATACTTTAGATTTTCCTCCATAATATTTTTTGTATTTTATCCAGAATTTTTATTTAACTGCACGCCGTTCCTAAAAGTGACAGTTCACCGCTACCTTTCGAAGTTTTTATATAAAGTTTAGAAGGTTAGAATTTCTAATGAATTCTAACCTGTAAATTTGTGGGGGTGTATTTAGAGTCTATGTTATGTGTGTGTTATCTTGTGTTAGGTAGTGTTCTGTAGTTCAAATCATGTGATCACTGCACACAGACCACACACATATCACCTTTAACAGAGACGATCATGTCTGCCTGTTACATTTCACTGCCAGCTGAGAAGGACACTCATTAGACGTGCTCATTTCCTCTTTCCATTATAGATATATATATAAAGGTTATGGACACTGCAAACCCTTACTTATCACTTACTACATTTTTTTTTTGTGTGAGTTGTTTAAAACTTTTTCTTGTTTGAGTCTGCTTTGTTTGTGGCAACTTTTTGAACCAGACCTGTCCTCTACAGCCATCACATACCTTTAAGCCAAGTTAAGAAACTGAGGCCAGTGACCATTAAACACATTTTGCAAAAAGAGACGTTGTGGGTTTTTGTCTTGTGCACGGCGTGTGGGTTTTTACCACGGCAGAAAACCAATCGCTTCTTCTCAAGTTTCACTTCATAGTGTACACATTTAGCACCAGAGACACATCATGATTTAAATATTGGATTAAAAACAATACTTTTGTCAGTGGATTCTGTATTATTTGGATATACAGTATACACAGCTATACAGTACAGGGCACCGGCTGACCAGAGGCAGGTCTCAATAAAAAAAATAATGTTCATTACATTATTGTATATTACACATGAGATTGAAAAGAAACATAGAAGAGACAGTAGTACACTTACTATTAGAAGTTCGTTTAGCATTACACTGACTATATAATAAAAAACTAAATATATAGTTATATACACTGGCAAAATATTTGAGTTCATCATAAATTAAGATTCAATTTGTCAGATATAACTTAGAGCACAGAGAATTATTTAATATCCAGGGAGATCTAAAAGTTATTGCTTTATTATTGGAAAGATTACAGTACCAAAGAGTTACATCATTCTAGAGAGATCTGGCTACTCGGGAAGAAGGTAGTAGTGTGTGTGCGTGCGTGTGCGTGCGTGGGTGTACATGTGTTTGAGTGTTAACATTTGTGATGTGTGTGATGTACGAGTACAGGTGTGTTTATGTAGGCATGCATGTGTGTGTCTGTGTGTGAGAGTGTTAACATTTATGATGTGGACATATGTAGAATAGGCCACAAATGCTAAAAACACAACAATACAACACCAATGTAGACACATCACACAACTTAATGTGATGTCACTGAACATGATGTCACTGAAGATGTCACTGAATATAATGTCACTCAATATAATGCCACACAGAAAGTGAATAACCATTTTTCTGCACAAGTTTAAGGCATTGTCACGGCTGAGCCGTTTGAGAAATCAAAAATCCCTCTACAACTTTGCATCTTTAATGTATTTACATCACAGAGGCCTGGTTAGGTGGAGATCATATAAATTTCGTAGGAGGAGTACAGTGGAACCTTGGATTGGGAACATAATTCGTTCCGAAAGCGGGCTCCTATATCAAAACACTTGTAAATCAAATTTTCCCATAAGAAAGCCCCAAAAAACACACAGCCCCAAAAAATAAATACATAAAAATAATTAATACAAAATATAAATTAAAAATAAAACAAATTTACCTGCGCTTTACATTTGAAAAAAGTATAAATAAATCCTGACAGATAAGTGTTTCCGTTAGTGTTTGTGCATGCATGCGCTGTTTGTGTGTGTGTGTTTGTGTGCACAGGCGAATGAAGAAACCCCCAGAAGAAGTTCCAGAGCGCCACCATGGGTAACCAGGCAACCAAAGGGCTCACCAAAGGGCTTTTCTGAAAGACGTCATCTCAACAACTGCGCACCAACCAATCAGCAACGTTGTGATTACCTTCGCTGGCGGGAACCAACGGATGAGAATGAAATGTAACGTAAGTAAGAAAGTAAGTGTAGTTTCATGTATCGTAGATTAGTTCAAATTCTTGTTTCATCATAAAGAAATGTTGCCTTGGTTAAGTATTTTAAAGTTTAAACATTTGCTCGGATCTTCCATTACCTTGCTCATAATTGGTAAATACCAGATTTTTCTGGGCACCTAGCTAGTCCTGTAACATTTGTCGTAGACCCATAAAAGGTGACAAATCGTTCGGCTTATTTGGGAATGGGGTGCTATAACTTTTCTGATTTAATTCGATTCAAATTAAATTATATTTGTACAGTGCTTATAACAATTGACATTGTCGCAAAGCAGCTTTACACAATCAAAAAAATTATTGAAGTTTTTATGAAATGTGAATGTGTATGAATCAAAATGATAAAATTGTCCCTGATGAACAAACCGAGGATGATGACAACAGTGGCAAGAAAAAACTTCCTGAGATGGCAGTAGGAATAAACCTTGAGAGGAACCAGACTCAACTGGGAACCCATACTCATTTGGGATAGCAGGGATTGATCAGTCATACTGTGAAAAATTAGAAGTTCAGTATAACAGGAGTGTTTAAGTTAATATGGTTTCCAGTTCATTATTGGAGGCTCAAATAGACTGTAGGAAACTCCAGTCCTGAACTATCGAGCGACTGAAGTCACACTGTCCTCAAAGAACAGCTGTCTGCATCAGCCAAGGCCAGGACCATCTTCATGGAAAAGTGGAACTGTCCCCAGTCATGACATGCATCCCAGACAGACCACATGGGGCATCCATGCGACGAGATCTTCAACCAAAAGCGGGACACCAGAACGAATCAGACAGGTCCAGAGGGCAGAGGGGATCTGGATCACTTGCAGCTCAGGAGCGACATGTGTAATTCAACATCTGGATGAAGAAGAATAGGGCCAGTGGTGAAGCGGTAACGAAGTTCTTTGAATGCAGAGATGGCAGCAGGCGTGAGTTGGAAGGGATGAGATGAGGGCCTGGTCAGACTGGTCAGTGGTGCTGCAACTGTACTGTAGCCCCGGATAAAGCGACGGTAGTTCGCAAACCCAAGAAATCATTGAAGCTGTCCTAAGAGTTCAGTTTCTGCGGGTCCATTGGCACACCCTGAGGCGAGATGACAAAACCCAGGAACTTGGTGGAGTGCTTGTGAAAAGCACATTTTTCCAACTTACAGTTCAATTCAATTCAATTAAATTTTATTTGTATAGCGCTTTTAACAATTGGCATTGTCCCAAAGCAGCTTTTCACAATCAAAATAATTATTTAAGTTTGTATGGAATTTGAATGTGTATGAATCAAAATGGTCAGATACTGTAGTCCCTGGTGAGCAAGCCAAGGGCGACAGTGGCAAGGAAAAACTCCCTGAGATGGTAGTAGGAAGAAACCTTGAGAGAAACCAGGCTCAACTGGGAACCCATCCTCATCTGGGTGATGCAGAAAGCAGGAATTGATCTGCATTCATACTGTGTGTTAGTTGGCAGGCAGTTCAGCATAACAGTTGATGTTAATTGATGTTAATATGGAGTCTAGTTAGTTATCGAAAACTCAGGTAGACTTGTATAAAGTTCCAGTCCTGAACTATTGAACAGTCAAGTCCTCAGAGAAACAGCTGCCAACACCAGTTGAGGCCAGAACCATCTTCTAGGTAGAAAGAACCATCCCCAGACACGAGACACATCCCAAAGAGACACACGGGGCAACCATGTGACAAGATCTCCAACCAGAAGCGGGGCATCAGGATGGGTCAGACAGGTCCGGAGGGCAAAGGGCAGTCTGGGTCACTGGCAGCTCAGGAACAACATGTGTAGCTCGACAGAGAAAGAGGGAAGAGAGAGAGGGGGAGAGAGGGAAGAGAAAGAGCAGGAGAGAAAGCAGAAGAGAAGAGATAACAGTTAGGTCTGGTCATAGTCATATAATGTATATGGTAAATGTATATTTAGTATATTTTAGCAACCAAAAGTGTTAGTGTTCGTCTGAGTCCCGAACCCTAATTGGAAGACTATTCCATAATTTTGGGCCTTTGTATGAAAAAGCTCTGCCCCCAGCTGTAATTTTTATAAATCGGCGGACTGATAAGCAGCCTGCATCCTTTAATTGAAGTAGACGTGGCGGATCGTAAGACACTAGCAGTTCACTTAAATACTGCAGCGCGAGACCATTTAATGCTTTATATGTCAAAAGTATTATTTTAAAATTAATGCGAAATTTCACAGGGAACCAATGAAGTGAAGATAAGTTGGAGATAACAGTACAGTTGGTGAGCGAGCAATCTCTTGAGAACAGCCAGGACATGCTGGATATGTTCTTCCATGGTGCGGGAGTATATGAGAATATCATCTAAGTAGACGATCACAAGGCCGTCTTCCACTCATCGCCCTCTCTGATACGCACCAAGTTGTAGGCGCTCCGGAGGTCCAACTTAATGAACACGGTGGCGCCAGAGAGGGCGTCCAGGGCTGAGTTGGTGAGCGGCAATGGCTGTCTGTTTTTAATGGTTATCTTATTTAGCACCCGATAGTCGACACATGGGCGAAGTTCGCCCCCTTTCTTCTTTACAAAGAAAAAGCCTGCGACCGCCGGTGATGAGGAGGGCCGGATGGTTCCATGGCGAAGGGTGTTGGTGACATATTCTTTCATCGCCTGCATCTCGATAGCCGACAGCAAGTAGAGGTGGCCGCGGGGAGGAACGGAGCCCAGCTGGAGCTCTATCGCCAGGTCATAAGGGCGATGGGGTGGAAGGTGGGTGGCTCTTCTTTTACAAAAGACTCCAGCCATGTCACGATTGGCAGGAGGGATGGCGTTGATGTCGACATCGGGGGCCTCGGACTTCGTGGAACACGTCCCAGCCTGGGCCCGTAGGCAAAGTTCAGTGCAGGTCGGCCCCCACTGGAGGATTCGGTTTTGGTTCCATGAAATGAGGGGGTCATGCTGCAGCAGCTAAGGGTATCTGAGAATGATGGGAGGAGATGAGATTAACTGGCTGGAATAACGCCTTGATCTTCACCTCCAATTCTTTGGCATATGTAGAGTCAATGAAGTTACCAGCGGCACCGGAGTCGATGAACGCGGTACTTCGAACTCGTTTGTGGCCAAATTAAAGGGTTACCTGGACCGTGAGGCGTAAGATGGTGGCGCTGGTCGTGGTGGAAAGGTGAAGGGGGTTACTGCTTTTCCCGGGCGAATTGGACAAAACGCCCGGTGGTGTGCCACCGACCCACAGTAGGCACAAAAACCCCCTCGATACCGTCATTCGCATTCTGCCACAGTCAGGGAGGTGCGTTTTAGTTGCATGGATTTCCCGGCTCCGGTGTCAACCATGGCAGGAGGTGGAGATCCGACATATCCGGTACTGGTGGTGGTGAAGGCAGTAGGTGGTCGTGGTGTGGCATAGGAAAATGTGGGTGCAGGCGGCAGGATCCTCGGGGCTGGCTTTGGACGAGAAAGAAGGCGCTGATCAATAAGGAGCGCGAGTTGGATCAGGCCCTCCAGTGTAGCGGAAAGCTCTCGCCCGGCGAGCCCGTCTTTTATTCGTGAAGCCAGTCTCTCTTAGAAGGATGTCCGGAGCGTGGCATTTTCCCAATTGATC
The DNA here is from genome assembly GCF_024256425.1 of Clarias gariepinus. Lineage (NCBI taxonomy): Eukaryota > Metazoa > Chordata > Actinopteri > Siluriformes > Clariidae > Clarias > Clarias gariepinus. The sequence continues at coordinate 5,446,346 of NC_071101.1, forward strand.
TGCACAGCGAGGGTCCGGAATTAAGCTGTATACCGGCTCACGGACGTTCCTCCCTGCCACAGATGGTAAAGTTTAGTGTCGGTCTCCACCTCGCCCGCTGGGTGTTCGAAAGTGAGCTTGAGTTGACGGGTGAATTCATTGTAGGAGTGGGCGGTATCTGTATCTGCCCGTAGAACTGCGACGTCTTGGAGGCCCAGGCGCAGATTAGCGATCTCTCCAGTTAGCTTGTTGATAAGCTCGGCGTGCTGATATACCACGTCGCAGAGGTGTGCATGATCCGCTGGGTTCACCACGAAAGGCTCAGTCATTCTGTCAAGAACTGACCTTAGGTGTCCAGAAGACGTAGCTTTAGCGGTTAGCCCTTTGTTGCGTGAAAGGTAAACCTAAACACGGAACAACACGAGTAGGCAGGATAATCACGCTATTTAGTCTAAGGACTCTCACAAATAGGGAACAAGGGAGAGACACAATCTAACCCGCGTCCTAAAAACACACACCCAATTAGAAAGCAAAGCCAAGAAAGTGAGTACTCACGATTTGACGAACGATTCCGAAGTGGCATGGGCAAAACTTAATGACTGATCGAGGTGCTATGGTTTGTTTACTCCTTTTACACTTCCTGGTTTGCGACCGCTTAACTTCCGGGTCCTAGTGCCGGTCGCGGACCGAGTGTACATGACAATCACATAACTGTTGTTTTCATTACTAGGCTACACAACAACACACTTAAAGAAATGGATTATATTCACTCACCTGAGGAATCTGGATTCTTCAGTTCGGTCTTTAGAGGAAAAAGAAATCACTATCACTCTTTATCTCTTCCTATAGAAAATTCCAAAATTTGGTAAAGGCATGATATTAGTATACTTTTTAGATATTAACTGATGGTACAACTTTTTGTTAGTATATTTGCAATGTACTATTGAGGATTTTAATATATTTGCAATACACTAAAGTGTATTTTTTTTCCCACTGGGGAATGGGAATGCTAATAAAATGCTAAAATAATTTTAGCAGCAAATGATCGTATATACACTATATTGCCAAAAGTCCAAAAGTATTCGCTTGCGTATAAATTTCCATAATCCATAGAGATTAATAGGATGTTGGCCCCGCCCCCTTTGCACTATAACAGCTTCAACTCTTCTGGGAAATCCTGATCTCAACCCGATAGAACACCTTTGGGTTTAATAAGAGCGGAGACTGTGAGCCAGACCTAAAGAACGGTCAAAAATCAGAAACATACTCTTAAACCTTGTGGAAAAAACTTTTAAAAAGTTGAAGCTGTTATAGCTGCAATGGGGCCAAGGGGGCCAACATCATATTAAATTGGACGTGACTCAAGTTCATATGCATGTGAAGGCAGGCGAGCAAATACTTTTGGCAATATAGTGTATGTACTTTTTTTTTTTCATTTTCATGAACAAGAAACCGAGGTTGTAATATAATGTCTGAATGTGATGCTGTTAGTTGACTAATTTTACTTTTATTTACATTCATTTTTGAAAAAACAACTAAACAGGCTTTCCTTTAAACAATGTCTAATACTATTTTATCTGCAGGGTAAAACTACATTGTTTATTACCAACATCAATACTTTTACTAGGGTTCAATTCCTTATGAAGAAAAGATCAGATCGCAGCATCTGACACCATGTGACACTGTGTGGAGTAAATCTAATATATATTGTTATGGTATAAACAGACGGTTCGCAGGACCTTGAGGTTCTCACTTTAACCTTGGTAATTTGCACCAGCATTAGGATTCTCTTGGTTTGTATTTGGATTGTAGTTCATTAGTACAACTAGCATATTACATTAGCATTAACATTCAGTTACCCTACTTTTAACTTTTAATTACTTTACTAACTTACTTTTAACATTTTATTTTCTTATTTTTTTAATGACAGTAATCAGACCTTTATTTTGCAGCAAGACCTCTTGAGAGAGAAACAGAAGTTGTTCATTGTTCATTTTCACAAAACAAGATAAACAGGTTCATTTTATCGTCATTATTTAAAGTCATGATGTTGACACATAACAAGTAAGGAAACCTGGTTCATGACTCAGTCATTCAAGCTTTTGACTACTGACTGAAAGGTCCCAGGTTTAAACCCCGGCAGTACTAATTTCTCACCGTTGGGCCCCTGTTCCTTTAACTGATGTCACTTTACCTCTTATTGATAAATTGATTTTATATTAAAAAATAATACCTGTGTACATGACTGTTGTTTTACCCTACACTGTATACACGCCCTGGGGATGAATGGATATATGGAACGCGTGGGGATGGATAGATGGATGGAAGGAATGTGTGGGGATGGATGGATGGATGGATGGAAGGAATGTGTGGGGATGGATGGATGGATGGATGGATGAAATGTGGGGATGGATGGATGGATGGATGGATGGGTACTATATTGATCCTGAAGGAAATTCCAGATATTCAAATGCCATAGAGACAGTAACACAAAGACAGGTTGTAGATTGCACACTGTATATCTTACATATAGTCAGTATACACAGGGTAATGTGAAAACTGACCAGAAGGTACTAGTGCAACGAAAATCTACGAACAAACACTGCAAGATATATAAGGAGTATATTAAAAAAAGCATATAAATAAATAAATAAAAAATTGGTTAATTGCAGTTTAGTCATGATGTGTAATTTTATATGTGGAAAAGTGACAACAGTGCAGTATTAATTGTGCAAAGAGCAGCATCAAAGTGACAATGAAGTTTGGCAATGAAAAATGGCAAAGTATGCAATAATTAGACTGACTGAGCAGACCTTAAAGCTAATAGATGAGTTGTGCAAGTAACACTGTGATGTACTGTAAAAAGCAGATTAGCCTAGCATGATCTCCCAGTCCATAATTCTCATGTCATTGTAGTGAGATGTTGAAGAGCCGAATGGCTTTGGGGGCAAAAAAATTCTAAGCCTGTCCGTTGACCTGGAAATTATTAAAATAAAATCATTAATATTTTAATTTAAATTATTCATAAAAATGCAAGTGCTAATAATTAATAATATATAAAAAAATGTTTGCCCACTGCAGGACATGTTGCCATACATTTTAGGATAGACCTGAAAGTTATTGAAATAAATAAATAATTGTCATTGAGTCCACCACAAATCTGAATCTGGAAGCCAAAATGCGAATATCCAACATCCAACTTCAAACCAACTTCACCGCAGTGATCAGTGACCAGGGCCTGGTTTCCCGAAAGCTTCTTATCACTACAGTACGTAGTTCTAAAGTTGTCTCTTAACGTTATGGCGCGGTTCCTAAAACGTTCGTACGCTAAGTATCTCTTAGGTAAGTCACACGTTCATAAGGTTGGTCTGGACCAACCATAACTCACTCTTAGCGTAGTTTCAGCTCAAGACGCTAGTCGATGCCACTGAGCAGCAGTCTTTATAAATCAGCGGTGTATAGAAGCACATTATGGCACGTTATCAAAGTCGTATTAACGATGGAATATACTGTAGGCCTGTTTAAGAATTTTATTTTATTTGATATCAGAACTAATAGAGTGACTTTTAATTAGCCTATTTCATAATGTGACTAATGCATTAAAATTGGTGAACACTTTTAACATTAAACAGGTGGCAAACAATTTGGCAGTGATACAGCATGTTGTTGTGCACACGTTAAGCCGTGTGCTTTATGTACATTTTTCCTTTAGGCAAAACTTCAGCCCTTTTTTCATATTTTGCCTGAGGTGGCTATTTAAAAAAAGTTTCTTCTTCCAAGGCAACAGATTATGGAGCTTCTTGACCTGCTCAGACCTGTGCTTACCAGGCCAACGTGTTGTACTTCTACGTCCAGATGTCCAGCTGCTTGGTGCTTTTTGTTTAAATATGTTTTATTGATCATTAGCCATCATTCATGACTGGATGAACTTGTCTTTTGGACTTGACACGTTTTTTGTATGATGAAATTTGGTTTAGTTAAATAAGAAAATAAACTAGGGTGTTTTGAACCCCTAGTTTAATTTTTCTGAGTGATTGTTATGCTTTATACCCCTCTCTCACCAATGCGGTTTCCCATGGTGCCCGTGAGTACGGTTAATCATGATTCACTGCAAGTTTTTGTCGCTGTGAGTACATTTACATCTTTCCATGCAAAAAAATTAACATGTTTATTTTTTTTGTGGTCTTCGCGGAAGCTTGAGGACCTTGCATAACTTCGCAGAACATCAGCGGAACGTCGGCGGGTAATCACGGCAGCTCACAGGGCCTAACATCGTATCTCACCATGAGTCAAACCGCTTAGGTGAGATAAGGTAAACTTCTACTCTGTCATCTCATCGTATTTAAGGAGACAGCCTAGGTGAGATAGGAGTATGAAGCATTACAATCACTCATAAAAATTAATGGATGCGGGGTTTGAAACTCCCTAGTTTATTTTCTCATTCAACTAAACCAAATTTCATTTCACTGTAGACAGCGCCTTGTAACATCAAACATAAGAGGCAGCGACCTAAGAAGACTTCTAAGGCATGGTTCGAGAAACAAACTTAGAAAAGTAATCAACTTACGTAAGATATATCTTAAGAATCTTCTTAGCGCACTAAGAGTGTGCGTTATCGGGAAAACTTGTCACTCACCCACACAGGCAGCAACTCGTAAGATAAACACATACAGGAGGGTCATGATCTCCAAAGACTTTTGTGGATTCTCTGAAACAAACGCATGGAAATGAGACACTTTTTGTCCATGTCTGGAATGTATGTATGTGGACATATTGTAACGGCATGCATCTGTGATGGGCGTGCGCTTAAATCTACTATCGATCCCGCTGCACCTTCACGCCCCTGCCACCAAAAAGGAAAAGGCTGCGAGGAGGAAAGCGTTAAGGCCCCAGATCCCAGCCGGGAAAGCCGCCCAGCTGATGGAGCCGTCAGCCCACAGAGATCTGGGAGGGGCCAGGCCGACCATGGACAGCGGGAGAAGCGGCGTCATGAGGGAGCGTGCAGGAACGCTGCCTCCGTGTGCTCTGTTCTGCCACTCCGCCGACCGCCACCTATTGCCAGCTGTGTGCCCACATGCCAGCATGTTACTGCCTACAAAACCTGCAGTTCATTCCTTCTCCTTTCTTTCTGTCCTCACTCCTTTAACCCTTTTTCCCCATTTATCCTAAATAAAGTATTCCTTTTCCCATAAGACCTCGCCTCGTGTCCGTGCTTCATGGTGCCACCCGTGCAACATGGGTCAAAACCGTTACAATTTATATATAAAATCATGGTCACTTTTATAGTGTTAGCTAGCTGTTAGTGGTAGCTTCTGTTTTCCTAAAATGTGAGTGGTATAGGGAACAAATAAACAACGGATTTTTACTTCACTGGAAGTGTGATAATGATAAATTTCCCATCAGGCATTGCGCCTCGCTAGAGCGCAAAACAAAGGAGCATAAAAAGAAATTGACATACAGTATATATTGTCAATATTATTGAGGATTAAACAATTCTTGTAAATTAATCAAGTAGTTTATTTACGAGTTATTCAGTAGAATGCTCTATAGCAGCAGCAACAGGTAACCTGAGGTGATTATGTTACCATGGTACAGAGGACATGAAGTCTGCGGTGTTTCAAATGGTGGAATTTTGTTGAGGGAAGTTCCCTTAACCTACAATACCTGAACAGGGAGCAGCGAGTAGGGAGCACCCTGTGAAGAACACTTCAGAATGGAATGCATCCCCACCAGAGGTATTCCACAGTGTGCTTCAAAGCATGCTTCCTACTTCCAGTTCCCTGTGGAGTTATTGTTGGTTAAGGGATCTTACAGTTTACTAGCCTAAAGAATTGTAAGGATTTATTGATTAAATATATTTGAATTAAAATATTACATTGTTTACAGATTCTTATTGTGTCATAGTAATATTACGTCATCCTGTATAATAATAATAAATGGTGCACGAGAATAAAGTCAGGTCTCGTAGCCGTGTTATTGTCACTGTCCACTTTGCTAGTTAAACTAAGAGAAAATCCAGAGCCTGAATTCCTTCTCACCACTTTTAGCCTGGCATATTTATTTATATTACACCAACAACAAGAGAAAATCCACATTGAAGTGACGACTTTGTGTGAGAAACTGTGTGAGTACTGGCAATGATGGCCTTGATACTTTAACTTATAGTTCATTGATTTACATTTACATTTAGGCATTTGGCAGACCTTATCCAGAGTGACTTACAAAAAGTCCTTAAAAAGTTTACATCATTAGATACATACTTACACTGGGTTAACTAGGTTAATAACTAAGTGCCATTAGTCCAACACAACTGGGAAGAGTTGTTTCTTTTTTTTTTTTTTGGGGGGGGTAGTCCAAGTACTGGAGAAACAGATGCATCTTGAGTCGTCGTTTAAAGATAGTCAAAGTCTCTGCTGTACAGACATCTAGAGGAAGTTCGTTCCACCACCTAGGTGCCAGAACAGGAATGAGCCTGGATGAATGCCACCCTCGATCCCTGAGAGATGGTGGGATGAGACGAGCAGTGTTGGACGATCGGAGGAAACGTGGTGCAGTGCCTGGTGTTATTTTTGGTGTGCTATTTTTAGCTTTGTTGTCAAGCATCAGCATTTTGAATTTGATGCGGGCAGCTACAGGAAGCCAGTGCAGGAAGCGGAGGAGTGGTTTCGTGTGGGAGATCTTGGAAAGGTTAAAAACAAGACGTGCTGCTGCATTGTGGATCAGTTGCAGAGGACGAATCGTGGACAGAGGCAGGCCTGCCAGGAGTGAGTTGCAGTAGTCCAGTCTTGAAAAAACAGGGGACTGAACAAGGTCCTGAGTAGCCTGTGAAAAAAGAAATGGGCGAATTCTTCTGATATTGTAAAAAAGAAATCTACAAGAGCGAGTAAGGTTAGCGATGTGTGGGGAAAATGACAGATGATTGTCCACGGTTACCCCAAGATTGCGGGCGGTGGCTGAAGGAGTGATTTGGTTGTTGTCCATGGATATTACAAGGTCTTGACATGGGGATGAGTCACAAGGGATAAACAACAGTTCAGTTTTACTGAGATTGAGCTTCAGCTGATGAGCAGCCATCCAGAATAAGATGTCACATACACAATCCTCTCACTGAGTAACTTCATTATTTTTAGTTAAAGAATATACTTTATGATGTTTCTCTGGTGCTAAGCCGGACATGTGTTGGACGGGCAAACAGTGAAGTGAAACTTAAAAAGAAGCAGTTGGTTTTCGATCTCTCCTGCTGGTGGTAAAAAATCCACAATTCTCTTTTCATTAAATATATTAAAGTATTTATTAAAGGAGTTTATTACAAACGGAGACTTGGTTATGTAACAATTCTTGGAAATTTCAGTCCTTAAACTACTGAACACTTACTGTCACAATCCTTCACAGTAAAATACCTGCATCAGCCGAGTCCAAGACCATCTTCATGGCCATCGAGTGGAACCAGACAAGTCCACAGAGCCAAGGGGTCAGGATCACTGGAAACACTGGAGTGCAGAGTTCAGAGAGAGAGAGAGAGAGAGAGAGAGAGAGAGCAGCGCATTTCAGTGTACTTACAGTCATACAGTATAATGGATAAGGTCAATGTATATTTTGCAGTGTGTCTGAAATTACATGTTCCACACATAAGTGCCTGTGTTAAAATAAATCCTACCATTTTGCAGAGGGGCCGAGACCTTTCCCTCCAAACCTCTCTTTAAGAACTCTCTTTAGGAACTTTAAGCTGATCGGGACATGAGCACTGTTCCAGGTAAATCTTGTATGTGTGACTTCAGCTTGTTGTCTTTAGACAAGCAGGAAAGAGGAGCCACTGCTAACAGCTAACTAATATTGGGAGAGAGTAAATGAAAAATAAAAAGAATTGATTTTTTTATTTAATTTATTTATTGTTGAACCATATGTGAAAGAATGGACAATAAGTTTAATATTCAAAGCTAAAAGTGTTGATGAGTTCAGTAATATAATACAGTAGATATTAGAATATTAAAGTGCATTTATAGATTACAACAAATTCACACAATTTATAGTCCTAATACATACTTATGCTTATTAATTTAAACTTGATTAAAAGTGAAAACAAAACGCACACAACAGAAATTGCAGTCAGGCATGGAGAGAGCTGTAGGACAGAGACATTCTTCAGAAAAAGGAAAACACTCGTATGTGAAGCAGTCTCTGGGAGAGAGAAAGTCTATGCAAGCTAAAAGCAAATAACTAATCCCTCCTACTAGTCACAATAATATTAATGAAGAGTTATTACAATGTAGTGTAATCAGGAGTCGTACATTACATAAAAAATGTAACATATTATCCATTTGATGTTCCAGTGCAGCTTACTTAACCTGAAGGTGTAAATGTAGTGTGTATCTCGTGTGTAACTGAGAAAGTCTAAAAAAAATGTAAGTCGCTCTAGATAAGAGCGTCTGCCAAATGCCTAAATGTAAATGTAAATGAGTACTGTCGGCAAGACACGATTACTAAGAGTTTTTGAGCATGCTAGGGGGCCGGATGATTGAAATAAAAATAATTTAAAAAATAATTCTTATAAGTACAATAGGGCCTTCACACGCTATGACATCAGCACTATTAAAACATCTAAAACTTATCAGAGCAATGGCGAGGACATCATAGTCAGGTCATCATCGTGTGATGTCATAGTGCTTGGACCCTAAAAATGTCAGCAGTGTGTAGATTATGTTTCCTCTAAAGATGTTGGTAGCATCGTTGGTGCTGTCGTGTTGCCGTGTCAGTTCATTTCTTTGGACTCCTCTGTGTTTTTAGTCTGGAAATAGGCAGATTTTTTCTTCTTCAGAAGCCACACTCCGAGACCAAGTAACACCAGGCCCGGCAAAATGATGAGGATCCACAAGTAATGAAGGTTCTTTACACCGTTATCTGCAGAGACAGAAATAAATTGCTGTAAATAGTTCACTCTCAATGACATGACATTAGAAATGTTATTATAGATTTAAAACAGTCATTATGAAGTCTATTCTTCTTACTTTCATTGTTTTTATATTTTCATATTTCTCTCTTTCAAAAATTATATTTTATTTATTAAATATTATTCATGTGTAGAGTTTCAGCGTAGAACTACTTTTTCATATCGGTCATTAATATTTTTTCATATGTGTTGTCACTCACATAATCACATGACTGTGTGTGATGTTTCCATCAGTGAGCTGAACAACACAACACACACTTAAATAAGGTTTAATATTCACCTGAGGAATCTGGACTCTCTTCAGTTCGGTCTTTAGAGGAAAAATAAATTAATATCACTTTTTTAAAAAATGTCTTACTTTATTAACAATAACAATATATTTTTCTTTTGATGTGATATTTCAATAAGGTTTGATATTCACCCACCTGACGAATCTGTTCTCTCTTTAATTCTCTCTTCAGTTCGGTCTTTATAGAAAAAAGAAGATAAAATAAATGATATTAAATATCTGTGTTCTGATTGTGTGTGTGATTTTTACACATTATTTATTCTCACAAGTGATTTCTGTTTAAACACACAGTTCATTTACTCCTGTTAATTTATTCACTAGTTCATTTACTCCTGTTAATTTATTCACTAGTTAATTTACTCCTGTTAATTTATTCACTAGTTAATTTACTCCTGTTAATTTATTCACTAGTTCATTTACTCCTGTTAATTTATTCACTAGTTCATTTACTCCTGTTAATTTATTCACTAGTTTATTTACTCCTGTTAATTTATTCACTAGTTCATTTACTCCTGTTGGACGCAGCAAAAATATCTAATAATTGGGTGAACACAGGAATTTGAGAGACTTCGTAAAGGACCAGATTGTGACACTTTGACTATTAGGAGGAGGTCAGTGAGTGTGTGCTGAAAACAGTATTGACATTTGGGACAGGTGTGTGTGTGTGTGTGTGTGTGTGTGTGTGTGTATTCTCTCTACTCAATCTAACACAGACAAGGAAATCTTACCAGTTCTCTGTGTAAAACACTAAACTGTGCAGCACAGTCTCACATCAACATTAAATAATCTGTTCAGTTTAATAACATTCCAGTCATTATAAACTCTGTGTACTGATACTGTGTGTGTGTGTGTGTGTGTGTGTGTGTGTGTGTGTGTGTCAGACTCTCTATCTGAGACTAATACACTTACTGTAGACTGAGAGATGAACTTCCTGGACAAAGACAAATTTCTTTGGGTGTTCCAACAGCATGGAGCTTCTGTACTCAGCTTCATCAGTAACTCTGACGTTCTTCAACACCAGGGAACAGTTTCCTTTAAGCAGCTCGTCCTCAGGAACGTCCACACGACCCTCATATCCTTCAGCCTGAAGTGAATCTTTACCCTTTCGCTCAAACACAACCTCACGCTCAATAGTCCACACAACATGAGGTGTTTGGACAGAGAGATCTCTCCATTCACACGGCAGGACGACTGTGGAGCCCACAGGAGCTGAAATGACGGGAAAACCGTTTTAGGAAATGATCATATTTATATCCTATATAATAAAATCTATATTTATCTTTTAAACCAGTGTTGTAGTATAGTGTTGTAATAAGGCTCGACTCAATAACGATGTGTCCTAATGACAAATGGTTTGGCTCTTTAACTAGGCCACAAAAATTTGGTTGATTCTCAGGAAATTATAATTTTTTTTACATTTGCAATTCATTCAAATGTAATAATGTTTTTTACATTCAAAATTAATTCATCATCACCAAAGAAGTGGGTGGTATGGAGGCTCGGAACAATGTTTGAATTTCCGGTTCTGTATTTGGATTTGCAGAGGGAGTCACATGGGATTCCAATGAGTTAGTTACTGTTCGTATTAGTGAAGGTGAGGAAGTATATTCCAGGAAATATTAATTGCTTCTGTTTTAAGATCCGAAATATTGGCCACAGATTTCCTGCTTCAATTTTCTTTGGCGGTTGTAAACCATCACCCGCATTTATCTGACGCTGCAATATTCAGACATTATTTGGACAGTAATGAATATGTCACAGCCTTAACAACGCATGCGATAGAAGCCCTTTAAAAAAAGGCTAATAGCAATCAGGGAGATTGAAGTGGCAAGTGTGTTTACACTGAGAATCATCTGTCATGTACTATGTGTGTGTGTGTGTGTGTGTGTGTGTCTCATACTGTAGGTGTGTGTGCAAATTTCATATACATTTGTTTGAGCGATTAGTTGTATACATGTATGTACTGTATGAGTGTTTCATATACGCGTGTGTGTGTATGGAGTGTTTCATGTTTGCATGTATGAGTTTGATTTAAGCTCTATAAGACACTTCATATTTTATTAAAGTTAGAGTCATTAGAGTTGTTATGAGGAAACCTGGGTCATGACTCAGTGGTTAAGGCGTCTGATACTGACCTTATTTCTAACTCTGTTATCTGATACGCTGAGACTTTTATAATTCGTCGGTGTTTTACACTGTATGATTGACTTACCTGTGACTGAGAGTTGAGCTGCATTGATGGAATCTGTGGGGGAAAAAAATCACAATCTACATGATTTGTAGAAACATACATATACAGTGCATTGCAAAAGTATTCATAGCCCTTAAACTTTTCCATATTTTGTCACATAATAACCACAAAATTAGATTTTATTGGAAAGACAATGATAAATGTCACAACCATAAAACATAAACCATTAAACATATTTAATAAATAAAACTTTATAAACTGTGGTGTGCATTTGTATTCAGCCCCCTTTACTCTGATACCCCGAACTAAAATCCAGTGGAACCTTCAGAAGTCACCTGATTAGTAAATAAAGTCCACCTGTGTGTAAATAATCTCAGTATAAATACAGCTGTTCTGTGAAGCCCTCAAAGGTTTGTTAGAGAACATTAGTGAAGAAACAGCATCATAAAGCCCAAGGAACACACCAGGGTGGGAAAGTGTTCAATCCGTCCATCATCTGAAAATAGGAAGAGTACGGCACAACTGTAAACCTACCAAGACATGGCCGTCCACCTAAACGGACAGGTGGGGCTAGGAGAGCATTAATCAGAGTAGCAGCCTAGAGAACAATGGTAACTCTGGAGGAGCTGCAGAGATCCAAAGCTCAGGTGGAACAATCTGTCCACAGGACAAATATTAGTCGTGACCTCCACAAATCTGGCCTTTATGGAAGAGCAGCAAGAAGAAAGTAAAAGAAAGTAAAAGAAAGCCATAAAAAAAACCATTTCAAATTCAAATTCAAATTTTATTTGTCACATACACAAACATACACAGTACGAAATGTAGTGAAATGCATTATACGACTGCCATTGACCCTAGAAGAGAATTAAAGTTTACAAATAAGAAATAAATATGAATAAAAGAAATACTATAGAAATTAAATAAAAAATTAAATTAAACTAGGAAAAATAGAACTAAAAATAAAAATAGAAATATGATGTGCAAAAATAGAAATCTACTGTACAAATTGAAATATACTGTACTGTGTGTGCAAATATGCATAGAAGAAAGTGACTTTGTGCAGAGGTTATTAAAGAGTCTTTGTGCACTGGTCCAGGATGTAAACGTAAAACTGTAAAATGTAGTGTAGTTGTGAAGGTAGGTGTGCAAAGTTATTAAAGTGTCATTGTGCAATGGTCCAGGATGAAAAAGTACGACATGTAGTGTATATATGAAGGAAGGTGAGCATGTAATCGTCCATAGCGTTCATGGATGTAAGAAGATTGATAGATTTGATCAATTATGAAAAAGATGAAAAGATTGTTAGTTCTGCATAGTGGTGTGGTTGTGGTTGAGAGACCTTATCGCCTGCGGGAAAAAGCTCCTCCTCAGTCTCTCTGTGTTGGCCTTCAAGGAGCGGAATCGCTTCCCAGACCGCAACAGAGTAAACAGTCCGTTATTGGGGTGGCTGAGGTCCTTCACGATCTTCCTGGCCTTGGTCAAGCACCGCTTGCTGTAGATTGAGTGCAGGTCAGGGAGCTCGATGCGGATGATGCGCTCAGCTGATCGCACCACCCTCTGTAGAGCTCGTCTGTCCTGCATGGTGCTGTTCCCGAACCAGGTCGTGATATTTCCCGTCAGGATGCTCTCTATGGTGCAGGAGTAGAAATTCCTGAGCACCTTGGAGGGCAGTCTAAAGTCTCTCAAGCGTCTAAGGTGGTAGAGACGCTGCCGGGCCTTTTTTACCACGGTGTTGATGTGACAGGACCATGCCAGGTCCTGCGTGATGTGAACACCGAGGTATCTGAAGCTGTCCACTCTCTCCACTGGGCTCCTGTTGATGACTGGGGTCTGGTAGTTCCTCACCTGCTTTGTACTAAAGTCCACTATCAGCTCCTTTGTCTTACTGACGTTCAGGAGGAGATTGTTTCTCTGGCACCAGTTCTCCAGATTTCCAACCTCCTCTAGGTAGGCCGTCTCATCGTTGTTCGTGATCAGGCCCACCACAACAGTGTCGTCAGCGAACTTGATGATGGTGGTTGAGCTGGTAGTGGCCACGCAGTCGTGGGTGTACAGAGAGTACAGCAGGGGGCTCAGAACACAACCCTGGGGGGCTCCAGTGCTGAGAGTGAGGGAGGCTGAGACATGTCCGCCCATTCTTACTGCCTGTGGTCTGCCAGTCAGAAAATTGGAGATCCACTGACACATTGATGAGCTGAGTCCCAGGTGCTCCAGCTTGGTGGTAAGTGTGGAGGGAATTATGGTATTAAATGCAGAACTGTAGTCGATGAAGAGCATTTTCACATAATTTCCCCTCCGAGTGTCCAGGTGAGTGAGAGATGTATGGAGGAGATGAGAGATTGCATCATCCGTGGAACGGTTTGTACGATAAGCGAACTGTAGTGGGTCTAGTGTGTCTGGTAGTGAAGAGATGATGAAGTCTCTGACCAGGCGTTCAAAGCACTTCATCACTACTGAAGTGAGGGCTACAGGGCGATAATCATTGAGGGAAGCAGGATGAGGTTTCTTTGGGACAGGAACAATAATGGACTCTTTAAAGCATGTGGGGATCACCGACTGAGATAAAGAGATGTTGAATATCTCAGTGAACACAGGTGCTAGCTGGTCTGCGCAGGCTCTGAGAATACGACCTGAGATGCCGTCTGGTCCTGCTGCTTTCCTGGTGTTCACTCTCTTGAAGGCTCTCCTCACGTCATGCTCGGTGATGATGAACGCGCTTCTGGTACTGGCAGTGACTTCCTGTCTGCAGCCGTGAGCGCCGCTAGCATTAGTATCGCTAGCGTCTTTAGCTGCAGCCTCGAAGCGAGCATAGAAAGTGTTCAGCTCATCTGCCAGAGATACGTCTGCGTTTATCATACCGGATGTTGGTGCTTTATAATCCGTTATTGTTCTTAATCCCTGCCACAGGCTCCTAGAGTCACTCTGTTGGAGTTGTGACTCTAGTTTTCTCCCGTAGCGCTGCTTCGCCTCTTTCACCGCCTTCCGGACGCTGTATGACGCAGCCTTGTATGGTTCCATGTCCCCCGACGCGAGTCCCGTGTTGTAGGCAGCGGTGCGAGATCTCAGAGCGTCGCGGATGGTTTTATCCACCCACGGCTTCTGGTTGGGAAACGTTTTAATAGTCTTTTTTTCTGCGGTATCGTCCGCTAGTTTCCCGATGAATCCCACAACCGCTTCCGTAAACACGCTGACGTCACCATCGGAGCTGTTTCTGAACATGTCCCAGTCTGCGTCATCGAGTGCGTCCTGTAACGCGGCCACCGATTGGTCCGTCCAGCACGCGACCTCCCTCTGAACCGGAACTTCCTGTTTCAGCCTTTGTTTGTATTTTGGCATGAGGAAGATGGCGGCGTGGTCGGATTTACCAAACGGTGGACAAGATTGTGCCTTGTAGCCGTCCTTGACTGTTGTATAGCAGTGGTCCAGTGTCCTTTCGCCCCTGGTGGGGCAGGTGATGTGCTGATAAAAGTTCGGCGCTGCGCGTTTGAGGTTGGCACTATTAAAGTCCCCCGCCACAATAAGCGCAGCGTCCCGGTGTTGTGTTTGTTGTTGTGTGAGTGCCTCATGCAGCTCGCATAAGGCAGTGTCCGTGTCCGCTTGTGGTGGAATATAAACGGCGCTGATTATGACCGATGTAAACTCCCGAGGAAGGTAAAAAGGACGACACATGATGGACAGTAGTTCCAGGTTGGGTGTGCAGGAGCGTGTGAGAGGAACAACGCTCGCGCTGTTGCACCAGCTGCTGTTCACCATTAAGCACACGCCGCCTCCCCTTGATTTCCCCGAGTCCCGCGTCCTGTCCATGCGGTGAACCGAGAAGAACTCGGCCGGCTGGATGGCGTGGTCCGGCACCGCTGGGTTCAGCCATGTCTCGGTGAAGCAGAGGAGATTGCAGTCCCGAATGTCTCTCTGGAACTTAACCCTGGCCCTGAGGTCATCGAGCTTGTTTTCCAGTGACTGGACGTTGGCGAGCAGGATGCTAGGCAGAGGTGTGCGGTGTGCACGGGCTCTCAGCCTGTTCCTGACGCCAGCTCGTTTCCCTCGGGGCCGCCGCTTCGCGTCGCGTCCTTTGTTGTCCCTCAGGATCTCACTCGGCCAGCTCGGATCCGGAGTTAAAAACGTCGAATTGTGAGTACATTGTATACCAATAGAAACAAGAGTGTCTCTATCATAACTAATGTACCCCATGGTGGTAATTTTGCCGGTTTTAAAACGCTGTAAACTAACTTAAAGAACAAAAACAAAGAAAAGGTGGTCGGAGCAGTCGTGACGGCAGCCGACCTCACCGGCGCCATCTTGGAACATTTGTAGTTTGTGGGGGGACATATGGATCATGTGGAAGAAGATGCTCTGGTCAGATAAGAACAAAACATTTTGGCCTGAATGCAAAACACTGTGTGTGGTAGAAAACTGTGAAACGTGGTGGCAGCATCATGTTGTGGGGGTGCATTTCTTTAGCAGAGACAGGGAAGCCGGTCAGAGTTGATGGGAAGATGGATAGAGTCAAATACAGGACAATCTTAGAAGAAAACCCGTTAGAGTCTGCAAAAGACTTGAAACTGGGGTGGAGCTTCACCTTCCAGCAGGACAGCGACCCTAAACACACAGCCAGAGCCACAATGGAATGGTTTAAATCAAAGAATCTTCATGTGTTGAAGGTCCAGACCTAAATCCAACTGAGAATCTGTGGCCAGACGTGAAAATTGCAGTTCATAGACGCTCTTCATCTAATCAAACTAATCTTACTAACTAAGGGCAAAAAGCAGCTGTAATTGCAGCAAAAGGTGATTCTACAAAGTATTGACTCAGGGGGTGAAAACAAATGTACTGAATTCAAGTCCACACTTATCGGATAGTTATTTGTTTAAAAAAAAAAGAAAAACATTTTCCTTCCACTTTTCCACCTTCTTTGTGTTGATCCATCACATAAAATCTCAATAAAATGCATTTATGTTTGTGGTAGTTCAAGGGGTATGAATACTTTTGTAAGGCAGTGTACATAAATAGATACAGTAGACAGACAGACAGACATACTGTACAGATACAATAGATAGATACGCATGTTGTAGTCAGTGTTAGGACACTTATAATTCTTACCCAGACATAAGATATACAGGACATACAGGAGGGTCGTGATGTCCATTAGACTGCTGTGGAGTTTGGATTTACTGAAACTAACAGATGGAAATGAGAAACAATGAGTCCATGTATGGAATATATAATCATCATTTATCATTGTGAAATTACACACACACACACACACACACACACACACACACTATATTGCCAAAAGTTTTCTCTAGTCAGCCTTTAAGTGCATATGAAATTTAGTAACATCCAATTCTTAATCCATAGGGTTTAATATGATGTTGGCCACGCCCCCTATGCAGCTATAACAGCTTAAACTCTTCTGTGAAGGCTTTTCACAAGGTTTAGGAGTGTGTTTATGGGACTTTTTGACTATTAATTAGTGCAGTGCATTTTGCAAAGGGTATGAATAATTTTGGACATGCCACTGTACATCATCCTGTACATCATCTTATTATCTTTTGGGAGACGCTCATGTAATTTCTAATGTGAGCTTAAATTACAATATGGGGTATAAATAATTTCGGGATTGACACACATTATATACACTACCGTTCAAAAGTTTGGGGTCACTTTTTGTTTAGTGATTTACACTCACCTAAAGGATTATTAGGAACACCTGTTCAATTTCTTATTGATGCAATTATCTAAACAACCAATCACATGGCAGTTGCTCCAATCCATTTAGGGGTGTGGTCCTGGTCAAGACAATCTCCTGAACTCCAAACTGAATGTCAGAATGGGAAAGAAAGGTGATTTAAGCAATTTTGAGCGTGGCATGGTTGTTGGTGCCAGACGGGCCGGTCTGAGTATTTCACAATCTGCTCAGTTACTGGGATTTTCACTCACAACCATTTCTAGGGTTTACAAAGAATGGTGTGAAAAGGGAAAAACATCCAGTATGCGGCAGTCCTGTGGGCGAAAATGCCTTGTTGATGCTAGAGGTCAGAGGAGAATGGGCCGACTGATTCAAGCTGATAGAAGAGCAACTTTGACTGAAATAACCACTCGTTACAACCGAGGTATGCAGCAAAGCATTTGTGAAGCCACAAGACGCACAACCTTGAGACGGATGGGCTACAACAGCAGAAGACCCCACCGGGTACCACTCATCTCCACTACAAACAGGAAAAAGAGGCTACAATTTGCACGAGCTCACCAAAATTGAATAGTTGAAGACTGGAAAAATGTTGCCTGGTCTGATGAGTCTCGATTTCTGTTGAGAAATGGTAAAGTCAGAATTTGGCGTAAACAGAATGAGAACATGGATCCATCATGCCTTGTTACCACTGTGCAGGCTGGTGGTGGTGGTGTAATGGTGTGGGGGATGTTTTCTTGGCACACTTTAGAACCCTTAGTGCCAATTGGGCATCGTTTAAATGCCACAGGCTACCTGAGCATTGTTTCTGACCATGTCCATCCCTTTATGACCACCATGTACCCATCCTCTGATGGCTACTTCCAGCAGGATAATGCACCATGTCACAAAGCTCGAATCATTTCAAATTGGTTTTTTGAACATGACAATGAGTTCACTGTACTAAAATGGCCCCCACAGTCACCAGATCTCAACGCAATAGAGCATCTTTGGGATGTGGTGGAACGGGAGCTTCGTGCCCTGGATGTGCATCACACAAATCTCCATCAACTGCAAGATGCCATCCTATCAATATGGGCCAACATTTCTAAAGAATGCTTTCAGCACCTTGTTGAATCAATGACACGTAGAATTAAGGCAGTCAAACACCGTATTAGTATGGTGTTCCTAATAATCCTTTAGTTGAGTGTATTTCCTACATTCTACAACAATACTGGGGATTTAAAAACTATAAAATAACACATATGGAATTAGGTAATTACGTAACAACAAAAACAACATTTAGTTGTTATTTTAAGACACAGAGGTCAGCCTTTCTGTAATAGTTTTTGCAAGGACAGTATTGTCAAGTGCATTTGCAAATTCCGTCAAGCACCATAATGAAACTGGCTCTTATGAAGGCCGTCCCAGGAGGGCGAGACCAAAACCTACCTCTGCCGCAGACGAGAAGTTCATTTAGAGTTATCAGCCTGAAAAATGACCAATTAACAGCACTTCAGATTAGAGGCGTTATGAAGTCTTTACAGAGCAGAAGTAGCAGAAACATCTCGATATCAACTGTTAAAAGGAGATTAATGCATTTTTTGGACGCCTTCAGCATTCCTTTACAATGTAGAAAGAAATTAAAATCAGAAACGATCATGAAGTTAGAATGTAACCCCAAACTTTTGAATGGTAGTGTATATAAGATATATATGATTTATATTGCGAATTTAAAGACATATACAGTGGTGTGAAAAACAATTTGCCCTCTTCCTGATTTCTTATTCTTCTGCATGTTTGTCACACAAAATGTTTCTGATCATCAAACACATTTAACTATTAGTCAAAGATAACACAAGTAAACACAAAATGCAGTTTTTAAATGATGGTTTTTATTATTTAGGGAGAAAAAAAATCCAAACCTACATGGCCCTGTGTGAAAAAGTAATTGCCCCCTGAACCTAATAACTGGTTGGGCCACCCTTAGTAGCAATAACTGCAATCAAGCGTTTGCGATAACTTGCAACGAGTCTTTTACAGCGCTCTGGAGGAATTTTGGCCCACTCATCTTTGCAGAATTGTTGTAATTCAGCTTTATTTGAGGGTTTTCTAGCATGAACCGCCTTTTTAAGGTCATGCCACAACATCTCAATAGGATTCAGGTCAGGACTTTGACTAGGCCACTCAAGTCTTCATTTTGTTTTTCTTCAGCCATTCAGAGGTGGATTTGCTGGTGTGTTTTGGGTCATTGTCCTGCTGCAGCACCCAAGATCGCTTTAGCTTGAGTTGACAAACAGATGGCCGGACATTCTCCTTCAGGATTTTTTGGGAGACAGTAGAATTCATGGTTCCATCTATCACAGAAAGCCTTCCAGGTCCTGAAGCAGCAAAATAACCCCAGACCATCACACTACCACCACCATATTTTACTGTTGGTATGATGTTCTTTTTCTGAAATGCTGTGTTACTTTTACGCCAGATGTAACGGAACACGCACCTTCCAAAAAGTTCAACTTTTGTCTTGTCTGTCCACAAGGTATTCTACCAAAAGTCTTCGTAATCATTGAGATGTTTTTTAGCAAAATTAAGACGAGGCTTAATGTTCTTTTTGGAAATCTGCCATGCAGGCCGTTTTTGCTCAGTCTTTGACCTTAATTGAGGCAAGTGAGGCCTGCAGTTCTTTCGATGTTGTCCTGGTGTCTTTTGTGGCCTCTCGGATGAGTTGTCTCTGCGCTCTTGGGGTAATTTTGGTCGGCCGGTCACTCCTGGGAAGGTTCACCACCGTTCCATGTTTTTGCCATTTGTGGATAATGGCTCTCACTGTGGTTCGCTGGAGTCCCAAAGCTTTAGAAATGGCTTTATAACCTTTACCAGACTGATAGATCTCAATTACTTTTGTTTTCATTTGTTCCTGAATTTCTTTGGATCTTGGCATGATGTCTAGCTGTTGAGGTGCTTTTGGTCTACTTCTCTGTGTCAGGTAGCTCCTATTTAAGTGATTTCTTGATTGAAACAGGTGTGGCAGTAATCAGGCCTGGGGGTGACTACAGAAATTGAACTCAGGTGTGATAAACCACAGTTAAGTTATTTTAATAACCTTAATAACGTAAACCTTCATTTAAAAAAAGGCATTTTGTGTTCAATTATGTTATCTTTGACTAATAGTTAACGGTTTTTGATGAGCAGAAACATTTAAGTGTGACAAACATGCAAAAGAATAAGAAATCAGGAAGGGGGCAAATAGTTTTTCACACCACTGTAATTATTATTTAAACACATTTAAGAAATTAATTCTCTCCTACCACAAAGGATGCTGTTCTGCCTGCCAGTGTGTAAATAGTTCATAGTGCAGCACCTGTAGGATCACAGAGGAGCAGCAACATTTTACCAACTTAAATGCAAATATAGAAATTCAAAAATTATTTAAAAACTCGATTCAGGAGTCAGTGTGGTGAAAGTGATACTGATTCATTTGTCTCCAACTCTACTAATCATAAACCCTCTCATGTAATTCTGTCTTTGAAATAATTATCTGCTCTTTAAAAGATCAGTGGATATACAGTATTTCCAGTATTAAGTGCCGATTGCACAGATTTTAGACTTATTTTTAACCGGTCTACACACACCCACACACACACACACACACACACACAGGCATACACAAGGTGAAATGGTTTAACTTAATCTTAACTCTAAATTAAGTGTAAACGCTTCAAAAGAAAAAAAGAAAAAAAAGAGAGAAAAGGTTAAGGGGTCACATTTAAAAAAAAGAATTAAAAGAGAAAAAAGACAATAATTAAGATATGTTGCTCTTATCGCTATACATTATGTACATTTATTATGTATTTGGCAAAAAAGGTGAGTATAACATGGTATATGTAACATATTACTAATATGTAAATATTATATGTATTAACACATATATAGTATTATATAGTACAGTACATATATATTATAAATATTATATTCGCACACTGGTCATGTTGCTCAATGAAACAGGAAGTCAGTTATTTTGGGTCGTTCGCAAAATGCAACCAAAGGATTTTGATCTACTCCTCCTAGGGGATTTATATGATCACCACTAAACCGGGGTGATGTGATCTAAAGACACTGAGGATGCAAACTTGTGGAGGGATTTTTCACGAGGTCAGCCATGATAATGCCTTAAACTTACGCTAAAAAATGGTTAATAACATTGTGTGGCATTATACTGAGTGACATTAACTGCTTTTTAGCACAAATTTGAGGCATTATTACGGCGGAGGGTCCCCGGGGTTCCACCCATGTGCAGATCCTGACGCCTGACCCTCCCACCCATCATATGTGGTTAACTGCCTGCTGCTGCTCCTTACGCTGCTACATTGTAACGCCTGTGATTCACTCAGTATAACAACGTAAATGTTGATAATAACGATTCCTGCAGATACACTGACTTTGGTACAACCCACCCGCCAAGCAAACAGAGGTTCGGTTTTATAAATATAGATAACACACGTACATGATATACACCACCTTTTACAATTAGCCTGCAAACAGTTTACAGATATACACAATAGAATGTGTAAATAACATACGAGGAGTGTTCAAGTCAAACCGGGTCAAAATTCTCCTGAATAAAGGCTTAAACCCAATTTTACACTACGGATCTAAACTCAGCTGATTGACAAGTTGATGTTGAGTTTTGAACGAGCAGAATAAACACGGTTATGTGTGTATCATTAACACTTTTACGCGGTGTTAGCTAGCTGTTAGCTGTTAGCTCCTGTTGTCCTAAGAATTCGCCAGCCATTACCTGTTTGTGTCGGTTTTCAACCAAAATATTTTCTTTTGTCTTCGATTTATTTAGTTGCATATTTACTTCAGTTATTTTTTTCGTAATGCCTATTTTTGGCTTTATTTCTGAAAACAAGCGGATCTGACTGGTACAGTATCCGCACCCTTTATGGAAACAATCCAATTGGACGGTAGTCCCCTGCGAAGTGTCCTGCACAGTCATAGTAAGTGCGATTCGAAACCGCAGAAAGCGGGAATGTCGTGGTGTAGGGAACAAGTGAACAACGGATCCACACTTCACCGGAAGTGGGAATGAAAAATCTCCCATCATGCCCTGCGCCTCACTGGAACCCTAAAATGGAGCTCAAAAAGTGATTGACATACGTATTATCCTCATTATCAAGGACAAAAATTAATATTGTAATTTGATCGAATAATAAATTTACGAGTTATACACGTGGGACGGGGAATTCGGCGCAGGAGAATTGCGCGCCCCCAGTGGGCCACTTGTGCTACTGTTCACCCACTAACAGAGAACGTGAGCTGGGTTTAGACCGTCCCATCTTTCGGGTACAATCGCGCACGCTATAGCTCCACCTCACTGACGGGGCGGTAGTGTGTATAACTCGTAAATAAATTATTTGATTAATTTACAATAATTATTGTACAGAGTCAGCGACGGGTATCCAAGATGCCTATGTTACCATGGTAACGCACAGAGAAAGTGACGTATGCGCTTGTGACGTTCCAGGGTTTTTCAAATGGTGGAATTTTGTCACACATTCCCTGAACAGGGAGTAGGGAGCACAGTGAAGTATATTTTGGAATGTAATGCAGCCCCACCAGAGGCATTCCACGGTGTGGAAGTATTGATGGGAAGTTTGGATCATTTTAGTGACTCATCAAAATGAACAAATCTTTTTTTTTAATCATTTAGGTTATTTCATTCTTTAGTTCAGAAATCAAATAAAATGTAAAATTTTTAATAAACAGACCCATATCACATCTACATACAAAAAATTTGGCTGTAGTTCAAGTAATGAAAATATTAAATTTTGATAAATATGATAGATTATTATAAACAGAATGAGCAGTTCACCTCTCATATCTTCCCGTCTGAATTGTTCTTTCTTTTGTCACGTGACTCTTATAGACACTTTGCAGTGCATTACACAGGAAACAAAATTGAACAATTCTTCTCATGAGTCTCCTAGTCCAAGTCGTCCGTACTGCTTCATGAGGTCTATATGTTTAAAATAATCAATCCTATCTCTTGACCTAGCAGATGTTTTCCCTGTACTGTTTACCTGTGTGTATAGATAATAGACAACTCTCTGAGTAACTTTATTATTAAAGAATATACTTTATGATGTTTCTTTGGTGGCAGACATGTTTTGGACGGGTGAACTGAAACTTGAAATGAAGCAGTTGGTTTTCCGTCTTTTTTTCTGGTGGTAAAAACCACAGGCTGTGCACAAGACAAAAACCCACAACTTCTCTTTTCATTAGATCTATTCAAGTATTAAGAATATCAAAGGTTAATACACACGCCTAAAACTCGCCCAAAAAACGATAATTAAGATTGCTAATAAGCCAGTAATGAGGTCAACATCAGCAGAAGCTTTTAAAAATGCATTTGTAATGTTGTAGGTTATAAGTTTTTAGGTAATTTCTTTATTTTAACTGAACATTTTCACTTCCTTTGGTTTGAAATCTCACTTATCAAGGCTGAACACCCAGTGCAGTACACTTTGCAGGGAAGTTTAAGCTGATCGGGACATAAGCACTGTTCCAGGGAAATCCTGTATAGAGGAGCTATTGCTAACAGCTAACTAAGATGGAGAGAGTGTTAATGACAAATTGAAATAATTGATTGATTTATTTAATTTATTTAATGTTGAACCATATGTGAAAGAATGGATAATAACTTTAATGTCCAAAGCTAATAGTGTTGAGGAGTTCCGTAATCTAATACAGTAGATATTAGAACATTAAAGTGCATTTAGAGATTACAACAAATTCACACAATTTATAGTCATAATTTATACTCATGTTTTTTTATTCAAACTTGCAACAGTCAGACATGGTAGAAGCTGTAGAACAAAGAACAAAATTCTTCAGAAAAAGGAAAACACCTACACACATATACTGTATATATATATATACAGTGAGGTCAATAAGTATTTGATCACCCTGTGATTTTGCAAGTTCTCTTACTTAGAAATCATGGAGAGTCTACATTTTTCAGCACAGGTGCATTTCCACTGTGAGAGAAAGAATCTAGAAAAAAAAATCCGGAAATCACATTGCATGATTTTTTAACAATTTATTTGTGAATTACTGTGTCAAATAAGTATTTGACCACTTGAGTTAAAACATTTTAATATTTGGTACAGACGCCTTTATTAACAATTACAGAGGTCAAATGGTTCCTGTAGTTCTTCACCAGGTTTGCACACACTGCAGGAGGGATTTTGGCCCACTCCTCCATACAGATCTTCTCTAGATCTGTCAGGTTCCAGAGCAACACGGAGTTTCAGCTCCCTTCAAAAATTTTCTATTGGATTTAAGACTGGAGACTGGCTAGGCCACTCCAGAACTTTGATATGCTTCTTACGAATCACACTTTTCCTGGCTGTGTGCTTTGGGTCATTGTCATGTTGGAAGACTCAGCCACGACCCAACTTTAATGCTTTGACTGAGGTACATGTCCAAAACATGTCTGCCTTAGCACCAGAGAAACATCATAAAGTATATTCTTTAATAAAAAAATAATAAAGTTACTCGGTCAGAGAGTTGTCTATTATCTATACACACAGGTAAACAGTACAGGAAAAACATCTGCTAGGTCAAGAGATGGGATTGATTATTTTAAACATATAGAACTCATGAAGCAGTACTGATGACTTGGACTAGGAGACTCATGAGAAGAATCGTTCAATTTTGGTTCCTGTGTAATGCACTGTATAGTGTCTATGAGAGTCATGTGACAAAAGAAAGAACAATTCAGACCAGAGGATATGAGAGGTGAACTGCTCATTCTGTTTATAATAATCTATCATATTTATCAAAATGTAATATTTTCATTACTTGAACTACAGGCAAAAAAAATTTTTATGTAGATGTGATATGGGTCTGTTTATTAAAAATGTAACATTTTATTTGATTTCTGAACTAAAGAATTAAATAAACTAAATGATTAAAAAAAAAGATTTGTTTATTTTGATGAGTCACTAAAATGATCCAAACTTCCTATCAATACTTTCACACTTCCTCTGGTTGGGCTGCATTACATTCCAAAATATACTTCAGTGTGCTCCCTACTTCCTGTTCAGGGAATGTGTGACAAATTTCCACCATTTGAAAAAACCCTGGAACGTCACAAGCGCATACGTCACTTTCTCCGTGCGTTACCATGGTAACATAAGATACCCGTCGCTGACTCTGTACAATAATTATTGTAAATGAATCAAATGATTTATTTACTAGAAAGATGGGACGGTCTAAACCCAGCTCAGATTCTCTGTTAGTGGGTGAACAGTAGCACAAGTGGCCCACTGGGGGCGCGCAATTCCCCTGCGCCGAATTCCCCATCCCACGTGTATAACTCGTAAATTTATTATTCGAATAAATGACAATAATTATTTTTGCCCTTGATAATGAGGATAATACATATGTCAATCACTTTTTGAGCTTCATTTTAGGGTAATTTTACGTGGTAGATTTTTTGTTTCACACTTCCGATGAAGTGTAGATCCGTTGTTCACTTGTTCCCTACACCCCTGACATTCCCGCTTTCTGCAGTTTCGAATCGCACTTACTATGACTGTGCAGGACACTTCCCAGGGGACTACCGTCCAATTGGATTGTTTCCATAAAGGGTGCGGATACTGTACCAGTCAGATAGGCATTACGATAAAAAATAACTGAAGTGAATATGCAACGAAATAAATCGAAGACATAAGGAAATATTTTGGTTGGAGACCAACACGAACAGGTAACGGCTGGCGAATTCTTAGGACAACAGGAGCTAACAGCTAACAGCTAGCTAACACCACGTAAAAGTGTTAATGATACAAACACAACCGTGTTTATTCTGCTCGTTTAAAACTCAACATCAACTTGTCAATCAGCTGAGTTTAGATCCATAGTGTAAAATTGGGTTTAAGCCTTTACTCATGAGAATTTTGACCCGGTTTGACTTGAACACTCCTCGTATGTTATTTACACATTCTATTGTGTATATCTGTAAGCTGTTTGCAAAAGGTGGTGTATATCATGTATGTGTGTTATCTATATTTTTAAAACCGAACCTCTGTTTCCTTGGCGGGTGGTTTGGACCAAAGTCAGTGTATCTGCAGGAATCGTTATTATCAACATTTACGTTGTTATACTGAGTGAATCACAGGCGTTACAATGTAGCACCTCATTAACCACATATGACGGGTGGGAGGGTCAGGCGTCAGGATCTGCACTTGGGTGGAGCCCCGGGGACCCTCCGCTGTGATAATGCCTCAAATTTGTGCTAAAAAGCAGTTAATGTCACTCAATATAATGCAACACAATGTTATTAACCATTTTCCAGCATAAGTTTAAGGCATTATCATGGCTGACCTCGTGAAAAATCCCTCTACAAGTTTGCATCCTTAGTGTCTTTAGATCACATCAGCCCGGTTTGGTTGTGATTATATAAATCCCCTAGGAGGAGTAGATCAAAATCCTTCGGTTGTGATTTGCGAACGACCCAAAATAACTGACTTCCTGTTTTATTAAGCCCATGACATGCAGAGCGAAAGTCGTTCAGCTCAATGAGCTCTAAATGTGTACCAAGTTTTGTGTGTATTTGCGCAAGTGTGTATGAGCTATGTAGCAAAATCTTGTATCCTAAAAAACACTAACTAAAAGGAAGTTAGGTTAAACATATTACTGTATATGTTACATATATCATGTTATACTCACCTTTTTTACCAAATACATAATAAATGTACATAATGTATAGAGCACTGGTGGCTCAGGGGTAGGTGTTTTCGCCTGCCATGCAGAAGGCCTGCAGAATTACATGAGAGAGTTTATGATTAGTAGAGTTATCACTTTCACCAGACTGACTCCAGAATTTTAAATAATTTTTGAATTCCTATATTTGCATATGAGTTGGTAAAATGTGGCTGCTCCTCTGTGATCCTACAGGTGCTGCACTATAAACTATTTACACATTGGCAGGCAGAACAGCATCTTTTGTTGTAGGAGAGAATTATTTTCTTACAGTAAATGTGTTTAAACATAATTATATGTCTTTAAAATTCGTAATATAAATCATATATATCTTATATACACTACCATTCAAAAGTTTGGGGTCACCTTCTAACTCCATGATCGTTCCTGATTTTTATTTCTTTCTACATTGTAAAGGAATGCAAAAATACATTTATCTTCTTTAAACAGTTAATGGTGAGCCATAGCTAAATTAACTAAAAACAAGACCACTGCAGAAATCTCCACAACACCAACATACAGTAGTGAGGATTTCATGAACTTTTTCAATAACAAAATCATAAATATTAGGCAAAAAATTCAGGCTTTAAAACCAGACAATTTAAGTGATACAGATGATAAATTAATCACGTCACATCAGAACCTAGAATACTTTACTCCCCTTGAAGCGAGTGAACTAATTTCACTCATCTCCTCTTCAAAATCGTCAACCTGTGAATTAGATCCGATACCGACACATTTTTTCAAGCAGATAGTTCCAGCAATAACAGAACCCCTGTTAAATGTAATTAACTGTTCACTCAGCAGTGGGTATGTTCCTAAATCCCTTAAATTAGCAGTTATTAAACCACTAATCAAGAAACCGGACCTTGACCCCTGTCAGCTTTCCAATTACAGGCCGATATCAAACCTCCCGTTTATCTCTAAAATTCTGGAAAAGGTAGTATCACAACAGCTATGTTCATATCTACATAGGAATAGCATACATGAATTGTATCAGTCAGGATTTAGGCCTCATCACAGCACAGAGACAGCACTCGTTAAAGTAGTAAATGACCTCCTAGTGGCCTCTGATCAGGGTTGTGTCACTATACTTGTGTTACTCGACCTCAGTGCAGCTTTTGACACTATTGATCATAATATTCTCCTTTACAGATTAGAAAATGTAGTAGGAATTAAGGGAACGGCCCTCTTGTGGCTCAGATCCTATTTGACTGAGCGTTATCAGTTTGTAGATTTAGATGGTGACCATTCCTCATGTTCTCAAGTTGAGTTTGGTGTTCCACAGGGTTCTGTTTTAGGCCCACTGCTTTTTTCCCTTTACATGCTTCCTCTAGGCAACATAATTCGTAAACATGGTATTAGTTTTCATTGTTATGCTGATGACACACAAGTATACGTTTCAGCAAAACCAGATGAGAAAAACCAGCTTACTAAAGTTGAGCAATGTGTGCAGGACATAAGAGATTGGATGCTAATTAATTTCCTTCTGCTTAATCCTGATAAGACAGAAGTTCTAGTCATAGGACCACAAGCAGCTAGAAGTAAGCTTTCTGATCACAATGTGATTTTAAATGGCCTTTCTGTTCCATCAAGTGCAACAGTAAAAGACCTCGGTGTGATTATAGATTCAAGCCTTTCATTTGAAGCACATGTAGATAATATTACCAGGATAGCATTCTTTTACCTCAGAAATATTGCCAAGATAAGAAATATACTGTCACTGAACGATGCAGAAAAACTAGTTCATGCTTTTATCACGTCTAGGTTGGATTATTGTAACGCCTTACTGTCTGGTTGTTCAACTAGGTGCTTAAACAAGCTTCAATTAGTCCAGAATGCAGCAGCGAGAGTCCTCACTCGAACCAGAAGATATGAGCACATAACCCCTATCTTATTTACATTGCATTGGCTTCCTGTGAAATTTCGCATCGATTTTAAAATACTACTCTTGACGTATAAAGCATTAAATGGTCTCGCGCCACAGTATCTGAGTGAACTGCTAGTGTCTTACAATCCACCACGCCTACTTCGATCAAAGGATGCAGGCTGCTTGTCAGTACCGCGTATTATTAAAACTACAGCAGGGGGCAGAGCTTTTTCTTACAAAGCCCCAAAGTTATGGAATAGTCTTCCAAATAGTGTTCGGGACTCAGACACAGTCTCAGTGTTTAAGTCCAGGCTAAAAACCTATTTATTTAGCCAAGCATTTTTATAAATAGATTAGCCTTAGGTAAAGGAGCAGATCTGGGGGACTCATGGACGTAGAGTATTATGGTGAACTGGTATGTTTGGATGCTGTCTTCCCCACTCTCATTGATCACTCAGGTTTGTTGACGGTGAGGTGATTGGTTGCCTTACATCTCTGGAAGCCCTCATGTTTGTGTTTCCTTCTGGCTCTCCCTTTTTAGTTATGCTGTCATAGTTAGTCCTGCCGGAGTCTCTGCTTGCAC
The DNA here is from genome assembly GCF_024256425.1 of Clarias gariepinus. Lineage (NCBI taxonomy): Eukaryota > Metazoa > Chordata > Actinopteri > Siluriformes > Clariidae > Clarias > Clarias gariepinus. The sequence continues at coordinate 5,475,638 of NC_071101.1, forward strand.
TCTACACTAAATATACATTCACTTTTTACATTGTTCGATTGTGACCATACCTAACTGTTATTTCTCCATCTCTTTGCTCTCTCCTTTTCTGCTCTCTCCTCTCTCTCTCTCTCTCTCCCTCTCTCCTATTTCCTCTACCTATCTCTCTGTCGAGCTATACATGTCGTCCTGAGCTGCCAGTGATCCAGACCCCCTCTGCCCGCTGGACCTCTCTAACTCATCCTGGAGTCCTGCTTCTGGTTGGAGATCTTATCACATGGATTCCCCCCGTGTGGTCTGCCTGGAATGCGTGTGGTGACTGGGGTTGGTTCCACTTTTCCATGAAGGTGGTCCTGTCCTCGACTGATGCAGACTGCTGTTCTCTGAGGACCTGTGACTTCAGTCGCTCAATAGTTTAGGACTGAAATTTTTCACAGTCTACCTGAGCCTCCAGGAACAAACTGGACTTTAATCTTACACATCTCCTCTTATATTGAACTTCCAGTCTCGCATATTATTATGCACATCAATCCCTGCTATCCGTTATCACCCAGATGAGGATGGGTTCCCTGTTGAGTCTGGTTCCTCTCAAGGTTTCTTCCTATTACCATCTCAGGGAGTTTTTCCTTGCCACTGTCGCCGTCGTCCTAGGCTTGCTCATCAGGGACAATCATATCATTTTGATTCATACACATTCACATTTCATACAAACTTAGTTCTTTTGATTGTGTAAAGCTGCTTTGTGATGATGTAAATCGTTAAAAGCGCTATACAAATAAAATTGAATTGAATTGAATTGAATTGAATTGAGATGTTTCTGCTACTTCTGCTCTGTAAGGACTTCATAACGCCTCTAATCTGAGGTGCTGTTAATTGGTCATTTTTCAGGCTGATACCTTTAAATGAACTTATCGTCTGCGGCAGAGGTAGGTTTTGGTCTCGCCCTCCTGGGATGGCCTTCATGAGAGCCAGTTTCATTATGGTGCTTGACGGATTTTGCAAATGCACTTGACAATACTGTTTTATTAAAACTACAAAACTATTACAGAAAGGCTGACATCTGTGTCTTAAAATAACAACTAACTGTTGTTTTTGTTGTTGTTACATAATTACCTAATAATACCTTTATTTTATAGTTTTGAAATCCCCAGTATTGTTGTAGAATGAAGAAAATACACTCACCTAAAGGATTATTAGGAACACCATACTAATCAGTGTTTGACCCCCTTTCGCCTTCAGAACTGCCTTAATTCTACGTGGCATTGATTCAACAAGGTGCTGAAAGCATTATTTAGCAATGTTGGCCCATATTGATAGGATAGCATCTTGCAGTTGATGGAGATTTGTGGGATGCACATCCAGGGCACGAAGCTCCCGTTCCACCACATCCCAAAGATGCTCTATTGGGTTGAGATCTGGTGACTGTGGGGGCCATTTTAGTACAGTGAACCCATTGTCATGTTCAAGAAACCAATTTGAAATGATTCGAGCTTTGTGACATGGTGCATTTTCCTGCTGGAAGTAGCCATCAGAGGATGGGTACATGGTGGTCATAAAGGGATGGACATGGTCAGAAACAATGCTCAGGTAGCCCGTGGCATTTAAACGATGCCCAATTGGCACTAAGGGGCCATAAGTGTGCCAGTAAAAAAACATCCCCCACACCATTACACCACCAGCAGCAGCCTGCACAGTGGTAACAAGGCATGATGGATCCATGTTCCCATTCTGTTTACGCCACATTCTGACTCTACCATTTAAATGTCTCCACAGAAATCGAGACTAATCAGACCAGGCAACATTTTTCCAGTCTTTAACTGTCCAATTTTGGTGAGCTCATGCAAATTGTAGCCTCTTTTTCCTATTTGTAGTGGAGATGAGTGGTACCCGGTGGGGTCTTCTGCTGTTGTAGCCCATCCGTCTCAAGGTTGTGCGTGTTGTGGCTTTACAAATGCTTTGCTGCATACCTCGGTTGTAACGACTGGTTATTTCAGTCAAAGTTGCTCTTCTATCAGCTTGAATCAGTCGGCCCATTCTCCTCTGACCTCTAGCATCAACAAGGCATTTTCTCCCACAGGACTGCCGCATACTGGATGTTTTTCCCTTTTCACACCATTCTTTGTAAACCCTAGAAATGGTTGTGAGCGAAAATCCCAGTAACTGAGCAGATGGTGAAATACTCAGACCGGCCCGTCTGGCACCAACAACCATGCCACGCTCAAAATTGCTTAAATCACCCTTCTTTCCCATTCTGACATTCAGTTTGGAGTTCAGGAGATTGTCTTGACCAGGACCACACCCCGAAATGCATTGGAGCAACTGCCATGTGATTGGTTGTTTAGATAATTGCATCAATAAGAAATTGAACAGGTGTTTCTAATAATCCTTTAGGTGAGTGTAAATCACTAAACACAAAGTGACCCCAAACTTTTGAACGGTAGTGTATATAATGTGTGTCAATCCCGAAAGTATTTATACCCCATATTGTGATTTAAGCTCACTTTTATTCAACCAGCAAGTTTCTTTCTTGATTAGAAATGACACGAGCGTCTTCCAAAAGATAATAAGATGATGTACAAGATGATGTACAGTGTCATGTCCAAAATTATTCATACCCTTTGCAAACTGCACTGCACTAATTGATAGTCAAAAAGTCCCATAAACCCACTCCTAAACCTTGTGGAAAGCCTTCACAGAAGAGTTTAAGCCATTATAGCTCCATAGGGGGCGTGGCCAACATTATATTAAACCCTATGGATTAGGAATTGGATGTTACAAAATTTCATATGCACGTAAAGGCAGACCAGAGAAAACTTTTATATTATAGTGTGCGTGCGTGCGTGCGTGCGTGCGTGTGTGTGTGTGTGTATGCTGTTAATAAGAGATAAAATGATCAATAATTGTCCTTATTATGTAATTTCACAATGATGAATGATGATTATATATTCTATACATGGACTCATTGTTTCTCATTTCCATCTGTTAGTTTCAGTAAATCCGAACTCCACAGCAGTCTAATGGACATCACGACCCTCCTGTATGTCCTGTATATCTTATGTCTGGGTGAGAATCATAAGTGTCCTAACACTGACTACAACATGCGTATCTATCTATTGTATCTATACAGTAAGTCTGTCTGTCTGTCTACTGTATCTATTTCTGTACACTGCCTTACAAAAGTATTCATACCCCTTGAACTACCACAAACATAAATGCATTTTATTGAGATTTTATGTGATGGACCAACACAAAGAAGGTGGAAAAGTGAAAGGAAAATGTTTTTAATTTATTTATTTATTTATTTTTTAAACAAATTAATATCTGATAAGTGTGGACTTGTATTCAGTACATTTGTTTTCACCCCCTGAGTCATTACTTTGTAGAATCATCTTTTGCTGCAATTACAGCTGCTTTTTGCCCTTTTTTAAAAAATAGTTTAAGATTAGTTTGATTAGATGAAGAGCGTCAATTAAATGCAATTTTCACGTCTGGCCACAGATTCTCAATTGGATTTAGGTCTGGACCTTGAACACATGAAGATTCTTTGATTTAAACCATTCCATTGTAGCTCTGGTTGTGTGTTTAGGGTCGTTGTCCTGGAAGGTGAAGCTCCACCCCAGTTTCAAGTCTTTTGCAGACTCTAACGGGTTTTCTTCTAAGATTGTCCTGTATTTGACTCTATCCATCTTCCCATCAACTCTGACCAGCTTCCCTGTCTCTGCTGAAGAAACGCACCCCCACAACATGATGCTGCCACCACCATGTTTCACAGTTAGTTTTAAACCACACATAGTGTTTTGCATTCAGGCCAAAATGTTTTGTTCTCATCTGACCAGAGCATCTACTTCCACATGCTCCATATGTCCCCCCACATGGCCTATCATAAACTACAAAAGGGTCTTTTTATGGCTTTCTTTTAACAATTACTTTTTTCTTGCTGCTCTTCCATAAAGGCCAGATTTGTGGAGGTCACGACTAATATTTGTCCTGTGGACAGATTGTTCCCCTCGCAGCTCCTCCAGAGTTACTATTGTTCTCTTGGCTGCTACTCTGATTAATGCTCTCCTAGCCCAACCTGTCCGTTTAGGTGGACGGCCATGTCTTGGTAGGTTTACAGTTGTGCCGTACTCTTTCTATTTTCAGATGATGGACGGATTAAACACTTCCCCTGTCTGGTGTGTTCCTTGGGCTTTATGATGCTGTTTCTTCACTAATGTTCTCTAACAAACCTCTGAGGGCTTCACAGAACAGCTGTATTTATACTGAGATTATTTACACACAGGTGGACTCTATTTACTAATCAGGTGACTTCTGAAGGTTCCACTGGATTTTAGTTTGGGGTATCAGAGTAAAGGGGGCTGAATACAAATGCACACCACAGTGTATAAAGTTTTATTTATTAAATATGTTAACCATTTATCATTGTCTTTCCAATAAAATCTAATTTTGTGGTTATTATGTGACAAAATATGGAAAAGTTCAAGGGCTATGAATACTTTTGCAATGCACTGTATATGTATGTTTCTACAAATCATGTAGATTGTGATTTTTTTCCCCCACAGATTCCATCAATGCAGCTCTACTCTCAGTCACAGGTAAGTCAATCATACAGTGTAAAACACCGACGAATTATAAAAGTCTCAGCGTATCAGATAACAGAGTTAGAAATAAGGTCAGTATCAGACGCCTTAACCACTGAGTCATGACCCAGGTTTCCTCATAACAACTCTAATGACTCTAACTTTAATAAAATATGAAGTGTCTTATAGAGCTTAAATCAAACTCATACATGCAAACATGAAACACTCCATACACACACACGCATATATGAAACACTCATACAGTACATACATGTATACAACTAATCGCTCAAACAAATGTATATGAAATTTGCACACACACCTACAGTATGAGACACACACACACACACACACACACACACACACACATAGTACATGACAGATGATTCTCAGTGTAAACACACTTGCCACTTCAATCTCCCTGATTGCTATTAGCCTTTTTTTAAAGGGCTTCTATCGCATGCGTTGTTAAGGCTGTGACGTATTCAGAACCGTCCAAATAATGTCTGAATATTGCAGCGTCAGATAAATGCGGGTGATGGTTTACAACCGCCAAAGAAAAATTGAAGCAGGAAATCTGTGGCCAATATTTTGGAGAGTGCTGATCAGAAATGCAGCCAAGAGTCCCATGGTGACTCTGGACGAGATGCAGAGATCTACAGCTTAGTTGGGAGAATCTGTCCATAAGACAACTATTAGTCGTGCACTGCACAAAGTTGGCCTTTATGGAAGAGTGGCAAGAAAAAAGCCATTGTTGACAGAAAACCATAAGAAGTCCCATTTGCAGTTTGCCACAAGCCATGTGAGGGACACAGCAAACGTGTGGAAGAAGGTGCTCTGGTCAGATGAGACCAAAATGCAAAACGCTATGTGTGGCGGAAAACTAACACTGCACATCACTCTAAACACACCCTCCCTACTGTCAAATACGGTGGTGACAGCATCATGCTCTGGGGGTGCTTCTCCTCAGCAGGGACAGGGAAGCTGGTCAGAGCTGATGGAAAGATGGATGGAGCCAAATACAGGGCAATCTTAGAAAAAAAACCTCTTGGAGTCTGCAAAAGACTTGAGACTAGGGCAGAGGTTTATCTTCCAGCAGGACAACGACCCTAAACATAAAGCCAGGGCAACAATGGAATGGTTTAAAACAAAACATATCCATGTGTTAGAATGGCCTAGTCAAAGTCCTGATCTAAATCGAATCAAGAATCTGTGGCAAGATCTGAAAACTGCTGTTCACAAACGCTGTCCATCTAATCTGACTGAGCTGGAGCTGTTTTGCAAAGAAGAATGGACAAGGATTGTCTCTAGATGTGCAAAGCTGGTAGAGACATACCCTAAAAGACTGGCAGCTGTAATTGCAAAAAGGTGGTTCTACAAAGTATTGACTCAGGGGGCTGAATAATTACGCACACCCGACTTTTCAGTTATTTATTTGTAAAAAATGTTTGGAATCATGTATGTTTTTTGTTCCACTTCTCACGTGTACACCACTTTGTATTGGTCTTTCACGTGGAATTCCAATAAAATTGATTCATGTCTGTGGCTGTAATGTGACAAAATGTGAAAAAGTTCAAGGGAGCCGAATACTTTTGCAAGCCACTGTATGTCTTGTAGAAGATAAATATAGATTTTATTATATAGGATATAAATATGATCATTTCCTAAAACGGGTTTCCCGTCATTTCAGCTCCTGTGGGCTCCACAGTCGTCCTGCCGTGTGAATGGAGAGATCTCTCTGTCCAAACACCTCATGTTGTGTGGACTATTGAGCGTGAGGTTGTGTTTGAGCGAAAGGGTAAAGATTCACTTCAGGCTGAAGGATATGAGGGTCGTGTGGACGTTCCTGAGGACGAGCTGCTTAAAGGAAACTGTTCCCTGGTGTTGAAGAACGTCAGAGTTACTGATGAAGCTGAGTACAGAAGCTCCATGCTGTTGGAACACCCAAAGAAATTTGTCTTTGTCCAGGAAGTTCATCTCTCAGTCTACAGTAAGTGTATTAGTCTCAGATAGAGAGTCTGACACACACACACACACACACACACACACACACACAGTATCAGTACACAGAGTTTATAATGACTGGAATGTTATTAAACTGAACAGATTATTTAATGTTGATGTGAGACTGTGCTGCACAGTTTAGTGTTTTACACAGAGAACTGGTAAGATTTCCTTGTCTGTGTTAGATTGAGTAGAGAGAATACACACACACACACACACACACACACACACACACCTGTCCCAAATGTCAATACTGTTTTCAGCACACACTCACCGACCTCCTCCTAATAGTCAAAGTGTCACAATCTGGTCCTTTACGAAGTCTCTCAAATTCCTGTGTTTACCCAATTATTAGATATTTTTGCGGCGTCCAACAGGAGTAAATGAACTAGTGAATAAATTAACAGGAGTAAATGAACTAGTGAATAAATTAACAGGAGTAAATGAACTGTGTGTTTAAACAGAAATCACTTGTGAGAATAAATAATGTGTAAAAATCACACACACAATCAGAACACAGATATTTAATATCATTTATTTTATCTCCTTTTTTCTATAAAGACCGAACTGAAGAGAGAATTAAAGAGAGTTCAAGTTCAAGTTCAAGTTCAAGTAGGCTTTATTGTCATTACAACCATATACAGTTAGTACACAGTGAAACGAAACAACGTTCCTCCAGGACCAAGGTGCTACATGCAACATAAATTTACAACATAAATTAACAGAGACACTAAACTAGCTAACCAAGAGGCCTAGTTAACTGGCTAGCAGAGACAGGACAGAGAGACCTAACATAAATTACAACATAAATTAACAATAACTAACTAGCTAAGTAACATTTTTATAGACAACATAAAGTGCACGTGCAAATGTGCAAACAAGAGCAACAACAAAGTGACAGTGCGCAACCACGACATAACCGAACATAAAATATGGTGTTGAGGTAGTGGGTAAACATAAACATTCCTTAAAACAGCAGCAAGATTTGAGGAATTAGTGCAAAAATGTAGTCCAGTAATGATCATTGTGCAAAAAGATTGTTAAAAACAGTGAAGCATTTACAGGTTGGTGTGTACGATAATTTGGTGGTGTAGGTCAGTGTGTCTGCACTTGTGTTGATTAGTCAGTCCAGTCTCAATATTTTGAGGTAGTTAAGTTAAGCTGTGTGATAATGTTTGTGTTTGTGTGTGTGTGAGTGTGTTTGTGTTTATCAGTCCAGTCCCTTTTTGTTGAGGAGACGGATGGCTTGTGGAAAAAAGCTGTTGCACAGTCTGGATGTGTGTGCCCGAATGCTTCGGTACCTTTTTCCAGATGGCAGGAGTGTGAAGTGTATGTGAGAGGGGTGTGTCCGATCAGCCACAATGCTGGTGGCTTTGCGGATGCAGCGTGTGGTGTAGATGTCTTCAATAGAGGGGAGAGAGGCCCCGATGATCTTCTCCGCTGTCCTCACTATCCGTTGTAGGGTTTTGCGATCCGATATGGCACAATTCCCAAACCAGACAGTGATGCAGCCGCTCAGGATGCTCTCGATAGTTCCTCTATAGAAGGTGGTCAGGATCGGTGGTGGAAGCTGGGCCTTCCTCAGTCTTCTCAGAAAGAAGAGACGCTGTTGGGCTTTCTTCTGTAGGGAGCTGGTGTTGAGGGACCAGCTGAGGTCCTTCTCTAGGTGGACACCCAGGAATTTGGTGCTTTCGACGATTCCCACAGAGGAGCCGTTGATGCTCAGCGGAGAATGGTCGCCTCGTGTCCTCCTAAAGTCAACAACCATCTCCTTTGTCTTGTCAACATTTAGAGACAGGTTGTTGTCTTTACACCAGTCTGTTAGCCTCTGCACTTCCTCTCTGTATGCTGACTCGTCGTTCTTGCTAATGAGACCCACCACGGTTGTGTCATCAGCGGACTTAATGATGTGGTTCGAACTGTGTGTTGCTACACAGTCGTGAGTCAGCAGTGTGAACAGCAGGGGACTGAGCACACAGCCTTGTGGGGCCCCAGTGCTCAGTGTGGTGGTGCTGGAGGTGCAGTTCCCGATCCGTACTGACTGAGGCCTACCGGTCAGAAAGTCCAGGATCCAGTTGCAGAGGGAGGTGTTCAGGCCCAACAGGTTCAGCTTCCCAATCAGTTGTTGGGGGATGATAGTGTTGAATGCTGAGCTGAAATCTATGTACAGCATTCGAACATATGTGTCCTTCTTGTCAAGGTGTGTGAGGGCAAGATGGAGTGTAGTGGAGATGGCGTCGTCCGTTGAGCGGTTAGGACGGTACGCAAATTGCAGTGGGTCCAGTGAGGAGGGCAGCAGGGTCTTTATGTGTCTCATGACGAGCCGCTCGAAGCACTTCATGATGGTGGGTGTGAGTGCAACGGGATGGTAGTCATTGAGACAGGACACAGTAGACTTCTTGGGCACGGGGACGATGGTGGTGGCCTTGAAGCACGTGGGAACGACGGCGCTGCTCAGAGAGATGTTAAAGATGTCGGTGAGAACATCTGCCAGCTGTTCAGCACATTCTCTGAGCACTCTGCCTGGGATGTTGTCTGGTCCAGCAGCTTTACGTGGGTTGACTCTGCGTAGAGTTTTCCTCACCTCAGCTGTAGTGAGACACAGCACCTGGTCGTTCGGAGGAGGGGTGGTCTTCCTCGCCGCCACGTTGTTCTGCCTGTCAAACCGAGCATAAAAGTTGTTCAGCGCATCTGGGAGGGAGCCGTCACTGTCACAGGCAGGTGATGTCGCCCTGTAGTTTGTGATGGCTTGTAAGCCCTGCCACATGCGCCGTGTGTCACCGCTGTCCCTGAAGTGATTGTGGATTTTCTGGGCGTGTGCGCGCTTTGCCTCTCTGATGGCCCGAGAAAGTTTGGCCCTTGCTGTTCTGAGGGCCACCTTGTCTCCCGCTTTGAAGGCAGAGTCTCTGGTCCTCAGAAGTGCACGCACTTCCGCAGTAATCCATGGTTTCTGGTTGGGTCGTGAGATGATGCTCTTGGAGACAGTGACGTCATCGGTGCACTTCTTGATGTAGCTGGTCACTGATGACGTGTACTCCTCCAAGTCAGTGAAGTCGCCGTAAGTTGCAGCCTCCCTAAACATGTTCCAGTCAGTGCACTCGAAACAGTCCTGAAGAGCAGAGATGGCTCCTGCAGGCCAGGTTCTCACCTGCTTCAGAACCGGTTTTGAGCGCCTGACGAGTGGTCTGTATGCTGGAATTAGCATAACAGTGATGTGGTCTGAGTAGCCGAGGTGGGGGCGGGGCTCTGCCCGATATGCGCCGGGGATGTTTGTGTAAACAAGATCCAGCGTGTTTTTCCCTCTCGTTGCAAAATCCACATACTGATGGAATCTAGGAAGCACTGACTTGAGATTTGCATGGTTGAAATCTCCAGCAACAATAAACAGTCCATCCGGGTGTGTATTTTGCAGTTCACTGATCTTTGTATACAGTTCCCATAGCGCTTCCTTAGCATTAGCGCTAGGTGGAATGTACACTCCGATAATGAAAACAGTGGTGAATTCTCGTGGTAAATAAAAAGGTCTGCATCTAACAATCACAAACTCCACTAGCAATGAGCAATAACTAGAAACTAGCACAGAGTTCTTGCACCATATCGTGTTGATGTAAACACATAAGCCGCCACCGCGAGTCTTACCGCACAGAGCTGCATTTCTGTCGGCGCGAAACGAGGCTAGCCCGTCTAGCTGAATAGCGGCGTCCGGTACTCTGTCGCTGAGCCATGTCTCCGTGAAAACAAAGACACAGCAGTCTCTAACCTCATGCTGTGTAGCCTGCTGGAGTCGGATGTAGTCCAGTTTATTGTCCAGAGAGCAGACGTTGGATAAGATGATGGACGGGAGAGCCGGCCGGCTAGGGTTTGTTTTTAGCCTAGCACAGACTCCCGCCCGCTTGCCGCGCTTCCGCTTCCTCGCGCACCGCTTCCGATGACCCTTCCTCCGGCCTCCTGCATCAGGCAACGCCGAGGCTTCGAGGCCTGGTTCACGCAGCAAGCCGAGGTCGCGTAGCTTTTCCCGCAGCTCATCGCGGCTAACATTAACCGGGTTATTTAGGTTGAAAAGTGTCTGGCTGTTGTATGTACGGACACCAGTTGCGACGATATCCATACACATAGTAAAATAAACGCGCTACACACAAAACGTAAACAAAGTAGCACCATTTTGGCTCCGGAGCGGCCGCTGCGTGCTACTGCCGCGCCGCCATCTTGGATTCGGAGAGAACAGATCCGTCAGGTGAATATCAAACCTTATTGAAATATCACATCAAAAGAAAAATATATTGTTATTGTTAATAAAGTAAGAATTTTTTAAAAAAGTGATATTAATTTATTTTTCCTCTAAAGACCGAACTGAAGAGAGTCCAGATTCCTCAGGTGAATATTAAACCTTATTTAAGTGTGTGTTGTGTTGTTCAGCTCACTGATGGAAACATCACACACAGTCATGTGATTATGTGAGTGACAACACATATGAAAAAATATTAATCACCGATATGAAAAAGTAGTTCTACGCTGAAACTCTACACATGAATAACATTTAATAAATAAAATATCATTTTTGAAAAAGAGAAATATGAAAATATAACAATGAAAATAAGAAGAATAGACTTCATAATGACTGTTTTAAATCTATAATAACATTTCTAATGTCATGTCATTGAGAGTGAACTATTTACAGCAATGAATTTCTGTCTCTGCAGATAACGATGTAAAGAACCTTCATTACTTGTGGATCCTCATCATTTTGCCGGGCCTGGTGTTACTTGGTCTCGGAGTGTGGCTTCTGAAGAAGAAAAATTCTGCCTATTTCCAGACTAAAAACACAGAGGAGCCCAAAGAAATGAACTGACACGGCAACACGACAGCACCAACATTTTTAGAGGAAACATAATCTACACATGTCTGCCATCATTAGGGTCTAAGCACTATGACATCAGCACGATAATGACCTGACTATGATGTCCTCGCCATCGCTCTGATAAGCCTGATGTTTTAATAGTGTGATGTTATAATGTAATGATGTAAAATGATTTTTCAATCATCCAGCTCTCTTAATAAAATGATGACCAGTTCTTAAAAAAACAGACTCCTGATTTCACTACACTACATACTTAGTTGCGATAATGACTCTTTATTAATATTATTGTAAGTACTTACTAGTAGGAGGGATTCATTATTTCCTTTTGGCTTGCATAGACTTTCACTCTCTCTCTCTTGCTCTCTCTCTGTGAGACAGCTTAAACATTGTGTGTGTGTGTGTGTGTGTGTGTGTGTGTGTGTGTGTGTGTGTGTGTGTGTAAAACCCGAAAAATTTTAATATCGTGCAAAAGTTCATTTATTTCAGCAATGCAAATTAAAAGGTGAAACTAATATATGAGATAGACTCATTACATGCGAAGCAAGATAGTTCATGCTGTGATTTGTCATAATTGAGATGATTATAGTTTACAGCTCATGAAAACCCCAAATCCACAATCTCAGAAAATTTTAATATTGTGAAAAGGTTCAATATTCTAGGGTCAAAGTAGGGGTGGACGATATAACCGAAATTTTCTATCACGGTAGAAGCAATTTTCTACCTCGATAATGATATACAGTATATCACAATATAGCAATTTGTATCTGAAAATGCAAACACAAAGAAACTGTATTACATAATGTAATTTTATTTAAACTGTGAATTGCTGAGGTTTGCCGCATTTTTTTACTTTGGCCATATTCGTTTGGATGCTTGGATTTCAGATGATAGAAAAGGTTTGACGTGTTTCCACCACTTGCTAAAACAGTGCACTTGCATACCTTGCAAATCACGTTTGTCTCATTCATATCACAGACGATGCAACTTTTTTCTTTACAATCTCCTCCTTGTTGGTTTTGTCACATGTAAGCAAACTCAATGCTGCTGCACCGTCTTTTTCCATTGGCTAAGTGTATGTGAAGCCAAACACATCAAAAGTGGGACGAAACCATGGCACCCGATTAACCCAAATATCTGCGGGGCCCAGTGGCAAATGGTAAATGAAACCTATTGTCCTACCTTAAAATTTCGTAGCTACAGTTAATGTTGTCGTTAGCTGTGTGATCCTTTTGTCTTCTTGTCGGCTCATGGAAGTCTTTATCAGTTGAAATTTGCGATTGTAGATCTACTTTTATTACATTACTTTACGTTTTTTTTTTTTTGCTTTATGCCATATAGATTTAGGAGGGCAAGCTATAATACAGATTGAAACGAAAAAAAAAAAAAAAAAACACGTTGCGCCACGACAAGAAAAACATATCCATGATTTCAGCTTGGGAATGCTAACTAGAAACGTATATCGCACGCCCATATAATTCTTTCCTTTTCTTAATTTAAATTGCTTAATTTTCTGTCAAATCTGTGTGCATTTGCTATTACTGACCAATTGGGCTGAAATTAACGATACCCTTGTTTAAAAGCATGGTTTTTCTTCCCTTAGCAACCGTTGGCATGGGTAAACAAAATCAACTAAGCAATATGATATAGCTTATTTTGCTAATAAAATCTGCAATATATTTGGTACAGTAACGTGGATTAAAATAGCATTAAAACAATGTATTGTATGCAGAAATTCCTAGAATGGAATAACACCCTTGGATCTTTGATCCAAATATTAGCAACATTCCATAACCTGTGCGAAGCAGCCATAGACTGTGTATTGGCAGCAGCCGGTGGGCTGGGCTCTACACTGGCAGCCAGCATGTGTCATGTTCTTAAGGGATGAGGGAGGGAGATTTTGATACATTTGGAAAATAATTCACCATAAACCAGTTGTGAAACTTTGGGGACTTTTTATGCAGCTAAAGGGAGAAATAACGTTTAATTTTACTGTTCCTAATCCAAGTCACCATTTTGTATAATATTAATAACATTTAGGTCTAATTATAGATATTTTGTGAAAAAGTAAAAAAAAAAAATGAAAATGTTAAACCACCTGTCAAACACTAACCCTAACCCATCTGTCAATAGCCTACCTTACATAACTTTCTTTCTACTCTTCCTTCTTGCAAAGTCATCCACTAATTCAACAAAGTTAAGCTGTCTAACCAACTCTGATTCGATGGCCAGAAGTGAGAGTGAATTCAGGCGGTTTTGGCACATCCTAATCCTGAGTTCATTTTTAATGCGAGTGAGTTTGGAAAATGAGCGCTCCCCTTCACAGTTTGTACTAGGCAGGGTCAAAAATAAGTCGAAGTGCTATGTACAGATTTGGAAAGGTTGATTGCAAATCTAAATCCATCATTGTTCTGAGCATTTTACTTGGGCATGTCTCTTTTTCTGACATGAATGACTCGTACTGCATCAGTTTATCTGCCAGGCTCATGTTCAGATTTGAAGGATATGCTGCAACGAGTGAGTTAGCCTTTAAAGTGAGCTCACTGTTGGACATATTTTCAGATAGGAGCACCAAATAGCTCAGTATCATGTGTGTATGCATTCAAACGATGGTTAAGACAAGACACAAGTTTGTCGATAACAACGCTAAATGTTTCAATCCGAAAGTGGTCCTTACCATTAAGTGTAACACCTGGCTTTGCGCTTTCATCAAACATTCGTGGGCAGTTCTTTGTGCGCTGGAGGTCATGCCTATAGTCCTGGGAGACAGTAGTGGTGATATTTAAAGCGGCCGCTTCAAATACCTCAAAATTATCTCTTTGTGCTGCCACAAAGTCTCGTAAAGATGACAGTAGACATTTAGCTGTAAATATGTTAATGTCTGGCTTTTGCAACTGCAGGCTGGTGCCTTGGAACCTCTGTAATATTGTATTCCAGAAGTATGCCATAAAAGCCATCACCAGTGTATCCAATTTTCCACAATGTGCAGAGGTTTCACTGCGAGTTTCTCGCTTCTCCTCCTTATTTTTGGAAATATTATTCAATGCCTCTTTCAGTTGTGCATAATACTTACACAGAGCCTGAGTTGAGTCAGCCCGTGCACTTCACCGAGTACCTGACAGCGATTTCAGTGTGGGTTTGACACCAGTGTTATGGAAGACCTTCCCCCACCTGTGCGTAGATGGTGCACAAAAAGTGTACATTGACTGTAGCAGGTCAAAGAAATGTCCAGCCTCTGAGCTGCTGTCTACAGCATTGACACCAACTAAATTCAATGAATGTGCTGCACAAGGGACATAACAAATCAGTGGGTTTCGTTGTTTAAGATGAGGTCGGACTCCATTGTACTTTCCCGACATGTTACTTGCATTATCATATGACTGCCCCCTACAGTTAGACAAGTCTAGGCACAGATTCTCCACCATAGCAATGACACACTCAGCCAAACTGTCCCCCCTATGGTTGTCAACAGGCTCAAATGCCAGAAAACGCTTGACTACATGTCCGCCTGATTAACAAATCTGAAAATAAAAGTGAGTTGGTCCACATGAGCAAGGTCTGGAGTGGAGTCAGCTATAACAGAGAAATATTTTGAATCTTTTGTTTCATTAACATTTGATTGCTTTGTTCTTTCTCCCATTAGATGAATAAATTCTTCACAGACGGTTGATGACAAAAAGGACACAGAGCCTTTTCCCTTGCCACCAAACCTTTGGAGGTGTTCAGCTAGGAATGGATCAAACTTGGCCAACAGTTCTATGATGCCCAAAAAATTTCCATTAATGGAAAACAGTTTGCAAGCAAAACAATACACACAGCCAGTTGAAGGGGAGTAAAGTAGCCACTGCCTACTGTAGTCTCTGTTTGCCCATTTGGTAGACAACAACTAAGTAAAGCATTTGTAAAGCTTCTACTGATACCCCAATGTTTCTATCCCTGACTGAGGCAGGATACTTAGCACTTCTGTTTTGACATGCAGCTACCCCACTACTAAGAAGAATTGACTTGGCTGGGTCAGTAATGGTACTGGGCCATAAAGCAGGGTCATTGACAGTTTCACACCAGGAGTTGGGGTCTGTGCCCTCCTCATTTGAAAACTGTACCTCAGGCAATGCAGCTGACTGGTCTAATTGTGGCTCTGACACACCTGCAACTTTCATTTGATTATCTTTCTGTTGCTGGTGGTCTGTGGTAGCCTGGCAGGGCTGGCATCCCTGTCCTGTACCTGACTGGGTCTGCAAGGGTTCATAGAAACTGCCACATAACAATAATCCAGTGGTGAGCTCATCTTCTTTGCTAGCACTCTAGTGACTGATAACATTAGCAATACTCATCTCACTTTTATCCAGTGGCTTATCAAAAAAAGTTTGATATTAAAGGAACGCCTTTAGGAAAACTGCCTTCTTTGGCTCCTTCATTTTTTATTTTTTTTTGCTTTTCTTTTTAAAGCACCACTTTTTTGTTTGGGATCCATGTTATTTATGAAAATTTTGTCTTTATAAGGTGATCTAGAATTACTCTTGCAATACTATACCTAAAATATACAAGGACCACCTTTTAAAAAGGCTGTGAGTTGCAAGGTAGCAACTGCTACTTAGCCTTTAAAAAGGCCTGGATCTTTGGTGTACTGTTATTACAACTATGAAATATAATACAGTATAAAATAATATGCTTTTCAGGCTATTATAAGACTAGAAAATCATATACTTTTGGTAATGAATAGTACAGAACATATTATGCAATATATAATATAGTATAATTACAAATAATATGTTATACAATTATATAGAATAAGAAAGAGAGGTTTAGAGAGAGAGAGAGAGAGAGAGAGAGAGAGAGTCGAGGAGATAGAGGGAGCGAGATGCAATATAAAAGGTAATGAGCCTTTAAAAAGGCTTTTGGTTGTTAATCTTGTGATAACAAAGAAGGGACTTTGAATGTTGGGACTATGGAAGGCAAGAGAGTTGGTTGATATGATGCAGAGGAGGAAAGTGGATATACTGTGCGTCCAGGAGACCAGGTGGAAAGGTAGCAAGGCTAGAAGCTTAGGATCAGGGTTTAATTTGTTTTACCATGGTGTGGATAGGAAAAGAAATTTAGTAGGAGTTATTCTGAAAGAGGAGTTTGTAATAAAAGTTCTAGAGGTGAAGAGATTATCAAATAGATTGATAAGTCTAAAGGGGTGATGTTCAATGTTGTTAGTAGCTATGCACCACAGGTAGGATGTGAGTTAGAAGAGAAGAAGAATTCCTGGAGTGAGTTAGATGAAGTGATGCAGAGCATCCCAAGAGGCGAGAGAGTGGTGAGTGGTGCAGACTTTAATGGACATGTTGGAAAAGGGAACAGAGGTGATGAAAATGTGATGGGCAGGTTTGGTCTTCAAGACAGGAATGTAGAAGGACAGATGGTGATGGACTTTGCAAAGAGAATGGAGATGAGAAAGAGAAAGAGGCTAGCTACGAAGAAGTGGGACTCTGAGAGGACTAAAGAGAGTAGACAGGAGTACAGGGAAATGCAGCGTAAGGTGAAGTTAGAGGTGGAAAAGGCTAAACAAAGAGCATATGCGGACTTGTATGCTAGATGGGATAGTAAGGAGGGTGTGGTAGATTTGTACAGGTTGGCTAGGCAGAGAGATAGAGATGGGAAGGATGTGCAGCGGGTTAGAGTAATTAAAGATAGAGATAGAAATGTACTGACAGATGCCAGGAGGGTGATGGGAAGATGGAAGGAGTACTTGTAGTAAAAGTAAAAGTTGATGAATGAGGAAAATGAAAGAGAATGAAGAGTAGAAGACGTGACTGTTGTGGAGCAGGAAGTAGCAAATAGTAAAAGTGAGGTAAGAAGGGTGTTGAAGAGGATGAAGAGTGGAAAGGCTGTTGGTCCTGATGACATACCTGTGGAGGTATGGAAGTGCTTAGGAGAGGTGGCAGTAGAGTTTCTGACTAGTTTGTTTAACAAGATCTTGGAGAGTGAGAGGATTCCAGAGGAATGGAGGAGAAGTGTATTGGTGCAGATTTTTGAGAACAAGGGATATGTGCAGAGCTGTGGCAATTACAGAGGCATAAAGCTAATGAGCCAGACAATAAAGCTGTGGGAAAGAGTAGTGGAAGCTAGGTTAAGGGCAGAGGGGAGCATTTGTGAGCAGCAATATGGTTTCATGCCTAGTAAGAGTACATCAGATGCAGTATTTGCTTTTAGGATGCTGATGGAGAAGTACAAAGAAGGTAATAAAAAGTTGCATTGTGTCTTTGTAGATTTAGAGAAAGCGTACGACAGGGTTCTGAGAGAGGAGCTGTGGTGCAGGACACTTATGAGAGCTGTAAGACAGTGGCAGAAGAGTTCAAGGTGGAGGTGAGTCTGCATCAAGGTACGCTCTGGAAAGCAATGGTCCAGAGCAACGGAGAGTGTGGAAAGAAGGTGAAGAGGTGGGTACAGGCAGGTTGGAATGGGCGGAGAATAGTGTCAGGTGTGTTGTGCGATAAAAGAGTATCAGCAAGAATAAAAGGAAAGGTGTACAGGACAGTGGTGAGACCAGCGATGCTCTACGGCTTAGAGACAGTGGCACTGAAGAAAAGACAGGAGGCAGAGTTAGAGGTACAGTAGCAGAGCTGAAGATGTTGAGGTTATCCTTGAGAGTGACAAGGATGGATAGGATCAAAAATTAGTTCATCAGAGGGACAACCCACGTTAGATGTTTTGGAGATAAAGTCAGAGAGGCCAGATTGAGGTGGTTTGGACATGTTCAGAGGAGAGATGGTGAATATATCAGTAGAAGGATGCTGAGGTTTGGAACTGCCAGGCGGGAGGTCTAGAATAAGACCAAAGAGGAAATTTAGGACAAGTTAGTTGGTGTGAGAGAAGAGGATGCAAAGGATAGGGTTAAATGGAGGCAGATGATTCGCTGTGGCGACCCCTGAAAGGGAACAGCCAAAAGACAAAAAGAAGATTTATTACATATTATTTATGTGTGGAGTTTCGGGGTATAAATACTTTTTAATATCTGTCATATTTATATTTTTTTATATCAAAACTCATGTAATTACATAAGAGTTGTGTGATGTTTTTATTAGTAAGCTGCACAACAACACACACTTAAAGAAATTGATTATATTTATTCACCTGAGGAATCTGGACTCTCTTCAGTTCGGTCTTTAGAGGAAAAAAGAAATCAATATCACTCTTTATCTCTTTTTATAGAAATTTGGTAAAAGCATGATGTTGGTATACTTTTTATATATTAACTGATGGTACAACTTTTTGTTAGTATATTTGCAATGTGCTGTTGAGGATTTCAATATATTTGTAATACACTAAAGTGTATTTTTTTTCCCACTGGGGAATGAGTGTGTGCTGAAAACAGTATTACAATTCAGAACAAGGTGTGTGTGTGTGTGTGTGTGTGTGTGTGTGTACCAGTCCACACGAGCTATTTAAACAGACAGATCTCTCCATTCACACAGTAGGATGACTGTGGAGCCCACTGGAGCTGAAATACTAAAATCATTTTAGCAGCAAATGATCGTATATACACTATATTGCCAAAAGTATTCGCTTGCGTATAAATTTCCATAATCCATAGAGATTAATATGATGTTGGCCCTGCCCCCTTTGCACTAATACTTTTACTAGTGTTCAATTCCTTATAAAAGAAAGCTCAGATCGCAGCATCTGACACCATGTGACACTGTGTGGAGTAAATCTAATGTATATTGTTATGGTAATAAACAGACGGTTCTCAGGATTACTTTAACCTTGGTAATTTGCACCAGCATTAGGATACTCTTGGTTTGTATTTGGATTGTAGTTCATTAGTACAACTAGCATATTACATTAGCATTAACATTCAGTTAACCTACTTTTAACTTTTACTTACTTTGCTCTGGATAACGGCATCTGCCAAATGACTTAAATATAAATGACTGGCTAAAACACCTGAGCTCCATTGAATCAGAACACAGTTTTAATGGCAAGTAAAAGTATTAATGTAATATCAGCTTGCACTATAATGCTGATTTTTTCAAAAGGTTTACAATGTTTCATGAGCTTGTGAAATTATATCATATCATCTGTTCCTTTAACTGATGTCACACCACCTCCCATTGATGAATAAAAAAAAAAAAACACCTACTGTATGTACCTGACTGTTGTTTTACCCTACACTGTATACACGCCCTGCTAAGGAGCAGGTGTTTCTTAATGCCACGCCCTGTGTTTATTCAGTAACATCCTACAGAATCCCAGAGCTAATGCACATCTCTAATCTTAACCAGACTTCCATAGACCTTTCTGACAAGCTTTTAAAAATATTATATAATTTACTTTTGACTGAAAGATGATCTGTATTGATGGAACGTGTGGAGATGGATGGATGGATGGAACGTGTGGGGATGGATGGATGGATGGAACATGGAGATGGATGGATGGAGGGAACGTGGGGATGAATGGAACGTGAAAATGGATGGAACATGGAAATGGATGGATGAAACGTGGAAATGGATGGATGGATGAAACGTGGGGATGGATGGATGGATGGATGGGTACTATATTGATCCTGAAGGAAATTCCAGATATTCAAATGCCATAGAGACAGTAACACAAAGACAGGTTGTAGATTGCACACTGTATATCTTACATATAGTCAGTATACACAGGGTAATGTGAGAACAGACCAGAAGGTAGTGCAACGAAAATTTAAGAACAAACACTGCAAGATATATAAGGAGTATATAAAAAAAAAAGCATATAAATAAATAAATAAAAAAAGGTTAATTGCAGTTCAGTCATGATGTGTAATTTTATATGTGGAAAAGTGACAACAGTGCAGTATTAATTGTGCAAAGAGCAGCATCAAAGTGACAATGAATTTTGGCAATAATAAATGGCAAAGTATGCAATAATTAGACTGACTGAGCAGACGTTGAAGCTAACAGATTAGTTGTGCAAGTAACACTGTGATGTAAAAAGCAGATTAGCCTAGTGTGGCAGGATGAGTAAAATTCTTCCTACCTGTCTCTGGTTGGCTGTGTTCCTAATTGATTGTCCTATTGGAGGTTGGTCCAATACTATTTAAGCTGGGGGTAAGGTGGCCTGGGCTTACAGGTCCCGCCCCCTAGCTTTCATTGTATGTCGTCACACCCAGAACAGAACCGGGAAGTCGGAGGTGATTGTGTTGCAGGTAAGGGTGTCAGTTGCGGTGTATGTTTTCAGTGAATTTTGTATATTATAGCGGTGTTTTGTCTGTGGTATTTACACAGTTCAGCAAGCCTGATTTAAGTCAGCGGGTACGGGCATTTACCTGTTGTGGAAGTGATTGTTCCTCCCAACAAACTGGCAGTTTTCCTGTCGAACTGATTGAGCTTTCAGCTTCCCGGAACCTGGCTTAAATGCCTTTCTGGTGAGACTTGGTGGCACATTGCACGGTATGTAATTAAGTTGCTTATGTTTATGCAGTATGCTTTGCCGATAATGGTTTTAATTGTCATTTTCATGCAACAGATTAGGGTGGCGCGATGTGTGCTAGCTTCCTGAGGTGCTGCAACGCAAAGAGCATTATCGGCGGGCACTGCTGTTTCGTTTTAGGCTGTTTTATTCTATTTTATGTTTTTGTTTGTTACAATTTGTTTGCTAACGTTGTTAGCCGTTGTTAGCCGCTTGGTAGTAGCGGCGGTTACAATTTCTTATTTATTTTTTTGTTCAAGTTTGTGTATTTACATTGTTCAATGTATTTGGTTTTTGTGTTCTTCTTTTGGGTGCGTTTCTCTTGTCTTGTGTGCTTCCAGGCTCTGAATTGGAGCTTAATTGTTACTTTCTGTTTCGGACTTTACAGCCTTTGGGTTGTACGTCACTGTGTCTGTGTCTGTGTGTGTGTGTGTGCGCGCATGTGCATTTTTTCCCTTTTTGTTTTTGTGAATGAATGTAAGTGAGTATCGGGTTGTTATATGTTGGATGTGTGTGGAGAGAAAACGCATTTTGAATAAGACCGTGGGGAAACCTTATTGGCCTTTGGCCAAGGAGATTTTCGTGTAGGTCTTTGTATGTGAATTTATTATTATTATTTTTTTTAGATTAATGTATTGTAATCCTGGGCCAGCTGTGAGGGTGGGCAACCTTTGTTCATTATTTGTGTGACTGTATTTGTCAAGTGCTGTCATCAGATTCTTTTTGTACAGGAGCCGGGTGCTTATGGCAGCGGTGGAATTCTAGTTTTTCCTATTTGAGGGGTTGGAATACGAGCACATGTGTGTGTGGTGAGTCACTTGTGTGATTGCAAGTTGCTGTGCTGTGTAGGCCGATTGCGCCCTTAGGCCCCGCCGCCCGGCCTCGGTTCCTGAACTTGAGGCTCTGGATATTCAGGTTGCCCATGAGTGCATTTTATGTGAACCACTGGTCCCAGTCATTTTATGTTATTGATTTCTTTTTGTTTTTGTTATTAAGTTGTTTAAAATATGTGTAATAAGATTTAATACTTTTGGGTACCCTAGTCTTCTGCTTTATCTCGTGATCTGACCTGTGTGCCTTTAGATGAGATTTACTTAATTAGGGTCCCTTTATCCAGGGTGGCGTAATCGGAATTCTAATAAACCTTTTCTTGCCTCTGCGCTCCGCCACACTAGCATGATCTCCCAGTCCACGATTCCCATGTCATTGTAGTGAGGTGTTGAAGAGCCGAATGGCTTTGGGGACAAAGAATTTTCTAAGCCTGTCCGTTGACCTGGAAATTATTAAAATAAAATCATTAATATTTTAATTAAAATTATTCATAAATATGCAAAGTGCTAATAATTAATAATAATATTGCACTGCAGGACATGTTGCCACACATTTTAAAATAGACCTGAAAGTTATTGAAATAAATAAATAATTGTGGTCGAGTCCACCACAAATCGGAATCGGGAAGCCAGAGTGCGAATAACCAACATTCAATTTCAAACCAACCTCACCGCAGTGATCAGTGTTTTAGTAACCAGGGCCCAGTTTCCCGAAAGCTTATTGCTGCGTAGTTCTTAAGTTGTCTTAAGTCTCTTAACGTGGCGCGATTCCTGAAATGTTCATACTCTAAGTATCTCTTAGATAGGTCACATGTTCGTAAGGTTGGTCTGAACCGACCTTAACTCACTCTTAGCGTAGTTTCAGCTCAAGATGCTAGTCACCGCCACTGAGCAGCAATCTTTATAAATCAGCGGTGTATGCAAGCATATTATGGCACGTTATCAAAGTCGTATTAATGATGGAATATACTGTAAGCCTGTTTAAGAATTTTATTTTATTTTATATCAGAACTAATGGAGTGATTTTTAATTAGCCTATTCCATAATGTGACTAATGCATTAAAATTGGCAATCACTTTTAATATTTAACAGGTGGCAAACAATTTGGCAGCGATACAGCGTGTTATTATGCTAAACCAAAGACGGCGCCGCCCGCGGAGCCATGTGTTTCATGTACATTTTTCCTTTAGACAAAACTTTAGCCCTTTTCATATTTTTCCTGGGGTGGCTATTTTAAAAAAGTTTCTCCTTCCAAGGCAACAGATTATGGAGCTTCTTGACCTGCTCAGACCTGCGCTTCCCAGGCCAACGCGTCGTACTTACGCTCTACGTCCCGATGTCCAGCGGCTTGCTGCTTTTTGTTTTAAATATGTTTCATTGATCATTAGCCATCATTCATGACTGGATGGACTTTTCTTTTGGACTTGAGACATTTTATTGTATGATATTTGGTTTAGTTAAACGAGAAAATGTACTTGGGAGCTTTAAACCCCGCATCCATTTATTTTTCTAAGTGATTGTAATCCTTTATATCCTTTATACCCCTAGATGCCCCTATATCTCACCAATGCGGTTTCACACGATGCCCGTAAGTACGGTTCATCATGCTTTACCGTGAGTTTTTGGTGCTGTAAGTACATTTACATCTTTCTGTGCGAAAATTTAACGTTTATTTTTTTTGCGGTCCTCGCGGAAGCTTCGCAGAACATCAGTGAAACGTCGGCGGGTAATCGGGGCAGCTCACGGTGCCTAACATCTAATCTCACCATGAGTCAAACCGCTTAGGTGAGATAAGGTAAACTTCTACTCTGTCATCTCATCGTATTCAATGAGACCGTGTGAGGGGTATAAAGCATTACAATCACTCATAAAAATTAATGGATGTGGGGTTTGAAACTCCCTAGTCTATTTTCTCATTTAACTAAACCAAATTTCATTTCACTGTAGACAGCGCCTTGTAACATTGGACGTAAGAGGCAGCAACTTAAGGCGACTACTAAGGGACGGTTCAAAAAACACACTTAGAAAAGTAATTAACTTACGTAAGATATATCTTAAGAGTCTTCTTAGTGCACTAAGAGTGTGCGTTATCGGGAATCCGGTCTTTGGTCACTCACCCACACAGGGTCCATGTCTGGAATGTATGTATGTGTACATATTGTCACGGCATGCGCCTGTGATGGGCGTGCACCCAAATGTACTATCACGCACCTTCACGCCCCCGCCACCAAAGAGGAAAAGGCCGCGAGGAGGAAAGCATTAAGGCCCCAGATCCCAGCCGGGAAAGCCGCCCAGCCGACGGACGTCAGCCCACAGAGATCTGGGAGGGGCCAGGCCGGCCATGAACAGCGGGAGAAGCGGCGTCATGAGGGAGCGTGCAGGAGCGCTGCCCCCGTGTGCTCTGTTCTGCCACTTCGGCCACCACCACCTATCGCCAGCTGTGTGCCCACATGCCAGCATGGCACTGCCCCCAGACCTGCATGTGCACTTTATCCCTTCTCCTTTCTTTCTGTCCTCACTCCTTTAACCCTTTTCTTCCCCATTTATCCTAAATAAAGTATTCCTTTTCCCATAAGACCTTGCCTCGTGTTCGTGCTTCATGGTGCCACCCGTGCAACATGGGTCAAAACGGTTACAATATATATATCATGGTCACTTTTATAGTGTTAGCTAGCTGTTACAGGCCCGTAGCCAGGGGGGGGTTCGGGTGGTTCGAACGACCCACCCCCCACTGCCAAAGGTCCAGAATTTTTTGTTATTATTATTATTATTTAATTATTATTTTTTAAACAGATTAAAATTGTTGGGCATTATTTAAAATAACACTTTATTACAAAACAATTTACAAAAAAAAAAAAAAAAACGTGACGTAACAAATCTGCGCAGCAACTGACCTTTTTTTAAATCTGAGAGGCGGCATCCAGCGGTGTATAATATGGGTCGAAAAGAGCAGGAGAGACGGAAGAGAAAGCAGGCAGCAGCGTCATTATCGCAGAATATTGAACATATGTTGAAAAAGACTGCCAAACAGATTAAGTCTGTTACTACCTCAAGATCATATTGCTAACGCTAGTTAAGTGGTAGCTAATTCGTCAACCCCACATCACACACAGAATAGTTCTCTTGTGCCTTTTCTTGAGCAGTCTGAATGGCTATGACAAGTCTGTAACATCTTAAATAAACATTAACAGGCAGTAGCCTATCTGATGGATCTGTGAATTTATTATGTTAAATAATGTTAATCCATCAAAAAAAGAAAGAAAGAGTTCAATGCATAAATAAACCTGCTTGACCATGCATAATATTAGGATTTATTAAAAATACATTTTGAGTTAAATTATTCTATTAAATTAGTAATTTATTAAATTATTCTATTAACCATAGGTGATGCTGTCTAGTGTCTATATGCGGTGTAGACAGCATTCGAATGAAGTTTATCATGAATAATTGTTAAATAAAGCATAAAATAAAATAAGCCCACAAAAAATAATTTTTATTCATCCCACAGTCTTGTAAGTACATAAACTGATCGTCTTTTCCCCGTAATATTTGTATATTATTATTATTAGATAATTATTGGTAATATTTTTATATTTGTTTATTTTCCTCATTTCGATCTCTTTACTTCACGTTCTGAATGTAAATGATAGCCTACTGTAAATGCTCGACATGCCAATAAAGATTGAATTATTCTATATGACTGGGATTTTAAAGGTTGAATTTAACATATTTTATTATATTTCGCCTAATAAATAGACTATATAAATAACAATTTGTTGAATATTAAATATATTTTATATAAGTTCAATAAAGTGAAGAGGCAAAGACAAAGAAATGAGAGAGCATGTTGATGAGAGAAGTTGAATTTGTAGTTTAATAATATTCCAGTAAAAATTCCTTAAATGTATTCTGTTGTTAGTGTGGTTTTTAAACTTTTGAACTCTGTGTGTGTGTGTGGGGGGGTGTGTTTTTGAAGTGAAAAAAGTCGCACGTGATCTTGATAAGCAATTTGACAACATTGTAGTAAATATTTTTGGTGCATTAAAAGCATGCACATTATGATACCAGCAGACAAGCTAATCCAGCACATGACACTAAAATGCAGTATTTAGTCCTTAAAATGAAATACAAAATAAGTAAATACTCAAATACAAAATACTGAGAAAAAAGGTCCACTTTTAAAAAAAAAAAGAACCCCCCCCTTGCACTAGGCTGGCTACGGGCCTGCAGGATGTATCAGTGAGTCCGCGGAAGTGTCTCAGCGAGAGAAAGTGAAACTGCGCTCAGACTTCGGAGGTACTGTAGAGGAGTCAGTTTACACGAACCGGTTCCGCACCTGTTCGCCCTGCGTACCTTTAGGGCGAATGAGAATGTAACACGTACAGTACAGTGTCTTGCTTTGAAAATCTTGTGGTTTTAATTGTAATTAATAATATTATTGTATTATTTTAATTTATTTTATATATATTTTAATTTACACAAAAAATATAATTTGTTTTAAACAATTAGGCATTTTGTGCCTTTGTTTGTTTGTTTGCTTGTTTTTCAAAAAATAAGGTGCGTTATTGGTATGACATGTATATAAATTCATATTGCCAGCCCAGAAGTAAGGCACACGAAAATAGCAGGAGTAGATAGATAAAAAAAGGATTTAAAAAAAGATAAATAAAAATAAAAAGAAGAGAAGATAAATACACAATTGTATAAAAAGAGTGATACATAAATGTACAGTATATAAAATAAAAGAGTACACACATTTAGTTCTGCGGTCAAATATAAAGTGACACTCATGAACATTATTTGAAAATGGAAAAAGATTAATAATAGCTAATGAGGTTAAAAGCTAATAATAATAATAATAATAATAATAATAATGTGTGTGTGTGTGTGTGGTATGGTGTGGTTACACGCTGCCCCTCACTCGAAAGACAGACTTCAAAGTTGTTTGGATCAGTTTAACTAACTATACAACCATGACTAGGCAAAAATTAAAAAAAGGATCATACAGGCAATGAAATAGAAAAGATTTTTAAGATGTGTGATAATAATAATAAAAGAAGAATGCATACATTAACTATGCAGTCTAAAATAAAGTCAGACTGGATGAAAATCCTCTCTGTCAGCAAACATACATTTTAAATCAAGGACATAATATATATATTAAAATCCACATTTTGAGCTCTACATTTTTGCATCTTCATTCTGGTAGTAGTAAAATGTATATTTTTTTAAAGTAATGATGAGTTTAATTCTACACGACATATCAAAAAACCCAAACGCACAGTTTACAAGCACTGTATACTTTGTGTGGGGAAACACTGCTTTGAGGGAAAAAAAATATATAAGTTGCACACAGGACAAATATGAATCTCTGAGATTTAGAGGTAATGAGCCACATTTGATGCACATTTGAGAAGATGAAGAAAAGTCTAAAAGACGGCTTGTTTCTGTATATGTGAGTCACACACAAGACAACTATAAACTATCTTTGAGATTTAGAGGTAATGAACCACATTTGTGACACCTTTGAGAAGATGCAGAAAAGGCCAAAATCTCATTTAAGTCTGAAAGACTGCTCATATCTGTCTGAGAGAAAAAGAAGAGATTAACATGAGATCTCATATTGGAGTTTACTTTGCTATGAGTATTAATGTAGTTTAAACAAAATGGACTTCATTTTTCTTAAACATACATAAAGTTTCAATAATATTTCAATAGAACAATTATAAGTATGAATATGTTTTTGTCTGCCTTGCAATATATTAGTCCATAGTCCGTTCATATATTGCATTACATTCATAAATATAAGCACTAGTTTCCTATATATGAAAATGTATTATTTAATATATTGCATAATGTTTTACAATATTTTGGCACATTTCTTTTTTCCGTAATGGTGGTGCTTTATAGAAATTTGGTTGTACATGCATAACCTCTCATGGATGAATCTTTCTCTCAATGCATGCTCCCTGTTTTCATGGTGGTGTGGCTTAAATAATCTTTCCCATCTTGATGGGAAACCAACTTCGACAAGACCCCATTCGTCTGAAACATTACAAATTTCTTTAAAAACTTTTTTTAATTTTTAAGGTGAAAATTTGTATGGTAGGGAGTTTGTATGCTGAGGTGCAAGAGGTGCTGAGAACACATTATGAAAGTGTATAGCTCGCTCAGCTTTTGATTTTGTGTAGCAGATTTTCTCCCCCACTACACCAGCGTGTAGCTTGTAGGTTCCACTCATTCCATGACTATAAATGGGCCCTGCAACCTGGCCAGGAACTTGCAGTTAGCACTGGGGATGAGGAGAAGCACTCGGTTACCAGGCGGGAACTTGTGGGGCTGGCTGGTTCTTCCCAGCTTTCTTTGCGACATTGAGCAGTGTGTGCAAACTCCAAACAGCAGATCGAATAAAGAATAAAGCCAGTGAATGCTTATGGTTTATCTGGTCCCAGTTTCGGTCTCTGTTCTTCACTCCCCACCATAATGTTCTCTTAGCATTTGGTTAAAGCACTCCAGTCAGTTGTGCAGTGGTACAGTGAAGTTCAGATCTGTTTGACCTGCAACAGCCAACAGATATTTATCATTAACTTTAACAGAAAAGAAGTACCTTTATCTATAAGCAGCTCCTTTGGCAGTCCCACATTTGTCAATAATAATAATAATAATAATAATAGTATAGTTGCAAGCAATGATCAGCAGACCCAAGCACCTGCGCCATCGCTGGTGCACCACATAATCTCTGTGCCTTATAAACATGCTAAGACCTCTATAAAGCTCGGACGCTGATGTCACTCAATATGTGTCCCTCAGGACGTCATAAGTCATTTTTTGGCATAGGTTTAAGGCATTGTCACAATTGGATGTGTCTTGCTAGTACATACAGTAAACACTGTTCAGTCTATGGCAGTAAAACATTTGATCCCATTTCTTTTGTTTAATCACTGAATATGCTGAAGACAGGATAGACAACCACACAGGACAAACAAACACACAAACTAATTTAATTAGCATATATGCTACATTATTTATATATATATATAGGCCTATATATATATATATATATATATATATATATATATATATATGTATATATATATATATATATATATACATATATTACACACATTAATATACATTATACGCATTACCATATATGGAGGCTGATCTAAATGGTAACCCACTTCTGAATTGTCCTGCTAAGATAACAGTAATTTAAATACTAATTGTACAATTAGAAGCAAAATTAGACCTGGTAGTTTGTTGATAAAATGTGAAAATGGTTGAAAAGGCTCTATTATATATATATATATATATATATATATATATATATATATATATATATGTAGACTGAACAGTGCTTAAGGTTTTTGTAACAATCACAATCATTGTATATGTATTGAGATTAATATATTTTCTGATTTTAGAGTTACCAGGTATATCAGTGCATTTTGGAAGCTGAGAGGTGGCGCAATGAAAATAAACAGCTTTTCAGTGGAAATGTTGCTTCACCTCTTGTACATGAACAAGGATGAAGCAGAAAAGGCCCTGTGTAAATCTGACACACTAGAAAATGTTGGAGAAGATGAAAAAGAAGATATTCTAGTGAATTCTTCATTTGTCTTCTCCAAAATGAAGGACATGCTAGTGTTTTTAGAAAATGTAAGAGATACATTAAAAATTAAATTAGTGTTAGAATTATTTTATATATAAAGGAGTTATTTCTACTCTCTTGCTCTCTTCCTCATAGATCTGATATTAACATGTTAAACCTTTCCTGTTGCTATCTTCCTGTCTCCTCTTGCATCTGCTCCCTAAGGTGTGAACGCTCCCACGCTCACCTTCCTATTCTCTCTTCATGTCTCTCTCCCCCTCTCTCTCTCTCCCCCTCTGTCTCCTACCCCTCTCCCCCTAACTCGAGCCAACATCACCATCTGTCTCTGGACGGACACCTCTCTATCTTCCTCTCCTTTGATTCTTCAGGATCTCACCAGGACATTTACAATGGTTCATGTTCTTTGTAGTAACATATGTCTATGGCACAGGTGTTTGGTCAAACATATATAAACCCCATCTTTTGCTGGTAATAAACAGAGACCTTTTTGACAGACAACGTGTGTGTGTGTTTGACTGAGTCTCTCCTGGCGCCAGAGAAGCTTACCGAAGCACAGCGGACAGACCAAGCAACTCGCCTCTCCTACTACGTGACTTTAGAAAAACTTTACAATCTGGGGGCTCGTCTAACCTTTTCTCTCCAGGAAGGTAAGTTAAGCATTATTTTTGCTATTGTACTTCCTTCCTTGGTCAGAAAAGTTTTTAAACCAATAGTTCATTTTACGTAGTAAATTGGAGTATATTTGGGGTATATTTTGGAAAAAGAAACTTCATGCATGTTAATTTGTTTTTGGCTTGCGTTGTTATTGGCATTACTCGCGTTGATTTATTGATTAAAATTACAGCGGCTGTAGCGATTGAGGTTAGTTGAAAGATATAGATAAAACTAGGTGTTTAACTGAAACTGAACAGGTGTTGTTAGCAATAAGCTAAAAACATACACAGCGCTGTCGTCGCGAGTACCTACGTCATCAAACCGCGTCACGTTAGAGGAGACGCGCTACTTCGGGTGTGTTTTAAAAAGTTTTACGTTCACTAACTTCTGTTGTTGACGTAATTTATGCATTACAATATTAGTAATTTAGTAAGGCATTTGTAGCGTGCACTTTGTGTATAAGCTGGCCCTGGCATAGAGGCGCGTGGTTAGAAAATAAATAAATTAATTGGTTATAGCCCTATTCCTTAGAGTGTTCTTTGGAACAGGGAACAGCGTGCAGTTGCAGTTATACACGTGGGAGGTGCATGAGTTTTATTGTCTCCCTGACGTAGAGGCGTGTGGACTCAGCCCGGCGCACCTGAGGTTCATTTTTCTGAGAGTGTTCTCAGAAACAGGGTAGATTGGCCGAATGCCTTATTAATTCACTATATTGGTATTTGATAAATGTGTGGATAATCTCCAAAGGTGAAGAGGCACGTGAGATTTGAAATAGAATCCATATTCCTGGTAGTGTTATTTTGATAATACACTTATAAATTACAGTATTCTTCAGTTTTAAATAGATTCTGATACACTCTGTTCGAACGTCACACCACCCGTAATTAAAAAAAAAAAAAAAAAAAGCTTAAAGTGTCCGCTTAACTTCGATAAGCTTGGTTTGCTAACTGTAACTTACTAACAAAATTGGTAATGGTCGTTCCAAACAGTCTATTACTTTTAATGATTAAATGTATAATCAAGGATTTGGAATTTTTGTTCAACCTTTTATTAACAATTTGGCTGGATGGACGGAGGGTTCTTTTCAGTGGAGACATTATCTAAGAGAAGGTTCATTTGACAATGCTGACATTATCACTGCTGATCTTTTAATTAATCAAGGTTATGGTGATCCACAGTGGGACAGTCAATATATGAAAAAAGCACTTACTACATGGCGTGATTTAAAACCGAAGTGGGATGGTGAGTGCTCTAAAAATGTGATAGCTAAAAATGGTAAAGATAATATTCGTAAGTGTAAACTGACCACCAACTCCAAACCACTCATACATGATTTTCCTGTTCTCACTACTAAGGTGGAATCACCTATTGTCTCTGCTCCCCCTAGCTATTCTTCAACCACGGAGACACATAGCTCTCAAGGTGGGGGCCATGGTATGGTAAAATCAAAAGGTGTTGCCTCTAATGTGGCAGATAAGTCATTACAAAGGCAAAAGAACACTGATAGTACACCTAATTGTGCATATCCCTTTGTTACATGTGGAGAAAAGAGATGGAATATTTCACCTTCAACTCTATCTGATATCCACAGCATTGTTTCTAGCCTTCCCAAACCATGTAATGTTCACTTATTTTGTGACCAACCTAAAAACACAACACGTTATTCACAGCTGACTGGTCCTGATTTTAGGTCCATCTTAACACGTATTCTAGGAGCAGAGGTGACGGATTCCTCACTACAGGAAGACGTGCCCTCCCTTCATCACAAACATGATATACCTATAGATGATGAGGTTGATGCTAATGGGGACACATGGAGTGCCTATTATGCATGGGCAGATTACAAACATGTTGATAACATGTTCAGTGAACTTAAAGCTTTTCTTGTAAAGAAATATCACTCTTCATGTGATCTCTCACAGGTGGCATCTATCAGACAGGAACCAGGTGAATCAGCAACTGCCTTTTTTAACAGGTTTAAAACTGCATGGTCTGAATACGGAGGACTTCCCTTTGGTCATAATATTCCTCCACATTTCACACAGCTATTTCAAACTACGTTTGTTAATAATATGAACACTGATTCTGCCAAAACTCTCAAAATTTCTCTAGCAGGAACCGGAAATGAACCTGACATTCAAATCCTGGGACGGATGGTGCGCGATCTGCATGCTGCAGGTGCCTTTATCGCCACCTGCAGCGGAAACTCTAATCAAACTCTTGCCGCTGTCTATGATCATGGTTCACGACAACATGCCAGGTGCAAACGCTGTAATAAACTAGGGCACTGAGAACGGCAATGCAAACAAACAATATGCAATTATTGCAAGGCAGAAGGACATTGGGCACGTGACTGTAGACAAAAAAAGAACGATATGGAAAATGGGTATGTCTCTTCTACTTCACAGGCTCACCAAATGCATCAGACCACCCCATCAGGTACTATGGGCCGAACCAGGCCTACACATGTTAAAACAATGGGAATTTCGCCCATAGGGCTGCCGACAGAACAAGAACCACACAGTGAGTATGTTGACCTTGGTACTGAATAAGGATCCACAAAACCTACCCATTTTGATGTTAAATGTTAATGGTACTCCTTATCCTTTTATGGTAGATACTGGAGCTACATGCTCTTCTTTTAGTGGTTCTCAGTACCGTGGACCTGTTTCAGCATCGACTATCAGCTCTGTAGGGATTGATGGGGTCCCAATTTCATGTCTTAAAACTTTTCAACTTCCTGTAACTAGCCCAGATGATCCAAATTTGCATTTCCGTCATCGGTTTGTTGTGATACCCTCATCTCCGTTCAATTTACTAGGCCGAGATGTACTGTCTAAATTAGGCTGTTCTATATCTTTTGCAGACGGCAAAACTGTTTTAAAGACCCCTAATAATCTGACTATGTTCTCTGATGTGATCCCACAGGTTGATTCTACTGGTGAATCTATTGTCATCCCATCCTACTTGTCTTCTGTACCTCCGAGGTTGTGGTCTACTCATGCTAATGAAGTGGGCACACTTTGCACTACAACATACACAGCAAAACTTAAAACACTGACACCTGTGTATTGTAAACAATACCCTCTTTCACCAGATAAAGAGGCTGGCATTGAGAAAGTGATTTTGTCATTAATACAACAAGGTGTCCTAGTTCCTACCCAATCTCCATACAATACACCTGTTAATCCTATACAAAAGGCAGGTGGAAAAGGATGAAGATTTACCCAAGATTTGCGCAAAATTAATGATATTGTAATTCCTGCCAGTCCTATTGTTCCAGACGTCCCATCCATCTTGACGTCAATACCTCCAAATCATTCATATTTTACAGTAGTTGATTTGTGTTCTGCCTTTTTCAGTGTCCCTGTCAGTGAGCAGACGCAGCCTATATTCGCTTTCACCTTCAAAAACCAACAACTGACCTGGACTCGTCTTCCTCAATAGACTCTCCAGCTGTGTTCTCCTCTGTTGTAAGAGATGCGATGGCTTCCCTGACCCTGCCTGAGAAAGTCCGCCTTCTGTTATACGCGGCGACATCCTCCTCTCAGCTGAAACTGAGGACTTATGTCGCAAACATTCACTGCGCATGCTGACACATCTGGCTGATGTTGAATTCAAGGCTTCACTCACTAAGCTTCAATTTTGCTTACTGCAGGTCTCCTATCTGGGATTCACAATCGTCCAGGGACAAAGAACATTATCTGCTGATCGCATTCAATCTGTTGTCGAGATTCGTCCACCTGCCACGAAGCAAGCAATGATGAGCTTTCTTGGACTTATAAACTATTGTAGGCAGTTCATTCCTGACTGTTCCTACTATGACAAGATATTGCGACAGTCATGCTCCTCCACTCAACCAGACAAAATCACATGGACATCTGAGATGAAGGACTCTTCTTGTTACCTCAAGCAATCTCTATGTTCAGCTCCGGCATTGGGTCTACCTGATTATGGCAAGCCATTTCACCTATATGTCTCTGAAGGCGGGGGGGTCGCAGCGGGGGTCTTAGCCCAAGATCACGGCGGGTCTTATCGGCCAGTTGCATACTTATCTAAAACCCTAGATCCTGTAGCATCAGGACTTCCTGCTTGTCTGCGAGCGGTGGCTGCCTCTGCTCTCATTGTCACGGATGTTGAAAAGATTGTTCTCTCGTACCCCTTAGTATTACACTCTTCTCACCAAGTTATAACGATCCCTAATAATATTCAAACTCAGCACATGACAGCTCAACGTCGTTCAGGATACGAAGCTATTCTTTGTGCCACACATAATCTAACTATTAAACCAATATCAACACCCAACACTCCGGCTGTACTCTTACACCGCCTCATGACACTCTGTGGCCCCGATCAGACCCAACCAGACTGGGCTGATCATGACTGTTTACATGAGATCACCACTACCTCGGCAGCACGCTCCGATTTATCTACCACTCCTTTAGAGCATGGCACCCATATTTATGTTGATGGCTCTTGTTCGAGGCCTAATGATAATGTGACATATTGCGGCTATTCTATCTGTCAACTGCCCAATATTGTATTAGAAGCTTATTCGTTGCCTTCTCTTTCAGCGCAAGCTGCTGAACTTACCGCTCTTACTCATGCATGCCTCCTATTTAAAAATCAACCTGTTACTATCTTTACGGATTCGTGTTATGCTTATGGTGTCGCACACGATTTCAGAAGGATTTGGGCTTCGCGAGGTTTTAAATCAGCCGATGGAGAGCCTATTTCACATGCTACTCTTGTAACTGATCTTTTACAAGCTAGTTTGCTTCTCTCACAATTGGCTATAGTGAAGGTCAAAGGTCATGCATCTGGTGACTCTGAAGAGGTTTTGAGTAACTGTTTAGCTGATGAAGTTGCCAAATGGGCCGCTAAAGAAGCACCTTTGTCCCCACAGGTTTGTAGGGATACAGTATTCTCTCTGACGTCCCATGTCTCCGTCCCAAGTTTGTCATCTGACATTGACATAGCCTTCTTGCAAACCCATTCATCACCCGAAGATCTACATTTTTGGTCCTCCCGTAAGTGTTCACCTGGCAGCGATATGCTAATTCGGGATGAGACTGGCCGTATAGCTCTTCCAGCATCTGTCCTCCCGTTATTAGTGTAATCCGTATAATCGAGGACAGATCCTGCATTCGCAATATCAAACAGGCTACACTTGTTCTATTAGATTTCTGTTTGATCTGTGCTTGCGCAAATACACAAGGACAACAGGTTAAACATGATGCCTTGCCAATGCCTATTGCACCATTTCAATGTTTACAAATTGACTTTACACACATGCCACCTGTCAGAAATCTTAAATACATGCTTGTAATTGTGGACAGATTTTCTAAATGGGTAGAAGCATTTCCATGCTCAAAAGAAAATGCAACAATAGTACTGTAGTTAAAATTCTGGCTAAAGAAATCATTCCTAGATATGGTATTCCAACATCTATTGACATTGATAATGGCACGCCCTTCGTCTCTAAAGTGACACAAAAATTGTGTAAATTTTTAAGCATTGATTGGAAATTTCACATCCCCTACCATCCCCAAAGTTCTGGTGTGGTAGAAAGGATGAACAGAACAATCAAAGATAGGTTGACCAAAGCCATGATGGATACAGGTAAGAACTGGGTTGACCTGTTACCGTCTGTGCTTTGTGAAATTAGAATGACACCCAACTCTACAACCAAACTTTTACCATTTGAGATTATAATGGGACGACCATTCCCCACCCCCTGGGTAAAAGGTAACCCTGGTGTTTCCTTTACAGGTGATCTGGACGTGATTGTCGGCGATTACACACAACCACTCATTGAAAAACTGAACAGTGTTCATGGTAATGTCTCTGCTTCTCTCCCTCTGCCTACAGACAAGCCTACTCATTCTTTCATCCCAGGTAATACAGTGCTGGTGAAAAGTTTGAATCCCAGGAAGGTGGGGGACGCTGCCTACAGTACACCTACAACTGTAATTGCAGTGACTCGCACAGCTGTTCTCACAGATTCACAGCCACAGTGGATTCACGCCAGCCGTGTGAAGAAGGCACCGCAGACGACTCTGACTGCTTGAGATAATCGACCACTACTTCACAAGATCTCCTAGCCCGCACCTAGGGGCTAGTGGAGCGACACACGTCCTGAAGACACCTCAAAAGGGGGCTCTCGTCGCTTCTCACCTTTTTCACATACACATATAGATTCAACTTTGTATTAGCTCTTTTTCCACATTTTATTTAATTTCATTTCTAATTGTGATTCTAGAAGTGATTTAATTCTGATCTTCTCTATAACTGTTCTATCTATTTTATCTATTCTCTTTATCATCCTTCTTATCATCTTTGCTGACTTTACTAATTATGAATCTCTGCTTCTTCACGTTAATCTCTCTTGCTATGTTAACTAATTCACAATTATTCACAAACATTCACAAATTCTTTTAGAATTTAAGGGGGCAACTGTTAGAATTATTTTATATATAAAGGAGTTATTTCTACTCTCTTGATCTCTTCCTCATACAGTAGATCTGATATTAACATGTTAAATCTTTCCTGTTGCTATCTTCCTGTCTCCTCTTGCATCTGCTCCTTAAGGTGTGAACGTTCCCACGCTCACCTTCCCATTCTCTCTTCATCTCTCTCTCCCCCTCTGTCTCCTTCCCCCTCTCCCCCTAACTCGAGCCAACATCTTGTGATCTGTCTCTGGACGGACACCTCTCTATCTTCCTCTCCTTTGATTCTTCAGGATCTCACCAGGACATTTACAATGGTTCATGTTCTTTGTAGTAACATATGTCTATGGCACAGGCGTTTTGTCAAACATATATAAACCCCATCTTTTGCTGTTAATAAACAGAGACCTTTTTGACAGACAACGTGTGTGTGTGTTTGACTGAGTCTCTCCTGGCGCCAGAGAAGCTTACCAAAGCACAGCGGACAGACCAAGCAACTCGCCTCTCCTACTACGTAACCTTAGAAAAACTTTACAATTAGTTTACTG
Organism: Clarias gariepinus; assembly: GCF_024256425.1. NCBI lineage: Eukaryota > Metazoa > Chordata > Actinopteri > Siluriformes > Clariidae > Clarias > Clarias gariepinus. Next base: position 5,512,587 of record NC_071101.1, read on the forward strand.
TCAAACAATTTAGGATAATCCCATATAGTTTGTCATTGCATTTTGGATGTGTATCTCTATATTGTTAATACCTGTTTGGGTAATTTTTTAATAAATGTTATTATTAGTTATCATTGCTATGTGCAACATTTTTACTATCATAAATGTGCTGTATAGAAGAATTAAAGTTATGTCGTTGATTAATAAAATCTGGATTAAGGATATTTTACTTTATCTTATTTATTTAATTTTTATTTTTCAGTTTCCCCCCTGAGGGATTGCCACGTTATTGTGGTCAGGGGGTTTGCGTGCCTCAGTGACCTTACGATCTATACCAGCAAGAGCTTAGTCTGTCAAGGGGTGCTAGAGGGCGTGATGGATCCAAGTGCAGAATTAGGCCGGTGATTCCGAGTGACAGATGATATGTTCGTGATAGTGCTTGTGTGAGGCAGACTGAGCCGGCCGAGTTGATTAAGGAGTAGGCGCGGGTTAAGCCCCGTGCTGTGGCGTGAGCAGAGACTCGCGCTGAAATGCGGAAGCGCGCGTGAGAGCTCTGTGTGCGATGTGGGCCTGGGAGGAATGCTGAAGCGCCGCGAGTCCGCGAGCGCGCCTTGTGTGTCCTGAGCGAGCGAGGGAGGGAGGGTCAGAGCCAGAGAGACAAGAGAATATCCGTGATCCGAATTCTTTGTCGTTGTAGAAAATCCAAAGGTCGATAACAAAAGTCTGTGAGCGTGGAATCCAAACGTGAGACAAGGACGGGGTAGAGAAAAAGACAAAGCGTGGTCGGTAACAGGTAGTCAAGACATAGAATTAACGCTGGAGAATTGGGCTATCAAAAGGCACACAATAATCTGGCGACATGGTGGTGTCATGGCATGGCATGGTTTAAATAGGTATGATGGGTGATGACTGATCGTGAACAGGTGTGTGGAGAGCGGAGAGTGAGGCGGTAAGAGATAAGTGGTGGTTGGAGGAATGGAATGGAAGTTCTCAGGTGATCATGACGGGGCTGTGGCTTGATGTGTCGTGACAGTACCCTCCCCCCTATGAACGCCTCCAGGCGTTCTTGCGGGTGCCTCGGGGTGTAGTCTGTGGAAATTGGTGGTTAGAGAACGATCTAGAATGAATCTAGCGGGTACCCAGCTTCTTTCTTTCGGGGCTGTAACCCTCCCAGTCTACCAAGTACTGGAGGCCACATCCCCGGTGGCGAGACTTGAGAAGCCTGCGGACCGTAAAGGCTTCGCCCCATCAATTAGTCGGGGGGGTGGGGGAGGCTGGGGGTGTGTGGATAGCGACGAATCTGGGACACATGGAGGGTGGGGTTAATTCGACGCATGGAGAGGGGTAGAGAGAGTCAGACAGAGCATGGGTTAATGATGCGGTTGATTGTGAAGGGGCCGACAAACCTTGGAGAGAGCTTTCTTGAAGTGGTCTTGAGGGGAAGATCACGTGTGGACAGCATGACCCTTTGACTGATGCGATACCGGGGCACTGACGACCTGTGACGGTTAGCCTGACGCTGGAACATGCTTACAGTGCGTAGCAGCTGGTTGCAGGCACGTTGCCATGTCTTTTTGCAGTGACAGATGATTGTTAGTGCTGATGGGACAGCTACCTCCTCTTCTTGGGCCGGAAAGAGGGGTGGTTGATAACCCAGACAGCAGTGGAAAGGGGACATGCCTGTGGAAGAAGTAGGGAGTGTGTTGTGGACATACTCCACCCAGGGGAGGAAGCGGCTCCAGGAGGATGGGTCCCGGGAGGACATGCACCTTAGCGATTTCTCTAGTTCCTGGTTTATCCGTTCTGTTTGGCCATTAGTTTGGGGGTGAAAACCAGATGAGAGACTGGGGGTGGCACCAATGAGGTTGCAAAAAGCCTTCCAGAACCGGGCGGAGAACTGGGGACCCCTGTCAGAGACAATGTCGATGGGGAGTCCGTGGAGTCGAAAGACGTGGTTAACCAGGAGTTCAGCCGTTTCTTTGGCAGACGGACGCTTGGGTAGTGGAATAAAATGAGCTGCCTTAGAAAAACAATCCACGGTAGTTAGGATGCAGGTGTTATTCTGTGACGGTGGTAGTCCCGTGACAAAATCGATGGATATGTGTGACCAGGGGCGGTGAGGAATGGGGAGAGGTCTAAGTAGACCCTTAGGGGGTCGGTTATAACTCTTATTCGTTGAACAGCTGTCGCAGGACGCCACAAAGCTCTTGACGTCTTCCTTGATGATGGGCCACCAGAAGCGTTGGTGTAGGAGGAAGAGGGTGCGTGTCACCCCGGGGTGGCATGCCAATCTGGAACTATGGGCCCAGTCCAAGACCTGGGGGCGCACAGAAGTGGGAACAAAGAGTTTGTTGGGGGGAACAGTGCTTGGGCCTGGTTCTCGTTCAAGGGTATGTTGGACGAGGTGCTCCACCTCAAGTCGGGTCGCTGCCACGAGGCAATGAGGGGGAAGGATTGTCTCCGGCATAGTCATGTCCTGGGGAGTGGAAAACTGTCGGGAGAGGCCATCGGGCTTGACGTTCTTGGAACCCGGGCGATACGACAACGTAAACAGAAAGCGGAAGAAGAACAGCGACCTTCGTGCCTGGCGTGAATTCAGTCTCTTCGCCGTCTTTAAATATTTAAGGTTCCAATGGTCGGTCCAGACAAGGAAGGGGTGTTTTGCTCCCTCCAACCAATGTCTCCACTCCTCGAGGGCCAGTTTGACCGCCAAAAGTTCATGATCCCCAATGCCATAGTTCCGTTCAGGTGGTGTAAGGTGGCGGGAGAAAAAGCAGCAGGGATGAAGCTTGTTATCCTCCAAAGCTCTCTGTGACAGGACAGCCCCTATTCAATTCAATTTAATTTTATTTCTATAGCGCTTTTAGCAATTTTCATTGCCGCAAAGCAGCTTTACACAGTCAAAAGAATTATTTAAGTTTGTATGAAATGTGAATTTGTATGAATCAAAATGGTCAGTTTGTCCCTGGTGAGCAAGCCGAGGGCGACAGTGGCAAGGAAAAACTCCCTGAGATGCTAATAGGAAGAAACCTTGAGAGGAACCAGACTCAACAGGGAACCCATCCTCATTTGGGTGAAACAGAAAGCAGTAAATGATCTGCATTTATACAGTGTGTAGGGTTTGAGGCAGTTCAGCTATAATAGCTGATGTTAATTGATGTTAATATGGAGTCCAGGTAGTTATTGAAGACCCAGGTAGACTTGTAAGAAGTTCCAGTCCTAAACTATCGAACTGTCAAGTCCCCAGAGAAACAGTTGCCAACACCAGAACCATTTTCTAGGTAGAGAGAATCATTCCCAGACACCAGACGCATCCCAGAGAGACACACGGGGCATCCATGTGACGAGATCTTCAGCCAGAAGCGGGGCACCAGGATGGGTCAGACAGGTCCGGAGGGCAGAGGGAGTCTGGATCACTGGAAGCTCAGGAATGACATATGTAGCTCGACAGAGAGAGAGAAAGAGTGAAAGGGGGAGACAGGAGGAGAGAGGAAAGAGAAAGAGGGGGGGGAAGAAAAGAAGAGGAGAGATGGCAGTTAGGTATGGTCACAGTCACACAATGTATAATGTGAGACTCCGGCAGGACTAACTATGACAGCATAACTAAAAGGGAGAGCCAGAAGGAAACACAAACATGAGGGCTTCCTGAGATGTAAAGCAAACAATCACCTCACCGTCAGCAAACCTGAGTGATCAATGAGAGTAAGGAAGATAGCATCCAAACATACCAGTTCACCATAATACTCTACGTCCATGAGTCCCCCAGATCTGCTCCTTTACCTATGGCAAATCTATTTATAAAAATGCTTGGCTAAATAAATAGGTTTTTAGCCTGGACTTAAACACTGAGACTGTGTCTGAGTCCCGAATACTATTTGGAAGACTATTCCATAATTTTGGGGCTTTGTAAGAAAAAGCTCTGCCCCCAGCTGTATTTTTCATAATACGCGGTACTGACAAGCAGCCTTTGATCGAAGTAGGCTTGGCGGATCGTAAGACACTAGCAGTTCGCTCAGGTACTGCGGCGCGAGACCATTTAATGCTTTATATGTCGAGAGTAGTATTTTAAAATCAATGCGAAATTTCACAGAGAGCCAATGCAGTGAAGATAAGATAGGGGTGATGTGCTCATATCTTCTGGTTCTAGTGAGGACTCTCGCTGCTGCATTCTGGACTAGCTGAAGCTTATTTATGCATCTAGCTGAACAACCAGACAGTAAGGCATTACAATAGTCCAACCTAGAGGTGATAAAAGCATGAACTTGTTTTTTTGCATTGTTTAGCGACAATAAATTTCTTATTCTGGCAATATTTCTGAGGTGAAAGAATGCTATCCTGGTAATATTATCTACATGAGCTTCAAATGAAAGGCTGGAATCAATAATCACACCAAGGTCTTTCACTGTTGCATTTGATGGAACAGAAAGGCCATCTAAAGTTACGGTGTGATCTAAAATTTTACTCCTAGCTGTATGCGGTCCTATGACTAGAACTTCTGTCTTATCTGGATTTAGCAGAAGGAAGTTAATTAGCATCCAATTTCTTATGTCCTGCACACATTGCTCAATTTTAGTAAGCTGTTTTTTCTCATCAGGTTTTGCTAAGACATATAACTGAGTATCGTCAGCATAACAATGAAAACTAATACCATGCTTACGGATTATGTTGCCCAGAGGAAGCATGTAAAAGGAAAAAAGCAGTGGACCTAAAACTGAACCCTGTGGAACGCCAAACTCCACTAGAGAACATGCAGAACAATCACCATTTAAGTCTACATACTGATAACGATGGGTCAGATAGGATCTGAGCCAGGAGAGGGCTGTACCCTTAATTCCTACTACATTTTCTAATCTGTAAAGAAGAATAGCGTGATCAACGGTGTCAAAAGCTGCACTGAGGTCGAGTAATACAAGCATAGTTACACAACCCTGATCAGAGGCCAATAGGATGTCATTTACTACTTTAACGAGTGCTGTCTCTGTACTGTGATGAGGCCTAAATCCTGACTGATACAGTTCATGTATGCCATTTCTATGTAGATATGAGCATAGCTGCTCCGCTACTATCTTTTCCAGAATCTTAGAGATAAAGGGGAGGTTTGATATTGGCCTGTAACTGGACAGCTGACAGGGGTCGAGGTCAGGTTTCTTAATTATTGGTTTGATAACTGCTAATTTAAAAGATTTTGGAACATAACCAATGCTGAGTGAAGAATTAATTATTCTCAACAGGGGTTCTGTTATTGCTGGTACTGTCTGTTTAAGAAAATGTGTCGGTACTGGATCTAATATACAGGTTGATGAATTTGCAGAAGAGATGAGTAAAATTAGTTCATTCTCTTCAAGGGGAGTAAAGTATTCTAGGTTCTGATCTGACATGGCTTGATTAACATCTGCATCAATTACATTGTTCGGTTTCAAAACCTCAATTTTATGCCTAATATTTACAATTTTATTATTAAAAAAGTTGATGAAGTCCTCACTATTGCATGATGTTGCTGTGGAGATTTCTGCAGTGGTCTTATTTCTGGTTAATTTGGCTACAGCATTAAATAAGAATCTAGGATTATTTTTGTTATTTTCTATAAGAGTGGAAAGATATGTTCTTCTAGCTACACTAAGAGCTTTTCTATAGTTCAGGATGCTCTCCTTCCATGCTATTTGAAATACTAGTAATTTAGTTTGACGCCATTTACGTTCTAATTTCGGAGCGGTCTGTTTTAAAGTGCGCGTGTGATCGTTATACCAGGGAGCAAGTTTCTTATCTCTAATAATAGCGAATATGTCGACTCTAAATATTCAGTCGCCTGATCGAGTTCTGTGGGGTCAGACGGTGATCTAATCGAAGTTGGGAACTCTGGGAGATTACTGATAAAACTCTGTTTGGTAGTTGATGTGAATGTACGTTTCATACGGTAGCGCGGCGCTGTGTGTACATTATTATTGTGACACACTTGAATTGAGACAAGATAGTGATCTGAGATAACTTCAAATAGTGGAATTGTGAATAAATTTCTTATACTTAATCCAAATAATATTATTAAATCTAAAGTGTGACCTGCTTTATGAGTGGGTCCTACTACACACTGATTTACTCCTACCGAGTCCAGTATAGACATAAATGCAGTTCTCAAAGGGTCTTCTGGGTTTTTAAAAAGAATATTAAAATCTCCAGCAATTAACACTTTGTCTACAGAAACGACTAGGTTTGAAAGGAAATCTGCAAATTCACTAAGAAATTCAGAGTACGGCCCTGGAGGTCTTTAAATGACAATTAGCGGGATCGACTGAGCTGACTTAATATAGTTAAATACACTTATGTTACTATAAAGAATTTAAAATTAATTAAATTTGTGTCCGTGTTTTTGTACAGTAGTCAAATTATCATTGTGAATAACTGCGACGCCTCCTCCTCTACCAGTTAACCGAGGCTGGTGTATGTAGCTGTATCCAGGAGGACTAGCTTCATTTAGAGCTACATACTCGTCCTGTTTAATTCAGGTTTCTGTTAAACAGAGTATATCAAACTCCTGATCTGTGATAATTTCATTAACTATAACTGCTTTAGATGCGAGAGATCTAATATTTAACAGTCCCAGCTTCGATCAGAGGTGCCGGCTGATCCAATCAGTCTGATCCAAGTTTGTGGTCTTTATGTTAATTAAATTACTAAAACAGACTTTCTGAGTCTTTCTAAATTTGTTTTTAGCTCGGGGAACAGACACAGTCAAAATATAATGAACCCTGAGTGACGACTCTATGCAGCTAGCAGACAGTTGGTTTAGCCTGTCTGTCTGCTCCCTGGCCTGGGCTCTGGATTGTCACCGATTAACTAGGCCTCTTCTGGGACTATGAGCTATACTACAGGAAATGAGAGCAGGACCTTCCCGAGTGGGAACAGGCCAGCATCCAACCGTCCCGCCCTAACAGGCCAGCTTTGCCCTCAAAGGTCTTCCAATTATCTATGAAGCCCACGTTGTTTTCGGAGCACCACCTGGACATCCAGCGGTTTAGCGACCATAACCTGCTGTAAGTTATGTCACTACGTCTCATTGGGATGGGACCAGAGCATACTACTCCATCGGACATCGCCTTCGCTAATTTAAACACCTCTATAAAGTTATTCTTACTAACCTCTGACTGACGAAGACGTATATAGTTAGCTCCAGCATGTACTACTATCTTGGGGAACCTGTGCTGTCCTAGAGCCCTAAGATTACTATGCTATGTCCGGTGCTCTGGCTCCCAGGATACACCTAACCACTGCTGCTGGCGCCCCTAAAGACCTAGCTAATTTCACGTGCCTCATTATAGAGTCTCCTATAACCAGAGCTCTTTCAGGTTTCTCAGCAGGTGCATCACTGAGGAGAGCAAACCTGTTGGACACGTGAAGCGCAGAAGAGGTGTGCTCCGGTGGGCTAGCCTTAGCGTTCGCTTTGGCTGAACGAGTATGCCGCCGAGTCGTCACCCACTCGCCCCGCTGTGAGGTCTCTAATGCCGGAGTCGGGGGCTGGTTATCTCCGCCTGTGGCACCCAGATTGTCCGCTACAGGAATAACGCTGCTCTCACACTCTCTAACCCCCTCTAAAGTCTGGATGCGCTCCTCTAATGCTGATATCTTCTCCGTCAGAGTGCTCACTAACACACACCTATCACAAATAAAATTAACACTAACGATGGAGGAAGAATGTCTAAACATCCTGCACTCTACACACTGAACGAGCTGAATATGAGACATGATAACGTACCTGAGTCGGAGTTTTAGTTGTTTGGAGCTCGAACTGGAGGAAAGGGTCTGGAAAAATAAGAACTGGGGCCGTGGTGAAGCGCCACTTAAGTTCCTTGAAGGCCTTATCGGCCAGTGAGTTCCATCGGAACGGAGTCTTTGATGAGGTGAGTGCAGTAAGTGGGGTCGCCACTAAGCCATAACTTCGAATGAAGCGACGATAGAAGTTAGCGAACCCCAAGAACCGTTGGAGTTCGCGTCTTGAGGATGGTGATGGCCAGTCGGTGACCGCCTTGACTTTGGTGGGGTCCATCTGGATGCCTGCCGGGGAGATGGAGTAACCCAGAAAGGAGGTGGAGGTACAATGGAACTCACATTTCTCTGCTTTGACGTACGGCTTATTTTCTAACAGTCGTTGCAGGACCTGGCGTATGTGACGTTTGTGTTCCTTTGTAGAGTGTGAAAAAATTAGTATATCATGCAGATATGCAAAGACAAAAATGTTGAGGAAATCCCTAAGAATATCATTAATGAGGGCCTGGAACTCAGCCGGTGCATTGGTCAAACCAAATGGAAAAACAAGATATTCGTAATGGCCCGTGGGTGTGTTGAAGGCAGTCTTCCACTCATCGCCTTCCCGTATCCTGACAAGGTGATAGGCGTTCCGTAAATCTAGTTTGGTGAAGACACGGGCATTCTGGAGGAGTTTGAAGGGGGATGACATCAGTGGGAGAGGGTAGCGGTTCTTTATCGTGATCTAATTTAAACCTCTATAATCGATACAGGGCCTGAGGGACTTGTCCTTCTTTTCAATGAAGAAGAATCCCGCCCCTGCCGGTGAGGATAATGGGCGGATAATCCCTGCTGTAAGTGATTCATTAATAAACTGTTCCATGGCCTCTCTTTCTGGCCGAGAAAGAGAGTAGAGTTGCCCCTTGGGTGGGGTGGTGCCGGGAAGGAGGTCAATTGCACAGTCGTAGGGGCGGTGAGGTGGTAAGGATACGGCCCGTGATTTGCTGAACACTTGTCGCAGGTTGTGATACTCAGGCGGGACCTTGGTTAAATCGGGGATCTCCTCTCGTGACGAAGGCGTGGTCCGGCCCGTGAGAGCTAAGTGTAAACATGAGGAGAGTAAGGTGGGGCTCCAATCAAGGATGCTCCTTCTTATCCAATCAATGTGGGGGTTATGTAATCTTAGCCAAAGGAGCCCCAGCACAATGGGTGCATGAGCGTTCTGAATGTTTAAAAATGTAATGGTTTCAATCTAAATGCCTGAGAACTGTAGGGTAATGGGGACAGTGCAATGAGTAATGGGAGTTAGACTGCTACCATCAAGGGCCTGAACAGTAAAAGGTTGGTGTAGGGGTGAGAGAGGAATTCGAAACCCAGAGACAATGAAGGAGGAAATTAAGTTCTGGTCCGCCCCGGAGTCCACTAGAGCATAAGTGGCATAGGATCGGTCACCATGGGTCAAGGTCACTGAAAAACATGATCGCTGGTCCGGGGACGAACAGGAAACTGGCCCCTCCTGCATCCCCAGAATTACGGGGGAGCCTGACCTTTAAGTGGGCAGGATCGTACAGCGTGACCAGTCTGGCCGCAATAGAAGCGCGTTCCTTGGGTGAGATGCGGGCGCGGCCTATCTGCATGGGTTCGGGGGGTGCCTCGGGAGTGACTAAGGCCAGTGCAGGGGTGCATGGTGTGTGACAGGGCTGCCGCTCAGATTCGCGAACCCGCTTGCGGGCGTCAGTACGTGTTACTAGATTAATGAGTCCCTGCAGATCCGAGGGGAGTTCACGAGCCGCGAGCTCATCTTTAACTGAGTCTGAAAGCCCATGGAAAAGGCAGTCAAAAAGAGCTTTTTCGTCCCAGTCACAAGAGGAAGCCAAAGTCCGGAAATTTGGTTCGCAGCCTGATGTCCTGTGAAGGAACGATCAAAAACCCTCCTCGTTTCCTCAGTAAAACTTCTATAACTAAATCAACACGGAACTTGAGCATCCCACAGTGCCGTTCCCCACTCTCTCACCTTTCCAGAGAGGAGGGTGATGATGTAGGTGACCTTAGAGCGCTCTGTGGGAAATGACATGGCTTGCAGTTCAAGAACGAGAGAGCATTGGGACAGAAAAGAGCGACATGTGGCTGGATTCCCATCATAGGTAGGCGGAGCAGGCAGGCGTGGCTTATGGACAGGAGAGACCACCGGGGGTGTGGGTGGCAGAGTGGGTGCAGGAGGTGGCTGATTCTGAATCTAAACAGAAAGAGCTTGCAAGGTTTCGGTGATAGTTTGAAGCGTATTAGAGATCTGTATGATTTCCTGCTGATGTGTCCCTAAGAGGGTTCCTTGGCTCTCTAAGCAGAGGCTGCCCTCAGGGGGGCAGCCTCTGCTGGATCCATCCCTTTCGGCCAGATTATTCTGTCAAGGGGCGCTAGAGGGCGTGATGGATCCATGATCCATGATCATGAGTTTTTGAGAATGCTAAGACCCCCAAAAAGCCAAAAAAGGGTAGAAAAAAATCCTTACGAAAACAAGAGCGTCCTGTGCATCGTATAGTGCTTAGGCCCTAAAAAGAATCCTAAGGAAACCAAGAGGGTCCTGTGCACCCTATAGTCCTTGTGCCCTTATAATAATCCTAAGAACAAGAGGGTTCTTGCACATTTTCAACATATGCACTATTAAAACAGCATTATCAGAGTGATTGCGATGACATCATAGTCATGGCGTCATCTTGCTGTTAATAATAACCCTTAGAAGAACAAGAGGGCCTTCACAAATTGACATCAGCACTTTTAAACCATCAGTATTATTAGAGTAATGCTGCTGAAACAGTGTGTTGAGCGTTATTGATTTGACTGGACACTCCATTCACAGGTAATGCTAGCACACAGGCGTAAGGATCTGAACACAGACAAAGTGGTACCGTGAGTACCCTCCATACTTTCCTTATGAAGCTCCACAAATTGAGTTTGAGACTAGCTTTTTAAAAGAAATGCTCGTCACACTGATTATTTTCATTGTCTCTAAAATGACAGCGTGTCCTTTTCTGTAACGCTTACACATTTAATAAATTTACGTCCTCCAGGAGGTGGCAGCAGAGTGACACTGTACATGTCGTGTATTTCTGTATTACAGTAATCTGCATCCCTACTGTAAAGTATAAACGCATCAGTTTTTTCACATTTTATTTCTATTCCTTTATATTAAACAGGTCAATAATGTGATCTATCACGTTTTGATCAGATAAAAGCAGCTTCTATACCCATTGTGGTCCTTGTGCTGAGATTTTTTTTCTGGGCTGTCTGGAGACACGTGTGTAGATCACACAGGTCACATCAGATGGTTGCATATCAGCTTCCTGCACAGCGAAATGTATGTTAGTGTGAAATAAACTTTTTTTAAATTGTATTTATAAATGTGTGTGTTTCTGTTACCTTATCCTTTGTAGGGCAGACGATGATCATAGAAATAAAGAGCATGCACACACACAATAGGATTACAAAAATTGTAATAACTCCACTTTGTGTATGAGCTTCAGAATCCTTATGATTCAGAGCATCTGAAACACACAGAGAAGCGCAGAGATATTCTTCCAGATGTTCTTTAATAACTGTAATTTAGTGATAAACATACAAAACAATCGGCTCTTACTGTCACACTGCGCAACAATAAATATCAACAGAAACACAACCATAAAGTTTTAAAATAGACTAAAGGTAAGTTTTTTCTTTCCGCTTTTTTCTCCATTTCTCTTTTTTTATTCATCAATTTTCAGGTCAATGTATCAGTACTATCATTTATTTTTAACTAGCTCTCTTACTAAATTTTAGTTAAAAAGGACAAACAATTCATCAATAAACAACCAAAAATTAAATTCATTGGCACCCACCTGTAGTAAAGTCGAGTCTGATGTGTTTCCCGAACTGAGTGTGTGTCTTATTTCGACCTCCACAGTAATAAAACCCCAGATCTGTCTCTCTAACTCCATTAATCACTAAATTGACTGAACTGCTGCTTTCTGTTACATTAAAGTGACTCTCGTCTACATTATAATCTACATAAAAGTCTTTATACAGTCTCATTTGTGCAGCTGAGATAATCTGCCTCACGCCTGCTGAGTTCATCTGATACCACGATATCTCTGAAGCCTGAGTGATGTTACAGAGCAGAGTGATGTTCTCTCCAGGATCAACAGATATGAGATCAGCTGAAATGATCTGAAGGAGACTCAGACTGATGAGACCTGAAAGAACAACAGCACATTAAGAGATCAGATTCATCACCGCTCTGAAACCTCACACTAGCTGCTTAATTTCATTCATGAAATAAACCCTTATACTTCAACTAAACACATGTAGGTACAAGTGCGTTAACAATATTGTCTCTTTAACACTGTGTATATGAATATAAGTCTATAAACTCACCAAACAGCAGCTGTGGAGTAAACAGGAGCTCAGACATTTCTTACACACTCTACACACATGGGTATAAATACAAGTCCTCTCTGTCTCTGGTGTCCCCACAACATGCTTTACCACAGAACCGGACTTCCTGTCCTACAGCCTTTGTTCAATAACCTGCTAAACTGTTAAAATATTTACTGCTCACAAGTCACACATAGACTCAATAACAGTTTATCTTGGCAGCGATAGAATTCAGTACAGAGAGTTAAGTACATTCCAGTTACTGCAATCAAATGTGTAGAAAGGAAGTTGATTTAAACTGGTTCTCCTAAACTAGGACTGGTATGAAAACTTCATGACATTTCATACATACTGTACTCCTTCTCTAGACAGATTTAATCAAACATTTGTAAAACAGCCACCATTAGTTTTTTTGGCACTCTTGTAGTTTCTCTGTGTGACATCACCTGCAGAAGAGTCAAGGGCGAAACATGAGCAGAACAAACTTAATTCCCAGCATGCAATCTTTGGATCTAATAAATTGTACTAAACAGCTGCAAATTGCTGTGGTGTATAAGCGCTAGTGAGTTTACTCCAAACTACACCAAGTGCTCATGAATCTATCTTGTGATTCAACTTTGCTTTGAACTTTACAATATGGCTTTACCCAGCCTTAGATAATCTGGTTACTGATCACCTGCCCTTTATGATCAGAAAACAGAAATGTTTGGTATTGTTTTTTTCAGCCCAAATGCTGTATGGCCTGTGACAAGACATTGCACAAATTTGAGCATAAGTACAACATCTGTTGCCCAAATCAGGACCAATTGTTCCTAAGGCACTGAGTTACTGATCGGAAGATCGGCGGTTCCATACCCAGCTCCACCAGGTTGCCCTTAACCCTAACTGCTCCAGGGGCGCCGTATCATGGCTGACCCTGCGTTCTGACTCCAGTTACGCTGGGATACGCAAAGAAGGAATTTCACTGTGCTGTAATGTATATGTGACAAAGACTTAACGTAACTGAGGCAACCCCGAACTTTATTTACATTAAATTTACATTTAGGTATTTGGCAGACGCTCTTATCCAAAGGGACTTTAAAGGGGTCATCCAGAAACATTTTTCATTCAAGATTCAAGATTTAAGATTCAAATAACTTTATTAATCCCAGAGGGAAATTGCTTATGCTCGGTTACAGGTGCTCACAGTTGTTAACTAAGAAAGGTAATAAAGAATAAAGGTAATAAATAATAATAATAATAATAATAATAATAATAATAATCTTAAAAAAAAATAAAAATAAAAAAGTTCCTAAAACAGTAAGTACCATAAGAATATGACTCAGGGCCACTTGTAAGTATTGCACAGTAATCTAGTATTGTTTGTGTAATCTAGTATTGTTTATGTAATATTGTATTATTATCTTGTATTACATATTTTATTGGGAAGTAGTATTGCAGTAATTATATTATTAATATGGTAAGTGGTAATGTCCTGTTGTGTAACAGTTAGTGAAAAATCCACATACATGTGTGTATAGGTTACAGGGAAGAGTTGTAAATTTTTATAGCCGTTGGGAGAAAGGATCTTCTGTGGCGCTCTGTGGAACACTTCATAGTAATCAGTCTCTGGCTGAAACTGCTCCTCTGTTCAACGAAGACACTGTATAGCGGGTGAGAAGGATTGTTTAAAATGGATTGTACTTTGGATAGAATCCTCCTCTTTGCTATTACATCCACAGAGTCAAGCTCCATGCCTAGCACAGATTGCGGGCAGTGGTTGAAGGAGTAATTTGGTTGTTGTCCAGGGATATCACAAGGTCTTGACATGGGGATGAGTTACAAAGGATAAACAACAGTTCTGTTTTACTGAGATTAAGCTTCAGCTAATAAGCAGCCATCCAGGATGAGATGTCTGCCAGACATGCTGAGATCCGGGTGGAAACCTGAGTGTCAGAAGGAGGAAAGGAGAGAGTAAGTTGTGTGTCATCTGCATAACAATGGTATGAAAATCCATGCAATGATATGACCTTACCAAGAGACCGGGTATAGAGGGAGAACAGAAGAGGACCAAGTACTGAGCCCTGCGGGACACCAGTAGAAAGTCTACGTGGGGCAGATGTAGATCCCCTCCATGTTACCTCATATGACCTATCTTCTAGGTAAGAAGCAAACCATTGCCACGCTGTTCCACAAATTCCAAGGCTTGTAAGAATAGATAATAGAATCTTGTGGTTCACTGTGTCAAATGCAGCTGACAGGTGTAGGAGGATGAGGACAGATGATAGTTTAGCAGATCTAGCAGCATGGAGCTTCTCAGTGACTGTCAGAAGGGCAGTCTATGTGGAATGTGCCACTTTGAATCCAGATTGGTTGGGATCATTAAGGTTGTTCTGTGAGAGATAAAGGGACATTTGGTTATAAACAGTTCTTTCAAGAATTTTGAAAATAAAAGAGAGAAGTGATACCGGGCGATAATTGTTAACTTCTGATGGGTCCAGGCAGGGTTTCTTGAGGATGGGAATAACGCTTGCCTTCTTAAAAGCAGCAGGAACATGACCAGATGATATGGAATGGATAGTATGGATAGTACTTTACCACCCACAAGGTCTCCCACAGTAACTCATGATGTAGCAACGATGGGCCCCGTATGATTTAATAAGTTGTAGATCCACATTAAGCAGCAATAATTTAAAGTAATCATTTTATGTATGACTATCAGTCTCTCATGTTGTTTTGGCCCATTCTTCTTTACAACATTGCTTCAGATCATTTAGATTTTTGGGCATGTGCTCATATACAGCTCTGTTGGATTGAGGTCTGGACTTTGCCACCGTTTTTCAGGATATGGAAAACTATATTATGATAGAGTGTCATGTTGAACTGGTATGTTCAGATGTTAAGGGTGAAGTGCCTGCTTGCACACATTCACCTTATCCACTGTGTGACTATGGGTATACCAAACTGTACTGATGGTTCCACTTGATGACTCGTCTTGGACTCGGCACTTATGCGAGCAGTTTGTATCGCTGCTGACAGCATATAATATATAAGTGCACTTTATATTAACTAAGACTACTTTCTAATTATGTTGAACCTTGACATATATATATATCCAGGAATGATTTATGGTCATACTATCTGACATTACCCAATGAGGAATTTCATTTAGTCATACATAGCATGATATGAAGTGAAGTGCTCATACGACTGCTGATCCCCTCACAATTTCAAAAAGAAAATTTCGGTATAAAATAGGAGAAATGAGAGAATTTACAAATAAAAAATATATAAGAGAAATATGTAAATAAATCAATAAAATGATGAAAGTAAAATAAAAAAAGTAGAATAAAAATAGAAATATTTTTTTCCTATTGTTACTTCAGGGAGGTTTTTCTTGCCCTGACTTGCCTGACTTACTTGTCATGGACAAACTGATAATTATACTTTAGATTTTCCTCCATAATATTTTTTGTATTTTATGCAGAATTTTTATTGAACTGCTCGTCGTTCCTAAAAGTGACAGTTCACCGTTACGTTTCGAAGTTTTTATATACAGTTTTTTTCCCTTAATTCGATCCTTTTGAAGCAGTGCCTCTTTGCCAGGAAGTGTAGTCAAGTGACATTACCCAATGAGATGATGGTTAGAAGGTTAGAATTTCTAATGAATTCTAACCTGTGAATTTGTGGGGGTGTATTTAGAGTCTGTGTTTTGTGTGTGTTATCTTGTGTTAGGTAGTGTTATGTAGTTCAAATCATGTGATCACTGAACACAGACCACACACATATCACCTTTAACAGAAACTGTCATGTCTGCTTGTTACATTTCACTGCCAGCTGAGAAGGACACTCATTAGACGTGCTCATTTCCTCTTTCCATTATAGATATATATATAAAGGTTATGGACACTGCAAACCCTTACTTATCACTTACTTTTTTTTTTTTGTGAGTTGTTTAAAACTGTTTTTCTTGTTTGAGTCTGCTTTGTTTGTGGCAACTTTTTGAAAATTAAACAGACCTGTCCTCTACAGCCATCACATACCTTTAAGCCAAGTTAAGAAATTGAGGCCAGTGACCATTAAACACATTTTGCAAAAAGAGGCATTGTGGGTTTTTGTCTTGTGCACGGCGTGTGGGTTTTTACCACCTCCAGCAGAGGCGGAAAACCAATCGCTTCTTCTCAAGTTTCACTTCATAGTGTACACATTTAGCACCAGAGACACATCATGATTTAAATATTGGATTAAAAACAATACTTTTGTCAGTGGATTCTGTATTATTTAGACATACAGTATACACAGCTATACAGTACAGGGCACCGGCTGACCAGAGGCAGGTCTCAATAAAAAAAATAATGTTCATTACAATAATGTATATCACACATGAGATTGAAAAGGAACATAGAAGAGTCAGTAGTACACTTACTATTAGTAGTTCGTTTAGCATTATACTGACTATTTAATAAAAAATAAATATATAGTTATATACACTGGTAAAATCTTTAAATTCATCATAAATTAAGATTCAATTTGTCACATATAACTTAGAGCACAGAGAACTATTTAATACCCAGGGAGATCTGAAAGTTATTGCTTTATTATTGGGAAGATTACAGTACCAAAGAGTTACATCATTCTAGTGATGTATGTGTGTGATGTACGAGTACGGGTGTGTTTATGCAGCCATGCATGTGTGTGTTTGTGTGTGAGAGTGTTAACATTTTTGATGTGGACATATGTAGAATAGGCCACAAATGCTAAAAAGCATATGTACAGGCTGCAATTATGCCATTTTTTTCTCCTCTGTTTTAAAACCATGGTGACATTTTACGAACTTTGCATACATCGCAGAGCTAGCGTTATGCATATTTAACCTTCATCTATCTTGGCTAGTGTGTAGCGCAAGAACCTCCCTTTAAGTATGTGCAATGTTTAGATGGCATGGCAAGTGTAAACACGTGTATCGGATATGAGTCATAGTTGAAAGAACGTGTAAACAGACAGTCAAAAAAATCAGATATAGGCAACAAATCAGAATCAAGCATCGAGACCTGCAGTGTAAACGAGGCTATAGTCAGTCTGGTATCGCGCTGAAGATCGGGAGCAGAGTTGTGGGGCAGATGCTCCTGTTCATTACTACAGGTCCTTGTATTATATTAGATCTTAAATACACACATAATTAACATGGTTGGGTAAGAGGTACTTTAGATCGTGAGTTCAGTTACAGTAACTTGCCTGTAGGTGTTTCCTCAGGGATAATATCGAGCCATGTTAGAGTTTTTTTTTTTTTCAGGAGAAGACTGTTGAATTTTCTTCATTAAAACCCACACTTATCCACCAGACACTATCTGCTTAGAGCAATGAATATTAATTTTATTTGCAAATGTAAGGCAATGCAAAGTCAGACAAGAAATCCCATCAAAAAATACACCAAAATTTCGTATTTGCATTGAGTAGCTAGATGTAAACAAATGAATAGAGCCTGTCTAAACAGCTCTGTCCCATATTGTCCTGAACTATGCCAAAAGTAACACAACCTGCATGAAAAAACCTATATCGCCAAACCTTTAAACAGTTACTGTAATTTAATTAATTAGTTTTTTTCAGTAAACTCACATTTTCTAATGTATTTATGTAATGCTGTTAAATGGAAACTACTGTAGAGGTAGTTAAAATTTTAATGTTTTGTTCTCTGTAGAATTCAAAGACTCCCCTAACATCATAAAAAAGATGCAGAAACTCAAAATGGTAAAGTACTCCATTTGTATGGCTCCCATGTGCTTGTATGCATGCCTGACAACATTGTGGCTTTCTACATATAAACAAACAAAATACAGCTATTTTTCTCAAAAAAGTGAAGTTGTTCAGCTGTTTAGTGTCACTATGTCATAACCAGTGAAACAACGTGTTTCAAAGTCTTTCCTCTCCGTGACGCTGAAATCAGACACGACACCACGTTAGGCTACGTCTTGACTCATTTGCATACCGACGGTGATTGGATGTTTACCGAGGGCTCAGAGGAGGTGTGTGTGTGTGTGTGTGTGTGTGTCTGCTTGTACTGTTATAAAAATTCTAAATATAAACAAACAGAATACAGCTTTTTTTCTCAGAGGTAAACGATAAAGTTGTTCAGCTGTTTAGTATCACTATACACTCAGTGTAGTTACCGAAATCTTTGATTTAGTTCTCATTGAGTGGCCACTTCCACATTTCACTCGCTTTTATTACATGAATCTTATGTGGGCATAAACAGTGAAACATTCCGCAGGTTTATAATACACCGCGGCCAAGTGAACCACGTTCCCGACGAACGAAACGAGGCATAGTCGTGGTGTTTGATTCGGTTATGACATAGCATAGTTTATTATCTGCTGTGGTAGATCTGATTTATTCAAACACATTAATTAAGCTTTATATCCTCAGGATGGGTCATTGCATTTTTTAGAGATAATTGCAACAGAAATTTTTAAACAGAATGAACAAACTAATGAATTTTCTTGAAACGTTATAAAATAAAGTAAAGCTAAATCCTCTAAATCTCCTTATAAAATATCGCTGATTATCAACGCCAGAATGAATGGCGAATTGTCAATATTTCACGGATTAAAAAATATATATATATATATATAAATATAAAATAAACTGCATATATGGAATGAAACCTGAGACAGTTACACACTGAATGACGCATAGATAGTATGCGCGATTCCTTGCGCCATCTGCTGAGAGAAATGAGAATCGCAGGTTGGAAAAGGCAGGAAACGGCATGACCGGCGCGCAGCTGTCAGCGATTTCACGTAAATAAGAGCAAAATAGCTTTATACTGGCTTTTACTGGTGCGATTTTGAAAATTTAAGCATACAGGGTGATTAAGCTCACAGATCTAGGAAAAGTCATGGAAGGAGGGTCCTGGAAATTGAACGAGTGTGAAGTATTATTTTTTTTTTACCCCCTTGCGGTCAAATGACCGCTGCTCGGCGCTTCTAGTGTTAATGAGACAACAGATGATGTCCTGGGGTATCTCTTCCCAGATTTGGACCAGGGCATTGGTGAGCTCCTGGAAAGTGTCATGTCGAAGATAGGACAGACGCAGATGCAGGGTCAGAACTGAAATATCTTTATTAGTATTTATTTTATAAACCAACAAAAACAAGAAACAAACTAAAGGCACAGCCCGATCTGTAGCAGCTTCCCACACTGGGTCTGCAGGCGGGCCGTGACTCTTAGTCTTTATCTATTCCGGCTGCTCCGGACCCCGTCCTGCAGACACCTTTACTCCTGGGGGAAAGGGACAGAGTCATAAGCATTTGCACTCTACAACACAAAAGACACAGGTGCACAACGGTGAACAGACAAAGGGCTACGGGCTTGGCTGGTATATATAGAGACACACAGGGGTAGACACAGGTGAACTTGGTCTTGTGCTAATACAGATACAGGGGGACAAGTACACACGTAGACACACTAGGGGGTGACAAAGCTACGGCTAGTAATCTGGAGACCCAGATCTCTTTCCCCCGAACTGAGGTGGTACCGATGTTACAGAAAGTCATTGTTGCCCCTTTAGTGCACATGTTGTTAATTTCATTAACATTCAATTCAATTCAATTCAATTTTATTTGTATAGCGCTTTTAGCAATTTTCATTGCCGCAAAGCAGCTTTACATAGTCAAAAGAATTATTTAAGTTTGTATGAAATGTGAATTTGTATGAATCAAAATGGTCAGTTTGTCCCTGGTGAGCAAGCCGAGGGCGACAGTGGCAAGGAAAAAACTCCCTGAGATGGTAATAGGAAGAAACCTTGAGAGGAACCAGACTCAACAGGGAACCCATCCTCATTTGGGTGAAACAGAAAGCAGTAAATGATCTGCATTTATACAGTGTGTAGAGTGGGAGGCAGTTCAGCTATAATAGCTGATGTTAATTGATGTTAATATGGAGTCCAGGTAGTTATTGAAGACCCAGGTAGACTTGTAAGAAGTTCCAGTCATGAACTATCGAACTGTCAAGTCCCCAGAGAAACAGTTGCCAACACCAGTCAAGGCCAGAACCATTTTCTAGGTAGAGAGAATCATTCCCAGACACCAGACGCATCCCAGAGAGACACACGGGGCATCCATGTGACGAGATCTTCAGCCAGAAGCTAGGCACCAGGATGGGTCAGACAGGTCCGGAGGGCAGAGGGAGTCTGGATCACTGGCAGCTCAGGAACGACATGTGTAGCTCGACAGAGAGAGAGAGAAAGAGTGAAAGGGGGGGACAGGACGAGAGAGGAAAAAGAAAGAGGGGGGGAAAGAGAAGAAGAGGAGAGATGGCAGTTAGGTATGGTCACAGTCACACAATGTATAATGTGAATGTATATTAACTGTAGAGTGCAAGCAGAGACTCCGGCAGGACTAACTATGACAGCATAACTAAAAGGGAGAGCCAGAAGAAAACACAAACATGAGGGCTTCCTGACATGTAAAGCAAACAATCACCTCACCGTCAGCAAACCTGAGTGATCAATGAGAGTGAGGAAGACAGCATCCAAACATACCAGTTCACCATAATACTCTACATCCATGAGTCCCCCAGATCTGCTCCTTTACCTATGGCAAATCTATTTATAAAAATGCTTGGCTAAATAAATAGGTTTTTAGCCTGGACTTAAACACTGAGACTGTGTCTGAGTCCCGAACACTATTTGGAAGACTATTCCATAACTTTGGGGCTTTGTAAGAAAAAGCTCTGCCCCCAGCTGTATTTTTCATAATACGCGGTACTGACAAGCAGCCTGCATCCTTTGATCGAAGTAGGCGTGGCGGATCGTAAGACACTAGCAGTTCGCTCAGGTACTGTGGCGCGAGACCATTTAATGCTTTATATGTCAAGAGTAGTATTTTAAAATCAATGCGAAATTTCACAGGGAGCCAATGGAGTGAAGATAAGATAGGGGTGATGTGCTCATATCTTCTGGTTCTGGTGAGGACTCTCGCTGCTGCATTCTGGACTAGCTGAAGCTTATTTATGCATCTAGCTGAACAACCAGACAGTAAGGCATTACAATAGTCCAACCTAGAGGTGATAAAAGCATGAACTAGTTTTTCTGCGTCGTTTAGCGACAATAAATTTCTTGTTCTGGCAATATTTCTGAGGTGAAAGAATGCTATCCTGGTAATATTATCTACATGTGCTTCAAATGAAAGGCTGGAATCAATAATCACACCAAGGTCTTTCACTGTTGCATTTGATGGAACAGAAAGGCCATCTAAAGTTACGGTGTGATCTAAAATTTTACTCCTAGCTATATGCGGTCCCATGACTAGAACTTCTGTCTTATCCGGATTTAGCAGAAGGAAGTTAATTAGCATCCAATTTCTTATGTCCTGCACACATTGCTCAATTTTAGTAAGCTGTTTTTTCTCATCAGGTTTTGCTGAGACATATAACTGTGTATCGTCAGCATAACAATGAAAACTAATACCATGCTTACGGATTATGTTGCCCAGAGGAAGCATGTAAAGGGAAAAAAGCAGTGGACCTAAAACTGAACCCTGCGGAACGCCAAACTCCACTAGAGAACATGCAGAATAATCACCATTTAAGTCTACATACTGATAACGATGGGTCAGATAGGATCTGAGCCAGGAGAGGGCTGTACCCTTAATTCCCACTACATTTTCTAATCTGTGAAGAAGAATAGCGTGATCAACGGTGTCAAAAGCTGCACTGAGGTCAAGTAATACAAGCATAGTTACACAACCCTGATCAGAGGCCAATAGAATGTCATTTACTACTTTAACAAGCGCTGTCTCTGTACTGTGATGAGGCCTAAATCCTGACTGATACAGTTCATGTATGCCATTTCTATGTATATATGAGCATAGCTGCTCCGCTACTATCTTTTCCAGGATCTTAGAGATAAAGGGGAGGTTTGATATTGGTCTGTAACTGGACAGCTGACAGGGGTCGAGGTCAGGTTTCTTAATTATTGGTTTGATAACTGCTAATTTAAAAGATTTTGGAACATAACCAATGCTGAGTGAAGAATTAATTATTCTCAACAGGGGTTCTATTATTGCTGGTACTATCTGTTTAAGAAAATGTGTCGGTACAGGATCTAATATACAGGTTGATGAATTTGAAGAAGAGATGAGTGAAATTAGTTCATTCTCTTCAAGGGGAGTAAAGTATTCTAGGTTCTGATCTGACATGGCTAGATTAACATCTGCATCAATTACATTGTTCGGTTTCAAAACCTCAATTTTATGCCTAATATTTACAATTTTAATATTAAAAAAGTTCATGAAGTCCTCACTATTGCATGATGTTGTTGTGGAGATTTCTGCAGTGGTCTTATTTCTGGTTAATTTGGCTAGAGCATTAAATAAGAATCTAGGATTATTTTTGTTATTTTCTATAAGAGTGGAGAGATATGTTGATCTAGCTACACTAAGAGCTTTTCTATAGTTCAGGATGCTCTCCTTCCATGCTATTTGAAATACTAGTAATTTAGTTTGACGCCATTTACGTTCTAATTTCCGAGCAGTCTGTTTTAAAGTGCGCGTGTGATCGTTATACCAGGGAGCAAGTTTTTTATCTCTAATAATTTTTCTTTTGACTGGAGCTACATTATCTAAGGTATAGCGAAATGTCGACTCTAAATATTCAGTCGCCTGATCGAGTTCTGTGGGGTCAGACGGTGATCTAATCGAAGTTGGGAACTCTGGGAGATTACTGATAAAACTCTGTTTGGTAGTTGATGTGAATGTACGTTTCATACGGTAGCGCGGCGCTGTGCGTACATTATTACTGTGACACACTTGAATTGAGACAAAGTGATCTGAGATAACTTCAGATAGTGGTATTGTGAATAAATTTCTTATACTTAATCCAAATAATATAAATAAATCTAAAGTGTGACCTGCTTTATGAGTGGGTCCTACTACACACTAATTTACTCCTACCGAGTCCAGTATAGACATAAATGCAGTTCTCAGAGGGTCTTCTGGGTTCTCAAAATGAATATTAAAATCTCCAGCAATTAACACTTTGTCTAAAGAAACGACTAGATTTGAAAGGAAATCTGCAAATTCACTAAGAAATTCCGAGTACGGCCCTGGAGGTCTGTAAATGACAATTAGCGGGATCGACTGAGCTGACTTAATATAGTTAAATACACTTATGTTACTATAAAGAATTTCAAATGAATTAAATTTGTGTCCGTGTTTTTGTAAAATAGTCAAATTATCATTGTGAATAACTGCGACGCCTCCTCCTCTACCAGT
Organism: Clarias gariepinus; assembly: GCF_024256425.1. Taxonomy (NCBI): domain Eukaryota; kingdom Metazoa; phylum Chordata; class Actinopteri; order Siluriformes; family Clariidae; genus Clarias; species Clarias gariepinus. The sequence continues at coordinate 5,535,959 of NC_071101.1, forward strand.
TAACCGAGGCTGGTGTATGTAGCTGTATCCAGGAGGACTAGCTTCATTTAGAGCTACATACTCGTCCTGTTTAATCCAGGTTTCTGTTAAACAGAGTATATTAAACTCCTGATCTGTGATAATTTCATTAACTATAACTGCTTTAGATGCGAGAGATCTAATATTTAACAGTCCTAGCTTCAGATCAGAGGTGCCGGCTGCGCATTCAGTCTGATCCAAGTTTGTGGTCTTTATGTTAATTAAATTACTAAAACAGACTTTCTGAGTCTTTCTAAATTTGATTTTAGCTCGGGGAACAGACACAGTCTCAATAGAGTGAACCCTGAGTGACGACTCTATGCAGCTAGCAGACGGTTGGTTTAGCCTGTCTGTCGGCTCCCTGGCCTGGGCTCTGGATTGTCACCGATTAACTAGGCCTTTTCTAAGACTATGAGCTATACTACAAGAAATGAGAGCAGCACCTTCCCGAGTGGGATGGACACCGTCCCGCCCTAACAGGCCAGCTTTGCCCTCAAAGGTCTTCCAATTATCAATAAAGCCCACGTTGTTTTCGGAGCCCACGTTGTTTTCGGAGCATTAACATGCGAAGCAGCTGAACGTGATTAACAACCCGCTCAACTAACTGACCAGATCAATATTCTAAAAGTTTAACTGACTTGTTGCTATATTCTACTTGATATATATGACACACACTGACAACTGTCAATAATGATGATGATAAATGCAACTTACAGCTACATGTCAATGTTAATAGTGTTGCTTAATGTTAGATACTTGGGACTACATAATTATGCTACACAAAATTTGTCTACTAGATCTCAGTACAAGGTATTTCTAAAGATTCAAGATTCAAGATTTAAATAACTTTATCAATCCCAAAGGGGAAATTGCTTAAAATAAAGTTTACAATGAAGTTTTACTTGAAACCATTGGCTGGAAAGCATTGACACCTAAAGCACTGACACCTATATTCAAATGTATTTGCTTGTTCACAATTTTTATTTATTTATTTTTTTGCATATTTGTCACATATAATAGTTCAGATCATGAAAGAAATTTTAGGACAACACAAAGATTGTAAAATACAAAGTAAATACAAAATGCATATTTAAATGATGATTCCATTTATTAAAAGGAAAAAGCTGTCTAAACCTACCTGTACCTAAGTGAAAAAATAATTGCTCCCCAATAACTAGCTGTGCCACGCTTGGTGAAAATAACTGCAATTATGCATTTGTAGTAACTAGCAATGAGTCTTTCACATCACTGTGGAGTTTTTTTTTTTTTTACCTTTCTTTGCAGAATTATTTACATTCAGCCACATTGCAGGCTTCATCCTGTTTGAAGGTTTAAGGTCATTCCACAGCACCTCGCCACTCTCGCCAAAACATGGCTGTATTACTGTAATCTGCACCAGGAATGTAAAGTATAAACCACATCAGTTCTTTCAAATTTTATTAAAATCACAAGTCTTTATATTAAACAGGTCAATAATGTGCTTTTGAGTACAGAACAGGAAATTATTTATTACAACATTTTATCAGTCATGTTTTGATCAGATCACAACAGGTTCTCTACTGATTGTAATCCTCAGGCTCATAATGCTTTCTGGGCCGTGAGGAGACACAAGTGTATGTCACACAGGTCACATCAGATGGTTGAAACTCAGCTTCCTGCAGAGTAAAATGTGTGTTAGTGTGAAATAAGACAAGTTTTTACTTGTTCTAATAGTGACATGATCTCTTGATTTTCTCTGATCACTGATGTTTCGTTACCTTGTTATATGAGTTCCCCAGGAAAGAACACTTGTCTGGTAAAATAAAATTAAAAAAAGGGAAAAGGGTGGGGATTTTATTTACCCTTGTGTCAAACACAGAGCTGTTACATTTTCAGTTCAGCTGTTCAGTCTTCATTCATTACACATACATTACTGCACAGTGAAATTCTTGTTTCTTGTTAGTAGGTAGGGGTCAGAGCGCAGGGTCAGCCATTTTACGGTGCCCCGGGAGCAGACAGGGTTTAGGGCCTTTCTCAAGGGCCCAACAGCGGCAACCTGGTGGAGCTGGGGCTCGAACCACAGATTTTCCAATCCGTAACTCAAAGCCTTAACAGACTGAGCCACCACTGCCCCTTTTTCATTAATAGCTACAGTTTTCATTAGACAGTAATTCTGCAGTACTGTATAAAAGCTGCTGCATGACCTGGTACAACAGGAAGTACAATAAATAAAGGTGTGTGTGTGTGTGTGTGTGTGTGTGTGTGTGTGTGTGTGTGTGTGAGAGACAGGGTCAAGTGTGTGACAGGGTGAAGTGTGTGAATGTTGGTCTTTAAGCTGTAAGTTCTCACCCTGTAGCATGAAACAATACAGAGAGGAGCAGATGATGTTCACTGAAACAAGGAGCGTGCACATACATGACAGAATTATAATAATAACTTTACAATATGTGTGAGGGTCAAACTGCAGTGTGTCTGAACCATCAGCCTTACGGTTCTGAGAGCCTGAAACACACAGAGGAGCACAGAGATATCAGTAAGAATTGGGGAAGAAATTATTACAGATGTTTTTTAATAATTGTAATTTAGTGCTAAACACACAAACATCAGGCTGACACTGACATGTGGTGCAACAATAAACATCAACAACACAATCATAGCATAACCAAGAGACAAAAATTTTCTATTCTCATCAAAGGATTTAGCTCACTGTATCTGCACTATTATCACTTATTTGTTAATAAGGATTTTATTTCTGTGTGAATATGCAAAAAATATGAAAAAAGAAAAAAAAAATATGCAAATTTACAAACAAAAATAAAATACAAACTAAAAAAAGTATTTTAAAAAAATAACGTTACTGACCTGTAGTAAAGTTGAGTTTGATGTTTTTCCCAAACTGAGTGTGTGTCGTGTCATTTCGACCTCCACAGTAATAAAACCCCAGATCTGTCTCTCTAACTCCAATAATCACTAAACTGACTGAACTGCTGCTTTCTGTCACATCAAAGTGACTCTCGTCTACATTATAATCTACATAAAAGTCTTTATACAGACCCCTTTGTCTGGCTGATATAATCTGCCTCACGCTTGCTGAGTTCATCTGATACCACGAGATCTCTGAAACCTGAGTGATGTTACAGAGCAGAGTGATGTTCTCTCCAGGATCAACAGATATGAGATCAGCTGAAATGATCTGAAGGAGACTCAGACTGATGATACCTGGAAGAACAGCAGCACATTAAGAGATCAGATTCATCACTGCTCTGGAAAACCTCACACACAGCTGCATAATTTCATTCATGAAATAAACCCTTACACTTCCACTAAGGCACATGTAGGTACAAGTGAGATGACAATATTGTCTCTTTAACACTGTGTATATGAATATAAGTCTATAAACTCACCAAACAGCAGCTGTGGAGTAAACAGGAGCTCAGACATTTCTCACACACACTCTACACACACGTGTATAAATAAAAGTCCTCACTGTCTCTGGTGTCCCCACAACATGCTTTACCACAGAACCGGACTTCCTGTCCTTTTTTGTTCAATAACCTGCTAAACTGTTAAAATATTTACTGCTCACAAGTCACACATAGACTCAATAACAGTTTATCTTGGCAGTGATAGAATTCAGTACAGAGAGTTAAGTACATTCCAGGTACTGCAATCAAATGTGTAGAAAGGAAGTTGATTTAAACTGGTTCTCCTAAACTAGGACTGGTATGAAAACTTCATGACATTTCATAGGTACTCCTTCTCTAGACAGATTTAATCAAACATCTGTAAAACAGCCACCATTAGTTTTTTTCGGCACTCTTGCAGTTTCTCTGTGTGACATCACCTGCAGAAGAGTCAAGGGCGAGACACACGAGCAGAACAAACTTTAATTCCCAGCATGCAATCTTTGGATCTAATAAGATCTGATTCCAATGTTTCTAGGAGTATAAATTGTACTAAACAGCTGCAAATTGCTGTGGTGTATAAGCTCTAGTGTGTTAACTCCAAACTACACCAAGTGCTCATGAATCTATCTTTACAATATGGCTTTGCCCAGCCTTAGATAATCTGGTTAATGATCACCTGCCCTTTATGGTCAGAAAACAGAATTGTTTGGTATTGTTTTTTGAAGCCCAAATGCTATATGGCCTATTATATAGCTATAAGTACAACATCTGTTGCCCAGATCAGGACCAATTGTTCCTAAGGCACTGAGTTACTGATCGGAATATCGGCGGTTCCATACCCAGCTCCACCAGGTTGCCCTTAACCCTAACTGCTCCAGGGGCGCCGTATCATGGCTGACCCTGCATTCAGACTCCAGTTACGCTGGGATACACAAAGAAGGAATTTCACCGTGCTATAATGTATATGTGACAAAGACTTAACGTAACTGAGGCAACCCAGAACTTCACCACCCACAAGGTCTCCCACAGTAACTGATGATGCAGCCACGATGGGCCCCGTATGATTTAATAAGTTGTAGATCCACATTAAGCAGCAATAATTTAAAGTAATCATTTTATGTATGACTGTCAGTCTCTCATGTTGTTTTGGCCCATTCTTCTTTACAACATTGATTCAGATCATTTAGATTTTTGGCCATGTGCTCATATACAGCTCTGTTGCATTGAGGTCTGGACTTTCTGTTTTTTAGGATATGTAAAACTATATTATGATAGAGTGTCATGATGAACTGGTATGTTCAGATGTTAAGGGTGAAGTGCCTGCTTGCACACATTCACCTTATCCACTGTGAGACTATGGGTATACCAAACTGTACTGATGGTTCCACTTAATGACTGGTCTTGGACTCGGCACTTATGCAAGCAGTTTGTATAGCTGCTGACTGCATATAATGTAAAAGTGCACTTTATATTAACTAAAACTACTTTCTAATTATGTTGAACCTTGACATATATATTGTGGCGGGGGCGGGGTTTCGCTTGGGAACCATTATGCTTTGCGGGATGGGACTGTTATGTGTTCACCCTGTTGGGAAAAGGTGTTTGGGTTAGTGGTTTCGGCCAGGGGTGTGTGACGTGTGAAATGTGCTCTGGATCAGGCTGAAGCTGAATTGGATGTAGGTTCCTGAGTGAAGGTGCTGCTCATGCCATACCTGCTGTGTGCCTAATAAAGTACTCCCAGCCATTGCATTGGGCAGCAAATAAGCTCACTCGTCTCTCCAGCATTCTTTCCGGCGTAAAAACGCTACAATATATATCCAGGGATGATTTATGGTCATACTATCTGACATTACCCAATGAGGAATTTAAATTAAATATTTTTATTTATCACATACACAGTCATACATAGCAAGTTCCAAGATGGCGCCGGTGAGGTCGGCTGCCGTCACGACTGCTCTGACCACCTTTTCTTTGTTTTTGTTCTTTAAGTTAGTTTTTACCGTTTTAAAACCAGTCAAATTACCACCATGGAGTACATTAGTTATGATAGAGACACTCTTGTTTCTATTGGTATACAATGTACTCACAATTCGATGTTTTTAACTCCGGATCCGAGCTGGCCGAGTGAGATCCTGAGGGAAAACAAAGGACGCAACGCGAAGCGGCGGCCCCGAGGGAAAACAAAGGACGCGACGCGAAGCGGCGGCCCCAAGGGAAACAGGCTGAGAGCCCGGCGTTAGGAACAGGCTGAGAGCCCGTGCACACCGCACACCTTTGCCTAGCATCCTGCTCACCAACGTCCAGTCACTGGAGAACAAGCTCGATGACCTCAGGGCCAGGATAAAGTTCCAGAGAGACATTCGGGACTGCAATCTCCTCTGCTTAACCGAGACATGGCTGAACCCAGCGGTGCCAGACCACGCCATCCAGCCGGCCGAGTTCTTCTCGGTTCACCGCATGGACAGGACACGGGACTCGAGGAAGTCAAGGGGAGGCGGCGTGTGTTTAATGGTGAACAGCAGCTGGTGCAACAGCGCGAGCGTTGTTCCTCTCACACGCTCCTGCACACCAAATCTGGAGCTACTGTCCATCATGTGTCGTCCTTTTTAACTTCCTCGGGAGTTCACATCGGTCATAATCAGTGCCGTTTATATTCCACCACAAGCGGACACGGACACTGCCTTATGCGAGCTGCATGAGGCACTCACACAGCACCAAACACAACACCGGGACGCTGCGCTTATTGTGGCGGGGGACTTTAACAGTGCCAACCTCAAACGCGCAGCGCCGAACTTTTATCAGCATATCACCTGCCCCACCAGGGGCGAAAGGACACTGGATCATTGCTACACCACAGTCAAGGACGGCTACAAGGCACAATCTCGCCCTCCGTTTGGTAAATCCGACCACGCCGCCATCTTCCTCATGCCAAAATACAAACAAAGGCTGAAACAGGAAGTTCTGGTTCAGAGGGAGGTCGCGCGCTGGACGGACCAATCGGTGGCGGCGTTACAGGACGCACTCGATGACGCAGACTGGGACATGTTCCGAAACAGCTCCGATGGTGACGTCAGCGTGTTTAGGGAAGCAGTTGTGGGATTCATCGGGAAACTAGCGGATGATACCGTGGAAAAGAAGACTATTAAAACGTTTCCCAACCAGAAGCCGTGGGTGGATAAAACCATCCGCGACGCTCTGAAATCTCGCACCGCTGCCTACAACACGGGACTCACGTCGGGGGACATGGAACCGTACAAGGCTGCGTCATACAGCGTCCGGAAGGCGGTGAAAGAGGCGAAGCAGCGCTACGGGAGGAAACTAGAGTCACAACTCCAACAGAGTGACTCTAGGAGCCTGTGGCAGGGATTAAGGACAATTACTGACTATAAAGCACCAACATCCGGTATGATAAACGCAGACGTGACTCTGGCAGATGAGCTGAACACTTTCTATGCTCGCTTCGAGGCTGCAGCTAAAGACGCTAGCGATGCTAATGCTAGCGGCGCTAACGGCTGCAGACAGGAAGTCACTGCCAGCACCAGAAGCGCGTTCATCATCACCGAGCATGACGTGAGGAGAGCCTTCAAGAGAGTGAACACCAGGAAAGCAGCAGGACCAGACGGCATCTCAGGCCGTATTCTCAGAGCGTGCGCAGACCAGCTAGCACCTGTGTTCACTGAGATATTCAACATCTCTTCATCTCAGTCGGTGATCCCCACATGCTTCAAAGAGTCCATTATTGTTCCTGTCCCAAAGAAACCTCATCCTGCTTCCCTCAATGATTATCGCCCTGTAGCCCTCACTTCAGTAGTGATGAAGTGCTTTGAACGCCTGGTCAGAGACTTCATCATTTCTTCACTACCAGACACACTGGACCCACTACAGTTTGCATACCGTCCAAACCGTTCCACGGACGATGCAATCTCACATCTCCTCCATACATCTCTCACTCACCTGGACACTCGGAGGGGGAATTATGTGAAAATGCTCTTCATCGACTACAGCTCTGCATTTAATACCATAATTCCCTCCACACTCACCACCAAGCTGGAGCACCTGGGACTCAGCTCATCCATGTGTCAGTGGATCTCCAATTTTCTGACTGGCAGACCACAGGCAGTAAGGATGGGTGGCCATGTCTCAGCCTCCATCACTCTCAGTACTGGAGCCCCCCAGGGTTGTGTTCTGAGCCCCCTGCTGTACTCTCTGTACACCTCTGACTGCGTGGCCACTACCAACTCCACCACCGTCATCAAGTTTGCTGACGACACTGTCGTGGTGGGCCTGATCACCAACAACGATGAGACGGCCTACCTGGAGGAGGTTGGAAATCTGGAGAACTGGTGCCAGAGAAACAATCTTCTCCTGAACGTCAACAAGACAAAGGAGCTAATAGTGAACTTCAGTACAAAGCAGGTGAGGAACTACCAGACCCCCATCATCAACAGGAGCCCAGTGGAGAGAGTGGACAGCTTCAGATACCTCGGTGTTCACATCACGCAGGACCTGACATGGTCCTGTCACATCAACACCGTGGTAAAAAAGGCCCGGCAGCGTCTGTACCACCTCAGACGCTTGAGAGACTTTAGACTGCCCTCCAAGGTGCTCAGGAATTTCTACTCCTGCACCATAGAGAGCATCCTGACGGGAAACATCACGACCTGGTTCGGGAACAGCACCATGCAGGACAGACGAGCTCTACAGAGGGTGGTGCGATCAGCTGAGCGCATCATCCGCACCGAGCTCCCTGACCTGCACTCAATCTACACCAAGCGGTGCTGGACCAAGGCCAGGAAGGTCGTGAAGGACCTCAGCCATCCCAACAATGGACTGTTTACTCTGTTGCGGTCTGGGAAGCGATTCCGCTCCCTGAGGGCCAACACAGAGAGACTGAGGAGGAGCTTCTTCCCGCAGGCGATAAGGTCTCTCAACCACAACCACACCACTATGCAAAACTAACACAATATTTTCACAATTCTCACAATCAATCAATCAATCTTTATACATCCATGGACACTATGGACAACTCCACGCACATCACATCTACACTACATGTTTACGTTTACATTCTGGACCATTGTACAAAGACACTTTAATAACCATTGCACAAAGTCACTTTTTCTATGCATATTTGCACACCATTATAGTTCTATGTGTACAGTATATTTCTATTTTCAGGTTCTATTTTTTCTAGTTAAATTTTATTTAAAATTTTTTTTTTTTTTAATTTTCTATCATATTTCTTCTATTGATATTTATTACTTATAAGTTTTAATTCTCTTTTTAAGGTCACTTACGGTGTAAGCATTTCACTACATTTCGTACTGTCTATGACTGTGTATGTGACAAATAAAATTTGAATTTAAATTTGAATTTGATAGCATGATATGAAGTGAATTGCTCATACGACTGCTGATCGCTGATTTATACTGAAAATTTCAGTATAAAATAAGTGAAATGAGAGAAATGAGAGAATTTACAAATAAAAAATATATAAGAGAAATATGTAAATAAATCAATAAAATGATGAAAGTAAAATAAAAAAAGTAGAATAAAAATAGAAATATTTTTTTCCTATTGTTATTTCAGGGAGGTTTTCCTTGCCCTGACTTGCCTCACTTACTTGTCATGAACAAACTGATAATTATACTTTAGATTTTCCTCCATAATATTTTTTGTATTTTATCCAGAATTTTTATTTAACTGCACTTCGTTCCTAAAAGTGACAGTTCACCGCTACCTTTCGAAGTTTTTATATACAGTTTTTTTCTCTTAATTCGATCCTTTTAAAGCAGTGCCTTTTTGCCAGGAAGTGTAGTCAAGTGACATTATCCAATGAGATGATGGTTAGAAGGTTAGAATTTCTAATGAATTCTAACCTGTAAATTTGTGGGGGTGTATTTAGAGTCTATGTTATGTGTGTGTTATCTTGTGTTAGGTAGTGTTCTGTAGTTCAAATCATGTGATCACTGCACACAGACCACACACATATCACCTTTAACAGAGACGATCATGTCTGCCTGTTACATTTCACTGCCAGCTGAGAAGGACACTCATTAGACGTGCTCATTTCCTCTTTCCATTATAGATATATATATAAAGGTTATGGACACTGCAAACCCTTACTTATCACTTACTTTTTTTTTTTTGTGAGTTGTTTAAAACAGTTTTTCTTGTTTGAGAGTCTGCTTTGTTTGTGGCAACTTTTTGAACCAGACCTGTACTCTACAGCCATCACATACCTTTAAGCCAAGTTAAGAAACTGAGGCCAGTGACCATTAAACACATTTTGCAAAAAGAGACGTTGTGGGTTTTTACCACCAGCAGCAGAGGCGGAAAACCAATTGCTTCTTCTCAAGTTTCACTTCATAGTGTACACATTTAGCACCAGAGACATATCATGATTTAAATATTGAATTAAAAACAATACTTTTGTCAGTGGATTCTGTATTATTTGGACATACAGTATACACAGCTATACAGTACAGGGCACCGGCTGACCAGAGGCAGGTCTCAATAAAAAAAATAATGTTCATTACATTATTGTATATTACACATGAGATTGAAAAGAAACATAGAAGAGTCAGTAGTACACTTACTATTAGTAGTTCGTTTAGCATTACACTGACTATTTAATAAAAAACTAAATATATAGTTATATACACTGGCAAAATATTTGAGTTCATCATAAATTAAGATTCAATTTGTCACATATAACTTAGAGCACAGAGAATTATTTAATATCCAGGGAGATCTAAAAGTTATTGCTTTATTATTGGAAAGATTACAGTACTAAATAGTTCTGAGAGAGTTCTAAATCATTCTAGAGAGATCTGGCTACTCGGGAAGAAGGTAGTAGTGTGTGTGTGCGTGCGTGTGCGTGCGTGGGTGTACATGTGTTTGAGTGTTAACATTTGTGATGTGTGTGATGTACGAGTACAGGTGTGTTTATGTAAGCATGCATGTGTGTGTCTGTGTGTGAGATTGTTAACATTTATGATGTGGACATATGTAGAATAGGCCACAGATGCTAAAAACACAACAATACAACACCAATGTAGACACATCACACAACTTAATGTGATGTCACTGAACATGATGTCACTGAAGATGTCACTGAATATAATGTCACTCAATATAATGCCACAAAGAAAGTGAATAACCATTTTTCTGCACAAGTTTAAGGCATTGTCACGGCTGAGCCGTTTGAGAAATCAAAAATCCCTCTACAACTTTGCATCTTCAATGTATTTACATCACAGAGGCCTGGTTAGGTGGAGATCATATAAATTTCGTAGGAGGAGTATAGTGGAACCTTGGATTGGGAACATAATTCGTTCCGAAAGCGGGCTCCTATATCAAAACACTTGTAAATCAAATTTTCCCATAAGAAAGCCCCAAAAAACACACAGCCCCCCCAAAAAAAATACATAAAAATATTTAATACAAAATATAAAGTAAAAATAAAACAAATTTACCTGCGCTTTACATTTGAAAAAAGTATAAATAAATCCTGACAGATAAGTGTTTCCGTTAGTGTTTGTGCATGCATGCGCTGTTTGTGTGTGTGTGTTTGTGTGCACAGGCGAATGAAGAAACCCCCAGAAGAAGTTCCAGAGCGCCACCATGGGTAACCAGGCAACCAAACGGTTTACCAAAGGGCTTTTCTGAAAGACGTCATCTCAACAACTGCGCACCAACCAATCAGCAACATTGTGATTACTGTACCTTCGCTGGCGGGAACCAACGGATGAGAATGAAATGTAACGTAAGTAAGAAAGTAAGTGTAGTTTCATGTATTGTAGATTAGTTCAAATTCTTGTTTCATCATAAAGAACTGTTGTCTTGGTTAAGTATTTTAAAGTTTAAACATTTGCTCGGATCTTCCGTTACCTTGCTCATAAGTGGTAAATACCGGATTTTTCTGGGCACGTAGCTAGTCCTGTAACATTTGTCGTAGACCCATAAAAGGTGACAAATCGTACGGCTTATTTGGGAATGGGGTGCTATAACTTTTCTGATTCAATTCAATTTAAATTTAATTATATTTGTACAGTGCTTATAACAATCGAAATTGTCGCAAAGCAGCTTTACTGCTTTAAACTTTAAAGTTTTTATGAAATGTGAATGTGTATGAATCAAAATGATAAAATTGTCCCTAATGAACAAACCGAGGATGATGACAACAGTGGCAAGAAAAAACTTCCTGAGATGGCAGTAGGAATAAACCTTGAGAGAAACCAGACTCAACTGGGAACCCATACTCATTTGGGTCATAACGGATAGCAGGGATTGATCAGTCATATTGTGTGAAACTAGAAGTTCAGTATAACGGGAGTGTTTAAGTTAATATGGATTCCAGTTCATTATTGGAGGCTCAAATAGACTGTAGGAAACTCCAGTCCTGAACTATCGAGCGACTGAAGTCACACTGTCCTCAAAGAACAGCTGTCTGCATCAGCCAAGGCCAGGACCATCTTCATGGAAAAGTGGAACTGTCCCCAGTCATGACATGCATCCCAGACAGACCACATGGGGCATCCATGTGACGAGATCTTCAACCAAAAGCGGGACACCAGAACGAATCAGACAGGTCCAGAGGGCAGAGGGGATCTGGATCACTTGCAGCTCAGGAGTGACATGTGTAATTCAACATCTGGATGAAGAAGAATAGGGCCAGTGGTGAAGCGGTAACGAAGTTCTTTGAATGCAGAGATGGCAGCAGGCGTGAGTTGGAAGGGATGAGATGAGGGCCTGGTCAGACTGGTCAGTGGTGCTGCAACTGTACTGTAGCCCCGAATAAAGCGACAGTAGTTCGCAAACCCAAAAAATCATTGAAGCTGTCCTAAGAGTTCAGTTTCTGCGGGTCCATTGCCACACCCTGAGGCGAGATGACAAAACCCAGGAACTTGGTTGAGTGCTTGTGAAAAGCACATTTTTCCAACTTACAGTTCAATTCAATTAAATTAAATTTTATTTGTATAGCGCTTTTAACAATTGGCATTGTCCCAAAGCAGCTTTTCACAATCAAAATAATTATTTAAGTTTGTATGGAATTTGAATGTGTATGAATCGAAATGGTCAGATACTGTAGTCCCTGGTGAGCAAGCCAAGGGCGACAGTGGCAAGGAAAAACTCCCTGAGATGGTAGTAGGAAGAAACCTTGAGAGAAACCAGGCTCAACTGGGAACCCATCCTCATCTGGGTGATACAGAAAGCAGGAATTGATCTGCATTCATACTGTGTGTTAGTTGGCAGGCAATTCAGCATAACAGTTGATGTTAATTGATGTTAATATGGAGTCCAGTTAGTTATCGAAAACTCAGGTAGACTTGTATAAAGTTCCAGTCCTGAACTATTGAACAGTCAAGTCCTCAGAGAAACAGCTGCCAACACCAGTTGAGGCCAGAACCATCTTCTAGGTAGAAAGAACCATCCCCAGACACGAGACACATCCCAAAGAGACACACGGGGCAACCATGTGACGAGATCTCCAACCAGAAGCGGGGCATCAGGATGGGTCAGACAGGTCCGGAGGGCAAAAGGCAGTCTGGGTCACTGGCAGCTCAGGAACAACATGTGTAGCTCGACAGAGAAAGAGGGAAGGAGAGAGAGGGGGAGAGAGGGAAAAGAAAGAGCAGGAGAGAAAGCAGAAGAGAAGAGATAACAGTTAGGTCTGGTCATAGTCATATAATGTATAATGTAAATGTATATTTAGTATATTTTAGCAACCAAAAGTGTTAGTGTTCGTCTGAGTCCCGAACCCTAATTGGAAGACTATTCCATAATTTTGGGCCTTTGTATGAAAAAGCTCTGCCCCCAGCTGTAGTTTTCATAAATCGGCAGACTGATAAGCAGCCTGCATCCTTTAATTGAAGTAGACGTGGCGGATCGTAAGACACTAGCAGTTCACTTAAATACTGCAGTGCGAGACCATTTAATGCTTTATATGTCAAAAGTATTATTTTAAAATTAATGCGAAATTTCACAGGGAACCAATGAAGTGAAGATAAGTTGGAGATAACAGTACAGTTGGTGAGCGAGCAATCTCTTGAGAACAGCCAGGACGTGCTGGATATGTTCTTCCATGGTGCGGGAGTATATGAGAATATCATCTAAGTAGACGATCACAAGGCCGTCTTCCACTCATCGCCCTCTCTGATACGCACCGAGTTGTAGGCGCTCCGGGGGTCCAACTTAATGAACACGGTGGCGCCAGAGAGGGCGTCCAGGGCTGAGTTGGTGAGCGGCAATGGCTGTCTGTTTTTAATGGTTATCTTATTTAGCCCCCGATAGTCGACACATGGGCGAAGTTCGCCCCCTTTCTTCTTCACAAAGAAAAAGCCTGCGACCGCCGGTGATGAGGAGGGCCGGATGGTTCCATGGCGAAGGGTGTTGGTGACATATTCTTTCATCGCCTGCATCTCGATAGCCGACAGCAAGTAGAGGTGGCCGCGGGGAGGAACGGAGCCCAGCTGGAGCTCTATCGCCAGGTCATAAGGGCGATGGGGTGGAAAGTGGGTGGCTCTTCTTTTACAAAAGACTCCAGCCATGTCACGATTGGCAGGACGGATGGCGTTGATGTCGACATCGGGGGCCTCGGACTCCGTGGAACACGTCCCAGCCTGGGCCCGTAGGCAAAGTTCAGTGCAGGTCGGCCCCCACTGGAGGATTCGGTTTTGGTTCCATGAAATGAGGGGGTCATGCTGCAGCAGCCAAGGGTATCTGAGAATGATGGGAGGAGATGAGATTAACTGGCTGGAATAACGCCTCGATCTTCACCTCCAATTCTTTGGCATATGTAGAGTCAATGAAGTTACCAGCGGCACCGGAGTCGATGAACGCGGTACTTCGAACTCGTTTGTGGCCAAATTGAAGGGTTACCTGGACCGTGAGGCGTGAGATGGTGGCGCTGGTCGTGGTGGAAAGGTGAAGGGGGTTGCGCGTTTCCCGGGCAAATTGGACAGATCGCCCGGTGGTGTGCCACCGACCCACAGTAGGCACACAAACCCCCTCGATACCGTCATTCGCATTCTGCCACAGTCAGGGAGGTGCGTTCTAGTTGCATGGATTTCCCGGCTCCGGTGTCAACCATGGCAGGAGGTGGAGATCCGACATATCCGGTACTGGTGGTGGTGAAGGCAGTAGGTGGTCGTGGTGTGGCATAGGAAAATGTGGGTGCAGGCGGCAGGATCCTCGGGGCTGGCTTTGGACGAGAGAGAAGGCGCTGATCAATACCCTCCAGTGGATCAGGCCCTCCAGTGTAGCGGAAAGCTCTCGCCCGGCGAGCTCGTCTTTTATTCGTGAAGCCAGTCTCTCTTAGAAGGATGCCCGGAGCGTGGCATTACCACAATTGGTCTGCACAGCGAGGGTCCGGAATTCAGCTGTAAACCGGCTCACGGACGTTCCTCTCTGCCGCAGATGGTAAAGTTTAGTGTCGGCTCCACCTCGCCCGCTGGGTGTTCGAAAGTGAGCTTGAGTTGACGGGTGAATTCATTGTAGGAGTGGGCGGTATCTGTATCTGCCCGGTATCTGTATCTGCCTGAACTGCGACGTCTTGGAGGCCCAGGCGCAGATTAGCGATCTCTCCAGTTAGCTTGTTGATAAGCTCGGCGTGCTGATATACCACGTCGCAGAGGTGCGCATGATCCGCTGGGTTCACCACGGAAGGCTCAGTCATTCTGTCAAGAACTGACCTTAGGTGTCCAGAAGACGTAGCTTTAGCGGTTAGCCCTTTGTTGCGTGAAAGGTAAACCTAAACACGGAACAACACGAGTAGGCAGGATAATCACGCTATTTAGTCTAAGGACTCTCACAAATGGGGAACAAGGGAGAGACACAATCTAACCCGCGTCCTAAAAACACACACCCAATTAGAAAGCAAAGCCAAGAAAGTGAGTACTCACGATTTGACGAACGATTCCGAATGGCATGGGCAAAACTTAATGACTGATCGAGGTGCTATGGTTTGTTTACTCCTTTTACACTTCCTGGTTTGCGACCGCTTAACTTCCGGGTCCTAGTGCCGGTCGCGGACCGAGTGTACATGACAATCACATAACTGTTGTTTTCATTAGTAGGCTACACAACAACACACTTAAAGAAATGGATTATATTCACTCACCTGAGGAATCTGGATTCTTCAGTTCGGTCTTTAGAGGAAAAAGAAATCAATATCACTCTTTATCTCTTCCTATAGAAAATTCCAAAATTTGGTAAAGGCATGATGTTAGTATACTTTTTAGATATTAACTGATGGTACAACTTTTTGTAAGTATATTTGCAATGTACTATTGAGGATTTCAATATATTTGCAATACACTAAAGTGTATTTTTTTTCCCACTGGGGAATGGGAATGCTAATAAAATGCTAAAATCATTTTAGCAGCAAATGATCGTATATACACTATATTGCCAAAAGTCCAAAAGTATCCGCTTGCGTATAAATTTCCATAATCCATAGAGATTAATAGGATGTTGGCCCCGCCCCCTTTGCACTATAACAGCTTCAACTCTTCTGGGAAATCCTGATCTCAACCCGATAGAACACCTTTGGGTTTAATAAGAGCGGAGACTGTGAGCCAGACCTAAAGAACGGTCAAAAATCAGAAACATACTCTTAAACCTTGTGGAAAAACTTAAAAAAAGTTGAAGCTGTTATAGCTGCAATGGGGCCAAGGGGGCCAACATCATATTAAATTGGACGTGACTCAAGTTCATATGCATGTGAAGGCAGGCGAGCAAATACTTTTGGCAATATAGTGTATGTACTTTTTTTTTTCATTTTCATGAACAAGAAACCGAGGTTGTAATATAATGTCTGAATGTGATGCTGTTAGTTGACTAATTTTACTTTTATTTACATTCATTTTTGAAAAAACTAAACAGCCTTTCCTTTAAACAATGTCTAATACTATTTTATCTGCAGGGTAAAACTACATTGTTTAGCCCCAACATTAATACTTTTACTAGGGTTCAATTCCTTATGAAGAAAAGATCAGATCGCAGCATCTGACACCATGTGACACTGTGTGGAGTAAATCTAATATATATTGTTATGGTAATAAACAGACGGTTCGCAGGACCTTGAGGTTCTCACTTTAACCTTGGTAATTTGCACCAGCATTAGGATACTCTTGGTTTGTATTTGGATTGTAGTTCATTAGTACAACTAGCATATTACATTAGCATTAACATTCAGTTACCCTACTTTTAACTTTTAATTACTTTACTAACTTACTTTTAACATTTTATTTTCTTATTTTTTTAATGACAGTAATCAGACCTTTATTTTGCAGCAAGACCTCTTGAGAGAGAAACAGAAGCTGTTCATTGTTCATTTTCACAAAACAAGATAAACAGGTTCATTTTATCGTCATTATTTAAAGTCATGATGTTGACACATAACAAGTAAGGAAACCTGGTTCATGACTCATTCAAGTCATTCAAGCTTTTGACTACTGACTGAAAGGTCCCAGGTTCAAACCCCAGCAGTACTAATTTCTCACCGTTGGGCCCCTGTTCCTTTAACTGATGTCACTTTACCTCTTATTGATAAATTTATTTTATATTAAAAAATAACACCTGTGTACATGACTGTTGTTTTACCCTACACTGTATACACGCCCTGGGGATGAATGGATATATGGAACACGTGGGGATGGATAGGTGGATGGAAGGAATGTGTGGGGATGGATGGATGGATGGATGGATTAAATGTGGGGATGGATGGATGGATGGATGGGTACTATATTGATCCTGAAGGAAATTCCAGATATTCAAATGCCATAGAGACAGTAACACAAAGACAGGTTGTAGATTGCACACTGTATATCTTACATATAGTCAGTATACACAGGGTAATGTGAAAACTGACCAGAAGGTACTAGTGCAACGAAAATCTACGAACAAACACTGCAAGATATATAAGGAGTATATAAAAAAAAAGCATATAAATAAATAAATAAAAAATGGTTAATTGCAGTTCAGTCATGATGTGTAATTTTATATGTGGAAAAGTGACAACAGTGCAGTATTAATTGTGCAAAGAGCAGCATCAAAGTGACAATGAAGTTTGGCAATGAAAAATGGCAAAGTATGCAATAATTAGACTGACTGAGCAGACCTTAAAGCTAACAGATGAGTTGTGCAAGTAACACTGTGATGTAAAAAGCAGAATAGCCTAGCATGATCTCCCAGTCCATAATTCTCATGTCATTGTAGTGAGATGTTGAAGAGCCGAATGGCTTTGGGGGCAAAAAAATTCTAAGCCTGTCCGTTGACCTGGAAATTATTAAAATAAAATCATTAATATTTTAATTTAAATTATTCATAAAAATGCAAGTGCTAATAATTAATAATATATAAAAAAATGTTTGCCCACTGCAGGACATGTTGCCATACATTTTAGGATAGACCTGAAAGTTATTGAAATAAATAAATAATTGTCATTGAGTCCACCACAAATCTGAATCTGGAAGCCGAAATGCGAATATCCAACATCCAACTTCAAACCAACTTCACCGCAGTGACCAGTGACCAGGGCCCGGTTTCCCGAAAGTTTCTTATCACTACAGTACGTAGTTCTAAAGTTGTCTCTTAACGTTATGGCGCGATTCCTGAAACGTTCGTACGCTAAGTATCTCTTAGGTAAGTCACACGTTCATAAGGTTGGTCTGGACCAACCTTTACTCACTCTTAGCGTAGTTTCAGCTCAAGATGCTAGTCGCCGCCACTGAGCAGCAGTCTTTATAAATCAGCGGTGTATGGAAGCACATTATGGAACGTTATCAAAGTCGTATTAATGATGGAATATACTGTAGGCCTGTTTAAGAATTTTATTTTATTTGATATCAGAACTAATAGAGTGACTTTTAATTAGCCTATTTCATAATGTGACTAATGCATTAAAATTGGCGATCACTTTTAACATTAAACAGGTGGCAAACAATTTGGCAGTGATACAGCATGTTGTTGTGCACACGTTGAGCCGTGTGCTTCATGTACATTTTTCCTTTAGGCAAAACTTCAGCCCTTTTTTCATATTTTGCCTGAGGTGGCTATTTAAAAAAAGTTTCTTCTTCCAAGGCAACAGATTATGGAGCTTCTTGACCTGCTCAGACCTGTGCTTACCAGGCCAACGTGTTGTACTTCTACGTCCAGATGTCCAGCTGCTTGGTGCTTTTTGTTTAAATATGTTTTATTGATCATTAGCCATCATTCATGACTGGATGAACTTGTCTTTTGGACTTGACACGTTTTATTGTATGATGAAATTTGGTTTAGTTAAATAAGAAAATAAACTAGGGAGTTTTGAACCCCTAGTTTAATTTTTCTGAGTAATTGTAATGCTTTATACCCCTCTCTCACCAATGCGGTTTCCCATGGTGCCCGTGAGTACGGTTAATCATGATTTACTGCAAGTTTTTGTCGCTGTGAGTACATTTACATCTTTCCATGCAAAAAAATTAACATGTTTATTTTTTTTGTGGTCTTCGCGGAAGCTTGAGGACCTTGCATAACTTCGCAGAACATCAGCGGAACGTCGGCGGGTAATCACGGCAGCTCACAGGGCCTAACATCGTATCTCACCATGAGTCAAGCCGCTTAGGTGAGATAAGGTAAACTTCTACTCTGTCATCTCATCGTATTTAAGAATACAGCATAGGTGAGATAGGAGTATAAAGCATTACAATCACTCATAAAAATTAATGGATGCGGGGTTTGAAACTCCCTAGTTTATCTTCTCATTTAACTAAACCCAATTTAATTTCACTGTAGACAGCGCCTTGTAACATCAAACATAAGAGGCAGCGACCTAAGAAGACTTCTAAGGCATGGTTCGAGAAACACACTTAGAAAAGTAATCAACTTACGTAAGATATATCTTAAGAATCTTCTTAGCGCACTAAGAGTGTGCGTTATCGGGAAAACTTGTCACTCACCCACACAGGCAGAGACACGTAAGATAAACACATACAGGAGGGTCATGATCTCCATAGACTTTTGTGGATTCTCTGAAACAAACGCATGGAAATGAGACACTTTTTGTCCATGTCTGGAATGTATGTATGTGGACATATTGTAACGGCATGCATCTGTGATGGGCGTGCGCTTAAATCTACTATCGATCCCGCTGCACCTTCACGCCCCTGCCACCAAAAAGGAAAAGGCTGCGAGGAGGAAAGCGTTAAGGCCCCAGATCCCAGCCGGGAAAGCCGCCCAGCTGATGGAGCCGTCAGCCCACAGAGATCTGGGAGGGGCCAGGCCGACCATGGACAGCGGGAGAAGCGGCGTCATGAGGGAGCGTGCAGGAGCGCTGCCTCCGTGTGCTCTGTTCTGCCACTCCGCCGACCGCCACCTATTGCCAGCTGTGTGCCCACATGCCAGCATGTCACTGCCTACAAAACGTCTCGGGTTACTTTGCTGTAACCCTGTTCCCTGAAAAAGCGGGAACGAGATGCTGCGCGAAAGCGCTATGGGAAACGATTCCTCGTGACCGGTTGTGAAGCACGTGTGTGTCAAACACGCCAAATATTTTGGCATCTATAACCTCAGGCAGGTGACGTCAACCGATGAGGTGCACCTGGAGGTTATAAATAGGCATGAACCGGAAACACCCTCAGGTCAATTTTGTCTGAAGGATGTCCAGTCACGCATGCAGTGCGGCATTGTAGCGCAGCATCTCGTTCCCGCTTTTTCAGGGAACAGGGTTACAGCAAAGTAACCCGAGACGTTCCCTTTCAAAAGCTACACTCGATGCTGCGCGAAAGCGCTATGGGAACGAGAATACCCACTCCGCCGCACTGCAAGTGTCTGGACCCCCAGGGTTGTGTCGTGTGCGCACAGTACCCCCAAGGAGTCCTAGACCCCGTAAGCATGGCATCAAACCATGACGCCTGACCGATGTCTTGCGGAAAGGCAGCCTGCCGCATGCCATCTTTGGAAGCCCCTCTTGCCGGAGCAATAGACAAAGGCAAGCTTCCTGGTCGAACGGCCCTAAGCACTAGAGGCGAAGTATGCCACGCGCCTCATAGGCTAGAGCACTAGCATCTTTAACCCAACTCGTCTAATGGCGGCGGCCCTTGGGCCGCGGCCCCACGACATATGAGACCCTGCTCTAATTTACGGCCCCGGCTTAATGCAGAGGTGCGCTGTAAATTGAAGAGCATGAGCTGGACACAGCGAATGAAGACTTACTGCTCCGGAGCTAACGGCGGAGGACCGAAGGCTTCAACTGTGGGAGATAGTTGGGTAAAAATGCAGAACGGCTTTTTTTTTTTTTTTTTTTGCAGAAACTTCCAGCACTGTAACGGTTTGGCAGTGGACTGGGTCTACATGTTTTATGTCCTGGAATGTAAAAGATCCTGAAGGACAGAATTTGTCCTGTCCTCCTAGGCTAGGGCACTAGCATTTCCAACCCAACTCGTCTAATGGCGGCTGCCCTTCGGCCGCGCCCCCAAGACGTATGAAACCCTGCTCTAATTTACGGCCCTGGCTTAATGCAGAGGTGCGCTGTAAATTGAAGAGCATGAGCTGGACACAGCGACTGAAGTCTTAACTGCTCCGGAGCTAGCGGCGGAGGACAGAAGGCTTCGACTGTGGAAGATAGTTGGGCTGGAGTGTAAAAGGTCCCGAGGGACAGAATTTCTCCTGTACTCCTAGGCTAGAGCGCTAGCATCTTTAACCCAACTCGTCTAATGGCGGCTGCCCTCCGGCTGCGGCCCCAAGACATATGAAATCTGCTCTGATTTACGCCACTGGCTAGTGCGGTGGTGTACTGTAAATCCTAATGAGCATGAACTAGACGCAGTTAATGAAGTCTTACTGCCCCGTAGCTGTAACGGCGGAGAACAGAAGCTTCGAAGACAACTGCAGAAGATAGCTGGGTGAGGATGCAGAATAGCTCTAGCTAGCCAATGGCAAAGCCTAAGCACAATAAGAAGGCTGATGAGGCCCGTGAATAAGCCTGCAACTAAGGGGTGCTTTCCACCAGCCCCATCAGTCAGGACGTAGGCGAGGAGCGGCTATGTATGTTCTGAGTGCACTAGGGCAAAAGCCTGAGGTCAATTTTCTTGCAGAAGCTCCAGCACTGAAGCAGTTCGGCAGTGGACTGGGTCTGCATGTTTTGCCATGTCCTAGTGTAGTTTTCCACGCTAGGACATGTTAACCTCCTGACTGCTAGAGGGAGTATTTCAGGGCCAGAAATAGAGTCATCGTTTCGGGGCAATTGATGTGCAACACGAGCAGATGACCTCTCCAGATCCCTTGGGCTGGGTGGCCATCTAAGGCCGCACTCCGGCCCCTAAGGGAAAAACGTCTGCCGTTAGCAACTTGCGACGACAGGACGGACCTAGAGTGGGACCCAGAGTCAAGGACGAGGGTCTGAACCACATAAAAAGGGTACGAAGCTCCCGGCGCGTAACCCTTATTACCTCTGGGGATTGGCCCTTGGATGAAATCCCCAGGCACTTAGCCACCACAGAAGCGGTGAAAGTTACTTCCTGCTTAGCTTGAACTCCTTTAGAGTGTTCAGAATGGACTTGACGCGCGCAGGAGACAGCTGTGCCCGCAGTGCGGTCGGATCTCACATGACACTCAATGTATGCTTTGTGTAGGAAAGAGAACGCTTTCCATGGCGTTGAGACTCGATCCTAAAGAAAACGAGGTGAACTACGATGACATGTTAATGCCAAGGCGCTAGCTCCATGAAGAGGGTACGAAGCTCTCGGCGCGTAACCCTTGTTGCCTCTCAGTTGCTGGAGGGAGTATTTCAGGGCCAGAAATAGAGTCATCGTTTCGGGGCAATTAGTGTGCCACACGAGAAGATGACCTCTCCAGCTCCCTTGGGCTGGGCGGCCATCTAAGGTCGCGCTCCGGCCCCTAAGGGAAAAACGTCTGCCGTTAGCAACTCGCGACGACAGCACGGACCTAGAGTGGGACCCAGAGTCAAGGACGAGGGTCTGAACCACATAGAAAGGGTACGAAGCTCCCGGCGCGTAACCCTTGTTGCCTCTGGGGATTGGCCCTTAGATGAAATCCCCCGGCACTTAGCCACCACTGAAACCACTCTGGGAGCAGTAATGTTACCACCTGGCCTAGCTTATACTCTTTTGGAGTGCTGTATGGAATTCGGCGCACGCAGGAAACAGCTGTGCCGGCCTTGCGCTCGGATTCCGCATGACACTCAAGCTCATATCTCGTGCAGGAAGGAGAACGCTTTTGGGCGTTAGAACTCTGCCCTGAAGAGAAAGATAGGTGAGCTAGGCGACGTGTTGGCGCCGGATGGCTTCGTCTGGGAGGGGAACATGCGCTATGGCCCCCTTTGCCAGCCAGCCTGTGATTTGAATTAACAGAGGTGCTCACTGTGGTTTCACGGAGGTGGAAACCCACGCCGTAGAAACACAATGGCTGTAGTAAAACTGTAGTCCAGGAGACATGCTTGGCAGTAGCTTTCACGCTGCCAGCTTCTCCAAAGGGGCGGTAGCTTTTTGCTCAGCTAGGCAGAGGAGTGGTGGTGATGGTGGTGGCTGTTAGGTGTTTGGTGTCCTGAAAACACGACAGGAGGGAACCGAGCACCTAACACTTTGTTGGAAACCGCTGTCTCCCGAAACACCAGTGGCGGCGGGAATTGAACACCGGTCTCCTGAGAGTGGTGGTCCTTTATAGTGCCTCGTGCTTAAAGAGACATAGCTGGCAGTAGGTTCCCCGCTGCCAGCCTCTCTAAAGGTGCACGAACTTTACCACCTCGGCTAGATGGGTGTGTCACTGGAGACCGCTGCTCTCCGAAACACCAATGGTGGCGGAGATTGAACCACGGCCTCCTAAGGATGCTGGTCCTCTTCATAGCTTCGTACCTAAAGAGACATAGCTGGCAGTAGGTTCCCCGCTGCCAGCCGCTCTAAAAGGTGCAGCTCTCATTAGGTCAGTCTGGTCTGCCTGCAAAGCCATCGTGTGCAGGGCTGCACCAGGCTGACCCGCTGCCTGAAAAATCTTCTCCCACCAACGAAGATGTTAGTCTACACGCTTGGTAGGGAGTGTGGATTTTTCCCAAGAGGATGAGCTCCCAGGGGAGAGATAGCCCGTGAGCGTCTCTCTGATCTGGGACATCATCATAAAGGACCGCGCTTTCATCCATGACATTGGAACAAACCAAATGTCAATAGCACAAAAACACAGGATAAATATGGCTTATTCCATGAAAGAGTTAACTCATGGAGGTCGCCAGGAGGGGAGGGGCCATCACTGAGGCCCCTCCTCCTCCGGCCACCCGACAGACACCTGTCGGCTGACCGTGAGCGTTTGGGGGATTTATTTAATTTATTTATTTTTATTTTTACCGCGAATCGAGGTGTACGCGTCGGACCGCGCGTTACCACCTCTAACACAAACTAACACACCGGCTCATCACTAGAGGAGCGGTCTGGAGTGATAGTTTCCATCTCCGCGGGAGCGAGAGAGAAAGTTTTTTTTTCCCCCCTTCACCAGAAGCGCCGAAGCGCGCTGGAGAAGTGGAAGGTAAAAGACTCATAATCCGGCGAGAGAGCGAGAGAAAAGGAAATCCTGTCTCGCGCACCTCGGCCAGATTGCACGCCAGAAATGCGCTGCGGGTCGCGGTTTCACTTTAAGACGGCGAACCCGAGCGCGCGGGACTTTAATAGGGAGAAAATCGCAATACTTACCTGCTCCCTGAATCCCGAGATAGCGTGCTCCTCCCCCAAACACTCAGACAGAAACGCGAAGATCGCCCTCAGCGAGATATTCTTCTACACGGAGGGACGGACTCGTGTCTTACTCGGCCATCTTTCTGGTGAGTAGTAAGACACTTCTATTTTCGCTTTCTGTTAAAATGCTTGCACACACGCACACACACAACATGGATCCTGAAGAGAAAATGATCTGAGGGTGTTTCCGGTTCATGCCTATTTATAACCTCCAGGTGCACCTCATCGGTTGACGTCACCTGCCTGAGGTTATAGATGCCAAAATATTTGGCGTTTGACACACACGTGCTTCACAACCGGTCACGAGGAATCGTTTCCCATAGCGCTTTCGCGCAGCATCGAGTGTAGCTTTTGAAAGGGAACCTGCACTTCATCCCTTCTCCTTTCTTTCTGTCCTCACTCCTTTAACCCTTTTTCCCCATTTATCCTAAATAAAGTATTCCTTTTCCCATAAGACCTCGCCTCGTGTCCATGCTTCATGGTGCCACCCGTGCAACATGGGTCGAAACCGTTATAATATATATATATAAAATCATGGTCACTTTTATAGTGTTAGCTAGCTGTTAGTGGTAGCTCCTGTTTTCCTAAAATGTGAGTGGTGTAGGGAACAAATAAACAACGGATTTTTACTTCACTGGAAGTGTGGTAATGATAAATTTCCCATCAGGCATTGCGCCTCGCTAGAGCGCAAAACAAAGGAGCTTAAAAAGAAATTGACATACAGTATATATTGTCAATATTATTGAGGATTAAATAATTCTTGTAAATTAATCAAGTAGTTTATTTACGAGTTATTCAGTAGAATGCTCTATAGCAGCAGCAACAGGTAACCTGAGGTGATTATGTTACCATGGTACAGAGGACATGAAGTCTGCGGTGTTTCAAATGGTGGAATTTTGTTGAGGGAAGTTCCCTTAACCTACAATACCTGAATAGGGAGCAGCGAGTAGGGAGCACCCTGTGAAGTACACTTCAGAATGGAATGCATCCCCACCAGAGGTATTCCACAGTGTGCTTCAAAGCATGCTTCCTACTTCCGGTTCCCTGTGGAGTTAAAGGGATTTTACAGATTACTATCCTAAAGAATTGTAAGGATTTATTGATTAAATATATTTGAATTAAAATATTACATTGTTTACAGATTCTTATTGTGTCACAGTAATATTACAACATCCTGTATAATAATAATAAATGGTGCACGAGAATAAAGTCAGGTCTCGTAGCCGTGTTATTGTCACTGTCCACTTTACTAGTTAAACTAAGAGAAAATCCAGAGCCTGAATTCCTTCTCACCACTTTTAGCCTGGCATATTTCTTTATATTACACCAACAACAAGAGAAAATCCACATTGAAGTGACGACTTTGTGTGAGAAGAGTACTGGCAATGATGGCCTTGATACTTTAACTTATAGTTCATTGATTTACATTTACATTTAGGCATTTGGCAGACATTATCCAGAGTGACTTACAAAAAGTCCTTAAAAAGTTTACATCATTAGATACATACTTACACTGGGTTAACTAGGTTAATAACTAAGTGCCATTAGTCCAACACAACTGGGAAGAGTTGTTTTTTTTTTTTTTTGTGGGGGGGGGGGGGGGGGGAGGGGGTAGTCCAAGTACTGGAGAAACAGATGCATCTTAAGTCGTCGTTTAAAGATAGTCAAAGTCTCTGCTGTACGGACATCTAGAGGAAGTTCGTTCCACCACCTAGGTGCCAGAACAGAAAAGAGCCTGGATGAATGCCGCCCTCGATCCCTGAGAGATGGTGGGATGAGACAAGCAGTGTTGGACGATCGGAGGGAACGTAGTGCAGTGCCTGGTGTTATTTTTGGTGTGCTATTTTTAGCTTTGTTGTCAAGCATCAGCATTTTGAATTTGATGCGGGCAGCTACAGGAAGCCAGTGCAGGGAGCGGAGGAGTGGGGTGGTGTGGGAGAACTTGGAAAGGTTAAAAACAAGACGTGCTGCTGCATTGTGGATCAGTTGCAGAGGACGAATCGTGGACAGAGGCAGGCCTGCCAGGAGTGAGTTGCAGTAGTCCAGTCTTGAAAAAACAGGGGACTGAACAAGCACCTGAGTATCCTGTAAAGAAAGAAATGGGCGAATTCTTCTGATATTGTAAAGAAGAAATCTACAAGAGCGAGTAAGGTTAGCGATGTGTGGGGAAAATGACAGATGATTGTCCACGGTTACCCCAAGATTGCGGGCGGTGGCTGAAGGAGTGATTTGGTTGTTGTCCATGGATATTACAAGGTCTTGACATGGGGATGAGTCACAAGGGATAAACAACAGTTCAGTTTTACTGAGATTGAGCTTCAGCTGATGAGGAGCCATCCAGAATAAGATGTCACATACTGTACACAATCCTCTCACCGAGTAACTTCATTATTTTTAGTTAAAGAATATACTTTATGATGTTTCTCTGGTGCTAAGCCGGACATGTGTTGGACGGGCAAACAGTGAAGTGAAACTTAAAAAGAAGCAGTTGGTTTTCCGTCTCTCCTGCTGGTGGTAAAAAATCCACAACTTCTCTTTTCATTAAATATATTAAAGTATTTATTAAAGGAGTTTATTACAAATTTCTCTTTCACTGACGGAGACTTGGTTATGTAACAATTCTTGGAAATTTCAGTCCTAAAACTACTGAACACTTACTGTCACAAGCCTTCACAGTAAAATACCTGCATCAGCCGAGTCCAAGACCATCTTCATGGCCATCAAGTGGAACCAGACAAGTGCACAGAGCCAAGGGGTCAGGATCACTGGAAACACTGGAGTGCAGAGTTCAGAGAGAGAGAGAGAGAGAGCAGCGCATTTCAGTGTACCTACAGTCATACAGTATAATGGATAAGGCCAATGTATATTTTGCAGTGTGTCTGGAATTACATGTTCCACACATAAGTGCCTGTGTTAAGATAAATAAAACCATTTTGCAGAGGGGCCGAGACCTTTCCCTCCAAACCTCTCTTTAAGAACTCTCTTTAGGAACTTTAAGCTGATCGGGACATGAGCACTGTTCCAGGTAAATCTTGTATGTGTGACTTCAGCTTGTTGTCTTTAGACAAGCCGGAAAGAGGAGCCACTGCTAACAGCTAACTAATATTGGGAGAGAGTTAATGAAAAATAAAAAGAATTGATTTTTTAATTTAATTTATTTATTGTTGAACCATATGCGAAAGAATGGATAAGTTTAATATTTAAAGCTAAAAGTGTGGATGAGTTCAGTAATATAATACAGTAGATATTAGAATATTAAAGTGCATTTATAGATTACAACAACTTCAAACTATTTATAGTCCTAATACATACTTATGCTTATTAATTTAAACGTGATTAAAAGAGAAAACAAAATGCACACAACAGAAATTGCAACAGTCAGGCAATGGAGAGAGCTGTAGGACAAAGACATTCTTCAGAAAAAGGAAAACACTCGTATGTGGAGCAGTCTCTGAGAGAGAGAAAGTCTATGCAAGCTAAAAGCAAATAACTAATCCCTCCTACTAGTCACAATAATATTAATGAAGAGTTATTACAATGTAGTGTAATCAGGAGTCGTACATTACATAAAACATTTAACATATTATCCATTTGTTGTTCCAGTGCAGCTTACTTACCCTGAAGGTGTAAATGTAGTGTGTATCTTGTGTGTAACTGAGAAAATCCAGTTTACTGGAAAAATAAAAACACCCTACAAATGTGATGTCCTTCAGATGTATTTACAATATGCAGATGTATACACACTTCAAAAGTCGTTATCTAGGACCTTTATTAAAACTCAAATTGAAATATAGTTGCAAGCAACGATGATGGGCCCAAGCACCTGCGCCATCGCTACCGCGGTGCACCACACAAGCTGTGTGGATTTTGAGCATGTTAAGACCCATAAAAAGCCGCGGATGCTGACGTCATGGAAAATGATGTGACTCAGGATGTCATGAGCCACTTTTCAGTATAAGTATAAAGCATCGTTACAGCCGGACACGTCATTCTGGTCCCCAGGTTCAAATCCCACAACCACCAAGTTGCCGCTGTTGGGCCCTTGAGTGCGGCCCTTAACCCTCAGCTGCTCAAATGTGTAATGAGATAAAAATGTAAGTCGCTCTAGATAAGAGCGTCTGCCAAATGCTTAAATGTAAATGTAAATGAGTACTGTCTGCAAGATACAATTTCTAAGAGTTTTTGAGCATGCTAGGGGGCCAAATGATTGAAATAAAAATAATTTAAAGAATAATTCTTAGAAGTACAATAGGGCCTTCACACGCTATGACATCAGCACTAATTAAACATCTAAAACTTATCAGAGCGATGGCGAGGACATCATAGTCAGGTCATCATCGTGCTGATGTCATAGTGCTTGGACCCTAAAAATGTCAGCAGTGTGTAGATTATGTTTCCTCTAAAGATGTTGGTAGCATCGTTGGTGCTGTCGTGTTGCCGTGTCAGTTCATTTCTTTGGACTCCTCTGTGTTTTTAGTCTGGAAATAGGCAGAGTTTTTCTTCTTCAGAAGCCACACTCCGAGACCAAGTAACACCAGGCCCGGCAAAATGATCAGGATCCACAAGTAATGAAGGTTCTTTACACCGTTATCTGCAGAGACAGAAATTCATTGGTGTAAATAGTTCACTCTCAATGACATGACATTAGAAATGTTATTATAGATTTAAAACAGTCATTATGAAGTCTATTCTTCTTATTTTTATTGTTTTTATATTTTCATATTTCTCTCTTTCAAAAATTATATTTTATTTATTAAATATTATTCATGTGTAGAGTTTCAGCGTAGAACTACTTTTTCATATCGGTCATTAATATTGTTTCATATGTGTTGTCACTCACATAATCACATGACTGTGTGTGATGTTTCCATCAGTGAGCTGAACAACACAACACACACTTAAATAAGGTTTAATATTCACCTGAGGAATCTGGACTCTCTTCAGTTCGGTCTTTAGAGGAAAAAGAAATTAATATCACTTTTAAAAAATGTCTTACTTTATTAACAATAACAATATATTTTTCTTTTGATGTGATATTTCAATAAGGTTTGATATTCACCCACCTGACGAATCTGTTCTCTCTTTAATTCTCTCTTCAGTTCGGTCTTTATAGAAAAAAGAAGATAAAATAAATGATATTAAATATCTGTGTTCTGATTGTGTGTGTGATTTTTACACATTATTTATTCTCACAAGTGATTTCTGTTTAAACACACAGTTCATTTACTCCTGTTAATTTATTCACTAGTTCATTTACTCCTGTTAATTTATTCACTAGTTAATTTACTCCTGTTAATTTATTCACTAGTTAATTTACTCCTGTTAATTTATTCACTAGTTCATTTACTCCTGTTAATTTATTCACTAGTTCATTTACTCCTGTTAATTTATTCACTAGTTCATTTACTCCTGTTGGACGCAGCAAAAATATCTAATAATTGGGTGAACACAGGAATTTGAGAGACTTCGTAAAGGACCAGATTGTGACACTTTGACTATTAGGAGGAGGTCAGTGAGTGTGTGCTGAAAACAGTATTGACATTTGGGACAGGTGTGTGTGTGTGTGTGTGTGTGTGTATTCTCTCTACTCAATCTAACACAGACAAGGAAATCTTACCAGTTCTCTGTGTAAAACACTAAACTGTGCAGCACAGTCTCACATCAACATTAAATAATCTGTTCAGTTTAATAACATTCCAGTCATTATAAACTCTGTGTACTGATACTGTGTGTGTGTGTGTGTGTGTGTGTGTGTGTGTGTGTGTGTGGGACTCTCTATCTGAGACTAATACACTTACTGTAGACTGAGAGATGAACTTCCTGGACCAAGACAGATTTCTTTGGGTGTTCCAACAGCATGGAGCTTCTGTACTCAGCTTCATCAGTAACTCTGACGTTCTTCAACACCAGGGAACAGTTTCCTTTAAGCAGCTCGTCCTCAGGAACGTCCACACGACCCTCATATCCTTCAGCCTGAAGTTGGTCTTTACCCTTTCGCTCAAACACAATGTTACGGCCAATAGTCCATTCCACATGAGGTGTTTGGACAGAGAGATCTCTCCATTCACACGGCAGGACGACTGTGGAGCCCACAGGAGCTGAAATGACGGGAAACCCGTTTTAGGAAATGATTATATTTATATCCTATATAATAAAATCTATATTTATCTTTTAAACTGGTGTTGTAGTATAGTGTTGTAATAAGGCTCGACTCAATAACGTTGTGTCCTAATGACAACTGGATTGACCCTTTAACTAGGCCACAAAAATTTGGTTATTTCTCAGGAAATTAAAATTTTTTTTACATTTGCAATTCATTCAAATGTAATAATGTTTTATTACATTTAACATTAATTCATCATCACCAAAGAAGTGGGTGGTATGGAGGCTCGGAACAATGTTTGAATTTCCGGTTCTGTATTTGGATTTGCAGAGGGAGTCACATGGGATTCCAATGAGTTAGTTATTGTTCGTATTAGTGAAGGTGAGGAAGTACATTCCAGGAAATATTAATTGCTTCTATTTTAAGATCCGAAATATTAGCCACAGATTTCCTGCTTCAATTTATCTTTGGCGGTTGTAAACCATCACCCGCGTTTATCTTCCGCTGCAATATTCAGACATCAATTGGACAGTTGTGAATACGTCACAGCCTTAACAACGCATTGCGATAGAAGCCCTTTAAAAAAAGGCTAATAGCAATCAGGGAGAATTAAGCGGCAAGTGTGAAATGACTTACAATGACTTCTGTTTACACTGAGAATTACCTGTCATGTACTGTGTATGTGTGTGTGTGTGTGTGTGTGTGTGTGCATTTCATATAGATTTGTTTGAGCGATTAGTAATATACATGTATGTATGAGTGTTTCATATACGCGTGTGTGTGTGTGTATGGAGTGGTTCATGTGTAGGAGTTTGATTTAAGCTCTATAAGACACTTCATATTTTATTAAAGTTAGAGGCATTAAAGTTGTTATGAGGAAACCTGGGTCATGACTCAGTGGTTAAGGCGTCTGATACTGACCTTATTTCTAACTCTGTTATCTGATACGCTGAGACTTTTATAATTAGTCGGTGTTTCACACTGTATGATTGACTTACCTGTGACTGAGAGTTGAGCTGCATTGATGGAATCTGTGTGGAAAAAATCACAGTCTACATGATTTGTAGAAACATACATATACAGTGCATTGCAAAAGTATTCATACCCCTTGAACTTTTTCATATGTTGTCACATAATAACCACAAAATTTGATTTTATTGGAAAGACAATGATAAATGGTTAACATATTTAATGAATAAAACTTTATAAACTGTGGTGTGCATTTGTATTCAGCCCCCTTTACTCTGATACCCCGAACTAAAATCCAGTGGAACCTTCAGAAGTCACCTGATTAGTAAATAAAGTCCACCTGTGTGTAAATAATCTCAGTATAAATACAGCTGTTCTGTGAAGCCCTCAGAGGTTTGTTAGAGAACATTAGTGAAGAAACAGCATCATAAAGCCCAAGGAACACACCAGGGTGGGAAAGTGTTCAATCCGTCCATCATCTGAAAATAGAAAGAGTACGGCACAACTGTAAACCTACCAAGACATGGCCGTCCACCTAAATAAACAGGTTGGGCTAGGAGAGCATTAATCAGAGTAGCAGCCAAGAGAACAATGGTAACTCTAGAGGAGCTGCAGAGATCCACAGCTCAGGTGGAACAATCTGTCCACAGGACAAATATTAGTCGTGACCTCCACAAATCTGGCCTTTATGGAAGAGCAGCAAGAAGAAAGTAATTGTTAAAAGAAAGCCATAAAAAGACCCATTTGTAGTTTGTGACAGGCCATGTGGGGGGACATATGGAGCATGTGGAAGAAGATGCTCTGGTCAGATGAGAACAAAACATTTTGGCCTGAATGCAAAACACTGTGTGTGGTGGAAAACTGTGAAACATGGTGGTGGCAGCATCATGTTGTGGGGGTGCGTTTCTTCAGCAGAGACAGGGAAGCCGGTCAGAGTTGATGGGAAGATGGATAGAGTCAAATACAGGACAATCTTAGAAGAAAACTCTGCAAAAGAGTCTGCAAAAGACTTAAAACTAGGGTGGAGCTTCACCTTCCAGCAGGACAACGACCCTAAACACACAACCAGAGCTACAATGGGATGGTTTAAATCAAAGAATATTCATGTGTTCAAGGTCCAGACCTAAATCCAATTGAGAATCTGTGGCCAGACGTGAAAATTGCAGTTCATAGACACTCTTCATCTAATCAAACTAATCTTAAACTATTTTGAAAAAAGGGCAAAAAGCAGCTGTAATCGCAGCAAAAGGTGATTCTCCAAAGTATTGACTCAGGGGGTAAAAAACAAATGTACTGAATACAAGTCCACACTTATCGGATAGTTATTTGTTTAAAAAAAAAATTAAAAACATTTTCCTTCCACTTTTCCACCTTCTTTGTGTTGGTCCATCACATAAAATCTCAATAAAATGCATTTATGTTTGTGGTAGTTCAAGGGGTATGAATACTTTTGTAAGGCAGTGTACAGAAATAGATACAGTAGACAGACAGACAGACAGACAGACATACTGTACAAATACAATAGATAGATACGCATGTTGTAGTCAGTGTTAGGACACTTATGATTCTCACCCAGACATAAGATATACAGGACATACAGGAGGGTCGTGATGTCCATTAGACTGCTGTGGAGTTTGGATTTACTGAAACTAACAGATGGAAATAAGAAACAATGAGTCCATGTATGGAATATATAATCAGCATTTATCATTGTGAAATTACATAATAAGGACAGTTATTGATTATTTTATCTCTTCTATACAGTACACACACGCACACGCGCATACACACACACACACACACACACACACACACACACACTATATTGCCAAAAGTTTCCTCTGGTCTGCCTTTAAGTGCATATGAAATTTATAACATCCAATTTTTAATCCATAGGGTTTAATATGATGTTGGCCACGCCCCCTTTGCAGCTATAACAGCTTAAACTCTTCTGTGAAGGCTTTTCACAAGGTTTAGGAGTCTGTTCATGGAAATTTTTTACTATTAATTAGTGCAGTGCAGTTTGCAAAGGGTATGAATAATTTTGGACATGCCACTGTACATCATCTTGTACATTATCTTATTATCTTTTGGGAGACGCTCGTGTCACTAATCAAGAAAAAAAAACTTGCTCGTTGAATAAAAGCGAGCTTAAATCACAATATGGGGTATAAATAATTTCGGGATTGACACATTATATACACTACCGTTCAAAAGTTTGGGGTCACTTTTTGTTTAGTGATTTACACTCACCTAAAGGATTATTAGGGACACATGTTTAATTTCTCATTAATGCAATTATCTAATCAACCAATCACATGGCAGTTGCTTCAATGCATTAAGGGGTGTGGTCCTGGTCAAGGCAATCTCCTGAACTCCAAACTGAATGTCAGAATGGGAAAGAAAGGTGATTTAAGCAATTTTGAGCGTGGCATGGTTGTTGGTGCCAGACGGGCCGGTCTGAGTATTTCACAATCTGCTCAGTTACTGGGATTTTCACGCACAACCATTTCTAGGGTTTACAAAGGACGGTGTGAAAAGGGAAAAACATCCAGTATGCGGCAGTCCTGTGAGTGAAAATGCCTTGTTGATGCTAGAGGTCAGAGGAGAATGGGCCGACTGATTCAAGCTGATAGAAGAGCAACTTTGACTGAAATAACCACTCGTTACAACCGAGGTATGCAGCAAAGCATTTGTGAAGCCACAAGACGCACAACCTTGAGACGGATGGGCTACAACAGCAGAAGACCCCACCGGGTACCACTCATCTCCACTACAAATAGGAAAAAAGAGGCTACAATTTGCACAAGCTCACCAAAATTGGATAGTTGAAGACTGGAAAAATGTTGCCTGGTCTGATGAGTCTCTATTTCTGTTGAGACATTCAAATGGTAGAGTCAGAATTTGGCGTAAACAGAATGAGAACATGGATCCATCATGCCTTGTTACCACTGTGCAGGCTGGTGGTGGTGGTGTAATGGTGTGGGGGATGTTTTCTTGGCACACTTTAGGACCCTTAGTGCCAATTCGACATGGGCTACCTGAGCATTGTTTCTGACCATGTCCATCCCTTTATGACCACCATGTACCCATCCTCTGATGGCTACTTCCAGCAGGATAATGCACCATGTCACAAAGCTCGAATCATTTTAAATTGGTTTCTTGAACATGACAATGAGTTCACTGTACTAAAATGGCCCCCACCATCACCAGATCTCAACCCAATAGAGCATCTTTGGAATGTGGTGGAACGGGAGCTTCGTGCCCTGGATGTGTATCCCACAAATCTCCATCAACTGCAAGATGCTATCCTATCAATATGGGCCAACATTTCTAAAGAATGCTTTCAGCACCTTGTTGAATCAATGCCACATAGAATTAAGGCAGTTCTGAAGGCGAAAGAGGGTCAAACACCGATTAATATGGTGTTCCTAATAATCCTTTAGGTGAGTGTATTTTCTACATTCTACAACAATACTGGGGATTTCAAAACTATAAAATAAAGGTATTATTAGGTAATTATGTAACAACAACAAAAACAACAGTTAGTTTTTATTTTAAGACACAAAGGTCAGCCTTTCTGTAATAGTTCTTGCAAGAACAGTATTGTCAAGTGCATTTGCAAAATCCGTCAAGCACCATAATGAAACTGGCTCTTATGAAGGCCGTCCCAGGAGGGCGAGACCAAAACCCACCTCTGCCGCAGACGAAAAGTTCATTTAAAGGTATCAGCCTGAAAAATGACCAATTAACAGCACCTCAGATTAGAGGCGTTCTGAAGTCTTTACAGAGCAGAAGTAGCAGAAACATCTCAATATCAACTGTTCAAAGGAGATTAATGCATTTTTTTACATTCCTTTACAATGTAGAAAGAAATAAAAATTAGGAACGATTATGGAGTTAGAAAGTGACCCAAAACTTTTGAATGGTAGTGTATATAAGATATATATGATTTATATTACGAATTTAAAGACATATAATTATTATTTAAACACATTTAAGAAATTAATTCTCTCCTACCACAAAGGATGCTGTTCTGCCTGCCAATGTGTAAATA
Organism: Clarias gariepinus; assembly: GCF_024256425.1. NCBI lineage: Eukaryota > Metazoa > Chordata > Actinopteri > Siluriformes > Clariidae > Clarias > Clarias gariepinus. Next base: position 5,571,215 of record NC_071101.1, read on the forward strand.
GTTTATAGTGCAGCACCTGTAGGATCACAGAGGAGCAGCAACATTTTACCAACTTAAATGCAAATATAGGAATTCAAAAATTATTTAAAATTCAGGAGTCAGTGTGGTGAAAGGGATAAATCTATTAATCATGAACTCTCTCATGTAATTCTGCAGGCCTTCTGCATGGCAGGCGAAAACACCTACCCCTGAGCCACCAGTGCTCTATACATTATGTACATTTATTATGTATTTGGTAAAAAAGGTGAGTATAACATGGTATATGTAACATATAATATGTTTAACCTAACTTGCTTTATAGTTAGTGTTTTTTAGGATACAAGATTTTGCTACATAGCTCATACACACTTGCACGTATACATACGAAACTTGATACGCATTTCGAGCACATTGAGCTGAACGACTTTCGCTCTGAATGTCATTGGCTCAAAGAAACAGAAAGTCAGTTATTTTGGGTCGTTCGCAAAACACAACCAAAGGATTTTGATCTACTCCTCCTAGGGGATTTATATGATCACCACTAAACCGGGCTGATGTGATCTAAAGACACTGAGGATGCAAACTTGTAGAGGGATTTTTCACGAGGTCAGCCTTAAACTCACGCTGGAAAATGGTTAATAACATTGTGTGGCATTATACTGAGTGACATTAACTGCTTTTTAGCACAAATTTGAGGCATTATTACGGCGGAGGGTCCCCGGGGCTCCACCCATGTGCAGATCCTGACGCCTGACTCTCCCACCCGTCATATGTGGTTAACTGCCTGCTGCTGCTCCTTACGCTGCTACATTGTAACGCCTGTGATTCACTCAGTATAACAACGTAAATGTTGATAATAATGATTCCTGACTTTGGTCCAACCCACCCGCCAAGAAAACAGAGGTTCGGTTTTATAAATATAGATAACACACGTACATGATATACACAACCTTTTACAATTAGCCTGCAAACAGCTTACAGATATACACAATAGAATGTGTAAATAACATACGAGGAGTGTTCAAGTCAAACCGGGTCAAAATTCTCATGAATAAAGGCTTAAACCCAATTTTACACTACGGATTTAAAATCAGCTGATTGACAAGTTGATGTTGAGTTTTGAACGAGCAGAATAAACACGGTTATGTGTGTATCATTAACACTTTTACGCGGTGTTAGCTAGCTGTTAGCTGTTAGCTCCTGTTGTCCTAAGAATTCGCCAGCCGTTACCTGTTCGGGTCGGTCTCCAACCAAAATATTTCCTTTTGTCTTCTATTTATTTCGTTGCATATTCACTTCAGTTATTTTTTATCGTAATGCCTATTTTTGGCTTTATTTCTGACAACAAGCGGATCTGACTGGTACAGTATCCGCACCCTTCATGGAAACAATCCAATTGGACGGTAGTCCCCTGGGAAGTGTCCTGCACAGTCATAGTAAGTGCGATTCGAAACCGCAGAAAGCGGGAATGTCAGGGGTGTAGGGAACAAGTGAACAACGGATCTACACTTCACCGGAAGTTGGAATGAAAAATCTCCCATCATGCCCTGCGCCTCACTGGAACCCTAAAATGGAGCTCAAAAAGTGATTGACATACGTATTATCCTCATTATCGAGGACAAAAATTATTATTGTAATTTGATCGAATAATAAATTTACGAGTTATACACGTGGGACGGGGAATTCGGCGCAGGGGAATTGCGCGCCCCCAGTGGGCCACTTGTGCTACTGTTTACCCACTAACAGAGAACGTGAGCTGGGTTTAGACCGTCCCATCTTTTGGGTACAATCACGCACGTTCTAGCTCCATCTCACTGACGGGGCGGTAGTGTGTATAACTCGTAAATAAATTATTAGATTCATTTACAATAATTATTGTACAGAGTCAGCGACGGGTATCCGAGATGCTTATGTTACCATGGTAACGCATGGAGAAAGTGACGTATGTGCTTGTGACGTTCCAGGGTTTTTCAAATGGTGGAATTTTGTCACACATTCCCTGAACAGGAAGTAGGGAGCACACTGAAGTACATTTTGGAATGTAATGCAGCCCCACCAGAGGCATTCCACGGTGTGGAAGTATTGATGGGAAGTTTGGATCATTTTAGTGACTCATCAAAATGAACAAATCTTTTTTTTTTATCATTTAGTTTATTTCATTCTTTAGTTCAGAAATCAAATAAAATGTTACATTTTTAATAAACAGACCCATATCACATCTACATACAAAAATTTTGGCTGTAGTTCAAGTAATGAAAATATTACATTTTGATAAATATGATAGATTATTATAAACAGATTGAGCAGATCACCTCTCATATCTTCTGGTCTGAATTGTTCTTTCTTTTGTCACGTGACTCTCATAGACACTATACAGTGCATTACACAGGAAACAGAATTGAACGATTCTTCTCATGAGTCTCCTAGTCCAAGTCGTCCGTACTGCTTCATGAGTTCTATATGTTTAAAATAATCAATCCTATCTATTGACCTAGCAGATGTTTTCCCTGTACTGTATACCTGTGTGTATAAATAATAGACAACTCTCTGACCGAGTAACTTTATTATTAAAGAATATACTTTATGATGTTTCTCTGGTGCTAAGGCAGACATGTTTTGGACGGGTGAACTGAAACTTGAAATAAAGCAGCTGGTTTTCCGTCTCTTTTTCTGGTGGTAAAAACCACAGGCTGTGCACAAGACAAAAACCCACAACTTCTCTTTTCATTAGATCTATTCAAGTATTAAGAATATTAAAGGTTAATACACACGACTAAAGTCGCCCAAAAAATGATAATTAAGATTGCTAATAAGCCAGTAATGAGGTCAACATCAGCAGAAGCTTTTAAAAATGCATTTGTAATGTTGTAGGTTATAAAAGCATTATGGTTTTGAGGTAATTTCTTTATTTTGACTGAACATTTTCACTTCCTTTGGTTTGAAATCTCACTTATCAAGGCTGAACACCCAGTGCAGTACACTTTGCAGGGAAGTTTAAGCTGATCGGGACATAAGCACTGTTCCAGGGAAATCCTGTATAGAGGAGCTATTGCTAACAGCTAACTAAGATGGGGAGAGTGTTAATGAAAAATTTAAATAATTGATTGATTTATTTAATTTATTTAATGTTGAACCATATGTGAAAGAATGGATAATAACTTTAATGTCCAAAGCTAATAGTATTGAGGAGTTCCGTAATATAATACAGTAGATATTAGAACATTAAAGTGCATTTAGAGATTACAACAAATTCACACAATTTATAGTCATAATTTATACTCATGTTTTTTAATTCAAACTTAATTAAGAGTGAATACCAAATGCATGCGATAGAAATTGCATTGGTGAGAGCTGTAGAACAAAGAACAAAATTCTTCAGAAAAAGGAAAACACACATATACACACTTATATATATATATACAGTGAGCTCAATAAGTATTTGTTCACCCTGTGATTTTCAGTGGTGTCAAAAGTATTCACATTTATTACTTAAGTAGAAATATAGATATTAGGGTTTAAAAAGACTTTTTTAGAAGTTGAAGTATCAATACAAGCTTTTTACTCAAGTGTAAAAGTACTGGTTTCAAAACTACTTAAAGTATAAAAGTAAAACTAACGCGAGGGGGAAAAAAGCATTAAGGATAAAAGCTTAGGCTGTGCCATCGGCCTATATACTGCACTAACACCTCATAAAAAAAAGAAAAATTTGTTGTTTTTTTGTTGTATTTTTTAACGGCCATAGTGATTTGGGATACTGTATATGGCAATTAAAAAAGAATGCATTTTAGTACAATGCAAATACATTAAAGAACTATATATGTGTACTACTGAGCATTAACATGTTTTATGGAGAAGAAGATATGATAACTAGTTGCCTATAAGTATTTTAATGGTGCAAAAAGTCAAACTTCAGAGGCATGTCATCGGTAACCTTTATTGGAATGTAAATGTAAATGTCTACTTATCACAACCTTATCAACCAAAAATGCTATTTTATTCAAACATACTTGCTGGAGTGTGTGACGTGACATTATGTGCAGGTGCGATGGATCGCGTACCAACCAATAGGGTGTCGGAATGGTATGTTTATACTTCTCATCCAACCACAATCAAATTCACTCCATCCAGATGGCGCAATTTATCCGGATGTTTTTTTTCTTTGTTTTTTGAATGACAAGCTGAAATAAAATAGGATTAACGAGACTATTTTTAAAATGTTAAGAGTAGAAAGTACAGATAATTGCGTGAGAATGTAAGGACTAGAAGTAAAAAGTCGGCTGAAAAATAATTACTTCAATAAAGTATAGATACCCAAAATTTCTACTTAAGTAAGGTAACGAAGTATTTGTACTTTGTTATTTGACACCTCTGGTGATTTTGCAAGTTCTCTTGCTTAGAAATCATGGAGGGTCAAAAATTTACAGCATAGGTGTATTTCCACTGTAAGAGACAGAATCTAAAAAGAAAAATTTGGAAATCAAATTGTATGATTTTTGAACAATTTAGTTGTAAATTACTGTGTCAAATTAATGTAAAAAGTAAAAAGAATTTACGATTTAATTAATAAGATTTCTGACCATCAAAGACCTGTTATTTTGCTTTTAAATAGTCCAGCTACACTCTGCTCATGATTCAAAATTAGTAGCACCTGTTTGAGGTCGTTAGCTGTCATAAAGACACCTGTGCACCCCGCAATCAGCCAAAGTCTAAGTAGCAACATGGGCAAAACCAAAGAGCTGTCAAAAGACCTTCACAAAGCTGGAAAGGGCTACGGGGCAATTGTCAAGCAGCTTGGTGAAAAAACTGTTGGAGGAATTATTAGAAAATGGAAGAGGCAAATGATGACTGTCAATGTCCATAGGACTGGGGCCCCACGGAAGATCCCTTTTTGTGGGGTATCAATGATGCTAAGAATGGTGAAGAATCAGCCCAGAACTATTCGATTCAATTCAATTTTATTTGTATAGCGCTTTTAACGATTTACATCATCACAAAGCAGCTTTGTGATGCAAAAGAATTAAGCAAAAGAATTAAGTTTGTATGAAATGTGAATGTGTATGAATCAAAATTATATGATTGTCCCTGATGAGCAAGCCTAGGACGACAGCGACAGTGGCAAGGAAAAACTCCCTGAGGTGGTAATAGGAAGAAACCTTGAGAGGAACCAGACTCAACCGGGAACCCATCCTCATCTGGGTGAAACAGATAGCAGGGATTGATGTGCATAATAATATGCGAGACTGGAAGTTCAGTATAAGAGGAGATGTGTAAGATTGAAGTCCAGTTTGTTCCTGGAGGCTCAGGTAGACTGTGAAAAATTCCAGTCCTGAACTATTAAGCGACTGAAGTCACAGGTCCTCAGAGAACAGCTGTCTGCATCAGTCGAGGACAGGACCCCCTTCATGGAAAAGTGGAACCATCCCCAGTCACCACACGCATTCCAGGCAGACCACACGGGGGCATCCATGTGATAAGATCTCCAACCAGAAGCAGGACTCCAGGATGAGTTAGACAGGTCCAGCGGGCAGAGGGGGTCTGGATCACTGGCAGCTCAGGAGCGACATGTATAGCTCGACAGAGAGATAGGTAGAGGAAAAAGGAGAGAGTAAGAGAGAGAGAAAGAGGAGAGAGCAGAAAAGGACAGAGCAAACAGATGGAGAAATAACAGTTAGGTATGGTCACAGTCGAGCAATGTAAAAAGTAAATGTATATTTAGTGCAGAGTGCAAGCAGAGACTCCGGCAGGACTAACTATGACAGCATCACTAAAAAGGGAGAGCCAGAAGGAAACACAAACATGAGGGCTTCCAGAGATGTAAGGCAACCAATCACCTCACCATCAACAAACCTGAGTGATCAATGAGTGGGGAAGACAGCATCCAAACATACCAGTTCACCTAATACTCTACGTCCAAGAGTCCCCCAGATCTGCTCCTTTACCTAACGCTAATCTATTCATAAAAATGCTTGGCTAAATAAAAAGGTTTTTAGCCTGGACTTAAACACTGACACTGTGTCTGAGTCCCGAACACTATTTGGAAGACTATTCCATAACTTTGAGGCTTTGTAAGAAAAAGCTCTGCCCCCTGCTGTAGTTTTAATAATACGCGTACTGAATAAGTACTGACAAGCAGCCTGCATCCTTTGATCGAAGTAGGCGTGGCGGATTGTAAGACACTAGCAGTTCACTCAGATACTGCGGCGCGAAACCATTTAATGCTTTATACGTCAAGAGTAGTATTTTAAAATTGATGCGAAATTTCACAGGAAGCCAACGCAGTGTGGATAAGATAGGGGTGATGTGCTCATATCTTCTGGTTCGAGTGAGGACTCTCGCTGCTGCATTCTGGACTTATTGAAGCTTGTTTAAGCACCTAGTTGAACAACCAGACAGTAAGGCGTTACAATAATCCAACCTAGACGTGATAAAAGCATGAACTAGTTTTTCTGCATCGTTTAGTGACAATATATTTCTTATCTTGGCAATATTTCTGAGGTGAAAGAATGCTATCCTGGTAATATTATCTACATGTGCTTCAAATGAAAGGCTTGAATATATAATCACACCGAGGTCTTTTACTGTTGCACTTGATGGAACAGAAAGGCCATTTAAAATCACAGTGTGATCAGAAAGCTTACTTCTAGCTGCTTGTGGTCCTATGACTAGAACTTCTGTCTTATCAGGATTAAGCAGAAGGAAATTAATTAACATCCAATCTCTTATGTCCTGCACACATTGCTCAACTTTAGTAAGCTGGTTTTTCTCATCTGGTTTTGCTGAAACGTATAATTGTGTGTCATCAGCATAACAATGAAAACTAATACCATGTTTACGAATTATGTTGCCTAGAGGAAGCATGTAAAGGGAAAAAAGCAGTGGGCCTAAAACAGAACCCTGTGGAACACCAAACTCAACTTGAGAAATGAGGAATGGTCACCATCTAAATCTACAAACTGATAACGATCAGTCAAATAGGATCTGAGCCATAAGAGGGCCGTTCCCTTAATTCCTACTACATTTTCTAATCTGTGAAAGAGAATACCATGATCAATAGTGTCTAAAGCTGCACTGAGGTCGAGTAACACAAGTATATGACACAACCCTGATCAGAGGCCACTAGGAGGTCATTTACTACTTTAACCAGTGCTGTCTCTGTGCTGTGATGAGGCCTAAATCCTGACTGATACAGTTCATGTATGCTATGTAGATATGAACATAGCTGTTGTGATACTACTTTTTCCAGAATTTTAGAGATAAACGGGAGGTTTGATATCGGCCTGTAATTGGAAAGCTGACAGGGGTCAAGGTCAGGTTTTTTTATTAGTGGTTTAATAACTGCTAATTGAAGGGATTTAAGAACATACCCACTGCTGAGTGAACAGTTAATTACTTTTAACAGGGGTTCTGTTATTGCTGGAACTATCTGCTTGAGAAAATGTGTCGGTATAGGATCTAATTCACAGGTTGACGATTTTGAAGAGGAGATGAGTGAAATTAGTTCACTCGCTTTAAGGGGAGTAAAGTATTCTAGGTTCTGATGTGATGTGATTAATTTATCATCTGTATCACTTAACACTAGAAGCGCCGAGCAGCGGCCATTTGACCGCAAGGGGGTAAAAAAAAAAAATACTTCACACTCGATCAATTTCCAGGACCCTCCTTTCATGACTTTTCCTAGTTCTGTAAGCTTAATCACCCTGTATGCTTAAATTTTTAAAATCGCACCAGTAAAAGCCAGTATAAAGCTATTTTGCTCTTATTTACGTGAAATCGCTGACAGCTGCGCGGCGGCATGACGTTTCCTGTCTTTTCCAACCTGCGATTCTCATTTCTCTCAGCAGATGGCGCAAGGAATCGCGCATACTATTTATGCGTCATTCAGTGCGTATATGTAACTATCTCAGGTTTCATTCCATATATGCAGTTTATATATATATCCGTAAAATATCGACAATTCGCCATTCGTTCTGGCGTTGATAATCAGCGATATTTTATAAGGACATTTACGGAATTTCGCTTTACTTAATTTTATAAGGTTTTGAGAAAATTAATTAGTTTATTTGTTCTGTTAAAAGCTTCTGTGAAATTATCTCTAAAACAATATTGTTTTACATATTACATATGGAATGACCCCTCCTGAGGATATAAAGCCTCATTATTGAATGTAGATAAATCAGATCTACCACAGCAGATAATAAACTATGCTATGTCATAACCGAAGCAAACACCACGATTATGCCTCGTTTCGTTCAGTGTTGCTAGGCAACGGACCACGCGCCTAATCGGCGGGAACGTGGTTCACTTGGCCGCGGTGTACTGAATGAGAACTAAATCAAAGATTTCGGTAACTACACTAAGTGTAACATCTGCATAGTGACACTAAACAGCTGAACAACTTCACTTTCCCGTTTAACTCTGAGAAAGAAAAAAAGCTGTATGTTGTTTGTTTATATGTAGAATGTTTATAAAAGTACACGAAGTAGGCGCACGCGCGCACAGACAGACACACACACACCTCCCCTGAGCCCTCGGTCAACATCTAATGACCGTCGATATGCAAATGAGTCAAGACGTAACCTAACGTGGTGTCGTGTCGGATTTCAGCGGTCACGGAGAGGAAAGACTTTGAAGCAGTTGCAGCGTTTTTTCAGTTACAACAAGCACAGTGATTGAGTCCACGTTGTTTCACTGTTTTTTTTTTGCGCCATCTGGATGGAGTGAATTTGATTGTGGTTGGATGAGAAGTATAAACATACCATTCCGACACCCTATTGGTTGGTACGCGATCCATCGCACCTGCACATAATGTCACGTCACACACTCCAGCAAGTATGTTTGAATAAAATAGCATTTTTGGTTGATAAGGTTGTGATAAGTAGACATTTACATTTACATTCCAATAAAGGTTACCGATGACATGTCTCTGAAGTTTGACTTTTTGCACCATTAAAATACTTATAGGCAACTAGTTATCATATCTTCTTCTCCATAAAACATGTTAATGCTCAGTAGTACACATATATAGTTCTTTAATGTATTTGCATTGTACTAAAATGCATTCTTTTTTAATTGCCATATACAGTATCCCAAATCACTATGGCCGTTAAAAAATACAACAAAAAAACAACAAATTTTTCTTTTTTTTTATGAGGTGTTAGTGCAGTATATAGGCCGATGGCACAGCCTAAGCTTTTATCCTTAATGCTTTTTTCCCCCTCGCGTTAGTTTTACTTTTATACTTTAAGTAGTTTTGAAACCAGTACTTTTACACTTGAGTAAAAAGCTTGTATTGATACTTCAACTTCTAAAAAAGTCTTTTTAAACCCTAATATCTATATTTCTACTTAAGTAATAAATGTGAATACTTTTGACACCACTGAAAATCACAGGGTGAACAAATACTTATTGAGCTCACTGTATATATATATAAGTGTGTATGTGTGTGTTTTCCTTTTTCTGAAGAATTTTGTTCTTTGTTCTACAGCTCTCACCAATGCAATTTCTATCGCATGCATTTGGTATTCACTCTTAATTAAGTTTGAATTAAAAAACATGAGTATAAATTATGACTATAAATTGTGTGAATTTGTTGTAATCTCTAAATGCACTTTAATGTTCTAATATCTACTGTATTATATTACGGAACTCCTCAATACTATTAGCTTTGGACATTAAAGTTATTATCCATTCTTTCACATATGGTTCAACATTAAATAAATTAAATAAATCAATCAATTATTTAAATTTTTCATTAACACTCTCCCCATCTTAGTTAGCTGTTAGCAATAGCTCCTCTATACAGGGTTTCCCTGGAACAGTGCTTATGTCCCGATCAGCTTAAACTTCCCTGCAAAGTGTACTGCACTGGGTGTTCAGCCTTGATAAGTGAGATTTCAAACCAAAGGAAGTGAAAATGTTCAGTCAAAATAAAGAAATTACCTCAAAACCATAATGCTTTTATAACCTACAACATTACAAATGCATTTTTAAAAGCTTCTGCTGATGTTGACCTCATTACTGGCTTATTAGCAATCTTAATTATCATTTTTTGGGCGACTTTAGGCGTGTGTATTAACCTTTAATATTCTTAATACTTGAATAGATCTAATGAAAAGAGAAGTTGTGGGTTTTTGTCTTGTGCACAGCCTGTGGTTTTTACCACCAGAAAAAGAGACGGAAAACCAGCTGCTTCATTTCAAGTTTCAGTTCACCCGTCGAAAACATGTCTGCCTTAGCACCAGAGAAACATCATAAAGTATATTCTTTAATAATAAAGTTACTCGGTCAGAGAGTTGTCTATTATCTATACACACAGGTATACAGTACAGGGAAAACATCTGCTAGGTCAAGAGATAGGATTGATTATTTTAAACATATAGAACTCATGAAGCAGTACGGACGACTTGGACTAGGAGACTCATGAGAAGAATCGTTCAATTCTGTTTCCTGTGTAATGCACTGTATAGTGTCTATGAGAGTCACGTGACAAAAGAAAGAACAATTTAGACCAGTAGATATGAGAGGTGATCTGCTCAATCTGTTTATAATAATTATCATATTTATCAAAATGTAATATTTTCATTACTTGAACTACAGCCAAAATTTTTGTATGTAGATGTGATATGGGTCTGTTTATTAAAAATGTAACATTTTATTTGATTTCTGAACTAAAGAATGAAATAAACTAAATGATTAAAAAAAAAAGATTTGTTCATTTTGATGAGTCACTAAAATGATCCAAACTTCCCATCAATACTTCCACACCGTGGAATGCCTCTGGTGGGGCTGCATTACATTCCAAAATGTACTTCAGTGTGCTCCCTACTTCCTGTTCAGGGAATGTGTGACAAAATTCCACCATTTGAAAAACCCTGGAACGTCACAAGCGCATACGTCACTTTCTCCATGCGTTACCATGGTAACATAAGCATCTCGGATACCCGTCGCTGACTCTGTACAATAATTATTGTAAATGAATCTAATAATTTATTTACGAGTTATACACACTACCGCCCCGTCAGTGAGATGGAGCTAGAACGTGCGTGATTGTACCCAAAAGATGGGACGGTCTAAACCCAGCTCACGTTCTCTGTTAGTGGGTAAACAGTAGCACAAGTGGCCCACTGGGGGCGCGCAATTCCCCTGCGCCGAATTCCCCGTCCCACGTGTATAACTCGTAAATTTATTATTCGATCAAATTACAATAATAATTTTTGTCCTCGATAATGAGGATAATACGTATGTCAATCACTTTCTGAGCTCCATTTTAGGGTTCCAGTGAGGCGCAGGGCATGATGGGAGATTTTTCATTCCCACTTCCGGTGAAGTGTAGATCTGTTGTTCACTTGTTCCCTACACCCCTGACATTCCCGCTTTCTGCGGTTTCGAATCGCACTTACTATAACTGTGCAGGACACTTCCCAGGGGACTACCGTCCAATTGGATTGTTTCCATAAAGGGTGCGGATACTGTACCAGTCAGATCCGCTTGTTTTCAGAAATAAAGACAAAAATAGGCATTACGATAAAAAATAACTGAAGTAAATATGCAACTAAATGAATCGAAGACAAAAGGAAATATTTTGGTTGGAGACCGACACAAACAGGTAATGGCTGGCGAATTCTTAGGACAACAGGAGCTACTGCTAACAGCTAGCTAACACCGCGTAAAAGTGTTAATGATACACACATAACCGTGTTTATTCTGCTCGTTCAAAACTCAACATCAACTTGTCAATCAGCTGAGTTTAGATCCGTAGTGTAAAATTGGGTTTAAGCCTTTATTCATGAGGTTTTTGACCCGGTTTGACTAAAAACACTCCTCATATGTTATTTACACATTCTATTGTGTATATCTGTAAGCTGTTTGCAGGCTAATTGTAAAAGGTTGTGTATATCATGTACGTGTGTTATCTATATTTATAAAACCGAACCTCTGTTTGCTTGGCGGGTGGGTTGGACCAGTCAGGAATCGTTATTATCAACATTTACGTTGTTATACTGAGTGAATCACAGGCGTTACAATGTAGCAGCGTAAGGAGCAGCAGCAGGCAGTTAACCACATATGACGTGTGGGAGGGTCAGGCGTCAGGATCTGCACATGGGTGGAGCCCCGGGGACCCTCCGCCTTAATAATGCCTCAAATTTGTGCTAAAAAGCAGTTAATGTCACTCAGTATAATGCCACACAATGTTATTAACCATTTTTTAGCGTAAGTTTAAGGCATTATCATGGCTGACCCCGTGAAAAATCCCTCTACAAGTTTGCATTCTCAGTGTCTTTAGATCACATCAGCCCAGTTTAGTGATGATCATATAAATCCCCTAGGAGGAGTAGATCAAAATCCTTTGGTTGCATTTTGCGAACGACCCAAAATAACTGACGTCCTGTTTCATTGAGCAACATGACCCGTGTGCGAATATAATATTCATAATATATATGTACTGTACTATATAATACTATATATATACTGTATGTATTAATACATATAATATTTACATATTAGTAATATGTTACATATACCATGTTATACTCACCTTTTTTGCCAAATACATAATAAATGTACATAATGTATAGAGATAAGAGCAACATATCTTAATTATTGTCTTTTTTCTCTTTTAATTATTTTTTTTAAATGTGACCCCTTAACCTTTTCTCTCATTTTTTCTTTTTTCTTTTGAAGAGTTTACACTCAATTAAGAGTAAAGATTAAGTTGAACCATTTCACCTTGTGTGTACCTGTGTGTGTGTGTGTGTGTGTGTGTGTGTGTGTGTGTGTGTGCCTGTGTGCCTGTGTGTGTGTGTGTGTGTGTAGACCGGTTAAAAATAAGTCTAAAATCTGTTCAATCGGCACTTAATACTGTAAATACTGTATATCCACTGATCTTTTAAAGAGCAGATAATTATTTAAAAGACAGAATTACATGAGAGGGTTTATGATTAGTAGAGTTGGAGACAAATGAATCAGTATCACTTTCACCACACTGACTCCTGAATCGAGTTTTTAAATAATTTTTGAATTTCTATATTTGCATTTGAGTTGGTAAAATGTTGCTGCTCCTCTGTGATCCTACAGGTGCTGCACTATGAACTATTTACACATTGGCAGGCAGAACAGCATCCTTTGTGGTAGGAGAGAATTAATTTCTTAAATGTATTTAAATAATAATTACAGTGGTGTGAAAAACTATTTGCCCCCTTCCTGATTTCTTATTCTTTTGCATGTTTGTCACACTTAAATGTTTCTGCTCATCAAAAACCGTTATCTATTAGTCAAAGATAACATAATTGAACACAAAATGCCTTTTTTTAAATGAAGGTTTACGTTATTAAGGTTATTAAAATAACTTAACTATGGTTTATCACACCAGAGTTCAATTTCTGTAGTCACCCCCAGGCCTGATTACTGCCACACCTGTTTCGATCAAGAAATCACTTAAATAGGAGCTACCTGACACAGAGAAGTAGACCAAAAGCACCTCAAAAGCTAGACATCATGCCAAGATCCAAAGAAATTCAGGAACAAATGAGAACAAAAGTAATTGAGATCTATCAGTCTGGTAAAGGTTATAAAGCCATTTCTAAAGCTTTGAGACTCCAGCGAACCACAGTGAGAGCCATTATCCACAAATGGCAAAAACATGGAACAGTGGTGAACCTTCCCAGGAGTGGCCGGCCGACCAAAATTACCCCAAGAGCGCAGAGACAACTCATCCGAGAGGCCACAGAAGACCCCAGGACAACATCTAAAGAACTGCAGGCCTCACTCGCCTCAATTAAGGTCAGTGTTCACGACTCCACCATAAGAAAGAGACTGGGCAAAAACGGCCTGCATGGCAGATTTCCAAGGCACAAACCACTTTTAAGCAAAAAGAACATTAAGGCTCCTCTCAATTTTGCTAAAAAAACATCTCAATGATTACCAAGACGTTTGGGAAAATACCTTGTGGACGGACGAGACAAAAGTTGAACTTTTTGGAAGGTGCATGTCCCGTTACATCTGGCGTAAAAGTAACACAGCATTTCAGAAAAAGAACATCATACCAACAGTAAAATATGGTGGTGGTAATGTGATGGTCTGGGGTTGTTTTGCTGCTTCAGGACCTGGAAGGCTTGCTGTGATAGATGGAACCATGAATTCTACTGTCTACCAAAAAATCCTGAAGAAAAATGTCCGGCCATCTGTTCGTCAACTCAAGCTGAAGCGATCTTGGGTGCTGCAGCAGGACAATGACCCAAAACACACCAGCAAATCCACCTCTGAATGGCTGAAGAAAAACAAAATGAAGACTTTGGAGTGGCCTAGTCAAAGTCCTGACCTGAATCCTATTGAGATGTTGTGGCATGACCTTAAAAAGGCGGTTCATGCTAGAAAACCCTCAAATAAAGCTGAATTACAACAATTCTGCAAAGATGAGTGGGCCAAAATTCCTCCAGAGCACTGTAAAAGACTCGCTGCAAGTTATCGCAAACACTTGATTGCAGTTATTGCTGCTAAGGGTGGCCCAACCAGTTATTAGGTTCAGGGGGCAATTACTTTTTCACACAGGGCCATGTAGGTTTGGATTTTTTTTCTCCCTAAAAAATAAAAACCATCATTTAAAAACTGCATTTTGTGTTTACTTGTGTTATCTTTGACTAATAGTTAAATGTGTTTAATGATCAGAAACATTTTGTGAGACAAACATGCAAAAGAATAAGAAATCAGGAAGGGGGCAAATTGTTTTTCACACCTCTGTATATGTCTTTAAATTCGCAATATAAATCATATATATCTTATATACACTACCATTCAAAAGTTTGGGGTTACTTTCTAACTCCATGTTCGTTTCTGATTTTAATTTCTTTCTACATTGTAAAGAAATGGTGAAGGCGTCCAAAAAATGCATTAATCTCCTTTTAACAGTTGATATTGAGATGTTTCTGCTACTTCTGCTCTGTAAAGACTTCATAACGCCTCTAATGTAAGGTGCTGTTAATTGGTCATTTTTCAGGCTGATAACTCTAAATGAACTTCTCGTCTGCGGCAGAGGTAGGTTTTGGTCTCGCCCTCCTGGGATGGCCTTCATGAGAGCTAGTTTCATTATGGTGCTTGACGGATTTTGCAAATGCACTTGACAATACTGTTAGTTGACAAAACAACTAACTGTTGTTTTTGTTGTTGTTACATAATTACCTAATAATACCTTTATTTTATAGTTTTGAAATCCCCAGTATTGTTGTAGAATGTAGAAAATACACTCACCTAAAGGATTATTAGGAACACCATACTAATACGGTGTTTGAACCCCTTTCGCCTTCAGAACTGCCTAAATTCTACGTGGCATTGATTTAACAAGGTGCTGAAAGCATTCTTTAGAAATGTTGGCCCATATTGATAGGATAGCATCTTGCAGTTGATGGAGATTTGTGGGATGCACATCCAGGGCACGAAGCTCCCGTTCCACCACATCCCAAAGATGCTCTATTGGGTTGAGATCTGGTGACTGTGGGGGCCATTTTAGTACAGTGAACTCATTGTCATGTTCAAGAAACCAATTTGAAATGATTCGAGCTTTGTGACATGGTGCATTATCCTGCTGGAAGTAGCCATCAGAGGATGGGTACATGGTGGTCATAAAGGGATGGACATGGTCAGAAACAATGCTCAGGTAGCCTGTGGCATTTAAACGATGCCCAATTGGCACTAAGGGTTCTAAAGTGTGCCAATAAAACATCCCCCACACCATTACACTACCACCACCAGCCTGCACAGTGGTAACAAGGCATGATCGATCCATGTTCTCATTCTGATTACGCCAAATTCTGACTTTACCATTTGAATGTCTCAACAGAAATAGAGACTCATCAGACCAGGCAACATTTTTCCAGTCTTCAACTATCCAATTTTGGTGAGCTCGTGCAAATTGTAGCCTCTTTTTTCCTATTTGTAGTGGAGATGACTGGTACCCGGTGGGGTCTTCTGCTGTTGTAGCCCATCCGCCTCAAGGTTGTGCGTGTTGTGGCGTCACAAATGCTTTGCTGCATACCTCGGTTGTAACGAGTGGTTATTTCAGCCAAAGTTGCTCTTCTATCAGTTTGAATCAGTCGGCCCATTCTCCTCTGACCTCTAGCATCAACAAGGCATTTGCGCCCACAGGACTGCCGCATACTGGATGTTTTTCCCTTTTCACACCATTCTTTGGTTGTGCATGAAAATCCCAGTAACTGAGCAGATTGTGAAATACTCAGACCGGCCCGTCTGGCACCAACAACCATGCCACGCTCAAAATTGCTTAAATCACCTTTCTTTCCCATTCTGACAATCAGTTTGGAATATAGGAGATTGTCTTGACCAGGACCACACCCCTAAATGCATTGAACAACTGCCATGTACTTGGTTGTTTAGATTATTGCATTAATGAGAAATTGAACAGGTGTTCCTAATAATCCTTTAGGTGAGTGTAAATCACTAAACAAAAAGTGACCCCAAACTTTTGAACGGTAGTGTATATAATGTGTGTCAATCCCGAAATTATTTATACACCATATTGTGATTTAAGCCCACTTTTATTCAACCAGCAAGTTTTTTTCTTGATTAGAAATGACACGAGCGTCTCCCAAAAGATAATAAGATGATGTACAGGATGATGTACAGTGTCATGTCCAAAATTATTCATACCCTTTGCAAACTGCACTGCACTAATTGATAGTCAAAAAGTCCCATAAACACACTCCTAAACCTTGTGGAAAGTCTTCACAGAGGAGTTTAAGCTGTTATAGCTGCATAGGGGGCGTGGCCAACATCATTAAACCCCATGGATAAAGAATTGGATGTTACTAAATTTCATATGCACTTAAAGGCAGACTAGAGAAAACTTTTGGCAATATAGTGTGTGTGTGTGTGTGTGTGCGTGTGTAATTTCACAATGATAAATGATGATTATATATATTATATATTTCTCATTTCCATCTGTTAGTTTCAGTAAATCCAAACTCCACAGCAGTCTTATGGACATCACGACCCTCCTGTATGTCCTGTATATCTTATGTCTGGGTAAGAATTATAAGTGTCCTAACACTGACTACAACATGCGTATCTATCTATTGTATCTGTACAGTATGTCTGTCTGTCTGTCAAAGTATCTATGTCTATACAGTGCCTTACAAAAGTATCCATACCCCTTAAACTACCACAAACATAAATGCATTTTATTGAGATTTTATGTGATGGACCAACACAAAGAAGGTGGAAAAGTGGAAGGAAAATGTTTTTCATTTTTTTTTTAAACAAATAACTATCTGATAAGTGTGGACTTGTTTATTCTACTTTGTAGAATCACCTTTTGCTGCAATTAAAGCTGCTTTTGCCCTTTTTTCAAAATAGTTTAAGATTAGTTTAGTTAGATGAACTGCAATTTTCACGTCTGGCCACAGATTCTCAATTGGATTTAGGTCTGGACCTTAAACACATGAAGATTCTTTGATTTAAACCATTCCATTGTAGCTCTGGTTGTGTGTTTAGGGTCGTTGTCCTGCTGGAAGGTGAAGCTCCCCCACAGACTACAAATGGGTTTTTTTATGGCTTTTTATGGCTTTCTTTTACTTTCTTCTTGCTGCTCTTCCATAAAGGCCAGATTTGTGGAGGTCATGGCTAATATTTGTCCTGTGGACAGATTGTTACACCTGAGCTTTGGATCTCTGCAGCTCCTCCAGAGTTACCATTGTTCTCTTGGCTGCTACTCTGATTAATGCTCTCCTAGCCCGACCTGTCCGTTTAGGTGGACGGCCATGTCTTGGTAGGTTTACAGTTGTGCCGTACTCTTCCTATTTTCAGATGATGGACGGATTGAACACTTTCCCACCCTGGTGTGTTCCTTGGGCTTTATGATGCTGTTTCTTCACTAATGTTCTCTAACAAACCTCTGAGGGCTTCACAGAACAGCTGTATTTATACTGAGATTATTTACACACAGGTGGACTTTATTTACTAATCAGGTGACTTCTGAAGGTTCCACTGGATTTTAGTTCGGGGTGTCAGAGTAAAGGGGGCTGAATACAAATGCACACCACAGTTTATAAAGTTTTATTCATTAAATATGTTAACCATTTATCATTGTCTTTCCAATAAAATCTAATTTACCTTTGTGGTTATTATGTGATGAAATGTGGAAAAGTTCAAGGGGTAGAAATACTTTTGCAATGCACTGTATATGTATGTTTCTTAAAATCATGTAGATTGTGATTTTTTTTTCCACAGATTCCATCAATGCAGCTCAACTCTCAGTCACAGGTAAGTCAATCATACAGTGTGAAACACCGACTAATTATAAAAGTCTCAGCGTATCAGATAACAGAGTTAGAAATAAGGTCAGTATCAGACGCCTTAACCACTGAGTCATGACCCAGGTTTCCTCATAACAACTCTAATGACTCTAACTTTAATAAAATATGAAGTGTCTTATAGAGCTTAAATCAAACTCCTACACGCAAACATGAAACACTCCATCCACACACACGCGTATATGAAACACTCATACATACATGTATATTACTAATCGCTCAAACAAATGTATATGAAATGTGCACACACACCTATGAGACACACACACACACACACAGTACATGACAGATGATTCTCAGTGTAAACACACTTGCAACTTCATTCTCCCTGATTGCTATTAGCCTTTTTTAAAGGGCTTCTATCGCAATGCGTTGTTACGGCTGTGACGTATTCATTACTGTCCAAATGATGTCTGAATATTGCAGCGGCAGATAAATGCGGGTGATGGTTTACAACCGCCAAAGAAAAATTGAAGCAGGAAATCTGTGGCCAATATTTTGGATCTTAAAACAGAAGCAATTAATATTTCCTGTATTTAATGTACTTCCTCACCTTCACCAATACGAACAATACCTAACTCATTGGAATCCCATGTGACTCCCTCTGTAAATCCAAATACAGAACTGGAAATTCAAACATCGTTCCGAGCCTCCATACCACCAATTTCTTTGGTGATAATAAATAAATTGTAACCAAAATTTCCTGAGAATCAACCAAATTTTTGTGGCCTAGTTAAAGGGTCAAACCATTTGTCATTAGGACACAACGTTATTGAGTCGAGCCTTATTACAACACTACACTACAACACTGGTTTAAAAGATAAATATAGATTTTATTATATAGGATATAAATATGATCATTTCCTAAAACGTGTTTCCCGTCATTTCAGCTCCTGTGGGCTCCACAGTCGTCCTGCCGTGTGAATGGAGAGATCTCTCTGTCCAAACACCTCATGTTGTGTGGACTATTGAGCATGAGGTTGTGTTTGAGCGAAAGGGTAAAGATTCACTTCAGGCTGAAGGATACGAGGGTCGTGTGGACGTTCCTGAGGACGAGCTGCTTAAAGGAAACTGTTCCCTGGTGTTGAAGAACGTCAGAGTTACTGATGAAGCTGAGTACAGAAGCTCCATGCTGTTGGAACACCCAAAGAAATCTGTCTTGGTCCAGGAAGTTCATCTCTCAGTCTACAGTAAGTGTATTAGTCTGAGATAGAGAGTCTGACACACACACACACACACACACACACACACACACACACACCTGTCCCAAATGTCAATACTGTTTTCAGCACACACTCACCGACCTCCTACTAATAGACAAAGTGTCACAATCTGGTCCTTTACGAAGTCTCTCAAATTCCTGTGTTCACCCAATTATTAGATATTTTTGCGGCGTCCAACAGGAGTAAATAAACTAGTGAATAAATTAACAGGAGTAAATGAACTAGTGAATAAATTAACAGGAGTAAATGAACTAGTGAATAAATTAACAGGAGTAAATGAACTGTGTGTTTAAACAGAAATCACTTGTGAGAATAAATAATGTGTAAAAATCACACACACAATCAGAACACAGATATTTAATATCATTTATTTTATCTTCTTTTTTCTATAAAGACCGAACTGAAGAGAGAATTAAAGAGAGAACAGATTCGTCAGGTGAGTGAATATCAAACCTTATTGAAATATCACATCAAAAGAAAAATATATTGTTATTGTTAATAAAGTAAGAATTTAAAAAAAAAGTGATATTAATTTCTTTTTCCTCTAAAGACCGAACTGAAGAGAGTCCAGATTCCTCAGGTGAATATTAAACCTTATTTAAGTGTGTGTTGTGTTGTTCAGCTCACTGATGGAAACATCACACACAGTCATGTGATTATGTGAGTGACAACACATATGAAAAAATATTAATCACCGATATGAAAAAGTAGTTCTACGCTGAAACTCCACACATGAATAATATGTAATAAATAAAATATAATTTTTGAAAGAGAGAAATATGAAAATATAACAATGAAAATAAGAAGAATAGACTTCATAATGACTGTTTTAAATCTATAATAACATTTCTAATGTCATGTCATTGAGAGTGAACTATTTACAGCAATGAATTTCTGTCTCTGCAGATAACGGTGTAAAGAACCTTCATTACTTGTGGATCCTGATCATTTTGCCGGGCCTGGTGTTACTTGGTCTTGGAGTGTGGCTTCTGAAGAAGAAAAATTCTGCCTATTTCCAGACTAAAAACACAGAGGAGTCCAAAGAAATGAACTGACACGGCAACACGACAGCACCAACGATGCTACCAACATCTTTAGAGGAAACATAATCTACACACTGCTGACATTTTTAGGGTTCGAGCACTATGACATCACACGATGATGACCTGACTATGATGTCCTCGCCATCGCTCTGATAAGTTTTAGATGTTTAATTAGTGCTGATGTCATAGCGTGTGAAGGCCCTATTGTACTTCTAAGAATTATTTTTTAAATTATTTTTATTTCAATCATCCGGCCCCCTAGCATGCTCAAAAACTCTTAGAAATCGTATCTTACAGACAGTACACACATCCTATGGACACTACATACATCCTACACACTACACACATCCTATGGACACTACATACATACTACACACTACAAATCCTATACAGTGGTTTGCAAAAGTATTCACTTTTCCACATTTTGTCACATTACAGCCACAGACATGAATCAATTTTATTGGAATTCCACATGAAAGACCAATACAAAGTGTTGTACACGTGAGAAGTGGAATGAAAATCATACATAATTCCAAACATTTTTTACAAATAAATAACTGCTAAGTGAGGTGTGCGTAATTATTCAGCCCCCTGAGTCAATACTTTGTAGAACCACCTTTTGCTGCAATTACAGCTGCCAGTCTTTTAGGGTATGTCTCTACCAGCTTTGCACATCTAGAGACTGAAATCCTTGCCCAGTCTTCTTCGCAAAACAGCTCCAGCTCAGTCAGATTAAATGGACAGCGTTTGTGAACAGCAGTTTTCTGATCTTGCCACAGATTCTCGATTCGATTTAGATCCGGACTTTGACTGGGCCATTCTAACACATGGATATGTTTTGTTTTAAACCATTCCATTGTTGCCCTGGCTTTATGTTTAGGGTCGTTGTCCTGCTGGAAGGTGAACCTCCGCCCCAGTCTCAAGTCTTTTGCAGCCTCCAAGAGGTTTTCTTCCAAGATTGCTCTGTATTTGGCTCCATCCATCTCATCAACTCTGACCAGCTTCCCTGTCCCTGCTGAAGAGAAGCACCCCCAGAGCATGATGCTGCCACCACCATATTTGACAGTGGGGATGGTGTGTTTAGAGTGATGTGCAGTGTTGGTTTTCCGCCACACATAGCGTTTTGCATTTTGGCCAAAAAGTTCCATTTTGGTCTCATCTGACCAGAGCACCTTCTTCCACATGTTTGCTGTGTCCCTCACATGGCTTGTGGCAAACTGCAAACGGGACTTATGGACTTATGGTTTTCTGTCAACAATGGCTTTCTTCTTGCCACTCTTCCATAAAGGCCAACTTTGTGCAGTGCACGACTAATAGTTGTCCTATGGACAGATTCCCCCACCTGAGCTGTAGATCTCTGCAGCTTGTCCAGACTCACCATGGGCCTCTTGGCTGCATTTCTGATCAGCGCTCTCCTTGTTCGGCCTGTGAGTTTGGGTGGACGGCCTTGTCTTGGTAGGTTTACAGTTGTGCCATACTCCTTCCATTTCCATATGATCGCTTGAACAGTGCTCTGTGGGATGTTCAAGGCTTTGGAAATCTTTTTGTAGCCCAAGCCTGCCTTAAATTTCTCAATAACTTTATCCCTGACCAATATTCTCTTAGACAACCTCTGAGGCCGTCACAGAGCAGCTGTATTTGTACTGACATTAGATTACACACAGGTGCAATCTATTTAGTCTTTAGCACTTATCAGGAAATGTCTATGGGCAACTGACTGCACTCAGACCGAAGGGGGCTGAATTATTACGCACACGACCACCTTGCAGTTATTTATTTGTAAATAATGTTTGGAATCATGTATGATTTTCGTTCGACTTCTCACGTGGACACCACTTTGTATTGGTCTTTCACATGGAATTCCAATGAAATTGATTCATGTTTGTGGCTGTAATGTGACAAAATGTGAAAAAGTTCAAGGAGCCGAATACTTTTGCAAGCCACTGTAGACAGTACACACATCCTATACACACTACACATCCTATGGACACTACACACATCCTTTACACACTACACATCCTACAAAAACGATGACCGGCCCGAACAGTTGAGCCATGGCGACACCTCAATCGTATGCCGAATATTGGCTAATAACTCCCTGAGTGACATCATATTAAGCAACATCACACTGACATCAGCATCCAGGGCTTTTGCACTTAACATGGTCTTAACATGCTGAAAATGGACACAGGTTGTATGTTGTGTCCGGGTGGCGATGACGCACCAGAATGACGTGTCCGGCCGTAACGATGCTTTATACTTATACTGAAAAGTCGCTCATGACATCCTGAGTGACATAATTTTCCATGACGTCAGCGTCCGAGGATTTTTATGGGTCTTAACATGCTCAAAATCCACACAGCTTGTGTGGTGCACCGCGGTAGCGATGGCGCAGGTGCTTGGGCCCATCATTGTTGCTTGCAACTATATTTCAATTTGAGTTTTAATAAACGACTTTTGAAGTGTGTATACATCTGCATATTGTAAATACATCTGAAGGACATCACATTTGTAGGGTGTTTTTATTTTTCCAGTAAACTGGATTTTCTCAGTTACACACGAGATACACACTACATTTACACCGTCACGTTAAGTAAGCTGTACTGGAACAACAAATGGATAATAATGTAGCGTTTTTACGCCTGAAAGAATGCTGAAGAGACGAGTGAGCTTATTTGCTGCCCAATGCAATGGCTGGGAGTACTTTATTTAGCACACAGCAGGTATGGCATGAGCAGCACCTTCACTCAGGAACCTACATCCAATCCAGCGTCAGCCTGAACTGGAGCACATTTCACACGTCACACCCCCCTCACACACAACAGGGCCGAAGCCACTAACCAAAACACCTTTCCCCAATATGGTGAACACACCGACATCCCCGCAAGGCATGCTGGTCGTCAGCCGCCGCCCCGCCCACGCCACACTATGTTACATTTTTTATGTAATGTATGACTCCTGATTACACTACATTGTAATAACTCTTAATTAATATTATTGTGACTACTGACTAGTAGGAGGGATTAGTTATTTGCTTTTCGCTTGCATAGACTTTCTCTCTCTCAGAGACTGCTCCACGTGTTTTCTTTTTTCTGAGGAATGTCTTTGTCCTACAGCTCTCTCCATGCCTGACTGTTGCAATTTCTGTTGTGTGCATTTTGTTTTCTCTTTTAATCAAGTTTAAATTAATAAGCATAAGTATGTATTAGGACTATAAATTGTGCGAATTTGTTGTAATCTATAAATGCACTTTAATATTCTAATATCTACTGTATTATATCACTAAACTCATCAACACTTTTAGCTTTAAATATTAAACTTATTATCCATTCTTTCGCATATGGTTCAACATTAAATAAATAAAATAAAACCTTCTTCTTTGTCTTTCGGCTGTTCCCTTTCAGGGGTCGCCACAGCGAATCATCTGCCTCCATCTAACCCTATCCTCTGCATTCTCTTCTCTCACACCAACTGACTTCATGTCCTCTCTCACTGCATCCATAAATCTCCTCTTTGGTTTTCCTCTAGACCTCCTGCCTGGCAGTTCCAACCTCAGCATCCTTCTACCGATATATTCACAATCTCTCCTCTGAACATGCCCAAACCACCTCAATCTGGCCTCTCTGACTTTATCTCCAAAACATCTAACGTGGGTTGTCCCTCTGATGAACTCATTCTTAATCCTATCCATCCTTGTCACTCCCAAAGAGAACCTCAACATCTTCAGCTCTGCTACCTCCAACTCTGCCTCCTGTCTTTTCTTCAGCGCCACTGTCTCTAAGCCGTAGAGCATCGCTGGTCTCACCACTGTCCTGTACACCTTTCCTTTCATTCTCGCTGATACTCTTTTATCGCACAACACACCTGACACTTTTCTCCACCCATTCCAACCTGCCTGTACCCGCCTCTTCACCTCCTTTCCACACTCTCCATTGCTCTGGACCGTTGACCCCAAGTACTTAAAATCCTGCACCTTCTTTACCTCTGCCCCCTGTAGCCTCACCGATCCTCCTGGGTCCCTCTCATTTACACACATGTATTCCGTCTTGCTGCGGCTAACCTTCATTCCTCTGCTTTCCAGAGCATACCTCCACCTCTCCAAATTTTCCTCCACCTGTTCCCTGCTCTCGCTACAGAGCACAATGTCATCTGCAAACATCATAGTCCATGGGGACTCCTGTCTTACCTCATCTGTCATCCTGTCCATCACCAGAGCAAACAAAAAGGGGCTTAGAGCCGATCCTTGATGCAGACCCACCTCCACCTTAAACTCTTCTGTCACACTATAAATAAAATAAAACAATCAATTCTTTTTATTTTTCATTAACTCTCTCCCAATATAAGTTAGCTGTTAGCAGTGGCTCCTCTTTCCTGCTTGTCTAAAGACAACAAGCTGAAGTCACACATACAAGATTTACCTGGAACAGTGCTCATGTCCCGATCAGCTTAAAGTTCCTAAAGAGAGTTCTTAAAGAGAGGTTTGGAGGGAAAGGTCTCGGCCCCTCTGCAAGATGGTAGGATTTATTATAACACAGGCACCTATGTGTGGAACATGTAATTCCAGACACACTGCAAAATATACATTGACCTTATCCATTATACTGTATGACTGTAAGTACACTGAAATGCGCTGCTCTCTCTCTCTCTCTAAACTCTGCACTCCAGTGTTTCCAGTGATCCTGACCCCTTAACCCTGTGCACTTGTCTGGTTCCACTCGATGGCCATGAAGATGGTCTTGGACTCGGCTGATGCAGGTATTTTACTGTGAAGGATTGTGACAGTAAGTGTTCAGTAGTTTAAGGACTGAAATTTCCAAAGAGAAGTTGTGGATTTTTGTGTTGTGGAGGTTTAAACATTGGGTGGGACTCAAACTCGAGTCTTCCACATGGAAGGTGAGAAACTACTACCGAGTCACCAACGCCCGACTTTTCACTTCTGCAGAATCTTGTTCTGTAATCCATTTTTTGGTGACGTCATATGTCAGCATTCATGTCTGTACTAAAAACACCATTAACTGTACAGTACACCTTGATGTAGAGCTAAATGATACACTTATGTAGAGCTAAATGATAAAAAAAAACATTTTATTCATACAGTATTTAAAGTATATATTATTTTTGTTTTATAAATAAAATTAAAAAACTGTAACTGTTAATTGAGCTTTGAACGTAGCTATTAACAACTCAGACATTCTGAAATGTGATCCAGGTTACACAGGTTTGCTTTTTGTAAGACATTAGTCCAAAAGTTTAGACACCCCTGTGTTTTATTAAATTTTACCAACTAGGTGAGCTAACTAGTTACAAATCAATGAACTATAAGTTAAAGTATCAAGGCCATCATTGCCAGTACTCTTCTCACACAAAGTCGTCACCTTCGATGGATTTTCTCTTGTTGTTGGTGTAATATAAAGAAATATGCCAGGCTAAAAGTGGTGAGAAGGATTTCAGGCTCTGGATTTTCTCTTAGTTTAACTAGTAAAGTGGACAGTGACAATAACACGGCTACGAGACCTGACTTTATTCTCGTGCACCATTTATTATTATTTAGGATGACACAAGATTACTGTGACACAATAAGAATCTGTAAACAATGTAATATCTTAATTCCAATATATTTAATCAATAAATCCTTACAATTCTTTAGGATAGTAATCTGTAAGATCCCTTAACCAACAATAACTCCACAGGGAACCGGAAGTAGGAAGCATGCTTTGAAGCACACTGTGGAATGCCTCTGGTGGGGCTGCATTCCATTCTGAAGTGTACTTCACAGGGTGCTCCCTACTCGCTGCTCCCTGTTCAGGTAATGTCAGTTAAGGGAACTTCCCTCGACAAAATTCCACCATTTGAAACACTGTAGACTTCATGTCCTCCTTGCGTTACCATGGTAACATAATCACCTCAGGTTACCTGTCACTGCTGCTATAGAGCATTCTACTGAATAACTCGTAAATAAACTACTTAATTAATTTACAAGAATTATTTAATCCTCAATATATACTGTATGTGAATTTCTTTTCAAGCTCCTTTGTTTTGCGCTCCAGCAAGGCGCAATGACTGATGGGAAATTTATCATTACCTCACTTCCGGTGAAGTAAAAATCCGTTTTTCTTTTGTTCCCAACACCACTCACATTTTAGGAAAACAGGAGCTGTCTGTCTCTCTCACACACACGTGAGTGACCTCCAGCCTAGCAAGGATGAAGTTCTGCACAAACCTCATAATCTACTATTAAATGTTTTTAAGTCTGACTACAATAATTTGAGCATTTGCACAATGTCAGCCTACAAATCCTCCAGATAGCTTACTATTTAGTGAAGATGTAGGCTACACTTAACATTTTCATTGTAAATTCCATTGGCTATCATTATTCTTCGTGCGTGTGGGCCTGCGTGTGGGCCTACGTGTGTCTACCTAGAAATCCGATAGTCAGCCATGTCATTTATACAGCTCTGGGGGTTTATTTGTTGTACTGCGTCAAGATTGACAACAATTTCAATCAATCGTGACAGACATAAGACCACTCGTTAATTTGATTTGATGGTAATGTAGCCTAGCCTAATGGGCAGATGGTTCATTTGCGAGTAGCAACTAGGTAGGCTAGTGGTGAAGGTTGTCGATCAAATGCACGAGTGACACACACAAACACACACACCACATAAAAGCCCTCTGTCTTCCCTACATAAATGTCCCTCCCTTCACTCTGCCAACATTTCGGCTACTTCTTACCGGACTCCTAGCTATTCTGAAGCATTCCTCAATCTGTCCCTGCTGGGTCACGTCTCTCACCACCTCCTCCCCTAAATCAATTTTAATAGCTACTCCTTCTTCATCTGTGTAACTAATGTTGTCGTTACTCTGTTCTACACTCCCTTGTGCCGCTCCGGCAGCCTAAGCACTCTGGACTGCCTCTGCACTGTTGCCTGATGTTGATGGCCCTACACCAGCAGCTGCAATTCTTGTGTGGTGGTGTTTTTTTTTGTGATTTTTCGCACATTTTGCTGCTTCCACTTCTGAGCTTTTGCGGCTTTTCTCCCGCAGCTCCGCTCCACCCTCCTTGCTCTTCTCTTTTTTTCTGGTTTATCCATCGTTATAGACGGACTTATCTCAAACTCCGGTCAAACTCTAAATACTCTTCAGTATATTCCATCATTAATACGACTTTGATAACGTGCCATAATGTGCTTCCCTACACCGCTGATTTATAAAGACTGCTGCTCAGTGGCGGCGACTAGCGTCTTGAGCTGAAACTATGATTAGAATGATTTAAGGTTGGTCCAGACCAACCTTATGAACTTGTGACTTACCTAAGAGATACTTAGCATACAAACGTTACGGGAATCGCGCCAAAATGTTTAGAGACTTAAGACAACTTTAGAACTACGTAGCGATAAGAAGCTTTTGGAAACCGGGCCCTGGTTACTAAAACACTGATCACTGCGGTGAAGTTGGTTTGAAGTTGGATGTTGGATATTCGCACTCCGGCTTCCCGATTCTGATTTGTGGTGGACTCGACCACAATTATTTATTTATTTTAATAACTTTCAGGTCTATTTTAAAATGTGTGGCAACATGTCCTGCAGTGGGCACACCTTTTCTTTTTATTATTAATTATTAGCACTTTGAATATTTATGAATAATTTTAATTAAAAAATATTAATGATTTTATTTTAATAATTTCCAGGTCAACGGACAGGTTCAGAAAATTCTTTGTCCCCAAAGCCATTCGGCTCTTTAACATCTCACTACAATGACATGAGAATTATGGACTGGAAGATCATGCTAGGCTAATCTGCTTTTTACATCACGGTGTTACTGTACATGCACAACTCATCTGTTAGCTTCAAGGTCTGCTCAGTCAGTCTAATTATTGCATACTTTGCCATTTTTTATTGACAAACTTCACTGTCACTTTGATGCTGCTCTTTGCACAATTAATACTGCACTGTTGTCACTTTTCCACATATAAAATTACACATCATGACTGAACTGCAATTAACCAATTTTTTATTTATTTATATGCTTTATTTATATACTCCATATATATCTTGCAGTGTTTGTTCTTAGATTTTCATTGCACTAGTACCTTCCATACCTTCCCCACACGTTCCATCCATCCATCCCTAGACATAAAAAAAATAAAAGAAAGTAAATATTTTGTTAAATAGCAAAGATTAAACTAAATAAGACTATTAATTAAGTGTGTAATAGGATTGATACTAAATGAAAAATTACAAAGCTGTCCATAAAGATATGGTATGGGTACAGTGGCCCAGAAGAGCAAATCATCTTTCCCGTATATGTGTGTGTTTTTTCCCGTGTAAATGTCTGCTCTTTCCCGTGTGAGAACTCTTTCTCCAGTATTTTGCAAGCTAAAAGCTAAAGCTAATGCGCAAAGGACTATGGGAGTGGGGTCAAAACGCAACTGAACACGGAACCTTTCCAGATATCAGCTCCAGCACTCAACATCATGGAGTATACAGTGAATTATAGCGTGATAAAGTTATAATTTTCACTAAATTTTCAACTGCACACACTTACCAGGTAATGTTTAATATATATAACTAATCAGATTTTACTGTTTTAGGCACTAATGATAACTTTGTAGCAGTGTTAATACTATTGGAGTGTTTGGGGGAAATGCCGAGCCGAGTGTAAATGGCAGTGATTAAAAGGAATATTATCTCATTTAGACCATTAAACACTGATGTAAACCATCAGCTCCATGGAATCTCTGTAATATACATCCACATATGGATTTATAAGCAAGCTAATATCACTATGCTAACTGCTGGCGCTTAGCATGGGGAAACTAGCTTGTTTATTAATATATATTAGTTTAATAGTGTATTTGGACACATATACGTGATGTAAACAGTTAGCTCCATTGTTTCTGTAAAATGCCTGTCCGAATATGGATCTATAAGCAAGTTAATATAATTATGCTAAGCGCTAGCTTACTAACAGATAGCAGATTACAATGTATGTAACAGTCAAGAAAAGGGGCTTTTGTTCAGGTTCTATCTATTCTATTATAAAGTCATTAAATATATGTTTATACTCCTTATAATATGTATGATTGTGTGTTTTTCTTCTCACAGTGAACTGTGTGTAAATCATCAACTGCCTGTGTATCAGCTGATTTCTACTCCAGCTTTACATCCTGAGCAGAAGGTGAGTGCTCAGAAGTATTTACCTCTCTTTTCAAGAACACCACTGAGCACATCTTAATCAGGGGACAGGGACACATTTCTCTTCATGGACATGATGTGTGTGTTAATGAATGGTGGAGATGGGGCCAAATTTTGCAGCAATCCTTAATAGCAAAACAAAATAATTGGTTTTAATACACAGCATTACTAAAAGCTTGCATTCTATGAAATTTTGTGTGCGTGCCTGCCTGCGTGTGTCAAACTGATGTCATATGATGTCAAACATCATGAAGTGATATTAACTTGCTTATAAACCCATATGTGGATTTATATTACAGAGATGCCATGGAGCTGCATAGTAACACCATGAAGTCTTTTTACTAGACACTTATAATAACATGTCTTTATTTCTCCCCTGTTGTAGATTGTCGTGGAGAAGACGGACCCTTGATGCTCTGCCTTTTTGCACCACTAATACATACATGTATTTTATTAATTTGTAAATGAAGTCTTTAATATAATTTATAGTTGAGTATTTATTTCTAGTTTGCTTATTATTTAGCAAAACAGTTAAAGTGCATGTAAAGCATTGCTGCGAATGACACTGAATAAAATCAGATGTTACTCCACTCTGTGTGAGGGTACAGGCTTATATACAGTATGTGATTTTAGCATCAATAATGTTTTTCTGCTAACTAAAGCACGCTGACTTGGAGATATTAGTGACATCTCTGTTTCAGTTCGAACAACATATTCCATAATATTTATGAATACATTAATCCCATATGTTCAGCAGTTAAAACAGAGGTTCTTAAACATTTTACAGCGAAGGACTCCTTCAACTGTAAAACAAACACTTCTGCATACATTTACTTATAGTGCATTTCCAAAAATACATTTTTATGTTATTCAAAAAATAAAACTTTTTGTTTTTATTTAAATGATTACTGCTTACACCTCCATAAAAATCTAGTATGTCAAAATATTAGAATATTTCACTTCAATCATGGGGAAGACTGCTGACCTAACAAGTTGTCCAGAAGATGATCATCTACACCTTCCAGAAGGGGTGTAAGCCCTCAAGGTCAAACTTTACCACCAACTATTTACTATAGTAGCAACTTATATCTATGTACTGTGAATGTATGTTCAAGAATAAGAGTATCATAAATTGGCAAATAATTAAAATAAACATGTAAGCAATGAGTGTGAAATTTGAAATACAGTTTATCTCAAAAAATTAGAATGCTATGCAAGCGTTTAAAAAAGACAGAAAACAGGGAAACGTCATACACATAAAAAGAAAGAAAAAAATCATAGACCACAAGGGGAAAATTGTACATTTACGAGAGAAAAAAAATCATACACTCACATGGGAAAAATACTATACTTACATGGGAAAAAGTACAAATTTTCAAGGGAAAAGTTATATAAGTACATGGGAAAAAGCACACATTTACAGGAGAAAAATAATATACGTACATGGGAAAAAGTACACATTTACAAGGGAAAAAGCACACATTTACAAGGGAAAAAAAACACATTTATATGGAAAAAAGCACATTTATAAGGGAAAAAAAAGCACATTTATAAGGGAAAAAAAAGCACATTTATAAGGGAAAAAGCATACATTTATATGGGGGGAAAAAAGCACATTTATAAGGGAAAAAGCATACATTTAAAAGGGAAAAAAAGCACATTTATAAGGGAAAAAGCACACATTTTTAAGGGAAAAAGCACACACACACTTACAAGGGAAAAAGCATATATTATCAAGGGGGACTTTTTCTCTTGTAGGTATATAATTTTTCTCTTGTAGGTATATAATTTTTCCCTTGTGAATGTATTATTTTTCCCTTGTTAGTGTATAATTTTTTTCTTGTAAATTAAAAAAAATTTTCCTTGTGAATGTAATAATGTAAAAATATTGTTATATTGTGAGAAATTTGACCCGCGGAGTAAATTACTAGCTAGTGAAAAACGGGAGGTTAGCAGGTCTGCATATTTGTGAGAAGATCAGTGTTTTGTAACACCCCAGCATTTTATTGTCTTAAGCAGTGAAATTAATAAAGTTCTAATGTTAATGTGTTTGTTAACGCTAGCAACCTAACTAACGTCACTGAACATGTCAGAACCTAATGTCATTGAACATGTTGTCACTGAAGATGTCACTGAATATAATGCCACACAAAAAGTGAATAACCATTTTTCTGCACAAGTTTAAGGCATTGTCACAGCTGAGCCGTTTGAGAAATTGAAAATCCCTCTACAACTTTGCATCTTCAATGTATTTACATCACAGAGGCCTGGTAAGGTAGAGATCGTTTAAATTCCGTAGGAGTACAGTGGAACCTGTACATAATTCGTTCCGGAAACGGGCTCCTATATCAAAACTCTTGTAAATAAAAGTTTTCATAATACGCAGTACTGACAAGCAGCCTGCATCCTTTGATCGAAGTAGGCGTGGGGGATCGTAAGACACTAGCAGTTCACTCAGGTACTGCGGCGCGAAACCATTTAATGCTTTATATGTCAAAAGTTGTATTTTAAAATCGATACGAAATTTCACAGGGAGCCAATGCAGTGTGGATAAGATTCTAGTGAGGACTCTTGCTGCTGCATTCTGGACTAACTGAATTATTTTGGACTAACTGAAACATTACTGTATAATTATTTTGCACCTAGTTGAACAACCAGACAGTAATGTGCTACTATTAACTAGTAATAGTCCAACCTAGATGTGATAAAAGCATGAACTATTTTTTTTTTGCATTGTTTAGCGACAATATATTCCTTATCTTGGCAATATTTCTGAGGTGAAATAATGCTATCCTGGTAATATTATCTACATGTGCTTTAAATGAAAGACTGGAACCAATAAAAACACCAAGGTCTTTTACTGTTGCACTTGATGGAACAGAAAGGCCATTTAAAATTACAGTGTGATTAAAAAGCTTGCTTCTAGCTGCTTGTGGTCCTATGACTAGAACTTCTGTCTTATCAGGATTAAGCAGAAGGAAGTTAATTAACATCCAATCTCTTATGTCCTGCACACATTGGTTAACTTTAGTGAACTGATTTATCTCATCTGGCTTTGCTGAGACATATAACTGTGTGTCATCAGCATAACAATGAACTATTTAAGAAACATTTCCTGGATGCACTGGGACGCATCATCAGTGATGTTTTCTGAGGTCTCGCAACATCATACAACCTCACCCAGTCGACCCAGCTGGGGGTGATCAGGCCCCAACTTGCATCCCAGTAGCAGCCCACGGATCTGCCCTTTTCATTCAAAGCCACCGGGTGGCCTTCTCAGCGGCTTCGCTTGCAAACTTAATGGCCCTCTTCTTTGCTGCTCCTATGATGCCCTGACAGCTCAGAACCTTGCACAGAGATCTTCCTGCAAATCCCCTGCAGCCTACGTCTATGGGCTCGTAGAAGGTCCTCCAGCCTTCATCCCTGCACTCCTCCACCAGTTCCAGGTACTTACCCCTTTTCCTCTCGTTGGCCTTCTCAATGTTTTTCTCCCAGGGCACTGTCAACTCCAGTATGATCAGCTGTTTTGAAGACTGAGAGGTCATGATCATATTTGGCCGGAGGGTTGTTGTTGCAATGTGCTGGGGGAACTTCAGCTGTTTCCCCAGATCCACCTGCAGCTGCCAGTCAGATGCTGTGTGGAGTGGGCCTGTTGCCATCTGTTGGTGTGCCCTGGGTTTTTCTTCAGCTTTAACAAAGGAGATTGCGTTTATCGGAGCATGTTGGTTTTTGCTGGAGCTGATGGCTGAGGCTAAACTCTCAGTGACTGCCTTGGACACCTGGTCATGGAGCCACCGATAGCGACCCTCCGCCAGAGCCTTCTCAGTGGCTGCGGAGGTGTTCAAAAGAACCTCTGCCGGAGCACAGAGGGCAGGAGGGTGTGTCACTTTTCCTCCACACATGGAGGTTCACTGAGCTTGGTAGGGCAGTGTAGATGGGCATCGTAAAACTAATACCATGCTTACAAATAAAAAAAACGTGCTTCTCATTCGTAAATGGGGTGCTTGAAATGCCTTTTCTAAGGGGTGGGCAGGATATTGCCCCAGTATGGGGGTATATTAACATATAATAGAACACGGTTAACATGTTGCTAGCATGATGTTTTGCCCCAGTAAGCACCACTTACATTTTCTTTAGAAATTGTACTGCTCTAGTTTTGTTAGTAGCTGTAAACTAATTATTAAATGCCTGAAAATATAAAACACCAGATGGCTGGTTACAAAAGTAACCAGTTTGCTTCTGGAATAAATTAAATTTGTATGCCGAGGTACTGTTGTAGTCATGCTTTATAGAAGATGCATACTTATTACAAGAACACAGTCACATGATGTTTATGTAAAATGTCATTGTATCTTCAGACATTTCTTGTTATTCATCATAATTTTTTCATATTCACACGATTATATTTTATTTATTACATATTATATTTTATTATTATTATTATTATTATTATTATTATTTTTTATTACACATTATTTATGTGTGAAGTTTTGGGGTAGAAATACTTTTTAACATGTCATATTTATATTTTTTATACTATCACCATTGTAATCACATAACTGTTGTTTTCATTAGTAAGCTGCACAACAACACACACTTAAAGAAATGGATTATATTCACTCACCTGAGGAATCTGGACTCTCTTTAGTTCGGTCTTTAGAGGAAAAAAGAAATCAATATCACTCTTTATCTCTTCCTATAGAAAATTCCAAAATTTGGTAAAGGCATGATGTTAGTATACTTTTTATATATTAACTGATGGTACACCTTTTTGTTAGTATATTTGCAATGTACTATTGAGGATTTAAATATATTTGTAATACACTAAAGTGTATTTTTTTCCCCACTGGGGAATGAGTTTGTGCTGAAAACAGTATTTTAATTCATAACAAGAGGTGTGTGTGTGCACCAATCTACATGAGCTATTTAAACAGACAGATCTCTCCATTTACACAGTAGGACGACTGTGGAGCCCACTGGAGCTGAAATGCTAAAATCATTTTAACAGCAAATGATCGTATATACACTATATTGCCAAAGGTATTCACTTGCGTATAAACTTCCATAATCCATAGAGTTTAATATGATGTTGGCCCCGCCCCCTTTGCACTATAACAGCTTTGGGAAGTCCTGATCTCAACCCAATAGAACACCTTTGGGTTTTAATGAGAGCGGAGACTGTGAGCCAGATCTGAAGAACGGACAAAAATAGCCAGAAACACACTTCTAAATCTTGTGGAAAAACTGTTGAAGCTGTTATAGCTGCAAAGGGGGCGGGGCCAACATCATATTAAATTGGATGTGACTCAAGTTCATATGCATGTGAAGGCAGGCGAGCAAATACTTTTGGCCAATAGTCTATGTACTTTTTTTTTTTTTTAATGAACAAGAAACCGAGGTTGTAATATAATGTCTAAATGTGATGCTGTTAGTTGACTAATTTCACTTTTATTGACATAAATAAAAAAAAAACAACAACAAAACAGCCTTTCCTTTAAATACTAATACTACTTCTAATACTATTTTATCTGCAGGGTAAAACTACATTGTTTAGCAACAACATTAATACTTTTACTAGGGTTCAATTCCTTATTTGCACCATCTGATACTATGTGACACTGTGTGGAGTAAATCTAATATATATTGTTATGGTAATAAACAGACGGTTCTCAGGATCACTTTAACCTTGGTAATTTGCACCAGCATTAGGATACTCTTGGTTTGTATTTGGATTTTAGTTAATTAGTACAACTAGCATATTACATTAGCATTAACATTTACATTCAGTTAGCCTACTTTTAACTTTTACTTACTTTACTAACCTACTTTCAACAATTATTTTTTTTAATGTAGAGACAGCATGACAGCACAAATCTGACACAGAAACCACTGAGGTGATCATTAATAATTAGATACCAGGGACAGTAATCAGACCTTTATTTTGCAGCAAGACCTCTTGAGAGAGAAACAGAAGCTGTTGTTTATTTTTACAAAACAAGATAAACAGGTTCATTTTAGCGTCGTTATTCAAAGTCATGATGTTGACACATAACAAGTAAGGAAACCTGGTTCATGAGTCAGTCATTCAAGCTTTTGACTACTGACTGAAAGGTTCCAGGTTCAAACCCCAGCAGTACTAATTTGCCACTTTTGGGCCCCTGAGCAAGGCCCTTAACCCTCACCTGCTTATATGTGTAATTAGATAAATGTAAGTTGCTCTGGATAAGGGCATCTGCCAAATGACTTAAATATAAATATAAATTACTGGCTAAAACACCTGAGCTCCATTGAATCAGAACACACAGTTTTAATTGCAAGTAAAAGCATCAATGTAATATCAGTTTGCACTTTAATGCTGACTTCTTTAAAAAGATTCCAATGTTTCATGAGCTTGTGAAATTATATCATATCATCTGTTCCTTTAACTGATGTCACATCACCTCCCATTGATGAATAAAAAAATTAAAAAAACCCTGTGTACCTGACTGTTGTTTTACCCTATACTGTATACACGCCCTGCTAAGGAGCAGGTGTTCCTTAATGCCACGCCCTGTGTTTAAACCATGACATCCTACAGAATCCCAGAGCTAATGCACATCTCTAACCTTAACCAGACTTCCATAGACCTTTCTGACAAGCTTTTAAAAAATTACTGTAGGGTACCTCTTACTTATGTCTGCACTTTTGTATTTTTCTAATATTATATTATATTTTATTATCACAATAATGAAAAAACGTTGTGATTTTGTAAATGTTTGAAAGCAAATAAGCTGCGCTGTTCTGTATTGTTTTTGGTGAACTTGAGCG
The DNA here is from genome assembly GCF_024256425.1 of Clarias gariepinus. Classification (NCBI taxonomy): domain Eukaryota; kingdom Metazoa; phylum Chordata; class Actinopteri; order Siluriformes; family Clariidae; genus Clarias; species Clarias gariepinus. Next base: position 5,607,781 of record NC_071101.1, read on the forward strand.
CGTCAGAAAATGAACGCAAACGTTTTTTTAAATGGTCAGAGTCAGTCTGCTTGCTGTTTTCCCGACGCGTTCATAATCATTAGTCTACTTCTGCCGGTGCGCTCTGGAAAACTTTATGCACGCGGCTGAGCGCTGATTAAAACTATGGAGTAAATTAAAGAGGAGAATCACGGTGCCGAATCGAAGTCCTGAGCCCAAACCTCATTTAAATTAAATTAACAAATACTATAAGTAAAAAAAACAATAGCCCACGTTTAGAAACCGTTTATAAATTCTTTCCGACATGAGTTGGCCCGGTGTTATGCGCAGCTCCGAAGCTCCGAAATCACTGGGGCATTTATTCTAAATAGATGCTATCTTTAATAACTGATGGAGATTTTGGGCTGTATACACGCATTTTTGAGGGGTTTAAAACGAATTAGTCCGAGCAGACCTACATGAAAGGTGAGAAGTGAGTAACTGCGCGCGCTGTCGCGGTGTATATACTGTACAACACACGTTTATCAACCTTTTGAAAAAACGCTGCCTTTTGTAAAGTGAAAGTACTTTACAAAAGACAAACTGCTTTATTTCAGTCATGAATTCACAATCACATCACATTCCAGCTATTATTTCCAGCCGTGGTTAAATATTAGATAAAATAATTATTAAATGCTGGACACAAACAGCAAATATGATGATTATTATAAAAAGCTTGAAGAACTTTGTGTTCATAAAATAATATTTACTTAATAATATAATATATATAGTTCATTCATGTCTTCTGATGATGTCGACACATTTTTTACGTTTTAAATAAGATGTAAACCGAGACATTGCCATGTCTTTTACTGTTTTGTCCCTGTTAAAACATTACAAAAAATATATAAGAAACTTATTAAGAATTTTAAAGCACGAATTTGGGCATCTCATTTCATCATTATGAAAATAATATGAAGCACATATACACACATTTATCATGAAAGATCTGTTGTAAAGCAAAATAAAATTCATGTCATGGGAACAATATTGTTTTAGACTAAGTAATTATACACAGTTCTTCGTTGTACAGTACTTGGTCCGGCTTTTAGATAAAGTCCTTCCATGCGCTATTTGGCGGATATTCAGTGAAGCACAACACATTTATTTAAATTCCCGAATGTTGCTTACGGCAAGTCGCGGCACGCCGCACGCTAAATTGCGGCATATCGCGGGAAAACACGCGCAGTCTTAATGGCCACATCTGTACTTATGTCTGTACTTTTGTATTTTTCTAATATTATACATTATATTTTATTATATTATATAATTTACTTTTGACTGAAAGACGATCTGTATTGAAGGAACGTGTGGAGATGGATAGAGGGATGGAACGTGTGGGGATGTATGGATGGATGGAACATGGAGATGGATGGATGGATGGATGGATGGAGGGAACGTGGGGATCGATGGAACGTGGGGATGGATGGATGGATGGATGGGTACTATATTGATCCTGAAAGAAATTCCAGATATCCAACATCCATAGAGACAGTAACACAAAGACATGTTGTAGATTGCACACTGTATATGTTACATATAGTCAGTATACACAGGATAATGTGAGAACAGACCAGAAGGTACTAGTGCAATGAAATCTAAGAACAAACACTGCAAGATATATAAGGATTATATAAATAAAAGCATATAAATAAATAAATAAAAAATGGTTAATTGCAGTTCAGTCATGATGTGTAATTTTATATGTGAAAAAGTGACAACAGTCCAGTATTAATTGTGCAAAGAGCAGCATCGAAGTGACAATGAATTTTGGAAATAAAAAAATGGCAAAGTATGCAATAATTAGACTGACTGAGCAGACCTTGAAGCTAACAGATAAGTTGTGCAAGTTACACAGTGATGTAAAAAGCAGATTAGCCTAGCATGATCTCCCAGTCCATAATTCTCATGTCATTGTAGTGAGATGTTGAAGAGCCGAATGGCTTTGGGGGCAAAAAAATTCTAAGCCTGTCCGTTGACCTGGAAATTATTAAAATAAAATCATTAATATTTTAATTTAAATTATTTATAAAAATGCAAGTGCTAATAATTAATAATATATAAAAAAATGTTTGCCCACTGCAGGACATGTTGCCACACATTTTAGGATAGACCTGAAAGTTATTGAAATAAATAAATAATTGTCATTGACTCCACCACAAATCGGAATCTGGAAGCCGAAATGCGAATATCCAACATCCAACTTCAAACCAACTTCACCGCAGTGATCAGTGACAAGGGCCCGGTTTCCCGAAAGCTTCTTATCGCTACGTAGCTCTTAAGTTGTCTTAAGTCTCTTAACGTTTTGGCGCGATTCCCGTAACGTTCATACTCTAAGTATCTGTTAGGTAAGTCACATGTTCGTAAGGTTGGTCTGAACCGACCTTAACTCACTCTTAGCGTAGTTTCAGCTCAAGATGCTAGTCACCGCCACTGAGCAGCAGTCTTTATAAATCAGCGTGTATGCAAGCATATTATGGCACGTTATCAAAGTCATATTAATGATGGAATATACTGTAGGCCTGTTTAAAAATTTTATTTTTTTTATATCAGAACTAATAGAGTGATTTTTAATTAGCCTATTTCATAATGTGACTAATGCATTAAAATTGGCGAACACTTTTAATATTAAACAGGTGGCAAACAATTTGGCAGTGATACAGCGTGTTGTTATGCTAAACCAAAGACGGCGCCGCCCGCGGAGCCATGTGTTTCATGTACATTTTTCCTTTAGGCAAAACTTTAGCCCTTTTCATATTTTTCCTGGGGTGGCTATTTTAAAAAAAGTTTCTCCTTCCAAGGCAACAGATTATGGAGCTTCTTGACCTGCTCAGACCTGCACTTCCCAGGCCAACGCGTCGTACTTACGCTCTACGTCCCGATGTCCAGCGGCTTGCTGCTTTTTGTTTTAAATATGTTTCATTGATCATTAGCCATCATTCATGACTGGATGGACTTGTCTTTTGGACTTGAGACATTTTATTGTATGATGAAATTTGGTTTAGTTAAACGAGAAAATTAACTTGGGAGCTTTAAACCCCGCATCCATTTATTATTCTGAGTGATTGTAATCCTTTATATCCTTTATACCCCTAGATACCCCTATATCTCACCAATGCGGTTTCACACGATGCTCGTAAGTACGGTTCATCATGCTTTACCGTGAGTTGTTGGTGCTGTGAGTACATTTACATCTTTCCATGCAAAAATTTAACGTTTATTTTTTTTGGCGGTCCTCGCGAAAGCTTACGGACCTTGCATAACTTCGCAGAACGTCAGCGAAACGTCGGCGGGTAATCGGGGCAGCTTATGATGCCTAACATCGTATCTCACCATGAGTCAAACCGCTTAGGTGAGATAAGGTAAACTTCTACTGTCATCTCATTGTATTCAATGAGACCGTGTGAGGGGTATGAAGCATTACAATCACTCATAAAAATTAATGGATGTGGGGTTTGAAACTCCCTAGTTTATTTTCTCATTTAACTAAACCAAATTTCATTTCACTGTAGACAGCGCCTTGTAACATCGGACGTAAGAGGCAGCAATATAAGACGACTACTAAGGGACGGTTCGAGAAACACACTTAGAAAAGTAATTAACTTACGTAAGATATATCTTAAGAGTCTTCTTAGTGCACTAAGAGTGTGCGTTATCGGGAAACCGGGCCCTGGTCACTCACACACACAGGCAGCGACACGTAAGATAAACACATACAGAAGGGTCATGATGTCCATAAGACTGTTGTGGATTCTCTGAAACAAAAGCATGAAAATGAGACACCTTTTGTCCATGTCTGGAATGTATGTATGTGTACATATTGTCACGGCATGCGCCTGTGATGGCCGTGCACCCAAATCTACTATCACGCACCTTCACGCCCCCGCCACCAAAGAGGAAAAGGCCGCGAGGAGGAAAGCGTTAAGGCCCCAGATCCCAGCCGGGAAAGCCGCCCAGCCGACGGACGTCAGCCCACAGAGATCTGGGAGGGGCCAGGCCGGCCATGGACAATGGGAGAAGCTGCGTCATGAGGAAGCGTGCAGGAGCGCTGCCTCCGTGTGCTCTGTTCTGCCACTCCGGCCACCGCCACCTATCGCCAGCTGTGTGCCCCCATGCCAGCATGACACTGCCCCCAGACCTGCACGTGCACTTCATCCCTTCTCCTTTCTTTCTGTCCTCACTCCTTTAACACTTTTCTTGCCCATTTATCCTAAATAAAGTATTCCTTTTCCCATAAGACCTCGCCTCGTGTCCGTGCTTCATGGTGCCACCCGTGCAACATGGGTCGAAACCGTTATAATATATATATATATATATATATATATATATATATATAAATAAAATCATGAACACTTTTATAGTGTTAGCTAGCTGTTAGTGGTCGCTCCTGTTTGCCTAAAATGTGAGTAGTGTAGGGAACAAATTAACAATGGATTTTTACTTTACTTTACTTTATTTTTACACCAAAGGTGTGGTAATGATAAATTTCCCATCAGTCACTGCGCCTCGCTGGAGCGCAAAACAAAGGAGCTCGAAAAGAAATTGACATACAGTATATATTGTCAATATTATTGAGGATTAAATAATTCTTGTAAATTAATCAAGTAGTTTATTTACGAGTTATTCAGTAGAATGCTCTACAGATGTGGCCATTGAGACTGCTCGTGTTTTCCCGCGGGATGCCTCAATTTAGCGCGCGGCGCGCCGCGACTTGCCGTAAGCAACATTCGGGAATTTAAATAAATGTGTTGTGCTTCACTGAATATCCGCCAGATGGCGCATGGAAGGACTTTATTTAAACGCCGGACCAAGTACTGTACAACGAAGAATTGTGTATAATTACTTAGTCTAAAACAATATTGTTCCCAATGCTGAAGCAAACATGAATTTTATTTTGCTTTACAACAAATATTTCATGATAAATGTGTGTATATGTGCTTCATATTTTTTTCATAATGATGAAATGAGATGCCCAAATTCGTGCTTTAAAATTCTTAATAAGTTTCTTATATTTTTTGTAATGTTTTAACAGGGACAAAACAGTGAAAGACATGGCAATGTCTCGGGTTTACATAGTGTTGAAATTAATTTAATTTCCTGATAGTAGGCTATCTGATAGTCTTAACTATGCGAATGTCCTGATTCGTGAATATGCCAACATATCTTATTTAAAACGTAGAAAATGTGTCGACATCATCAGAAGACATGAATGAACTATATATATTATATTTTTAAGTAAATATTATCTTATGACCACAAACTTCTTCAAGCTTTTTATAATAATCATCATATTTGCTGTTTGTGTCCAGCATTGAATAATTAATTCATCCATTATTTAACCACGGCTGGAAATAATAGCTGGAATGTGATGTGATTGTGAATTCATGACTGAAATAAAGCTGTTCGTCTTTTGTAAAGTACTTTCACTTTACAAAAGGCAGCGTTTTTATCAAAAGGTTGATAAACGTGTGTTGTACAATATATACACCGCGACAGCGCGCGCAGTTACTCACTTCTCACCTTTCATGTAGGTCTGCTCGGACTAATTCGTTTTAAACCCCTCAAAACTGCGTGTGTATACAGCTCAAAACCCCCATCAGTTATTAACAATAGCATCTATTTAGAAAAAATGCCCCAGTGATTTCGGAGCTTCAGGAAATCTCCCGGCGCTCTGCGCATAACACCGGGCCAACTCATGTCGGAAAGAATTTATAAACGGTTTCTAAACGTGGGCTATTGTTTTTTTTTTACTTATAGTATTTGTTAATTTAATTTAAATGAGGTTTGGGCTCAGGACTTCGATTCGGCATCGTGATTCTCCTCTTTAATTTACTCCATAGTTTTAATCAGCGCTCAGCCGCATGCGTGGAGTTTTCCAGAGCGCACCGGCAGAAGTAGACTAATGATTATGAACACGTCGGGAAAAACAGCAAGCAGACTGACTCTGACCATTTAAAAAAACGTTTGCGTTCATTTTCTGACGCGCTCAAGTTCACCAAAAACAATACAGAGCAGCGCACCTTATTTGCTTTCAAACATTTATAAAATCACGTTTTTTCGTTATTGTGAGTGCGCTTAAATAAAAGTTGAGTCTTATAAAGGCATGTAGTCTTATATAGTTTTATTATATAGTTTTTGCACATTAATCAGAGTCCTCATCTGTTACATTTTCGAGGACAATAGTTTTTTTTTCAGCCTGTCACGGCGTGCGCCCAAATCAATATCGCTCCTCGCTCACTAGTTAGGCCGCCTCTCCTTCAGATATGCGAAGAAGCAGGGCTGCAGAATTAGGCATGAATAGTGAAGAAGAGCTCTCCTTGCTAATGATCCCGGGTTCATCCGCGCTATAAAATACTCGGGGTTTGTTGGTTTACAGTGAATTTTACTACGCGGTGTGAGTGAGACGCGCGCACACAACGCAGAAGTGCGGCATGCAAACGGGGCAAATGGAACGCGCCCCAGAGACTTCAAAGAAGAGCCAGCGCGAGCGGACGGAGGCAGGAGCTGCTGTCCGCGGATGGCCGTCGTATTCGTATTTTATAGCGCAGGGTGCAAACCCGGGATAATTGGCATGGATAAGCTATGTCCAGCTCTGTACCAGCATGTCATGTGGGCATTATAAGACTAAAAAGTGGCAGCTGGCACGCCTAAAAATAGACGCAGGTTAATTTTTTTATAGTCTAAATTAAAATCCTCCTCTTTAGTGCCTCCTATTCCTATTAATCCTATTGTTCTTTTAGTGTCACTGCGTGTGCTTACAATGCCAGACAACATTCAAATGCAAATTATTCACTCTCCCCAAGTGTAAATCAGCTGTTCTCACCTATACATATTAACCTATACGTTCTCACATCTTTAAATTTTTAGATATTGATCCTTTCTCGATGCAGCGAATTTTCTGAGCAAATTAATAATAATTTTCATGAATGAAAAGCAGGAAGAAGAAAAGGTTACGCGAAAATAAGAAAAAGCTTTAGAGGTAAATGCTGTGAAATGCTTTAAATGAACAGATTCTGCCTATAACAGGTCAGGGACAGTGAGGCTGGACCCAGCAGCGCACCACATTCCACATCATAATACATGCTGATGATGACCAACACGTCTCCCCTCATCTACCAGAGCCAAGTAAAAAAAAATGGCAATCAAACAGAATAAAATTAGTAGCAGCACTAACTTGTGCTAGTTATTATGATGGTGGTCAATATTAATTGAAATAATGTTTCTCAGTATTATTTCGTATTAATATTGACTACCATAATAATTAAAATAAGTAACAAGTTTAGTAGCGTGAGCTACTGCTGCTACTGATTTTATTTCAGCTTACCTGTTCAGTTTTATTGCCATTCCTTTTAAAATATTGTCTTTATAGATTTATATGTTGTTTGTCTTGATGTTCTTTTTTTTTTCGTTTCTTTGACCCAATATATGTTCAGTGATACTTCAAATAACATGTTTAAATAGTATTGATTTCTGTATTGTGTTATATTTATATACTAGTAACTAGTGTTAAAAATGTATCTCTACATTAAAGAGCCAATGTATTATGGTGTGGGCTGCTGTGGGCCAGGAAGTCCAGGGACACTTTTTGGTCCCAGTCCGCCCCTGTAATAACGAATGGAGAAAGCGCAGTCAAAGCCTGGGGATTCTGTGTTCCGCTGGGGCCAGTCGTGAATAGCTGACACTTAGTGACAGCCAATGAAATTGAAGCATTTTTGTTGCTTTCCACGTGGTGTGGCGTTGCTTAAATAATATCTGTATAATATCCGTATATCCTATAAAATCGTCCAGACCCTGGTTCGAATCCCGCTCTTGGTGAAAATTTAATAAATGTGAATCCTTTGTTTTACACTTTTTGCTTATGATAATCATTAAATTATAGCAACTGTTAGGTGAGTGCTAATGTGTTTCATAGCTTAAGCAAAAAAAAATTCTCAATTGCAAACATGCATTTAGTACTGAAGCATAAGTTGATAACTTAATGGCTATATCTATGGCATTTTAGCGAATAGCACCAGCATATTAAGCACTGGTTGGGAATCGAACCCAGGTCTCCCGCATGGCGGGCGAATCACCTACCACTGAGCCACCAGTACTCGTCTGCGTTTAATGCGCATAAAAACAATAAAACAATACTGTTATAGGCTAACGTCATACATCTTTGTAGTCCTTTTGCACACGTGCGGGTGTGTTACAGTAATAATAATAATAAATTCGGAGAACTACTACTACTACTAATAATAATTCTGAATGAAAATGAAGAATAAATACATATCAGTTTGAGCTTGACACGTTTATGAGCTCTGTCGCTTGCCGTCAATGGGCGCCTAAGAGACATAACATTTTTCGGCTTCAGTAGACACACAATACTTTAGACTGAAACACGACTGCCCCCTACAGGTATTGAAGGGCATTTTCACAGCTTGCCACGCGCACTCGCGGCAAGTCGTGGGATCCCTTTTCCGAAAACGTGCGTTTTTAAAGGCCAGATCTGTATAGCAGCAGTGACAGGTAACCTGAGGTGATTATGTTACTATGGTAACGCACAGAGGACATGAGGTCTGCAGTGTTTCAAATGGGGGTATTTTGTCGAGGGAAGTTCCCTTAACTGCGGCGAGTAGGGAGCACCCTGTGAAGTACACTTCAGAATGGAACGCAGCCCCACCAGAGGCATTCCACAGTGTGCTTCAAAGCATGCTTCCTACTTCCGGTTCCCTGTGGAGTTAAAGGGATCTTACAGATTACTAGCCTAAATTATTGTAGGAATTTATTGTTTAAATATATTTGACTCAAAATATTACATTATTTAAAGATTCTTATTGTGTCACAGTAATATTACAACATCCTGAATAATAATAAATGGTGCACGAGAATAAAGTCAGGTCTCGTAGCCGTGTTATTGTCACTGTCCACTTTACACTACTAAGGTTAAACCTGAATTCCTTCTCACCACTTTTAGCCTGTCAAATTTCTTTATATTACACCAACAACAAGAGAAAATCCATCGAAGGTGACGACTTTGTGTGAGAAGAGTACTGGCAATGATGGCCTCGATACTTTAACATATGGTTCATTGATTTGTAACTAGTTAGCTCACCTAGTTGGTAAAATTTAATAAAACACAGGGGTTTCTAAACTTTTGGACTAATGTCTTACAAAAAGCAAACCTGTGTAACCTGGATCACATTTCAGAATGTCTGAGTTGTTAATAGCTACGTTCAAAGCTCAATTAACAGTCACAGTTTTTTAATTTTATTTATAAAACAAAAATAATATATACTCTAAATACTGTATGAATAAAATGTTTTTTTTTTATCATTTACCTCTACATAAGTGTTACATCAAGGTGTACTGTACGGTAAATGGTGTTTTTAGTATACACATGAATGCTGACATATGATGTCACCAAAAAAATAGATTACAGAACAAGATTCTGCAGAAGTGAAAAGACGGGCGTTGGTGACTCGGTAGTAGTTTCTTACCTTCCATGTGGAAGACTCGGGTTTGAGTCCCACCCAATGCTCAAACCTCCACAACACAAAAATCCACAACTTCTCTTTGGAAATTTCAGTCCTAAAACTACTGAACACTTACTGTCACAATCCTTCACAGTAAAATACCTGCATCAGCCGAGTCCAAGACCATCTTCATGGCCATCGAGTGGAACCAGACAAGTGCACAGGGTTAAGGGGTCAGGATCACTGGAAACACTGGAGTGCAGAGTTTAGAGAGAGAGAGAGAGAGAGCAGCGCATTTCAGTGTACCTACAGTCATACAGTATAATGGATAAGGTCAATGTATATTTTGCAGTGTGTCTGGAATTACATGTTCCACACATAAGTGCCTGTGTTATAATAAATCCTACCATTTTGCAGAGGGGCCGAGACCTTTCCCTCCAAACCTCTCTTTAAGAACTCTCTTTAGGAACTTTAAGCTGATCGGGACATAAGCACTGTTCCAGGTAAATCTTGTATGTGTGACTTCAGCTTGTTGTCTTTAGACAAGCAGGAAAGAGGAGCCACTGCTAACAGCTAACTAATATTGGGAGAGAGTTAATGAAAAATGAAAAGAATTGATTTTTTTATTTAATTTATTTAATGTTGAACCATATGTGAAAGAATGGACAATAAGTTTAATATTCAAAGCTAAAAGTGTTGATGAGTTCAGTAATATAATACAGTAGATATTAGAATATTAAAGTGCATTTAGAGATTACAACAAATTCACACAATTTATAGTCCTAATACATACTTATGCTTATTAATTTAAACTTGATTAAAAGAGAAAACAAAATGCACACAACAGAAATTGCAACAGTCAGGCATGGAGAGAGCTGTAGGACAAAGACATTCTTCAGAAAAAGGAAAACACTCATATGTGGAGCAGTCTCTGAGAGAGAGAAAGTCTATGCAAGCTAAAAGCAAATAACTAATCCCTCCTACTAGTCACAATAATGTTAATGAAGAGTTATTACAATGTAGTGTAATCAGGAGTCGTATATTACATACAAAATGTAACATATTATCCATTTGTTGTTCCAGTGCAGCTTACTTAACGTAAAGGTGTAAATGTAGTGTGTATCTCGTGTGTAACTGAGAAAATCCAGTTTACTGGAAAAATAAAAACACCCTACAAATGTGATGTCCTTCAGATGTATTTACAATATGCAGATGTATACACACTTCAAAAGTCGTTATCTAGGACCTTTATTAAAACTCAAATTGAAATATAGTTGCAAGCAACGATGATGGGCCCAAGCACCTGCGCCATCGCTACCGCGGTGCACCACACAAGCTGTGTGGATTTTGAGCATGTTAAGACCCATAAAAAGCCGCGGATGCTGACGTCATGGAAAATGATGTGACTCAGGATGTCATGAGCCACTTTTCAGTATAAGTATAAAGCATCGTTACAGCCGGACACGTCATTCTGGTCCCCAGGTTCAAATCCCACAACCACCAAGTTGCCGCTGTTGGGCCCTTGAGTGCGGCCCTTAACCCTCAGCTGCTCAAATGTGTAATGAGATAAAAATGTAAGTCGCTCTAGATAAGAGCGTCTGCCAAATGCTTAAATGTAAATGTAAATGAGTACTGTCTGCAAGATACAATTTCTAAGAGTTTTTGAGCATGCTAGGGGGCCGGATGATTGAAATAAAAATAATTTAAAGAATAATTCTTAGAAGTACAATAGGGCCTTCACACGCTATGACATCAGCACTAATTAAACATCTAAAACTTATCAGAGCGATGGCGAGGACATCATAGTCAGGTCATCATCGTGTGATGTCATAGTGCTTGGACCCTAAAAATGTCAGCAGTGTGTAGATTATGTTTCCTCTAAAGATGTTGGTAGCATCGTTGGTGCTGTCGTGTTGCCGTGTCAGTTCATTTCTTTGGACTCCTCTGTGTTTTTAGTCTGGAAATAGGCAGATTTTTTCTTCTTCAGAAGCCACACTCCGAGACCAAGTAACACCAGGCCCGGCAAAATGATCAGAATCCACAAGTAATGAAGGTTCTTTACACCGTTATCTGCAGAGACAGAAATTCATTGCTGTAAATAGTTCACTCTCAATGACATGACATTAGAAATGTTATTATAGATTTAAAACAGTCATTATGAAGTCTATTCTTCTTATTTTCATTGTTTTTATATTTTCATATTTCTCTTTCAAAAATGATATTTTATTTATTAAATATTATTCATGTGTAGAGTTTCAGCGTAGAACTACTTTTTCATATCGGTCATTAATATTGTTTCATATGTGTTGTCACTCACATAATCACATGACTGTGTGTGATTTTTCCATCAGTGAGCTGAACAACACAACACACACTTAAATAAGGTTTAATATTCACCTGAGGAATCTGGACTCTCTTCAGTTCGGTCTTTAGAGGAAAAAGAAATTAATATCACTTTTTAAAAAATGTCTTACTTTATTAACAATAACAATATATTTTTCTTTTGATGTGATATTTCAATAAGGTTTGATATTCACTCACCTGACGAATCTGTTCTCTCTTTAATTCTCTCTTCAGTTCGGTCTTTATAGAAAAAAGAAGATAAAATAAATGATATTAAATATCTGTGTTCTGATTGTGTGTGTGATTTTTACACATTATTTATTCTCACAAGTGATTTCTGTTTAAACACACAGTTCATTTGCTCCTGTTAATTTATTCACTAGTTCATTTACTCCTGTTAATTTATTCACTAGTTCATTTACTCCTGTTAATTTATTCACTGGTTCATTTACTCCTGTTAATTTATTCACTAGTTCATTTACTCCTGTTGGACGCAGCAAAAATATCTAATAATTGGGTGAACACAGGAATTTGAGAGACTTCGTAAAGGACCAGATTGTGACACTTTGTCTATTAGGAGGATGTCGGTGAGTGTGTGCTGAAAAAAATATTAACATTTGGGACAGGTGTGTGTGTGTGTGTGTGTGTGTCCTCTTTACTTAATCTAACACAGACAAGGACATCTTACCAGTTCTCTGTGTAAAACACTAAACTGTGCAGCACAGTCTCACATCAACATTAAATAATCTGTTCAGTTTAATAACATTCCAGTCATTATAAACTCTGTGTACTGATACTGTGTGTGTGTGTGTGTGTGTGTGTGTGTGTGTCAGACTCTCTATCTGAGATTAATACACTTACTGTAGACTGAGAGATGAACTTCCTGGACAAAGACAAATTTCTTTGGGTGTTCCAACAGCATGGAGCTTCTGTACTCAGCTTCATCAGTAACTCTGACGTTCTTCAACACCAGGGAACAGTTTCCTTTAAGCAGCTCGTCCTCAGGAACGTCCACACGCCCCTCGTATCCTTCATCCTGAAGTGAATCTTTACCCTTTCGCTCAAACACAACCTCACGCTCAATAGTCCACACAACATGAGGTGTTTGGACAGAGAGATCTCTCCATTCACACGGCAGGACGACTGTGGAGCCCACAGGAGCTGAAATGACGGGAAACCCGTTTTAGGAAATGATTATATTTATATCCTATATAATAAAATCTATATTTATCTTTTAAACTGGTGTTGTAGTATAGTGTTGTAATAAGGCTCGACTCAATAACGTTGTGTCCTAATGACAACTGGATTGACCCTTTAACTAGGCCACAAAAATTTGGTTGATTCACAGGAAATTATAATTTTTTTTACATTTGCAATTCATTCAAATGTAATAATGTTTTTTACATTTAACATTAATTCATCATCACCAAAGAAGTTGGTGGTATGGAGGCTCGGAACAATGTTTGAATTTCCGGTTCTGTATTTGGATTTTTAGAGGGAGTCACATGGGATTTCAATGAGTTAGTTATTGTTCGTATTAGTGAAGGTGAGGAAGTACATTAAATACAGGAAATATTAATTGCTTCTGTTTTAAGATCCGAAATATTAGCCACAGATTTCCTGCTTCAATTTTTCTTTGGCGGTTGTAAACCATCACCCGCGTTTATCTGACGCTGCAATATTCAAACATCATTTGTACGGATCTGAATACGCCACAGCCTTAACAACGCATTGCGATAGAACCCCTTTAAAAAAAAGGCTAATAGCAATCAGGGAGAATGAAGGGGCAAGTGTGTTTACACTGAGAATCATCTGTCATGTACTGTGTGTGTGTGTGTGTGTGTGTGTGTGTGTGTCATATGTGTGTGCACATTTCATATACATTTGTTTGAGCGATTAGTAATATACATGTATGTATGAGTGTTTTATATACGCATGTGTGTGTATGGAGTGTTTCATGTTTGCGTGTATGAGTTTGATTTAAGCTCTATAAGACACTTCATATTTTATTAAAGTTAGAGTCATTAAAGTTGTTATGAGAAAACCTGGGTCATGACTCAGTGGTTAAGGCGTCTGATACTGACCTTATTTCTAACTCTGTTATCTGATACGCTGAGACTTTTATAATTAGTCGGTGTTTCACACTGTATGATTGGCTTACCCGTGACTGAGAGTTGAGCTGCATTGATGGAATCTGTGGAAAAAAAAATCACAATCTACATGATTTGTAGAAACATACATATACAGTGCATTGCAAAAGTATTTATACCCCTTGAACTTTTCCACATTTCATCACATAATAACCACAAAGGTAAATTTGATTTTATTGGAAAGACAATGATAAATGGTTAACATATTTAATGAATAAAACTTTATAAACTGTGGTGTGCATTTGTATTCAGCCCCCTTTACTCTGATACCCCAAACTAAAATCCAGTGGAACCTTCAGAAGTCACCTGATAAGTAAATAAAGTCCACCTGTGTGTAAATAATCTCAGTATAAATACAGCTGTTCTGTGAAGCCCTCAGAGGTTTGTTAGAGAACATTAGTGAAGAAACAGCATCATAAAGCCCAAGGAACACACCAGACAGGGGAAGTGTTTAATCTGTCCATCATCTGAAAATAAAAAGAGTACGGCACAACTGTAAACCTACCAAGACATGGCCGTCCACCTAAACGGACAGGTCGGGCTAGGAGAGCATTAATTAGAGTAGCAGCCAAGAGAACAATGGTAACTCTGGAGGAGCTGCAGAGATCCACAGCTCAGGTGGAACAATCTGTCCACAGGACAAATATTAGTAGTCACCTCCACAAATCTGGCCTTTATAGAAGAGCAGTTAGAAGAAAGTAATTGTTCAAAGAAAGCCATAAAAAGACCCATTTGTAGTTTGTGACAGGCCATGTGGGGGGACATATGGAGCATGTGGAAGAAGATGCTCTGGTCAGATAAGAACAAAACATTTTGGCCTGAATGCAAAACACTGTGTGTGGTGGAAAACTGTGAAACATGGTGGTGGCAGCATCATGTTGTGGGGGTGCGTTTCTTCAGCAGAGACAGGGAAGCCGGTCAGAGTTGATGGGAAGATGGATAGAGTCAAATACAGGAGAATCTTAGAAGAAAACCTGTTAGAGTCTGCAAAAGACTTAAAACTGGGGTGGAGCTTCACCTTCCAGCAGGACAACGACCCTAAACACACAACCAGAGCTACAATGGAATGGTTAAAATCAAAGAATATTCATGTGTTGAAGGTCCAGACCTAAATCCAATTGAGAATCTGTGGCCAGACGTGAAAATTGCAGTTCATAGACGCTCTTCATCTAATCAAACTAATCTTAAACTATTTTGAAAAAAGGGCAAAACCAGCTGTAATTGCAGCAAAAGGTGATTCTACAAAGTATTGACTCAGGGGGTAAAAACAAATGTCTTAAATACAAGTCCACACTTATCGGATAGTTATTTGTTTAAAAAAATAAAAAAATGAAAAACATTTTCCTTCCACTTTTCCACCTTCTTTGTGTTGGTCCATCACATAAAATCTCAATAAAATGCATTTATGTTTGTGGTAGTTCAAGGGGTATGAATACTTTTGTAAGGCACTGTATAGACATAGATACTTTGACAGACAGACAGACATACTGTACAGATACAGTAGATAGATACGCATGTTGTAGTCAGTGTTAGGACACTTATAATTCTTACCCAGACATAAGATATACAGGACATACAGGAGGGTCGTGATGTCCATTAGACTGCTGTGGAGTTTGGATTTACTGAAACTAACAGATGGAAATGAGAAACAATGAGTCCATGTATGGAATATATAATCATCATTTATTATTGTGAAATTACATATTAAGGACAATTATTGATCATTTTATCTCTTATATACAGCACACACACACACACAATATATTGCCAAAAGTTTTCTCTAGTCTGCCTTTAAGTGCATATGAAATTTAGTAACATCCAATTCTTAATCCATGGGGTTTAATGATGTTGGCCACGCCCCCTTTGCAGCTATAACAGCTTAAACTCTTCTGTGAAGGCTTTCCACAAGGTTTAGGAGTGTGTTTATGGGACTTTTTGACTATCAATTAGTGCAGTGCAGTTTGCAAAGGGTATGAATAATTTTGGACATGACACTGTACATCATCTTGTACATCATCTTATTATATTTTGGAAGACGCTCGTGTCATTTCTAATCAAGAAAAAAAACTTGCTGGTTGAATAAAGGTGGGTCTTAAATCACAATATGGGGTATAAATAATTTCGGGATTGACACACATTATATACACTACCGTTCAAAAGTTTGGGGTCACTTTTTGTTTAGTGATTTATACTCACCTAAAGGATTATTAGGAACACCTGTTCAATTTCTCATTGATGCAATAATCTAAACAACCAATCACATGGCAGTTGCTCCAATGCATTTAGGGGTGTGGTCTTGGTCAAGACAATCTCCTGAACTCCAAACTGAATGTCAGAATGGGAAAGAAAGGTGATTTAAGCAATTCTGAGCGTGGCATGGTTGTTGGTGCCAGATGGGCCGGTCTGAGTATTTCACAATCTGCTCAGTTACTGGGATTTTCACTCACAACCATTTCTAGGGTTTACAAAGAATGGTGTGAAAAGGGAAAAACATCCAGTATGCGGCAGTCCTGTGGGCGAAAATGCCTTGTTAATGCTAGAGGTCAGAGGAGAATGGGCCGACTGATTCAAGCTGATAGAAGAGCAACTTTGACTGAAATAACCACTCGTTACAACTGAGGTATGCAGCAAAGCATTTGTGAAGCCACAACACGCACAACCTTGAGGCGGATGGGCTACAACAGCAGAAGACCCCACCGGGTACCACTTATCTCCACTACAAATAGGAAAAAGAGGCTACAATTTGCAAGAGCTCACCAAAATTGGACAGTTGAAGACTGGAAAAATGTTGCCTGGTCTGATGAGTCTCGATTTCTGTTGAGACATTCAAATGGTAAAGTCAGAATTTGGCGTAAACAGAATGAGAACATGGATCCATCATGCCTTGTTACCACTGTGCAGGCTGGTGGTGGTGGTGTAATGGTGTGGGAGATGTTCTCTTGGCACACTTTAGGACCCTTAGTGCCAATTGGGCATTGTTTAAATGCAACGGGCTACCTGAGCATTGTTTCTGACCATGTCCATCCCTTTATGACCACCATTTACCCATCCTTTGATATCCACTTCCAGCAGGATAATGCACCATGTCACAAAGCTCGAATCATTTTAAATTGGTTTCTTGAACATGACAATGAGTTCACTGTACTAAAATGGCCCCCCATAGTCACCAGATCTCAACCCAATAGAGCATATTTGGGATGTGGTGGAACGGCACCATAATGAAACTGGCTCTCATGAAGGCCATCCCAGGAGGGCGAGACCAAAACCTACCTCTGCCGCAGACGAGAAGTTCATTTAGAGTTATCAGCCTGAAAAATGACCAATTAACAGCACCTCAGATTAGAGGCGTTATGAAGTCCTTACAGAGCAGAAGTAGCAGAAACATCTCACCATTAACAGTTCAAAGGAGATGAATGCATTTTTTGCATGCCTTTACAATGTAGAAATAAATCGTCATGGAGTTAGAAAGTGACCCCAAACTTTTGAATGGTAGTGTATATAAGACATATATGATTTATATCACGAATTTAAAGACATATAATTATTATTTAAATGCATTTAAGAGAATAATTCTCTCCTACCACAAAGGATGCTGTTCTGCCTGCCAATGTGTAAATAGTTTATAGTGCAGGACCTGTAGGATCACAGAGAAGCAGAAACATTTTACCAACTCAAATGCAAATATAGAAATTAAAAAATTATTTAAAATTCAGGAGTCAGTGTGGTGAAAGTGAGAACTCTACTAATCATGAACTCTCTTATGTAATTCTGCAGGCCTTCTGCATGGCAGGCGAAAACACCTACCCCTGAGCCACCAGTGCTCTATACATTATGTACATTTATTATGTATTTGGTAAAAAAGGTGAGTATAACATGGTATATGTAACATATAATATGTTTAACCTAACTTGCTTTGTAGTTAGTGTTTTTTAGGATACAAGATTTTGCTACATAGCTCATACACACTTGCACGTATACTTGGTACACATTTAGAGCTCATGAACGACTTTCGCTCTGCATGTCATGGGCTCAATGAAACAGGAAGTCAGTTATTTTGGGTCGTTCGCAAAACACAACCGAAGGATTTTGATCTACTCCTCCTAGGGGATTTATATAATCACCACCAAACCGGGCTGATGTGATCTAAAGACACTGAGGATGCAAACTTGTAGAGGGATTTTTCACGGGGTCAGCCATGATAATGCCTTAAACTTACGCTGGAAAATGGTTAATAACATTGTGTGGCATTATACTGAGTGACATTAACTGCTTTTTAGCACAAATTTGAGGCATTATTACGGCGGAGGGTCCCCGGGGCTCCACCCATGTGCAGATCCTGACGCCTGACCCTCCCACCCGTCATATGTGGTTAACTGCCTGCTGCTCCTTACGCTGCTACATTGTAACGCCTGTGATTCACTCAGTATAACAACGTAAATGTTGATAATAACGATTCCTGCAGATACACTGAGTTTGGTCCAACCCACCCGCCAAGAAAACAGAGGTTCGGTTTTATAAATATAGATAACACACGTACATGATATACACAACCTTTTACAATTAGCCTGCAAACAGCTTACAGATATACACAATAGAATGTGTAAATAACATACGAGGAGTGTTCAAGTCAAACCGGGTCAAAATTCTCATAAATAATGGCTTAAACCCAATTTTACACTACGGATTACGGACTCAGCTGATTGACAAGTTGATGTTGAGTTTTGAACGAGCAGAATAAACACGGTTGTGTGTGTATCATTAACACTTTTACACGGTGTTAGCTAGCTGTTAGCTGTTAGCTCCTGTTGTCCTAAGAATTCGCCAGCCGTTACCTGTTCGTGTCGGTCTCCAACCAAAATATTTCCTTTTGTCTTCGAGTTATTTCGTTGCATATTTACTTGAGTTATTTTTTATCGTAATGCCTATTTTTGCCTTTATTTCTGAAAACAAGCGGATCTGACTGGTACAGTATCCGCACCGTTTATGGAAACAATCCAATTGGACGGTAGTCCCCTGGGAAGTGTCCTGCACAGTCATAGTAAGTGCGATTCGAAACCGCAGAAAGCGGGAATGTCAGGGGTGTAGGGAACAAGTGAACAACAGATCTACACTTCACCGGAAATGGGAATGAAAAATCTCCCATCATACCCTGCGCCTCACTGGAACCCTAAAATGGAGCTCAAAAAGTGATTGACATACGTATTATCCTCATTATCGAGGACAAAAATTATTATTGTAATTTGATCGAATAATAAATTTACGAGTTATACACGTGGGACGGGGAATTCGGCGCAGGGGAATTGCGCGCCCCCAGTGGGCCACTTGTGCTACTGTTCACCCACTAACAGAGAACGTGAGCTGGGTTTAGACCGTCCCATCTTTTGGGTACAATCGCGCACGTTCTAGCTCCATCTCACTGATGGGGCGGTAGTGTGTATAACTCATAAAAAAATTATTTGATTCATTTACAATAATTATTGTACAGAGTCAGCGACGGGTATCTTATGTTACCATGGTAACGCACGGAGAAAGTGATGTATGCGCTTGTGACGTTCCAGGGTTTTTCAAATGGTGGAATTTTGTCACACATTCCCTGAACAGGAAGTAGGGAGCACAGTGAAGTATATTTTGGAATGTAATGCAGCCCCACCAGAGGCATTCCACGGTGTGGAGGTATTAATGGGAAGTTTGGATCATTTTAGTGACTCATCAAAATGAACAAATCTTTTTTTTTAATTATTTAGTTTATTTCATTCTTTAGTTCAGAAATCAAATAAAATGTTGCATTTTTAATAAACAGACCCATATCACATCTACATACAAAAATTTTGGCTGTAGTTCAAGTAATGAAAATATTACATTTTGATAAATATGATAGATTATTATAAACAGATTGAGCAGTTCACCTCTCATATCTACTGGTCTAAATTGTTCTTTTTTTTGTCACGTGACTCTCATAGACACTATACAGTGCATTACACAGGAAACAGAATTGAACGATTCTTCTCATGAGTCTCCTAGTCCAAGTCGTTCGTACTGCTTCATGAGTTCTATATGTTTAAAATAATCAATCCTATCTCTTGACCTAGCAGATGTTTTTTCCTGTACTGTATACCTGTGTGTATAAATAATAGACAACTCTCTGACCGAGTAACTTTATTATTAAAGAATATACTTTATGATGTTTCTCTGGTGCTAAGGCAGACATGTTTTGGACGGGTGAACTGAAACTTGAAATAAAGCAGCTGGTTTTCCGTCTCTTTTTCTGGTGGTAAAAACCACAGGCTGTGCACAAGACAAAAACCCACAACTTCTCTTTTCATTAGATCTATTCAAGTATTGAGAATATCAAAGGTTAATACACACGCCTAAACTCATCCAAAAATGATAATTAAGATTGCTAATAAGCCAGTAATGAGGTCAACATCAGCAGAAGCTTTTAAAAATGCATTTGTAATGTTGTAGGTTATAAAAGCATTATGGTTTTGAGGTAATTTCTTCATTTTAACTGAACATTTTCACTTCCTATGGTTTGAAATCTCACTTAACAAGGCTGAACACCCAGTGCAGTACACTTTGCAGGGAAGTTTAAGCTGATCGGGACATAAGCACTGTTCCAGGGAAACCCTGTATAGAGGAGCTATTGCTAACAGCTAACTAAGATTGGGAGAGTGTTAATGAAAAATCAAAATAATTGATTTATTTATTTAATTTATTTAATGTTGAACCATATGTGAAAGAATGGATAATAACTTTAATGTCCAAAGCTAACAGTGTTGAGGAGTTCCGTAAAATAATACAGTAGATATTAGAACATTAAAGTGCATTTAGAGATTACAACAAATTCACACAATTTATAGTCATAATTTATACTCATGTTTTTTAATTCAAACTTAATTTAGAGAGAATACCAAATGCATGCGATAGAAATTGCATTGGTGAGAGCTGTAGAACAAAGAACAAAATTCTTCAGAAAAAGGAAAACACACACATACACACTTATATATATATATACAGTGAGCTCAATAAGTATTTGTTCACCCTGTGATTTTCAGTGGTGTCAAAAGTATTCACATTTATTACTTAAGTAGAAATATAGATATTAGGGTTTAAAAAGACTTTTTTAGAAGTTAAAGTATCAATACAAGCTTTTTACTCAAGTGTAAAAGTACTGGTTTCAAAACTACTTAAAGTATAAAAGTAAAAGTAACGCGAGGGGGAAAAAAGCATTAAGGATAAAAGCTTAGGCTGTGCCACCGGCCTATATACTGCACTAACACCTTATAAAAAAAAGAAAAATTTGTTGTTTTTTTGTTGTATTTTTTAACGGCCATAGTGATTTGGGATACTGTATATGGCAATTAAAAAAGAATGCATTTTAGTACAATGCAAATACATTAAAGAACTATATATGTGTACTACTGAGCATTAACATGTTTTATGGAGAAGAAGATATGATAACTAGTTGCCTATAAGTATTTTAATGGTGCAAAAAGTCAAACTTCAGAGGCATGTCATCGGTAACCTTTATTGGAATGTAAATGTAAATGTCTACTTATCACAACCTTATCAACCAAAAATGCTATTTTATTCAAACGTACTTGCTGGAGTGTGTGACGTGACATTATGTGCAGGTGCGATGGATCGCGTACCAACCAATAGGCTGTCGGAATGGTATGTTTATACTTCTCATCCAACCACAATCAAATTCACTCCATCCAGATGGCGCAAAAAAAAAACAGTGAAACAACGTGGACTCAATCACTGTGCTTGTTGTAACTGAAAAAACGCTGCAACTGCTTCAAAGTCTTTCCTCTCCGTGACGCTGAAATCCGACACGACACCACGTTAGGTTACGTCTTGACTCATTTGCATATCGACGGTCATTAGATGTTGACCGAGGGCTCAGGGGAGGTGTGTGTGTGTGTGTCTGTCTGTGCGCGCGTGCGCCTACTTCGTGTACTTTTATAAACATTCTACATATAAACAAACAACATACAGCTTTTTTTCTTTCTCAGAGTTAAACGGGAAAGTGAAGTTGTTTAGCTGTTTAGTGTCACTATGCAGATGTTACACACAGTGTAGTTACCGAAATCTTTGATTTAGTTCTCATTCAGTACACCAGAACTCAGAACTCATTCAGTTCTCATTCAGTGAACCACGTTCCCGCCGATTAGGCGCGTGGTCCGTTGCCTAGCAACACTGAACGAAACGAGGCATAATCGTAGTGTTTGCTTCGGTTATGACATAGCATAGTTTATTATCTGCTGTGGTAGATCTGATTTATTCAAATTCAATAATGAGGCTTTATATCCTCAGGAGGGGTCATTACATATGTAATATGTAAAACAATATTGTTTTAGAGATAATTTCACGGAAGCTTCTAACAGAACGAACAAACTAATTAATTTTCTCAAAACCTTATAAAATTAAGTAAAGCGAAATTCCGTAAATGTCCTTATAAAATATCGCTGATTATCAACACCAGAACGAATGGCGAATTGTCGATATTTTACGGAAGCATATATATATATATATATATATATATATATATATATAAACTGCATATATGGAATGAAACCTGAGATAGTTACATATACGCACTGAATGATGCATAAATAGTATGCGCGATCCCTTGCGCCATCTGCTGAGAGAAATGAGAATCGCAGGTTGGAAAAGACAGGAAACGTCATGCCGCCGCGCAGCTGTCAGCGATTTCACGTAAATAAGAGCAAAATAGCTTTATACTGGCTTTTACTGGTGCGATTTTAAAAATGTAAGCATACAGGGTGATTAAGCTCACAGAACTAGGAAAAGTCATGAAAGGAGGGTCCTGGAAATTGATCGAGTGTGAAGTATTATTATTTTTTTACCCCCTTGCGGTCAAATGGCCGCTGCTCGGCGCTTCTAGTGTTAAGTGATACAGATGATAAATTAATCACATCACATCAGAACCTAGAATACTTTACTCCCCTTGAAGCGAGTGAACTAATTTCACTCATCTCCTCTTCAAAATCGTCAACCTGTGAATTAGATCCTATACCGACACATTTTCTCAAGCAGATAGTTCCAGCAATAACAGAACCCCTGTTAAAAGTAATTACCTGTTCACTCAGCAGTGGGTATGTTCTTAAATCCCTTCAATTAGCAGTTATTAAACCACTAATCAAAAAACCTGACCTTGACCCCTGTCAGCTTTCCAATTACAGGCCGATATCAAACCTCCCGTTTATCTCTAAAATTCTGGAAAAAGTAGTATCACAACAGCTATGTTCATATCTACATAGCATACATGAACTGTATCAGTCAGGATTTAGGCCTCATCACAGCACAGAGACAGCACTCGTTAAAGTAGTAAATGACCTCCTAGTGGCCTCTGATCAGGGTTGTGTCATATACTTGTGTTACTCGACCTCAGTGCAGCTTTTGACACTATTGATCATGGTATTCTCTTTCACAGATTAGAAAATGTAGTAGGAATTAAGGGAACGGCCCTCTTATGGCTCAGATCCTATTTGACTGATCGTTATCAGTTTGTAGATTTAGATGGTGACCATTCCTCATGTTCTCAAGTTGAGTTTGGTGTTCCACAGGGTTTTGTTTTAGGCCCACTGCTTTTTTCCCTTTACATGCTTCCTCTAGGCAACATAATTCGTAAACATGGTATTAGTTTTCATTGTTATGCTGATGACACACAATTATACGTTTCAGCAAAACCAGATGAGAAAAACCAGCTTACTAAAGTTGAGCAATGTGTGCAGGACATAAGAGATTGGATGTTAATTAATTTCCTTCTGCTTAATCCTGATAAGACAGAAGTTCTAGTCATAGGACCACAAGCAGCTAGAAGTAAGCTTTCTGATCACACTGTGATTTTAAATGGCCTTTCTGTTCCATCAAGTGCAACAGTAAAAGACCTCTGTGTGATTATAGATTCAAGCCTTTCATTTGAAGCACATGTAGATAATATTACCAGGATAGCATTCTTTCACCTCAGAAATATTGCCAAGATAAGAAATATATTGTCACTAAACGATGCAGAAAAACTAGTTCATGCTTTTATCACGTCTAGGTTGGATTATTGTAACGCCTTACTGTCTGGTTGTTCAACTAGGTGCTTAAACAAGCTTCAATAAGTCCAGAATGCAGCAGCGAGAGTCCTCACTCAAACCAGAAGATATGAGCACATCATCCCTATCTTATCCACACTGCATTGGCTTCCTGTGAAATTTTTGCATCAATTTTAAAATACTACTCTTGACGTATAAAGCATTAAATGGTTTCGCGCCGCAGTATCTGAGTGAACTGCTAGTGTCTTACAATCCGCCACGCCTACTTCGATCAAAGGATGCAGGCTGCTTGTCAGTACTTATTCAGTACGCGTATTATTAAAACTACAGCAGGGGGCAGAGCTTTTTCTTACAAAGCCTCAAAGTTATGGAATAGTCTTCCAAATAGTGTTCGGGACTCAGACACAGTGTCAGTGTTTAAGTCCAGGCTAAAAACCTTTTTATTTAGCCAAGCATTTTTATGAATAGATTAGCGTTAGGTAAAGGAGCAGATCTGGGGGACTCTTGGACGTAGAGTATTAGGTGAACTGGTATGTTTGGATGCTGTCTTCCCCACTCATTGATCACTCAGGTTTGTTGATGGTGAGGTGATTGGTTGCCTTACATCTCTGGAAGCCCTCATGTTTGTGTTTCCTTCTGGCTCTCCCTTTTTAGTGATGCTGTCATAGTTAGTCCTGCCGGAGTCTCTGCTTGCACTCTGCACTAAATATACATTTACTTTTTACATTGCTCGACTGTGACTATACCTAACTGTTATTTCTCCATCTGTTTGCTCTGTCCTTTTCTGCTCTCTCCTCTTTCTCTCTCTCTTACTCTCTCCTTTTTCCTCTACCAATCTCTCTGTCGAGCTATACATGTCGCTCCTGAGCTGCCAGTGATCCAGACCCCCTCTGCCCGCTGGACCTGTCTAACTCATCCTGGAGTCCTGCTTCTGGTTGGAGATCTCATCACATGGATGCCCCCGTGTGGTCTGCCTGGAATGCGTGTGGTGACTGGGGATGGTTCCACTTTTCCATGAAGGGGGTCCTGTCCTCGACTGATGCAGACAGCTGTTCTCTGAGGACCTGTGACTTCAGTCGCTTAATAGTTCAGGACTGGAATTTTTCACAGTCTACCTGAGCCTCCAGGAACAAACTGGACTTTAATCTTACACATCTCCTCTTACACTGAACTTCCAGTCTCGCATATTATTATGCACATCAATCCCTGCTATCTGTTTCACCCAGATGAGGATGGGTTCCCTGTTGAGTCTGGTTCCTCTCAAGATTTCTTCCTATTACCACCTCAGGGAGTTTTTCCTTGCCACTGTCGCTGTCGTCCTAGGCTTGCTCATCAGGGACAATCATATAATTTTGATTCATACACATTCACATTTCATACAAACTTAATTCTTTTGATTGTGTAAAGCTGCTTTGTGATGATGTAAATCGTTAAAAGCGCTATACAAATAAAATTGAATTGAATCGAATAGTTCTGGGCTGATTCTTCACCATTCTTAGCATCATTGATACCCCACAAAAAGGGATCTTCCGTGGGGCCCCAGTCCTAGGGACATTGACAGTCATCATTTGCTCCTTCCATTTTATAATAATTCCTCCAACAGTTTTTTCACCAAGCTGCTTGGCAATTGCCCTGTAGCCCTTTCCAGCTTTGTGAAGGTCTTTTGACAGCTCTTTGGTTTTGCCCATGTTGCTACTTAGACTTTGGCTGATTGTGGGGTGCACAGGTGTCTTTATGACAGCTAACGACCTCAAACAGGTGCTACTAATTTTGAATCATGAGCAGAGTGTAGCTGGACTATTTAAAAGCAAAATAACAGGTCTTTGATGGTCAGAAATCTTATTAATTAAATCGTAAATTCTTTTTACTTTTTACATTAATTTGACACAGTAATTTACAACTAAATTGTTCAAAAATCATACAATTTGATTTCCAAATTTTTCTTTTTAGATTCTCTCTCTCACAGTGGAAATACACCTATGCTGTAAATTTTTGACCCTCCATGATTTCTAAGCAAGAGAACTTGCAAAATCACCAGAGGTGTCAAATAACAAAGTACAAATACTTCGTTACCTTACTTAAGTAGAAATTTGGGGTATCTATACTTTATTGGAGTAATTATTTTTCAGCCGACTTTTTACTTCTAGTCCTTACATTCTCACGCAATTATCTGTACTTTCTACTCTTAACATTTTAAAAATAGTCTCGTTAATCCTATTTTATTTCAGCTTGTCATTCAAAAAACAAAGAAAAAAAACATCGGGATAAATTGCGCCATCTGGATGGAGTGAATTTGATTGTGGTTGAATGAGAAGTATAAACATACCATTCCGACACCCTATTAGTTGGTACGCGATCCATCGCACCTGCACATGACGTCAAGTCACACACTCCAGCAAGTACGTTTGAATAAAATAGCATTTTTGGTTGATAAGGTTGTGATAAGTAGACATTTACATTTACATTCCAATAAAGGTTACCGATGACATGCCTCTGAAGTTTGACTTTTTGCACCATTAAAATACTTATAGGCAACTAGTTATCATATCTTCTTCTCCATAAAACATGTTAATGCTCAGTAGTACACATATATAGTTCTTTAATGTATTTGCATTGTACTAAAATGCATTCTTTTTTAATTGCTATATACAGTATCCCAAATCACTATGGCCGTTAAAAAATACAACAAAAAAACAACAAATTTTTCTTTTTTTTATGAGGTGTTAGTGCAGTATATAGGCCCGTGGCACAGCCTAAGCTTTTATCCTTAATGCTTTTTTCCCCCTCGCGTTACTTTTACTTTTATACTTTAAGTAGTTTTGAAACCAGTACTTTTACACTTGAGTAAAAAGCTTGTATTGATACTTCAACTTCTAAAAAAGTCTTTTTAAACCCTAATATCTATATTTCTACTTAAGTAATAAATGTGAATACTTTTGACACCACTGAAAATCACAGGGTGAACAAATACTTATTGAGCTCACTATATATATATATATATATATATAAGTGTGTATATGTGTGTTTTCCTTTTTCTGAAGAATTTTGTTCTTTGTTCTACAGCTCTCACCAATGCAATTTCTATCGCATGCATTTGGTATTCTCTCTTAATTAAGTTTAAATTAAAAAACATGAGTATAAATTATGACTATAAATTGTGTGAATTTGTTGTAATCTCTAAATGCACTTTAATGTTCTAATATCTACTGT
The DNA here is from genome assembly GCF_024256425.1 of Clarias gariepinus. Taxonomy (NCBI): domain Eukaryota; kingdom Metazoa; phylum Chordata; class Actinopteri; order Siluriformes; family Clariidae; genus Clarias; species Clarias gariepinus. The sequence goes on from NC_071101.1 coordinate 5,635,027, forward strand.
ATTATATTACGGAACTCCTCAACACTATTAGCTTTGGACATTAAAGTTATTATCCATTCTTTCACATATGGTTCAACATTAAATAAATTAAATAAATCAATCAATTATTTAAATTTTTCATTAACACTCTCCCCATCTTAGTTAGCTGTTAGCAATAGCTCCTCTATACAGGATTTCCCTGGAACAGTGCTTATGTCCCGATCAGCTTAAACTTCCCTGCAAAGTGTACTGCACTGGGTGTTCAGCCTTGATAAGTGAGATTTCAAACCAAAGGAAGTGAAAATGTTCAGTTAAAATAAAGAAATTACCTCAAAACCATAATGCTTTTATAACCTACAACATTACAAATGCATTTTTAAAAGCTTCTGCTGATGTTGACCTCATTACTGGCTTATTAGCAATCTTAATTATCATTTTTTGGGCGACTTTAGGCGTGTGTATTAACCTTTAATATTCTTAATACTTGAATAGATCTAATGAAAAGAGAAGTTGTGGGTTTTTGTCTTGTGCACAGCCTGTGGTTTTTACCACCAGTAAAAGAGACGGAAAACCAGCTGCTTTATTTCAAGTTTCAGTTCACCCGTCCAAAACATGTCTGCCTTAGCACCAGAGAAACATCATAAAGTATATTCTTTAATAATAAAGTTACTCGGTCAGAGAGTTGTCTATTATTTATACACACAGGTATACAGTACAGGGAAAACATCTGCTAGGTCAAGAGATAGGATTGATTATTTTAAACATATAGAACTCATGAAGCAGTACGGACGACTTGGACTAGGAGACTCATAAGAAGAATCGTTCAATTCTGTTTCCTGTGTAATGCACTGTATACATTTACATTTACATTTAGGCATTTGGCAGACGCTCTTATCCAGAGCGACTTACATTTTTTATCTCATTACACATCTGAGCAGTTGAGGGTTAAGGGCCTTGCTCAAGGGCCCACCAGTGGCAACTTGGTGGTTGTGGGGTTTGAACCTGTGATCTTCCGAACCGTAGTCCAATGCCTTAACCACTGAGCTACCCCTGGCCCCTGTATAGTGTCTATGAGAGTCATGTGACAAAAGAAAGAACAATTTAGACCAGTAGATATGAGAGGTGATCTGCTCAATCTGTTTATAATAATCTATCATATTTATCAAAATGTAATATTTTCATTACTTAAACTACAGCCAAAATTTTTGTATGTAGATGTGATATGGGTCTGTTTATTAAAAATGTAACATTTTATTTGATTTCTGAACTAAAGAATGAAATAAACTAAATGATTAAAAAAAAAAGATTTGTTCATTTTGATGAGTCACTAAAATGATCCAAACTTCCCATCAATACTTCCACACCGTGGAATGCCTCTGGTGGGGCTGCATTACATTCCAAAATGTACTTCAGTGTGCTCCCTACTTCCTGTTCAGGGAATGTGTGACAAAATTCCACCATTTGAAAAACCCTGGAACGTCACAAGCGCATACGTCACTTTCTCCATGCGTTACCATGGTAACATAAGCATCTCGGATACCCGTCGCTGACTCTGTACAATAATTATTGTAAATGAATCAAATAATTTATTTACGAGTTATACACACTACCGCCCCGTCAGTGAGATGGAGCTAGAACGTGCGCGATTGTACCCAAAAGATGGGACGGTCTAAACCCAGCTCACGTTCTCTGTTAGTGGGTAAACAGTAGCACAAGTGGCCCACTGGGGGCGCGCAATTCCCCTGCGCCGAATTCCCCGTCCCACGTGTAGAACTCGTAAATTTATTATTCGATCAAATTACAATAATAATTTTTGTCCTCGATAATGAGGATAATACGTATGTCAATCACTTTTTGAGCTCCATTTTAGGGTTCCAGTGAGGCGCAGGGCATGATGGGAGATTTTTCATTCCAACTTCCGGTGAAGTGTAGATCTGTTGTTCACTTGTTCCCTACACCCCTGACATTCCTGCTTTCTGCGGTTTCGAATCGCACTTACTATAACTGTGCAGGACACTTCCCAGGGGACTACCGTCCAATTGGATTGTTTCCATAAAGGGTGCGGATACTGTACCAGTCAGATCCGCTTGTTTTCAGAAATAAAGACAAAAATAGGCATTACGATAAAAAATAACTGAAGTAAATATGCAACTAAATAAATCGAAGACAAAAGGAAATATTTTGGTTGGAGACCGACACAAACAGGTAATGGCTGGCGAATTCTTAGGACAACAGGAGCTAATAGCTAACAGCTAGCTAACACCGCGTAAAAGTGTTAATGATACACACATAACCGTGTTTATTCTGCTCGTTCAAAACTCAACATCAACTTGTCAATCAGCTGAGTTTAGATCCGTAGTGTAAAATTGGGTTTAAGCCTTTATTCAGGAGAATTTTGACCCGGTTTGACTTGAACACTCCTCGTATGTTATTTACACATTCTATTGTGTATATCTGTAAGCTGTTTGCAGGCTAATTGTAAAAGGTTGTGTATATCATGTACGTGTGTTATCTATATTTATAAAACCGAACCTCTGTTTGCTTGGCGGGTGGGTTGGACCAGTCAGGAATCGTTATTATCAACATTTACATTGTTATACTGAGTGAATCACAGGCGTTACAATGTAGCAGCGTAAGGAGCAGCAGGCAGTTAACCACATATGACGGGTGGGAGGGTCAGGCGTCAGGATCTGCACATGGGTGGAGCCCCGGGGACCCTCCGCCGTAATAATGCCTCAAATTTGTGCTAAAAAGCAGTTAATGTCACTCAGTATAATGCCACACAATGTTATTAACCATTTTTTAGCGTAAGTTTAAGGCATTATCATGGCTGACCCCGTGAAAAATCCCTCTACAAGTTTGCATTCTCAGTGTCTTTAGATCACATCAGCCCGGTTTGGTGGTGATCATATAAATCCCCTAGGAGGAGTAGTTTAAAATCCTTTGGTTGCATTTTGCAAACGACCCAAAATAACTGACGTCCTGTTTCATTGAGCAACATGACCCGTGTCCGAATATAATATTTATAATATATATGTACTGTACTATATAATACTATATATATACTGTATGTATTAATACATATAATATTTACATATTAGTAATATGTTACATATACCATGTTATACCATGTGTGTGTGTGTGTGTAGACCGGTTAAAAATAAGTCTAAAATCTGTGCAATCGGCACTTAATACTGCAAATACTGTATATCCACTGATCTTTTAAAGAGCAGATAATTATTTAAAAGACAGAATTACATGAGAGGGTTTATGATTAGTAGAGTTGGAGACAAATGAATCAGTATCACTCTTACCACACTGACTCCTGAATTGAGTTTTTAAATAATTTTTGAATTTCTATATTTGCATTTGAGTTGGTAAAATGTTGCTGCTCCTCTGTGATCCTACAGGTGCTGCACTATGAACTATTTACACACTGGCAGGCAGAACAGCATCCTTTGTGGTAGGAGAGAATTAATTTCTTAAATGTATTTAAATAATAATTACAGTGGTGTGAAAAACTATTTGCCCCCTTCCTGATTTCTTATTCTTTTGCATGTTTGTCACACTTAAATGTTTCTGCTCATCAAAAACCGTTATCTATTAGTCAAAGATAACATAATTGAACACAAAATGCCTTTTTTTAAATGAAGGTTTACGTTATTAAGGTTATTAAAATAACTTAACTGTGGTTTATCACACCTGAGTTCAATTTCTGTGGTCACCCCCAGGCCTGATTACTGCCACACCTGTTTCAATCAAGAAATCACTTAAATAGGAGCTACCTGACACAGAGAAGTAGACCAAAAGCACCTCAAAAGCTAGACATCATACCAAGATCCAAAGAAATTCAGGAACAAATGAGAACAAAAGTCATTGAGATCCATCAGTCTGGTAAAGGTTATAAAGCCATTTCTAAAGCTTTGGGACTCCAGCGAACCACAGTGAGAGCCATTATCCACAAATGACAAAAACATGGAACAGTGGTGAACCTTCCCAGGAGTGGCCGGCCGACCAAAATTACCCCAAGAGCGCAGAGACAACTCATCCGAGAGGCCACAAAAGACCCCAGGACAACATCTAAAGAACTGCAGGCCTCACTCGCCTCAATTAAGGTCAGTGTTCACGACTCCACCATAAGAAAGAGACTGGGCAAAAACGGCCTGCATGGCAGATTTCCAAGGCACAAACCACTTTTAAGCAAAAAGAACATTAAGGCTCCTCTCAATTTTGCTAAAAAAACATCTCAATGATTGCCAAGACTTTTGGGAAAATACCTTGTGGACCGACGAGACAAAAGTTGAACTTTTTGGAAGGTGCGTGTCCCGTTACATCTGGCGTAAAAGTAACACAGCATTTCAGAAAAAGAACATCATACCAACAGTAAAATATGGTGGTGGTAATGTGATGGTCTGGGGTTGTTTTGCTGCTTAAGGACCTGGACGGCTTGCTGTGATAGATGGAACCATGAATTCTACTGTCTACCAAAAAATCCTGAAGAAAAATGTCCGGCCATCTGTTCGTCAACTCAAGCTGAAGCGATCTTGGGTGCTGCAGCAGGACAATGACCCAAAACACACTAGCAAATCCACCTCTGAATGGCTGAAGAAAAACAAAATGAAGACTTTGGAGTGGCCTAGTCAAAGTCCTGACCTGAATCCTATTGAGATGTTGTGGCATGACCTTAAAAAGGCGGTTCATGCTAGAAAACCCTCAAATAAAGCTGAATTACAACAATTCTGCAAAGATGAGTGGGCCAAAATTCCTCCAGAGCACTGTAAAAGACTCGTTGCAAGTTATCGCAAACACTTGATTGCAGTTATTGCTGCTAAGGGTGGCCCAACCAGTTATTAGGTTCAGGGGGCAATTACTTTTTCACACAGGGCCATGTAGGTTTGGATTTTTTTTCTCCCTAAAAAATAAAAACCATCATTTAAAAACTGCATTTTGTGTTTACTTGTGTTATCTTTGACTAATAGTTAAATGTGTTTAATGATCAGAAACATTTTGTGAGACAAACATGCAAAAGAATAAGAAATCAGGAAGGGGGCAAATTGTTTTTCACACCTCTGTATATGTCTTTAAATTCGCAATATAAATCATATCTATCTTATATACACTACCATTCAAAAGTTTGGGGTTACTTTCTAACTCCATGTTCGTTTCTGATTTTAATTTCTTTCTACATTGTAAAGAAATGGTGAAGGCGTCCAAAAAATGCATTAATCTCCTTTTAACAGTTGATATTGAGATGTTTCTGCTACTTCTGCTCTGTAAAGACTTCATAACGCCTCTAATGTGAGGTGCTGTTAATTGGTCATTTTTCAGGCTGATAACTCTAAATGAACTTCTCGTCTGTGGCAGAGGTAGGTTTTGGTCTCGCCCTCCTGGGATGGCCTTCATGAGAGCTAGTTTCATTATGGTGCTTGACGGATTTTGCAAATGTTCTTGACAATACTGTTAGTTGAAAAAACAACTAACTGTTGTTTTTGTTGTTGTTACATAATTACCTAATAATACCTTTATTTTATAGTTTTGAAATCCCCAGTATTGTTGTAGAATGTAGAAAATACACTCACCTAAAGGATTATTAGGAACACCATACTAATACGGTGTTTGAACCCCTTTCGCCTTCAGAACTGCCTTAATTCTACGTAGCATGGATTCAACAAGGTGCTGAAAGCATTCTTTAGAAATGTTGGCCCATATTGATAGGATAGCATCTTGCAGTTGATGGAGATTTGTGGGATGCACATCCAGGGCACGAAGCTCCCGTTCCACCACATCCCAAAGATGCTCTATTGGGTTGAGATCTGGTGACTGTGGGGGCCATTTTAGTACAGTGAACTCATTGTCATGTTGAAGAAACCAATTTGAAATGATTCGAGCTTTGTGACATGGTGCATTATCCTGCTGGAAGTAGCCATCAGAGGATGGGTACATGGTGGTCATAAAGGGATGGACATGGTCAGAAACAATGCTCAGGTAGCCTGTGGCATTTAGACGATGCCCAATTGGCACTAAGGGTTCTAAAGTGTGCCAAGATAACATCCCCCACCATTACACCACCACCACCAGCCTGCACAGTGGTAAAAAGGCATGATGGATCCATGTTCTCATTCTGTTAACGCAAAATTCTGACTACCATTTGAATGTCCCAACAGAAATCGAGACTCATCAGACCAGGCAACATTTTTCCAGTCTTCAACTATCCAATTTTGGTGAGCTCGTGCAAATTGTAGCCTCTTTTTCCTATTTGTAGTGGAGATGAGTGGTACCCGGTGGGGTCTTCTGCTGTTGTAGCCCATCCGTCTTAAGGTTGTGCGTGTTGTGGCTTCACAAATGCTTTGCTGCATACCTCGGTTGTAACGAGTGGTTATTTCAGTCAAAGTTGCTCTTCTATCAGCTTGAATCAGTCGGCCCATTCTCCTCTGACCTCTAGCATCAACAAGGCATTTTCGCCCACAGGACTGCCGCATACTGGATGTTTTTCCCTTTTCACACCATTCTTTGGTTGTGCATGAAAATCCCAGTAACTGAGCAGATTGTGAAATACTCAGACCGGCCCGTCTGGCACCAACAACCATGCCACGCTCAAATTTGCTTAAATCACCTTTCTTTCCCATTCTGACAATCAGTTTGGAATTCAGGAGATTGTCTTGACCAGGACCACACCCCTAAATGCATTGAACAACTGCCATGTGATTGGTTGTTTAGATAATTGCATTAATGAGAAATTGAACAGGTGTTCCTAATAATCCTTTAGGTGAGTGTAAATCACTAAACAAAAAGTGACCCCAAACTTTTGAACGGTAGTGTATATAATGTGTGTCAATCCCGAAATTATTTATACCCCATATTGTGATTTAAGCTCACTTTTATTCAACCAGCAAGTTTTTTTCTTGATTAGAAATGACACGAGCGTCTCCCAAAAGATAATAAGATGATGTACAAGATGATGTACAGTGGCATGTCCAAAATTATTCATACCCTTTGCAAACTGCACTGCACTAATTGATAGTCAAAAAGTCCCATAAACACACTCCTAAACCTTGTGGAAAGCCTTCACAGAAGAGTTTAAGCTGTTATAGCTGCATAGGGGGCGTGGCCAACATCATTAAACCCCATGGATAAAGAATTGGATGTTACTAAATTTTATATGCACTTAAAGGCAGACTAGAGAAAACTTTTGGCAATATATTGTGTGTGTGTGTGTGTGTGTGTGTGTGTAATTTCACAATGATAAATGATGATTATATATATTATATATTTCTCATTTCCATCTGTTAGTTTCAGTAAATCCAAACTCCACAGCAGTCTTATGGACATCACGACCCTCCTGTATGTCCTGTATATCTTATGTCTGGGTAAGAATTATAAGTGTCCTAACACTGACTACAACATGCGTATCTATCTACTGTATCTGTACAGTATGTCTGTCTGTCTGTCAAATTATCTATGTCTATACAGTGCCTTACAAAAGTATTCATACCCCTTAAACTACCACAAACATAAATGCATTTTATTGAGATTTTATGTGATGGACCAACACAAAGAAGGTGGAAAAGTGGAAGGAAAATGTTTTTCATTTTTTTTTTAAACAAATAACTATCTGATAAGTGTGGACTTGTATTCAGTACATTTGTTTTCACCCCCTGAGTCAATACTTTGTAGAATCACCTTTTGCTGCAATTACAGCTGCTTTTGCCCTTTTTTCAAAATAGTTTAAGATTAGTTTAGTTAGATGAACTGCAATTTTTACGTCTGGCCACAGATTCTCAATTGGATTTAGGTCTGGACCTTTAACACATGAATATTCTTTGATTTTAACCATCCCATTGTAGCTCTGGTTGTGTGTTTAGGGTCGTTGTCCTGCTGGAAGGTGAAGCTCCACCCCAGTTTCAAGTCTTTTGCAGACTCTAATGGGTTTTCTTCTGTCCTGTATTTGACTCTATCCATCTTCCCATCAACTCTGACCGGCTTCCCTGTCTCTGCTGAAGAAACGCACCCCCACAACATGATGCTGCCACCACCATGTTTCATAGTTTTCTACCACACACAGTGTTTTGCATTTAGGCCAAAATGTTTTGTTCTTATCTGACCAGAGCATCTTCTTCCACATGCTCCATATGTCCCCCCACAAACTACAAATGGGTTTTTTTATGGCTTTTTATGGCTTTCTTTTACTTTCTTTTACTTTCTTCTTGCTGCTCTTCCATAAAGGCCAGATTTGTGGAGGTAACGACTAATAGTTGTCCTGTGGACAGATTGTTACACCTGAGCTTTGGATCTCTGCAGCTCCTCCAGAGTTACCATTGTTCTCTTGGCTGCTACTCTGATTAATGCTCTCCTAGCCCGACCTGTCCGTTTAGGTGGACGGCCATGTCTTGGTAGGTTTACAGTTGTGCCGTACTCTTTCTATTTTCAGATGATGGACGGATTAAACACTTCCCCTGTCTGGTGTGTTCCTTGGGCTTTATGATGCTGTAACAAACCTCTGAGGGCTTCACAGAACAGCTGTATTTATACTGAGATTATTTACACACAGGTGGACTTTATTTACTAATCAGGTGACTTCTGAAGGTTCCACTGGATTTTAGTTCGGGGTATCAGAGTAAAGGGGGCTGAATACAAATGCACACCACAGTTTATAAAGTTTTATTTATTAAATATGTTAACCATTTATCATTGTCTTTCCAATAAAATCTAATTTACCTTTGTGGTTATTATGTGATGAAATGTGGAAAAGTTCAAGGGGTATAAATACTTTTGCAATGCACTGTATATGTATGTTTCTTAAAATCATGTAGATTGTGATTTTTCTTTTTCCCACAGATTCCATCAATGCAGCTCAACTCTCAGTCACAGGTAAGTCAATCATACAGTGTGAAACACCGACTAATTATAAAAGTCTCAGCGTATCAGATAACAGAGTTAGAAATAAGGTCAGTATCAGACGTCTTAACCACTGAGTCATGACCCAGGTTTTCTCATAACAACTCTAATGACTCTAACTTTAATAAAATATGAAGTGTCTTATAGAGCTTAAATCAAACTCCTACACATAAAACACTCCATACACACACACACACGCGTATATGAAACACTCATACATACATGTATATTACTAATCGCTCAAACAAATGTATATGAAATGTGCACACACACCTATGAGACACACACACACACACACACACAGTACATGACAGGTAATTCTCAGTGTAAACAGAAGTCATTGTAAGTCATTTCACACTTGCTGCTTCATTCTCCCTGATTGCTATTAGCCTTTTTTAAAGGGCTTCTATCGCAATGCGTTGTTAAGGCTGTGACGTATTCACAACTGTCCAAATGATGTCTGAATATTGCAGCGGCAGATAAACGCGGGTGATGGTTTACAACCGCCAAAGAAAAATTGAAGCAGGAAATCTGTGGCTAATATTTTGGATCTTAAAACAGAAGCAATTAATATTTCCTGTATTTAATGTACTTCCTCACCTTCACTAATACGAACAATAACTAACTCATTGGAATCCCATGTGACTCCCTCTGCAAATCCAAATACAGAACTGGAAATTCAAACATCGTTCCGAGCCTCCATACCACCAACTTCTTTGGTGATGATGAATTAATGTTAAATGTAAAAAACATTATTACATTTGAATGAATTGCAAATGTAAAAAAAATTATAATTTCCTGTGAATCAACCAAATTTTTGTGGCCTAGTTAAAGGGTCAATCCAGTTGTCATTAGGACACATCGTTATTGAGTCGAGCCTTATTACAACACTATACTACAACACCAGTTTAAAAGATAAATATAGATTTTATTATATAGGATATAAATATAATCATTTCCTAAAACGGGTTTCCCGTCATTTCAGCTCCTGTGGGCTCCACAGTCGTCCTGCCGTGTGAATGGAGAGATCTCTCTGTCCAAACACCTCATGTTGTGTGGACTATTGAGCGTGAGGTTGTGTTTGAGCGAAAGGGTAAAGATTCACTTCAGGATGAAGGATACGAGGGGCGTGTGGACGTTCCTGAGGACGAGCTGCTTAAAGGAAACTGTTCCCTGGTGTTGAAGAACGTCAGAGTTACTGATGAAGCTGAGTACAGAAGCTCCATGCTGTTGGAACACCCAAAGAAATCTGTCTTTGTCCAGGAAGTTCATCTCTCAGTCTACAGTAAGTGTATTAATCTCAGATAGAGAGTCTGACACACACACACACACACACACACACACACACAGTATCAGTACACAGAGTTTATAATGACTGGAATGTTATTAAACTGAACAGATTATTTAATGTTGATGTGAGACTGTGCTGCACAGTTTAGTGTTTTACACAGAGAACTGGTAAGATTTCCTTGTCTGTGTTAGATTGAGTAGAGAGAATACACACACACACACACACACACACACACACACACACCTGTCCCAAATGTCAATACTGTTTTCAGCACACACTCACCGACCTCCTCCTAATAGTCAAAGTGTCACAATCTGGTCCTTTATGAAGTCTCTCAAATTCCTGTGTTCACCCAATTATTAGATATTTTTGCTGCGTCCAACAGGAGTAAATGAACTAGTGAATAAATTAACAGGAGTAAATGAACTAGTGAATAAATTAACAGGAGTAAATGAACTAGTGAATAAATTAACAGGAGTAAATGAACTAGTGAATAAATTAACAGGAGTAAATGAACTAGTGAATAAATTAACAGGAGTAAATGAACTGTGTGTTTAAACAGAAATCACTTGTGAGAATAAATAATGTGTAAAAATCACACACACAATCAGAACACAGATATTTAATATCATTTATTTTATCTTCTTTTTTCTATAAAGACCGAACTGAAGAGAGAATTAAAGAGAGAACAGATTCGTCAGGTGGGTGAATATCAAACCTTATTGAAATATCACATCAAAAGAAAAATATATTGTTATTGTTAATAAAGTAAGAATTTTTTTAAAAAGTGATATTAATTTCTTTTTCCTCTAAAGACCGAACTGAAGAGAGTCCAGATTCCTCAGGTGAATATTAAACCTTATTTAAGTGTGTGTTGTGTTGTTCAGCTCACTGATGGAAACATCACACACAGTCATGTGATTATGTGAGTGACAACACATATGAAAAAATATTAATCACCGATATGAAAAAGTAGTTCTACGCTGAAACTCCACACATGAATAATATGTAATAAATAAAATATAATTTTTGAAAGAGAGAAATATGAAAATATAACAATGAAAATAAGAAGAATAGACTTCATAATGACTGTTTTAAATCTATAATAACATTTCTAATGTCATGTCATTGAGAGGGAACTATTTACAGCAATGAATTTCTGTCTCTGCAGATAACGGTGTAAAGAACCTTCATTACTTGTGGATCCTCATCATTTTGCCGGGCCTGGTGTTACTTGGTCTCGGAGTGTGGCTTCTGAAGAAGAAAAAATCTGCCTATTTACAGACTAAAAACACAGAGGAGTTCAAAGAAATGAACAGACACGGCAACACGACAGCACCAACATATTTAGAGGAAACATAATCTACACATTTCTGCCATCATTAGGGTCCAAGCACTATGACATCACACGATGATGACCTGACTATGATGTCCTCGCCATCGCTCTGATAAGTTTTAGATGTTTAATTAGTGCTGATGTCATAGCGTGTGAAGGCCCTATTGTACTTCTAAGAATTATTTTCTAAATTATTTTTATTTCAATCATCCGGCCCCCTAGCATGCTCAAAAACTCTTAGAAATCGTATCTTACAGACAGTACACACATCCTATGGACACTACATACATCCTACACACTACAAATCCTATACAGTGGTTTGCAAAAGTATTCACTTTTTCCACATTTTGCCACATTACAGCCACAAACATGAATCAATTTTATTGGAATTCCACGTGTAAACCAATACAAAGTGGTGTACACGTGAGAAGTGGAACGAAAGTCATACATAATTCCAAACATTTTTTACAAATAAATAGCTGAAAAGTCGGGTGTGCGTAATTATTCAGCCCCCTGAGTCAATACTTTGTAGAACCACCTTTTGCTGCAGTTACAGCTGCCAGTCTTTTAGGGTATGTCTCTACTAGCTTTGCACATTTAGAGACTGAAATCCTTGTCCATTCTTCTTCGCAAAACAGCTCCACCTCAGTCAGATTAAATGGACAGCGTTTGTGAACAGCAGTTTTCAGATCTTGCCACAGATTCTCGATTCGATTTAGATCCGGACTTTGACTGGGCCATTCTAACACATGGATATGTTTTGTTTTAAACCATTCCATTGTTGCCCTGGCTTTATGTTTAGGGTCGTTGTCCTGCTGGAAGGTGAACCTCCGCCCCAGTCTCAAGTCTTTTGCAGACTTTAAGAGGTTTTCTTCCAAGATTGCTCTGTATTTGGCTCCATCCATCTCATCAACTCTGACCAGCTTCCCTGTCCTTGCTGAAGAGAACCCCCAGAGCATGATGCTGCCACCACCATATTTCAAATTCAAATACAAATTCAAATTTTATTTGTCACATACACAGTCATACACAGTACGAAATGTAGTGAAATGCTTACACGACCGCCAGTGACCTTAAAAAGAGAATTAAAACTTATAAGTAATAAATATCAATAGAAGAAATATGATAGAAAATTTACATAAAAATTTAACTAGAAAAAATAGAACCTGAAAATAGAAATATATTGTACACATAGAACTATAATTTTGTGCAAGTATGCATAGAAAAAGTGAATTTGTGTCTGCGTCATCGAGTGCGTCCTGTAACGCGGCCACCGATTGGTCCGTCCAGCGCGCGACCTTCCTCTGAACCGGAACTTCCTGTTTCAGCCTTTGTTTGTATTTTGGCATGAGGAAGATGGTGGCGTGGTCGGATTTACCAAACGGAGGGCGAGATAGTGCCTTGTAACCGTCCTTGACTGTGGTGTAGCAATGATCCAGTGTCCTTTCGCCCCTGGTGGGGCAGGTGATATGCTGATAAAAGTTTGGCGCTGCACGTTTGAGGTTGGCACTGTTAAAGTCCCCCGCCACAATAAGCGCAGCGTCCCGGTGTTGTGTTTGTTGCTGTGTGAGTGCCTCATGCAGCTCGCATAAGGCAGTGTCCGTGTCCGCTTGTGGTGAAATATAAACGGCGCTGATTATGACCGATGTAAACTCCCGAGGAAGATAAAAAGGACGACACATGATGGACAGTAGCTCCAGATTTGGTGTGCAGGAGCGTGTGAGAGGAACAACACTCGCGCTAATGTACTCCATGGTGGTAATTTGACTGGTTTTAAAACGGTAAAAACTAACTTAAAGAACAAAAACAAAGAAAATCTGGTCGGAGCAGTCGTGACGGCAGCCAACCTCACCGGCGCCATCTTGGATATCCAGATGGTGGGGATGGTGTGTTTAGAGTGATGTGCAGTGTTGGTTTTCTGCCACACATAGCGTTTTGCATTTTGGCCAAAAAGTTCCATTTTGGTCTTATCTGACCAGAGCACCTTCTTCCACATGTTTGCTGTGTCCCCCACATGGCTTGTGGCAAACTGCAAACAGGACTTCTTATGGTTTTCTGTTTACAATGGCTTTCTTCTTGCCAATCTTCCATAAAGGCCAACTTTGTGCGGTGCACGACTAATAGTTGTCCTATGGACAGATTCCCCCACCTGAGCTGTAGATCTCTGCAGCTCGTCCAGAGTCACCATGGGCCTCTTGGCTGCATTTCTGATCAGCGCTCTCCTTGTGAGTGCGTTTTGTGAGTGCCTGTGAGTTTAGGTGGACGGCCTTGTCTTGGTAGGTTTACAGTTGTGCCATACTCCTTCCATTTCTGAATGTTCGCTTGAACAGTGCTCCATGGGATGTTCAAGGCTTTGGAAATCTTTTTGTAGCCTAAGCCTGCTTTAAATCTCTCAAAAACTTTATCCTTGACCTGTCTGGTGTGTTCTTTGGACTTCATGGTGTTGTTGCTCCCAATATTCTCTTAGACAACCTGTGAGGACGTCACAGAGCAGCTGTATTTGTACTGACATTAGATTACACACAGGTGCACTCTATTTAGTCATTAGCACTCATCAGGCAATGTCTATAGGCAACTGACTGCACTCAGACCGAAGGGGGCTGAATTATTACGCACACAACCACTTTGCAGTTATTTATTTGTAAAAAATGTTTGGAATCATGTATGATTTTCGTTCGACTTCTCACGTGGACACCACTTTGTATTGGTCTTTCACGTGGAATTCCAATGAAATTGATTTATGTTTGTGGCTGTAATGTGACAAAATGTGAAAAAGTTCAAGGAGCCGAATACTTTTGCAAGCCACTGTAGACAGTACACACATCCTATACACACTACACATCCTATGGACACTACACACATCCTTTACACACTACACATCCTATGGACACTACTGGTTCTATGTTGTGTCCGGGTGGCGATGACGCACCAGAATGACGTGTCCGGCCGTAACGATGCTTTACACTTATACTGAAAAGTGGCTCATGACATCCTGAGTGACATCATTTTCCATGACATCAGCATCCGCGGCTCTTTATGGGTCTTAACATGCTCAAAATCCACACAGCTTGTGTGGTGCACCGCGGTAGCGATGGCGCAGGTGCTTGGGCCCATCATCGTTGCTTGCAACTATATTTCAATTTGAGTTTTAATAAAGGTCCTAGATAACGACTTTTGAAGTGTGTATACATCTGCATATTGTAAATACATCTGAAGGACATCACATTTGTAGGGTGTTTTTATTTATCCAGTAAACTGGATTTTCTCAGTTACACACGAGATACACACTACATTTACACCATCACGTTAAGTAAGCTGCACTGGAACAACAAATGGATAATATGTTACATTTTTTATGTAATGTACGACTTCTGATTACACTACATTGTAATAACTTTTTATTAATATTATTGTGACTACTGACTAGTAGGAGGGATTAGTTATTTGCTTTTCGCTTGCATAGACTTTCTCTCTCTCAGAGACTGCTCCACATATGTGTGTTTTCCTTTTTCTGAAGAATGTCTTTGTCCTACAGCTCTCTCCATGCCTGACTGTTGCAATTTCTGTTGTGTGCGTTTTGTTTTATTAAGTTTAAATTAATAAGCATAAGTATGTATTAGGACTATAAATTGTGTTGATTTGTTGTAATCTCTAAATGCACTTTAATATTCTAATATCTACTGTATTATATCACTGAACTCATCAACACTTTTAGCTTTAAATATTAAACTTATCCATTCTTTCACATATGGTTCAACATTAAATAAATGAAATAAATCAATCAATTCTTTTCATTTTTCATTAACTCTCTCCCAATATTAGTTAGCTGTTAGCAGTGGCTCATCTTTCCTGCTTGTCTAAAGACAACAAGCTGAAGTCACACATACAAGATTTACCTGGAACAGTGCTCATGTCCCGATCAGCTTAAAGTTCCTAAAGAGAGTTCTTAAAGAGAGGTTTGGAGGGAAAGGTCTCGGCCCCTCTGCAAGATGGTAGGATTTATCTTAACACAGGCACTTATGTGTGGAACATGTAATTCCAGACACACTGCAAAATATACATTGACCTTATCCATTAAACTGTATGACTGTAAGTACACTGAAATGCGCTGCTCTCGCTCTCTCTCTGAACTCTGCACTCCAGTGTTTCCAGTGATCCTGACCCCTTAACCCTGTGCACTTGTCTGGTTCCACTCGATGGCCATGAAGATGGTCTTGGACTCGGCTGATGCAGGTATTTTACTGTGAAGGCTTGTGACAGTAAGTGTTCAGTAGTTTAAGGACTGTAATTTCCAAGAATTGTTACATAACCAAGTCTCCGTCAGTGAAAGAGAAATTTGTAATAAACTCCTTTAATAAATACTTTAATATATTTAATGAAAATAAAAAAGTTGTGGTTTTTTTTTACCACCAGCAGCAGAGACGGAAAACCAACTGCTTCTTTTCAAGTTTCACTTCACTGTTTGCCCGTCCAACACACGTCCGGCTTAAAAGATCAAGGCCATCATTGCCAGTACTCTTCTCACACAAAGTCGTCACCTTCGATGGATTTTCTCTTGTTGTTTGTGTAATATAAAGTAATATGCCAGGCTAAAGTGGTGAGAAGGAATTCAGGCTCTGGATTTTCTCTTAGTTTAACTAGTAGTGTAAAGTGGACAGTGACAATAATACGGCTACGAGACCTGACTTTATTCTCGTGCACCATTTATTATTATTTAGGATGACACAAGATTACTGTGACACAATAAGAATCTGTAAACAATGTAATATCTTAAGTCAAATATATTTAATCAGTAAATCCTAACAATTCTTTAGGCTAGTAATCTGTAAGATCCCTTAACCAACAATAACTCCACAGGGAACCGGAAGTAGGAAGCATGCTTTGAAGTACACTGTGGAATGCCTCTGGTGGGGCTGCGTTCCATTCTGAAGTGTACTTCACAGGGTGCTCCCTACTCGCTGCTCCCTGTTCAGGTAATGTCAGTTAAGGGAACTTCCCTCAACAAAATTCCACCATTTGAAACACCGTAGACTTCATGTCCTCTGTGCGTTACCATAGTAACATAATCACCTCAGGTTACCTGTCACTGCTGCTATAGAGCATTCTACTGAATTACTCGTAAATAAACTACCCGATTAATTTACAAGAATTATTTAATCCTCAATAATAATGACAATATATACTGTATGTCAATTTCTTTTTGAGCTCCTTTGTTTTGCGCCCCACGAGGCGCAGTGACTAATGGGAAATTTATCATTATCACACTTCCGGTGAAGTGAAAATCTGTTGTTCATTTGTTCTCTACACCACTCACATTTTAGGAAAAAATTTAAATTTCATTTTATTTGTCACATATACAGTCATACACAGTACGAAATGTTATGAAATGCTTATACGACCGCCAGTGACCATAAAAGAGAATTAAGCTTATAATAAGAAATAAATATGAATAAAAGAAATAAGATAGAAAAATTAAATAGAAAAAATTAAATTAAACTAGGAAAAATAGAACTAAAAATAAAAATAGAAATATGCTGTACATGAAAAATAGAAATATACTGTACAAATTGAAATATACTGTACTGTACAAGAGCATTTAAGAAATTGAGAAATTTAGATATTTTGTAAGAAAGATAGTGTGCAAATATGCATAGAACAAAGTGTCTTTGTGCAAAGGTCCAGGATGTAAACGTAAACATGTAGTGTAGATATGAAGGTAGGTGTGCGTGGAATTGTCCATAGTGTCCATGGATGTAAGAAGATTGATTGATTGATCAATTGTGAAAAGATTGTATTAGTTTTAAAAGATTGTGTTAGTTTAGGAGCTACCACTAACAGCTAGCTAATACTATGAAAGTGACCATGATTTTATATTTATATATTATAACAGTTTCGACCCATGTTGCACGGGTGGCACCATGAAGCACGGACACGAGGCGAGGTCTTATGGGAAAAGGGGTACTTTATTTAGGATAAATGGGGAAAAAAAGGGTTAGAGGAGTGAGGACAGAAAGAAAGGAGAAGGGATGAAGTGAAGGTCTGGCGCAGTGACATGCTGGCATGTGGGCACACAGCTGGCGATAGGTGGCGGTGGGCGGAGTGGCAGAACAGAGCACACGGAGGCAGCGCTCCTGCACGCTCCCTTATGACGCCGCTTCTCCCGCTGTTCATGGTCGGCCTGGCCCCTCCCAGATCTCTGTGGGCTGACATCCATCGGCTGGGCGGCTTTTCCGGCTGGGATCTGGGACCTTAACGCTTTCCTCCTCGCAGCCTTTTCCTTTTTGGTGGCGGGGGTGTGAAGGTGCAGTGGGATCGGTAGTAGATTTAAGCGCACGCCCATCACAGGCGGATGCCGTTACAATATGTCCACATACATACATTCCAGACATGGACAAAAGGTGTCTCATTTCCATGCGTTTGTTTCAGAGAATCCACAAAAGTCTTATGGACATCATGACTCTCTTGTATGTGTTTATCTTACGTGTTGCTGCCTGTGTGGATAAGTGACCAGGTTTCCCGATAACGCACACTCTTAGTGCACTAAAAAGATTCTTAAGATATATCTTACGTAAGTTGATTACTTTTCTAAGTGTGTTTCTCGAATCATGCCTTAGAAGTCTTCTTAGGTCGCTGCCTCTTACGTCCGATGTTACAAGGCGCTGTCTACAGTGAAATTAAATTGGGTTTAGTTAAATGAGAAAATAAACTAGGGAGTTTTAACCGATCTGTTGGATCAGTTCAGCATTCCATTCCTAACAAAATGATCATGGCACAAAGTGCACTGATAATTCAAGGATCAACTTTTGTTTCTTCCATTATCACTCCACACGGTCACCTCAGCTCTAGTGTTAGAGAACTTTTTAAAAGACATAATAAGCACAGTCCTACCTAAAAATGTGGATAAAACAACAGATTTACAGTGGTGTGAAAAACTATTTGCCCCCTTCCTGATCTCTTATTCTTTTGCATGTTTGTCACACAATGTTTCTGATTATCAAACACATTTAACTATTAGTCAAAGATAACACAAGTAAAGACAAAATGCAGTTTTTAAATGATGTTTTTTATTATTTGGGGAGAAAAAAAATCCAAACCTACATGGCCCTGTGTGAAAAAGTAATTGCCCCCTGAACCTAATAACTGGTTGGGCCACCCTTAGCAGCAATAACTGCAATCAAGCGTTTGTGATAACTTGCAACGAGTCGTTTACAGCGCTCTGGAGGAATTTTGGCCCACTCATCTTTGCAAAAAAAGGGTTTTCTACCATGAACCGCCTTTTTAAGGTCATGCCACAACATCTCAATAGGATTCAGGTCAGGACTTTGACTAGGCCACTCCAAAGTCTTCATTTTGTTTTTCTTCAGCCATTCAGAGGTGGATTTGCTGGTGTGTTTTGGGTCATTGTCCTGCTGCAGCACCCAAGATCGCTTCAGCTTGAGTTGACGAACATATGACCGGACATTCTCCTTCAGGATTTTTTGGTAGACAGTAGAATTCATGGTTCCATCTATCAAAGCAAGCCTTCCAGGTCCTGAAGCAGCAAAACAACCCCAGACCATCACACTACCACCGCCATATTTTACTGTTGGTATGATGTTCTTTTTCTGAAATGCTGTGTTACTTTTACGCCAGATGTAACGGGACACCCACCTTCCAAAAAGTTCAACTTTTGTCTCGTCGGTCCACAAGGTGTTTTCCCAAAAGTCTTGGCAATCATTGAGATGTTTTTTAGCAAAATTGAGACGAGCCTTAATGTTCTTTTTGCTTAAAAGTGGTTTGCGCCTTGGAAATCTGCCATGCAGGCCGTTTTTGCCCAGTCTCTTTCTTATTGTGGAGTCGTGAACACTGACCTTAATTGAGGCAAGTGAGGCCTGCAGTTCTTTAGATGTTGTCCTGGGGTCTTTTGTGGCCTCTCGGATGAGTTGTCTCTGCGCTCTTGGGGTAATTTTGGTCGACCGGCCACTCCTGGGAAGGTTCACCACTGTTCCATGTTTTTGCCATTTGTGGATAATGGCTCTCACTGTGGTTCGCTGGAGTCCCAAAGCTTTAGAAATGGCTTTATAACCTTTACCAGACTGATAGATCTCAATTACTTTTGTTCTCATTTGTTCCTGAATTTCTTTGGATCTTGGCATGATGTCTAGCTTTTGAGGTGCTTTTGGTCTACTTCTCTGTGTCAGGTAGCTCCTATTTAAGTGATTTCTTGATTGAAACAGGTGTGGCAGTAATCAGGCCTGGGGGTGACTACAGAAATTGAACTCAGGTGTGATAAACCACAGTTAAGTTATTTTTTAAAAAGGGGGGCAATCACTTTTTCACACAGGGCCATGTAAATTTGGAGGGTTTTTTCTCCCTTAATAATGTAAACCTTCATTTAAAACCTGCATTTTGTGTTTAATTATGTTATCTTTGACTAATAGTTAACGGTTTTTGATGAGCAGAAACATTTTGTGTGACAAACATGCAAAAGAATAAGAAATTAGGAAGGGGGCAAATAGTTTTTCACACCACTGTAGATGAAGACTTTGAAAAATTAACACCTTTTGCGACTAAGCAGAAGAGGCGAAGGCGGGGTTTTGTCACGCGCAGATCCGGCCAATCACAGCACCCGAGAGGAAACCCGTTTGATTTCCCTTCAGCAAACATCGGACAAGCTCACACGGTAAAACCATTCACCCGCAGACCTTGCTTTTGTCTCATTATTCTTTTCTCAGACTCGCTTGCATGTTTGCAACAACGTTTTAGTCGTATCATCGTAACGTTTATTTTCTTCTTCTTCAAACCTCTCCACCAATGACTCAGGGCTCTCACTCTCTGGTAATGCTTATTCTTTTTCTCTTTAAGTAAATTGAAAAACGAACAAGTTCGATAGTGCTCTGTCAATCAAAGTGATGCACGCTTTTCCTTATCACACTGAATAAACGTTTCCCTGTTCTCCGGTTATAAATAAATAAATAAATAAATCTCCCCGTCTTAATAGTTAAGCACAAACATCTTGAAATGAGTCCCCACACCGAGCATATTTTTCAAATAAAACAAAACACACTGAACAAATTCTTACAAAAAGTAAATGAGTAAATACGTACATATATGAAATAAATAGGTTAAATAAATGAAATAAACAAATGAAACGATGTCTAAATAAATTAGTAAATACGTTTATAAATAAAATGAATGAAATAAGTGAAGGAAACAAATGAATAAAATAAAATGAATAAAACGATTCCCCCCCCCCCCCAAACACACACACACACAAATTCCTAAGGGTCATCCAAAGGTCAACAAAAGGGGCAATAAAACTGTCAAGATTCTGTTTGATGAAACGTTGTTAGGATATATATTTTTTTAACTCCATTCGCCGTGTTTGGAGGAAGAAGAATGATGAGTATCATCCCAATAATACCATACCTACATTAAAGCATGGGGCTGGAAGCATCATACTTTGGGGGTGTTTTTCTACACTTGGGACAGGACGACGGCACTATATTAAGGAGAGGATGAACGGGGCCATGTAATGTGACATATTGGGCAAAAACCTTCTTCCCTCAGTCAAAGCATTAAAGTTGGATCGTTGCTGAGTCTTCCAACATGACAATGACCCAAAGCACACAGCCAGGAAAAGTGTGATTCGTAAGAAGCATATCAAGGTTCTGGAGTGACCTAGCCAGTCTTCAGTCTTAAATCCAATAAAAATTTTTTGAAGGGAGCCGAAACTCCGTGTTGCTCTGGAACCTGATAGATCTAGAGAAGATCTGTATGGAGGAGTGGGCCAAAATCCCTCCTGCAGTGTGTGCAAACCTGGTGAAGAACTACAGGAACTATTTGACCTCTGTAATTGTTACCAAAGGTGTCTGTACCAAATATTAAAATGTTTTAACTCAATTGATCAAATACTTATTTGACACAGTAATTCACAAATTGTTAAAAAATCATGCAATGTGATTTCCGGATTTTTTTTTCTAGATTCTGTCTCTCACAGTGGAAATGCACCTAGGCTGAAAATTGTAGACCCTCCACGATTTCTAAGTAAGAGAACTTGCAAAATCACAGGGTGATCAAATACTTATTGACCTCACTGTATATATCTGTGTGTGTGTGTATATATATATATATATATATATATATATATATATATATATAGAGAGAGAGAGAGAGAGAGAGATAGATAGATAGATAGATAGATAGATGTGTGTGTGTTTTCCTTTTTCTGAAGAATTTTGTTCTTTGTTCTACAGCTCTCACCATGTCTGACTGTTGCAAGTTTGAATAAAAGAACATGAGTGTAAATTATGACTATAAATTGTGTGAATTTGTTGTAATCTCTAAATGCACTTTAATGTTCTAATATCTACTGTATTATATTACGGAACTCCTCAACACTATTAGCTTTGGACATTAAAGTTATTATCCATTCTTTCACATATGGTTCAACATTAAATAAATTAAATAAATCAAACAATTATTTTGATTTTTCATTAACACTCTCCCGATCTTAGTTAGCTGTTAGCAATAGCTCCTCTATACAGGATTTCCCTGGAACAGTGCTTATGTCCCGATCAGCTTAAACTTCCCTGCAAAGTGTACTGCACCGGGTGTTCAGCCTTGTTAAGTAAAATTTCAAACCCAAGGAGGTAAAAATGTTCAGTTAAAATAAAGAAATTACCTCAAAACCATAATGCTTTTATAACCTACAACATTACAAATGCATTTTTAAAAGCTTCTGCTGATGTTGACCTCATTACTGGCTTATTAGCAATCTTAATTATAATTTTTTGGGCGACTTTAGTCGTGTGTATTAACCTTTAATATTCTTAATACTTGAATAGATCTAATGAAAAGGGAAGTTGTGGGTTTTTGTCTTGTGCACAGCCTGTGGTTTTTACCACCAGAAAAAGAGACGGAAAACCAGCTGCTTTATTTCAAGTTTCAGTTCACCCGTCCAAAACATGTCTGCCTTAGCACCAGAGAAACATCATAAAGTATATTCTTTAAAAAAAATAATAATAATAAAGTTACTCGGTCAGAGAGTTGTCTATTATTTATACACACAGGTATACAGTACAGGGAAAACATGTGCTAGGTCAAGAGATAGGATTGATTATTTTAAACATATAGAACTCATGAAGCAGTACGGACGACTTGGACTAGGAGACTCATGAGAAGAATCGTTCAATTCTGTTTCCTGTGTAATGCACTGTATAGTGTCTATGAGAGTCACGTGACAAAAGAAAGAACAATTCAGACCAGAAGATATGAGAAGTGAACTGCTCAATCTGTTTATAATAATCTATCATATTTATCAAAATGTAATATTTTCATTACTTGAACTACAGCCAAAAATTTTTTTATGTAGATGTGATATGGGTCTGTTTATTAAAAATGTAACATTTTATTTGATTTCTGAACAAAAGAACGAAATTAACTAAATGACTCAAAAAAAGATTTGTTGATTTTGATAAACGAGATCCAAAGAGTCACTAAAATGATCCAAACTTCCCATCAATACTTCCACACCGTTGAATGCCTCTGGTGGGGCTGCATTACATTCCAAAATATACTTCAGTGTGCTCCCTACTTCCTGTTCAGGGAATGTGTGACAAAATTCCACCATTTGAAAAACCCTGGAACGTCACAAGCGCATACGTCACTTTCTCCGTGCGTTACCATGGTAACATAGGCATCTTGGATACCCGTCGCTGACTCTGTACAATAATTATTGTAAATTAATCAAATAATTTATTTCCGAGTTATACACACTACCGCCCCGTCAGTGAGGTGGAGCTAGAGCGTGCGCGATTGTACCCGAAAGATGGGACGGTCTAAACCCAGCTCACGTTCTCTGTTAGTGGGTAAACAGTAGCACAAGTGGCCCACTGGGGGCGCGCAATTCCCCTGCGCCAAACTCCCCGTCCCACGTGTATAACTCATAAATGTATTATTCGATTAAATTACAATAATAATTTTTGTCCTCGATAATGAGGATAATACGTATGTCAATCACTTTTTGAGCTCCATTTTAGGGTTCCAGTGAGGCGCAGGGCATGATGGGAGATTTTTCATTCCCACTTCCGGTGAAGTGTAGATCCGTTGTTCACTTGTTCCCTACACCACGACATTCCCGCTTTCTGCGGTTTCGAATCGCACTTACTATGACTGTGCAGGACACTTCCCAGGGGACTACCGTCCAATTGGATTGTTTCCTTAAAGGGTGCGGATACTGTACCAGTCAGATAAAAAATAACTGAAGTGAATATGCAACGAAATAAATCGAAGACAAAAGGAAATATTTTGGTTGGAGACCGACACGAACAGGTAACGGCTGGCGAATTCTTAGGACAACAGGAGCTAACAGCTAACAGCTAGCTAACACCGCGTAAAAGTGTTAATGATACACACATAACCGTGTTTATTCTGCTCGTTCAAAACTCAACATCAACTCGTCAATCAGCTGAGTTTAGATCCGTAGTGTAAAATTGGGTTTAAGCCTTTATTCATGAGAATTTTGACCCGGTTTGACTTGAACACTCCTCGTATGTTATTTACACATTCTATTGTGTATATCTGTAAGCTGTTTGCAGGCTAATTGTAAAAGGTTGTGTATATCATGTACGTGTGTTATCTATATTTATAAAACCGAACCTCTGTTTTCTTGGCGGGTGGGTTGGACCAAAGTCAGTGTATCTGCAGGAATCGTTATTATCAACATTTACGTTGTTATACTGAGTGAATCACAGGCGTTACAATGTAGCAGCGTAAGGAGCAGCAGCAGGCAGTTAACCACATATGACGGGTGGGAGGGTCAGGCGTCAGGATCTGCACATGGGTGGAGCCCCAGGGACCCTCCGCCGTAATAATGCCTCAAATTTGTGCTAAAAAGCAGTTAATGTCACTCAGTATAATGCCACACAATGTTATTAACCATTTTTTAGCGTAAGTTTAAGGCATTATCATGGCTGACCTCGTGAACAATCCCTCTACAAGTTTGCATCCTCAGTGTCTTTAGATCACATCAGCCCGGTTTGGTGGTGATCATATAAATCCCCTAGGAGGAGTAGATCAAAATCCTTCGGTTGTGTTTTGCGAACGACCCAAAATAACTGACTTTCTGTTTCATTGAGCCCATGACATGCAGAGCGAAAGTCGTTCAGCTCAATGAGCTCTAAATGTGTACCAAGTTTCGTGTGTATACGCGCAAGTGTGTATGAGCTATGTAGCAAAA
Organism: Clarias gariepinus; assembly: GCF_024256425.1. NCBI lineage: Eukaryota > Metazoa > Chordata > Actinopteri > Siluriformes > Clariidae > Clarias > Clarias gariepinus. Next base: position 5,659,747 of record NC_071101.1, read on the forward strand.
TCTTGTATCCTAAAAAACACTAACTACAAAGCAAGTTAGGTTAAACATATTATATGTTACATATACCATGTTATACTCACCTTTTTACCAAATACATAATAAATGTACATAATGTATAGAGCACTGGTGGCTCAGGGGTAGGTGTTTTCGCCTGCCATGCAGAAGGCCTGCAGAATTACATGAGAGAGTTCATGATTAGTAGAGTTATCACTTTCACAACACTGACTCCTGAATTTTAAATAATTTTTGAATTCCTATATTTGCATTTAAGTTGGTAAAATGTTGCTGCTCCTCTGTGATCCTACAGGTGCTGCACTATAAACTATTTACACATTGGCAGGCAGAACAGCATCCTTTGTGGTAGGAGAGAATTAATTTCTTAAATGTGTTTAAATAATAATTATATGTCTTTAAATTCGTAATATAAATCATATATATCTTATATACACTACCATTCAAATGTTTGGGGTCACTTTCTAACTCCATGACGATTTATTTCTACATTGTAAAGGCATGCAAAAAATGCATTCATCTCCTTTGAACTGTTAATGGTGAGATGTTTCTGCTACTTCTGCTCTGTAAGGACTTCATAACGCCTCTAATCTGAGGTGCTGTTAATTGGTCATTTTTCAGGCTGATAACTCTAAATGAACTTCTCGTCTGAGGCAGAGGTAGGTTTTGGTCTCGCCCTCCTGGGACGGCCTTCATGAGAGACAGTTTCATTATGGTGCTTGACGGATTTTGCAAATGCACTTGACAATACTGTTCTTGCAAGAACTATTACAGAAAGGCTGACCTCTGTGTCTTAAAATAACAACTTACTGTTGTTTTTCTTGTTGTTACGTAATTACCTAATTTCATATGTGTTATTTTATAGTTTTGAAATCCCCAGTATTGTTGTAGAATGTAGAAAATACACTCACCTAAAGGATTATTAGAAACACCATACTAATACAGTGTTTGACCCATTTTCGCCTTCAGAACTGCCTTAATTCTACGTGGCATTGATTCAACAAGGTGCTGAAAGCATTCTTTAGAAATGTTGGCCCATATTGATAGGATGGCATCTTGCAGTTGATGGAGATTTGTGGGATGCACATCCAGGGCACAAAGCTCCCGTTCCACCACATCCCAAAGATGCTCTATTGGGTTGAGATCTGGTGACTGTAAACTCATTGTCATATTCAAGAAACCAATTTAAAATGATTCGAGCTTTGTGACATGGTGCATTATCCTGCTGGAAGTAGCTATCAGAGGATGGGTACATGGTGGTCATAAAGGGATGGACATGGTCAGAAACAATGCTCAGGTAGCCTGTGGCATTTAAACGATGCCCAATTGGCACTAAGGGTTCTAAAGTGTTCCAATAAAACATCCCCACACCATTACACCACCACCACCAGCCTGCACAGTGGTAACAAGGCAGGATGGATCCATGTTCTCATTTTGTTTACGACAAATTCTGACTCTACCATTTGAATGTCTCAACAGAAATCGAGACTCATCAGACCAGGCAACATTTTTCCAGTCTTCAAATGTCCAATTTTGGTGAGCTCGTGCAAATTGTAGCCTCTTTTTCCTATTTGTAGTGGAGATGAGTGGTACCCGGTGGGGTCTTTTGCTGTCGTAGCCCATCCGTCTCAAGGTTGTGCGTGTTGTGGCTTCACAAATGCTTTGCTGCATACCTCGGTTGGTTATTTCAGTCAAAGTTGCTCTTCTATCAGCTTGAATCAGTCGGCCCATTCTCCTCTGACCTCTAGCATCAACAAGGCATTTTCGCCCACAGGACTGCCGCATACTGGATGTTTTTTCCTTTTCTCACCATTCTTTGTAAACCCTAGAAATGGTTGTGCATGAAAATCCCAGTAACTGAGCAGATTGTGAAATACTCAGACCGGCCCGTCTGGCACCAACAACCATGCCACGCTCAAAATTGCTTAAATCACCTTTCTTTCCCATTCTGACATTCAGTTTGGAGTTTAGGAGATTGTCTTGACCAGGACCACACCCCTAAATGCATTGAAGCAACTGCCATGTGATTGGTTGTTTAGATAATTGCATTAATGAGAAATTGAACAGGTGTTCCTAATAATCCTTTAGGTGAGTGTAAATCACTAAACAAAAAGTGACCCCAAACTTTTGAACGGTAGTATATATAATGTGTCAATCCCGAAATTATTTATAACCCATATTGTGATGTAAGCTCACTTTTATTCAACCAGCAAGTTTTTTTCTTGATTAGAAATGACACGAGCGTCTCCCAAAAGATAATAAGATGATGTACAGGATGATGTACAGTGGCATGTCCAAAATTATTCATATCCTTTGCAAACTGCACTGCACTAATTGATAGTCAAAAAGTCCCATAAACACACTCCTAAACCTTGTGGAAAGCCTTCACAGAAGAGTTTAAGCTGTTATAGCTGCAAAGGGGGCGTGGCCAACATCATTAAACCCCATGGATAAAGAATTGGATGTTACTAAATTTCATATGCACTTAAAGGCAGACAACTTTTGGCAATATAGTGTGTGTGTGTGTGTGTATGCTGTATATAAGAGATAAAATGATTAAAAATTTTCTTTATTATGTAATTTTACAATGATAAATGCTGATTATATATTCTATACATGGACTCATTGTTTCTCATTTCCATCTGTTAGTTTCAGTAAATCCAAACTCCACAGCAGTCTAATGGACATCACGACCCTCCTGTATGTCCTGTATATCTTATGTCTGGGTGAGAATCATAAGTGTCCAAACACTGACTACAATATGCGTATCTATCTATTGTATCTGTACAGTATGTCTGTCTGTCTGTCTACTGTATCTATTTCTATAAAATATTCATACCCCTTGAACGACCACAAACATAAATGCATTTTATTGAGATTTTATGTGATGGACCAACACAAAGAAGGTGTAAAAGTGGAAGGAAAATGTTTTTCATTTTTTTTTTTTAAACAATTAAATATCCGATAAGTGTGGACTTGTATTCACTTGTTTTTACTTCTTAAGTCAATACCTTATAGAATCAACTTTTGCTGCAATTACAGCTGCTTTTTGCCGTTTTTTTCAAAATAGTTTGTGATTAGTTGAAATTATGAAGAGCGTCTATGAACTGCAATTTTCACGTCTGGCCACAGATTCTCAATTGGATTTAGGTCTGGACCTTAAACACATGAATATTCTTTGATTTTAACCATTCCATTGTAGCTCTGGTTGTGTGTTTAGGTTCGTTGTCCTGCTGGAAGGTGAAGCTCCACCCCAGTTTCAAGTCTTTTGCAGACTCTAACGGGTTTTCTTCTAAGATTGTCCTGTATTTGACTCTATCCATCTTCCCATCAACTCTGACCAGCTTCCCTGTCTCTGCTAAAGAAACGCACCCCCACAACATGATGTTGCCACCAACATGTTTCACAGTTTTCCACCACACACAGTGTTTTGCATTCAGGCCAAAATGTTTTGTTCTTATCTGACCAGAGCACCTTCTTCCACCTTCATATGTCCCCCCACATGGCCTGTCACAAACTACAAATGGGTCTTTTTATAGCTTTCTTTTAACAATTACTTTCTTCTTGCTGCTCTTCTATAAAGGCCAGATTTGTGGAGGTCATGGCTAATATTTGTCCTGTGGACAGATTGTTCCACCTGAGCTTTGGATCTCTGCAGGTCCTCCAGAGTTACCATTGTTCTCTTGGCTGCTACTCTGATTAATGCTCTCCTAGCCCGACCTGTTCGTTTAGGTAGACGGCCATGTCTTGGTAGGTTTACAGTTGTGCCGTACTCTTCCTATTTTCAGATGATGGATGGATTGAACACTTTCCCACCCTGGTGTGTTCCTTGGGCTTTATGATGCTTCTTCACTAATGTTCTCTAACAAACCTCTGAGGGCTTCACAGAACAGCTGTATTTATACTGAGATTATTTACACACAGGTGGACTTTATTTACTAATCAGGTGACTTCTGAAGGTTCCACTGGATTTTAGTTCGGGGTATCAGAGTAAAGGGGGCTGAATACAAATGCACACCACAGTTCATAAAGTTTTATTCATTAAATATGTTAACCATTTATCATTGTCTTTCCAATAAAATCTAATTTACCTTTGTGGTTATTATGTGACGAAATGTGGAAAAGTTCAAGGGGTATAAATACTTTTGCAATGCACTGTATATGTATGTTTCTTAAAATCATGTAGATTGTGATTTTTTTTTTTTTCCCACAGATTCCATCAATGCAGCTCAACTCTCAGTCACAGGTAAGTCAATCATACAGTGTGAAACACCGACTAATTATAAAAGTCTCAGCGTATCAGATAACAGAGTTAGAAATAAGGTCAGTATCAGACGCCTTAACCACTGAGTCATGACCCAGGTTTCCTCATAACAACTCTAATAGACTCTAACTTTAATAAAATATGAAGTGTCTTATAGAGCTTAAATCAAACTCATACACGCAAACATGAAACACTCCATCCACACACACGCGTATATGAAACACTCATACATACATGTATATTACTAATCGCTCAAACAAATGTATATGAAATGTGCACACACATATGACACACACACACACACACACACACACACAGTACATGACAGATGATTCTCAGTGTAAACACACTTGCTGCTTCATTCTCCCTGATTGCTATTAGCCTTTTTTTTAAAGGGGTTCAATCGCAATGCGTTGTTAAGGCTGTGACGTATTCAGATTCGTACAAATAATGTCTGAATATTGCAGCGGCAGATAAACGCGGGTGATGGTTTACAACCGCCAAAGAAAAATTGAAGCAGGAAATCTGTGGCTAATATTTTGGATCTTAAAACAGAAGCAATTAATATTTCCTGGAATGTACTTCCTCACCTTCACTAATACGAACAATAACTAACTCATTGGAATCCCATGTGACTCCCTCTGCAAATCCAAATACAGAACTGGAAATTCAAACATCGTTCCGAGCCTCCATACCACCAACTTCTTTGGTGATGATGAATTAATGTTAAATGTAAAAAACATTATTACATTTGAATGAATTGCAAATGTAAAAAAAATTATAATTTCCTGTGAATCAACCAAATTTTTGTGGCCTAGTTAAAGGGTCAAACCATTTGTCATTGGGGCACATCGTTATTGAGTCGAGCCTTATTACAACACTATACTACAACACTGGTTTAAAAGATAAATATAGATTTTATTATATAGGATATAAATATGATCATTTCCTAAAACGTGTTTCCCGTCATTTCAGCTCCTGTGGGCTCCACAGTCATCCTGCCGTGTGAATGGAGAGATCTCTCTGTCCAAACACCTCATGTTGTGTGGACTATTGAGCGTGAGGTTGTGTTTGAGCGAAAGGGTAAAGATTCCCTTCAGGCTGAAGGATACGAGGGTCGTGTGGACGTTCCTGAGGACGAGCTGCTTAAAGGAAACTGTTCCCTGGTGTTGAAGAACGTCAGAGTTACTGATGAAGCTGAGTACAGAAGCTCCATGCTGTTGGAACACCCAAAGAAATCTGTCTTGGTCCAGGAAGTTCATCTCTCAGTCTACAGTAAGTGTATTAGTCTCAGATAGAGAGTCTGACACACACACACACACACACACACACACACACACACACACACAGTATCAGTACACAGAGTTTATAATGACTGGAATGTTATTAAACTGAACAGATTATTTAATGTTGATGTGAGACTGTGAGAATACACATATATAGAGAGAATACACACACACACACACACACACACTGCTGCACAGTTTAGTGTTTTACACAGAGAACTGGTAAGATTTCCTTGTCTGTGTTAGATTGAGTAGAAAGAATACACACACACACACACACACACACACACACACCACACACCCCTGTCCCAAATGTCAATACTTTTTTCAGCACACACTCACCGACCTCCTCCTAATAGTCAAAGTGTCACAATCTGGTCCTTTACGAAGTCTCTCAAATTCCTGTGTTCACCCAATTATTAGATATTTTTGCTGCGTCCAACAGGAGTAAATGAACTAGTGAATAAATTAACAGGAGTAAATAAACTAGTGAATAAATTAACAGGAGTAAATGAACTGTGTGTTTAAACAGAAATCACTTGTGAGAATAAATAATGTGTAAAAATCACACACACACTCAGAACACAGATATTTAATATCATTTATTTTATCTTCTTTTTTCTATAAAGACCGAACTGAAGAGAGAATTAAAGAGAGAACAGATTCGTCAGGTGGGTGAATATCAAACCTTATTGAAATATCACATCAAAAGAAAAATATATTGTTATTGTTAATAAAGTAAGACATTTTTTAAAAGTAATATTAATTTCTTTTTCCTCTAAAGACCGAACTGAAGAGAGTCCAGATTCCTCAGGTGAATATTAAACCTTATTTAAGTGTGTGTTGTGTTGTTCAGCTCACTGATGGAAACATCACACACAGTCATGTGATTATGTGAGTGACAACACATATGAAAAAATATTAATGACCGATATGAAAAAGTAGTTCTACGCTGAAACTCCACACATGAATAATATTTAATAAATAAAATATCATTTTTGAAAGAGAGAAATATGAAAATATAAAAACAATGAAAATAAGAAGAATAGACTTCATAATGACTGTTTTAAATCTATAATAACATTTCTAATGTCATGTCATTGAGAGGGAACTATTTACAGCAATGAATTTCTGTCTCTGCAGATAACGGTGTAAAGAACCTTCATTACTTGTGGATCCTGATCATTTTGCCGGGCCTGGTGTTACTTGGTCTCGGAGTGTGGCTTCTGAAGAAGAAAAAATCTGCCAATTTCCAGACTAAAAACACAGAGGAGTCCAAAGAAATGAACTGACACGGCAACACGACAGCACCAACATATTTAGAGGAAACATAATCTACACATTGCTGACATTTTTAGGGTCCAAGCACTATGACATCAGCACGATGATGACCTGACTATGATGTCCTCGCCATCACTCTGATAAGCCTAAAGTTTTTAATAGTGCTGATGTTATAATGTGCAAAGGCCCTATTGTACTTTTAAAATGTTACGTCCCCAGGTCTAGGGTCCCAGGGCAAAATAAATAATAAAATCTTACACGACCAAACTTTTGTCTTTTTAACTTTTATTTTTTTACGCACACACACACCGGAAGCTCTTGGCTTCAGGGTTGGGCCAAGGCCAAAACAATAAACAAAAACCCTGCCCTATCTCCTCCCAAAAACTAACTACACTACAAAGAAAAACTAAACCAAAAACACAGGGCTAAACTGACTCCCTAACTAAACATTCAAAACAGGAGAAAACGGGTCTAACTAAAATGGCACCCAACCCCTACTGCTTCCATAAAAGAAATGCATATACTAACAAAAATAACTATTTACAATATTTACAACACTTAACAAGTAACATAACACAAAGAGACCAAAACACACACCACACAAGCTCACAAACACAGGCGCAACCCAACAGTTCTATTTTCACAACATAAACAAGCACAAGCAACATCTCCCAACATAGCGCGCGCTTCCGGCTTTCTTCCGCGACCTTAAAAAGACGCGCAGTTCCAACGACGGCCAATCAGGGCGAGGCCACCTGCAGGAAAGGGAGAGCAAGAGAGAGAGAGAAAAAAAGAGCGCGCGTGCACGCCGCCACCAGCATCCGCGCCACTACACTTACATGCCACACACACGGGCATGTAACACGGCCCCCTTTGTGGGTCTTAACATCCTCAAAAACACATATACAGTGGGCACTACACACACCCTATAGACACTACACACACCCTATAGACATTACACACATCCTATAGACACCACACACATTCTTTAGACATTACACACATCCTATAGACATTACACACATCCTACTAAAATGATGACCTGTTCTTAAAAAGCAGACTCCTGATTTCACTACACTACATACTTAGATGAAATAATGACTCTTTATTAATATTATTGTGAGTACTAACTAGTAGGAGGGATTCATTATTTCCTTTTGGCTTGCATAGACTTTCACTCTCTCTCTCTCTCTCTCTCTCTCTCTCTCTTTCTGTGAGACAGCTTAAACATATACTGTGTATATATACTGAACAAAAATATAAACGCAACACTTTTGTTTTTGCTCCCATTTTTTATGAGATGAACTCAAAGATCTGAAACGTTTTCTACATAAACAAAATAACCATATCTCTCAAATATTGTTCACAAATCTGTCAAAATCTGTGATAGTGAGCACTTCTCCTTTGCCGAGATAATCCATCCCACCACTGGTGTGTCATATCAAGATGCTGATTAGACAGCATGATTATTGCACAGGTGTGCCTTAGACTGGCCACCTGTAAAAGGCCACTTTGAAAGGTTCAGTTGAATCACACAGCACAATGCCACAGATGCCACAAGCATTGAGGGAGCGTGCAATTGGCATGCTGACAGCAGGAATGTCCACCAGAGCTGTTGCTCGTGAATTGAATGTTCATTTCTCCACCATAAGCCTTCACCAAAGGCGTTTCAGAGGATTTGGCAGTACATCCAACCGGCGTCACAACCGCAGACGACGTGTAACCACACCAGCCCAGGACCTCCACATCCAGCATGTTCACCTCCATGATCGTCTGAGACCAGCCACTCGGACAGCTGCTGAAACAATCGGAGTGCATAACCAAAGAACTTCTGCACAAACTGTCAAAAACAGTCTCAGGGAAGCTCATCTGCATGCTCGTCGTCCCCATTGGGGTCTCGACTTGACTCCAGTTCTTCATCTTAACAGATTTTGACGGATTTGTGAACAATATTTAAGAGATATGGTTATTTTGTTTATGTAGGAAATGTTTCAGATCTTTGAGTTCATCTCATTAAAAATGGGAGCAAAAACAAAAGTGTTGCGTTTATATTTTTGTTCAGTATATATATATATATATATATATATATATATATATATATATATATATACATACTGTATGTGTGTGTGTGTGTGTGTGTGTGTGAAACCCGAATATATATCGTGCAAAAGTTCATTTATTTCAGCAATGCAAATTAAAAGGTGAAACTAATATATGAGATAGACTCATTACATGCGAAGCAAGATAGTTCATGCTGTGATTTGTCATAATTGAGATGATTATAGTTTACAGCTCATGAAAACCCCAAATCCACAATCTCAGAACATTTTAATATTGTGAAAAGGTTTCAATATTCTAGGGTCAAAGTGTCCCACTCTAATGAGCTAATTAAAAGTTCTCTTACTTAGAAATTATGGAGGGGTCTACAATTTTCCCTATTTGCTATATTTCAGGATGCCAATGCCAGGATTCATTGGGCTCAAATTGTGAAGGAGTTGTTCAGGCAGCATAAAATATCATGTTTACATGTGAATTAGCCACCACAGAAAATCTTTGTTATTTGCAGCGTTGAATCATTGCAGCTCTCCATCCATCATTATCAATATAAGATTTTGAAGATCTTAGAGATAAATCTGTCTGTGGATGTAAAAAAAAGTGACATTGCATTAGCTTAACGATGTCATGGCAAATGCGTGCCACAATCAAAGCAAAAATTGTGTGATAGAGTGTGCCATAGTTTTTTTCTTTGTTGCCAGGCAGTATGTGTGTGTATATATAATTTGGATTACCTTGTTCTAGTCACTGGCTCTGTGGTTGTGATGGGACTGCTGCATAGATCACACTTACTGAATCTGATGCAGTGTTATTCTTAACAGATACTCTGGACCTTTTTTTGCACTGAACACTGGCATAATGAATGTTTTCATCCTGAAAAAAGATTTAGGTTAACACTAAATTATTATCATATTATTATTATTATTATTATTATTATTAATATTTTAGACATTACCTGCACTATCCCATTAATGTATTGCATTCCTTTTACATTTGCTGTATTATTTTCCATGTATTAAAATTCTTATTCTAGGGACATTTTTTAAATCTTACGTAGTCTCAGACTACCAAAAGAGGACGTTTGTAAGTTGGATTTGTTCTTAAATCCAACAAAGTAATTCTTATACACCTTTGACACAAATACACAATGTAACTTATACCAATTCACTTGACCAAATCTCTGTCTTTTTTCCCCACACTTTTTTCCCATCATGTGGCCAAAAACTGTAACCGCGCCTAAGAAAATGAATCTCACACGTCAAATGTAACAGTGTTGTCTCTGTGCCTCTATATTATGTAGAATTATGATGTGCCTCTATATTAAAAGAAGGAAATAGTATAGTATAGCCAAGTTATTTAAACTAATGTGAAAAAACATTAAAAAGAATGCTGATATTGAACATCTTAAAGTAATGCACAGATTTGCTTTTAGGAACAGCTTTAAAACCTCAAATTACTTTTTCTGTTTGTTTTTGGATTAACAATAAAGTTTTCCAGAGAACATGAAAACTGTCCAGTAAATACATTGTATAAGAACTTTCTTTTAAAGTTTACTGTTTATTATATTGTTTGAATGATACATTTATTAGTTTTGCCTTTTACAATATTTTTTTTGTTGTAATGCGCATTTTTAAAATCATATTTTCACAAATTTAAGCAACATATACTACTGTGAAATTTAATGTAAGAAATATTTTTTCATTGGTGTTATGTTATTAACAATAAAAAAATAAATAAAGAAAGAAAATGAACAGCAATGGTAAAAATGTTATTGGATCTTAATTTGAGTGTTTCCATACCTTTTCAATAATGCCTGTTGTGTTACTGCAACAAGTGCATGATAATATTGATTTTCCTGGAAAACAAATCACTTTCCATTAAATTTTAATAAGACACTAAATCCAAAGCAGAGTTTGAGTTTGAATAGAATTGGATGGTAATTCATCAAATAACATAAACAAGAGCAAAGAAAAGTTGTGATTATAAAGTAAACTTGCTATAGTGTATGCTTTGCGAGGCTCCTTGTGTTCTGAGTTCTATTTATATCCGGTGTTAACTGCAAACATGTGCTCCTGGTTCGAACTTTGGAGCTGGAGCATGCATGCTGGTAGTTGCACTCTGCTTCCGCTACACTGACACAGGCCCCCACCAAGAAGCTACCTTCTTCTAGTTCTCTTTAAGTGTGGTTGCGGCTGGTTGGGATGTAATTCCTAAATCATTAAAGGATCTAGCATATCTTGTGTGTTGATCTAATACTTGCCCCTGGACACTTTCCAGGCTATCAGGTATTTTACTGTAGTTTTCCCTGACTGTATCTTGATTTTAGGATGCCATTTATTCTTTATGCTGGTCATCTGTCAATGTGCAGAGGTTCAGATGCCTATTAGGAAATGCCTTGTTTGATGTTGCTCTTTTTTCTAGTCATTGGTGTGCTCTTTCCCATTACCTTCTAAGCATTCCTGAGTCTGTGATGCTCTTCTTGCATGGAAATAACTGGTTTTAGTATCCTACTGTGCATTAGAATGGGGTCAGTCCCATTCTTGTACAGTATGTTCTCAAAAAGTGGTCTATTTCATGATTGGCTCATTCAACCTGACCATTCACTTGGGGTTGATACCCTGATGTCGGGCTGACTGTGACACCCATTTTCTCCATAAAGTCCTCACATATTTTAATTGTGAGGACACAGCTGTTTATGAAGCCTTTTTGTATAGTGAAAAATTTAAAAACAGTTTGAAAGTTGAAGGCTGTAGGAAGGCTATGCAGAGGAATCAGACACACTGGTTTGAAGAATCAATTTGGATATACAATTATTTTATGATTTACTTGTGATTCTGTAATGAAATTAAAAGAAATTTGTCTTCATGGTGTAGACAGTGGCACAAGTTTTCCCTTGGGTACGGTTAAAGGTACAGAAAATAATTAATCTGTTAATGTCTGCTTTCATGCTTGGCCACCAGTAGTTATGCTGAAGACTATAGCTGACAGAAAGGATTTTGTCCTGCTCCAGGCTGGCTAGGCAGCTGTTGAGTTCCACCTGCGTGTCCACCTGTTTTTGATACAAAGTGCCATTTCATACAGTAGAAAGTTCCTCTTCTCTTAAGTTATAATCAAGCAAACAGAGATCATGGTGTGACATTGCACTCTGAAATCACCATCCCTGGGTCACAATCTGTCTGGATTACATGATCATTCATTTGAGCACATGGAAGAACCATTAGTATAATTGGGAGAAAATGTTGGAGGAGCTCAGACAAGGGGGCATTTATACAAAAAAATTTAAGACTAAATTATAAAATAAAGACTATAAAATACCTGACAAATCTATCACTAATTTCGAGTTAATTAGCTGATTAGAGTGTGACACCATGAGTCTTCAATATTTAACTTTTTCAGAATATTACATTTTTTGAAATACTAAATTTTGGGTTTTCATTAGCTATAAGTCATAATCATAAAATAAATAAATAATAATATAAATAATAAATAAACAATTGAAATACATCAGTCTGTGTGTAGTGAATCTATGTCATATATGAGTTTGAGCAATTTTTTAAATTGAATTACAAAAATAAATCAACTTTTCGATGATATTCTAATTTATTGAGACGCACCTGTGTGTGTATACATCTCAAAAAATTAATTTATCATGAAAAGGTTCTCTAAACGAGCTATCAACCTAATCATCTGAATCAACTAATTAACTCTAAACACCTGCAAAAGATTCCTGAGGCTTTTAAAAACTCCCAGCCTGGTTCATTATTCAAAACCGCAATCATGGGTAAGACTGCCGACCTGACTGCTGTCCAGAAGGCCATCATTGACACCCTCAAGCAAGAGGGTAAGACACAGAAAAAAATTTCTGAACGAATAGGCTGTTCACAGAGTGCTGTATCAAGGCACCTCAGTGGGAAGGAAAAAGTGTGGCAGAAAACGCTGCACAACGAGAAGAGGTGACCTTGGGAGACCAGCTGAAGCAGTGGACTGAGTCTGGAGTAGAAACATCTAGAGCCACCGTGTACAGGCGTGTGCAGGAAATGGGCTACACGTGCCGCATTCCCCAGGTCAAGCCACTTTTGAACCAGAAACAGCGGCAGAAGCGCCTGACCTGGGCTACAGAGAAGCAGCACTGGACTGTTGCTCAGTGGTCCAAAGTACTTTTTTCGGATTGCCAGAGTCTGGAGGAAGACTGGCGAGGGGGAAATGCCAAAGTCCTGAAGTCCAGTGTCAAGTACCCACAGTCAGTGATGGTCTGGGGTGCCATGTCAGCTGCTGGTGTTGGTCCACTGTGTTTTATCAAGGGCAGGGTCAATGCAGCTAGCTATCAAGAGATTTTGGAGAACTTCATGCTTCCATCTGCTGAAAAGCTTTATGAAGATGAAGATTTCGTTTTTCAGCACGACCTGGCACCTGCTCATAGTGCCAAAACCACTGGTAAATGGTTTACTGACCATGGTTTTACTGTGCTCAATTGGCCTACCAACTCTCCTGACCTGAACCCCATAGAGAATCTGTGGGATATTGTGAAGAGAAAGTTGAGAGACGCAAGACCCAACACTCTGGATGAGATTAGGGCCGCTATCGAAGCATCCTGGGCCTCCATAACACCTCAGCAGTGCCACAGGCTGATTGCCTCCATGCCACGCCGCATTGAAGCAGTCATTTCTGCAAAAGGATTCCCGACCAAGTATTGAGTGCATAACTGAACATAATTATTTGAAGGTTGACTTTTTTTTGTATTAAAAGTACTTTTCTTTTATTGGTCAGATGAAATATGCTAATTTTTTGAGATAGGAATTTTGGGTTTTCATGAGCTGTATGCCAAAATCATCTATATTAAAATAATTAAAAGGCTTGAACTACTTCAGTTGTGTGTAATGAATCTGAAATATATGAAAGTCTAATGTTTATCAGTACATTACAGAAAATAATAAACTTTATCACAACATGCAAATTTTTTGAGAAGGACCTGTATACGTTTTAAATTATATTATAATAATATATACTGTGTATATATATATATATATATATATATATATATATATATATATATATATATAATGTGTGTGCGGTGCACGCACTTGCTCAATTTTATTTTATTGCTTTTCCTAAAAAAGTACACAAGAAAAATTTATTACCACATATATTTTGTTTTATTGTTTTTTCACCAGGCCTACCTCCCCCACCGCAGCAGAATGCACCTATGCAGATGATGTTTATTAGGACAAAAATGGAGCACACGCACATTACGATCATATCAGTCCAGCATTCTGGCATCTCATTATTGCTTTGACCTAAAATACACACAGTCGTACAGAGATATCAGTAGTGTACTGAGGAAATCCTATTCTGTTAAAAAACACAATATATAAAATTAATGTACTTTTTCCTATATTTTGCATTGTTTGTCACACAGACAATCTATTTTAACACTGATCCTTACAAATATGTAAAATTGTAAAAATAAGTATTGTGCAACTGTGAGAATGTTGATTTTATTGTTTAGTTTATGCTTAGGAGAAAAAAATAATATATGTTTAATAAATTGTTTATCTAAACTAATGCGGACAACTATAAAAACAAAATCTGACTAAACAAAAGAAACAAACATGTAAACATTTGCAATATTTAAACATAAAGAACAAAGTACACAATGACTCTGAGACTGTATCTCTCTTTGAACTATATTTATGTGTAGACAAGACCTGCAGAATTTGCATTAAAAAGCAACCTAAACTTCACATCCACAGACTAGCTGTGTTTTCAGTTGCAGAATAAATTTACAGGACTTATTTTACATTCTTTTTCAAGGGAATAGAATATAGAAACTTGAAATGTTGTACTGTGCACTCCAATTATATAGTAATGCAATATATATTATATATAAGTTTATGGAATGTAGCACTACTATTATTAAATTATTATTAATTATTATTATTGTTTACGTTATATTACGTTAATTCTTAGCCCGAACCTTTAAAGAATACTGAATATGTATAGTTAAAATTGATTTTAAAAGTTAGAAAGTTTACAGTTACACATTGTCTGTTTTACTGGTAAAACATTGTCACCTTGTCAAATAAAGATATATTTTCACAAATAATATTTAATAAATAAATGAATCTGTTATTATAAAAATATTTGTACAAAACTGAAATAAGTGTTTATAAGTGTATTGGCACCCACCTGTAGTAAAGTCGAGTCTGATGTGTTTCCCAAACTGAGTGTGTGTCGTGTCATTTCGACCTCCACAAAAATAAAACCCCAGATCTGTCTCTCTAACTCCAATAATCACTAAACTGACTGAACTGCTGCTTTCGGTCACATCAAAGTGACTCTCGTCTACATTATAATCTACATAAAAGTCTTTATACAGACCCCTTTGTCTGGCTGATATAATCTGCCTCACGCCTGCTGAGTTCATCTGATACCACGATATCTCTGAAACCTGAGTGATGTTACAGGGCAGAGTGATGTTCTCTCCAGGATCAACAGATATGAGATCAGCTGAAATGATCTGAAGGAGACTCAGACTGATGAGACCTGAAAGAACAACAGCACATTAAGAGATCAGATTCATCACCGCTCTGGAAAAACTCACACACAGCTCACAGTACACATTCATAGAATACAGTTATATACAATATAATTTTTTTTATTTATTATGAGAATATTAGCATAATATTTGGTTCATAAGTACAACTTTTTGTTTTTATAAACTCACCAAACAGCAGGTGTAAAGTAAGCACACACAGGGACGCCGCCATTTCTAACACTCAGCCTCCGCTGAACATGTGAACAGAGACTTAGTGGAATAAAACGTCTTGTAACTCCAGCATTAGTTCTGGTTTAACACATTCAGCCACAAGCACTGAAACCCAGCCCTCCTGTTCTGTTGTTCTGTTATGGTGTTTACTAAGTTTCTGACATTTTATTTTACATTCTGGGATTTATACTTACAGCCTATATGTCTATAAGGTAAGTTACTCTACCTTCCGTCTTGCTAGAGGGATATGGATGAAAGGATGCACATGAAGAAATGAAGAATTAGGTATGCTTAAACACCGAACAGAGGAATAGACTGACAAAACAGACAAAACATTATAGAATATTTACAGAACTGAAAGGTTGTCTCATGAATAAAAAAAAAAAACCTAAGTTAAAGCAGATGGGCAATAGAACAGATCATGTTATGTTTTTTTTTTATATTTTGTTTTTTTGTAATTTTTTTTATAGTAAATGAACAGCTCTAAGTAGATGAATATAGTCAAATTTACTATAGGCTTTTACTATAGTGGATTCCTGCCAACAGGACAAGAACTTAAAAATGAAACACTTACCTTAGATTTGGTTTATGATAATCTTATAGTAGAAAACACGAGGTAAATTTGACTATATTCATTTACTTAGGCTTTTACTATAGGCTTTACATAGGGGTTTGTCAGACAACGGTAATTTATCTTCAGTCTGTCAAATTTAGCGGACGTGGACTCATCGCTGTGCTTGTTGTAACTGAAAAAACGCTGCAGCTTCTTCAAAGTCTTTCCTCTCCGTGACCGCTGAACTCCGACACAACACCACGTTAGGCTACGTCTTGACTCATTTGCATACCGACGGTGATTAGATGTTTACCATTTACAGAGGGCTCAGGGGAGGTGTGTGTGTGTCTGTTTTATAACAGTACTTCTTGTACTGTTATAAAAAATTCGATGTGAACAAACAAAATACACAAGTGCACCACGTTCCCGCCGATTAGGCGCGTGCTCCGTTGCCTAGCAACACTGAACGAAACGAGGCATAATCGTGGTGTTTGCTTTGGTTATGACATAGCATAGTTTATCATCTCTGTGGTAGATCTGATTTATTCAAATTAAATATTGGTTTAGCGATAATTTCACGGAAGCGAGTTCAGAACTAAATCGCTGCTCCTGCTCCATCGAGACGTTCAGAAGCTTCAAATAGAATAAACAAACTAATACATTTTCTCCAAACAATATAAAATTAAATAGAGCTTTCCTTTTTGTTATAGTACAAAGCCCCTAGATGGACAAAGGAGGAGAAAAAACGGCAGAACAAAGTAATATTATATATAAATATATATAAAGTATAATGCAAAACATTAAAAAACATGACTTGTTTTTTTTCTTTTGCCGTTTTTTCCTCTTCCTTTGTCCCCTTAGAGACTCTGTAGTAGGTTTTCTCAGTTAAATATGAACAAAAAATTACTGCTGATTATCAACGCGGGAATGAATGGCGCATTGTCCAAGTGCAAGTTGATCTTGGAGCTAAACTATTTGCTTTAGGTGAAAGCGCCATCTAGCGATCATTGCGTGTCAGCAGCAGCTTCCCATTCAAAACAATAGGCGGTCAAATGACCGCTGAACCGCGCTTTTAGTAGGTGACACTGGCGCGGCGCTTCTAGTGTTAAAGAGGATAAATTCCTCCATACATAAATTCATCCATAATTTAATTTTTGAGACTTGTTTTCCGAGACTCATGTGTATAGGTCACACCAGTAAGTAGAATTATAATCAGTCACAGATGGAAAGCAGATGGTTTTACCTGCTCCTCTCCATCTGCCACTATTATCTCTTAAATCTGACCAACCACATACTCCAGTTTTCTATGTAGTGTACTGCAGGTTGCCGTCCATAAAGATGACCTCATATCTACTTACAGTAACTCTATTTTTAAATAATACAGTTCACTGGTCATAATAAAATATTATGCACAATATTGTGTAGGTTCCCCCTGTGCAACCAGAACAGCTCCGTACCCTTTAGCCATCCACTACTAGCAATCTAGCAAAGAAGTCTCACATCAAACACAGTTCACTTATTACAAAAAGTCCTGCGTTGTGACCGAAACATCCGGAGAACTCTGTCGAGATGCCAAAGAACCTCAAACTAGGCATAATGCCACACTGGTTTAGCGAAAAAATACTCCTAATAACAATCCACCAAATCTCACTAGCTGTTTACTTAATCAATCTTTATTCTTGTTTTCACTCCCTTACACAGTAGAAGCTATTATCTTCTGGGATGTCTTTCACCTCACACTCCCAGGCTCTTCTAACACAGACCCTGCATCAAAAAAAGGTTTGTAGGTATATGAACGTTTGTATTATATTTAATAACATAATTTAAATGTAAGAAGAAATTTTCTGTCGGAACGCTCAGATGAGATGGCGAGAAGGACCCTGCATTATCAAACACAGAAACCACTATGGTTACCTTCTTTTCTTTCTCTGTCTGCTGTTGAAGTACTGTATAAACCACCCACTGCACAGGAAATACCCCCCCGCTGGTCTAAGCATGTGGGGGAAGTGTTTAACCTTAAATGTACTGTTGGTAGTACAGTCAAAGCTCATTTAACAAATTACAGTGTTTGGATTAAATAGATTTTATAAAAGTAATTCATAAATAATGTATATAAATAAAAGAGAGAATTTTTATCAATAACCTGTACATAGTGTAAGTGTTAAGGGTCCAAGCCATAACACTTTTAAGGTGCCACTATTGCGGCCTTGAGCATGACACTTAACCCTGTCTGCTCTAGGGGTGCTGTATCCTGTCTGACCCTGCATCTGACTCCAGCTTCCTAACTGGGATATGCAAAAAAAATAATAATAATTCACTGTACTTTAATGTACATGTGACAAATTGAATCCTAATATAGGATGAACTCAAAGACTTTGCCAGTCTATATAACTGTATATTTATGTTTTATATAATCAGTGTAATCCTAATAATAAACTCCTGACGCTTCTATGTTTCTTTTCAATCTCATGTGTAATATGCATTAATGTAATGAACAGTATATATATATATTTTTTTAATTGAGACCTGGGTGTACTGTATATCCAAATAATGCAGAATCCACTGACAAAAGTGTTGTTTTTTAATCCAAGATTTAAATTATGATGTGTCTCTGGGGCTAAGTGTGCACACAGTGAAGTGAAACTTGAGAAGAAGCGATTGGTTTTCCGCCTCTGCTGCTGGTGGTTAAAACCCACACGCCGTGCACAGGACAAAAACCCACATCCCCTCTTTTTGCAAAATGTGTTCAACGGTCACTGGCCTCAGTTTTTTTTAACTTAAGCATCTGATTTTATTACATTTGGGGACATCTTTAAGGTATGTGATGGCTGTAGAGGACAGGTCAGGTTTAATTTTCAAAAAGTTGCCACAAACAAAAGCAGACTTAAACAAAAAAAAAAAAACAGCTTTAAACAACTCACCTGAAGAAATACAAAGTAAGTAATAAGTAAGGCTTGCAGTGTCCATAACCTTTATATATATATATATATATATATATATATATATATATATATATATATATATATATACAGGTCCTTCTAAAAAAATTAGCATATTGTAATAAAGTTTATTATTTTCTGTAATGTACTGATAAACATTAGACTTTTATATATTTTAGATTCATTACACACAACTGAAGTAGTTCAAGCCTTTTAATTATTTTAATATTGATGATTTTAGCATACAGCTCATTAAAACCCAAAATTTCTATCTCAAAAAATTAGCATATTTCATCCGACCAATAAAAGTGTTTTTAATACAAAAAAGTCAACCTTCAAATAATTATGTTCAGTTATGCACTCAATACTTGGTCGAAAATCCCTTTTGCAGAAATGACTGCTTCTGTGCGGCGTGGCATGGAGCCAATCAGCCTGTGGCACTGCTGAGGTGTTATGGTGGCCCAGGATGCTTCCTGGTCATTGTCACTTATTTCTATTTAAATTCATTTTTATATTTCCTCTAATTGTATAGATATATTTTTTTTATATTTCTTATATATTTTTGAAGTTTTTTATATTTTGTTCTATTTATCTCTTGTTAACTTTCTTTTACATTTTAAGGTCACGGGCGTTCGTTTAAGCATTTCACTGCACATAGTACTGTGTATGACTGTGTATGTGACAAATAAAATTTGAATTCATTTAATGGGAAGAGGAAATGACTATGTCTAATAAGTGTCCTTTTTAGAGGAAGATTCTTAGCTGGCAGTGAAGTGTAACAGGCAGACATGACAAAATAGGCAGGTTTCTGTTAAAGGTGATATGTGTGTGGTCTGTGTGCAGTGATCACATGATTTTAACTACATAACACTACCTAAAACAAGATAACACGCACATAACACAGTCCGTAAATACACCCCCACAGATTCACAGGTTAGAATTCATCTGTAAGATTGTCACGCCTGACTTACACTACACTGCCTGACAGAAGATAACTGCTTCAGGAGGGTCGAATTAAGCAAAGAAAACTTTTAATAAACTTTTAATTTAAATCTATCAGACACATTATTAAAACCTAAAAAGGTAGTTGTGAACTGTCACCTTAATTAAATAAATTCAGTTAAATAAAAAATCTGAATAAAGCATTAAAAATAATATTATAGAAAAAATAATATAAATTATAATTATCAGTTTGTCTATGATAAGCAAGTCAGTGACAACAGTGGCAAGGAATAAAAACATTCTGAGGAACCAGCAGGGAACCTACAGTATCCTCATTGGATGATGTCAGATAGTATACCCATAAATCAGTCCCAGGTATACAGTATCTCAATATAGCAAGAAAGGAGTTTTGGTTCATATAAAGTGCACTTTCACTATTATTGATTGACTGCAGTCAGAAGCCATCACAGAAGATCTGCCCACATCAGTCCAAGACCATCTTCATGGTTAAGTGGAACCATTGGTACAGTTTGGTATACCCACAGTCACATTTAGTTTGAGTGCAAGCAGGTACTTCATGCTTAACATCCAAACTCACTCAGATGTTAGACACTCTATGGTTATGGTAAGTTTTCCAAATCTTAAAAAAAAAAAAAACAGTGGCAAGGAAAAACTGAGATGGCAATAAGAAGAAACCTGGAGAGGAACCAGAGTAGACATGGAACCCATCCTTACAAAAAGAAGGGATTTATTTGCAGTCATGCTGAATGTTATGGGGCTGGAAGTTCAGCATAATAGGAGAGGTGTTTAAGTTAATATGGAGTCCACTTTCTCTATGACCTAGTCAAAGTCCAGGCCTCAGTTCAACAGAGCTGTATATGAGAAAATGCCCAAAAATCTAAATGAACTGAAGCAAGTGTCGCAAAACTACTGAAACTCCTCCTGCCTATATTTGATAGGCTAGTTGGTTTATTGGTTGCCCTATCATGAAGTTTATTGGCAAGGTACTGTAGTATTGCATCTCTTGACCTGTCATGGCACCAGTCTGTCATACAGTAGGGGGTATTGGCTGGGTTGTTTATGACATACTTTAGCATGTCTATTTTTTTTTTTTTTTTTTGTAATAGGCATATTTCTGCCTTTGAGTGACGTTTCTGCCTCTGCGTGGTGTTTATTGCTTCCCAGATAGACTGCACGAGCTCTCAGCTTTCCAATGTGTTGTTTTACTTCCTGATTGATTGGGTTCTATGGGGTCCTATTCTTACAGTATGTGCTTTTAAAGTTATCTTACCTGTTGGGTATGTGTGGAGAGTTAGCTGATCTTTCTTCATTACAGGAAGGTCAGCTGCGTAATAGTTGGCTCTCAATTTGTCTTTTTAAACCCCCGGTGTCCCGCCCACAAAAAGTTGTAAAGAAGAATGGCCCAAAACAATGTGAGAGACTGAAAGCCTTACATAAAATGATTACTTCAAATTATTACTACTGTACTTAATGTGGATATACAAGCTATTGAATCATCAGGGTACTTTTTTTATCTTAAAAAATTACAAAAAAGTTCCCTGTTCATGTGAGGTCGTATTTGCCAGACATAGTATTTTCAGATGATTTTCACAGACGTTTGATTAAACCTGGAGGAGGAGCGACGATGAAATACAATGACGTTTCCCCACCAGTCCCAGTTCAGGAGGACCAGTTTAAATCAGCTCCCGTTCTACATATTTGATCGTAGTAACTGGAAATGTACTCAACACATGTGTACTGTGTACTGAATTCTATCACTGCAAAGATAAATGGTTATTGAGTCTCCGTGTGATTTCTGAGAAGTAAACATTCTAACCTGTGAGTTTAGCAGGTTTTTGAACACGGGCTGTAGGACAGGAAGTCTGTGTCTGTGGTAAAGCAGACGTGTGACTGTGAGAGCCGGATAGTTTTGTGCGTTTTGCAATACATTATTTAATATAAAGAGCATCTGGGATAATATCTTTGTGCTCCTCTGTGTGCTTTAAATGCTCTGAATCATAAAAATTCTGCTACTCATACACACTGTGGAGTTATTTCTATATAACCTTTGTAACCCTATCGCGTCTGCATGCTTTTTATTCAGTGAGCTTCGTCTGTCCTAGACACTCAAAGTTTATTTCACACTTACACACAATTCGCTGTGCACGAAGCTGAAGTGCAACCATCTGACGTGACCTGGGTCTCACATGTGTCTCCAGACATCTGTGAACTGTAAAATGTTGTAACCGATAATTTCCTGATCTGTACTTAAAAGTACATCATTGACCTGTTTAATATAAAGACTTGGGATGAAAATAAAACGTGGAAGAACTGATGTGTTTATACATTACATTAGGGATGCAGATTACTGTAATACAGGCGTATAGGACATGTACAGTGTCACTCTACTGCCACCTGCTGGAGGGGGTGAATTTGTTTAATGTGTAAGGGTTACAGAAAAGGACACGCTGTCACTTTAGAAAGATTAGTGTAAATAATTCACACATCGCTCACATGCAGATTAGAAATGATTTTTCTTTTTTCATGTGATGTTGGTGGTGTGATGTTGGTGGTACAGTTTTTCTGTAAAAAAAAAAAAAAAACCTATGTAGACTATATTGTACTTTTTTTTTGCAATACTTGCAATGCTTTTTCTTTTTTACATGCAGGATGCCTTCTGTGTGCATAGTTCAGGAGAATTTAAAACAAAGCTGTTAATACGGACGGTGGTTTTGATTGGTTCTCAGGCGGTCTGACCTTGCACCGCCTCACATCTATCAAATTAATATGCATCGCTTTAAGCAGATAGAGTCTTGTGGTGTGTTTCAGTGCATAAAATTTTCTTTGCTTCCTGAATTCAGAAAATAGCTCTAACAATATAGTCACTCATCATCTATACCGCTTTATCCTGTATTCAGGGTCACTGGGACCTGGAGTCTATTCAAGGAGACTTAGGGCACAAGGCAGGGTACACCCTGGACAGGGTGCCAATCCATCGCAGGCCACACACATACACACATACACACACACTCACACACTTATTCACACACTACGGGCAATTTGGGATGCCAATTAGCCTAATCTACATGTCTTTGGTTTGTGGGAGAAAAGCGGAGTACCCGGAGGAAACCCACCAATATTGGACCACCAGTGAGCCAACGTTAGGCCAATGGACAAAATGACATTGGGCCAACCACTGATAGCAACAGTGACCCAGTGTATATGAACAAGAGATAAATAAATGAGGCAAGATTTAATTGAAGTGTATATTCACATGTTATAAATGGGCTTAACAAAAAGACTGTTTAGGGATTGCAGCCATTTTGCTTCAATTTTCACAGGATCAAAAGTAATTGGACAGTCGAGTGATTAACAATTTAAAGATAATTTGTGTCCAGTTTTATGAATATTTCATGACAACTTATGGAGATAAAAGTATAATTCATTTGATTGTGTAAAGCTGCTTTGGGACAACGCCAATTGTTAAAAGTGCTATACAAAAAAGGAATAAGAGTACAGTTCACCTCTCCCAATTGAAGCGGACGATGAGTGGGGATAAATTATGTCAGTGACTCTTGACTTTCTTACAAATAACGCACATTTCATTCAAAATATGATAAACACAGACCAATAATTAGCACTTTTTTATTTATTTAATTGTGAAATGGCTAATAAAAATAGGTAATAATAACGATTATGATGTGGAGGTGAATTGGTTTAGTCTTGACTTCTGGTCGTGAGTGACAGCGTTGGGGGAAATCTGTTGATTGTCGAATCGTCGATTACAAAGTAAACACAGCGATGGAGAGAAAAAGGCCAAAGCTGTCAGGTGCCCAATTTAGGAAAAAAACAAAAGAAGATGAGGAGAAACGGGCAGAAGATAAAGGTATGTAACAATGTTCTCTCTGTATGATTAAGGGATTCATGTCATTATGTTCATTAGTGATATAACGTTAACTCTTAGGTTAATTTTTAGTCTTTTTGTTTATGATGCTTGCTGTGCTTACCTTGCTATAAAAAAATAACACAATAAAAGCCTAATATACAAACCATCACAGAAATTCTAATGGTTTCTATTAAATACCATTATGAACCATTAACTTTTTCCAGTGAAACTTACAAAATTCCTTATTCCACCCACCAATAGAATCCATCATATACCAGCAGACATTGTTATACTTACCATTAAAACCAATACAATTCCCAATATAACCATTAAATCCATTACATTTTCTATTATTTTTGGACAGGGTTCTATTGTTTTTTTTCAGCTGTGTATACAACATGAGATCTAATTAAATTTAAACACAAAATTATGCTTTGCAACAAAACTGTTGCAAGTACAGTTATTTATTTTCATTATTTTCATTCTTTATGTTGATATTGGCCGGTCCGCACGCTCTCCACCACGGGAAGCCCCTCCGGAGAGATACGCAGGAGACCCCGAGGGGTGCAAAAAATTCCTCCTAGCCTGCGAGCTCTATCTGGCCACTTCCGATCTTTCAGAGGGAAAGAAGGTCAGTTTTGTAATCCAACAGCTAACGGGGCCGACGATGGACTGGGCCGCCGGCGCGAGCACCACGTCCAGTTACCACCAGTTTCTCCACAAGTTTCGCGCGATGTTCGATTATCTGGACTACGGAAGGACGGGGGAACAACAACTGCTGAGGCTGAAACAAGGACAATCTACAGTGGCGGACTACGCCGTGAAATTTCGGTTCCTTGCCGCGGAGAGTGGCTGGTGCAACAAGAGCTTACTCGCCAGGTTCAGAGATGGACTGCACCCCGACCTGCAGCTGGAGCTGGCATGCAGGGACGCGGGTTTGTCGCTAGATGACAGCATCCAACTGGCGATTAAGCTGGAC
The DNA here is from genome assembly GCF_024256425.1 of Clarias gariepinus. Lineage (NCBI taxonomy): Eukaryota > Metazoa > Chordata > Actinopteri > Siluriformes > Clariidae > Clarias > Clarias gariepinus. Next base: position 5,684,710 of record NC_071101.1, read on the forward strand.
CAGCACCTCCGCGGACATCGCAGACCTTATCCAGCGAAAGGAGCCAGCGGAGGGTCCGAACCGCGTCGACAGCTCAGCCTCAGCAAACCCCCCGTTGAACCGGGCGACGAGAGCTCACCGGAGCCCATGGACGTGGGCACATCCCGCCTGTCGGTCCAGGAGAGGCGCCGAAGGCTGTCGTCGGGGTTATGTTTATACTGTGGGGGGGGGTACACATCAGCTCCGAAACTGTCCGTTACTTAAAGTAACTACACGCACTCCACCTCGCACACACCACAGTTTTTGTTTACAGGCCACCTTGTCATATAATAATCGTTCTGTCTCTGTGTTTCCCCTAATAGATTCTGGGTCGCCTGGAAACTTCGTCTCGTCTGCTGTCCTTTCCTCGCTACAAGCTCCAGTGTCGAAGCTTCCGCACCCGATCACAATTAAGGCTCTAGATGGCAAAACCTTAGCGTATTCGCCTGTTGAACATCTTTCCGTGCCCCTTCGGTTAAAATTTCCCGGTCATGCAGAGGAATTAAAATTCTTTGTGATTCCTTAGCTAGACCAAGCCGTCGTACTAGGTTTACCATGGCTCAGTTCTCACAATCCCAATATCAATTGGGCAGGCTCACGCATCATTTCCTGGGCCCCAAGATGCACTAAATTCTGTACACCGTCCACGTTAACGGTCCAAACCACCACTATTGAAAGCCCAACCGCCCAGGTATCTACCACAGTGCCATCTGAGTACACTTCGTTTAAAGATGTGTTTAGTGTTAGGGCAGCCGCACGACTTCCCCTTCATCGTCCGTGGGACTGCGCGATTGATCTCTTGCCGGGGAAAACTCCGCCTTGCTCACGCCTATAATCTCGTTCGTGTTCGCAAGGGTGATGAATGGAAGACTGCGTTTAGCACTGCATCAGGTCATTACCAATATAACGTGATGGCTTATGGACTGGTAAATGCACCTGCGGTGTTTCAGGGGTTCATGAATGACGTGTTTCGGCATATGTTGAACCGTTTTGTTATAGTATATTTAGATGATATTCTAATATACTCACGGTCATATGTCGAACACGTCCGTCATGTAACCGCCGTCCTTTGTCTACTACGGGAACACGGGCTCTATGTGAAAGCAGAAAAATGCGAATTCCACAAGAGTGAGATCGCATTCCTCAGCTATCACATAGGGCCACACGGGGTCGAAATGGATGCAGCCAAGGTAACGGCGGTGCAACAATGGCCGGAACCCAAGTCAGTAAAGGCGCTACAGAGCTTTCTTGGGTTTGCTAATTTCTATAGGCGCTTTATTAGGGGCTTCAGCATGATGGCAGCACCGCTCACCGGTTTGTTAAAGGGGAAACCACAATGGCTACGCGCGTTTTCGCTGGAAGCACGTACGGCTTTCCAGCGCCTAAAACAAGCTTTCACCTCCGCGCCTATTCTAAAACTGCCTGATCCAGAGAAGCCCTTTTTAGTTGAGGTCGATGCGTCGGAGGTGGGTTTGGGAGCAGTGCTGTCACAGCGCCACGGCCACCCATAAAAGCTCTACCCCTGTGCTTTTTTTTCGCGGAAACTGACACCTGCCGAGCGTAATTATGATATCGGGAATCGCGAACTGCTAGCAGTCAAAGCGGCGTTAGAGGAGTGGAGGCATTGGTTGGAGGGAGCTAAATACCCATTTGTGGTACTAACAGATCACAGGAATCTGGAGTACCTCCAACAAGCAAAGACACTTAACTCTCGTCAAGCTCGATGGGCGCTGTTTTTCACGCGCTTTTATTTTACCATCACATACCGTCCCGGTTCAAAAAATATAAAGGCGGATGCGCTATCCCGCTGTTTCCCGACGCCGGATCTGAATTCGGATCCTGAACCCATATTGCCTCCGTCACTTGTCGTGGCTCCGGTACTGTGGGATATCGACTCGGAGATAACCCAGGCGATGCGGTCCCAACCCGTGCCGCAGGGTTGTCCACCGGGCCAAACCTACGTCCCGGAGTCACTTCGAGAACGAGTGACGATAGAGGCACATTCCAGCTTTTCTTCAGGACACCCCAACGTTTTGAGAACATACCATCTCCTAGAACCAAAGTTCTGGTGGCCAAACATGCGGTAAACCGTGAAAACAGTAGTTTCGTCTTGTGCTGTTTGAGCAACAACTAAAACCTCTCGATGTTTGCCAGTTAGAAAATTAATGCCCCTGCCCACACCGAACAGGCCGTGGTCCCACATCGCCGTGAATTTTGTAACGGATCTGCCGGTGTCTAAAGGGTACACTACAATATTAGTCGTGGTAGATCGCTTCTCTAAGGGATGCCGATTTCTCCCATTTAGCTCACTTCCAACCGCCCTCCAGGTGGCAGAAACCCTATTCGATTCGGTGTTTCACTACTACGGTATTCCGGAGGACATTGTTTCAGATCGTGGTCCCCAATTCATCGCGAGAGTCTGGAAAGCTTTCTTCCAGAAGTTGGGAACCACTGTTAGCCTAACATCGGGTTATCACCCTGAATCTAATGGACAGGCAGAGCGGACTGTCCAGGATCTCGGGAGGTACCTCCGGGCATATTGTAGTAGTCGACAACATGAGTGGGCAGACTGCTTATTCTGGGCGGAATATGCACAAAACTCACTGAAACACTCCTCGACTGGCTTAACGCCGTTTCAATGTGACTCCCGGAGGAGAGGAGGTGCCCTGCAATACTTGGTCGATTGGGAGGGGTACGAACCGGAGGAGCGCAGCTGGGTCCCGGCCCGTGATGTGCTAAGCAGAGAGCTCATTACAGAATTCCACCTGACACGGCCGGACCGCCCAGCACCACGACCTCCGGGCCGACCCCCCCGCCGGCAAATCCAGCGGGTCGGTGGGTCCCGACTCCCTCCGGTAACGCAGAGAGCGCGCCCACACCTCTCCCGGGCAGCCGGTCCTGGGAGGGGGGGGTAATGTCACATCCGAGCCACCTCAGTCCTGGGGAGTAAGATCTGGCTCACCTGTCTACTGAGCCGTCGCTTTGTCTCCCCCTAGTGTGTCTGCGTGTGTAACATGTCCTCCTTAATTCCTAGATTACCTGCACCTGTGTCTACCCCGTGTGTGTCCCTATTTATTCCAGTCGAACCCGTAGCCCCTCGTCTGTTCACTGTTGCACCATGTCTTGTTTATCCCCTGTGCCTAATCATTGTGTGTCTTTTGTGTTGACCCAGGACTGAGGGAGTCTGCAGGTGGAAGATCCTTTTTTTTCTCACGAAAAGTTCAAGTTCAAGGCTGACCGAGAGGCAGCGCTGAGTTCCTCGCAAGGCTGTAAATCGAGTTTGTTTGGTGTGACCTAAGTACTCTTCTTTTTTCCCGCCTGCAGACCCGGCCTGGGGAAGCTTTTCCCATTTGGTTTTCGTTGTGTTTAGTTTTGTTGTGTTCTGTGTTTTTTTTGTGTTGGGACTTATTAAAGACTACCTTTGTTATTTCTAACCCTGCATTTGCGTTCGCTTCCTCCATAATCATGACAGTAGACAACAGTATTTTGATGTCAATTTTAACTGCGTCCTGTTTTAGAGACTTCTAAAATATTTTTATATCTGTATATTATTCTTAATAATTTAAAATAGTTTTGTATTATGTAGTTTGTACATATATATATATATATATATATATATATATATATATATATATATATAGCATATTATATTCCCTTCTTCATCCTATTGTCTACACAGTGTATATACAGTCCTGTTGTCTATAGTTGTGCATGCATTACTTAATCAATCAATCAATCAATCAAAATTTATTTATATAGCGCCCTACAACAACCAAAAGGTGCCCAGGGCGCTTTCCAGTATAAAAACAAAAAACATAAAACACAACAATCAAAAACAGGACAATATGCATAAAAACAGCTATCAAATTATTAGCTACATATCAAAAGCAAGTCTAAAAAGATGTGTCTTCAACTGCAATTTAAAAGCACTGAGCTCAGTGATACTTCGAAGCTGTCCCGGTAGTGCGTTCCACAGTTTTGGGCCCTGAACAGCAAATGACCGACCTCCAAACTTTTTATAATTAAACTTGGGTATGACCAAAGTGGTATATTGAGAAGAGCGCAAAGTCCTGGCTGGGTGGTGGACCATTATCAACTCCGCGAGGTAAACAGGGGCCAGACCATTGATGGCCTTAAATACAAACATCAGGATCTTAAATTCCACCCTAAACCGCACTGGAAGCCAGTGGAGCGAGAGGAGGACTGGACTGATGTGAGAGCGTTTAGAGGTGTTGGAAAGAAGACGTGCTGCAGCATTCTGTACCAGTTGAAGCCGATTGAGCAGTGATTGACTGAGTCCAGAGTAGAGGGCATTACAAAAGTCAATCCGCGAGCTGATGAAGGCATGAACAGCTTTTTCAAGATCAGCTCGGGTCAAAATTGATTTGACCTTACTGAGAAGCCTTAGCTGGTAAAAACTTGCCTTCACAACTGCACTTATCTGTTTATCAAAAAACATGCCACTTTCAAAAATAACACCCAAAGTTTTAACAAGGTGTAATTGGCCGAGCCTCAGGTAACACATAGGCTTTGTTTCATCACAACCAGCCCACGGGAGGAGAGGATATGTTAATTTAAAATTTAAATAAAAAACAGCTTTTTATTATAAAATGTGTGTATTTTCATTAACACAGATGGTGCTGTTGTACAGGTGTATTTGGCAGACTTTGATCAAATTTTATAATATCATATATCATATGAATCTTCTATGCCTTTTATCATGAACAAGGCCGTGGTGCCTAGAGCCTTGGCATGGTGGGTGGGGTACATGCTTGATAGGGTGCAAACTATCACAGGACACAATTTGTGAATGCCACATAGGCTAATGCAGATTTTCAAGGTATTTGCTTGGTAACTTGGATTTTCATTGTAGTGTACCTACTAACTACTTTTTGACTTGACTGGCAAATATAGATTTTGTGTACCTATTTCGGTTTGTGATTTCCCTTTTTTGGGGGGTATTTCACATGAGTCGCGGGCACAGCCAGTCTATATGTGTAGCACAAAAAAAAAAAAAATGTCACCAATATGTTTGACCACAGCCAGATCATAACCTCATGTGAGACTCTTTTGTCCAACAGTGGTAGCCAGCATAATCATCCTCATCAGCTTTTATATCACACTGTAATGTAACAGTAGTTACTGTGAGCATGTCACAGGCGTTGCAACAGTAGTGACAGTGGGTACGGTCAGCCCAAGCCCATAGCTCCTGAACCCCCGGATCAGAGTGAGACAGGTCTACAGTGACAGTACCTAGGACAGGCAGAAGTGAGGACTGCTGGAACATTGGAGCAGTGTGAGGAGCGGCAGCGGTTTGACTGCACACTTCAGTTGCAGGTAATACTAGCACACAGCCGTGGGTATCCACTAGTTTCATTATGAAGCTGCACAAATTATATTTAAGACTAGCTTTTAAACAAACAGTGGTCACACCGATTATTGACATTGCTTCCTCTCTCTTCTCTTATGAACAACACGCTTTGTCCCCATTTCTCTATTCTTCTATAATTTAGCTTTTAATTAGAATAAAAGGGACATATACAATAGACATGGTTCTGTTGTACTTGAGCTTTACTCCCATTAAATATCTTGTGCTATTCAACTTTTTGTTTAGGTTTACTCCAGATGGTTAATATTCATATTACAGTATGTATTCTCCATAATTCTGATAATAATATAATATTTATATAATAATTATATCAAATATGGACAAGTAAAAAACATCACTCAAGCTAAACTGCAGGATTCTGCAGGATGTTAAACGAAGCAGCTCACCTATACAGAATTTTACAGGGGTGTGGGGGGGGGGGGTCAGGGTGCGTTTGTACAATATAGGCGTGTCACAGGCTCATATCTCACAGAAATAATGGCAGGCAGTGTCAGCGTCAATACTGTAAGTGTGTCACAGGCGTTTTGCAACAGTGATGAAAATGGGTTTATCAGGCAGAATTCATAGCTCCTGAAACATCGGGGAGATCAGACCAACTCTCGTGTCTACAGTGACAGCACATAGGACAAGCAGAATTAAGGGCTGCTGAAACATTAGAGCAGTGTGCGGAGCGGCAGCGAGTCGACTGCACATTACATTCACCAATTCAATTCTATTCAATTTTATTTGTATAGCGCTTTTAATGATTTACGTTGTCGCAAAGCAGCTTTGCACAATCTAAAGATTTAATTAAGTTTGTTTGAAATGTGAAAGTGTATTAATCATAATGATAAGACTTTCCCTGATAAGCAAGCCGAGGACGACAGCAACAGTGGCAAGGTTTGAGGTCAGGTTTCTTAATCGGTTTAATAACTGCTAATTTAAAAAGATTTTGGAACATAACCAATGCTGAGTAAAGAATTAATTATTCTCAACAGGGGTTCTGTTATTGCTGGTACTATCTGTTTAAAAAAATGTGTTGGTACAGGATCTTTTATACAGGTTGATGATTTTGCAAAAGACATGATTAAAATTAGTTCACTCTCTTCAAGGGGAGTAAAGTATTCTAGGTTTTGATCTGATGTGTTTATCATCTGTGTCAATTAAATTCACTGGTTTTAAAGCCTGAATTTTTAGCCTAATATTTACAATTTTGTTATTAAAAAAGTTCATAAAGTCCTCACTACTGTATGTTTTTGTCGTGGAGATTTATGAGATCCGTAACTCAGAGCCTTAACACACTGAGCTACCACACTGCCCCTTTTCCCCTAAATCAATGGAACCAGCTGAATGTAAACCATCAGCGCTCTGGTTACATTAAGGGATAAGGAAACTAGAAAGAAAAAAACTTAAAAACTTTAGAAAGGATGCACATCCCAATAGCAGATGTGGATAAATTCTACCTTTCCAGAGGTGAGGGTGAAAGGGGCCTAATCTAATTGGAAATTACCAACAAACCAAAAATAATACGTCTAGATATCTACCTTATCATGTTTTCATTTAATTTCATGTCCCCTTTAAATAATCGCTAGAAAGCAAGACAAACAAAACAAAAAAGTCCAAAATGAGCTTAACCACCCTAAAACCTGAAAATGAAGCTCCAGCTAAGAACATGCAAACAGTCAAATAAGATGCAGTGGAATATCTAAAAAGAGTTGTGAAAAAGATGTCCAGTAGACCAACAGATGGCCAATGGCCCATAACTGCTTTATCATTGCTGCCCAAGACCAGGCACAGACGTAGCCTGTGCGATATGTCATCAATTTTAGTGAACCATTGACCATGTAGTGTCAGGGTTCCCTGAGATGGCCAAAACTGAATAGCTATTACATAATACATACACAACAAGGCAGCCACATACCTGCACATGGATGGACATGTCCATTCTGACTGGAAGGAACACCTTAGTGAAAGTAACTAAACTTAACATCAATATCAAGACCAAACGAACCTGGAAATGGACACGACAACATTGCCAGTGATTATAGGAGCCCTGGGACTTGTGAAGAAAGGGATGGAGAAATAAACCATTAAGGTCTTGGGTAACATCAAAACTGTGTCAGAACCCTTTATGTGATTCAGGAGATCCATCATAGAAGAAATCGAGCTGCGCTTATCCTGATCAGTCTGCCATGCCTGCCATACAGTATTATAGTTGGTCATATTGGATGAACTGATGGTGGACGACGACAACAACATTACATAAACAATGATTGGTTGCATTGCTGCATTGCTTCACTCGTAATAATCAGCGATGTCACAGTGCAGGGTGACGTCCTGAACTACGTTTCTGAACTACTAACAGTTTTTTTTTTTTTAATCTGTTTTTGACAACACTGTCTTTTCAGGTATTTGGTTCTATCCAGTGGTGTGTTTGCCTCCAGCCCAACATCATGCGGCTCCACGTGTAAAGTTAAACCTCCTGCAGCAGCACTAGAGGGAGTGTGTGAGAAATGGACAAACTCCGCTTTACAGTACATTCATTCTACAGACGCTGTTCAGTGAGTTACACGTACACACATTAGTGAATAAACACAGAGTTGTGCGTGTACATGATGAATAAATCCCTGTAGCTGTGAGAGTGTGTGGACGAGTGATTATGCGCTTTTTGTCTCAGCTTTCTTTACACCGTGTCTCCCCGAGTTCACTTCAGCAGACGTCAGATTTGTCCATCCTAAAGAGGACGTCACCCTGCACTGTGACATCGCTGATTATTACGAGATCTCCTGGTATCAGATCAACTCTACGGGCGTGAGACAGATCATAGCAGCCACGCGGAGCAAACCAGACAAAGTCTTTAATGTAGATTATAATGTAGACGGGAGTCACTTTGATGCAACAGAAAGCAGCCGTTCAGTCAGTTTAAAGATCATTGGAGTTAAAGATGTTGATGTCTCTGTGCTCCTCCCCTGTGTGTGTTTCAGATGATGTTGATGTCTCTGTGCTCCTCCCCTGTGTGTGTTTCAGATGATGTTGATGTCTCTGTGCTCCTCCCCTGTGTGTGTTTCAGATGAGTTCTTGGACTTTATATTAGAATTTTATCTCAGCTGTTTTTGCAGATGTAACTACCAGAAGAATCATGAGGCTGATGGTTTAGACAAACAGCGGTCTGCCCCTTATATACAATGCAATCAATTTAATAAAACGACATCGTTTTTTTTTTTATTTAGTTGTTTTAATGTGCCTCATCAGCTCCTTTCTGACCTATATCATGCTACACGGTAAGAAGTTGCAGGTTATAGACCAACATTCATACACGTCACCATGTCACACATTAATAACTATAATTATTGTACCTTCTCTTGTGCCAGTGTTTGAAATTTAAACAATAAGGTAACAGAGACACACATCAGACGTAGCTTAGAGAAAATCAAAACTGATACTTTGCGTTATAACTCTGTTATTTCACACTAACACACATTTCGCTGTGCAGGAAGCTGATACGTGACCAACCAACGATTTTCCAGATGGCCCAGAAACCATTTCTCACCACAAGAACCATTAATCAGTAGAGACCCTGCTGTGATCCAAAACATGACTGATCAGTTAATACTCAGTGTGTGTGAGCTATAAAATGTTGTAATCAATAATTTTCTGTTCTGTACTTAAAAGTACATTATTGACCTATTTAATATGAAGACTTTGGGATAGAAATAAAATGTGAATAACTGATGTGAATTATACTTTAGGGGTTTAGGACATGTACAGTGTCACTCTGCTGCCACCTGCTGGAGAAAGTATGTAAATAATGCAGAGAGATTAGAAATGATTTTGAGTTTTTTTTCATAAACTCAGTAGCTGCTTCAATCATACACCAAGAAGAAAAAAAACTTTATAACTGTTTTAGCCAGTGTTGGAGTAGTTTCTTCATATAAGTGTTACATAATTATATTAGTAAAATACATTTTAATATATTACTGAGAAGAAAAAAAAACAGAATTTTTTTATTTGTTCAAAAATGTTTCTGTAAAAAAAAAAAATCTAGACTATGTTGTACTTTGCTTCTTTTTAATGCAGTTGTGACTTCTTTGGCCATAGTTCGGTACACTGTGTAACAGACTCGTTTTGACTTTTGTAACTTTTTCCATTTATTAAGAACTGTTTAAAATTTAATTGACTTAAAATTGAACTGGTTCTCCTGTCTGACTTTGCACTGATTTACATCTGTTAATAAACTCTTTGTGCTTCACTCTTGGCAGATGGGGTCTGATGAATAAAGTGTGTGTTTTACTGCAAAAAATTCCTCAATCTTCTATTTTTTAAAATCAGAAAATACAGTAGCTCCAACAATACTGTAAAGTGTAATGCTTGTTCACCAGCAGTGAGCCTAATCTGCATGACCCTTGAATACGAGAGGAAACTGGAGTAAACCACCGTGCTGCCCCCTGTCCATTCAGTAACACATTAATATTTAATCTCCAGTCAGGACTGGTTATTGTTAGCTATCCAACAGTCATATTGATTGTAGGTTTACATTGCCTGGTTTAACTATGATTTTAGAACTTTACAGCTTCATTGCCAAAAATCCTTGTAAACAGGGCCGGTTCTAGACATTCACATATGGGGGGGCATCATGTGTACACATCATGTTCGAACACTGTTTTCTCCCTGTGTTTATAGTAACAGTATTGTCCTTGCTGAATTGTGTTGTTAGCTACATCAGATGCTTGGAGAAGTGGATTACACTTTGTCAGGCCTCTACCTTCAGACCTCTTCAACTTGGGTGTCCCACTTGAAGACTAAGCTCCTGCTGGTATAGATCTTAAGGTCACTGAGGCACGCAAACCCCCTGACCACAATAAGGTGGCAATCCCTCAGGGGGAAACTGAAAAATTCAAATTAAATAAAACAAAATAAAATATCCTTAATCCAGATTTTATCAATCAATGACATAACATTTATCTTAGCTGGATGGTCCAATTCTCAAAAATGTTTAACCTAAAGTAAGACTTAACACACTATAACTAATTGCCCCCTCTTGCCCCCAGTAGAACCGGCCCCGCTTGTAAATAAAATTCAAGACTTTTTTCCAAAACACTTTTTATATAATTTTGTGATTTATTCATTTTAATTCTTGTCATTTTTATTTTCTAAATCAAGATCAGTAAAGTTACCCTACAGTATATGGTGCCTCAAATGTCTAGGTTAATGTAAAGTATAATTAAAGAATATATTTTATTATAATAAAAAAAATATTTAAAAAAATTATAGATAAAAATTTAAGCAACGTTTACAATAATAATAATTAAGGGATGAATACTGGGTAAAAAATAATTCACCAAACGCGGTTCTTTGGCTGTCTAGGGGATTAAACGTTTGTATAACTACTGTATTTATCACTAACCTTTTACCTATCACATTTCCAAAGTAACCCTCCCAACATTGGTTATAACAAAGTTCAAAAATATTTCTTTTTTCACCAAAAGAAACTCAGAGTAGCATGAAATACCCAAACAGAACACTTTAAGGTGTTCCTACAGTAAAATTACACATGAAACAAAGATGCCCCAAAGCCTTCCTACACACAGAGGTCAGACAGTGCTTGCCAGCTTCACCTGACTGTGTCAGGCTGGGGGCTTGAACCCAGGTCTCCGGGGTAAAGGCTGAGGAATTTACCACTGAGCCACAGAGGTGATAGGTTTGGACCCAACTGAAAACACTCAAAGCGAAAAGTCTCAGGGAGTGCAGTTTTATTTTACAGATAACAAAATACAAACAGGCAGTTTGGTGCTCTGGTGACAAAACCTTGACATCCATCTAAGTGTCTTCACCCCTCCATCTATGAGAGGAGATTGAAGAGTAAACAGGAGAGGAGGGACAGAACCAGAATCTTTAGGTGTGGGTGGGTCGTTATGGCATCACCTGGAAAAACACAGAAAAACATTCTTTTATTAGAGTAATCAGTACACAAAACTATACACACACACACACAAGAGAGAACTGTAACCTAATCTAAATATATTACTGATTGATGTACTCTTATTGAATACAACACAAAACCTTGCAGCCAATCCATTGCAGGGCACACACATACACACTACGAGCAATTTTGGGAACGCCAATTAACCTAACCTGCATGTCTTTTGACTGTGGGAGGAAACTGGAGTACCTGGAGGAAACCCACCAAGCATGAGGAGAAATCAGTGCAATATAGAAACTGATTGTGTATAAAAATAACAGCAGGTACTTGTAAATAGACATAACGTACAGTAGATATAATAATATATTATAGGAGGAACCTAGCAGTCTTACAAAATAAACTTGCAATGCAGATTTAATAACAAATAAAATCATTTACTATAACCTTATCACCAGACATTTACAGTAATTTAAGTCCATATTCTAAATATTATTATTATTAAATATACCGCATATAATGAAATAATATTGATTTAATCTCTGTTGTATGAACCTGATATACACACATAATTTCTATATTTCATTTCAAACTTGTCCAAATGTTAATGGAGCTCATCTGCTGCATCTACACAACCACAGTATAACAATTAATACAATACAATAAAGTAACACATACAGCTACAGTCTGTACGTCTGGATCATGACATCATGTACATAATGAAATAAAGTATGGAAATTATGTGTGTATATCAGGTTGATACAGCAGGATTTAATTCATATGTTTAATACATGTACGGAAGATACTGATACTTTAAGATATGGATTTTAATGTCTGCTGATTGAGTTTGTAGTATATGATTTTTTGTATTCTTCTTCATCAGATTCACTCACTCATTATCTACAGTATACTGCTTCATCCTGTATTCAGGGTCGCTGGGGCCTGGAGCCTATCACAGGAGACTTAGAGCACAAGGCGGGGTACAGCCTGGACACGGCGCCAATGCATCACAGGCTATACTAGTAGTTTAGTTCAGTTAACAAAAAATATTTATACAGTACAAAAAAAAAAATCCAAATCTCTACTCCCCACCGCTGTAATTTCTAAGGTTGATAATATCGATAACAGTTAACAACAAAGTAAATGTAAAAAAAAAAAAAAAAAAGTCAGTTATGTGTGGAGGGGACTATAAAATTACAATAAAAAAGATCCACTGCAAAATATGGAAATGTTTATCACATATTGTGTTTTGTATCATATAGTAACAAGTTGTCGATCAGTGATTTGCCTTGTAAGCACAAGCAAACTACTGTACAGTTAAATACTCACTCACTCACTCATCGTCTATACCGCTTTATCCTGTATTCAGGGTTGCAGGGGGGCTGAAGTCTATCCCAGGAGACTTAGGGCACGAGGTAGGGTACAAAACTGACTGAGTGCCAATCTGTTGCAGGGCACACACATACACACTACGGGCAATTTTGGGAACGCCAATTAACCTAACCTGCATGTCTTTTGACTGTGGGAGGAAACCGGACTATTCGGAGGAAACCCACCAAGCACGAGGAGAAATTGCAAACTTGCACGCAGAGACAGAAATCGAACCCAGACTCTGGAGGTGCAAGGCGAAAGTGCTAACAACTAAGCCACTCTGCTGGCTGCGGTTGAATACATATCCTATAATTTATCTTTATTTTACCATTTGAATGTTCTCCTCAAAAACATTACTGACCACTTGAGGATGTTGATGGCCACGTCAATGCACAGGTGAATTACTTATTTATTATCATCATTAAGACACCTGTGCCTTTAACGCCAGCTCCTCTTTTACTTTTTGATGTTTTCTTTTTTTCTTCATTTACCATCTCTCTTCAGCACACTACCTTTTAACCTGATTACTAGAGGATGTTGACATACTTTACCTAAGTGCGCATTAACCTGTGATTAGCCAGTGAGCCCAGTCTGGAGACACACTGAACACACTCCAATGTGCACAGTGAATAACAGTCACACACAGCCTGGCTGATCAAGAGACAGACACACTTGATAAAGACCTTATATATTTTTTATTTGTATAGACATGGTTTGCTTGTTTGTTTTTTAATGATTGACACACCCACTGATGCATTGGCTCACGACAATTTGTCTCAGTGTGCTCAATGGCCAGAAATAGCCTAGGAGCACAAAACTTCTGCCTTGCACAAAAATTTATTATAAACTATTTATCAGAATTTACCAGGAAATAATCATAAAAGTTAATGCCTACTGGATGCCGCATGACGCAATTACTGCATTTATTCATTCCATTTATCTCAATTAATATTTTATAAATTAAGAAATATTATTAATTAGATTTGTTTGCAGGTGAATTAACAGACGTGTGAAAGCGGGATTGATTGGTAATTGTTTCCGCAGGAGTGGAGCTGGGATTGATCAAAATCACTTCAGGCAGGAGTGGGATTGGAAAAAAAAAAGAACAGTCCTGCACACACTTCTAACAGACTGAAAAATAAAATTATTCAAATAAACAAATATAAAGTTTCATAGCTTAAAAATATGTATTTTACTCACCAGAGGAACCAAGTGTTTCAGATAAGCTCTTTTCATTTGTCCCTTTGACAGGAATAGTAACTGTATAGGGTTAAAAACAGTATTAAATCATCTTGCCACACTTATAGAACTTAAAGTGTGTGTATATACTGTATATATATATATACAGGCCGGCGGTAGCTTAGTGGTTAAGGCATTGGATTACGGTTCGGAAGATCCCAGGTTCAAACCCCACAACCACCAAGTTGCCACTGTTGGGCCCTTGAGCGGCCCTTAACCCTCAACTGCTCAGATGTATAATGAGGTAAAAATTGTAAGTCGCTCTGGATAAGAGCGTCTGCCAAATGCCCAAATGTAAATGTAAAATGTAAATATATTCAATTCAATTCATTTTTATTTGTATAGCGCTTTTAGCTATTTTCATTGCCGCAAAGCAGCTTTCCACAATCAAGAGTTATTTAAGTTTTTATACATATACACACACACACTACCATTCAAAATTAAAAAAAATATTACTCTTTTGTTTTATGTCAGTAATAAAATAATCTTTATTTTTGTAACCATGTAACATGTAACAATATTTTAGAATAATGAAAATGATTCAGTATGTCCAGCTTCATTCTCTGTGTGTATAAGAGTCTATGTTTGACTGAGACACACTCACTTACCTTCGAGTTCAACACTGTTGATCAGGTTACTTTTTGTCATGGCAGAAGCAGATCTCTTGGTGTGTCCCTCTATCTGGTAGCTGGTGTAGACTCCTGCATCATTTAGTCTCAGATCTCTCAACACCAGTGAACAGTTCCCCTTACGCAGCTCCTCCACAGGAACGTCCACACGACCCTCATATCCCTCACCCTGATACGACTCCTCACCCTCTCGCTCAAACACAAAGCCATTCTTGTTGTGCCAGATAATGAACGGAGTTTCACTTGGCAGAGGGCTCAGTGTACACGGCAGGACTGCTGTAGATCCGACTGGTTTAGATACAGTGACATCGGGGTCTGCACAAAGGCCTTAAAATGAGAAAATTAAGATCTATGTTAAATTATCATTGCCTTGTACCTACATGTGCAGTGACAAAGTTGAATCTAATCTAAACTAAATCTATAATGAATTAAATAAAAAAATATCTTACATGACAAGAGACCCATGTTTATCTGTTTAATAAAAATACTGATTACTCACCCACACAGACGGTGAACCACACAATGCAAATATTTGTAAATGAGGTCATCTTTCCATCATGGTGTCTGGAGGAGTGTGTCCAGATTGCTAGTACAGACAAATCCAGGTGTGAATGAGTGTGAATAAATATATAGAAATATCCCCAGGTAACATGGTGTTTCAATTCTCTCAATAATAATAAAAATATGTAATAAATCTATGTACAGATATATACAGCTGACCCGAATGTCTGGATCAATAGGCAAAAAAAATATATAGTATAAATTATTAAATGCTCAAAGCTGAGGCTCTCTGTACTTGAATACTTTAGCCGTATATACAAGTGTATGAATTTAACCAGTTTGGAAAGGAACTTGTAAACTGCATTGTATTTATTTTAAGAAACCACAAAAACATTTTTCCAAGCTAAAAAAGTGAAAGAAAAAAAAGAAAAAAAAAGTGCACAATGTTCATATAGTTCAAAAATAAATCAAATCAAATTAAAATTTTATTCGTCACATACACAGTCATACACAGTACGATATGCAATGAAATGCTTATACGACCGCCAGTGACCTTAAAAAATAAATGCTTATACATAAGAAATAAATATAAATAAAGAAATACGATAGAAAATAAACTTAACTAGTAAACTATACTGTACAAAGTAAATTAGAAAAAGATAGAAGAAAATAGAAATTTGTCAAAATGTAGATGAATGTAAATGTAAATGAAATTGGATGTGCAAATATGCATAAAAAGTGACTTCTTAAAGTGTCTTATTAAAGTGATTTGTGCAGTGGTCCATAAATGAAAATATAAATATGTAGTGCGTAAATTTGAATTTAAATTTGAATTAGAAATATATTCAAAATATATAAAGAATAGACATATCTATTCTTTATATATTTTAAACATATTTTTGATTAAAATGATGAAATATTTTCGTCTTGATTGTATCAAGGCATAGAATTAGTGAAACACTTAAAGTTTTCTCCGAATATCAACTAACAAAACATCGTTCAAAACAAAACTTAGTTCATCCATACAAGAGCATAGACAATCTAATAGCAGTTGGCAGCTCCAGTGGGAAGACTGCTATTTAAAATTTTTTGAACCAATACTAAAGTACTATAAACCTTTTTTTTTTTTTTTTTAATCAAGAGGGATAACACTAATAAAACAGAATTACATTTACATTTAGGAATTTACTGTACATTTTACACTCTTATCCAAAGCAACTTAAAAAAGTGCTTTAAGATAATGTTACCATACAGTACAGTATGTACAATAATCTCCTAAAAAGAAGCAGAAACACACTTTAAGGGGTCATCAAAACAAGCCATTGCCAAAAATAAATACAACTTTTGACAGAAATAAATGGTTGTTTAGGGTTGAAACAGTTCAATAGTGAATATGCACTGTAATCAAAGCTTAAGGAGATCCAACATAAACTCCTCCAAGTGGAAGGTAAGAAGAAGAACAACAACAACAATAACAACATGCAGGCAGTTTCACTTTATCGAACCTGTAAATTGGCAAGCAGCCAGAGAAAAAATGTAATTAAAAATAAACTTGCATGGTGAGTATTAAAGAACATACTGGATGTTCTGCTTAACATCCGGGATCCAGCCTGTTAAATTACATGTTGTGCTGTTTTGATGTTATATTACAGACATTTAGTGTTTTATGTCTAAATGCATCTCAGATTTCTCAACTCTGTTTTGTGTGCACTTGTGTAATTAAGAAAAAAAGAAAAGAGATATTGCCATGGAAAAAAAAAATTTGGAATAAAAAGAAAGACTAACAGAAAGGCAAAAAGATCAGGGTAAGAAATACATCAATTCTAGCAAAGAAAACACAAAATAATCTAAACACAAAAATCTGTTGCTATTAAGATTTGTTATAAACTGGTAAAATATATAATAATAACAAAGTAATATTATATATATATAATAATGTAATAATAAAATAATAAGCCAGGTGTAAATCCGCAGGTAAATCCGCCGGCAGCTACACCGCAGATACCTGGTCAGACAGATACGAGGCCAAACAACTACCTTCTAAATACCTATCTTCTAACAAACTACCTTCTAAATCAAGTTTATCAGAATCAAACTTCTATAACCACAAATCAAACTCAGATCGGCATGTGATCATGTAGTATGGACTGTTCAGAAAAGGCTTGCAGAAATAAAACTTAATCTCCTTAAGTCCTTAGCTTTTAGAAGTGTCAAGACATATTAGTGTAAAAAGCCTTTTCTCCAGCTACAACCTTGAAGACCATGGCGAGGTGTCCGCAGAAGTGTCGGTCTAACCACAGCTACAAAAAACAAATACTGTGGATCAATCAGATAAAAGAATTGTTTCCGCGTTTACTTCTCTTCTGTTCCTGATTGTCCACATTCCTCTAAATGTTTTTACCTCTTTCATGCATGAAATTTTGAGAACCCCAGTCAAGATTTTTTTTTTGTTCCAGAGGGTTTTTATTCTTCTCTAGGCTTGAAAATAAAATGCAATTGATTTTTTTTTATGAACCTATATCTTCTATTCATCTGTGGATAGTTATTTGTATACTTTTTGATATCTTTTATTGTATATCTGAATCTGGTACTTTCATACTTTTCATATTGTAATTGTAGTTTTTTTGTGATTTAATAATTTGTCAACATTTGACTCTTTCTTAGTCACTTATGCACCTCGTCCACTGTGTGTCTTTCTGTTACAAAATTAAATAAAATAAAAAAAAATACAAGGAATCAACAGAAAATAGGTCATTTACAGTTCTAAACATATTTACAGTGCTTTTTCTTTACTTTTTAGCTCTTCCACGACGTTATTCTTTTCCCCTACAGTGTCCATTTCAACTGCAAGCAAATTGTCTATTATGTAAATTAGACGATGGCGTCATTTAGCGCCTTTTAGGACAGCCAATAGCTACGTTCCTTACTGAGGCGCGTGCAACACTTGAGGTCCGTTCCAAACGGCCTGTAGTACCCTGCGAAGTGCACTACACAGGCTGGTCGGCCATGTTAAGTGTGATTCCAAACCGCAGGGAGCGAAAATGTTCAGTTCAAAGGAAATTGCGTACGGTGTAGGGAACGAGTGAACCACAGGTGTTCACTTCACCGGAAATGGAATGAAAAAATTCCCATCAGTCATTGCGTCTCGTGTGATTGTGAAAAAAAATAGAGCTCAAATAGGATTTATATATTTATTATCATTATTAACATGATTACATTATATTAAAACGTCACAAAAAATTACATTTAATTTTAATCAGAAAAGGTTTTAGTGTTATATAGGCTAGTAACGGGTACAAAAAAATTAAATTAAACAATAATTATAATAATCAATCAATAATTTATTTAAAAGTTATACACGTTTCAGTAGTTTGTTTTATAATGGTATCAGTTTTTGTTTCCATATTTAATGTCAGTAGTGTGAAATTTCCACAGCAGCAGCGACAGGTATGGCAAAGAGGAAGTGACGTCAGCGCTGGTGACTTCGCAGGGTGTTCCAAATGGTGCAGATTAGTCGAGGGAAGTTCCTTTTACCGACATTCACTGCGAACGGAGCAGGGAGTAGGGAGCACCCTGTGAAATACACTTCGGAATGGAACACAGCCTGAGATTACTTCCTTAAACATTACACCGCGTGTAGCGGCTCGGTGAAGTCAGGCTTCTGTAGGCAGGTTTATCTCTCAGCTCTCCGTTGTGGACTAAGGTATGAATATATAACCTTTTTTGCGCAATACAGATTTATTCTGGTCTTTTGGGCGATAACGGTGGTTAAATCATAGTTTCTTGCTATTTTGATGCAAATTACTGATTTCAGTGTTTAAGAGTTTGGCGTCTTTTATTCAAACAGATGAGCTACTAAGATCTTATATCAACTTATAAAAATAGGACTAACAGTTCAAAACCTTTGCTACATTTAATAAAGTGGTTACCAGACACGACTTGTTTACTATTGGCAGAGAGTAAGAGTATGTACAGTACACTCTCCAACTGTCAGTAAACTTTACTGCTGGATGAGGATCCGACATTCGCCAACAATATGTATATACAGTTAATATGTATTATATAATAAAAGTCCCCTTTAAGTTGTAAGTCATGTGGTCAGTCAGTGGTGCTCAGACAGTCCCAGCTCTGGGTTGCCCACCACACTGCCCCTACAGGCAGTTTGTCCCTTGAGCAGTTTGTCAGATGCCTTTATCCAGAGCAGCCTCAGTGGTCATGGGCTTTGAACCTGAAATCTCTCATTCTCTGGTGGACCTCTTAGCGGTCACTGTCACTTGACCACAGTGGACAAAACCCTCTCACTAGGAACTGAAGTGGCATGCTACATTTATCACTCGTGAAAAGCATGAGATCTGTGGCCTCCAGCTTCTTGTTCTCTGGTGGATTATCTGTGGTGACTGGACTATCGCTACATGCATTGTTTCTCTTTAACTATCACTGTGCTCCTACGCTTCTATCAGGACCTGCTAGAAGGTCCTGACTCCGCTATGATGTAGTGCGCAGTCAAAGTTACTTAGCTTTCTGTAGACCTTGGTGTCCACCAGTCTGTCGTGATCACAGAGGATGCTTCTGATAAGTCCATGAGGATTTAGTTTCTATCCTTTTCATAAAGTTTAGGCACAATTTTTATGCTGAAGTGGGTATTTCGTAGCATGGCTTGAGCACTTTCAACATGTTTTTTTTTAAACAATTAAAATTGTGTTAAAACCTGCAGAAGATGATGGTTGAGAAGAAAGTTGAGGATCGCCCCAAAAAGGAAGAGATGGAAACATACTACAGTAGGTGAAATCGGAAACTCTAGGGCATTACTGAAAAAGAAAATAAAAACATGGAAAAAAAAAAAGATAAAGATTCTTCCAGAGGAAGGAAAAGCCATTACCATTAAGGTATCTACAGCCTACATCTCCTGGAGAAACAGTCACAGACATCAATTTGAGAGCCTGTTTTTAACTGAGAACTTTATTTATTCCTAATGTGGAGATGATGCTCAGCAAGACGCACGGATGTTGATTATACCGGTAAGATACGAGCACTAAGACCTAGCGGGGAGACGATTACCCACAATTCAATAGTGAGAGAGAAAAAACGAAGTTGTGATCACATGATGCTCGGTGTCAAAACAAGAAGCGCATGCGTAATACATGATACTCTGTGCTCGTAAACCAAGACGAAATTTATTAAAAATTACTCACAATCCGAGGTCCCACTGTATTAGGTTTAGGGGATAATTACTTCACATAGGGTCAGGCAGGTTTGGACAGCTTTTTTCCTTAATAGATTAAATCACATTTTCTCCAGTTATCTTTCTGTAACATTCTAATTTGTTTGATTTAATCATTTAAGTGTGACAGATTTGCAAAAATCATCAGGAAGGCGCAAATAATTTTTCACAGCACTGTACACATGGAGGTGGTTTTTAATGATGTAGCTATACAGTGTAGAGAATAAAGGATTTATGTACATTTTATGTTGCAGGTTGTTGTCAAAGACTTGACGTAAAACACCCTGGAGTAGGTGATGGTGATTCGCATGCTGCAGTCGACCTGTGTTTTTATTTCTGACATCAGAATGTATGTAAGTAGTGTGATGTATTAGATAATGTGGAAATTATGTTGATCTACAATAATATAATTTAGCTATCTTCTTAAAATCTAAAATGTAATTTAACAACATATATATATGTGTGTGTGTTATTTATTTTTTTTTTTTGCATGGCTGCCTTTTCTTGTTTTAGAATTTGTACACACACAGACACTATCAGGGCATCATGACGTCCTGTTTTTATATTTGCACTATATTAAGTACCGTGTGTGTGAAAAAGTACCCTTATGTGGTAAAATATATATAAAACATGCAGCTCATAACAAGAGCAGTGTCCATAAGGTTATAAAATAATCTATATTATAATTTCCTGTCTCAGACCTCCTCTCTGCAGAACCTGAGATCAGTGTATCTGGCCCAGTGGGTTCTACAGCTGTCCTGCCGTGTGAACTGACGAGTGTAGACACTGACAGATCGAATATCAAGTGGCGAATCAAATCTAAGATTGTTTTTAATGACTGGGTGTGGACTCGTATCAGGGTGAGAGATATGAGGGTCGTGTGGACGTTCCTGTGGAGGAGCTGCGTGAGGGGAACTGTTCACTGGTGTTGTGTGATCTAACCCTCACTGATGCAGGAGTCTACACCAGCTACCAGGTAAAGACACAACCCAAGAGATCTGAGACTATCACAAAAGAATAAATAAGCCGTGTAGAACACACAATGACACACACACCAGAGGACAAATGTTTGTAAAGGCACTTTATTATCAAACCGGTTCACATGATCAATTTAATTCTAATGTTATTGTAATTTATGCACTGAACAGGTAATGACAAAAATACACAGTTATGTTTAAACATAGAAAATTTTCATCCATCCTTTAGCATGCTAAACCAACAGGTGGCGATATTAACTTACCGTCAAGCCATGTAGGTCAGTCCAAAGCCTACAAAGAATTTGTTTCGGTGACAGAAGCTTCCAGAGACGACAGCACACACGACATGAAAAAAATAAAATAAAATAAGTCAAATAAATATCAACAGATTTTTTTTCATTACACACTTGGTCATTCCGGATGTTTAGTAAACTGGACAATTTTCTTGCTTTTAATCTATCTAACTTAGTTAATGACGCACTACACAGGCAAAAGTATGTGGACACCTCACTCTCAAACCACCGTGTGTGACTTTAAATCAGTACTGACTAACAGTCACATAACAGAGACACCAGTTTTTCTTTTTTTTACCCACCTCTGTGTATATAGTTTGATTTTGTTTTTAAAAAATAGTTGTATTTAATAAAATAAAAATGATAACTATTATGCAATGTAGTAATTATGTAATAATTTAATTAATTACCATTTATTTAATTATGTTTTCCCTCTTTTTAGAGTTTTTTTCTTTTATTCATAATGGTATATCTCCAAAAAACCGCTGAGGGGAAGAAGCTTGACCTGGCTGCTCAGTGTTAAAAGCCTGTGACTTTTCCAAGAAGGTTTGACTCTCCTGCACCAGTCTTGCACTTGTCCCGTTAGAGCTGATGTCTCCAGCGCGCCGGTGTCACCACTTCCTCCCCTCCAGTCCTCACTGGTAAGCCACTGGTTAGTTCTTCATCTGAAACTCGTGACTGTTGCTATTGTCATGAACCAGGTCACTTAATTGCCTTCTGTGTTGCTCGTCAACAAACCGCTAGTTCTGTATTTCAGCAGGGGAAACTAGTGATGTAAGGAATTTGTCAGAATCTTTCTTGTGTCCAGGGGAAACAATTGAGGCAAGCATGCCTTAGCTTGACCCCTGTGTGAAATTCAGTGACGTTCACGATGCTACTTCTAATTCAGACATCTATCTTCTTATAACTCGTGCGCAGTTGGGAATATCTTAGAAGGCCAACCCTTTTGCTAGCACTCTGTTATGAGACTGCAGGAGTTTCGGAACCAAGTTCTCACTATGGCTAATGACCATCCATGTTCTGGTCACGTAGTAAAAGTATTTAAAGATTCAACAATTTTATTTGTGACATGCATGGTTGTACAAGTACAACAGTAGTGAAATGTAGTGCAACAAACTCCAGACTGTGCAGATTAAAAAAAAAGTATGCATGTACGAAATAAAAAAATTAAAAATAGACTTGATAGACAATGAAATGTATTCATTATTTTTTTTGCATGGCCTGGTATTTGGTCTCTCGTTGTCCAAGGATTCAATTAGATTATTTCTCATAAAAAGGGGACCCTCAACATACTTGTGGATACATTGTCTCGTTGTTAGGAAAACAATCTTGTTTGTTGATTGAAATTAAGGTGAACTTGGAAGTTCACAATTGTGTGTGTGGGAGAATTTACAGTTCAACCCTGGATCGCGAGCATATTTCATTCTGGAAGTGTGCTTGTATTTCAAAACACACATATATCAAAGCAAATTTCCCCCAAAAGAAATAATGAAACTCTTATCATTCGTTCCACAACCCCAAAAAATAATACATAAAATTAATAATTATTACAAAATATAAAGTCAAACTAAAACAAATTAACATGCAGCCTTAACTTTACTTTAAAAAAAGTAAAAATAAATGCTGCCAGATAAGTGTTTCCATTAGTGTGTGTGTGTGTGTGTGTGCAGCTAAAGTAAGTCGAGAGGAGGAATGACTCTTTCCCCTCTCATCTTACAGAGTTCTCCTTCTCTTCTCGCTCTTATTTAACGGGGCTATTGTGCGGGACGACTTTCTCACACGCACACGCACAAGAGAGACAAAATAAACAAGAAATCTCTCTAATGACACTCGAGCATGCGCACAATGGAATTACTGCTGTAAAGTAAAAATAAAATAAATTAACCTGCACCTCACCTTTAAATAGAATCGTGACAGGGCAGTGTTTTTGTTAGACACACTAACCGAATCAGTCTGACACAGGGAGAGAGAAAATGGATCCTTAACCTCTCTAATGAGACTAGCTTTTGCTTTATGCGGACACACACACGTGTTATAATAAACATAGAGTTGTACATGGAGCTGTCCATGATCCCCTTTATCCTGACCTAAATCCCATCTGAAGGGAAGCAGCTCCATAACATGGCACTGCTTACACAATGCTTCACCCTGGGAATGGTGTTGTAGGTATACCAGATGCCAGAGACTTATGAACTTATAGAAAGTTAATGCCTAAATGCGTCCTCTGGTCCAATCACAAAAATGGAGAACAACCAGAAAACCCAGTGCCCGCTGCACACAGGGCTCCACACAGCGGAGAATGTGAGTCAGGCCTTCTCGTCCAACATTATTGTCTGACCAAACAAATGCATTTCTGGAAGAATGGTCAAATATTCCCATAAACACACTCATAAACCTCGTGGAAAGCCTTCACAGAGGAGTTGAAGCAGTTATAGCTGCAAAGGGGGCGGGGCCAACATCATATTAATCCCTCTGGATTAAGAATTGGATATTAGGAATTTAATGTTTCTGTAATTGTATTAAATGTTTTTTTTCTTTCCTGCTTATCAAACAATCCACACTTCAGTCTGGTGGATGGCATTATTGCACCTAAAACTGTTTTTCCAACTGCCATAACTATCTCAGTGTCAGTAAATACATTCTTTAATTTAGCATTTTATCTTATATAAAAAAAGTCTTTAGTGTTGCTCACACTGCAAAAGGGAATTTATTTTTCGTGGTCATCTCTACATGTCCCAGATGGTTTAGGACAACCAGATTGTTTCTGCAGGAGTTTGAAAATATATAAAATATTGAAGCTAAAACATTTGTAAAAATGTGTTCAGTGAAAACACACCCTCAAATACTCTGAGTGTTAAAATAACACTGTACAATTTTTATATACGCCTAGTTAGAAGTAAAAGAATACTTGCAATACTTGCAGTAATTGCACATTAGCTTCCTCCAATTACGTAAATGCTGACAGTCAGGCTGAGCGTGTGGTAACTGGAGTCAACACTGAACACAAATTGCAAGGTTTCACTTTACTCAGAAATGTCAGTGTTGTTGAATTCAAATTTCCCTGAACTTTAATAATTGCCATTATCTCGGAAGGCTTTTCTGGGTGAAAAGTTTCCTAATAGTATGTTTGCTCTCAGATAAACGAATGTGTTTACAATTGTCTGAAGAATAGCAGTGTGTTCTCAAGAGGTTTAACATTGCTTTGTTAAAACCATTAATGTCCGGCAATGATTTCATGCAAATGCTTCGAGCATTGAATGTATAGTCTTTAAGAAGGGATTTTTCCTTCTTATTCTATAGAAATTCTATGATGAAGGACAACTAAGTTCACACAAGTTTAAATAAGGGCTAGTGTTTATAGTAGGAATAGGAATTATTGACATTAGGGCTGCACCTTATTTGTCCAAAACATTTTAGTTTTTGGGACTGAAGACATAACACTCAATTGTGTTATGTCTCAATTGTACGTTTTAATCTATTTAAGTGCAGAGTTGTGTTTTTGTGAATTTCAACATTTTTATAAGATATTGATCCTGAAGGAAATTTCTAAACTGACATCACTGTGTTTTCATAGTGCTATTGTTGCTATGGGATGGGACTTTTGGTCTAATGCTAACCACATTTGTGAGCTCAAACTCATTTACATTTATATTTACATTGACATCATTGCATTTGGGAGAAGGACTTATTAGAGCAACTTCCATCAGCGCTTTAAAGTTTCTGTCTATATATCCTTACACTAGGTTACCAGGTTACAAAATGAAACACTGCTGGTAATGACTCAACATAAACAGTGTTTAATAAACATTAAGGCCTGGGGTAATTAGGGGGTTAAATACAGTCCTTTAGATGTGCCTCCTCTTCTGCATTCAGACATAAGTTTCTATTAAAAAAAAAAGAACACAGAAGGTTTTCTGACATGTGATGGCTGTGAAACAGGTCCTTTATCCAGTATGTGAGTTCACTACCAACAAGAAGGTGTTTTTGGTATCTGGATTTTTGGGGAAATATGTATGTCCATAAAGCATATACTATATAGAACAAAGTTGTTCATTTACTGACTAAAATGTGGAAATAAGCAGTTCCTCTCTGATCATGTGGACATTCAGACAGCACGTCTGTGTTGTCGTTACATGTGATCCGTCTAACTTGCTGTATAAAAAGTCATGCGCTGATTACAAGGCATAAATTATTCCGAGCACTGTATTAAATGAAACATATCTACAGCACTACTATACATATACATAGTATTGACACAATCATGCAAAAATCAGTGTCACTTTATATTTTCTATCAAGGTGAGAACCCTGTAAATGTTTAAAAGCTTGGGCAGTTTTGTACCAGTATGTATACTGAACAAAAATATAAACGCAACACTTTTGTTTTTGCTCCCATTTTTAATGAGATGAACTCAAAGATCTGAAACATTTTCTACATAAACAAAATAACCATATCTCTCAAATATTGTTCACAAATCTGTCAAAATCTGTTAAGATGAAGAACTGGAGTCAAGTCGAGACCCCAATGAGGACGACGAGCATGCAGATGAGCTTCCCTGAGACTGTTTCTGACAGTTTGTGCAGAAATTCTTTGGTTATGCAATCCGATTGTTTCAGCAGCTGTCCGAGTGGCTGATCTCGGACGATCATGGAGGTGAACCTGCTGAATGTGGAGGTCCTGGGCTGGTGTGGTTACACGTGGTCTGCGGTTGTGAGGCTGGTTGGATGTACTGTCAAATCCTCTGAAACACCTCTGGAGACGGCTTATGGTAGAGAAATGAACATTCAATTCACGAGCAACAGCTCTGGTGGACATTCCTGCTGTCAGCATGCCAATTGCACGCTCCCTCAAAACTTGCGACATCTGTGGCATTGTGCTGTGTGATTCAACTGAACCTTTTAAAGTGGCCTTTTACAGGTGGCCAGTCTAAGGCACACCTGTGCAATAATCATGCTGTCTAATCAGCATCTTGATATGGCACACCTGTGAGGTGGGATGGATTATCTCGGCAAAGGAGAAGTGCTCACTATCACTTTTAAACAGATTTGTGAACAATATTTGAGAGATATGGTTATTTTGTGTATGTAGAAAATGTTTCAGATCTTTGAGTTCATCTCATCAAAATTGGGAGCAAAAACAAAAGTGTTGCGTTTAATTTTTTATTAATTTAATTTAATTAATTGCGTAATTATTAAAAGACTAATTTCTCTCCCATGTTCTTGTATCCACTTGGTTTATTGTAGAACTTGTCTCCTCCCCCATGCCTGCCTTGCCGGAAAAACATTATTAGACTAGCACTTCCCTGTTCTCAGTACCACAATGAGAAGTACTTAACACAAGCTGTAGTGGAAAAAATCAGGTAAAACTATTTTGGTATACTTATTTTATTATATAATTATATTACAGATATTCCAATTTTATAATTATGAATGATTTTAAAATTAACATTTCCAAGCAATTTTTGTGTCATGCGATTTGTACCAAATTACAGTGCGGAAACATAATAATAATAATTATTATGAAAAAGTAATTTTCCAACTCATTTTTTAAATGTACAGATGTGGCTATTAAGACTGCGTGTGTTTTCCCGCGAGATGCCGCAATTTAGCGCGCCGCATGCCGCGACTTGCCGTAAGCACGTTCGGGAATTTAAATAAATGTGGCGCATGGAAGGACTTTATCTAAAAGCCGGACAAAGAACTGTACAACGAAGAATTGTGTATAATTAGTTAGCCTAAAACAATATTGTTTCCAATGCTGAAGCAAACATGAATTTTATTTTGCTTTACAACAGATCTGTCATGATAAATGTGTGTATATGTGCTTCATATTATTTTCATAATGATGTAATGAGATGCCCAAATTCGTGCTTTAAAATTCCTAATAAGTTTCTTATATATTTTTTGTAATGTCTTAACTGGGACAAAACAGTGAAAGACATGGCAATGTCTCGGTTTACATGGTGTTGAAATTATTTTACTTTCCTGATAGTCTTAACTATGCGAATGTCCTGATTCGTGAATATGCCAACATATCTTATTTAAAACGTAAAAAATGTGTCGACATCATCAGAAGACATGAATGAACTATATATTATATTATTAAGTAAATATTATTTTATGAACACGAACTTCTTCGGGCTTTTTATAATAATCATCATATTTGCTGTTTGTGTCCAGCATTTAATAATTATTTCATACATTATTTAACCACGGCTGGAAATAATAGCTGGAATGTGATGTGATTGTGAATTCATGACTCAAATAAAGCTGTTCGTCTTTTGTAAAGTACTTTCCCTTTACAGACGGCAGAGTTTTTATCAAAAGGTTGATAAACGCGTGTTGTACAGTATATACACCGCGACAGCGAGCGCAGTTACTCACTTCTCACCTTTCATGTAGGTCTGCTCGGACTTATTAAAACTAAAGCTGCTTTGTGATGATGTAAATCGTTAAAAGCGCTATACAAATAAAATTGAATTGAATTGAATTATTAATTCGTTTTAAACCACTCAAAAATGCATGTATACAGCTTAAAACCTCCATCATATATTCAAGATAGCATCTATAAAAAAATGCCCCAGTGATTTCGGAGCTTCAGGAAATCTCCCGGCGCTCTGCGCATAACACCGGGCCAACTCATGTCGCAAAGAATTTATAAACGGTTTCTATACGTGGGCTATTGTTTTTTTACTTAGTAGACTAATGATTATGAATGCGTCGGGAAAACAGCAAGCAGACTGACTCTGACCATTTAAAAAAACTTTTGCGTTCATTTTCTGACGCGCCCAAGTTCACTAAAAACAATACACAAATTATTCACTCTCCCCAAGTATGAATCATCTGTTCTCACCTATACATTCAGAGGAACTGTAATTCACCTCTCCACACTTTAAAAACCTCTTGAATCTGAGGCTCTTCTGAAGACTTTCAGGCCTTCTGGATTCTAGATTCTAAAGTTGACATTGTTACAGTTTTTAATTCTTGGAATGAAAGAAATTGATATTTTCCTTATGATAGCATAAATTGCATTGTTTTTACAATTGTTTTTTGTCTTACAATGCATCAAGATGATACCCCCGAAATGCAAAATGTTCATGATAACTCACAAAAAAAAGGTCAATTTGTCTTTTCCTCATAAAGTGTTTAGGTGAAATTCCACCTATACAAGTGTGACAAATATGCAAAGAAAAAAATTAGGAAGGGGCAAATACTTTTTCATGGCACTGCACATGTAGTCAGATTGTTCCACTAGGATTAAACTGTGCCACTGACTAACTACACTGATATGAATAACTTTGAATGATGAATAGCTTTTTAGCTCCCTTGTGACTCAATAATAGACAATGCACAGAATAGTTTTTAACAGCATGTAAATGATATATTTTACCAGTATTGTCTTGCATCTTTTGAAAGAAAAAAAAAAAAATCACAATACTGCGAAAATGTCTAATTTTGCTGTCAAACTGTTTATAAGCCTCCTGGTAGTTTTATATGTTGTTTGGCTTATTGTTCTTCCCTTTTTTTCCTTTGTTTTACAAATATACATCCGTTTTACAAACATAAACACGCGCTCTTGGTCGGCGGCGCACTTTCGCATCCATATGCCTAGAAAAGAGATGCAATATTATGGTTTCCGTAATTTTTTTATATATACATATATTTGCGTACTGACTGGGCTGCCCCACATTGGCCAGCGGCCTACCGGGAAATCTCCCGGTGCTCCAGATGGCCAGTCCGCCACTGCTCCTCTTTACTTTTCTACTGTATGTAGAATCAGCGCTTAACCGCACGCATAAAGTTTTGTAAATTCGTTTAATGTTTAAGTATTTCATAAGGGTTTTGCCAGCAGTGGTACAGCGCAACGGGGGTCATTATTTACTATTAAAGAAACTTATGATGATCTGTCACGGCGTGCGCCTGTGATTGGTGTGCGCCCAAATTTATTATCGCTTCTCGCTCACTCCGTAGGCTCCCTGAATAGGCGGCAAAGGGACGGAGCCACCTATTCGTTCCGGCTGGCAATAATTAACGTTAATATGATCTCGGGCTTGCTCCAAATTATAAAAGCGAGGTGCGGAGTTTAGTCCAAGGTCCGGGAAGTACGTGATGTGGTGGAGAATAGGCAGTGGCGGTTCTACACTGAATTGCTCCCCAGGCGAGACTCCCCCCCCACCCCCCATCAGCGCCTCTCTTTCGAGAAAGAGCTGCAGAATGTGTATAAATCAATGTGTGTGTGTATAATATGAAATTTTATTTGATATATATATATATATAGCATTAACTCGTGCTAGTAATTATTATGGTAGTTAATTTTAATTTAAAATAATGTTTCTCAGCATTATTTCTTATTAATATTGACTACCATCATAATTAAAATAAGTAACTAGTTTACTAGCGTAAGCTACTGCTGCTACTGATTTTATTTCAGCTTACCTCTTTAGTTATATTGCCATTCCTTTTAAAATATTGTCTTTATAGATTTATATGTTGTTTGTCTTGATTTTCTTTTCTTTATTTCTTTGTTTTACTAATATGACCCAATATATGTTCAGTCATACTTCAAATAATGTTTAAATAGCATTGATTTCTGTATTGTGTTATATTTTTATAATAGTAACTGGTGTTAAAAATGTATCTCCACATTAATAAGCCAATGTATTATGGTGTGGGCTGCTGTGGGCCAGGAAGTCCAGGGCCACTTTTTGGTCCCAGTCCGCCCCTGTAATAACGAAATGGTTCGAATACCGCTCTGGGTGAAAATGTAATTAATGTGAATCCTTTGTTTTACAGTTTTTGCTTATCATTAAATTATAGCAACTGTGAGGTGAGTGCTAATGTGTTTCATAGCTTAAGAAAAAAAAAATTAATTGCAAATATGCATTTAGTACTGAAGCATAACTTGATAATGTAATGGCAATATCGTGGGAGGGGGGCATTTCAGCGCAAAACACCAGAACTTTGAGCACTGGCTGGGAATCGAACCCGGGTCTTCCGCATAACAGGTAAATCACCTACCACTGAGCCACCAGTGCCCTTGTATAGTCGGAGCGCATAAAAACAATAATGTTATAGGCTAACATATCATACATCTTTGTAGTCTTTTTGCACACGCGCGGTGCGTTATAATAATAATTCTGAATGGAGAAAACGCAGTCAAAGAAGTACCATCATTGAAGGAGAGAAGAAAATGAAGAATAAATAGGCCTACATATCAGTTTGAGCTTGACATGTTTATGAGCTTTGTCGCTTGCTGTCAACGGATGCCTAAGAGACACAACACATTTTCGGCTTCAGTAGACACACAATACTTCAGCCTGAAACACGACTGCCCCCTACAGGTAATGAAGGGCATTTTCACAGCTTGCCGCAGCAAGTCACGGGATCCCTTTTCTCAAAACGTGCGTTTTTAAAGACCAGATCTGTATTACATGTAAAGACTTTTGTGTTTTACCACCCAGTACATTATTGGTGTTATTGAAGAACAGGTTAGTTTATCACCTTTTAGCTCGTCTGTACAATAGCCCAGAAATTCAGGTCAGGCGAGTTGGCTGGCCAACCCAGCACATTACCATGTAACAGCTTTCCAATAAACCGCTGCGTTGGTAATATTTGAGGAAGTTGTTGGACACATACAAACAGAGACCACGAAAATGAAGTCGATACAATAGGACTTACTTTATTTGTGCTCCATTAACAATTGTCTTGAATCTACTTGTTGAGAGTATTCATCAATGTTTCCAATCCATAATCAATGACACAGTATTACAAATTGTCCCCCACACACG
This sequence comes from Clarias gariepinus, assembly GCF_024256425.1. Classification (NCBI taxonomy): domain Eukaryota; kingdom Metazoa; phylum Chordata; class Actinopteri; order Siluriformes; family Clariidae; genus Clarias; species Clarias gariepinus. The sequence continues at coordinate 5,716,031 of NC_071101.1, forward strand.
CTAATCTGTTGTGCGGTCAAAAACTGTATTTTTCCCAATTATCAACAACACACACCTGACTCTTACACCGGTGACACACAGTGTCCAAAGAAACTTTACAATGAATGGCTCCAACACACCAGCCCCTTGATTATGGCATAATGACATAACAATTACACATTCATTTACAATGGATCCTTAAATAATTCATGATTTATACCAAAGATAAAAAGAAACAGTAAATATTTGACTATCGTATGCCCTATTTAGTCTGTTGCTTTTAATAGGAGACAAAGCTTACTAACTGGACGTATCAAGATGTTACATTTGGTTCGACCCTTTACTGAACGCACTAAATCTGTGTTGTCTGTCTAAGTCTCCATGACTTTTCCAAGAGACCATGAGCCACGTGGTGCTGTAGAATCAGCAATAATTACAGTGTCTCAGAGCGACAAGAGCTGCGAAAATGGAACAAACAATGTAGAAATCTTACCCCTGGATTCCTACGTTGTTTGTTCCATTTTTGCCACTCTTGTACTGTAACAAGGGTAGGTATTCACACTTTTCCAGAAAAAATCTGCAATATATTGCACTTGTCTCCATCTTCTTCTGGCACACAAGTCAGACCTTTCAAATAAACCAGACCGCAATGCAGGATTTCCTTTCATTAACAGAATGAAAGAATGAAGGTGTTTTGGTGTTGGAGCTTCAATGAAATGTTTTGGTGTTGGATTTTCAATGAAAATCTTTAGGATCATTGGATAGTTTAGAGAGAGGTCGATCGTTCAAAATTGCTTCTGCTTTGCACAAGACAGATTGAAGTGCTTTGTGATCCAATGTTTGTTGTCGAAGAACAGTACAAAGAATCTGTCTCACCATTCGAATTATACGCTTCCATATTCCTCCATAGTGAGAGCTTGAGGGTGGATTAAAATTCCAATCTACTCCCTTCTGCAGTAAGGTCCTTTGAATCTTTTCATTATTTAATGCTGTTAGTGCCTTTCTTGGCTCCCGCTCAGCACCAATAAAGTTTGTCCCATTATCAAATCTCATGTGAGAGACCATGATGCATGAATCTGTATCGAGGGAATGCGCCATTTCCAAGTGAACAGCTTTACTTGCCAAGTAAAAATGACTCCATAGCGTTTCACTTTACTCCGTCCCCTTTTAACTTCTATGGGGCCAAAAAAAAATAATCCACTCCTACATTAGTAAAAGGTGGTAAATCAGGGGTAATCCTTTTTACTGGAAGGTCTGCCATCTTCTGTTCACCCAACTTCCCTTTATGACATCTACAGATGACACATTTGGAGATTATCTTTCTTGCAAAAGAGTTGGCATTTGATATCCAGTACTTGCACCGAAGTTTGGAAACCATCTGATTTCTGCCACCGTGACCCAACTGTTCATGAATGTCTCGAAGTATGAGATGTGACACATGGTAATCCTTTGATAACAGGATGGGATGTTTTCATTTCACTTGGCAAAGCTGACTTACCAAGTCTTCCTCCAGCCAACAGCAGTCCATTATGCAACATAGGATCCAAATTAGAGACAGAACTGCTTCTCTTACATTTAGGCATTTGGCAGACGCTCTTATCCAGAGCGACTTACATTTTTATCTCATTACACATCTGAGCAGTTGAGGGTTAAGGGCCTTGCTCAAGGGCCCAACAGTGGCAACTTGGTGGTTGTGTGGTTTGAACCTGGGATCTTCTGAACCGTAGTCCAATGCCTTAACCACTGAGCTACCCCTACCCCTGTCTCTTAACATCAGTGAAAATGCAGTAAAATGCTTATACGATTGCCAGTGACCAAATAAAAAAAAAAAATAGTAAAAGCTTATACATAAGAAATAATAGGAATGAAAGAAATACTTTAAAAAATTAAATTAACTAGTAAAATATGCTGTACAAAGTAAATATACTACAATAAGAGAATACGTTTGAAAATAAGATTAACTAGTGCAAATGTATTGTACAAAGTAAAAGTAAAATAAACTTTACAAATAAGAACAAAATATCTATAAAAAAATAAAATATAAATATATCAAATATAAGAAATATAGAAAAGAAAATAGAAATTTGTCAAAAACAGATTTAGAATTTTTAAATGGCTGTGGTGTGCAATTCTGCATAAAAAGTGACTTTGTAAAGTGTCTTATTTAAAGTGATTTGTGCCGTGGAGTTACAAAAAGATGGTAGTTGGTCCTGTGTTGTGTTGTGGTTGAGAGACCTTATCGCCTGCGGGAAGAAGCTCCTCCTCAGTCTCTCTGTGTTGGCCTTCAGGGAGCGGAATCGCTTTCCAGACCGCAACAGAGTGAACAGTCCATTGTTGGGATGGCTGAGGTCTTTCACTATTTTCCGGGCTTTGATCCAGCATCGCTTGCTGTAGATTGAGTGCAGGTCAGGGAGCTCGGTGCGGATGATTCGTTCAGCTGAACGCACCACCCTCTGTAGAGCTCGTCTGTCCTTTAAGGTGCTGTTTCCAAACCAGGTCGTTTCCTGTCAGGATGCTCTCTATGGTGCAGGAGTAGAAATTCCTGAGCACCTTAGAGGGCAGTCTGAAGTCTCTCAAGCGTCTGAGGTGGTAAAGACGCTGCCGGGCCTTTTTTACCACAGTGTTGCTGTGACAGGACCATGACATACACCTGCTGGTGTATAGCCTGTAATTCCAATGTTTCAAAAGGTTATTTAAATAAACAGTTCAAGAATTTTCAAGTTATTTCAAGTATTTTTTTTTTATAACTTACACAGGAGTATTTCATTTGTCATGGAAATAATTTTTTTTTTAAGGAGAGGCGTTAACTGTCAAATTACATTTCTCATGTATAGGTAGGATGTCCAAGACTGCTTGGAATACAAATTTTAGTGAAATATAAAATTAAAACATTAATTATGCATCATCATCATTAACAACAACAGTATCATTCTTCTAGAATGAAGCAGGTACTCCCCAGTGGGGGGGAAAAAAAAAAAAAAAAACTTTAGTGTATTACAAATATATTAAAATCCTCAATAGTACATTGCAAATATACTAACAAAAAGTTGTACCATCAGTTAATATATAAAAAGTATACCAACATCATTCTTTTACCAAATTTTGGAATTAAACTTTAAATATACTTCGAAATAATTGTATTATAGTACACTTTCTAAAAATATATCATTGGAAAATATACTTTAAGTGAAATGTTGGTCTAATTTCCAAAGTATACTTATTTAAACTTGTTTTTCAATGTACTTTGGTATATTTTAAAAAAATATGCTCGAAATAATAATTGTACAAGTATACATTAGAATAAAATTTTTAATATTCAGTAGTCTCGGTATATTATCAGTTAAATTTAAATGTACTTATTCATATATTCAGTGCACTACTCTCGTGCACGCACGCTTTTAGACTTGTTTTTGCATGCTGAATCTCTCCCGCGCGCGATCTCAAACTCGTTTTGTGCGCTGAAAATAGTTTTTCCCCGTTCAAGATAATTTATGTTTGCACTCTCTCACGCTTCTGTCATGAAGCTACACTCGCATAAACTGCAGCAGTGTGATAAATCTGCAACTATTCCAGCCAACCAGAGACTAGAATCGGCGCCACACCAGCCAATCAATTAAATTCACTTTTATTTGTAAAGCGCTTTTAACAATTGTCATTGTCGCAAAGCAGCTTTACACAATTAAAATAATTATTTAAGTTTGTATGGAATGTGTATAAATCAGAATGATCAGATTGTCCCTGGTGAGCAAGCCAAGTGACAGTGGCAAGGAAAATCTCCCCGAGATGGTAATAGGAAGTAACCTTGAAAGGAACCAGACTCAACAGGGAACCCATCCTCATTTAGGTGAAACAGGAAGCAGGAAATGATCTGCATTTATAATAGCAATTTATTGCTTTTGCATTTGCAATGCATTTATTATCAAGCAATTTCCCTCTGGGATTAATAAAGTTATTTGAATCTTGAATCTTGAATCATAACAGCTGATGTTAATTGATGTTAATATGGAGTCCTGGTAGTTTATTGGATAGACTTGTAGGAATTTCCAGTCTTGAACTATCGAGCAACTGCAGCCAAATCAAGTCCTCAGAGAAACAGCAGTCAATACCAGTCGAGGCCAGAACTGTCTTCATAGTGGAGTGAAACCATCCCCAGACACCAGACGCATCCCAAGGACACACGGGGCATCCATGCGACGAGATCTCCAACCAGAAGCGGGGCATCAGGATGGGTCAGACAGGTCCGGAGGGCAGAGGGAGTCTGGATCACTGGCAGCTCAGGAACGACATGTGTAGCTTGACAGAGAGAGAGAAAGAAAGAGAGGGGGAGAGAGAAGAGCAGAAGAGGAGAGATAACAGTTAGGTATAGTCACAGTCACATAATGTATAATGTGAATGTATATTAACTGTAGAGTGCAAGCAGGGACTCCGGCAGGACTAACTATGACAGCATAACTAAAAGGTAAAGCCAGAAGGAAAGACAAACATGAGGGCTTCCTGAGATGTAAAGCAACCAATCACCTCACCGTCAGCAAACCTGAGTGATCAATGAGAGTGAGGAAGACAGCATCCAAACATACCAGTTCACCATAATAATCTACGTCCATGAGTCCCCCAGATCTGCTCCTTTACCCAAGATAAATCTATTCATAAAAATGCTTAGCTAAATAAATAGGTTTTTAGCCTGGACCTAAACACTAAGACCCGAGTGTCTGAGTCCCGAACACTATTTGAAAGACTATTCCATAATTTTGGGGCTTTGTAAGAAAAAGTTCAACCCAGTTGTAATTTTCATAATACGCGGTACTGAAAAGCAGCCTGCATCCTTTGATCGAAGTAGGCGTGGCAGATCGTAAGACACTAGCAATTCGCTCAGATACTGTGGCGCGAGACCATTTAATGCTTTATATGTCAAGATTAGTATTTTAAAATCAATGCGAAATTTCATGGGGAGGCAATGAAGTAAAGATAACATAGGGGTGATGTGCTCATATCTTCTGGTTCTAGTGAGGACTCTCGCTGCTGCATTCTGGAAGCTTGTTTATGCATCTAGTTGAACAACCAGACAGTAAGGCATTACAATAGACCAACCTAAAGGTGATAAAAGCATGGACTAGTTTTTCTGCATCGTTTAGCGACAATATCTTTATCTTGGCAATATTTCTGAGGTGAAAGAATGCTATCCTGGTAATATTATCTACATGAGCTTAAAATAAAAGACTGGAATCTATAATTACACCAAGGTCTTTTACTGTTGCACTTGATGGAACAGAAAGGCCATCTAAAGTTACAGTGTGATCTAAAATCTTACTTCCAGCTGAATGCGGTCCTATGACTAAAACTTTTGTCTTATCAGGATTAAGGAGAAGGAAGTTATATAGCATCCAATCTCTTATATCCTGCACACATTGCTCAACTTTAGAAAGCTGTTTTTTCTCATCTGGTTTTGCTGAGACATATAACTGTGTGTCGTCAGCATAACAGTGAAAACTAATACCATGCTTACAGATTATGTTGCCGAGAGGAAGCATGTAAAGGTGTGATTCCATCTCAAATCAACCACTGGGTGCCACCACATGATCACAGATTTTGCTGATTTTTTTTCACCAATTGTTGGTATTGACATGAAAAGAAACCCCCCAATTTCTTTCCACGCCCCTTTTTGAAATCCTCTTTTCCTTGATAACTCACTTGCTATATGTCATATGGAGATGAAACTGGGTATATTTATGCAATCAGAATTTGTCTATCACCTATGGTTATGGAGATATTTCTGAAAAAAAAAAATGTTTTGGGTTACCCCTTTTCGACCCCCCAGAACCCAAGGTCTGCATGTATATGTTACTGTAGGGTTTTAACCTAATAATGGCAAAAAATGGCTGCCGGCATTCTTCATCATTAATATGTAGGGTTTACATAATAAAGACAACGAATGACGGTTGCATTGTCCACCAATAAGTGTAGAAATTTTACTGTGGACACAATGCCAACGCATCCTCCACCATTAAGTAATGTTTATCTATAGAGTTGTATCGAATCTTTAACGATTCGGGTTACTTTGATTAACTGAATAAAAATTTATAATATAAACTTTGTCGACTACCCGTCCAGCGTTTAGCACAATTTAGTGTATCTTACCAGTTCTGGATATCACATGGCCAACGGCTATAACACAAAATCTAGTATTTAGCAATTATGAGCAAGGTAACAAGATCTGGGCAAATGTTTAGACTTTAAAATACATGACCATGACAACCATACTTTATAAAGAAACGAGAATTTATTTAACTAATCTACGATACATGAAACTACACTACTTGAACGCACGCACACACACACACATACACACACACATACATACATACATACAAACAGTTTGGAAGGTGAAAATGAAATGAAGTTATTCTAGTACTGTTTACTAGATCACCGAAAGTCACAAGAGCAGAGTCTGGGGTTTAATCTTACGGTTTAGTTATGAAACGAGCATCAACTTTAGCAAGGTATGCAGCTTTGTTTGTTTACTTGCGTTATGTTTCGTTCTCATCCGTTGGTTCGCCTTTAGCGAAGGGAATCACGGCGTTGCTAATTGGTTTGTTGCGCTGTTGTAGAGATAACGTCTGTCGGAAAAGGGCCTGGTTACCGATGGCTGCGCTCTGGAACTACTCCTGAGGTTTCCTTTGTTGCGGGACTTTGGAGTTTTGGCACAAAGTCTCGTTGAGAATTTTTTAAGAGTGGATGACGCCAGCAGCGGCGGCGTACCATCGCAAGGGCGAGAGCCCGTGCTGCTTGGAAGAGGTTGTAGGTTGCAGTTGTGATGTTAACTTCTCTTCTCCACTTTACAGTCTTCGGTAGACTTCCTTAGGATTTTTGTCCCTTTGGGGGCAGTCCGTCCCACGGGTGATTGGTCCAATCGGATGTGGTTGCGGGGCTTAGCTACGCCTCACGTGGTTCCTCCTGTTGTGCATAAATTAGCCCGGTGTTTCGGCGGTCACGTGTGACCCACCCGGTTGGAGTTTTTAATACTTTATACAAAGTAATTTTGCATGAGGTCTGTTCATGCTACCAATTTCCCATGTTTACCAACATTCTTGAAATAAAGCCAGCGTGAGATTGACACCAAACATTACATATCTTATCCACTCATTCCTTCCTTTATCTAATAAAAGGGTTTGTAAATGCTGATTACACCTTTAAAGTCATGCAGAATAATCAAACATCTTGGTTTGTATACAGCGCGCAAGGTTATGCGCATGCTCAAAGTCTTCTTCTCCGTGTATAGTGTATCTCTATGGCAAAATTACAGCGCTCCATACTGGTCTGGCATATATACTACACCGTTTTTAGTGGTTTCCTGTGTACGCAGATATTTCTTGAGACGAAGCCGTGTTCACGAAAAAAAATGATCGGATAGGGAACGCATCGGCTTCGTGTGGATGGAGTCTTAGTTTTACAGACGTCCCCCTTAAGATATCGAACCAGATAAGGGTGGCGCCATGCATGCTGGGAGAGGGGGTTCAGGAATGTGATCCATTGACTGTTCTCTCTATGGGAGCCCTGTTATTCGCTACAGTTACTAACATAAAATAGGGGTTACTTCACATCACCTCATCTTGAAAATAAATAAAAACCAGGGGTGTGTTATGCCCTGTTTTATAGAAATCATCAAAAATTAATTGTCCAGGTTTTGCAACATTTTATGATTTGACACAGAAATGTACTGCAATATCTGTAGAATACTTAATGCATACTCATAATAGCTGCTCCTTTCAATGTGAAAGTTACCTCAAATTCTTCTGTAATGTTGTAGCGCAGCCACATAAAGGGCCTTTTATAGGGGGGGAAAAATGGCTAAAGCTTAGCGGTAAAGCAGCTGTGCCCCGTTAAGGTGTCCTTTAGGGTTGTTTTACCCCAGGCAATAGGAGGTGGTCCCGAAAAGAGGCTCTCGCGAGAATTCGCTAACAGGTAGCGAGAGGTCGGCAGTGACGCAGAAGGTCACCTGGTCCGCCTTTAAAGCGCTGCCGCGAAGAAGCGAGGCGGAGAGAGATGAGGAGTAAACAGCGCTGTATTTTGTTAAGAGAGAGAGTGGAGACTGTGACACTTTGGATTACCGTTTTTTGGATTAATCGTTGTCGGACATTTCTACTACCCTCTTACTCCGTTGTCGTGCTCCCGGAACATTTCATTACTGCCGGTGAGACCGATTCATCACTCTCAACACACACCCGCTTTCAATAATCCGGACTTTGGACATTTATCTCATTCACTTGCACACACATACACACACACACGCGTATTTATATTTGTATATATTTTGTAAATATTGGTTTTTGGTGCACCTTTGTTTGTTTGGTTTTTCACTTAATACATTTTGGGTTTTGGCTTGGAACTGTTGTGTCGCGTCTTTCCTTGTTTGGCTACGTTGCGCAACACCGGAAGTTTGATTCTAGAACCCGTATTAGTGTAACTAGCTTAAAGATAAAACCTGAGCGTTACATATTGGTGGCCCGCACGTACGGGGAATCTGTTTTGTGTATTTTCTGGTGTTGTGTGGCGTTGCAGGGCAAGATGGACGCCACCAAAGCTGCATATAACAATAATAATAAGGCTAATGCTAGTGGTGTGAGAGTAGACTCTGTGGTTACTAGTCATATCTCGGGTGATGATGTAGATGTTGCCCTAGATGCTTTTGTGACTCGTCGTAACCCTACTGCAGAAATAACGTCGTTGATTAGTTCGTTGTACATATCGGATAAACATGAGGAGGATGATGATGATGATGATATTGTGGCTCATGGGTCTGATATGGATGTTGTGCACACAATGCAAACCGAGCTAAATCAATGTAAGGTGGATGTAGTGACTCTTTCAGAGAAAGTGGACACTCTAGAGCAGGATTTGAGAGACTCTATTAACAGCACAATTAACAGGGAAACCAGTTTTCGGCAGGCAGTTGACGCAGGCCTAGCAGAGCTAGAGCGCTACTGCCAAGAGGCCATAGAGAAACTGGAGAGGGCCGTGACTGACTGTTTTTTGCGGCGCGACGTTGTATGGGACAGGCAGATGAAGAAGCTGCGTCTCACAAGCACGCCCACCATACACAGGTTACAGGCCTACACCCCTGCTTCATCACGCTCTCCTGCTCTCCATACACCCAGTACGCCCATCACTACGGTTACAGAAAGGGTACAACATCAAAGAGATCACATAACCTATGACGTCCCTCCTGGAGTTCCAGACCCTTCATCTACCCAGCTTTCCTCATCAGTTTCACCAACTACGTCCTCCTTTTATGCTCGACCACCCATCCGCCTGGAGTTTCCCTCTTTCGGCGACGCCTCAGAGACGGCAGATGTTCTTAACTTCATTGAGCAATGTGAGAACTATCTGGAAATCCGGCCACTACCCAGCCCCGAGCTGATAGGAACCCTCAGCACAGTGCTACGGGGACCGGCTCTGAGCTGGTGGAAGGCAGAAAAAGGCAAAGTCAAGGATTGGGAGTCTTTCAAACAGGCATTCCTGGGCGCGTTCTTACCCGATGACTACTTGACCGAAGTGGAAGACAAGTTAAGGTCTCTGGTACAACAGCCGGACCAACGCCTGAGGGACTTCGCCTATGACTACCGGGCCCTCTGTCTGAAGTGGAAGCCTGATATCTCGGAGCCAGAGCTGGTGAGCAGGGTGCTGAACAACATCAATCCCAGAGTAGCGGGCTGTCTCCGAGGCACAGTGAACACCGTGGAACAGCTGGTGAAGGTGGGGTCGATGGTAGAAAAGGACTGCATGGGAGCTAAAGATTACTGGAAAAAGGTGGAGAGTCAGCATAGCAAGGAGAAAAACAAGAAGCAAGCTACAGAGCGACCTCCATCGAAACATCTCGCTGGACTTTCCATTGCACAGCCCCGAGCAGAACCTTCACTTCTACTGGTTCCTATTTCGGTGCAAGGGAAGGAGGTGAAGGCAGTGATCGACACTGGGAGCACGTACACGCTAATGCAGGAGAGGCTATGGCGCCAGCTGGGTGATCAGGAGGCGAGAGACGATGCTTACTCTCCCCAGAAGTTTGTCATGGCAGACGGGAAGATCCACCAGGCCAAGACTCAAAGAACATTAAGCTACCACTGGCATGCTGCAGGATGTAAGCTGAAAACCTACATCATGTGTGACTCTCACCTGGCTTTCCCTCTGATAGCAGGGCTGGACTTCTTAAGAGCCACGGGAGCCATCTTGGAGATCGCTCAGGGAAGGTACGGCTGGAGGACAGCAGAGGGCCTCACTCAACATCCGTTCCTGCCTCTCCCAGTCAATTTCGACCCTTTGGACAAAGCAGCCGGCTACCTCGCTCATACATCACCCGCCTCACTGTTATACTGTGCCTTGCCTCTAAAGACTGCTCTCCCACAATCAACCTCAGAGTGTCCCACCGACCGAATCAGGGATTTGACCAAGCTAGTGACCGCCCACCTGGAAGACGGGACACTAGCTCAACTGGGCACGGAAGAACCCCTGAAGGAGACGGAGAACCCTCAAATCACCTTCGAACGACACCAGGGGGCATTGTACCGCAGGGTTGCAGGGAAGCAACGAGGAAAACGCCAACTTGTGGTTCCCCAACCTTTAACCCAGACGTTCTTGCGGCACTTCCATGACCATCCAAGGGGAGGCCACCGGGGGGGGCTGAACACGCTGTTGAGGCTCCTAGACGTCGCCTGGTGGCCCAGCATGCGCAAGGATGTCTGGCGGTATATCAGAACATGTGAGGTATGTCGGAGGCGGAAGATCGACGTCAAAGGAACTAGTGGTAGGAGGAGCAACACGACACCCATTCAGCATAACTTTTGCTTTCAAAACTTGGCAGAGGAGGGGAAGACACTTATGAACCGCGGAAAGCCAAATGAGCCAGTTTCGATACTACCCAGGGGAAAGAAGCGCACTTTCGCCCGGGCAAACTGGTTTGGACAAAGCCGCCCCCTCACTCCTCAGCCCAGCAACTTTGAGTCCGCTAAGCTAGCGCCCAAGTGGGAGGGACCAGCGGAATTAAAAAATAAAAGGGGCAAAATAAAGCACACCGCGTTTTGGGGTAACCCACAAAAACCCAAGGTGGATAATGTGGCGAATTTAAAGTGCCAGTACGGACGCTCTCCTCCGACGCCGGAAGCTGGGGGGGGGGTCTATGTAGCGCAGCCACATAAAGGGCCTTTTATAGGGGGGGAAAAATGGCTAAAGCTTAGCGGTAAAGCAGCTGTGCCCCGTTAAGGTGTCCTTTAGGGTTGTTTTACCCCAGGCAATAGGAGGTGGTCCCGAAAAGAGGCTCTCGCGAGAATTCGCTAACAGGTAGCGAGAGGTCGGCAGTGACGCAGAAGGTCACCTGGTCCGCCTTTAAAGCGCTGCCGCGAAGAAGCGAGGCGGAGAGAGATGAGGAGTAAACAGCGCTGTATTTTGTTAAGAGAGAGAGTGGAGACTGTGACACTTTGGATTACCGTTTTTTGGATTAATCGTTGTCGGACATTTCTACTACCCTCTTACTCCGTTGTCGTGCTCCCGGAACATTTCATTACTGCCGGTGAGACCGATTCATCACTCTCAACACACACCCGCTTTCAATAATCCGGACTTTGGACATTTATCTCATTCACTTGCACACACATACACACACACACGCGTATTTATATTTGTATATATTTTGTAAATATTGGTTTTTGGTGCACCTTTGTTTGTTTGGTTTTTCACTTAATACATTTTGGGTTTTGGCTTGGAACTGTTGTGTCGCGTCTTTCCTTGTTTGGCTACGTTGCGCAACACCGGAAGTTTGATTCTAGAACCCGTATTAGTGTAACTAGCTTAAAGATAAAACCTGAGCGTTACAATGTATATCTAGTCAAAGACTAATAATGAAGTTATTCATCTCTCTACACTGAAAGGACTAATCACAGTTTTTGTTTCATCACCCTGGGTATCTGATTCTGGAAGAACAAAGCCCACAAAAATTAGTTCATGGAATAAGACCAAAAGGGTACAGGTAGGAGACCTGTCAAGTTGCAGTGACACAAATAATATCAACTAGGAAAGGCATGCACTTTGTAGATACCAAAGTCATTTTGATAGGAAATGCCTCCACAAATTTTTATAATTCTTGTACTGGCTGGCTGCACCATCTGAGAAGTAATGCACATTATTTAAATTTGGTAGAAGAACTTTCAGTGGATTCATTAGAACCTTAATAAACTTGTGAACAACAATAGCATTGTGTTCCCTTTCATTACTGACAACACAAAAACTTTTGCAACTTAGTGAACCATCGTTTTCACTACCAACCCTATAGTAAACCACGAAGGGGTGCAGAATCACCTGGGATGTATCCCAATGAAAACCTTAAACAGCATCCTGACAAATAAAAGAATAGCTTTCGGCAAAATCCATGAGGATAACAGCCTCCTCTCCAATGGGAAGTTTCTCTTTCAGTTCTTTCAAATAAGCAGCTTAGGCCTTGGCTGTATAGTGATAAGATGTGCAGGAGTCACATTTTTCACAAAGTCTAATAATGAAATCAGACACTGACAAAGACATGTCAGAAATGTCTTTTATGATTCCACTGCTTGAACTAAACAGTGTCATCTGGGTCGGAATCAGCATTTTCAAATATACCATCAAGGTTAGGGCTGGGCCATATTATACCTTTCACGGTAATACCTGTATAATGTTAGGCAATGATAAGAAAATGAAATATTGCGATAGAATATGGGTAAAACACGCATGCGCAGTGCCTTTGTTTTCATACGCTCATGGCGGAAAAAGCATGGCGGCGGCGTAGAATGAGAAGGGCGAAAGCGGATCGTTGAATGAAACCAGAATTGGTTTGTAAAAATGGTGCAACTTCAGTGGTGTGGAACTGGTTTGATTTTCGCCCGTCAGATACATAACAAAGCACAATTTTTTGTAAAACAAAAATTCAAATTTAGATTTTAGTTGTCACATACACAGTCATACACAGTACGATATGTAGTGAAATGCTAACATGCTAGCGGGTCGTCGTGGCGAAGGGTAGAAACACCACAAACCTATTTCATCATTTAAAGCAGAAGCACCTGTTGGAGTACAACAAAGCTGTTAAAGCACATTTACATTTAGGCATTTGGCAGACGCTCTTATCCAGAGCGACTTACATTTTTATTTCATTATACATCTGAGCAGTTGAGCTACCCCTGGCCCATGGGGGAAAAACTTCCATGAGCCATGTTTTTTGTTTGCTTGTTTTGTTTTTACTTAAGTTTTTTTTGGTTTATTTGACCTATTTATTTGCCACACTGCAGTTTTATGTTGCAAAGCAACTCTTTTTTAAGTTTTGTGAATATTATACATGGTTATGCTCAGGATATGTCAGCCCATTTCCACTGGAAATTCCTTTTGGTTAAATTGTCAGCAAGGAATTTGCACTGTTAAAACTTTAGCATTAGCTTTAATGCACATACAAACAGCTGCTTGTTAATAAAAAATAAATTGATGGGGTTTTTTGCACTAAAAGTTTTGGAATTGTAAAGTATTTTGGCTTGTGTCAATCATATTGTCGGTTGTATCGTTATCGCAAATTTTCAAATATATATCATGATAAATATTTTTGGCCATATTGCCCTGCCCTAATCAAGATAATCAGATAGTTTTGATTTAGGGGGGCATTGCTCTCACCTGTGCAACATATAATCACGGGAATCCAAAGAACAGACAAGCTTTGCCATCAAACCTTTGTAATCAGATTGTGATTAAGACAACAAACTACATTGGAAAGATTCAGTAAATAAATTAACATAAATGAAACACACTCTCCTGCTTTTGTTTTTCTGCACTTAATTAGTACCAAGAAAAAGATGATGCAATCACCAAGTTCCTTGAGTGCGAGGTCACTCATGGAGTTGGTTGGAGATAATTCAACTTTCTGATAAGTATGAACCTGAATGGTTCAGTTACAGGATACTGTTTGACAGTGATACATGTATCTTACATGTACCACCATAAAATAACACATTTACTGGTAGATAAGGCCTATTGTGTACATCCATGTACATTCTCTGTATATAAAATGTGTATCAAATCGTAAAACATTTGCAAAACCTAGACAATTAATGTTTTGATGATTTCTATAAAACATGGCAGTCCTCCTGGATACACCCCTGGTTTTTATTTATTTTCAAGATGAGTTGATGTAAAGTAACCCATATTTTTTTGAGTAACATATATAAATGCCGACCTTGGGTTCACGGGGTCGAAAAGGGGTAAATGTTTTTTCAGAAATATCTCCTTAACCACAAGAGATAGCCAAATTCTGATTGCAGAATCTGAATCTACATGAAAATAACCAGTTTCATCTCCATGACATATAGCAAGTGAGTTATCAAGGAAAAGAGGATTTCAAAAAGGCACGTCTCAAAGCGCGTCAAGGCCAAAAATAAAGATGGCTGCCATTTTTTAACGAGTGGGAGTTGGGACAAAAAATTTTGGGTTTTTTGTTCTCATGCCATTGCCAACAATTGGTTAAAAAAAATGAGCAAAATCTGAGAAGTGATGGTGGAAAATTGCTCTTCCACTGGTTGATTTAAGATGGAATTACTCAAAGGGAAAAAAGCAGTGGGCCTAAAACTGAACCTTGTGAAACGCTAAACTCCACTAGAGAACATGCAGAATAATCACTATTTAAGTCTACATACTGATAACGATCGGTCAAATAGGATCTGAGCCAGGAGAGGGCTGTACCCTTAATTCCTACTACATTTTCTAATCTGTGAAGAACAATACTATGATCAACGGTGTCAAAAGCTGCACTGAGGTCAAGTAATACAAGCATAGTTACACAACCCTGATCAGAGGCCAATAGGATGTCATTTACTACTTTAACGAGTGCTGTTTCTGTGCTGTGATGAGGCCTAAATCCTGACTGATACAGTTCATGTACAGTACAGGCCAAAAGTTTGGACAAACCTTCACTTATTCAATGTGTTTTCTTTATTTTCATGACCATTTACATTGGTAGATTCTCACTGAAGGCATCAAAACTATGACCTCTGGGAGATTATTAATAAAGCTTTGTGTGGTAGTTGATGTAAATGTACGTTTAATACGGTAGCGCGGCGCTGTGCGTACATTATCACTATGACACGCTTTAATTGAGACAAGATATCAGATCTGCAGATAACTTTAGAGTGGAATTGTGAATACATTTTTATGTGTAAATTCATCCCTGCTCTCTGTTTTCACCCAGATGCGGATGGGTTCCCTGTTGAGTCTGGTTCCTCTCAAGGTTTCTTCCTATTACCATCTCAGGGAGTTTTTCCTTGCCACTGTCGCCGTCGTCCTAGGCTTGCTCATCAGAGACAATCATATAATTTTGATTTATACACATTCACATTTCATACAAACTTAATTCTTTTGATTGTGTAAAGCTGCTTTGTGATGATGTAAATCGTTAAAAGCGCTATACAAATAAAATTGAATTGAATTATGCATAATCCGAAAAATATTAAATCTAAAGTGTGACCTGCTTTATGAGTGGGTCCTACTACACACTGATTTACTCCTACTGAGTCCAGTATGGACATAAATGCTGTTCTCAGAGGGTCTTCTGGATTTTTAAAATGAATATTAAAATCTCCAGCAATTAATGCTTTGTCTACAGAAATGACTAGGTTTGAGAGGAAATCTGCAAATTCACTAAGAAATTCAGAATACGGCCCTGGAGGTCTGTAAATGATGATTAACAAGATCGACTGAGCAGACCTTTTAAAGAATTTTTAAACGCATTGAATTTGTGTCCGTGCTTTTGTACAATTGACAGATTATCATTGTGAATAATTGCGACGCCTCCTCCTCTACCAGTTAACCGAGGCTGGTGTATGTTACTGTATCCAGGAGGACTAGCTTCATTTAGAGCCACATACTCATTCTCTTTATTCCAGGTTTCAGTTAAACAGAGTATATCAAACTCCTGGTCTGTGATAATTTCATTAACAATAATTGCTTTAGATTTGAGAGATCTAATATTTAACAGTCCTAGCTTCAGATTAGAGGTGCCGGCTGCGCATTCAGTGTGATCTCAGATTGTGGTATCTATGTTAATGCAATTACTAAAACAGAATTTCTGAGCCTTTCTACATTTTTGTTTAGCTCGGGAAACAAATACAGTCTCCATATGGTAAACCCTGAGTGACAACTCTATGCAGCGAGTAGACGGTTGGTTTAGTCGGTTGGATTGTCACCGATTAACTAGACCTCGTCTGAGACTAAGAGCTATACTACCGGAAATGAGAGCAGCATCTTCCCGGGTGGGATGGACACTGTCCCGCCCTAACAGGCCAGCTTTGCCCTCAAAGGTCTTTCAATTGTCTATAAAGCCCACATTATTTTTGGAGCACCACCTGGACATCCAGCGGTTCAGCGACCATAACCTGCTGTAAGTTATGTCGCCACGTCTTATTGGGATGGAACCAGAGCATACTACTCCATCGGACATCGTCTTCGCTAATTTAAACACCTCTGTAAAGTTTCACTTACTAACCTCTGACTGACGAAGGCGTATACCGTTAGCTCCAGCATGTACTACTATCTTTGAGAACCTGTGCTGTCCTAGAGCCATAAGATTACCTGCTATGTCCGGTGCTCTGGCTCCTGGGATACACCTAACCACTGCCGCTGGCGCCCCTAAAGGCCTAGCTAATGTCACATGCCTTAGTATAGAGTCTCCTATAACCAGAGCTCTTTCAGGTTTCTCAGTGGATGCATCACTGAGGAGAGCAAACCTGTTGGACACGTGCAGAGGCGAACCAAGGTGAAGTGGGGACTCCAGGCAAAAATAATAGATGAGGCCCTTCTAAAAGATTATTACGTTAATATATTTTTGTTACCTAAATATACATTTATACAACATAAAAATGTAGTCAAAATACTTTGTTTTTTTTAAAACAAAGTGCAATATTAATCTAAAATCTTAAAAATACAGAACAATCTTCTTTACAGTAATGGATTGTCACTTTAAAAATGGTGCTTACGAGCCTTAGCTACAGCAAATGCTGTCACTGTGTCCTCCATATTCAAAGACCTTTGTATGTTGATTGGGACTTAAGCAATGCTCCTATTTATAGAAATATATGGTAATCATCTTAATTTATTATTTATTGTTAGTTTATCAACTGGCTATGTTAACTAATTTTCTAGAGTTGTAAAGTAAATGTATTGATATAGTAACACTATATGTAACATACTGATCTTACCATTTTCACTGTCAGAAGGATGGACTGAGGTGGTGGTGACAGGAACTTAAGCAATGCTCCTGAATGCAGAAATATATGATTATTATTAATTTAATCGTTTTAATTTAATTTACCATTTATTAACTATTAGTTTATTGTTAGTTGACAATTAATTATGTTAACTCAACTATTTTAATGTAGAAGAGCTAAATAAAAAAAGTCAACTAAGTAAATGTAATGATATTTATTTAAATAGTTTTGTGAGCTCTCCACTGGCAGCAAAACACAGTACCAAAACTTTCCAAGTGGTGATGTTCACCTGATTAACATCATCACCTATTGCAGCCTATTAATACCTGCATAAAATACATGCTGCTGCTACAGTACGTGTAACCCCAGCTAGTAACCCTATTAGAAATTACACAATCTAGAAAATTATTAAACGAAAATAAGCTGGAACAACAAAAACACTGGTTTGTCATATAATTATCATTAAGTCATCAATGATCATTATCTCCATCACTTAACTTACAGCTGTCATGTTTCCTCTTTTCCTCCTCTTTTCCATTTTTATAAAAGTCTAGTAATAAGTGCTGCTGTGCCAGTTTGAAAACCGCGGCTGACGCGTCTCGAAGAACAAGCAAAAGCACATCCAGCATAACGCGGGAGGACGCCCTCTAGGGGGGATGCGGATATATCGCTCCATGTTGCGTGTATGTCTTTAATAATGACATTTCAAATTGTTCAAATGGTCTGCTGTCGGGGCCCCAGGCAATTGCCTGTCCTGCCTGCCCTATTGCTACGCCTCTGGACACATGAAGCGCAGAAGAGGTGTGCTCCGGTGGCTAGCCTTAGCGTTAGCTTTGGCTGAACGAGTATGCCGCCGAGTCGTCACCCACTCGCCTCGCTGTGAGGGCTCTAATGCCGGAGTCGGGGGCTGGTTATCTCCGCCAGACTGTCCGCTACAGGAATAACACTGCTCTAACCCTCTCTAAAGTCTGGATGCGCTCCTCTAACGCTGATATCTTCTCCGTCAGAGTGCTCACTAACACACACCTATCACAAATAAAGTTATTGCTAACGACGGAGGAAGAATGTCTAAACATCCTGCACTCTGCACACTGAACGAGCTGAATATTAGACATGATATCGTACCCTGAGTCGGAGTTTAGTTGTTTGGAGCTGAATTCCGTTTATTGTTCTTAGACGAAGGAAACTCGCGCGTTCTCCAAATTAAATTAAATATAATTTAAACGCTGATACTAACGCGAAACTTTCGCGGCAACAATACAGAAACAGAAAGCTACGTCCGCTCTCTGATTGGCTCCCCAGTCTCCCGCCTCTAGTTTGAAATAACGGCTGGAAGCTGCATCATCGCGTGCGTTAATTCATATCGTTTTTATTTTCATGGGCATAAGGTAAATTTAACAGTTTTTGTTCAGTAATTTGTAATTAAGTACATACTTTAACCTGTAGAATGCAATATCTAATTTGTTGTTGCTAAATCTTATGTAGTTTTCTTGTGGTATAATGCTCCGAATCAACACACCAGGTTTAAACTAATACTGTACCTGTATACTCTAATACTAATGTCTGTCTGTGTTCAAAATACAGTTTATATTTTAGTTAGTGTGTTTGTGAGACAACCTGACTTTTGTTGAGCACAAATAAACTATAGTAGTGTTTTTTTGTAACCTTGTGCAAATTAAATCTGTTGAACTCATTAATAAAATGTGCCTTATAATTACTAATGTAATGTTTTTCAAAAACATGTTATAGTGTAGAAAATACATTAAGCATTTATAAATAATCCTAAACACCTTTAGTGTACTGGTAACACATTTGCAATACTGTAATATAGAAGGTTGTATTTACTGTATGATACAATAAAGTATATTTGTATTACCCACAAAGTGTACTTTTTTAGTATTTGTAATTGACCAGAAGTATAACAGCTACTGCTGTAATAAAAATATACTCATAGTGTATTAATCATAAATTTGTAACACAGTAAAAGTAGCTGTAATGTACTTATATTATATTATAATATATACTTACATTTCATTAATTACTGTCAGGTATGTACGTCAGTACACACAGCCATATACTTTAATTGTACTAAGTATACTTAAAGTTGTTCCACTTTAGCGCACAAAAGTATAATTAATACACTTAAAATTGTGCTTTTGTATAATTTAATTACAACCTAAATACAATTAGTACAAAATTAGTTGTTCCAAAATAGCAAACTACAAGTATACTAATCATTAGTCTGGCTGCAGGCATCCTTAAAGTGCCCCTATTATGCGTTTTCAAATATGATCTTTCATGCAGTGTGTCATGTAGCTGTATGTGAACATAGTGCAGATAGTTTATCTTTGACGCCGACAGTGCATGATAAATGAAGTTTTTGTCTACTAAAAAAAGAGTCGGCTCACATTCGCCTAAACGAGTCGTTAGCAATTCTAATCTTTCTCTGTTACGGATCCACGTCACTACGTAGCATATGTGCATAATGTCCGAACAACTTGCCCGCCATCTTACAATTAATGTTACCACACTCTTGTTAACATATTACATTTATCACTGAGAAACGTCCTGCTCCATTTGTACTAGCTAAACATTTTCTTGTCGATGTGCCACTTCAACCGTTTCATCGTCAGTCTCGAATTGATATGGTAAAACCGACGCCATCTTTTCTATGTATTGACGGGTGTCCAGAGCTGTCGTTCCGTTATGGTAATGGCCGTTTCGTTTTCAGACACACGCTGTAGTGGTAGATCAATCATAAAGGACCGCGCTATCTGACCAATCACAGCAGTGAGGGCTCACGGAAAGGAGAGGTTTAGACTGACTGAATCTCTGAACTGATTCCTACGAGTTGTTTACAAATCATTTAGAAATTGGGTAAAATTAAATCTATTTTTGGAGAAAACTAAAGTGTTTTTTAACCTTGCATACATTTAAATTTTTTTTAAGAGACTCATTAAGCAATATAAGCAACCTTTAAAATGGCACAATAGGGGCACTTTAAATATGCTTGGATTTAATATATTTAGCATACCTTTTTCACTTGGGCTGTAACTGCTATCACTACATTCTTTGACTATTCCATCATAATGACAGTATATGCACTACTAACATCTATCTAAAAAAATATTTTAGCATATCTTGTTTATCTTTTATATTTTACAGAGAACCTGTAGAAGTGCTCATGGACATCAGGAGCTTTCAGTTGTATGTATCATATGCCGTCTGTGTCGGTAAGTGTCCTATAAATTAATTCATAGGCCTAAATTAAGAATGGTAAAAGTTGTTAAAGTTATTCAAAATTCTAATCTACACGACAACACTCCCCAACCCTTTCCTCTCGCAAGCCGTAATTTTTGCAGATACTCAGACCATTCCTGCCAGAGTGGGCTCTACAGCTATCCTACCATGTCATCTGAGCGATGTTTCCAGCCAACTATTGCACATCATCTGGCGCATAAAGCATGAAGTTGTGTTTGAACGAAAAGGGAAGGAGTCATATGTGGGTGAGGGATACGAGGGCCGTGTGGAAGTTCCTGAAAATGAGCTGCGTAATGGGAACTGTTCACTCCGGTTAAATGATGTAAGATCTACTGATGCAGGTGTGTACCAAAGCTACCTAGGGATGAAACGCACAAAGAGAGCTCCCACTGGAAAACTGCGCCTCATCCAGAGCATTGAACTTTCTATAAACGGTAAGTGGAGAAGTAGTAGTATTACTGATATTATAAAATAAAGCCAATCAAACTTCCATACAATACTGGTTTATAGCTGATTAAAGCCCTGCGTTTAATTAAGATAATATACATTTAATTATACAGTTAATTATACAGTTAATTCTGACGAGCAATCTGATTGGATAAGAGACTTTCCACGAGTGGTGATAATTGACGGTAACAGCACTAGGACGTTTAATTAAATGCATCACTCATAGTCCCAGATGCTCTACAGTGGTTAATGACACTAACTGTGGGTGTAAGAGTAGGTCTGTACGGCCCGCAGTACTGAGGGGAGCAGCTGCCTTACAAAACCCACATTCACAACGAGTCACAGAAGCACTTTTAGCAAGAAAACACATCTGATAACATCTTAAACAACATGCTGTCTCTGCAATAATCGCTTCTAAGCTGTTCTGAATTGCATCCATGTTGTTTTATGTATTGCTAAAAAGCTAATCAGCTTCTAACACACGGCTAAATTCCAACTCCCTCTCTAACCCCTGATCAAGGACACAACTTGGTGTGTGGAACAAGGGATTGTAAACCCAATACCCTACACTCTATTTAGGATATAATTCCGGGACCAGGAATTTAATGGAGCTGTTATTCTAAAGTGGAACAAGTGGAAATCTAAAGTAAATCCTGTAAGATTCTCAGGACTGTCCACCACCTTCATGGTTTATTCGCCTCACCTTTTGGCTGCATAGTACCACTTTCACCCCTGTTAATTACACTAACTCTTGGCCAGTAACTGGTTAAATAAACAAATCTGTTAATAATAAATGGCGTTTGTAAAAATGTTCTATAAAAGCAATATCACACTGAATGTCATTCTGTACTGATGGATATAACTTGGCTGAGGGTGCAGCCTGAGTGCCGATGCCATAACAACCATGCCATATTAAGCAGAATGACCTCGGGTGTAATATTGCTTAATTAATCCCACAGTGAGAAAATATATGTATTGTTATAGCACTTAGCTATATTATGTTAAAGAATTCTCAATTATTTGTAATAAATCAATGACATTATTCCTATTAGACACATTGTTTGTCTATTGTTATAGAACATGCTAAAAATGTCAACCCACATATTGTAAATGAATAAGGCATCATCTGTCAAGACTTTACAGGGATGTGGCAATAACTCCCAGCTGAGTTCCTGTAATGTGCAAGTCTTGTTGGTGAATGAGTTCCAACAGACAGATGCCTCTTTTTTGCAAGTTGGTGACAAGTTATTCGTCGATTTTCAAGGATCAGGCGTTACACTTGCCGAATGTTCACATAAACAGCTCGGCCGGGATATTCATTCATAAACGTACAGCCTTCTGAAAAACGTTTGCATCAAATGTTTTACTGCGGCTAACAGTCTCATCACCGAACTGTAAATTAAGGTTTCTATAAATGTCAATAGATTTTATGCCTTTATTATTTATCACAAGTTTGACTTGAACGTCTCCTTAATAAAATACAGTGGAACCTCAGATTACGAGTAACACGGTTTACGAGTGTTCCGCAAGACGAGCAAAGATTTTTAATAAATTTTTGACTTGAAAAACGAGCATTGTCTAAGTTTACGAGTACCGAGTATCATAGCATGCGCTTCTTGTTTTGACACCAAGCGTCACGCAAACACAACTGAGCCAACGTTTTTTCTCTCTCTTGCGCTGCGGAATTGTGGGTAATCGTGTCCCCTGCTGGGTCTTAGTGCTTGTCTCTTACTGGTATAATCAACGTCCGTGTACTGTTAACTATAACACTGTGATCACGTGTGTGTGTAAAACATTTTATTTTGTGTTCGGAAGCGTGTGTGTACAGCGCGTGTGTATTGTTTATTATAACACGTGTGCGCGCGTATAAAGCAAAAGAAATTCTCATAAGAGGGTAAAGATTCATTTTTTCTCTCCCTCTCTGTATCAGCCTGTCGTGTGTGCGTGCGCGTAATTTTACACCGTGCTCCTTCACTCACACACTCTCGCCTTTACGGACCCCCTCCACCCCTCGGCTACACACACACATACAGACGCACACTCTCTGCCTTACACAGGCAGCAGTGATTCCGTTAGTATGCGCTCATGCGAGTGTGACTAGCGATGTTCCTTGCTAATTTTTTCGATAAAACAGTCTCTCCATTACACACACACAGCGCCTGCGCGCATAAATGAAAATACATATCTATCGGGATTTATTTTTACTTTGTTTAAAGGTAAAATGCAGGTTAATTTGTTTTATTTTTACTTTATATTTTGTATAAAATATTTTTATGTGTTTATTTTTTTGGGCTGTAACACAAAAAAATTGAGTTTCCATTATTTCTTATGGGAAAATTAAATTTGGTTTACAAGTGTTTTGAAATACGAGCCTGCTTCTGGAACGAATTATGCTTGTAATGCAAGGTTCCACTGTAGTGTTATGTTCTAAAAATATTTAACTTGAAGAAATTGCAACATAAGGCAAAACTTCAATATAAGTTTTCCTTTTTTCTGAGTTTTGCCTACAAATATCTGTTGTCTAAATGCGACAGTTGCACAATGCCAAAAAAATCAGGCAGTTTCACTAAATATTCACTTAATATTCAGTTTCATCAGTTCCACTTAATATTCACATCCATACATCCAGGAACCTCTGTAGTCCAACTAGGGGCCAGGTAATTTTTTTTACAACCGTGGTAGAACCTCCGATCAACATTGACACACAAGGGGCATTTTTGGAATGCCAGGAGCTTAGTCTGCATGTCTTTGGATTGTGGAAGGAAACTGAGTACCCTGAGCAAACCCAGCAAGTACGGGTAGAACATGCAAAATCTATGCACATAGACTTTGAGGCAGGAATCAAACCTAGACTCTGTAGGTGCAAGGCAGTGGCATTAACCACTAAGGCACCATGCAACCAATGTTCACACAATGCATCAAAAGGGGCCAAAAATGGGTCTAAGCTAATTAAAACAACTGCTCTTTAAAACGGTTTAAAACACATCAGACCTTGTGGATGGATAATAACAGTAGAAGGCTATTTACGGCTTTAAGTTTGTTCCCCCAAAAAAGGAAACTTAGCCTGGGTATAGACCTGTAGTTCTTGACTTACTGTTGCATGATTTTATGCATTGTGCTACGTCCAAATGATAAGTGAGTAAGTGTATATGCCAAGCATGAAAGACACTTGTGCAAATTAAATTTTTGGCTAAATTACTTTTGGATTCATTGATTTATTATTTTTCTACAGACAAACCTGAAGACACAAATAAAGACAATCAGAAGTTAGCTCTAAGTGGTGAGTGGATATTAAACTTCTTTTTTCTAAACACTTGACAGTTAAATACTGTGTGGGTCAGTAATATGTCAAAGACAAGCACTGGTTATTTAAGTTTAACCTAAAAAGTACAGGGAAATTATTTTATTGAGGAATTGAGAAACTGAAAATATCTTATTCAGAATTTTTTTTCTTTTCCTTCTCTAGATGCTGTTGGAATGAACCATCCCCATTCACTGCTCATAGCCTTAGCCTTTGTTTTATATTTACTCTTTTTTTGCAAAGAAACTTTGAACTCCATCTGACTACACTGTAAAAAAAAATGTCTGTGAAATGAACCGTGAAATTTTTGTAAATCATGACATCAAAATTGAGTAAATAGAAAAACAATTAAATTGTGTTAAATTTACAGTAATTTATTTTTTTTTGAAATTGTATAATCCTGAACCAAACCAATCTGTTAATTTTACTATAAGAATATGGTTTAAAGAATTATATTTATTATATATATATATACAGTGGTTACTTAATCGGAATGTAGGTTCTACCGTCGCCACGCTCGGCGGTACCGTTTGGCTTTGTGCGTTTGCTGGCTTTTACCGCTGAGTGGCGCTATATAACTACAGGCTGACGCCTCATGCCTTAGTTCATTCTCTGCTGGATTAATTAGACACGGAGTTTTAGAACTGCACGTAGTAGCGGATAAAATCAAGTAAAACATTGTAGTTAAACAAATTTATAATCACAGAACTAAAATTACAGTACAAATGTAGAATTCAAATTAAATTAAATCTTATTAGGATCAAATTTAAACAAAATAAATTTTAATACAGTGAGCCTTTGGATTTTATCACGTGTAATTAGAAAAGACGCGTGTAGGGTTTTGTGTCGTCTTATATCTTGTGTTCTTTAAATTTGTAGGAGATTTATTAACTGAAATAAATGACCATAAAATTATAACATTGTCAGGACGTTCTACTGCGTCAGCTGATGTTGGTCATTCAGCCCCGCTTGTGTTTTTGCATTATTATAAGAATGAAATGCAGTAGACTGTTATGATCTGTAAACGGGTTCGACCCATGTTACAGGGGCGGCACCATAAAGCACGGACACGAGGCGAGGTCTTACGGGAAAAGGGTAATTTATTTAGGTAAAATGGGGAAGGAAAGTGTTGAAGGAGGAAGAATTGAAAGAATGGGATAAAGGTTGTGCATGTGCAGTTCCGGGGGCTGTGCCACACTGGCATGCGGGCACACAGCTGACGATAAGTGTTGGTGCGCGAAGTGGCAGAACTGAGCACGCGGAGGCAGCGCTCCTGCACGCTCCCTCGTGACGGCGCTTCTCCCGCTGTCGATGGCCGGCGCGAGTCCTCGCTGACGTAAAAACTTAACACAAACGTCCTCGCAGCCTTTTCCTCTTCGGCAGCGGGGCTGCGAGGGCGGGCACGGTGCGGGAGTGAAGATGCCGCGGGAGCTCGCGCAGCTCTTTCTCGCGCTGTCCTCAGCGCGGAGATCAAAGGGCAGAATTCTAGTGTCCTTGTTTAAAGTCCCTGGGGCGCGTCACATCGCCCCACTGACATGCTTCTTTCATATTCTCCATCACATTACATACTTCCCAGACCTCGGACAAAACTCCGCGCCTTGCTTTTATAATGCAGAGCAAGCCCGAGATCATATTAACGTTAATTATCGCCAGCCGGCACGAATAGGCGGCTCCGTCCCTTTGCTGCCTATTCAGGGAGCCTACGGAGTGAGTGAGTAGCGATAGTAGATTTGGGCGCACGCCTATCACAGACGCAAGCCGTGGCAGATCATCATAATTGTCTTTAACTTGTATTTCATAAGGTTTTCCGAGCGGTGGTACAGCGCAACGGGGGTCATTATTTACTATTAAACATTAAACGAATTTACAAAACTTTATGCGTGCGATTAAGCGCTGATTCTACGTAGGAAAGTAAAGAAGAGGATCCTGATGCTCAACATTCCGGAGACCAAACCCCAAAGTAAATAGACCAAAGTAAATAATACCCCACGTTTAAAAAAAGCATTTTTATTTAGATTATAAAAAATAATCCTGCATCCATTTTAGGTGTTCCAGCTGCCACTGTTCTAGAATTCAAATTAAATCAAATCTTATTAGGATCAAATTTTAGCACAATAAATGTTAACACAGTGAGCCTTTAGATTTTATCACTTGTAATTAGAAAAGAAGCGTGTAGGGTTTTGTGTCATCTTATTTCTTGTGTTCTTTAAATTTATAGTAGATTTATTAACTGAAATAAATGACCATAAAATTAAAACAGTGTTAGGACGTTCTACTGCGTCAGCAGATGTCGGTCTTTCAGCCCCGCTTGTGTTTTGCGTTATTATAAGAATGAAATGCAGTATGCTGTTATGATTTGTAAGGGGTTCGACGCATGTTACCCAAACGACTCAGTTCAGGTGTAAGTAAATGGATAGAAAGTAAATGGCTGTGCTGGGGGAGGGAGGTGCTAATGATTTGGTCGGCTCTGTGTGTGTGTGTGTGTGTGTGTGAGAGAGAGAGATCGGTGTCGCGGTGGTTGATTGATTATTCAGTGAAACAAAGGCTCAGCTGAAAAATGTTAGGCACATCAGTCACTTAACCCCCAATAAAAGGTATTTAGTTGTAATATAACAGATGCGCACTAAATACTAAACCTAAACCAGGCACAAGGATTAATAAAACAAGATAGCCCCCATACCCGTTTTTTTTAATAAAAATACCAAAGAAGATTATTGTGTATAGACTGATTAAAAACAATGCAATTTACGCTATTATAAGGAAAATCTCAAGTTCTTCCAGTCCAAGGATTAAAAAGGCAACAATGTTAACTTTAGAATCTAGAATCCAGAAGATTAAAATTACACAAATTGAAATCACTGAAAGTCTCCAGAAGAGCCTCAGATTCAAGAGGTTTTTAAAGTGGGGAGAAGTGCATTTCAGTTTCTCTGAAGGTATAGGTGAGAACAGCCGATTCACACCTGGGGAGGGTGGATAAGTTGTATTTGAATGTTGTCTGGCATTGTAAAGCACTATAGTGACACTAAAAGAACAACCAAGGATTAATAGGAATTATTATACTGCATAATTATTATTTAGCACAAAAAAATCCTTGCGCTCGGGAAAACTATGCGTGCGGTTGAGCGCCGATTAGACTTTAGGAAATTAAAGCGGAGGGTTTTTATTTAGACTATAAAAAAAATAACCTGCGTCTATTTTTAGGCGTGCCAGCTGCCACTTTTTAGTTAGAAGTTTTCAATACAAAGCTTATAATGCCCACATGACATGACGGAATAAAGGCACGTCTTATTATGATCCCGGGCTTGCACCCCGCTCTATAAAATACTTAGGGTTTGTTGGGTTACAGTGGATTTTACTACGCGGTGTGAGTGCAATGGCCATTCGTCCGCTCGCGTTGACACTGCTCTCCGCGGATGGCCGGACCGGCCCCTCCCACCTCTCGCTCCTTTGAAGTCCCATTTGCCCCACTTGCATGCCGCACTTCCGCGTTGTTGCACGCGTGTTGCATACACAGAGCGTTGTAAAATCCACTTTAACCCAACAAACCCCGAGTATTTTATAGTGCGGGGTGCAAGCCCGGGCAACGATAGCAACAATAGCTCACCAGTCATGTGTAATTCTGCGGTCCTGCTGCTTCGCATGTCTGAAGGGAAGGACGCCTAACTAGTGAGCGAGGAGCGATATTGATTTGGGCGCACGCCATGACAGGCTGAAAAAACTGTTGTCAGATTAATGTGCAAAAACTATATAATAAAACTATATAAGACTACATGGCCTTTATAAGACTTAACTTTTACTTAAGCGCACTCACAATAACGAAAAAACTTAATGATTTTGTAAATGTTTGAAAGCAAATAAGGTGCGCTGTTCTGTATTGTTTTTGGTGAACTCAGAAAATGAACTCAAACGTTTTTTTTTAAATGGTCAGAGTCAGTCTGCTTGCTGTTTTCCTGACGCATCCATAATCAAACTTCATGGAAAACTTCATGTTTTCCTGACGCATCCATAATCAAACTTCATGGAAAATTTCATGAGTGCTGATTTAGACTATGGAGTAAATTAAAGAGGAGAATCACGATGCCGAATCGAAGTCCTGAGCCCAAACCTCATTTAAATTAAATTAACAAATATTATAAGTAAAAAAAACAATAGCCCACGTTTAAAAAACGTTTATAAATTCTTTCCGACATGAGTTGGCCCGGTGTTATGCGCAGAGCGCCGGGAGATTTCCTTAAGTTTTGAAATCGCGGGGCATTTTTTTTCTAAATAGACGCTATCTTTAATAACTGATTAAACAACTCTTAAAACTACACCTGTAACACAATAAACAGTAATATTTCGAACATTCTGCAGGCTGATACTTGGAGAAACGAAAGAATAATGAATTAACCAGTTGTTAGGTCAAAATAACCCAACCAGGTGTTCATTTGTAAACTACATCTCATATGAGCCAACATGAGCAACCCAACAATGTGTTTAAAGTACCTGAAATAATCCAGAACTTAAATAACAATAAACAGATACAGAGATACGCTGTATACGGTCACTATTGTATTTACTGCAACGAGCGAAAATGTCACTTTGCGCCACCTGGCGACCATTTTACAAATGACTTTAAAATGCAACTGATTTATTTTGGCCGCTGACGTTTTTACACGGCGGTGAGCGCGACGGGAATAACCATTCCAATTGATCAACTACTGTATATAAAATTTACTGACTACTGTAATTAATAGAAAAAAATGTAATTAGAAAATACAATTCAGTTAAAATTACAAAATCATAGCAATTAAACAGATACAAAATTTAATATTCACAGATAAAGTTATGTACAAGTGTATAATTTTGTTTAGATGGGTTTAAAAAAAAATTGTGTCTTCAGAATTGGCCTATTTTAGTATTTTTATATTGTAGAGTGTAAAAATTGTCTTGCATATGGTACATTATATTCCCCAAAAAAGTTAATGGTCATTTGTTCCATAGCCTAGCTGTTCGTCAGTTCTAAATTATTTACCAATATTTATTAATTGTAATTAACAATATAGGTTTTATATATATATATATATATATATATATATATATATATATATATATATATATATATATATATAAGCAGGTGCCTGTATGTTAAAGTTTTTATAATTCAAAGTAAACTTTTCTCCAGTTTTACAAACCGCCACATTTCCCCCATGTGCTGGCAGATTGGGCGTGCACTCAATAATGAACTTCGCCAACATGGCTGCTTCCGCTATAATCAACTTTACTGACTAATGATTGGACAAGCCAGAGCTTATCATTTGAATTCAAATACAGACGTTAATTAACGCAAGAACGTATACGTATATATGTTGCAGCAAAATACTAGAGACGTTGAGGGGTTATGTATGAGGCGCCGTATAGGGCTTAAATTAAACTTCCATTATGCAAACTGTTACGACCCCCGGTCTAGGGTTCAAGGACGCAACAAAAAATAAATTTAAAAAAAAGAACCTTTACAACCAAATTTTAGTGTGCGTGGTCTTTTTTTTGTTTGTTTTTTCTTTTTTTACACACACACACGCAGGAAGCTCTCGGCTTCAGGGTTGGGCCAAGGCCAAAACAATAAACAAAACCCTGTCCCTATCTCCTCCCGTAAAGCTAACCAACCTTCAAAGAAAACTATAAACCAAAAACACAGGGCTACAGTAACTCCCTAACTAAACATACAAAAACAGGAGAAAACGGGTTTAACAGAAATGGCACCCAATCCCTACTGCTTCCATAGAACTAAACGTATATCAAACAAAAAGAACTATTTACACCATTTACAAAAACAATAAAATAAAAATAGAAAAAGAAACCAACACTTACAACACCCAAACTCACAAACACTGGCGCGACCCAACAGTTCGTACACAAAAAAAAAAAAAAACACAACACATGCCAACATCTCAGAAACCAACATAACTGCCCCCTTCCGGCTTTCATCCGCCACCTTAAGAGGACATGCTGCTTTAGGCCAGCCAATCCCGACGCACGTCACGGCACGCTCAATCAGGGCGGGGCTTCCTGTGCGAGAGAGAGAAAAAAGAAGGGAGAGAGAGAGGCACCAGCGGACACGCATGCGCGCGCTACACCTGAACGTAACATATTCAATTCAATTCAATTCAATTTTATTTGTATAGCGCTTTTAGCAATTTTCATTGCCGCAAAGCAGCTTTACATAGTCAAAAGAATTATTTAGGTTTGTATGAAATGTGAATTTGTATGAATCAAAATGGTCAGTTTGTCCCTGGTGAGCAAGCCGAGGGCGACAGTGGCAAGGAAAAACTCCCTGAGATGGTAAGAGGAAGAAACCTTGAGAGGAACCAGACTCAACAGGGAACCCATCCTCATTTGGGTGAAACAAAAAGCAGTAAATGATCTGCATATATACAGTGTGTAGGGTGGGAGGCAGTTCAGCTAAAATAGCTGATGTTAATTGATGTTAATATGGAGTCCAGGTAGTTATTGAAGACCCAGGTAGACTTGTAAGAAGTTCCAGTCATGAACTATCGAACTGTCAAGTCCCCAGAGAAACAGTTGCCAACACCAGTCAAGGCCAGAACCATTTTCTAGGTAGAGAGAATCATTCCCAGACACCAGACGCATCCCAGAGAGACACACGGGGCATCCATGTGACGAGATCTTCAGCCAGAAGCGGGGCACCAGGATGGGTCAGACAGGTCCGGAGGGCAGAGGGAGTCTGGATCACTGGCAGCTCAGGAACGACATGTGTAGCTCGACAGAGAGAGAGAGAAAGAGTGAAAGGGGGGGACAGGAGGAGAGAGGAAAAAGAAAGAGGGGGGGAAAGAGAAGAAGAGGAGAGATGGCAGTTAGGTATGGTCACAGTCACACAATGTATAATGTGAATGTATATTAACTGTAGCATGCAAGCAGAGACTCCGGCAGGACTAACTATGACAGCATAACTAAAAGGGAGAGCCAGAAGGAAACACAAACATGAGGGCTTCCTGACATGTAAAGCAAACAATCACCTCACCGTCAGCAAACCTGAGTGATCAATTAGAGTGAGGAAGACAGCATCCAAACATACCAGTTCACCATAATACTCTACGTCTATGAGTCCCCCAGATCTGCTCCTTTACCTATGGCAAATCTATTTATAAAAATGCTCGGCTAAATAAATAGGTTTTTAGCCTGGACTTAAACACTGAGACTGTGTCTGAGTCCCGAACACTATTTGGAAGACTATTCCATAACTTTGGGGCTTTGTAAGAAAAAGCTCTGCCCCCAGCTGTATTTTTCATAATACGCGGTACTGACAAGCAGCCTGCATCCTTTGATCGAAGTAGGCGTGGCGGATCGTAAGACACTAGCAGTTCGCTCAGGTACTGCGGCGCGAGACCATTTAATGCTTTATATGTCAAAAGTAGTATTTTAAAATCAATGCGAAATTTCACAGGGAGCCAATGGAGTGAAGATAAGATAGGGGTGATGTGCTCATATCTTCTGGTTCTGGTGAGGACTCTCGCTGCTGCATTCTGGACTAGCTGAAGCTTATTTATGCATCTAGCTGAACAACCAGACAGTAAGGCATTACAATAGTCCAACCTAGAGGTGATAAAAGCATGAACTAGTTTTTCTGCGTCGTTTAGCGACAATAAATTTCTTATTCTGGCAATATTTCTGAGGTGAAAGAATGCTATCCTGGTAATATTGCATATGAAAACATATACACACATACTTTTCGCGCACACACACCTATGAGATTCTCAGTGTAACCGGAAGTCA
This sequence comes from Clarias gariepinus, assembly GCF_024256425.1. Lineage (NCBI taxonomy): Eukaryota > Metazoa > Chordata > Actinopteri > Siluriformes > Clariidae > Clarias > Clarias gariepinus. The sequence continues at coordinate 5,748,050 of NC_071101.1, forward strand.
TTTCAGTGTAGACAGACTTTTCGCTTCATTCTCCCTGTACGGTAGTACTGGTTTTAAACAGCCTGCTGTTGAACAGTTTAGAAGATGGAGTAGGACAGTATAATGATCATCACTGCTCAATCACATGGCGTATTCAGAACTGTCCACATAATGTCTGAATATTGCAGCGGCAGAAAACGCAGGTGATGATTTGCAAAAAGAAAATTGAAGCACGGAATCTGTGGCTAATATGTCGGATCCTACAACAGAAACAATTACTGTTTTGTGAAATGTGTTTCCTCGCCTTCGCTAATATGAACAATAACTAACTCATCGGAATCCCACGGGAAATTTAAACATTGTTCCGACCCTCCATATCACCCACTTTTGTGGTGATACATAACTCACTCGTTGTCTTCTGTCCATTAACAGTCTATTTAAGAAACGATACTAATCAGGGAGAATAAAGTTCATATACATTAGAATTACTGCACCCTACACCCTACACCCTGCGCAGGAAATGTCTGATAAGGGAACTTCACTCTACAAAATTCCACCATTCAGAACAACGTCACTTCCTCCTTGCGTTACCATGGTAACACAAGCACCTTGGATACCTGTCGCTGCTGCTGTGGAAATTTCACGCTACGGACATTAAATATAGAATATTTATTGAAACAAAAACTGATACCATTAAAAAAATATATAACGTATTAAAACGTTTATAACTTACGAATAAATTATTCGATTAAGTTACATGATGTACGGAGATGTGTTTATTTATTTATTTTTTACAGATTAATAGCCTATTTAATTAAATTAAAATGTAAATTATTGTGTCCTATTTATATGATGATGTCTTCAATAATAATTATAATCAATAAATAATTATTTCATACTCCACCGATATGTAATGACTTATAGGAAATTATTAATTCCCTTTTCTGCTAAACTAAAGATCCGTTGTTTATTCGTTCCCTACACTGCTACGCTTTTTGTGTGTGCGTGCACGGAAAGTATGCATGTGTGTGTGTGTGTGCGCGCATTTCATATGTAGTAGTTTGAGCAGTTAGTAGTATATATGTATGTGTGAGTGTTTCATATATGTGTATGCAAGTGTTTTATATGTGTGTGCATGAGTGAAGTTTGATTTAAGCCCTATACGCCGCATCATAGTTATGTGTTGCACTGTAGAGTTCACCGTAACAAACCCCATTCAAGTGTGTTAGTGCTGATTGTAAGCTAACATTTTGTACTTACGCAGGTTTTAAAGCGCATTTTTATCGGCACCACAACCAGTCGCGTCATCTGTTACTGCTAAAGCTGTTATTGCCAATTTTAAATGTGCTATTTCGTTGTGTGACCGCAGTTTTCACATAGCAAAAGAAGTAAAATGTTACTTAAAAGACCATATAGTGGAGGGGCGACCCACTGGCGTGTCCAGTAACAGGTTGTAAAAATACGTTTACAGTTAAATCATCGTTTACTGCTCATATGTCCAGGAAAGATAGAGAATCTTCTGATTACTGCATAAGTGACATCTACAGGGAAAGTGTTTCTCAGTCATCCACCATCATTGCATGTGAAGATGTTTCCCAAAGCTCAAATGATGCAACCACACCTGAATCCATTGAAATGCCACATAATTATGAGAAGTCATTTCTTAGGAATGTGTGTCTATTGTACCTAAAATTACAAGGGCAATTGCTACTTCCAGCTTCAACTGTACAGACAGTTGTTGAAGAGATGCAAAATGTGCATGAGTTGGGACAGGATTACACTTTAAGTAAACTGCGTTCACTTAAAAAAAAAAATGAAATGTGTTTATTAGATGAAGTTGTTAGGAAAGTTTGACTCAAAGGTTACATACCTGTGATACAAACATTGAGTAGCTTATTACAATCAGAATTATGGAAGTATTCAGCATTACAACCATCTTGTAAGACAGAGTCAGATGATTTCAGTGATGTAAGTGATGGCAAAAACTTTAAGTCCAAAATTCTTTACCAGGATTCTTTTAAAGTTGTCAATCCCCTCAGCCCTGCCCAAAAAAGCACAAAGTTGCAGTCTATCTTTCTGTGGCTAATTTACCAGCTCATGTGCGGTCCAATACTGATCACATGTCTTGTTGTGTGGACAGAATGACCTAAAACAATTTGGAAGTGATAAGGTTGTCAGTGGATTTAAAAGATTTTGAGGAAAATGGAATAGCTGCAGATGGTAAAATGATTAAAGGTGCTCTGTATTTTATAAATGGTGATCATTTGGGTTCACACACCATTGGTGGGTTCACTGAAAATTTCAGTCATGCTCAGTACTTTTGCCGGTACAGTGAAATCACGCGAAGTGAGTTTTTGAGTGATGACCCAAGTGTTTGTGGTCCACAGCGCACCCCTGAAAGCTACGATTCTGCTGTGTGTGATCTTCAAAGTGATCCAGTTTTCAATACTCTGAAATCTTTTCATGTTTGCCAGCCTGGTCTCCCACCTTGCTTAGGGCATGACATATTCAAGGGGGTCTTATCCTATGATATTGTCCTGTACTTAAGGTATTTTATTAAGAAAAAACAGTGGCTTACATATTCAGTTTTGAACCAACGCATTAAGCAGTTCAAGTACAAAGGTACTGATGCTCTCACAAAGCCATGTGCTGTCAACTCTGAGGTGCCCAAGCCTTCGGCAAAGTCTTTATTTTCTGAGAGTCCGTTAAAACCAAAACATCATTTCTTAAGACATTATCCAGCACTCATTTTCAAATTTGGTCCCTCGATTCGATTATGGACAATGCACTTCGAAAGTAAACATAGCTACTTCAAGCATTTAAAAAACTTTAAAAATGTCTGCCTAACTTTATCTAAAAGACATCAAATGAATCAGGCATACCTTTTAGCTGGGCCTGGATGCAGTCAGCTTCTACAAGTCAAAGACAGTTGCACTTTTTACCCCAGTCTTTACAGTGAGTCTATTAAACATGCACTGAAAGAGTTTAACTTTTCAGAGATGGATACTAGTGTATCCACAGACATCACATATAAAGGTACGTCTTATAAAAAGGGCCATTTCCTTGTGTCAAAAAATGATAAGTCCATTGAGTTTGGTGAACTTATCATTATTTTAATTTAAAATGATGTAGCTGTGTTTTTTTGTGATGGAAATACATCATTCTGAATATCATATGTACTCTGTGACAAAACAGAAAAACAGGTTGCAGTGTCTTAACATTAACGACTTGGTAGATTTTTATCCGCTACCATCATACATTGTTAATGGGCACCAAGTCATTCCTCTGAAACACAGTGTGCTGTCAAAGTACAGAGGTCTTGGCCACAGTGGTGGAGAAACGATACCAAAAATCGTGTGCTTAGTAAAAAGCATAGTTTAAACAGGGACAGTTTACCCAAAAATTAAAGTTCTGTCATTACTTATCCTCATGTCATTCTAAACCCGTAAGACATTCATTTATTTTTATTTATTAATTTTTTTGAGAAACAAATTAATATATTTTTTTAATGGAATGCGAGAGCTCTCTGCCCCTTTGTAGACAGCAACACCACTGAAATGTTCCCAGGTAAGGAAATGTAACAAGGATTTGGTAAAATAGTCCATGTGACATCAGGGGTCGAACTGTAATTTTACAAAGCTACAGGAATACATTTTGTGTTCAAAGAAAACAAATATTCAATACATCCTTATTCAACAATTCTTGATGCAAACAACGTGCATGCTCTTTCCACAATGGCGGGGTGCTTAAGCAGACAGGGTCAGGAGGAGAAACATTGTTGAAATAAAATTTTTTTATATATCCTAATTTTTTAACCAAGTTTTCTTTATACCCAAAAAGTACTCTCATAGCTTTGTCACATGGACTATACCGATGTCCTTGCTACATTCCTGGACCTGGGAACATTTTAGTTGCGTTGCAGTCTATGTAGGGTTAAGAGAGCTCTTGGACTTCATCAAGAATATCTTATATAATTTGTATTCCAAAGATGAACGAAAGCCAAAATCGGTTTGGAACTAGATGGCGGTGAGTAATCAATGACAGTTTTTATTCTGGGGTGAACCAACCCCTTAAAGTAACAGCAGGTTTTTACATTTAAATGTACGGAAATAAATTTTTACACATTGTATAATTAAAAGTAGAAAGTCCTTATATGTAAAGTGTTAGTTTACTAAAAGTTTTATATCTACGTACTTGATTCCAGAAATGACTGACTTGGAAACAACTTCTATTTTCTACTTGGAAATAACTTCTACAACTTCAATTTCTACTCACCGCCATCACTGAGGTGTTGCCTGATCTTCCAGGGTTGACAAAAAATATTTTAGAAGAGACCTTGTAGTCTCTTGGTGTGGGGACATATGATGGTTTTCAGTTTATTGAAGAATCTGATTTGCTGTCAACATTGAGGCCAGTTCAAGCCCGAAAAGTCCTTGCTACTTGGAAACTGAGATGTAAGTCATTTATTGCAGAACAGAATGCTACCAATTTTACAAATAGCAGGCCTAAAAAATGTCATAAATATAAAAACATTCAAATTGTGTTACTAACCATTCTTTTTCTATGTGTTTTGCAGGCCAGACTCCAGAAACAAGCAGCTCATCTGTTGGTCCCTCGCCAGAACCCCACACAACCTTATGGCATAGTTCACCCAGTGGTTCGCAGTCATCCTGTTCCAGCAGCTCCCATAGACTAGGTGGACTCCTTTCTGATACCATGGGCTAAGTTCCCTGAGGAGCTTATGCAGGTTTTGGAGAGGGGAAAATGACCAAGTCCACGAATGAGAAGAGAGATGGTCCAAATTGTGGTAAATGAGATAATGCGAAAATGTTCTTGCACAAGTAAAAGGAATTCTACTGAAGTTGCCAAAAAGTTGGTGGCAAAATATCCCAAATCTTTGCAAGACATAATAGGAGGAGATGTTGTTGGGCCAGGGTACCATTCTTTAGTTAAGCAATTGCAATATAGGATTGAAAATGTGAAGCGATCTACCATATCCAAAATAAGAAAAAGAAAGCATTGCACTGATGACTCTGACACTGAGGAAATTCCTCCTGAACAAAGAGCAGCAATTCAAGATAACTATGGGTGCATTAACTGGAGTATAAAATTCTTGCCACTTGGAGAGACTCCTGAAAGCCAGCGTGAAAAGAAAGACAAACTGAAGATTATGTATCAGCAAACCAATGCAAATCTAGAGGAGGTCAAACATCTAATGAAGTTGACTTTCTACACACAGCGTAAACAAGTCAACCAGGGAAAAAATATAAAATGCCTTCTGGAGGACTGGGCATTTTGCTTCAATGAACTTGGCATGGCAGTTCACATTAAGGAACTCACTGGAATTTGTCTTAAAGAAACTTTTACACACAATCTGGAATTAAAGGGGAAATGACTACTTCAGTACTGTTGGTGTAAGCAAGAACAAAAAATTCCTGCAGGCTGTAACAAAGTGTAAAGTGAGGAAGGAACAGCTAAGTGGTTGCTCTGAAGATGTGAAGGAGATGTTGCTGCTTTTGCTATCCTACTTTAATAAGAAGGAAGACGCAATGTTCTATTATGTGGAGGACACATGTCTGACAAAGGAAGTATTGATGGATAAAGTAAATCTGACTCCCAGCCTTGTTGTGTGTGGTAAGTTAATGTTTTTTTTTCCTTTCTTGGTTTTTCATTTCCTTTGTCATTTTTTTTAAATAGTTGTATTTGTTTCCTTTAATTAAATTAGTAAATGTAATATAAAAACAATTAAAAAATACTGCAGAAGTATATTGTTAGATGTATGTTCATGTTAACTAATGGTAACAAATGAAACCTTACTGTAAATTGTTGATTTATACTAATTAATACTGTTATATTATCATTGTATATACTGTAATGGGTTACCAAATGTGTATTTATTTCTTTACTGAAACTATCTTCGACTACGCCACTCCACTTTACTCTAGGTAGGAGATCCCAAAGCCACCAAATGAGGGGTCCCGCACGGCTATTCAATTCAATAAATATGCTCAAGGCAAAATTATTACAAATGATTCACTTTTATTACAGTATAATCATATCTAATTGTACTCACAAGCTGACAAACACTGCTCATATGAGCTGGAAATACAAGAAGTCAGTGGGGTAGAACAATACTTCCAAACCACATCAATCAATACCCAAAATAGATTACAATCTTCTTACACAGCACACTAACTCTTACGAAAAGAGAAAATGCAACCACTCTTAACACCCCACACTTGTACATATGGAAGTGCGAATACCCCTCTCCCGTAATCACACTGAGCGAGCCTATACGTCAAAGCCTTGCTAGGTCACAAAAAGAACCAAAATACAAATGCAAAAGACAAATCCTGGGCAACACTCAAAAATATAATATTCACAAAACAAAATACAAAAGGAAAGAAATGAAGGTGGGGAAAAACAGTGATCAACTTGAGCTGGACGGTAACAAATTCTTTAAAACGGTTAGCTGACCATACACATACACCATAAAAGAGGCTATAATCATCACAATACGCTTCCACAAATCATCAACCCCCACATGCAGCACACTATACCAAGCCAACAAATACCAGAGTCTCAAAACATCTCAGTTGAATGCAATCTGCAGTGTTGATCACTTAATATCACTTAGAGTAACCAGCATGAAAACGTCTAAAACGCACATCTGAAAATCAACCACAATTGTTCTTCCAGCGACAGACAACCACATGCATGCCATGACAACAATTGAAATGCTGCTAATCGGAAGTGCACATTTAAAGAGAGTCCTGTCTACCATCATAGGCAACATCGCCTCCTAGTGGCTTGACTACAATACAGTGGTGTGAAAAACTATTTGCCCCCTTCCTGATGTCTTATTCTTTTGCATGTTTGTCACACAAAATGTTTCTAAACATCAATCACATTTAACTATTAGTCAAAGATAACACAAGTAAACACAAAATGCAGTTTTTAAATGATGGTTTTTATTATTTAGGGAGAAAAAAAATCCAAACCTACATGGCCCTGTGTGAAAAAGTAATTGCCCCCTGAACCTAATAACTGGTTGGGCCACCCTTAGCAGCAATAACTGCAATCAAGCATTTGCGATAACTTGCAACGAGTCTTTTACAGCGCTCTGGAGGAATTTTGGCCCACTCATCTTTGCAGAATTGTTGTAATTCAGCTTTATTTGAGGGTTTTCTAGCATGAACCGCTTTTTTAAGGTCATGCCACAACATCTCAATAGGATTCAGGTCAGGACTTTGACTAGGCCACTCCAAAGTCTTCATTTTGTTTTTCTTCAGCCATTAAGAGGTGGATTTGCTGGTGTGTTTTGGGTCATTGTCCTGCTGCAGCACCCAAGATCGCTTCAGCTTGAGTTCAGAATCAGAAGTTTTATTGCCAAGTACGCTTGCACGTACAAGGAATTTGTTTAAGTTACAGAGCTTCCAGAACAGAAAACAAATGACAAGACAAAACAGCACGACAAAAAAAAAAAAAAAAAATCAAATGGAGTAGGGTGTGAGATACTTTTTTAAATAAGTTATATAAATATTTGAAATCTGTGGTATTATACAGTATATTGCACTGTGGTACTGTACACAATATTGCACATATATTTATTGACAGTTGATGTTTAACTGTTCATGAGGGAGATTGCCTGGGGAAAAAAACTGTTTTTGTGCCTGACTGTCCTAGTGTTAGGTGCTCTATAGCGTCGACCCGACGGCAAAAGTTCAAATAAAAGGTGGCCTCGGTGTGAGGGGTCCAAAGTGATATTCCGAGCCCTTTTCCTCACTCTGGATGTATACAGTTCTTCTGATGTATTCAGTGTTATTGGCAGTGCCAATAATTCTTTCAGCAGTCCGAACCGTCCTTTGTAGTCTTCGGATGTCTGTTTTCGTAGCTGAGCCAAACCAGACAGTTATTAAAGTGCACAGGACGGATTCAATGACGGCTGAGTAGAACTGTGTGAGCAGCTCCTGTGGCAGGTTGAATTTCTTTAGCTGGCGAAGGAAATACAACCTCTGGTGTGCCTTTTTAACAATGGAGTCAATGTGAATGTCCCACTTTAGGTCCTGAGAGATGGTTGTGCCCAGGAACCGGAATGACTCCACTGCTGTCACAGTGCTGTTCATGATGGTGAGTGTGGGAAGTGCAGGTGGGTTCCTCCTGAAGTCCACAATCATTTCCACTGTCATGAGCGTGTTCAGCTTCAGGTTGTTGAGACTGCACTAGACAGCCAGCCGCTCGACCTGACTTCTGTAAGCAGACCCGTCACCGTCCTGAATGAGGCCGATGATTGTGATGTCATCTGCAAATTTCAGGCACTTGACAGTGGGGTCTGTAGAGGTGCAGTCATTGGTGTAGAGGGAGAAGAGCAGTGGGGAGAGAATGCATCCCTGAGGGGCTCCAGTATTGGTGGTGTGGCTGTTGGACATGAATTCCCCCAGTCTCACTAGATGCTGCCTGTCTGTCAGAAAGCTGGTGATCCAGTGACAGATAGAGCTAGGAACAGAGAGCTGGTTTAGTTTGGTCTAAAGCAGTGCTGGGATGATCGTATTAAAAGCTGATGAAAAGTCTATAAACAAGACCCTTGCATAAGCCCCTGGTTTGTCCAGATGTTGAAGGATGAAGTGCAGTCCCATGTTGACTGCATCATCAACAGACCTGTTTGCTCTATTCAAATTTTTCAAATTCAAATTTTATTTGTCACATACACAGTCATACACAGTACGAAATGTAGTGAAATGCTTATACGACTGCCATTGACCCTAAAAGAGTATTAAAGTTTACAAATAAGAAATAAATATGAATAAAAGATATACGATAGAAATTAAATAGAAAAATTAAATTAGACTAGGAAAAATAGAACTAAAATAAAAATAAAAATGTGCTAGGATAAAGAACTAAAAATAAAAATAGAAATATGATGTACTCTATAGGCAAACTGCAGGGGGTCCAGTAAGGGTCCTGTGATGTCCCTCAGATAGGCTAACACCAGTCTTTCAAATGACTTCATGACCACAGATGTTAGGGCGACTGGTCTGTAGTCATTAAGTCCTGTGATTTTAGTTTTTTTTGGAATGGGGATGATTGTGGAACGTTTAAAGCACAAAGGCACTTCACATTGTTCCAGTGATCTGTTGAAGATCTTTGTGAAGATGGGAGCCAGCTGGTCAGCACAGGATTTCAGACAGGCTGGTGTCATGCCGTCTGGGCCTGGAGCTTTCCTTCTCTTTTGTTTTAGAAAGATCTGGTGAACATCCTTTTCACAGACCTGGAGTGCAGGGGGGGAAGAGAGGGTGGTTGCCAAAGGGGGTTTAATGGTGGTGTAGAAAGAGGGTCAGGACAGGGGTGTGGTGTGAGACTGGGTGTTTCAAATCTACAATAGAACTCATTCAGGTCGTCAACCAGTTGTTGATTCCCTACAGAGTTGGGGGATGGCGTCTTGTAGTTAGTGATGGTTTTTTCAGGCCTTTCCACACTGAAGCAGGGTCATTTACAGAAAACTGATTTTCCAGTTTTTCAGAGTAGCTTCTCTTAGCCGCTCTGATCGCCCTTGTTATTGTGTTCCTGGCCTGTTTTTACAATATCCTGTCCCCACTTCTGTAGGCATCCTCTTCGGCCTGATGAAGCTGTCTGAGTTTTGCTGTAAACCATGGTTTGTCATTGTTATATGTTAAAAAAAGTCCTGGTAGGGATGCACATGTCCTCACAGAAACTGATGTAGGATGTTACAGAATCTGTGAGCTCGTCCAGATTGGTGGCAGCAGCTTCAAAAACACTCCAATCAGTGCAGTCAAAACAGGCCTGTAATTCCTGCTCTGCTTCACTGGTCCATCTTTTTACTGTCCTTACTACAGGCTTAGCAGATTTAAGTTTTTGCCTATAGGTCGGGAGAAGATGAACAAGGCAGTGATCAGAAAGTCCTAAAGCAGCTTTGGGGACGGAGCAATATGCATCCTTTATTGTGGTGTAGCAGTGATCCAAAGTATTTTTGTCTAATAATAATATTACTACTACTACTACTAATAATAATAATAATAAATTGTGTATGTGTGAGAAAAATGTGTCTAGATAATAACGAGGTGAATGAATGAAATTTCTCTGATGAGCAAGCCAAGGGTGATGGCGACAGTGGCAAGGAAAAACTCCCTGAGATGGCAATAGGAAGAAACCTTGAGAGGAACCAGACTCAACAGGGAACCCATCCTCATTTGGGTGATAACAGATAGAGATGATATAACACCATGTGTGTTATGCAGCTGAGAGTACAATATAACAGAAATTCTTTAAATTAACATAAAGTCCAGTTCAACACAGGGATGAGTCAGTAGGTGCAGAGGGCAGATGGGGTCTGGATCACTGGGAGCACAGGAGCAGGATGTGTAGCTCCAATCATAATAAGGCAGAATTCAGCTGGAGCTGGTCCTTCTCTGGATGCCTCAGGATCCTCGCAGGGTTGGCCTTTATCTACTGAAGCTGGTACAATCTCCAGATGCCTCGGGATGGGTAGAAAAGTACAGAACAGATGGAGAGAATTAGCATAGTTGCCATTCAGAATAGATGTACTGAAGTATGAAGTTATGGGATGAGTTACGCGTATGCCAGATTAAAGAGATGCGTCTTGAGTCTACTTTTAAACTGGGAAACTGTGTCTGACCCCCGAACACTGTCTGGAAGGCTATTCCAAAGTTTTGGAGCTAAAGATGAAAAAGCCCTACCCCCTTTTGTAGATTTTGAAATATTGGAAACTACCAGAAGTCCAGAGTTTTGTGATCTTAAGGAACGTGGTGGATTATAGCGTTTCAGAAGACTGGTTAGGTATGTCGGAGCTAAACCATTTAAAGCCTTGTATGTAAGTAATACTATTTTGTAATTAATTCTAAACTGAACAGGTAGCCAGTGCAGGGATGATAATATTGGGGTTATATGATCATATTTTCTGGATCTAGTGAGAACCCTGGCGGCTGCATTTTGGACTAACTGAAGCTTGTTTATTGAGGATGCAGGACAACCACCTAGTAATGCATTACAATAGTCCAGTCTGGAGGTCATGAATGCATGAACTAGCTTTTCTGCATCAGATACGGATAAGATGCTCCTAAGTTTGGCGATATTTCTAAGATGGAAAAAGGCTGTTTTTGTGATATTGGAAATATGATTTTCAAAGGACAAGTTACTGTCTAATATTACGCCCAGGTCTTTTACTGTTGAGCTGGTAGTAACAGTACATCCTTCTAAACGCAGGCTGAATTGTGAAACTGTTGTGTGCTGGTTTTTGGTTTTTAATCTAGACAATTTAGGTATTTCGTCTGGTTTTGTTGAGATATATAATTGGGTATCATCAGCATAACAATAGAAACTAATCCCATGTCTTCCAATGATGTTACCCAAGGGAAGCATGTATATTGAGAACAGCAGAGGTCCTAAAACTGACCCTTGTGGGACCCCATATTTCACTGGCATTACACCAGACAGTTCTCCATTTAGATCTACAAAATGGTATCGATCAGACAGGTATGATCTAAACCATTTTAATGCCTGTCCCTGAATACCTATGTGATTTTGTAAGCGATCTATGAGAATGTTATGATCTATAGTGTCGAATGCAGCACTAAGATCAAGCAAGACTAGAATTGAGGTTCTCGAGAAGGTTCAGATTGTTTATCAGTTTTTGAGGAAGAAAGCTACAGTAAACTACAATGAAGGAATAATATTCCCTCACGCTAGGGTCTACATGTGCAGAGTGTGAAGACGGCTGCATGGTACTTTTTAAATGAGCAGCATATACTGTACAATCAATGTGATTAATATTTCAGGATTTCAATTTATGAAGAAAGTAATATTCAAGACAAATTGAATATAAAATGATGAGGATCATTATATTTTAGACAACACAACACTTCTAATGACCTGTTTTTCATTTAGGTTTTCTTTTTTCCATATAGAGACACATTGTACTTTGATTTTATTGAGAAATGTTTATCTTGGTTAACACCACAACCTGCACAGTATCACACTTTCCTCTTTCTCATTCAGAACAAATGTGGTTTTGTTCCGCATTTAGTAAAGAGCACTTCTCACATTTTTCTGTCTGCTGTACAAATGAGATGAGAGGTCAAGGACTGTGGTTTAACATTTAAAATATGGAGTGCTTGTTCATGGAAAAAAAAAAAAAAAACACTGACAAAGTAAATGTGGCTGCGATAAAATTGAGCTGTGTCTGTATGTTGCATATGGAGTTATGTAGCTGCAGACTGGTCAAGGTGCCCATGATGACCCGTGTGCAACACCAAAGGCCTACATGCATTAAGCCACCAGGATGCATTATGTGAAAAAGGTTGGTGGGGGAAATGTGATGCTGTGGGAAATGTACCTTGGATCCTGCCATTCATGTGGATGTTATTCTTACATGTACCACCTACCTAAAATGTTGCTGACCAAACACACCCCTTTATGAAGACAGTGTTCCTAACATACCGCACACATTGTTTAGGAACAGTGTAACAAACACAACATGTTTAAGGTGTTGACTTGGTCGTCAAATTTTCCAAACCTAAATCAAGCATCTGTAGGATGTGCTGGACTGATCAATGGAGTCTGATCTACGGAGGCTTCACCTCACACCTTACAGGACTTAAACAATCTTCTAATGATGGCTTGTGGCCAGATATTGGAATGTCCTTGTTCTTTTGTCTATATTTATTGTCGTCTCCATTTAAAGTTAAAACATTGTGTCGAATGAAGTTCAGGTGTCCATGTTTTATTTTATTTATTTATTTATTTATTTATTTATTTTTACATAATACTTATGATTAAGCCAAAAACCTGTTGTCAATTGTTCCATTAAAGACATTTTATTTGTGTAATTCATAGTGTATTTAAATTCTTAAAAAAAGGTCTGACCTCATTTTTATATTACGCATGTAGGGTATGGAATGTGGTTTTAACACCATCAGCAGCTCAGCATACAGTAGTTACAATGTTCAATCACACAAAACAGATCTTCTTCAGAGACATCATAATGTCCACCTATGTTATTTAGTGTTTATGGGGGATGTGAGATAATTATATATATATATATATATATATATATATATATATATATATATATATATATATATATATATATAGTGAATGCCACTAATGAATGAAAGAACACAAAAATAACTCTTGATTGTCCCCTAGATTTTTAGGCATGTATTCTGTGGACTAATGTGACAAAAGTTGAACTTTTGCAAGGTGTGCATCCCGCTACATCTGGCGTAAAACTAACTCAGGATTTCATCAAAAGAACCTCATACCAATCCAGGTTCTGGATGACTTGCCATAGTTGATGCAACCATGAATTCTAAGTTCTACCAGAAAATCCTCAAAGAGAATGTCTGGCCATCAGTTCCTGACATCAAATTCAATCCCACTTGGGTTATGCAGCAGGACAATGATCCAAAACACACCAGTAAGTAAGTAGTTTGTGCCACTTTTAAATGGCACAAAAAAAGTTTTAGTCCATACTTAAATTCAATTGAGATGCTGTGACTCATTTTAAATCTCATTCAGATTCCTTTATTGTCAATGAAATTGATTAAAATGTATTGAAATTGAGGCACAAGGTAAAAACGTTACTTGTACAATTATAAGTTACTGGAAAAAATTCTTATTTGTCTTTTGGATGTTACTGTACCTATTAGGGGATGCCACAGCGAATCATCTGCCGTCATCTAACCTTATCCTCTGCATCTTCTTGTCTTCCATTCTCCTCTCTTCTTTCTTACGGCATTGATAAATCTCTTTTATGATGTTCTTCCTCTAGACCTCCTGCCTGCCAGTTCCAACCCCAGCATCCTTCTACCAATTTATAAAAAATAAAAAATAAGTTTGCTGACTACAAACTGTACTCAAACCCAGTGTCTGTTTTTCCTCTTGCACACTTTTATAACAACTCTGATTTCTACTGTCCATTTTAACCATACAACCTCACTAAGTGCCCTTTCGTCCCGCTCATTCCTGATGCTTTTATCCAACCACTTTTTTTTTTTGTGAAGTTGACAGTTCAGCACTATCTTTTCAGGTTTTAATAATGTGTTGGACAGTTCTTAACTCGATCCTAGTCATTTCTCAGTCTCTTTTCTTTGGTTGATGCGAGCCCTTCTGAACAGAGGCCTGGTCTGGTTTGACCAGGCAGTGTACATTTTATGATAAGTTATTTGGTGCTTTATGGTTCTGTTCGGGCAGCATTTAGCAAGACACATAATATTGGTTGTCGCCATGTTAGCTTACTGCCAAGCCTGAACCAAACAATTAACCTCAGCAATGTGGTTTAAGCAACAGGTTTTATTATTATTATTCATATTTTTAATTATTAGTCACATAAAGTTGCAACCACATTATTAAAGACACAAGTGAGCTTTTAAGTGGTTAGTGTTATCTAGGTACTGTGTTCTAAAGACAATGATGGGCAAAGTACGCTAATTCTGTACTTGAGTATACAGTAGGTACAATATTACTCAAGTGAACATACACGTCATCCATTTACAAATCCACAAATAATAATCTTTCTCTTTCTCTCTTTGTGAATATTTGAAATATGTACTTACTGTAAGTAGATTAAGTAAATAAATGTACTCAGTTACCTTCCACATCTACCTTAAGGTATCATTCAGTTTAGGGAAGCAAGGACCCTAAACCAGTTTGAATTAACAACATACAATATTAATAACGTAAAATTATATAGTTATGCTTTTTGCTAAATTTGAATAATTTTCGTGCTAAATTTATTAGTAGATAAAATTATTATTTTAGTTTTAACTTTAAATATAATTGTGCTTTCATTCTTCCAGTTTGCTGCATGGTGGATTACATCTAATGCTCTAAATTTTGTTTTTTAGGTTTATAGGACAAATTTAAATGCAAGAATTACAACAATAAAGTGCTGTTCTTTTCATTTATTAACAAGTGTTTACATCATGTTTTCAAATACTTGTTTCAATAGTAAAAAATAGTATTTTTTCCTTGTTGTTGTTACATTTATTATATAGTGAATGCCACTAACGAATGAAAGTGCTGCTGTAAGCATGTCTGAGTTTACAGGAAATGACCTTTATTTTTCCACTTATTTTATGAGCTTCCTGTTTAAACTCTGTGTGTTTTTAGACCACCAACAGCTGGTAAATAGTTCCTTCATCTTTGTGTGGTTTCAATGTATGTTGTCATTGAGACACACAAGCAGGATAGAGAGTTCTACAATTCATATTAATTTTTTAATATAATAATTAAATTCTTTTAGATTATGACCATCACGTGGGTATGTCTGTGTGTGCAATGTAGAATAAATTAGTCAGTCTGCAGGGTTTCTTGGGACAGAAATAAAGATGCATTTATCCTGCGCATAATCTATTTATTAACTTGATTAATTCTACTGTATCTATTTGTAACTCCGCCATCCACATTTTCCCCTGTCACTCCAACCACCTTCATACCCTTTCTCACCACATCCATAAACCTTTTCTTAGGCCTTCCTCTTCTCCTCCTGCTTGACAGCTCCATCTCTAATATTCTCCTCCCAATATACGCCTCATCCCCATGTCTCTAAATTGTACAACATTTAAACTCCTCTACCTTCCCTACCTCTACTCCTTGCAACTGCATCTGTGGTCTTTTCAAGGAGCCGTACTGCTGCTCACAGATTGTCACCTCTCTTTTCATTCTAGCTACCACTAACCTTTCCCCTGTCTTCATGGTGTGGCTCATCATCTTTATGCATGCCTCTGTAGTTGTCTCTTGTACACACATTATATCTACCTTTCTCTGTCAGCTAACTCTCTCTTGTTACCAGTCATAGTATCAAAAGGTTCTATTTTAACCTCTACACTACCCTTCCTTATTTCCCTCTCTCTCTGGACACATTTGTGCCCTCTCTTTCTCTTTGTTCTTCAGTGAACAGTAGTCCACTTTCCACAGATATCCTGCTGAGCAACGGTATATAAGACAGTCCTTGTTAACCCGGACCTCAACTTTTTTTTTTTCATGATCTGCATATTGATTTAGCACACATTTATGCCAGATCCTCTTCCTGATGCAACCCTTCCTATTTATTTAGACTTGGGACAGACGCTAAAATTACACTGGCTCTTGCAACCTCAGTGATGTTTTCATTAACATCATAAACATTAATTCAACTCAAATGCTTATTTGTAGTAATAGAAATTATAATTATGTATAATTCCCAAATCATGGAAAAAGATTAAAGACAGAGTGTTAATGACCGTGATTTTATAGGCTTACTGTACACTTCGTTTGAACAGGATGTAGGAGTTTGTGGTTGCTAGACAGGAACTTTCAAAGAAGCCCAGAAACAGAAGACTATTTATTTAGCCGAGTCTCTGAAAAAATGCCACATGTTCACTGGGTGATAAATGGCTGAGTTCCTGCACCTGTTTATTCTACAGCTGCTGTTTGGTAAATTTATTCTATACTAGATTCATTGATTGGTAGAAACACTTGCTATTTGTTAGCAGCTACGCCAAAGTTTAAATAACTGTATAAAGGGTAACTGAGTGCACTATTAGCTCAGTAATTTCATTGGAGGGCATATAATTAGTTACTGGCAAATTTTACTTTAAACAAAGTATTTAAATTTTATAACATATTGTTATATTCAAAGGAGATTATGAATAAGGCTATGTAAATTAAATGTTGTGGCACTTGTTATATTTACAGCGTGTCCGTATATCTTGCTCTTTTACAGGTTCCTTTACACCGAGTCTCCTTCAGATCATTTCGGCTGATTATAAATCTGTCCATCCTGGAGAGAACATCACGCTGCACTGCAACATCACTAATTATAATGAGATATTTTGGTATCGGATGAGATCAGAGGAACTCGAACAACTCGTCTCAGCTGAAAGAACAAAACTGGACAAAGACTCTTATGTTGTTTATAATGTAGACAAGAGTCACTTTGATGTACCAGAAAGCAGCAGTTCAGTCAGTTTAGTGATTATTGGAGTTCGAGAGACAGATCTGGGGTTTTATTACTGTGGAGGTCGAAATGATGCGACACACACTCAGTTTGGGAAACACATCCGACTCAACTTTACAGGTGAGTGCCAATACTTTACTGATCTTTTTTTCTTTTAGTATTTTTGTGCTGTAATGTCTTTACAAAATCTTTACTTCATTGTAAGAGATAAAAGGTTGAATTTTTTAGAGACTTAGCTTTTCTTATAAAACCTTAAAATACAGTAATTACTGAAATGGTTAGAGTTTTGTATCATTAATGAACATACTGTATTTTATATTGATTCAGAATTTTATAAATTCACATAATCAAAATAGGCATGGTTATACATTTTAATTTTCATATGCATCTTTGTTAAACCTTTACTTTGTGGTTTCATTCCCGTCAAAGTATTTGCTGCTTGCTGGAATGCCACTGAAAATATATTAGGAATTATATATATATACCCACATACACACGTTCAAGATGTGTAGACATAGAAAATATTCAATAATCTCCTTTGAACAGTTGATATTGAGATGTATCTGCTACTTATTCTCTATAAATCCTTTATAACGGCTATAATCTGATGTGTTGTTTGTTAATTGGTGATTTCTGAGGCTGGTGACTCTAAATGAACTTCTCCTCCGCAGCAGAGGTACAGTACTCTTATTGCGAGAACTGTTCCAAAACATTTGACCTTCATGTTTTAAAATAACAACTGACAGTTGTTGTTGTTGTTGTTGTTGTTGCAACCTAATTACCTAATGTCATACATATTAGTTCATTCTGGTATGTCCAAACCTTTGACTGGTACTGTATTTTATATAGTATTTTATTACTTAAAATGTAAAAAATAATGTATAACAATAACATATAAAATAATAAACTGACTGAACAGAGGAACAGTTTCAGCCAGAGACTGATTACTATCAAGTGTTCCACAGAGCGCCACAGGAGATCTTTTCTCCCAACGGCCATAAAAGTTCACAGCTCTTCTCTGTAACTCATACACACATGTACAGTATGTGGATTTTTCACTAACTGTTACACAACAGGACATTAATACTTACCATATAAATAATATGATAACTGCAATTCTTCTATCCAATAAAATATATGAACAAGTAGATGTTTAGAATATACATTGCAGAAACTAACTAACTAACTTAAACAGCGATCACAAATACCCATACAGGCGGCTGCTAACACCATACAAACACTTTTTCAAGCATTTCCTATGGCCTTCTTAAGGCGGCCTTATAAGAATCCAGCGTTTGTAGCTTGATCGTAAGTTCGTGGCCAGGCCAATAGTCTTGTCCAAGATTTTCTCTTAACACGGCTTGAAATCTACTCTTTATAGAGCCATCTTAGGAGTGTGCATGGATCATTTTGATTTAGAAGACATTTCCAGAAGCCCATATTCCTACGGTAGCTATGGGTATGCTACAGTACAAGGACACATTAAGTTGTTCACAGATCAAATGACATTCACTTACATTTACTTAGCCGCTACTTTATATACAACAAAATCACGACAAAATGTGCTGACAGACAGGAAATTATCCTACCAACTACTTGCGGTGCCATACTGTAAGTTGCACATATGGGTCCCATACAACCATCTTAAAACAATTTTTTTTTTTTATAAGATTAACTTACTGTATGTAGGTTGTAGGAAGGTCCTAAAGCAACCTTTATGAAAATGTAGGAACTCTACATCTACTGTATGATAGAAAAGTCAACCTCCTCAATGCCTTAATTTGTTCTTAAGACCTAAATGGCAGACATACCAACTTCCTAAACAGGCTGTAGAAAACTACGATATCCACCCCCAACCACCCCAACATCCACCCACCCGCCACAAATGTCAACGAACTGCAGAAGTTGTTGGGACAGGGAGATTTGTACAAACCAGGCGTTTGTTAGAATATTTGAGACCAAAGTTTTACTTCCTACCTACCTATCTAACTAACTAATTAACTAATTAACTAACTAACTAACTAACTAACTAACTAACTAACTGTCATAGTGCAGCAGTGTATTTTAAAGCATTTTTGTGACCCTACAGAAGAGAATGAGCTTTTTATTGTACTAATGTATCTTTGTTACTCTGTTTTTAGCAGATAACTTTACAAAGTATTCTGATGCTGAGGAGCTTGCGGGTCCCCGATTATACTGCATTACAGCCTTCATCATATACTGCGTGTGTGCGGTTTCTGTTCTTATAAACATCATCTGCATGTGTCTGCTCTGCTGCAAAGTGCAAAGTAAGTGATTAATGTATGTCATAAATAGTTGGGCACTGACCTACATAACACTGTGTGGGGGGGCGGGGGGGGGTTCATAAACTACAAACTTTTTAAATATAACTTCTAGCTAACAGGATGTTATAACAGTTTTATCTAATATTTAAATAAATATAAGTCCACAGCATTGATAATCAGACTTGGATATTAAAAGCTTTGTCCCTTCTTCCTGAAGAACAATAGACACAGTTAGTGTATAAAAGCAAGATGCTCGACATGGCCCATGAATTTTTCAGCATAGATTATAAAAATAAAATTGTTTGGTTTTGTGTATTCATCAGAAAAAAAAATCTTCTGCTAGATTTGTGTGTTTTTATGTTTTGACAGTAAATTTTAATCAGCAGCCTGGAAAACTGAATTGATACACAATCAGTTTGATTTAATTCTAGCTTAGCTGCATTGTTCAGAAAGAGAGCTTGTTTTCATAGAGCTTGTTGTTAAACTTTTTCTCAAGTTTCTCATTTATTCAGGAAACCTAAATAGTGTCAAAATGTAACTGTAAATCTGATATTTGGAAGTTTTTAAACATTTTTATTAAATTCATCACAAATAGAAGAAAAATACTAGGATTTTTATTCAACTTATGTACATTCATTTTATTTAAAATAATTTTTAATATTCAATTGTAACATCTCATTGTTCTTGACTTTAATCTATTTACATACTATATAATAATTATTTACATTCAACTTGTTAGAGATTAAGCCTGAATATTTTATATTTAATATCTTTCTGTTATTGATGTGTTTTATGGATTACTTTTTAAAAAAAAAAATTTCTTATTTTTCCACCCTCTTTAGGGAAGTCAGCATCATCATGTAGGAGCTTCAGTAACATCACAGACTCTCCTGATGAGGTACACTCCCAATATAATTGCCAAAAACTATACAGAATAAATGATAACGAATGCAGAGCTATCGCAGTATGTTGTGTAACATCTGAAAAACAACTTTATTCTTGTTAATAACTGCTATAATGTAAGTTATTTCCTCATTTTTCGACATTGTTTTGAAGTTAATAAGACAAATAAAAGCTTATTAAAGCAAAAGGTTATCTGTCCTAAAGGTGTCAGGAAAAAAGTTCTGACAGTGGAGACCCATTCCAGCTGCATTTTTCATTGTTAAAAAAAATAACAATAAAACAATTATGTTTCTTTATTCAACTTAAATTAGCTATTGAATGAGCTGTTACTATAGAAACACTAAAGTATGAGGATGAGTGTATTTACTGTATATAACCCTGTAATGTGCAGTTGCATTACTATCAAATTTAAAACCATTAAAAACCAGTGTTGGGGAACGTTCTTTTTTAAAGTAACTAATTACATTACAAAATTACTGTCTTCAAAAATCAGTTACATTACAGCGTTACTTTCTGATAAAATTAAGTAGTTAGAGTACTTTCCATTGCAGAAAATAAAAACTTCTTTGTGATTCATCATGCATGTTGTTTAAGTCAAGACCTTTATAATTATTCTACTATCATCACTTAGTGAAGTTTGGCCCATAATCTGTTAACTACTAATACCCCTATCTCACCTACACAGTTTCGCACGGTGGCCGTAAGTACAGTTGAGTTCATCATAATTCCCTGCGAGTTTTGGCGCTATGATTAGGTTTCCATCCTTCCGAATCTTTTTCAAAAAAGTAATCCAAGTACTCTAATTCATTACTTTGTATCGCGTTACACTCAACACTGTTAAAAACTATTTTAAGAAAAGCAACTATTTATTTCCCATTCAATTGGGTTTCAAGTTAGGGGGCAAGTAGGAGACACAAATAGAGCCAGTGTTAGAGAAAGATTGTTTCTGATTATTGACTAAATATAAGTAGATTTATGAATGGTTCAGTTTAAAGTATTTTATTACAAATAGAGTACAGTACATTTCATTTATAACAACCCAAATTACTGTCTCTTAAATATGTATTTAATAACTTTAACAAATTAACATTTCATTAAGTAATTAGAATAAAATATTCTCGTGCTTGTAAAACCAAAATGTATAAACATGATAAAAAAACATCCTTATGCCAAGGTATTTAAAATTAGACCCCACATGATCATGTGGTTTGAGTCTGTGTGAGTTTTACAATGCTATCTTTCAGTTGCTATGTTTTGGGATTGTTAAGTTTGCATGTCCTGCATACTTCAAAGACATGCGTTGTAGGCAGATTGGTAGGTTCAAAGTGTAGAACTGGGTTTGTGGGTATGTGTGCATGCAGGTTGCAACATAACTTTCCCAACAGCAAAGACTGCTGGTGAGAAATCATAACTCATTGTGGCAAACAACCATGTACTGTAGCAATATCAGATATGATGAAAGCATGGAAGAATGAATGGAGGCCCCAGAAAACAAAATGACAGTTTACCTTAGATAATAAATCTAAACAAGAACACCTAAGCTTAGTATAAAATAGGAAGCATGAAAACACAAATGCATACATAATCCAAAAGGTTAAAATGGGTGTCACAAAACAAAAGAAGAGTTTGTAGACACCGTTTGAATTAGCATGCCTCTTGACATTAATCTCTATCCAAGAAAAGTTTCTCAATGCATGTTCATAGATCAGGACAAACTTTCATTTAATCAAATGTGAATATTCTAGCATTGAAGCTGTGATAGAGTAGAGCACAGTTTACACTGTGGCTTGGCATAATTTCAGAACAAGACATGAGCTCTATAGCTGCATGGGAGCTTAAGATGAGGGTTGTGCTGAAACTTGCCACTGGAGCTCTGACTGATCTGGTGCACGTGCTGTAACTGGCATGGAGATTACAATCAGGCTCCATATGAGGGTTTGGACTGGCACTTAACATGACTGGGACAGGGCTAGCCAGGGGGGCTGATCCGTCACTTGGTGTGCGCACTGGGATGGAGCATGGCAGGGGTGCTAACGCAGAACTTAATTGGTGGTAGGCTGGGACAATGCCTAGGCTTGGTATGCCTACTGGACCAACTGGTAGCTGGGACAGCCTGGTTGATGCTTGACATGCTTGAATTTGTGTGGGGACCAGGCTGGAACGTGGCATCAGCACAGGATTGATGCTTGGTGTATGGAAACTTACTGTAAAGTGGGTGCAACGGAAACTACACTAAGTTGTTATTGGCAGGTGCGTGGTGGAAGCACCATGTCCTTGCTGCAGGATCACCATGAAATCTTTCTGTAAACTTACAAAGACTTAAATACTGCATTCTCCCACCATAAAATATAACACATTAATATCTTCTTGTTAACTAGCTAAGAGATTTTATTTAAAGAAAGAATGTGTTCTGGTTCTGTGGTCTTGTGTCTTTTACAGGAAGAGAACATTAATTATGCCAACATCAAGTATAAAAGAAGGTCTGGAGCAGAGGACGAGAGTAACACAGTGTCGGATTTGGACAGTGTTGCTTATGCAGCAGTTGCATCAGGACCCAGAAGAACCTAGTTTTAACCTTGCTTAACTGAAAGGTTAAGGTATTGGACTATGGCTTGGAAGGCCCCAGGTTCAAACCTCACAGTTGCCACTGTTGGGGCCTTGAGCATGGCCCTTAACTGCACCGATGTATAATGAGATACAAATGTACTGTAAGTCATTTCAGATAAGGGTATTTGCCTTTTAACACTGCCCTGCTTGTCATTTTATTATAGTATCTGGAACACTATTAAATTTTTTATAATACAATAAAAAGAGAGAAAAAATGTCGATATGCATAAAAGTAATATATTTTGTTCAAGTTAAATATACATTTAACTTCCCCCCAAAAAATGCATCGGCATTGACACAAAAGAAGCATGTGGTTGGGCTTAGCTTGGAAGAAAGAAGAAAAGCAGTATTTTTTTTATTTGATGTTAATTTACATTTGTCTTTTTTTTATTAATATGTAAAGTGATAAACATTTTATATTTACAATTTCCAGTTTGGCCCTGCACGGCATAGCTTCATTGAGTTACACAAGCCTCTTCGCCACTTTATTTATCACTTAAAGACTGCCAGTTACCTGGCTGTATAGATTTTACTGAATTCATCATACGTACATCTGAGCATTTAAGGTTTGAGAGCCTTGCTCAAGGGTCCTGCAGCGGTAGCTGGGTGGTGCTGGGGTTTGACCTTATGATCTGTGGTTTAATGTCTAACCTTGAGCCCTAGCTGCTCACCCTACCGCATGGATTTTTCCTGTACTCTGTTTTACTTCATGCATCATGCTAAGGACAATCGAATAGTTGTCAGCTGGATTTCACAGAATAGTAAATTTAAATAAATTCCTGTTAAAATATGTATATGCATTGACAACATGTCTTTTCTATATTGTGTGCCAGAATGGGTGAGCTTGCTCTTTAGCATTAGCTAAAGCTTGTCAGACAACCCAGGAAACACCCATTTCTCTGGATCCAACATTTTAGATATTGGCTATATCTAAGCTTGTTATGTAGGTTATATGCTGTTTTACTGCCCTGCAGAAAGAATGTTTTAAATGTTTGTTTGTGTAATGTATATTTTGAAAATGCTGTATTGCTTTTTGTGATGTCACATTTATTTTAAATGAATTATTTTTTTATTAAACATTTTTACTAGTAACTACAGTATGTAAGGGCCTAGTAACTATGGGGTTTTCCAACCTCCTAAATTAGGAGATCCCAGTATCCATGGATGGCCCTTTCCTAAAATTCTAGCAGACGTTCTACTGGACATAAGTTTCTCTGGTAAGATGACAACAAAATGTAATCTATACATAGCTGGGTACTGCAGCTTCTCATATTAGCCAGAGCCAAGTGTTTGAACCATGCCTTTTCCAGCAGGGGTGGACTGGTAATATGGGACATCCTGGCATTCTTTTCTAGTGAGCTTACATATTAAGTTATCAAGATAATTTAAATTAGTATTATAATTAAAAAAAAAATGCTTTGATTAATGGCCGGTCTATAAAGCAGGCACATTGGCCCATGACAGTGATGGACAGAGAGAGCACAACAGGGCTTAAAGCATAAAGAGAGCATAACGGGACAGAAGAAAAGAGAGAGCATGAGAGGACAGAGGAAAAGACATGATGCATGCAGAGCATGATGCAACCGAGAGTGTGATTGAGTGTGACTGGGCTCTGTGGGAAAAGTATATAAACATCATGCACGTAAAGCTGATGCAGTATTTATCTGTTTTTGGATGCTTGAGAGTTATACAATCCAAAAAGGTAAATAACTTTTACATTAAATAAATGTGAAAAAAACCTTCATTAACTAATTTGTATACGTTTTAGGACAAATAAATAAATAAAAAAGATTTATTAACTCTATCAAGTTATGTATAATTAAACTGAATAGAAATATGATGCATATTATACAGTCATAAGTTTAATATTGAGGCCCAAATGTCCCTGAGGCCTTCTAGTCACTCAAAAAGCAAACATAAAAAAGACAAAGACAAAATACACAGAATTACAACGTAAATGCAAAATAAGATGTTTATTTTTGAGAAATGTTCAGTCATTTAAAGAAAAATAGGTTGACAGTTTATATTTCCCCATTATTCCTTAGAAATAAATGACAGAAATATAAATGGCCAGATTACATCTTTGCTATACACCATAATGAGGGTAGTAATGTTTTAATTCCAATAATTTCACTGTAAACAAGCCAGCTTTGTCCTTTCCTTCTAAACATTTTTAGTGCATTTTTAATATCTGTACCCTGTTTTGTTTATATCTTCTCCAAATTTCATACAGTATACGTTAGACAACTACAACAACTAAGAATTATAGTCCTATGTGCTGAAATGTATCCTCAAGAACATGTCACTTGTTTTCCTGCTTTAATAAATACATTAAACTGGGATTTAATTTAAATTAGAGGAATATTTAAAAGAAATATAACTAATAAAAATAGCTTTAAAAGAAAGCATACGAGTGGCAATCACAAAGCTTCAACCTTAACCTTAACCTATAGAAAAACAAATGTGGACCACAAAAGTAATTAAAGCATGTCTGAATGAGGAATTCCCAAAAACCTGAATGAATTACATCAGTTCTGCTAGGAGAAGTAGCAAAAAATAAAAAAAACTCACTGAAAATCTGATGGAGTAAATAAAATTGCTAATAAAATAAAGCTACATATAAAATGAGACTAGCTTGCACTTTTGCTGACACACACCTCATTTCATATTTCATGTTTCATACTGCTGTGGTCATACACCCAACATATTTTTTTAAATTTCTATTCGTTTATATGTTTAATCTCCACAGTTTTCACCTGCATTTTGTAAATTATGTTTCTTTGTAATTTTTCTTAAATTGTAATTTTCCATCTTAAATTACTTTATTGTATTGCATCTATAGTGTGAAAATATTTTTAGTGCAATAATTTCACATTTCATATTTTTATATTACAGACAGTCGTATAGGAATTCCACAGCACATCCTACTGTATATGATTGTGTGTATGTGATAAATAGAATTTAAGTTTGAAAAGCTGAAATAAATCTGCTCCACATCTATGATGTAAATGCTAATGATGAGTTGGGTGATGAGTATGGTAAGGGGCTGCTTACTGACACACCACTGATACTTCACACCAATTAATGTAAAGTGAATAAATGAATAAACAAAATAAAAAAATGCCAATAAAGAACATATAGTGAAGAAATTAAACCTTAATTCAAAGTAAAAAATGTAAACTTTTTTTTTATATTTTTACTTAAAAAGGTAAAACAAAATCGCAAGCTGTCACACCTGTACCACCACAGATCCAAGGAATAAGATCTGGTTCTTCTGATTACTGAGTCGCCGCTTTGTCTCCCCTAGCGTGTCTACGTATGTATATGTTTCACAGTAGCACTAAATTAGTTTCACCTGTGTCTCTCCCCCGCGTTTCTCTATTTATACCAGCCAAACCCGTAGCTTCTTGTCCATTCACTGTTGTTTTCGTCCATGTTATGTGTTCATGCTACACAAGGAGTTTGGTTTGCTACCTCCTCAGGACTGAGCAGAGTCTGCAGGGTCAGGGCCTTTTTTGTACTGAAGACAGGCGTCAAGGTCAAGGCTGAAAAGTACTCAGCCTTTTGAGTGATAGTCATCTTTGTTAGTTTGTTTTGATTTGTCTTTGTTATTTCCCTCAAGCTCGCCCGCCTGCAGACCCAGCCTGGGGAGTCGCTTCTGCATTTTTGTTTTTGATCACCTTTTGCTTTTGTTTGTTTATCACTAATAAAGACTCGGTGCTCAATCCTGTGTTTCTGTACGTCTCCAAGTACAGTACTGTGATCATGACAGATGAACGGACCTTTTAGGTCGCAGCAGGAACCCCCTGCTCGAGGAGGATTCCCCGATGCACGGATGTCTCCGCGACCAACAACGGCATAAGCTGTCAATGATCTGGCGTACAGCGTGAGTCAACTCATGACAGCATGGTCTTCCCCAACCTCTCCATGCCGGTGCTCCACACATTCTCCACCATGCCCCACCCCTCCGGAAAGATACTCAGGTAATCCTGAGGGGTGTAAGCGATTCCTCCTGGCCTGTGAGCTGTATCTAGCCAAGTATTAATTAATGTACCATCAGAGTATGCGGAATTTAAGGGCGTGTTTAGCATTAGGGAAGCAAATGTATTTTTACCTAAAACATGTATATGAACTCAAAAACATCTATTTCATTTTCAGGTAATTTTTATCCTAAATGACTTTTTTTACTGTATTGCAAATTCTATGTTTAATTTAATTGAGTTTAAAATGTCATATTTTATATTATTTATATTATTTTTGGATATAGACTTTAGGGTATTTTCCATCAGCTGACTAAAAAATGATACCAATAGCAGATCTTCTTTAGATTTGTAAAGTGCATATAATGGGTTACTCTTTTCAGAAGAACAATACTAGAGGTTTATTACTAAGAGATTCAAATATGTTCAGACAGAACAGATTAGGCTGTCAGGAAAGCATGATGAAGAATTTTGCTTTCAGGAAATTTCTTTTACTGGTAAGGGTGTGGTCTACTGCATTCTGAACATGCTGAAGCTTACTTGACAACAAGAACACCACCCACTGAGGCATTAAACACTACAGTATATCAAGTTTCATGTCATGTATCTTTAGCATATTCATATATTTTTTTATATCACAATAAGCAGTTTTAGAAATATTACTTATACTGTATAGGCATTAAACAACCCAGGTTTCTACCAAGGGCCTTACGTGTAGCTTTTGGTTTTACATTAACACTAACAAGTTTCATAAAAGGCAATCTTCCCATCTCTAGGCATCTGAAAATCTTAGATCTTAGAATCTCAGGCGTCTTAACACAATTAAGACTATCATTGAGGAATCCTTGAATTCTGATGCAGCCTGGATGTTCATCATTAGGTAATGAACTGGTACATAGTGGATGGCTGGCACTCTGCTCCCAAAAACAAGCTGCTGATCTCTACATTATTTATTCTATTGAGGTCTGAAGGAACATCAGGCTCATACATGGTCTCATAAATTCTGACTGTGATATTTGTAAATATTAACTGGGTTCAATAGAAGTTGAATAATGTTCTTGTTGCTTGCTGTTAAGTTTAAAATGTAAACTGCTGTTCCTGAAACATCTATTCTGAAGAGCCCTACCATCTTTGTTTACTTTGTCCAGAGATTTGCTTAAGGACATCTGATTGCTCATGAATTTAATGACTGCATTTATCACACTGGATGTTAACATACTTCCCAGCGTAGAGCTCAGGGGTAACAAATCGCCTGATCATCAGTGAGAAAATTAATATTTCCCAACTGATTCTGTAGATAAGATGGTTCAGTATTAAGTTTAAAACCAAGTAAAAACTTATTTTAAGGGATAAACCTGACTAAATATTAGGTGGGCTTTGTTATTTCTTATGCTCCTGTTTAGTCAAATAGAGTACACTGCTTCTTTGCACAGAAAGAGTAAATATGAAATAAAGGAAAAGACTATGAGCAGTGGATGAGGAGAGTTCATTCCAACAGCATCTAGAGAGAGAAAGAAGAGAAAATAAAAAGATCAAAATATTTTTAGATTTTCAATTCCTCAAAAAAATGAATCAAGACTTTTTTTAAAAAAAATACTTTTGTAGTTTATCTTAAAAACTCAGTGCTTGTTCCTGATTTTAAAGGTTTGAAATAAATTTGTAGATTTATTTATTTATTTATTTATTTATTTATTGTACTAAACCAAAGTGTTACTAAAATCCACTTACTACTTAGAGTTGACTTTGGGAATGATCTTCCTTTCTCTGTGTTTTTATTTCTTTCTTCAGGTAGGTCTTTGGAAAAATATAAAAAATAAAAAATAAGAATAAATGAATGAATCCGAAAGTGATAGTTTTGGAAAAAAATGAGGTTCACACAAATATCTCATTTTTATCACATGCACGTACTTATACACTTTCACTTCTTCAATCATTTGAAAGTAGCACAATGCATAAAATCATGCCACTGTAGGTACAAGTCTGTGCCCACTGTACTCATGCACATGAAAGGTTTGATGTGTTAAAACCGGTTTAGCATTACTTTGGTTATTTGAATTAGCCTAAACCCATTTCGATCCATTTTGATGTAGGATGTGAATGTTAACTAAAACTGAGCTGAAACTGCATGATTTGATGCACTGTGCTGCTGTCACTTTTACGCATCAGATAGTGAGGACTTGTGATGAAATTTATGGTAAATTAAGGCATAAAAGTCATTGACATTTAGAGAAGACTTTAAGCACAGTACAGTGATGAGACTGTTGGCTGCATAAAAACTTTTGAATGGTGCAAACGTTTTAAGGAATGTCTCTTGCTCTGACCTCACTGCAGTCGTTCCCTAAAAAATTACATGAGTGGAACACCTGATCCCAGAAAACAACAGATAACTTGTGGAAGAGACGCATCTGTCTGTGGGAACTGTACACACAATCGTTCACCATCACCACTTACACATGACAGTAACTCAGCTAGGCGTCATTGCCACATCTCTGTACAGTCCACAGATGATGGCTTATTCAGTTACAATATTGGGGTTAAAACTAATGGGTGCTGCACATGTGTATTGACTTTTTAGTATGTCTCATAACAGTGGACAAACTATATGTCTGAAAATTGTGACATTAAGTTATTACAAATAATAATAAATATGATATAATAAAATGCATTTGTACAGTAGTTAACTCACAACAATAAATTATTTTAATCCCTAGAAAAGAGTCAAAGCCTTCATTCGCTCATCATATTCTACAAGTTCTTATTTCTAAAGTCATACTTAACCTACCATTAGCTGTATTTAAACAAATAAATACAGCTTATTAGTTTGGAGGCAGGGCATTAATATGTGGGGGGCTTTAAAATTAATTTAAATGAATTCCACATAAGTTCGAACATGATTTTTGAAAAATATGACAGCTTTTAATGCTTAAATTAAACATTTAAATCAAATTCTCTATTCTGTATTTTATTTACTTTTCTCTGCCTGTTCGCTGCTGACAGGTGAATTTTCCAACCATTAGTTAATTAATTTGATCTTATTTTAATCAGCTATAAAGCAGTATTGTATGAAAGTTTCATTGACAGTTTCATTGATATCTTAAAACTACTTTTATTTAATTTAGACTTCTCCACTTACCGTTTACAGAAAGTTCAATGCTCTGGATGAGGTGCAGTTTTTTAGATGGAGCTCTCTTTGTGCGTTTCATCCCTAGGAAGCTTTGGTACACACCTGCATCAGTAGATCTTACATGGTTCAACAGAAGTGAGCAGTTCCCATTACGGAGCTCATCCTCAGGAACCTCCACACGGCCCTCGTATCCCTCACCCACATATGACTCCTTCCCTTTTCGTTCAAACACAACTTCACGCTTGATGCGCCAGACAACATGCATTGGTTGGCTGGAAACATCGCTCAGATGACATGGTAGGATAGCTGTAGAGCCCACTCTGGCAGGAATGGTCTGAGTATCTGCAAAAATTACGCCTTGCAAGAGGGCAGGATTGGGGAGGGTTGTTGTGTAGATTAGAATTTTAAATAACTTTAACAACTTTTACCATTTTTAATGTACTACTTTACTGTATAGGACACTTACCGACACAGGTGGCATACCATACATACACCTGGAAGCCCCTGATCTCCATGAGTACCTCTACAGATTCTCTGTAAAATATAAAAGATAAACAGGATATGCTGAAATTTTTGGCAGTTGTCAGTAGTGCATGTTTTGACAAAGTTATGATGGTAGCCACTACTTGCTTTATTCTATAAGAATGATAAACCTCTTTCCTTGGAGAAAAATGCGATTTCTATGATAAACTTCCATAAATTAATGAGCTGACTACCTGGTGTTGAACTACTCATTGTGTGCCTCAGATTTCAACTGAATTAAAAATGCAAACAACTATATAGACAAACGAGTATCATTGTGGTCACCAGCACACTGATGATCTCTTCTGCCAGTAAAATGAAAATTTATTTATTTAAAATTTTATTCAGTAGAAATCAATAAAAATTAGTATTGTAATGACTGTCAGTTGTCAGTTTAAATATATAAAAATATATTTAATCCAGGTTACAAGATAAAAAAATAAAATAAAGAATACATATAAAGAACTGTTAATTCAACTGTTAATGTAACTGTAACTGTTAATAGCCTATACAGTACAAGATGGATTTAAGTTGTGGATTTACTACCTACAGTAAGTTCACATTTTGTACTATCCATCAATCCATTTATCCATCCATAAAGTCAATAACACTTTTCTGTAAAATCAATGTTTAATTAATACTCTCCTGTATAGTTAACAGGGTAATACTCATAAGTAAAATAGTAAAGAACACCCCAGTAGAGGAACATTCCTCTAATGAAAACATTACTTTACATCACAGCTGCTAATAACATTTCATTTATCTATGTTTAACTTTAGCGCTGAGGTAGCTCAGGTTATGTTTCTACTGAGCAAATGTCAAGGGCTTTTTATTTAGTTATTACAAATAAGTAAATATTTTTTAATATTATTTAATAATAATAACTTTTATGAAAATAAACCGATTTTTAGTCACTAAAAAAAAAAAAAAAGAGTTAAAGCCTTCATTCACTCATCAGATTGTACAAGTTTCTAAGGTCATCCTCAGTCTATCCTGTGTGTTTTTTCTGTTTTTGTCTAGCTGGATTAGGATTATAATATCAAAAAGCTCTTTATTGCCTTGATGAGGGTGAGGTAAACCACCTGCTTTCAGAAAGCAGCTAAACAGGCAACCATTTCGTAATTGGGTGTTTAATCACATGATTGTACAATAAGTTTTTATCTGGAAGTCATAAAGTTAAAATGACCCATAAGAGCCGATACTACTTACATTTAGGGCATATAAGGTTTAACATTTTATAAACACCTTTAAACAGGTTTGGCTTTACTCCTTTCTTAAATTTCCTGGTAATCATCATGCTGGGTAATGTTTATTGTTCACAAACAAAGAAGCTTTTGATCTCAATGAGTAGCCTATAGAGGCCTTTGTCACATTTACAAACTGTTAAGGAACTTTTTACACATAATTTGCTATGACTTGTCAAAACCTGTCCAGACTTGCCATGGGTTACCAGTTTTTGTGGTAAAAATTGAGAAACCATGGCAAGCCTGGACAGGTTTTGACAATTTATAGCAAATGTGTTATGTGTTTTGTATACTGTGCATACAGAAGCTAAGACCCTGCTGTGTGTTTCTGTAATAAACCTCACCAAACACAGTGTAGTGTCTATGAAACTGACCCTGCGCTACACTGCAAAACAGTACACTATAATAGGTACTAATAAATACACCGAATGTATACTGTAGATAGATTTAAGCGGTGGATTTAGTCCCAAATTTACCATTTTGGAGTGTATGATCCATCATGAACAGGTACAAACCACATGCAAAATCAACCCTCCACCTACTGTAGAAACAGATATAATTAAGATTCAATTATTTGTCACATGTTCCTTACACCACAGTAAATTTTTTTTTTTTTTTTTTTTTTTTTTTTGCATATCCCAGTTAGGAAGCCTGAGGTCAGAAAGGGTATAGAGCCCCTGGAGCAGACAGGGTTAAGAGTTTTGCTCATAAGTGGAGATGGTGGTGCTGGGGTTTGAACCCTTGATCAGCCACCCAGTATCCCACAGACTTAACCAATTGAGACATCACAGCCTAATCTGCACTCTAGCAAACGTCCTGCCGATCTCCCTAAAAGTTTTAGGAATTTACATATTTGTAGAGAATAGTATTATCACTTGGTCTGATATAAACCTTACTTGCACATAATAAAACCTGAGTGCCACAAGCATAAATAATTACTCCTTACCTTGCAAAATACATTAACCTACATACAGATTTGTATTTGTGCAGTATCTTAGTTAATACAGGTTCCCAAATCTATCCCATAATATAATAATATAATATGCTGCTTAAAAAGTCTAAATCGCATAACAGAAATTAGCTCTAAAATTTAGTGATGCTTATTTGATTTCTTGATTAAAATATTTTCCAAGGATAATAACCTGATAGAATTTAGCTAACAATTTTATACTACAATAGTTTTACCTGCTTTCATTCCACAGCAGCTTGTCTTAAAAGTGTTGTTCTGGTAATGTTCTTCCTCCTCCTATAGCTATGAGGCATGGGGTGTGGCGTATCAGGTGAGGAAGAGCTGCGGTTTATGAACTGGTTCTAGGATTCTCTTGGAAATCCTGCTTATTAGTCACATCCAGAAGTAAAACAATCGCTCTATGGATGTAGGGAGAAAGAGAGACTCTTAATTAAAAAAGACTTTTAATAATGGTTATGGTTTCATTTACAAATAAATGAAAATAAAAAAATAATAGTAGTAATACACAGAAAAGTTATACACAGGGCACTCTGGTAGGCATGTGTGTTATTTGTATCACAAAGCAACATAATGAGTCATTATTAATCATCAAAAATCTCACAACCAACAGTGAATAAACAAAAAGTCATTATGAGTGGAGATGAAGTGTCCAACTGAACTCTGTTCTCTCTTATCTCTACAGGATTGATAACTACTAAGACTTTATATTTATTTGGTACACGTATTGCTAATTTGCATTTTTGTCTAACTCAGATAAAGAACCAAATGCTTAGTCCTACATTGCTTTAAGTAAAAACATCTCATCCATTGCTCATCCATGGTTTGTGTTGAAAAAAATATTAAATCTTTAGAGCCCCTAAGTAGTTCATCATAATCTATCGAGTTTATGACAAGGGACTTAGGACTATGAATTTGTTCCTGGTAAAAGTTAAACATTGATCGTAAGTAAACTAACTTCAGCATAAGGAACAAGGAACTCACTGACAGATTACCGCTCCTGGAACAAATACAAAAAATGAAAGAACTTGAAAATAAAAGCCCAGATTTAATCTAAGGAATTGTCTGCATTCCTATAGAGCCACACACACACACACACACACACACACACACACACACACACACGCAGATTATTTCTGTTGTCAGACTGACTGTGCTGCTTAGACTGAAAATTAGACACGTGTGTTATGTACATGTGTAATGCCAAATTGTACTTAAGCAGTGCTCAGAAAATCAGATCCCCTTTAGTTTAAACATTATGATTATTTATCTTGGAAACAATGGTCTTTAAGTGTAAATTTTTAGGTGTCCAAATATTAAATTGAAGTTTCTTGTTACTAACAAAGCATTGTCACCAGTATTTTACTAACTTTCATGAAATTGTGTCTTTAATGACTTTGTTACTGACTCTGTATTTTATTTATATGATTGTGGTTTTTGTTGTTGCTCACCTCCGTCTTCACCACCAGTTTAAATGTATAATAAACAGGATCATGGCTTTACAAAAGTTAGGTTCTTTGACTGCTTGGATGGCGTAGCAGAAACAGGTTTTGTGTGTGTGGGTGGCGGGATGTGTTGCATGCTTGCTTTTTTCAAATTCGAATGGACCAATGAAGCCAAAGAATTTGAAATAAAATAAAATTATAACTGAAAAGTTAAAAGTTATCAAATGAAATGCAGCAGAATTAAAGCAGAAGTTTAAATTAGACAACAATAGAGTTTAAAGAATTAATGTGTACAGTGTGAAAAGTAATAAAGCATAAGCGTTTAGAATAGCATAGAACTACAGGGCAGATACGACAGCAGCAGAATGATTAGTATGAAATAATAAAAGATCTAGCAGCGGTATTATTTTCAATGGCCTAAAGTGCCTTCCTACAGTGCAGTAAAAAAAATAAAAAATAAAAACATTTTTAAATATTTTTTATTATTTACTTTTTTAAATATTTGTCACACTTAAATGACAGAGATCATCAAACTAATTGTAATATTACACAAAATACCTGAGAAATTACAAAATGCTATTTTTAAAAGATAATTTAATTTATTAAGGGAAATGTCCACACCTGCATTTCCAGTTGTGCATTTTTAATTCTGCGAAAGATCTCTTTGCAACATCTTGCTGATGTATAATTTGATACATGGGGATATGTGTGTCGCCTTGGTTGTGTGAAAAAGGAAAGCTTGATCTGTTTAGATCTTGATTTTCTTCTGGTCCAGGCATGAATGGCCTGCAGGAATAAGATCCTCTCTATTCTTTCTACGTTGGCCTTCAGAAAGTGGAAATACTTCCCTGACTGCAAGAGAAAGAAGAACTCCATTATATGGATGGGTCACGCAATCATAACTTACGCAAATGCTGTCCTCTAAGTGTGCTTTACTACTCAGGTACTGTAAGCAGTTTAAAAACATACAGTTTCTGGCTTCATACACCTCAGAGTAAGCATCTGCACCCACCCTGGGGGAGTACCCTAGCTAAATTGGGGGGAGTATGGTTCCTTGCTGTAACAGTAAAAAATAACTTGGTAACAAATACCACAGTCATGTTATCTTTCTGGATGCTACAACATTTTGTGATTGTTTCTGGGCTTTGTGATTAGGACTCCAATTGTGATATGTATGGACTTTACACCCTAGCTTAAAGTTGCCATACCTGCAACAGATACTGTACTGGTTTTGTGAAGCCACCAAGAGAATGCCTTGCTCCTTCCACAGGTCTCTTGAGCTCTGACCCTCCAGCCCAGGCAATCATGTTATCCCTAAGAGCCCATAGTGACCTCTAAAGTTCTGCCCCAGGTCCATCACAGATCTAAGCTCAGTCCCAGCTTTTCTGCCAAGATATAACTACAGGGAAAACAAACAAACAAACAAAACAAACATTACGTTTACTCATATCCTGCCAAAAACAGGGATTGAAGGCTACAGTACAGTGGATACAGACTCAGCCAATATGGGGTTAATGAAGATCAGGTCATGTTCATAAATGTAACAGATCTTATCTGCCTTTGTAGACATCTCTTTATTTACTTATTCAGTAAGAGTGGAGAAGATTTTGATATGTGTTTCTGTGGACAAATGCAACTGAGGTCAAGCAGTCAGCGTACACAGCTACTCCAGTTCACTTTAACCTTTATACCATCTGCCTCCTTCTAATGCTACTGATATATTATACTATACTAAAATACTGGTACAGAACTGATAAAGCTGTTACAGGATTTTCACTTTGATAGAAATGACGAATGACAGCACTGGTATTTGCAGGCTTGTATCAATACTTTATATAGTTTTCTTAGTATACCTTAGTATACATTTATGTTTACTTAGTTAGTTTGCGGCATAACCTATACAGCATAACACATTTCTTGGACTTAATGCTCACTTGGTCAGAGACGAACTACTAATTTCCACAAAGTTGTTCATTTGAGTCATTTAAATTTTAAGAAGCCTATTTAGCTTAAGCCTTAATTTAGAACAGTAACGAGTTGCTAAAAATGGAAACCAATTTGTTTGAATATATTTTTAGTATTTATAATTACACCCAAACTCAGATCATAATTAATAACATTTATATTTAAAATGAGTGACATTTCAGATACACAGTGTAATGGTACTGTGGTTGAAAGGCCTCATATAGACTCGCTTGTCATGTGTGGAGGAGAGATGGGATGCAAGCACAGACTGTTATTTGCAGACTTGTTATTATAAAAATAAATAAATATAAAAAACATAATACACAATCATGAACGTGAATGCAGGAACTGTGGCTAGTACTAATGCTAAAGTTAACCGACACAAGATACAAACTGTAAACAAAATCATTAAACTCCACTCTATAAAGATTGGATAGTATAGAATTGGATCGGACCGGACCAGCCATAAGCCACAGTAACCAACTCAACAGGCACTATATAAAGACAAATTAATGAACCAAACAAGGTGCAGATGAATATAATTAGAGCATGGAGTGCAGTGCATGATGGGAATTGTAGTTTAAAATAAGGAGATTTAGTGTGATTTATTTACACATATTTAATAAAAACGTACACATACTGTATAATAATTTGTGTTATTGCAGCCCTGATAGCATGAGCACCTTCTCACAACAGTGTGGTTGGAATGTAAAGTACAAAAATAAGTGTGTGACTAATGTTTCCTTTCAGTCTTTGAATGTAGAAAAACCCGTCATTAACAATAACCGTCTCGTAGGTCAACCTATTAAAGTGTATATTAAACATTGTGTATGTGGAGTTAATAAACTAAATGCATGTAGAGACTCATGCTGGTACTGGAGGTGCTTTTTAAACGATTTGAGTGTAAAATCCCATGCTTACATATTTTCATAGATGGGGCATTTTCTACTTGAATACCCAAGCTCATTTACTTGGAAGCTTATTAACACTCATTACCATTTAATCTGTTCTATAATTACATGAAACAGCAGGGCGTGTCACCTCTCATTAGGGACATCCGTGTATATGAGTCACGAGAGGTGTATTTTCTATAAGGGTATATGTTATATATAATGTGGAAGGATAAGGGTGAAGGACTCTTATGACAGGGAGGTATTTTACATATGATGCTTGTAAACAGGGGTGTCACTTTTTCAAGAATGTATTGTATAATAATTCCCTTCTGAATGACTTTTTTGCATTACATTCCTGCTTAATTCTTGCACTTTAGTGTGGTTTAGCATAATGTCAGAATGGTTTGTATTCATCATCAACAGGCCTACCAACAATAACATCAACATGCCACAATAAAAACCCAAATTCTATAAACCTGTTTGACTTTCATATTTACCAAAGGCTTAATCTCATATTAACAACCCATGGGAATAAAGTCAGCATATAACCACCACACAGGCCTACGAAACTTAAGCTTTGATGAAACAGCGATTAAAATAAAATATAAATATAGCAAATGCTAACTGAATATAATGTAGTCCATGATTATGTACTGTAAATAGATGAGATAAAGTAACCACTGCACAAGCATTAGTGAAAAGTAAGAGATGATCTGGGACCAGGATTAGTCTCATCTCCTTACTGATTATTACAACTTTCCTTCTTTTTGTCAGTGAGAAACAACAACCTTCTGACATTGCTAAATCCCAGCCAGCACAAATTCAAATGTGTAAAATATGAATGTGTAAGGGTGTAAACTACAGTAATACAGGAGTGTACTACAGTACATACTGTATATAGCACAGTATCCTTTTGCTGCCACCTATTGGATGGTGTGAATTTATTCAGTGTGTATAGAGTTAAAATATATACAATAAAAGAAAAGTCTTTAATTAGATGTCAGATTATCACAGATGATATAAAACTTCAGTATATAATTTGTTATATAAGTATTTGGACAGTGACACAATTTGTATTTTGCCTCAGGGCACCGCTACAATGGGCCCAAAATGAACCAATCCATGTGTGATTAAAGCATAGAGGTTTGATTTAAGGAAATATTTAAAAAGCATAATGCATTAATTGTTTAGAAATTACGGACATTTATTTAAACACTCTTTTTTTCACTGGCTCTAAAGTAATTAGTCAGCTAACTGTTCAGCAGTTTAATAGAAAATTGTATCCTGGTTCTTAGTTATTTCTTGACAAATTAAGGAGATGAAAGTTCTGGTCGTGAGTCTAGCTGTTCATTGGAATTTAACTTAGTCCAAAGAGATACTGGTGCAAGTCAAAGAGGTCATCATTAGGCTGGAAAAAAAAAATAGTAATACAGACTTATAAGAGAGCGGTGGCATGGCACGTGGTACATGGGGAAGCCAACTTAAAAATCATATATTATCTTTTTTTCTTTATTCAATTCAATTCCATTTTATTTCTATAGCGCTTTTAACAATTTTCACTGTCGCACAGCAGCTTTACACAATCAAAATAATTATTTAAGTTTGTATGAAATGTGAATGTGTATGAATCAAAATGGTCAGATAGTTCCTGGTGAGCAAGCCGAGGGCAACAGTGACAAGAAAAAACTCCCTGAGATGGTAATAGGAAGAAACCTTGAGAGGAACCAGACTCAACAGGGAACCCATCCTCATCTGGGTGAAACAGAGAGCAGGAATTGATCTGCATTTATACAGTGTTTTAGGTGGCAGCCAGTTCAGCAAGTGTCCTCAAGTCGTCAGAGAAACAGCTGTCAACACCAGTCGTTTATAAAGCAAACAATCACCTCACCGTCAACAAACCTAAGTGATCAATAAGAGTGAGAAAGACAGCATCTAAACATACCAGTTCACCATAATACTCTACGACCATGAGTCCCCCAGATCTGCTCCTTTACCTAAGACAAATCTATTTATGAAAATAAGTTTATTAGTATGTGTGTATGCATGGTACTTTTTACATGAGCTGATTATTAGAGATCATTTATGCAATCAACGTGCATTCACATTTCTGCATTTTTATTCATGAAGAAGGTGATGTACTACTTTCATGAGAAATTTAATATAATACAGTAATTATATTTTAGACAACACAACTCTAGTGGTCTGTTCTTCACTTTTTTTTTTTTCATACAGAGACATATAATGCTTGGGGTTTATTGGGAAATGCTTGTCTTGGTTAACCCACAGCCTGTGCAGTATCACACTTTTCTTTTGCATTCGAAACAAATGTGTTTTTTGTTCCACATTTGGTTAAGGACACCCCTCATTTTTGTCTCCTGTGCAATCACTCAAATGATCACGCTCTGCCTCTGTA
This sequence comes from Clarias gariepinus, assembly GCF_024256425.1. Lineage (NCBI taxonomy): Eukaryota > Metazoa > Chordata > Actinopteri > Siluriformes > Clariidae > Clarias > Clarias gariepinus. The sequence continues at coordinate 5,787,352 of NC_071101.1, forward strand.
TCATGTACAAATGAGTTGAGACTGAGGTATACAATTCTGAAAAACTGCTAAAGTTAGTATTGGTTCTGATAAAGTCAGAAAACACAATGCATGTTGCGTATCAGGCCGGGTAGCTACAGACAGGTCAGAGTGCACATGCAGACCTTTGTCTACCACCGAAGGCACCTACTGTACTATGGGCATCTGAACATTTTATTTTACATCATATGGATGGTCATACCAGTATGCACAGTGTTCCGTGATGACAGTGGCCTCTTTCAGGATGATTATGCGCCCTGATACACTGCAAGCATTTTTTTTTTTTTTAATGCTTTATACTGGGGTTTCTTTTGAACTTAGCTCTTATTCTGCACATGTTTCACATTTAAAATCTTATACAGTGTAAGTTCTCATGTTTTTTAATAGCTAAGCCTAAAACCTGTGGTTAGTTGTTCCATTAAAGAAATTTTGGTTTTTACTATTAATGTCTCTGAATTCATAGAAATGGTGTGACCTTTATTTATATATTAAGCATGTAGGGAATGGAATAGCATGTGGTTTTTAACACCACCAGAAGTTCAGCATAGGTTTATTGTTTATTCATACAAACAGGTCTTCACTGCTATTGTGGTTTTTGCAGGGCGCGAGATACCTAAGCATTCTTATTCTGAAACCGTTTGGCTTTTGTACTAATGATTACCTCCATGTGTCTGTAAAGATATACAGCACTGCAGAAAGGTCACCTTACCAAGTTAAAAAACCTACAATGTATTTGGTTTAATTCATATGTATTAAACCAAATACATTCTAGACAATTTCACTTGCTAAGGTGATTTTTTTATATATATAAACCAGATAAATATGTAATGCATTTCATTTAAATTTATATTTAGTTTAACTTATTTCTATAATTAAAAATATTAGTATTTCATATAGTTTACTTTTCTAAGATACCTGTATAAATATGCAGTCAGTAAATAGAAATTGCATCATGTCATTCTTTTTGTTTTGCCACCTTGAGAACAGAGTGGATTTTCTGAATGTGATTGTTCCATCATAATTAAACTAAATATGTAGATCATTACAGCGAATAATCTCTCTTAGCTTATTATAATTAATACATCCTGATGTGTTGCACTTTAGATGTGTTGTGCTCTTTAAGAAAGGGGCCCGCCTCTCCCTGGTGGCCCTCGCTTGTGCTCGAGTTGTTGGTCATGTTGGCTGCTGGAGGTTATTAATAAATACATCATGTTCATGCTGTCTATATCGCTCAGGTTATTTTTATTAAACATATAACATGGTGTCAGAATACGGCACGAACTTTTCGCCTACGAGTAAATAGTTTTCGTAGTGAACAAACTACTCGTTAAACGTTTTTTTTTCTCATCCAAGCGTGTTGAGCACTGAGTGCCAATGGCGGATTGTTTTCGGAGACCCGAGCCGCTCTCTTTCGAAGGGAATGTTGCCGACAACTGGCGAATCTTTGAGCAGGAGTATGACATTTTCATCGCAGCGGCCCACCACAACAAGCCTGCCAAGACAAGGGCATATATCCTCCTCAATCTCGCAGGACCGGAGGCCATAGAACGAGAGCGTTCGTTTGTCTATGCAGCAGAGGTGCGCGCGCCAGGTGAAAATGGTGCTGTCATAACTCCCGCCGAAACAAGAGAGGATCCCGAATGCTTAAAAAGGAAATTTCGTGAAATTTGCAATCCACAGCAAAACAAAACAATGGAGAGGCACAAGTTCCACTCCAGAAACCAGAAACAAGGTGAGACCATTAAGTCATTTATCAGTGATCTCAGGATTAAAGCAAAAGCATGCCACTTTGGGGAGCTGACTGACGAGCTAATATGTGACAGGATAGTATGTGGTATCAAAAGTGAAGGCTTAAGGAAAGCGCTGTTAAGGGACAGCGACTTAACTCTTACAAAAGCCATCTCAATATGTCGCATTCATGAAATGACCGAGGAAAACAATAAAACTTTGGCGATGCCTCAAACACCCACTAATGTGGATGCAATATACCCAGTTTCCAGCAGGAGGCGCCAGCACACAAGGCAAAAGCCTAGAAATGAACAGAATGATTCACTCACCATTGCCAATTGCAAAAATTGTGGGAACAGTCATGTGGCAAAGAAAGAAAAATGCCCAGCGTTTGGACAGATTTGCCACAGTTGCAAGAAAATGAATCATTTTAAAAAATGTTGCAGAACACATTACCAACGTGCTTCAAAGAAAACAAACTACAAAAAGACAGTACATGAACTTGAAGTGGACAACCTTCCTGTTTATGATGACACTTTCTACGTCGATGGCATTGGACTTGACATGTGTGTTGATACTGTTAACCCTTCCATGGCCGAGCATGAAGAAGGATTCGTCACTTTGCACATAAACAGTACTCCAATCGAGGTGAAAGTTGACACTGGAGCGAAGTGTAACGTGATGTCACAAACGATCTTCAAGAAAGTTGCAAAAAATGAACAACCAATAAAGCAGGAAAGTACGCCTAATCTAGTGGCTTATGGTGGAGGCAAAATTGAGACGAAAGGATCAGTTACACTGCTGTGTAGCCTTGAAAGACAAAGCCACTCACTCCCTTTTTTCTTGGTGGATAAAGATGTCCAACCACTGTTAGGATTTCGTGCATGTTTAGACATGGGAATTGTCACAATGAGCCCACATGTTCATCTGGTCAATGTGGAGAACAACACCGAACAAATTCTTCAAGAATACAAAGATTTGTTCACTGATGAACTTGGGGAACTCCCAATCACTTACTCCATGACACTTGACCTAAGCGTGCAGCCTGTAGTTCGCCCTGCACATCGCATTCCACTGGCGATGCAGGACCGTGTCAAAACAGAACTGGACCGCATGCAGAGTTTGGGCGTCATAACACCAGTCTCCGAGCCAACAGACTGGGTCTCGTCCATGGTCGTGACACACAAAAAGGATGGACAAGAAATCAGACTATGCATAAACCCTAAAGATCTCAACACTGCCTTAAAGAGACCTCATCACCCAATGCGCAGTGTAGAAGAAGTAGCGTCCCAGATGTCGGGGGCAACTGTATTTTCAGTGTTGGATGCAAAGAGCTCTTTCTGGCAGATACGCCTTGACCGCAAATCTTCTATGATGACTACATTCAGCACTCCATTTGGGCGCTACAGGTTCCTGCGTATGCCGTTTGGCATAAACTCAGCAAGTGAAGTATTCCAGCACTCAATGGAGCAGCTGTTTTCAGGATACCCCTGTGCAATCATTGTTGATGATATCATCATCGGAGGCCGTAATCGTGCAGAACATGACATCAATCTGAAAAGAGTGCTGAATCGAGCACGGGAGGTAAAGCTTAAACTAAATTCCGCCAAATGTAAATTCCGCCTTGACCAGGTTAGCTATGTGGGTCATATATTCACTAGCGAAGGCTTAAAGGCAGATCCCTCAAAAACAAAAGCAATCTCTGAAATGCCGGCTCCTAGGGATGTTCCTACATTGCAGCGCTTTCTGGGAATGGTAAATTACCTGGGGAAATTCATACCAAACTTCAGTGATGTTGCTGCACCCTTAAGGAAGCTGACACACAGAGAAACTGCATGGTGCTGGTATCAGCAGCATCAACATGCATTTGACACCCTCAAAGCGTGTCTGACCACCCCACCTGTATTATCATACTATGATTTTAAAAAACCAGTCACATTAACCTGTGATGCCTCATGTTTTGGACTCGGTGCTGCATGTATGCAGGACGGCAGACCGGTTGCATATGCGTCCCGCACACTCACAGATACAGAAACGCGATATGCACAGATAGAAAAGGAGCTGCTGGCAGTTGTATTTGCCTGCACTAAGTTCAGGGATTATGTGTATGGGAAATCAACAGTTGTCGAGACAGACCACCAGCCTCTTGTGACAATTTTGAAGAAGCCTATTCACACAGCCCCTGCAAGTTTACAGAGAATGATGCTTAGATTACAGTGCTACGACATCACTCTGGTGTACAAGAAGGGTAAACACATGTATCTTGCAGATACCCTATTACGCGCTCCAAACACAGAAGTTCCTCCAAACACTGAAAATGACACATTCGAGGTCATGTCCGTCAGTTACATTTCCACTACTCGGCTGGAGGAACTCAGAAAGCAAACGGCTGAGGATGAGGTGCTACGGGTTCTCAGCTCGGTGATTCAACAAGGCTGGCCAAGCAAAGAACAGAGCCTGTGTCCCGCTGTGAATACGCCGTCCATACTTTCCCTATAGAGACGAACTAGCTATAGAGGATGGAATTGTTATGAAAGGCCACAAAACAGTAATTCCTCGTTCACTACAGAGAGAATATATCACAATAGCTCACAGAGGCCACCCTGGTCTGGATGCTACCAAGCACAGAGCAAGAAGTATAATCTTCTGGCCAACGATGACAGCTGATATCACCGCAGAAATCCTCACATGCTCAGTCTGTAACAGCACAAAGCCGCATCAACAGAAAGAACCACTGAAACTCTATCCAGTTCCAGACTTGCCCTGGTCTACCGTGGCAACAGATATCTTTGAATGCTGGGGCAAAACTACCTGGTGCTAGTAGACTCATTCTCCGGTTGGTATGAGATTGACCTTCTTCGTAACATGACATCGTCAGCTGTAATCACAAAATTAAAGAGACATTTCTTTGTGCATGGCACACCACACACACTCATTTCTGATAACGCTAGGCAGTATACAAGTCAACAGTTCAGAGACTTTGCCAAACAGTGGGACTTTACCCATGTCACCAGTAGCCCAAATTTCCCGCAGTCAAACGGCCTGGCAGAAAGAGCGGTCCGCAGTGCCAAACAGCCGATGGAGAAATCTCACAGGGATGGGACAGACGTGTTCCTCAATCTGTTAAATTTGAGAAACATTCCTCGTGACCCAACATTAGGTTCACCTGCACAACGGTTGTTGTCACGACAGACACGGTCAACCATTCCCATTAACTCAAAATTATTAGAACCAGCTCCTAAACACACCCAGAAAGTAACTGCACAACTCTTCCATAAGAGAATGACCCAAAAGAGACATTATGATGCCTCAAGTCGTCCACTACAACCATTGGCAGAGGGCCAAGTTGTCAGAATGCAAACCCCAAAAGGATACGACAGTCTCGGCGTGGTGAAGGAGGTAAACAAGGAACCTCGATCTTACACAATACAATGCAATGGGAGAACATACAGGAGGAACCGACGACACATCCTTCCTGTTGCAGAGCCCCCTCCATCAGGGCTCACGCCTGAGGACACTGACGTTCAAAATACCACTGCACGTACACCGAACTATGTTTCTGCTGCACCACACACATCACACATACACCTCCCACAGCCTGAATCCACACCTGCTGACTTGCCAAAACACACAATACAGTCACCTACCAAGGCCGGCAACACACCTTACAGAACACGTTCAGGTCGCATTTGCAGGCCTAACCCAAGATATGAACAGTGAACTTTACTAATGACCAAATAAGTGACACTTTGTTTATTTTCTTAAGTACCTGCTAAAGTAATGTTTATTATGGCTATTTCTATATTGCCAATACTATTATTTGTTAATGTGTTTTCTTAAAGCAGAGATAGTCTTTTGCGTATATAATGGTTCAGTTTCTCATTGTGACAGTTATATTGATTTATGAGAAGCCATTAACATTCCTGGTTGTCGATTAAGTTAATGTCATGCAGCAAATACGTTTATTGCCAAATGTTCTTCTTTCAGTTTTAGGAGGTTTCAGCTAAAGGAAGGGGATGTAGATCATTACAGCGAATAATCTCTCTTAGCTTATTATAATTAATACATCCTGATGTGTTGCACTTTAGATGTGTTGTGCTCTTTAAGAAAGGGGCCCGCCTCTCCCTGGTGGCCCTTGCTTGTGCTGGAGTTGTTGGTCATGTTGGCTGCTGGAGGTTATTAATAAATACGTCATGTTCATGCTGTCTATATCGCTCAGGTTATTTTTATTAAACATATAACAAAATATAAAACACACATTGGAAAAAAAAAACAGACTGATTTACAGGCAAAAGTACAGAACAAACCTCATAAGCCTGCACTAAACAATTAACCTCAGCAAAGTGGTTTGTCTCTTGCTGATTTTTTTTTCTTTTTTATATTTGTCACATTTAAATGATTGAGATCATCAAAAAAAAAATGTAACTACACAAAGGTAGCCCGAGTAAATATAAAATTCAGTTTTATATTAAATATATTTTATAAGTATTTAATCACACTTTTGGAAAGCTGAGTTTAATTTTAATTGCCACATCTAGGCCTAATTAAAGGAAGAACTGTTGAATCAAGATTTCATGTAAATAGAAACTGTTTAACAAAATTTAGCATGATAAAGGAAATTATATAACAATCTAAAGAAATTTAAGAACAGATGAGAAACAAAGTAGTTGACATGTATATGTCTGGAAAGGGTTACAAAGTCATTTCCAAGGTTTTGGGACTCCAGTGAACCACGGTGAGAACCATTATCCAGAAATGGAGAAAACTTGGAACAGTGGTGAACCTTTCCAGCAGTGATTGGCCTACCGTAATTACTCTAAGATCACAATGACAACTCATCCAGGAGCTCATAAAAAAAACCCAGAACAACATTCTAAGACCTGCATGCCTCACTTGCCTCAGTTATTGTTAGTGTTCATGATTTATCAAGAATAAAAAGACTGCATAAAAATTGCAGCATGCACCCTGTTACGTTAGGCATAAAAACTAACACAGAATTTCATTAAAAAAATAAATAAATCATACGGACACTAAAACATAGTGGTGGTAGTGTGATGGTGTGAATACCATTCCAGGATGACTTGCCATAATTGATGGAACCATGAATTCTGTGCTCTACCAGAAAATCCTGAAGGAAAATGTCGGGCCCTCAGTTTGTGACCTCAAGCACACTTGGGTTATGCAGTAGGATAATGATCTAAAACACACCAGCAATTTACTATTGTTGCCTCGAAGGGTGGCGCAACCAGTTATTAGGTCTAGGGGCACTTTTTTGCTTATTTGTTAAGTCATGTGACTCTTCTTGACCTCATGGACCATAGCAAGCCAGGCCGTCCTAGATGCTGTCCATGGTGTTTCCTTGGTAAGAATACTAAAATGGATTTGCATGTGTTTGGACTGTGGAAGGAATTAATCATGGGGAGAACATTCAAACTCCATGCTCACATACCTGACATGGAAATCGAACCCAGGACCTGGAGTTGCAAGTTCTACCCAGTAAGCCACCGAAGAGTGCTTACTGCTTTGTTAGCCAGGTAACATTTGGCAAAGTCAGTGGTTCTCAATGTATGCTTATCCTGTACTGGAGTAAAAGTTGCAATACCTTAGTTAAAAATATCATTCAAGTAAAAAGATTGATCTGTAATCACACTGTATGGTCACTGTCACACAATGTATAATGTAAATGTATATTTATTGCAGAGTGCAACCAGGGACTCCAGCAGGACTAACTATGACAGCATAACTAAAAGGGAGAGCCAGAAGGAAACACAGACATGAGGGCTTCCTGAGATGTAAAGCAAACAATCACCTCACCGTCAGCAAACCTGAGTGATCAATGAGAGTGAGGAAGACAGCATCCAAACATAACAGTTCACCATAATACTCTACGTCCATGAGTCCCCCAGATCTGCTCCTTTACCTATGGCAAATCTATTTATAAAAATGCTTAATTAAATAAATAGGTTTTTAGCCTGGACTTAAACACTGAGACTGTGTCTGAGTCCCGAACACTATTTGGAAGACTATTCCATAACTTTGTGGCTTTGTAAGAAAAAGCTCTGCCCCCAGCTGTAGTTTTAATAATACGCGTTACTGACAAGCAGCCTGCATCCTTTGATCGAAGTAGGCGTGGCGGATCATAACACACTAGCAGTTCACTCAGATCCTGCGGCGCGAGACCATTTAATGCTTTATATGTCAAGAGTAGTGTTTTAAAATCAATGCGAAATTTTACAAGGAACCAATGCAGTGTGGATAAGATAGGTGTGATGTGCTCATATCTTCTTTTAAACACATTTATGTACAATTTGTTTTCAATACTCAATACTTATATATATATATATATATATATATATATATATATATATATATATATATATATATATATATATATATATAGTAATGGAAAGTGTTGTATGTATAGCAACTCTGAAAGTGCTGCTAAATTCTCAGAAGTTGGCCTTTTTTTCTCCAGTTATTTGTCTGCTTCCTGTTTAAGCTGTCTGTGGTTTTGCACACGATCAACAGACTCGCTGGTGAAAGGTTTCTTCACTGCTGTGGTTTCAATGTCTTGGACACACAAGCATGGAAATACTGAATGATTTTGTAGATAATTATACAAACATGATAAACATATTTAATACACAAAATATATAATATGGTGCTAAGCAGTACTGTCTATGTAGACAGTATATAGACATATCGTATATAATTTGTCATTTTTGGTATGTACAGTATTGTGGGTGCAAATTAGCCATTGAGCTATCATGGGACATTTAAATCAACGTTATCTACATCAGTGTTGAATAATGCACACTGTGTATAAACCTTTCCCCATCCCCACTCAGTATTCCAGCATAATGTATCTTCATTATATACAATGATCAAATGCCTCAGGTTTGCTTTAATATTTAATTTCAGCTAAAATTAATATAAATATATTTACACAGTGGTGTATGTGGTGTAAAGTGATCTAGATCTGATCTCAAATTTCAGTGTTTATTTCCATTATCATCATGTTAACTCCAATTTCATAAAAATAACCAATTTACTGACAGTTTCTTTAACTCAAGTCATCATTTGTAGTAACATAAATAATCAGTATTTAAAATGACCCAGTCATGGACAAAAAGGTGGACTTAATGATTATTTTTAATTGTTAATGTCCATGGTGTCAAAGGCTCATTGATCACTTCTGCAGAACAGGATGTAGGGGCTTGTGGCTGCAAGGTGCTAAACAGGAACGTTAGAAAGTGAAGACTATTTGTTTAACCAAGTCTCTGAAAAATAGCACGTTCACATGATAAATGGCTGAGTTCCTGCGTTTCTCTTCTCTACAGCTGCTGCTCGGTATCTCTACATACATTACTACTTACATTGATAGAACCTTTTTCTATTTTTTATCAGCTACAACAAAGTTTGAATAGTTTTTAAGACTATGCACGCTATTATTTGAGTCACAGAGATTGTAGGAAGTTTAAAAATGTATTGCAAAATTTAAGGTTAAACAAGGTATTACACTTTTATAAAGTAATATTGGACAAAGTAAAGTGATCAATCAGGCTGTATAAGTTGAATGTGGAGTAGTACTTGTTATATTTGCATACATAATTTGCATACATTGTGTACATCTTGCTCTTTCTCAGGTTTCTTTACACCGAGTCTCCTTCAGATCATTTCAGCTGATTATAAATCTGTCCATCCTGAAGAGAACATCACACTGCACTGTACCATCACTAATTATTCTGAGATATTTTGGTATCGACTGAGATCTGAGGAACTGGAACAACTCATCTCAGCTGAAAGAACAAAACTGGACAAACACTTTTATGTAGATTATAATGTAGACGAGAGTCACTTTGATGTAACAGAAAGTAACAGTTCAGTCAGTTTAGTGATTATTGGAGTTAGAGAAACAGATTAGGGGTTTTATTACTGTGGAGGTCGAAATGACACGACACACACTCAGTTTGGGAAACACATCAGACTTAATGTTACAGGTGAGTGACAATACTTTACTGATACCGATATTGGTCAGTATTTTTGTGCTGTAATGTATTTAAACAATGTTTACGCTAAATGTATTTTATTGTTATAGGTAAAGAATTTTCTGAAAGACTCAGCTTTTCTTTTAAGCCTTAAAATAAATATGGTGATAGTTAGAGCTTTGTATCATTAATGAACATACTATATTTTATATTGATCCAAAACCTCATAATGCTTAAATTCACACAAATTTACTTACCGTAGATAAGGACAGATCTCATCTAAAAGCAAGGTTATACATTTTCAAAGTGTGCATCTTTGTTAAGGTGTTTTCGTTTTTGTTATTTATATCAACCTTTATGTGGTAGAAGTGTGTAGTTCTATTCTCTTCAAAGTGACATATTTGATTTTTTTGTTTTATATATTAAAGCCTTTATTTTTCAACTTAAAATGTTAACCAATTTTAAAGTAAATGTTTAGAACATACCTTGCTATAGCGAACTTAGCAAATAACTAACTAAAAAATAAATAAATTTCATAGAGCAAAAATGCATTTTATAGCTTTTTTATTTCACAAAACAAAATAAGCTTTACATTATACTGATATGCAGTGCCGTGAAAAACTATTTGTCCCCTTCCTGATTTTTTTTGCATATTTGTTACACTTACTGTTAATGATTGAAAGCATCAAACTGAGTTAAAAGCTGAGTTAGATTATTGAGAGGTCTGTTGAATTAAGAAATCACTTAAATAGAACCTATCTGAAAAAGTGAAGCATGCTAAAAGATCTAATAAAGCAAAACAATCTAAAGAAGTTCAAGATCAGATTATAAACAAAGCAATTGACATGTATCAGTATGGAAAGCCATTGCTGACCAAAAAGACCACAAAGGCTTGTCACATTTGCAAAAAACATTTTGATGCCAAAAAAATATACATTTTCACGCCACTGTATGTTTGTTACTCTGTTTTAAGCGGATAACTTTACAAAGTATTCTGATGCTGAGGAGCCTGCGGGTCCTGGATTATACTGCATTACAGACCTCATCATATACTGCGTGTGTGCAGTTTCTGTCCTTATAAACATCATCGTCATGTGTACGCTCTGCTACAAAGTACAGCGTAAGTAATTTATTTATATCATGAATAGTTGGACACTGACCTAAATACCGCTGTAGGGGAAAAAATATAAAGTACAGTACTTTTCCATGAACTATAGAAGAATATTAATTAACATGGACAAAAAAAAACAGCATAACCTTCGGGAGGGGAAACGCCAAAAGAAAGTACAATGAACAAAACTAACTACCGATCGCAAATACTAACCTAGAAAGAAATTATAAATAAAAGGATACAAAATCTTCCCTCCCTACTAACAAAAAAACAGGAGAAAAACGAACATAACAAACAGGCACCCACCTCCCAGCCGTAGTCCACTTAACAAGGATTAGGAAGTAAGGTGACAAAACATAACACTACCAACACAACTCAGTTATACTTAATTCCCAAAATAACAACAAATGTCTTGCTTAGCGATCCTTTCGCAATCACTCAACATAATCGAAAGAACACATCAAATGCAAAAAGGGAAACCAGGAGAGCGGGGAAGCCGAAGAATCCTCCATCACAGCGGCTTAAATACTGCGCCATCACGCCGGTCGCCAAACGAATCCGTCCTCATGAGCCACTCCACCTGTAAGCAATTAGAGGTAGAACAACACTACACATAAGCTACACCGTATCCAAGCAACAACTTACAACCACTTGTAACACCTCCACACCAAAAAGATACAAACAAAAAGTTTGTATCTAACCACAACTTAAGCTTCAGCATCATGGACCCTGGACAAGGCATCTGCAACCACATTCTGAGAGCCTTTCTTATGCCGGATATCCAAAATAAACTCTTGAATTATTAGCGACCAACGCATTAAACGAGTATTCAAGTTACGCATCCTGGCCAAAAAAACAAGAGGATTATGATCTGTATACACGACAATTGGAAAGGAACTTCCACCTAGATACACCTCGAAATGTTGCAACGCTAAAAGTAAGGCGAGGGCCTCCTTTTCAATTGTACTATATCTGCGCTGACACGGTGTAAGTTTCTTTGAGAAATAACAAACTGGGTGTTCAATTTCCAACTCGCTTTCTTGAATGAGAATGGCACCAACCCCAGTAGCAGAAGCATCCACTTCTAACTTGAAGGGACGTCCAAAATCCGGCGCTAAAAGGATAGGGGCATTACACAATAAATCTTTAGCTGCTCGGAAAGCTTGCTCACAAGCTGAAGACCACACAAAGACCCTAACTGTGCTGAGAAGATCGGTTAGTGGTGACACAACACTGGCAAAGTTACGACAGAATCCTCTATAGTATCCTGTCATACCTAGGAATCTACGTAGTTCCCTTTTATTTTTCGGTACCGGAAATTCCAAAATAGCTTCAATCTTTGCGTCAACTGGACATACATGACCCTGACCTACCTTTTTCCCCAAGTACACCACTGTGGCCTTGGCGAACTCGCATTTAGCCAAATTTAAGGTCAGAGAAGCATTAACAAGACGTGCAAACACCTCACGTAAAGAACACACATGTTCTTCCCAGCTAGAAGAATATATTACAATATCGTCCAAATAGGCCTCACATTTCTCAACTCCACTTAGTACAATACGCATTAATCTCTGGAATGTTGATGGCGCATTACGCATTCCAAAGGCCATAACTGAGTACTGCATAAAATCGTCCGGGGTTACAAAAGCGGAAATCTCTGAGGCCCGAGATGTAAGGGGTACTTGCCAGTACCCCTTTAGAAGGTCTAATTTCGTTACAAACTTTGCAGGACCAACACGGTCAATGCAGTCTTCCATAGGAGGGAGTGGAAAGGAATCAGGTTTAGTTACTGCAATGACTTTACTAGTTCCGAAGGCTGATTCATCGGTTCGCTTTTGCACTGACTATCGTAAACACGGTGAGCTCCACGCACTCTGACTGGGACTTGCAAAATTATTTCGATGCAAATAATCGACCTCTGCTTTCATCAACTCACGTTTCCTGGGATTAAGCCGGTAGGGATGCTGTTTTATAGGGTTTGCATAACCTACATCGATATCATGTTGCAGTACCATAGTCTGTGATGGAATGTCACAAAAGAGCGAAGGAGAATTTTCAATCAACTCAAAAATATCTCTCTTCTGAGTCGGAGTTAAATGATTTAAGTGAAGGTCTAAATCATTCAATATTAGGGAGTTCACTAACCGCTCAGTAGGCACAGAAAACTCCTGTTCAACAACATCATCTGCTGTAGATAATGATGCAACAACAGCACTTGGCTTAACAGTAAGCGCAGTTGGTGTCGAATTCCCCTTCACATAAGGCTTTAACATGTTAACATGAACCATTCGAGACTTCCTCCGGCGATCAGGCGTACAAATCAAATAATTTGTATCAGACAACTTCTTGGTCACAGTGTAAGGACCTGAAAATCTTTGTTGCAATGCAGAACCTGGCATAGCCAGTAACACCAAAACTGAATCACCCGGCTGAAACGAACGAGCGACACTTTTACGGTCATAATACTCCTTTATCTCTGCCTGTGAATCAGCTAAATTTTTCTTCGCTCTTTCACATACCTTGCGAAGCCGTCCACGAATGGAAGAAACATAATCGGCCACTGGTACAAGCGACATGTTATCAGCAACCAATTGTTCGCTTAATAACTTTAAAGGGCCACGAACCACATGTCCAAAGACAAGCTCTGCTGGACTGTAACCTAAAGATTCTTGAATGGTCTCTCTTATCGCAAACAAAAGCAAAGGAAGATCATCCGCCCAATCTTTACCAGATTCCACACAGTGAGCATGCATCATTGATTTGAGAGTCTGATGGAATCTCTCTAGCGCCCCCTGTGATTGTGGATGATATGCACTTGACACAGCATGATTCACAGAAATTCCATTCAACACTTGTTCAAATAATTTAGATTTAAAATTTGTTCCTTGATCCGTCTGAATCACACGGGGTAAACCGAACGTTGAACAAAATTTAATCAACTCTTTCACAATGGTTTTTGCTTTAAGATTACGTAATGGTATTGCCTCAGGGAAACGCGTTGCTGCACACATCAACGTCAAAATATACTGGTAACCAGCTTTTGACTTTGGCAATGGGCCAACACAGTCTAAAATGAGTCGCTCAAATGGCTCTCCCATCACTGGAATAGGCTGCAAAGGAGCCGGCCGAATGATTTGATTAGGTTTACCAGCAAGTTGACAAGTGTGACACGAACGACAATGCTTTGCTACAGCAGATCTTAAACCAGGCCAATAAAAGTACTTGGCAACTCGCATGAATGTTTTAGTACTACCTAAATGACCAGATAACGGATGATCATGAGCAAGTTTAAGAACTGCTGCTCGATAACCAAAAGGTAACACAATCTGATACTCTGGACTTAAACCAGCTTCTTTAGCCTTCTGAGACAGCCACTTACGCATCAGTACGCCTCTGTCCCAAAAGTATTGTACGCCACAAACATTATCTCCTTCCACCGTACCTTCCGCAGCCTCACGACAGTGGGTCAAGGAAGAATCCAACCGTTGGGCTCTACCAAGTTGGTCTCGCCCCATTGTCAATGAAGGTTCTCGATCAGCATTTTCACTAGCCGTTTCAGGCTGTACAGACAATGTCAATTCAATGGGAGAATCTGCAGAAGCAAGAAAGGTATCAGATAAATACCATACCTAACTGCCATCTCTCCTCTTCTTCTCTTTCTCCCCCTCTTTCTTTTTCCTCTCTCCTCCTGTCCCCCCCTTTCACTCTTTCTCTCTCTCTCTGTCGAGCTACACATGTCGTTCCTGAGCTGCCAGTGATCCAGACTCCCTCTGCCCTCCGGACCTGTCTGACCCATCCTGGTGCCCCGCTTCTGGCTGAAGATCTCGTCACATGGATGCCCCGTGTGTCTCTCTGGGATGCGTCTGGTGTCTGGGAATGATTCTCTCTACCTAGAAAATGGTTCTGGCCTTGACTGGTGTTGGCAACTGTTTCTCTGGGGACTTGACAGTTCGATAGTTCATGACTGGAACTTCTTACAAGTCTACCTGGGTCTTCAATAACTACCTGGACTCCATATTAACATCAATTAACATCAGCTATTATAGCTGAACTGCCTCCCACCCTACACACTGTATAAATGCAGATCATTTACTGCTTTTTGTTTCACCCAAATGAGGATGGGTTCCCTGTTGAGTCTGGTTCCTCTCAAGGTTTCTTCCTCTTACCATCTCAGGGAGTTTTTCCTTGCCACTGTCGCCCTCGGCTTGCTCACCAGGGACAAACTGACCATTTTGATTCATACAAATTCACATTTTATACAAACCTAAATAATTCTTTTGACTATGTAAAGCTGCTTTGCGGCAATGAAAATTGCTAAAAGCGCTATACAAATAAAATTGAATTGAATTGAATTGAATAAATCAATGATATCCTCATTTTTGCGTGCTTGAGCACGAGTAACTGCACATGCTGAAAATGTCAAAGGGAATTGACTGTCAAGCTTTGGATCACAAACAGGACTCTGTGCTACAATCGGGTGAGGAAATACCTTGCCACCAGCCAGGTCATTTCCCAAAATTAAACTCACACCCTCTACAGGCAGTCTTGAACGTACTCCCACTTTCACAGGACCTGAAACTAAATCAGATGTCAAAAACACAGTATGAAGGGGAACTCTTACGCAGCTCAACTCAATCCCACGAACCAAAACATCAGTTCCAGTATAAGTCTCCTTTGAAAAAGATAGCACATTTTCAAGGATAAATGATTGTGCTGAACCTGTGTCTCTTAAGATGGAAATGGATTTCACTGTAGAATCAGGAGAAATTGAGACACCACCTTTGAAAACAAAAGGAGTAAAGTCAGACACATCTGAACAACATTGGTTCTTAACAAGATCCACTGGTTCACAAACAACATTGCCCACACTCTTCGGTTTTGCATTTTTTTTCTTCTTCCAAGCTTTACAGTCAGCAATTAAATGACCAGGATCTAAACAATAAAAACAAACCCTTTTGTTGTCAGAACTCTTATTCTGCTCCTTACCTTGCTCTACAAATCGTGCCATTGGTTTCATTGAACGAGTAATCGAGTAAGGTTTTTCAGTATTCAAAAACACTGATGTACCACAATTCGGACCAGCAGCAGAAGAAAATGTAGTCTTATGAGTAAGCATATATTCATCTGCTAACACTGCAGCCGCTGAAAGTGAATTCACCTTTTGTTCGTTAAGGTAAATCACTAAACTTTCCAGTAAGCAGTTCTTGAAGTCCTCTAACAGAATCAGATCTTGTAACTGATCAAACGTAGTGGTTTTAGATGCTGCACACCACTTTTCCAACAAAACTTTCTTGTCACGTGCGAATCCCACAAATGTTTGCTTCGCTGATTTAGTATAACTACGAAACTTCTGTCTATATGCTTCAGGAACAAGTTCATACACCCGCAACACCGCAGCTTTTACCAAATCATAATTGAGAGACTCTTCGATGGGTAGCGCAGAACATACCTCCTGTGCTTTACCTACTAAACTGCACTGTAGCATTAATGCCCACATATCCCTCGGCCAATTCAATTTGGCCGCAATACGTTCAAACGCAATAAAATATGCGTCAACCTCCGATTCACGAAACGGAGGCACGAGCTTAATATGCTTACTAGGATCAAATGGAATTACAGCGGCAGGCATACTAATAACATTTTCTGTTGATTGATCAGTTGTAGGCACATTTACATGCACAGGAGTTACAACAGATGGAATTACAGTTCGCTCATGCGTTCTCTCTCTCTCTCTTTTTCTTTATGAACCATCTCAAGTTCGCGTAAATGTAACATATGATTATCATGCTCTTGTCGCTTGATTTGTAACTCTATCTCCTTCAACTTAAACAGAAGTAAAGGGTCTGGTTTAGATGATGGTAATTCAGCCGTTTCTAAACCTTCACTCTTTTCCATTTCACTATCTATATCACTTTCTACCGGCAACAAACCTTGTTCAACAAGTTTAGTGTACACTTCAGCTTTAATCACTTTTTTGGCTGCAGAAGTTGATATGGAAACATTCAAAATTTCAGCAATTTGCACAAGATCCTTTTTACGAAATGTATTAAATTGCTGTATACTAGGTTTAGAAATAAACGCTCCGATATCTACCTCCATAATTGAGTGCTTTACGTCACTAGATTAATACAAATGAATTATTGCTTACAAAAAAAAAGCAAACAATGGTATCCTTTAGACATCTGTTAATAAAACTCGTTTAAAAATAAACGAGAAAACAGCGAGACAGGCGGACAACCCCCGACTTGTTAAACCAAAACAAACATAAAAAGAAATACCGGAAAAAACATCCCGGACAAGCCCCCATTTGTTACGAATAAAATTAAACCCCTATTTAAAGAGAAATAAATTAACCGTAACAAGTAAACAGGGATCCTCTTTAGAAGATCCCTGGGGTCCCCGCTCTCACTCCCCAAAAGCTTCACGACCACAAAACACAGTTAGAATGCAAGAAAGTAAATTTATTAATTAACATGGACAAAAAAAAACAGCATAACCTTCGGGAGGGGAAACGCCAAAAGAAAGTACAATGAACAAAACTAACTACCGATCGCAAATACTAACCTAGAAAGAAATTATAAATAAAAGGATACAAAATCTTCCCTCCCTACTAACAAAAAAACAGGAGAAAAACGAACATAACAAACAGGCACCCACCTCCCAGCCGTAGTCCACTTAACAAGGATCAGGAAGTAAGGTGACAAAACATAACACTACCAACACAACTCAGTTATACTTAATTCCCAAAAATAACAACAAATGTCTTGCTTAGCGATCCTTTCGCAATCACTCAACATAATCGAAAGAACACATCAAATGCAAAAAGGGAAACCAGGAGAGCGGGGAAGCCGAAGAATCCTCCATCACAGCGGCTTAAATACTGCGCCATCACGCCGGTCGCCAAACGAATCCGTCCTCATGAGCCACTCCACCTGTAAGCAATTAGAGGTAGAACAACACTACACACAAGCTACACCGTATCCAAGCAACAACTTACAACCACTTGTAACATTATGCTAATTTCTTCGGCAAACCTAAATAGCTGCAAAATTCTAATAATTCTGATATGTGGAAGTATTTTAACTTCTCTTTTAACTTATCATTTAGATGCATTGCAAACTTTTACTAGAAAACATTTTACTTGGAAAAAACAAGCATTTTATTAACCTCATGTACATTCATTTAATAATAATAATAAAAAAAAACTTCAATATGTTTTATAGATTTCATAGATTTCTTTTTCTTTTTTTTCGTCTTTAGTGACATCAGCGTCATCATATAGTGGCTACAGTACCACCGTAGACTCTCCTGAAAAGGTACACTTCCAATATACATGTAGTTGCCAACACATTAACTATGCAAAATAAAATAGAAAATGCAAAATGAATGTTTTTTTATTTTTTTTTATTTCCATGCTATATTTTTTTCATATTAGAGGTTATAATTAGGGTGTAATGATGCCCTCCAACATAACGCATCTCAATGCAAGATTCTTTAAATGGGCATCCTGGGACTGTGCAACATATACACAGGTCATATAATGTCCTTCTACTGTGGTCAATCTGTGAAATCTGCACTTGTGAAGTAAAATAGCTCTGGATTGATTGTTACACCACTCATAAGTGAACAAGTGAACAGTCAGTTCTTGAAGCTGATGTGTTAGAAGAAGGCAAAATGCATAAGGATCTTAGTGACTCTGACTATAGCCAATGCCTTCGGGAGTCCATGCCTTGATGGATCAGGACTGTTTCGGTGGCATGTTAAGACCTACACAATATTAGGCTTGTGGTTTTAATGTTAAGGCTGATCAGTGTAAAATGGTTAAAATAAGCACTTCAGGAGATTTCAAACACCAAAAGTCATGGGTAATATTGGTTGACTTTGGACCTCTGTTTCTACTACATAGAAGCTGAACCTGTTGCAGCTGCTCTATGTTTAAAAAGAGGTCAAGAGCTGTAGTCCAGGAATTCGTTCCCAAGCTTAGAACGATGGCATGCTCACAGACAAAAATCAACTGTTCCTGGGGCCAAGTGTGCTCCCCTCAGTGAGAAAACGCCCTTGAAGAACCTACATAGTCTAGTGTCAAAAGGACAATCAAACTTAAAAAGCCAGTGGCCAGACAACATGCCTCTAATACGTATCATGTAATACTGTATTCCTGTGTGTGTAAGGTTTGCAATTATAGGAAATAATTCAACTGATAATCTAGTGAGATTTAAAGGTGTTAACTACCACCTCAAAACTATTTTCATAGTATGTTCCCTATAGAGTTTTTACAGCATTTGCCAAATATTAAACATAAGAGTATATGTATTAGTATTTTTATTAGTCTATGTTTTGTAACACCTGCAAAACAACTTTTTGCAACAACTGTTGCTTTAAAGTGTGGAAAGAAATAAACGAAAGACCAGAGAGCTAAAAGTGTGTACAACCTATAAAAATAATGTATATTTTAAAATAATGTGACAAATCTTTGTGACACTTTGGTGAATATTTTCTTATATTGAATTTAATAATAATAATAATAATAATAATAATAATCAATTTTATTTGATTTATTTTCAGACAAGTACTTGAATGATTAGTTAGCAGAAACACACTTGGTGTAGCTTACAGAAGATCAATGCTGAGATCATGTTACTGTTAAAGCATATGAAAAATCTTCACACATTTCAATCCGCAGGGAGCTGAAGTGCAGCCAGCTGATATGACCAGTGTGACGTACACAAGATTCTCCTGATGGCAGTGTCGGACTGGCCGTCTTGAACACCGGGCCACTGGCCAATGTGGGCTGGCAGAGTCAGTACACAAATGTATATTTTGGAGCTCTGGCAGGGGGAAAAACTCAACTTACTAATTAAACGCATTGGTATCATTTTTATTTGTTTGACAAACTTAGAATTAGTTTATTCAATGAATATAAAACTTATGGGAGCATGGTGCATTTAGCAAAAAGAGGCCAAAGTGCACCTACGGAAATGGATCACATTTATAGTCGAGAAAAAAACTATGAGACGCTTCTCACCTTAACCCAACCAAATATTTTCAAAAAAAGGTAAAACCGGACAACACTGACATCTCCAATGTAGCCCTGCTGCTGGCGATTAACTCATTACAACAAGATTTGGCTCTCCAGATAGAAAGTTGGAAGATATTACAGACAAAATTAGACAAATTAGCATCATAATTGCAACCATCTTCAAATCGGTGACGTTCAATGCTACAGATATTAAGGAGTGTAAGGATAAATATGCTGTTTTGGAAAAACAAACAGCACCTCTGTTAAGATCCAGTTACAAGGAATTACAGTTGAAAACAAGCGTAGATGGAATCTGCGCATTAAAGGATTAAAAGAGCCTAAAATGAGAACACACTTAACGAGGTGGTTGAATATTTGGCACAGAAGCTGGAAGATGTTGTTGACTCGGTCTACCGGGTGGAGAAAAAGGAAAGCTGAAGACACAGCCAAACAAATCATTGTTCAGTTTGCCATGCAAAGATACAGAGACGAATTTTGGAGGATCAGAGCAGAGCTTGATTCTGCTGTTATGTTTGTCATTGGATAAATCACCCGGCCCAGACGGTTTATATATAAAGAGAGAGAGAGAGAGAGAGAGAGAGAGAGAGAGAGAAAGAGAGAAAGAAAGAGTGGCTTGCAAAAGTATTCGGCCACCTTGAACTTCTCCACATTTTGTCACATTACAGCCACAAACATGAATCAATTTCATTGAAATTTACATGAAAGACCAATACAAAGTGGTGTACACGTGACAAGTGGAACGAAAATCATACATGATTCCAAATATTTTTTTACAAATAAATAACTGAAAAGTGGGGTGTGTGTAATTATTCAGCCCAGTTTGGTCTCATCTGACCAGAGCACCTTCTTCCACATTTTTGCTGTGTCCCACACATGGCTTGTGGCAAACTGCAAACAGGACGACTTATGGTTTTCTGTTTACAATGGCTTTCTTCTTGCCAATCTTCCATAAAGGCCAACTTTGTGCAGTGCACGACTAATAGTATGCACTATAGACTAATAGATTCCCCCACCTGAGCTGTAGATCTCTGCAGCTCATCCAGAGTCACCATGGGCCTCTTGGCAGCATTTCTGATCAGCGCTCTCCTTGTTCGGCCTGTGAGTTCAGGTGGACGACCTTGTCTTGGTAGGTTTACAGTTGTGCCATACTCCTTCCATTTCCATATGATCGCTTGAACAGTGCTCCGTGGGATGTTCAAGGCTTTGGAAATCTTTTTGTAGCCCAAGCCTGCTTTAAATTTCTCAATAACTGTATCCCTGACCTGTCTGGTGTGTTCTTTGGACCTCATGGTGTTGTTGCTCCCAATATTCTCTTAGACAACCTCTGAGGCCGTCACAAAACAGCTGTATTTGTACTGACATTAGATTACACACAGGTGCAATCTATTTAGTCATTAGCACTCTTCAGGCAATGTCTATGGGCAGCTGACTGCACTCAGACCAAAGGGGGCTGAATAATTACGCACACGACCACTTTGCAGTTATTTATTTGTAAAAAATGTTTGGAATCATTTTCGTTCCACTTCTCACGTGTACACCACTTTGTATTGGTCTTTCACATGGAATTCCAATGAAATTAATTTATGTAATGTGACAAAATGTGGAAAGGTTCAAGGGGGCCGAATACTTTTGCAAGCCACTGTATATATAAAATAAACCCAGTTTGAGTCTTCCCAATATTTTTTATGAATGTGATTTTAAGCGATTATATATATATCTCACTTAAAATAATGTTGTATGCAACATCTCATCAGCTTACTGACTAATCATAATTTTCTGACCAAACACATAAAATTTTTGAATAAATAATATTAATATTTTTGATAAATGTGATTTTGAAGCAATTAATCTATCTATCTATCTATCTATCTATCTATCTATCTATATATATATATATATATATATATATATATATAATCGCTTACAATCACATTTATCAAAAATATTGGGGAGACTCAAACTGGGTTTATCAGAGGTCGATCTATATGATGGGGCTATTTTATTTTTAGATTTTAATGTGTTAGAGCACTCCTTTATTTGTAAATGTTCGCAAATGTACAGTATGGGTTTGGTGAGAATTTTTGTAAAGTTATTCAGCTATTCTACACAAATACTAATAGCTCAGTTGCCAACAGGTACTTCACCAGATGTGATAGTAAAAGAGGAGTTAAACAAGGCTGCCCCATCTCACCTTCACTATTTATTTTGGATATCAAGATGTTGGCCCTCCTTATCAAAAATTCTAAAATTTTATGTGTTTAGTCAGGAAATTGTGATTAGTCAGTTAGCTGACAATACAACATTATTAAAAAAAAAAAAAGAAAAGAAAAAAAGAAATTGATCAGATCCCTAAAAAATTTTTTTAAATGATAAACTTAAATGATAAAATACATGATTATGAAAATTGTGGATTACAGTCCTTTGACTTTTCCTGTATAAATTAAAAATTAAATGGCTAAAATATTTTGTAACTAATGAAAATAACTTTTGGTTTTCTGTCCCTATAGGTTTATTTAATTAAATTCAATTTTATTTGTATAGCGCTTTTAACAATTGTCACTGTCGTTAAGCAGCTTTACACAATCAAAAAAAATATTTAAGTTTGTATGGAATGTAAATGTGTATGAATCAAAATGGTCCGATAGTCCCTGATGAACAAGCTGAGGGCAAAGGTGGCAAGGAAAAACTCCCTGAGATGGTAATAGGAAGAAACCTTGAGAGGAACCAGACTCAACAGGGAACCCATCCTCATCTGGGTGATAACAGAGAGCAGGAATTGATTTGCAATTATACTGTGTGTAGGGTGGCAGGCAGTTCAGCATAACAGTTGAAGTTAATTGATGTTAATATGGAGTCCAGGTAGTTATTGGAGTCTCAGGTAGACTTGTAGGATTTTTAAAAAATGGGTGGAATTGATTTTCTATTAAGATGTGATCTCAATGTTTCTAGACTACCAATCAAATTATCTTCATTTCACCAACAGGTTTTGCTACATTGGAAATTATTATATAATCATAACTTCACCCCACACCAAATATGGAACAATAGATTTATTCTATTTAGATATAAATATCTGTGCATTCTTGATTGGGTTGAAAAAGATGTTTGGGCAAATCATCATTTAGTGAATGAGGATGGGAGCTTGTGTTCATTTAATGGTTTAAGTGTGAAATAAAACTTTTCTGTGAACATAAACAATTTGAATGTATATTAAAAGCTATTCCAAAAAAATTTATAAACCTTGTACAAAACAGCGTTACTAACATTTCAGATGGATCATGTGATCTCCATCTTCTTTTTTGATGGTAATAACCTCAAAGCAACGATTCCCAACAAAATCATCTGCTCTTGTTTTAATATATCCGACATTGTTATATTATAGCAATATTTTACAACTTATACTACTCACAATAAGTTAGGGATATTGTGAGAGACTTAGTGGATGTCATACATACGGTGTTTGTTTCATGTCAGTCATTTTTGGGATAGGAAGGCAATTGTATTGGGGTGATAGACACACCTCATTTTTGTTTTTATAATGGTTTCATTGTTTACAGGTGTGCCTTGTATTTGGGCCAATCCCAAAAGACAACCTTTTTAAATGTGGCATCAATTTCAACATTCTGTGGGTATAAAAAGCTGGTATTGTCAGTAAGTCATTCCATGTTCATAATTTAAACAGCTATGAACACACGACGCTACTTAATGGACAAGCAGCGCCAACTGGCCATGGTGCGCCTTCAAGTCGGTGGCAGGCAGTCAGATGTTGTTCGTGATCTTGGTGTGTCTTAAAGTGTCATCAACAGACTTGCTTTAATACACAGAACTACTGGCAGAGTTCATGACAGATCCAGAAGTGGAACCCCACGAGTGACAGACCACAACGATGACCAGTACCTACGTACTTATGCAACTGCCACACAGCTGCAGGCCCGTTTATGAGATGCAAGGGGTACTAGGGTTTCCAGACAAACCATTCGCAACCGACTCCACCTCTTTTGGCTTGAATACCAGACTACCGTTGCAGGTGACTCTACTGACACCAAGACAACGCCGTGAACGTTTGCAGTCGACACAAGACCATGTGACCTGGACAATGCAGCAGTGGTCTACTGTCCTGTTCACTGATGAGTCTTGAGTCACCTTGCACAGGAGAAGGCAAGGTGAGTGATACACTGAGGTCAACATGGTCCCCAGGGTTTGCTTGGTGGAGGAGGTGCAACAGTCTGGGCAGGCATCACCAGTCAGCGCAAAACAGATTTAGTTATTGTACATGGCTCAGTCACTGCACGTTCTTACCTCAGAGACATCATAGAACCCATCATTATCCCCCAATTCCACTAGCACACCCCC
The DNA here is from genome assembly GCF_024256425.1 of Clarias gariepinus. Lineage (NCBI taxonomy): Eukaryota > Metazoa > Chordata > Actinopteri > Siluriformes > Clariidae > Clarias > Clarias gariepinus. Next base: position 5,811,590 of record NC_071101.1, read on the forward strand.
AACTTTCTGTTCATGGATGATAATGCTTCACCACATCGTGGCAGAATTGTCACAGCTCGACTTCAGGAAGTTGGAGTGCCTCATATGGTATGGCCATAAATGCCCACCTTAACCCCATAGAGCACGTCTGTGACCAGTTAAAGCAGAGACTAGATGATCGTACCCCACCCCCACGTGACCTGGCAGAACTGCGTGTAGCACTTGTGGAAGAGTGGAACACATTGCCTCAGAACAACATCATGACGCTAGTGAGGATCATGAGACGTCGCTGTCAAGCTGTCATTGCGGCAAATGGTAGAAACGCCTGCTACTGACATTGTTAATTTTTGTTATTTGGGGCAATTCCTGTTATTGTCTAAATTTTGTGGTAATAAATATTAAACTAAGGAAAATGGTGTTTCTTCTCATACATTATTAGTAATATCACAGAGAGCTTTTACTTATTTTATTCAAATTAAGAGCAAATAGAAAAAAGTGCTCATGTAAATAACAATATCCCTAACTAATTGTGAGTAGTGTATAATAACAAGCCTTGGAATTTGTGGAATAGCATGGCAATGGTTGGCTTCTTACCTAGAAGATAGGTCATATTAGGTAACATGGAGGGGATCTACATTTGCCCCATGTAGACTCTCTACTGGTGTCCTGCAGGGCTCAGTACTTGGTCCTCTTCTGTTCTCCCTCTATACCTGGTCTCTTGGTAAGGTTATATCATCGCATGGATTTTCATAACAATGTTATGCAGATGACACCCAACTTACTTTCTCCTTTCCTCCCTTTGACATTTAGGTTTCCACCCAGATCTCAGCATGTCTGGCAGACATCTCATCCTGGATGGCTGCTTATCAGCTGAAGCTCAATCTCAGTTAAACCGAACTGTTGTTTATCCCTTGTGACTCATCCCCATGTCAAGACCTTGTGATATCCCTGGACAACAACCTTACTCGCTCTTGTAGATTTCTTCTTTACAATATCAGAAGAATTCACCCATTTCTTTCTTCACAGGCTACTTAGGTGCTTGTTCAACCCCTTGGTATTTTAAGACTGGACTACTGCAACTCACTCCTGGCAGGCCTGCCTCTGTCCACGATTCATCCTCTGCAACTGATCCAGAATGCAGCAGCACAGCTCGTTTTTAACCTTCCCAAATTCTCCCACACCACACCACTCCTCCGCCACCTGCACTGGCTTCCTGTAGCTGCCCGCATCAAATTCAAAACGCTGATGCTTTTCTACAAAGCTAAAAATGGCCCAGCACCCACTTACCTGTCTGCTCTAATCACACCACGCACTGCACCACGTTCCCTCCGATCCTCCAGCACTGCTCGCCTCATCCCACCATCTCTCAGAAATCGAGGGCGGCATTCATCCAGGCTCTTTTCTGTTCTGTCACCTAGGTGGTGAAATGAACTTCCTCTAGATGTCCGTACAGCAGAAACTTTGACTATCTTTAAACGACGACTTAAGACGCATCTGTTTCTCCAGTACTTGGACTAACCTCCTCCCCCCAATAAAAAAACAAAAAAAAAACCCTCTTCCTAGTGTAAGAGGTTTACCTTGTGTGTAAATATGTACCCAATGATGTAAACTTTACAGCAATTTTTGTAAGTCGCTCTGGATAAATCTGGCAAATGCCTAAATGAAAATGTAAATGTATAATAAACCAACCGTTAAAATATTACAAACATTGTTTAAAAATTGTTAAAAAATATTACAATGACATGAAAAAGACGTCACTGCAACGTCACATTGCGCAGTGGGGTAATGCATTTCCAGTTCAAACTAGCTGCTAAGCTACAGGAAAATTAACTGGCACAGAAAACATGTCCTCCACCCTCTGGGAAACATGGGACTACATACATTCAACAGTATAGTTATACACATTCAAATAAATCACGATTCAATAATTGCTTTTTCAAACATTATAAAAAAAAAACAACAATATGCATCAAACATAAAGACAATTTATTGGACTACTTTAATTCTTATCACGGCATAGGCTCAGGGCATTGCGAATCCTTCACCTCCTATTCTCTGTAGCGCATGCTTGAGGTGCTCAGACACTGACTTGTTTTTGACTGGTTGAAATCCTTCTTGATCAAAGAACTTATATTGTCTTCTATAGGCTACTTTTTGCCTAGCTTGATAGAGAGCTGTCTGTCCTTGACTTTTTTGCAACTGTCGGTTCTTTTGTAAGATAAAAATAAGGTTGATAGGCTAGCCTACCATAATTTTTTTTTTTTAATATATAATTTAATTTTAATAACTTAAAAAAAAGTTATTAAAAAAGTTTATTTTAATAACTTAATGCAACCACGGGGGGGGGGGGCGGTCCCAAGTCTGGATAAATGCAGAGGGTTGTGTCAGGAAGGGCATCCGACGTAAAACATTTGCCAAATCAATGATGCGAATCAAGAATATAATTCGAGGAGGACAAAGCAGAGCAGAGGACAAAGTGGTGGAAGCTGAGAAAGGAAGAATGTTGTGAAGTCTTTAGGGAGGAGCTGAGACAGGCTATGGGTGGTCAGGAGGTGCTTACAGTGGACTGGACAACTACAGCCAATGTGATCAGGGAGACAGGGGGACATCAGGTAAGGGGAAAGTGGACAAGGAGACTTGGTGGTGGAATGAGGAAGTCCAGGAGTGTATACAGGGAAAGAGGCTAGCTAAGAAGAAGGGGGACACTGAGAGGACTGAAGAGAGTAGACAGGAGTACAGGGAGATGCAGAGTAAGGTGAAGGTAGAGGTGGCAAAGGCCAAACAAAGAGCATATGAGGACTTGTATGCTAGGCTAGACAGTAAGGAGGGAGAGGGGGATCTGTACAGGTTGGCAAGGCAGAGAGATAGAGATGGGAAGGATGTGCAGCAGGTTAGAGTGATTAAAGATAGAGATGAAAATGTACTGACAGATGCCAGGAGGGTGATGGGAAGATGGAAGGAGTACTTTAAGGAGTTAATGAATGAGGAAAACGAAAGAGAACAAAGAGTAGAAGAGGTGACTGTTGTGGAACAGGAAGTAGCAAATATTGGTAGAAGTGAGGTGAGAAGGGCGTTGAAGAGGATGAAGAGTGGAAAGGCTGTTGGTCCTGATGACATACCTGTGGAGGTATGGAAGTGCTTAGGAGAGGTGGCAGTAGAGTTTTTGACAAGTTTGTTTAACAAGATCTTGGAGAGTGAGAGGATTCCAGAGGAATGGAGGAGAAGTGTATTGGTGCCAATTTTTAAGAACAAGGGAGATGTGCAAAGCTGTGGCAATTATAGAGGTATAAAGCTAATGAGCCAGACAATAAAGCTGTGGAAAAGAGTAGTGGAAGCCAGGTTAAGGGCAGAGGTGAGCATTTGTGAGCAGCAATATGGTTTTATGCCTAGAAAGAGTACATCAGATGCAGTATTTGCTTTGAGGATGCTGGCGGAGAAGTACAGAGAAGGTAACAGGGAGTTGCATTGTGTCTTTTTAGATTTAGAGAAAGCGTATGACAGGGTGCCAAGAGAGGAGCTGTGGTATTGTATGAGGAAGTCTGGAGTGGCAGAGAAGTATGTTAGAGTGGTGCAGGACATGTATGAGAGCTGTAAGACAGTGGTAAGATGTGCTGTAGGTGTGACAGAAGAGTTCAAGGTGGAGGTGGGTCTGCATCAAGGATCGTCTCTAAGCCCCTTTTTGTTTGCTCTGGTGATGGACAGGATGACAGATGAGGTAAGACAGGAGTCCCCATGGACTATGATGTTTGCAGATGACATTGTGCTCTGTAGCGAGAGCAGGGAACAGGTGGAGGAAAATTTGGAGAGGTGGAGGTATGCTCTGAAAAGCAGAGGAATGAAGGTTAGCCGCAGCAAGACGGAATACATGTGTATAAATGAAAGGGACCCAGGAGGATCGGTGAGGCTACAGGGAGCAGAGGTAAAGAAGGTGCAGGATTTTAAGTACTTGGGGTCAACGGTCCAGAGCAACGGAGAGTGTGGAAAGGAGGTGAAGAGGTGGGTACAGGCAGGTTGGAATGGGTGGAGAAAAGTGTCAGGTGTGTTGTGCGATAAAAGAGTACCAGCGAGAATGAAAGGAAAGGTGTACAGGACAGTGGTGAGACCAGCGATGCTCTACGGCACAGGGTAAAGACACTGAAATGTCAGTCATAAAAGCAAACTCGGCTTTTCTGAAAATTAACCAAGCATTCAGAGATGGTCACGTTAGCATCATATCAACTAGCATGGAACATTGCTCGTGCAAAAAAGCCATACCTTGAAGGGGAATCTGTTAAAAAGTGACTCAGTGATGCTGTTGCTGTTGTTTTTCCCGAAAATGAAAATTTTAAACATTCATTAAAGGACCTTCAGCTGTCACGACACACTGCTAAACAGAGAATAACGGACATTGACAATTCAGTAGAACCACATTTATTATCAGATCTTCAGAAGTGCCGGTATTTCAGCATTGCGTTGGATGAGTCGTGCGATGTTTAAGATAAGCCACAATTGGCAATATTTTTACGGTTTGTCAGAAGACTGCGCAATTAAGAAAGAGCTGCTTGACATTGTGCCGACAGAACACGTGTTGTAATACTGTTGCTTACACATCTGTTTTGTGGCTCTTTGCAGTGATGAAGATTTTTTTTTTTTTGGCTCATTATGGCAAACAGGTTTGCCACCCCTGTATTAGAACATAAATTCATAGGTTGATTGTTTACAAATTACAAGAGACAATAAAATAAAATAAGCAATATGAAAATAAATATATATAAAATTTATAATATTAATAAATATTAATATTTGTTTTCCTACGGAGCCTCTAAAGGGACATAGGTGATTTATATATTTTTTTCCTGTATCTGGTGCGCACCAGATACTAACTGGTATGCACCAGAAAGTATCTGGTGCATGCCAGATATTAATTGGTGCACACCAGAAAGTATCTCGTGCGCACCAGATACTAACTGGTGAGCACCAGATACTAATTGGTGAGCACCAGAAAGTATCTCGTGCACACCAGATACTAACTGGTGAGCAGCAGTTAGTGCTTCCTGTGGCGACGGTACTTGGATTTGGCTCAGGTGACAGAATGGCATCAGAAATGGATTTATTGTCTTTCCTGAAAATACGAAATATACCTGACAACATCATCAACAAATTAAAAGACGATAAGGTATAACATTTTCTTGATCCCACCGTAAATGATCCCACCGTTAACTCATTGCATGTTTTATAACGTTAAATGTTGTTTTAATCACATAGCAGTAGCCTAATTTTGCTAGCTTTCTCAACTTGATAAGCTACTTTTTCTTTAAAAAACATATCTGACATTTGCCCTGCTTCTTACAGATCGACATCAGCATCATAGAGGTTATGACTGATGAGGAGTTAGGACAGTACATCGTAAGATATGACTTGCATTTTGTCGACAAAGAACTGTGGCAAACAAAATGTCAGCTAAGGCAACAGTGAAGTTCGGTCTTATGCAGAAAGTAAGAGACAGATTAGGGGAACAGCGGAAAACTTTTAGCAGTGACAAAAGGCCACACTGCTGGAAATAAATACGCAGCCAAAGACACCCGCCGAGTTGAAATCGGATGGCTTAACTTTCATAACGGCACTTATCATCAGGTCAGAACAAAAAATGGAGGTGGCACATGGCACCTATCTGTTCAGAAAACAGTGACTATGGGTGACCTACTGGAGATCGGCAAAGGCTTGTTTTTTCCAAATGGACAATCAGCCAAAGGATCGGTGGAAGACTTCGAGTTTGATATTCGTGATTTTAGTCACAACCCAGTATCCCCTGAAGCCACGGTGAGCCAGCTGTACGAGCAGAGTAAACTACGACTACTGCGCATCTACACAAGCTCGCAGGCAAAAAACGTCTCAGTGATTCTTTCTGATTCGTCATCAGACTTCGAGTCCGCAGATAAGAGGCCAATGAAGGTAATTTATCAAAAGTCACCTTTGTATTATCACAGCATATTGTTGAAATCATGAGACTACAGAACATCAGTATTGATGCTTTTGTGAAACATCTGTATTTATTCCGTTTACGCACAACAGCCGTCAAAGCAAGTAATAGCGCGTCATTAATGTGCCGGTCTCGCAAACCGTCAGGAGGGGCGTCAAGTATGGACTTAGCCTCTACAAGTACAAATACATGAAAGTATATGACTGGCCACACATCTGCTAATAAATGGCACACAATTTGGGGCATTTGTACTATTTGCAGTGTTGATTATGGACTGAACCAGTGCTGGACTGTCCATCGGGCATACCGGGCATTTGCCTGGTGGGCCGATGGTATATTTGGGCTGGTCAGGTAAATTTGGGTTGGTGCGGAATCCCGTTCTGAAATAACACAGTTCTGAGTCAATAAGAAGCAAAAGAAATCCTATTGCCTTTTTTGAACTGGCATATTACATGCAAAATCTTGTGTGCATATGACATTAAACAGGGCAGATTGTGGGTGCAAATGCTGCACAGTTCATGTGCTATAGCAGGTGCAATCCACTCTATATAAATCACCTATGTCCCTTTAGGGGCTCCGTAGTTTTCATATACAACATGTATACTTTTCTATAGTTTATTTTACAATAAAATTAATTTTGTCCAATTTTCCATTAAAAAAATAAATAAAAATTATTTTTATTATATATAAATATTTATTTGCATATTCATGACAGGAGCGCAGCCTAAATACTGTTTACATGAAATAAACCTGCTTCCAAGCAGGTTTAAGCTTACAGACCTGTTGCTATGACAGCAAATGCGAGATGCACATCGAAGAAGGAAACAATCAGGACAAATCCAGCTAACTGAGTTAGCGACGTACGAAGAATGGACCCCAGTACAAGTTGTTGGATTTGTTGTTGACCTCTAATTAGTGGTGTTAAGTCAATGTTAGTATGCCCTAGGGTGTACATAAACAGCATGTAGTGTAAGACTTTGTTTAGAAACACTAATTAGGAGCGAGAGCTAACTGTTGTACTTGTATGTTTTGGTTAGTCAGTGTAGCTGGCGGGCATCATACGCACTGATTTTGTTTTTGTTTTGTTTATTAGGTTAGATTGACTGCCGTGCATAAGTTAGGTGATTTTTTAATTTATTTATTTGCGTTGAGTTCCTCTTGTGGCTCCCATCGTTGAATGTGCTCTTCAATCTTTTTGTATATATTTTTGTAAATATTATTTTTCTCTGTGTCTGATCTCTTGGTTTTCCACTGTAAGTATAGGGTAATTGGGTGTATGTTTTTTTTTTTTTTTTTTTTTGGGGGGGGGGGGCTTTAATTACTTAAGTTTGCTGAAGCTCATTGCTAGTCTCGAGTTTGCCTCGTTCTTGTACACAATTCACTTACATCAAGAGAAAACGTGACAACTGCATAGGAAACCGTAACATAATTGAGGGCTCGTCCTAAAAAGTTACATTTTTACTCTAGTTCAGGAGGCATTCTTTGAATTTGCACTTGAAATTAAGTGATTCGTGTGTTGTTCTGTGCTAAGGCAGTTTTAAGGTAGATAACATACCTTAAGCAGAGTTCCTCCTGTTTTATTAAGAAGTGTCAAGAATATTAAGCTTGACCATGACATTTAACTTGCAAAAGTTTATTGACAATCCCTCATAGGAGGTAATCCTAAAAATGTAGGAAAGATGACTTGTTTATAATAGCTACCAACTATCAGATTCCTGTTTAAAAGCAACCCTTAAAAAAACAAATTTAGCCGAAGTGATATATTGGCTATTAAAATTGGGAGTTTTTGATCCTCGTGGCAGGATGTGCTTGGGGCAGGTAAAGAGGACGTAGAGACGGCTGAGTCGGACACTAATGTAGATGTCAGAGCTGTTTTGCCACCTGTTGAGCCCTTTTCACCAGGTACTCCCAGTTCGAGAGAGGAGTTGCATAAAAAGGTAAGACTGGCACAGCTTCGTCTGGAGGCAGAGGAGCGAGCACAAGCCTGGCAAGCAGAGTTGGATCTGCGTCTAGAAGTCCGCAAGTTCTTGCAAGAACAGTATTGTCAAGTGCATTTGCAAAATCCGTCAAGCACCATAATAAAACTGGCTCTCATGAAGGCCACCCAGGAGGGCGAGACTAAAACCTACCTCTGCGCCCAGACGAGAAGTTCATTTAGAGTTATCAGCCTGAAAAATGACCAGTTAACAGCACCTCAGATTAGAGGCGTTATGAAGTCTTTACAGAGCAGAAGTAGCAGAAACATCTCACCATTAACTTTTCAAAGGAGATTAATGCATTTTTTTGGACGCCTTCAGCATTCCTTTACAATGTAGAAAGAAATAAAAATCAGGACCAATCATGGAGTTAGAAAGTGATCTAAAACATTTGAACGGTAGTGTATTTTAACGCTTTTGAACGAATAGCGACACCTTTGTATTGGCCTAAAGATGAGTGGTCACTGCTACTGCAATGCAAATTACGGATTTTAAGCAGTGTCTTCCAGAGAGGTGGTTTGATGTTTAAATTAGCAAGTGACAACGCTATCGCAAGTCGCAGTCTTGCAATAGCGAAAATGAGTTTACTCATAAAAATGTTTTTCAAACAATAGGAGTTGAAATGGGTTTAGTCCCCTGGGCTGTAGTGAATGTTTAGCTGCCTAAACACAATAGTGAGCAGTCTAAAGAATCAAGAATGCTAATTTTACCATAAGAAGCGTAAATGATTTGTTTCAAAGATACCCAAGTGCATTTCCTGCATGTGCGGTTACACGTGCACAAGCAAAAAAAGAAAATGACATATCTTTATCTGACTCCTTCTTAGGTACAGACGCTGAGTCTGAGGAACTTGCAAGAACTGAGTTTGGTGCCAGCGACCATGTGAGGGAAGTTGTAATAGGAGGCATTTTGCCTTTGGCAGTCACTCGTGAAAAATTTATCGAAGCTCAAAACAACTTTGTTAGCAAAATGTTTTAAATCAGTGGAGAACTGCAAATTGTATAACGTTTCATTCTTTGTTAAAGATGTGTTACTTATGTGGAACGTAGTTTATCAGGTGGTAGTTTCCACTGTCTTTCGTCGGCAAGTTTTGTCATTAGGCCATGACTATATGCTATCAGGACATCTAGGAATAACTAAGGTTTCAATAACCTATGATTGCATCCTTCAACAATTTTTTTGGCATGGCCTTAAGCGAGATGTAATACGGTATTGTAAGGCTTGTCACAGTTGTCAGTGCATGGGTAGACTGTGTGGGGCCTTTGCCAAAGTCTAAATCTGGTAATCAGTTTTTGCTCACGATTATGTGCACCGCTACCAGATACCCAGAGGCTTTCCCACTGCGCAAAGTTACTGCTAAAGTCGTAGTCAAAACTTTTACTATGTTCGGTTTACCTAAGGTCGTACAAACGGATCGAGGTACCAATTCTCTGTCACACACTGTACATCTATTGCTTATCATCCTGAAAGACAGGGAATGTAGGATAGATTTTACCAGACCTTAAAAGCAATGTTGAGGAAGTATTGTATTAGGACAGGCAGCGAATAGGATGAAGGAGTTCTGTTAGGTTTTAAATGAAGATGTAGTGTGTCCGAGCTAAGTTTTAAGCTAAGAGAAGAAGAGTTTTAGCTTGTTGTGTCCACTGCACCTTGATACACTTACTGGTCCGGGCCCGATCGACCTGGAAAGACAAACACACACACACACGCAGGCATGACGTCTGAAGATCTCTCTTTATTCTCAGCAAAGAGAGCACATTTAAACCGTGCTACGTCCCGAACATCAAAACAACCAGTCATTAACATGTCAGTCATAGAGGGACCCGGAGACAGACAGGTGAGAGGAGATGCATTTGCATTCTCCTGATCAAACAAAAGGGTTCTAGCAGACAGGAGCCATTTGGATGTATCCTCGTCTGGGTACAGGATATAAAAGGTGTTACCACAGAAGGCATGAGGAAGCACAGTGGGGGGTCTGATCTCAGAGCGCAGGAATCTTCTTATTAGATTACATTGTCTTACTACATTATAAAACCTTACAAGTTCCTTCGCTTCTGTTTTCAATTCGAGAAACAGTGCAAGAATCCCTGAGGATTCCCTTAGTCCATCAGAATTGTTCTTTTGGGCATACCATGAGGAGACCGCTAAAAGCTTTAAAGGAGAGGATGTTGGGTACTAAGACAAGTGAGAAAACCAATGTGTTAGATTATGTAAGCAAAATTTGTGAAAGGCTACAGAAATCTTGTGCTTCAGCTTGTGAGTCTTTGTCCAAAATTCAGGGGGAAATGAAAGCGAGCTATGATAAATGTGCCGTGACCAGGTATTGGTCCTACTTCCTATTCCAGGGTCTACGTTGATGGGTCTGCGGGATTTTCTGGGCCATACAAAATTCTAGAGAAGAAGATTGGAACTAATTACGCGGTCAAGACTCCCGATAGAAAACGCCAAAAACTAATGTGTCATTTTAACATGTTAAAAGCTTATCATACTACAGATGCTATAGGGCCTGTCACTACTGGTAAGGGACAGGACATAGTTTCCCCAGTATCACATTGCTTGTGATCAGGGCTTAACTGTGGAGAAAGAGAATGGTGACTTGGATGGTTTCTTAAAGGCTGATGGAGTCCTGTTGTCTGCCAGGCTTACAAACTCCGAAACCCTGGCAAACATCGCAATTTTTTTACACCACCTTAATGCTGATCAAAGCCAAGATATAGTTGATCTCTTTAACAGGTTTCCTTTTATCTTCTAGCTCCATGATATTATAATAAACAACACTTAGCCCATTAAACAGCATCCATATAGACTTACATAATGCAGTTAAAAGAGGTTTATTGAAGCTGGAAACTCAGTACTTGTTGGAGAAGGGGTTAGCTAAGCCCAGCATTAGTCCTTGGAGCTCCCCATGTTTGTTGGTGGAGAAATCCGATGGTACTAAGCGTTTTTGTACCGACTATCAACGCGTTGAATGCAGTGACTATACCCAATTGCTTTTGAATGCCAAGAAGAGAGGATTGTGTTGACATTGTAAAGTCAGTCAAGTTCGTCAGTAAGTTGGACCTTCTTAAAGGATTCTGGCAAGTTCCATTGACCGCCAGGGCATCCGAGATTTTAGCCTTCGTAACCCTTGACTGTTTCTTACAGTATAACGTTATGCCTTTTGGGTTGCGAAATGCTGCTGTGACATTTCAAAGACTGGTCAACTTGGTGCTCACTGACATTCCTAATTGCAATGCCCATCTTGAGGATCTGGTCATTTATTCACAGACTTGGCCTGAACATGTATCGTTGTTGGAGACCGTACTTAAGTGCCTAGAGAAGGCATCTTTGACTTTAAATCTTGCGAAATGTGAAATTGGCAACAGTGACCTATTTAGGTAAACAAGTAGGACAAGGCAAAGTGCAACTGGTAACAGCAAAACTTCAGCAATTAATGAGTTCCCTAGGCCAAAAATATTTTTTGGGTATTAGTGCTTTTGCCGGAACTTTTCTTGCGTTGCGGTTTTGCTGACTGCCCTACTTAGTCCTTTAGAACCATTTGTGTGGTCACCCGAATGTCAGATTGCTTTTGATAATATTAAAGCGCTGTTGTGCAGCTAGCCTGTGTTGAATGCCCCAGATTTCACTGTTGCCAACGCTTTTAGTAATCGATTTTATCAATTCGTTGTTGCAGCCCTGGTGTCGAGTCAAAGTTAGTACGCCCTAGGGTGTACATAAACACCAAGCAATGTAAGAATTTGTTTAAAAATACTAGTTAGGAGCGAGAGCTAATTGTTGTACTTATGTTTTGGTTAGTCAGTGTAGTTTTGTTTTCGTTTTGTTTATTAGTTTAGATTGGCTGCTGTGCAAAAGTTAGAAGGTGTTTTGTTCAATTTACTTTTTTGATTCTGCTCTTACTGTCGAATGTGCTACTTAATCTTTTGTATTTATTTTTTGATGAAACTCAGTGCTAGTCTCGAGTTTGCCTCATTCTTGTTCACAAGTGACTCCTCTAGTTGTAATTAGTGACGATCTTTAATATATTAACATTGCTTTTTTATTCTTATGTCGGCTTCCTATCTCCCCTAGACTTCAAGAGCAAATGTAACAACTACATAGGAAACCGTAACATCTTAACACAAAAAATTGATAAGATCAACTTACTGTATTGTACGCTGTAGGAAGGTCCTAACGCAACCTTAAGGAAAATGTACGACCTTTACATATCTTAAGACCTAAATGGCAGACGTACCAACTTCCTAAACAGGCTGTAGAAAAATATGATATCCACCCCAGCCACCCCAACATCCACCCACCTGCCACAAATGTCAATGAACTGCAGAAGTTGTTGGGACAGGGAGATTTGTACAAACCAGGCGTTTGTAAGAATATTTGAGACCGAGGTTTTACTACCTACCTACTGTATCTAACTAACTAACTAACTAATTAACTAACTGTCATAGTGCAGCAGTGTATTTTAAAGCATTTTTGTGACCCTACAAAAAAGAATGAGCTTTTTATTGTACTGACGTACAGTGGAACCTCAGATTACGAGCATAATTTGTTCCAGAAGCGGCCTCGTTTTCCAAAACACTCAAAAAACAAATAAAAATTTCCCATAAGAAATAATGGAAACTCATCCATATTCGTTCCACAGCCCAAAAAAATAAATATATAAAAATATTTAACACAAAATATAAAGTAAAAATATAAAAATTAACCTGCACTTTACCTTTAAAAAAAAATAATAATAAATCCCGACCGATAAGTGTTTCTGTTTATAGTGTGTGTGTGTGTATGCGTGTGAAGCTAAAGTAAGTGGTGGCTCTTACTTTCAGCCCCTCTGGTCTCCCTCTTTTCATCTTACACAGTAAACGTGGCTAATAACACTCGTGTGAGCGACATACTCAATTCAATTCAATTTTATTTGTATAACGCCTTTAGCAATTGTCATTGCCGCAAAGCAGCTTTACACAATCAAAATAATTATTAATTATTTAATTATAATTATAATAATTATAAATAAGTTTGTATGAAATGTGAATGTGTATGAATCAAAATGGTCAGTTTGTCCCTGGTGAGCAAGCCGAGGGCGACAGTGGCAAGGAAAAACTCCCTGAGATGGTAATAGGAAGAAACCTTGAGAGGAACCAGACTCACCAGGGAACCCATCCTCATTTGGGTGAAACAGAAAGCAGTAAATGATCTGCATTTATACAGTGTGTTAGGTGGCAGGCAGTTCAGCTAGAATAGTTTAATAGTTTAATTAGTCCAGGTAGTTATTGAAGATTCAGGTAGACTTGTAGGAAGTTCCAGTGCTGAACTATCAAACTGTCAAGTCCCCAGAGAAACAGTTGCCAACACCAGTCAAGGCCAGAACCATTTTCTAGGTAGAGAGAATCATCCCCAGACACCAGACGCATCCCAGAAAGACACACTGGGCATCCATGTGACGAGATCTTCAGCCAGAAGCGGGGCACCAGGATGGGTCAGACAGGTCCGGAGGGCAGAGGGAGTCTGGATCACTGGCAGCTCAGGAACGACATGTGTAGCTCGACAGAGAGAGAGAGAAAGAGTGAAAGGGGGAGACAGGGGAAGAGAGAAAAGAGAAAGAGGGGGAGTGAGAGAAGAAGAGGACAGATGGCAGTTAGGTATGGTCACAGTCACACAATGTATAATGTAAATGTATATTAACTGTAGAGTGCAAGGAGAGACTCCGGCAGGACTAACTATGACAGCATAACTAAAAGGGAGAGCCAGAAGGAAACACAAACATGAGGGCTTCCTGAGATGTAAAGCAAACAATCACCTCACCGTCAATAAACCTGAGTGATCAATGGTGTGAGCAAGACAGCATCTAAACATACCAGTTCACCATAATACTCTACGTCCATGAGTCCCCCAGATCTGCTCCTTTACCTAAGGCTAATCTATTTATAAACATACTTGATTAAATAAATAGGTTTTTAGCCTGGACTTAGACACTGAGACTGTGTCTGAGTCCCGAACACTATTTGAAAGACTATTCCATAATTTTGGGGCTTTGTAAGAAAAAGCTCTGCCCCCAGCTGTAGTTTTCATAATACGCGGTACTGACAAGCAGCCTGCATCCTTTGATCGAAGTAGGCGTGGCGGATCGTAAGACACTAGCAGTTCGCTCAGGTACTGCAGCGTGAGACCATTTAATGCTTTATACGTCAAGAGTAGTATTTTAAAATCAATGCGAAATTTCACAGGGAGCCAATGCAGTGAAGATAAGATAGGGGTGATGTGCTCGTATCTTCTGGTTCAAGTGAGGACTCTCGCTGCTGCATTCTGGACTAGCTGAAGCTTATTTATGCACCAAGCTGAAAAACAACATACTAATGGAATCACTGCTGTAAAGTAAAACAAACTAATTAACAAATTAATCTGCACTTTATCTTTGAAAAGAATTGCGACAGAGCAGTGCTTCTGTGTAGAGCAGAGTGTGTGTTTGTGTGTGTGTGAAGCACAGGGAGGGGCACAGAGGAAGGCATGAGAGAGAGAGAGAGAGAGAGAGAGGGAGAGAGAGGGAGAGTGTGAAAAGAAAAGAAAAGAAAATATTTGAAAGGGTGTATGTGTGAGAAAAATGTGTCTAGATAATAATTAGATGAATAAATGATGAATGAACTGTCTCTCTTGAATGAAATTTTTAACCTCTAATGTAACTTCCTTTTGCTTTACACACACGCTTTCAAACACAAGATAAAATATGCTTTACACACACACACACACACACACACACACGTGGTTCCAGTGTTATAGTAAACAGTACACACGTGCACGGATGTTGATTAAACCAGTAAGAGATGCGCACTAAGACCCTGCAAAGGAAACAATTACCCACAATTCTGCAGCACAAGAGAGAGAAAAAAAACGTTGGCTCAGTTGTTATGACGTGACGTTTGGCGTCAAAACAAGAAGCGCATGCGTGAAACATGATACTCGGTGCTCGTAAACCAAGACTTGTTTGTTTTCCAAGTGAAAATTTATTAAAAATCTTTGCTCATCTTGAGAAACACTCGCAAACCGCGTCACTCGTAATCCGAGGTTTCACTGTATCTTTGTTATTCTGTTTTTAGCAAATAACTTTACAAAGTATTCTGATACTGAGGAGTCTGCAGGTTGCCAATTATACTGCACTACAGACTTCATCATATACTGCGTGTGTGTGGTTTCTGTTTTTATAAACATCATCTGATGTGTGCGCTTTGCTGCAAGGTGATAGTGTAGTCATAAATAGTTGGGCACTGACCTACATAACACTGTGGGGGGAAAAACTTAAAGTATTTTTCCATGAACTACAGACTTTTTAAATATAACTTCTAACTTAAACTTAAATTCTAACTAACAGGATGTTATAACAGTTTTATCTAATATTTCTGCATACATGTAAGACCACAGCATTTATAATCAGATTCGGATATTAATAGTTTTGCCCCTTCTTTCTGAAGAATATTAGTCAAACACAGAGTGAGTTAGTGTATAAAAGCAAGATGCCTGACATGGCCCATAAATCTTAATTTTTCAGCATAGGTTATGAAAATAAAATTGTTTGGTTTTGTGTTTTCATCAAAAAGATTTCCTTTGCTAGATTTATGTGTTTTTATGCTTTGACAGTAAATTTTAATTAGCATCCTGGCAAACTCAATTGATACACAATCAGTTTGATTTAATTTAGCTTAGCTGCATTGTTCAGAAACAGAGCTTGTTTTCATTGCGTTTTGTTAAACTTTTTCTCAAGTTTCTCATTTATTCGGCACACCTAAATAGTGTCAAAATGTAACTGTAAATCTGATATTTGGAAGTTTTTAAACATTTTTATTGAATTCATCACAAATAGAATAAAAATACAAGGATTTTTATTCAACTTATGTACATGTACACTTATTAAAAATTATTTGTAATATTCAGTTGTAACATCTCATTGTTCATAACTTTAATCCATTTAAATACAGTGGAACCTCGGATTACGAGCATAATCCCATAAGAAATAATGGAAACTTAAATTATTTGTTCTACAGCCCCAAAAAATAAATACATAAAAATAATTAATACAAAATATTAAGTAAATTAACCTGCACGTTACCTTTCAAAAAAATTAAAAGTAAATCCCGGCAGATAAGCGTTTCCCTTTGTGCATGCAGGCGCTGTGTATGCGTGTGTGTGTGTGTGAGGCTGGAGTAAGTGGAGACTCTTGCTTTCAGCCCCTCCTGTCTCCCTTTTCTCATCTTACACATTAAAACTTTCTTCTCTCGTTTAAACACACTCACACACACATTAACGGAAAGACTGTTGTTCTGCTCTAAATTATTAAAGCTTCTCCGCTTTTTTTTATGTTGCTCGCGACAACGTAACAGCTTGTTTATCCATGCTCGTGTAAAGATGAGATGGACAAACTCATCGATGCCCGTTCTTTTATTTTCTGCATTGTCAGGTTATAGTACAAACTTTCGGGTGGATCCTGCACTTAAATC
Organism: Clarias gariepinus; assembly: GCF_024256425.1. Taxonomy (NCBI): domain Eukaryota; kingdom Metazoa; phylum Chordata; class Actinopteri; order Siluriformes; family Clariidae; genus Clarias; species Clarias gariepinus. Next base: position 5,827,981 of record NC_071101.1, read on the forward strand.
CAACAAAAAAAAAACTACTGAAGAACAAAACTCAGACTCTATATCCTAACTTAAATCTCACATTCGCGTTCACACACACCGGACTGCATTACCCACAATGCATCTCCAACACTGGACTACACTTCCGTAAACAGAGGTCATAAATCAACCCGCTACAATGTTTTATCTAAAATTTAAAAAAAGCAATAAGCATCGATAAAGACACTCGTATGAGCGCAAACTAACAGAATCACTGCTGTAAAGTAAAACAAACAAACAAATGACCCAGCACCTCACCTCTGAAAAGATTTGCGACGGAGTTTCTTCGGAGAGCAGAGTGTGTGTCTCTTGCCTTCATTTCTGAGCGCGCGTGTTTGTGAATGAGGGTTTCACACACACACACACACAGCCGACACAGTGTCTAATTACGCTCGCGCACACACACACCGCGATGAGGAAGAAAATAAATTTTTAACCTCTGTATTTCTTTTGCCTTACTCGCGCGCACACACGTGTGTTACTAAGACCCAGCACTAAGACCCAGCAGGGGAGACGATTCCGCCGCGCAAGAGAGAGAAAAACCGTTGGCTCAGTTGTGATCACGTGACGCTTGGCGTCTAAACAAGAAGCGCATGCGTGAAACATGATACTCGGTGCTCGTAATCCAAGAAAATGCTTGTTATTTAAAATCTTTGCTCGTCTTGCAGAACACTCGTAAACCGCGTTACTTGTAATCCAAGGTTTCACTGTACTATATAATAATTATTTACATTCAACTTGTTAGAGATTAAGCCTGAATATTTTATATTTAATATATTTCTGTTATTAATGTGTTTCATGTATTACTTTTTAAATTATTTTCCTTTTTTTCTTCTTTTCTCTCTTTCGGAAAAGTCAGCATCATCATGTAGGAGACATTTATTTACACACACTCTCTTTTTTTCACTGGCTCACTGGTAATCAGTCAGCTGACTCTTAACCAGTTTAATGGCAAATTTTATCCTGGTTTTCAGTTATTTCTTGCCAAATTAAGGAGATTAAAGTGAGTGTTAGATTTGCATTTGGTAGCTGTTTATGGGAATTCTGAAAAACTGCTGAAAAGGTAATACTGGCTCTATTATAAAGAAATCAGAAAACACAATGCATGTTGCGTGTCAGGCTGTGTAGCTGCAGACAGGTCAGAGTGCACATGCAGACATGTGTCCACCACCGAAGGCACCTACAGTACTTTGGGCATGTGAACATCATTTACATCATATGGATGTCCAGGTGAGTATGTATAGCTTACCTGGGGAATAGAAGGCGCCAGTATGCACAGTGTTTCCTGATGACAGTGGCCTCTTTCAGGATGTTTATGCGCCCTAATACACTGCAAACATTGCTCAGAAATTCTTTAAGGAACATGATAATGAGTTTGAGGTATTGAATCTGCTACTGATGGCTTGGTGCCAGATGTTAGATTGTAATAGTTGTTTAATGCTTCATCCTGGGGTTTTATTTATACTTATTCTGCATATGTTTCACATTTAAAATCTTATACCTTGTAGTGCTTTCATTATGTTTATGACCTTCCACTTAAAAAATAAAGACATGGTGTTGAACAAAGTTTCAATGCTCATGGTAATTTATTTATTTATATATTTATTTATTATTATTATTATTTTTTAAATAGGTAAGTTTAAGCCTAAAACCTGTGGTCAGTTGTTCCATTAAAGAAATTTTGGTTGTACTATTAATAATGTCTCTGAATTTGTAGAAATAGTGTGATCTTTATTTATATATTATAGAATGACATGTGGTTTTTTAATGCCACTATCACCATATTGTTTATTCACACAAAACAGGTCTTCTTCACTGCTATTGTGGTTTTTGCAGTGCGTGAGATACCTAAGCATTCTTTTCCTGAAACCGTTTGGCTTTTGTACTAATGATTACCTCCATGTGTCTGTAAAGATAAACAGCACTGCAGAAAGGCCCCTTTAGCAAGTGAAAAAATCAACAATGTATTTGGTTTAATCCATATGTATTAAACCAAATATATTCTAGATAATTTGCAGTCATTACCACAGACCCAGACACAAGGCAAAGTCTTATGAAAAAGGAGTAATTTAATTAGACATGATGAAATGGGAAAGGATTAAAATGAGGAAGGAAGGGATGCACTTGCAGATCTGTAGGCAGTGCCAAGCTGGCATGTGGGCACAAGCTGGTAAGCGGTGCGGCAGGCAGAGTGAGCTTAATTTGGCAGCAGCTCCTGCCTGCTTCCTCAGATGGCTTTTTACATTAATTGGCCAAACCAGCCCCTTCCAGCTCTCATTGGCATTGCAGCAGGCGGGTATCTCCCAGACAACTCTCGTTTGGGCCACTTTCCCAGCTAGGAACGGAGGCCTTAAAGGGATCATCCAGAAACATTTTTCATTAAATGTTAATATGATCTTTAGGGTCCTAATGAAAAGTTTGTAATATATTTAATTAAAAATTCTCAATGGTTGTGTAAAAAAACACAACTTTTAACTGGTAAAAACTAGCTCTGTTCTCAGCAACCTGTTTCAGTACATGCTCCTTTAAATGCTCATGACCTCTGCTGAGCCCCCCCCCAACGCAGTGCTTTGTGGGTAATGCAGTCCAAACTGGAAAAAGCTGGAATATAGAGTCTGAGCCTGTTTTCTTTAGTCGTTTTTGGTTTGATTTAAGCACGGAACCTACCCGGAAGTTTGAAATATCGCCTGACAACGCAGAAATTAAAAGAATGGACATGGGCATGAATTAACGGGCTGTTACGCTGCCACGAGCAACAATAACAAAAGCGGAGAAACTTACAGAGAGAGATACGGACACAATGTGTTTACTGATGTGTTTACATGACTTCTTAATCTTCGAAAGACATCGTTATAAACCATCTAACGTAACAAAGGTAAGCATAATATAGTTTTCCGACTACGTACACAGTTTGCAACTAGACAATCACCTTAATGCATTGTTTATTAGAAACGGGTGATTAGAGATTATATAGAGACGGATGTACATAGAGAAGACGACATAACCATGTTCTATGAGGGTATAAGTTAACTTACATATTTAACTTAAATATTAGAAAAGGCGATCTGCAAAGATTCATAGAAAAAGGAATTACACTCACTGAGCCTGGTGAAGATGAAGCAGGAACACGAAGCGTTAGTACAGATCCATTTTTTAGGAGCTGCTTCCTAGTAAAACCTGCTTTATATTTATAAAGCAGTCTGGTGAAAAATCATTATCGCAAACATGAACGCATTTAGGTAGATCGGCGGGGACGTTATCTTTAAAAACTAAATTCAGCCACTGCGTCCTGAGCGGCTCAGATGTCGGTAGTGAATGACGACTGCTGTGTTCGCTATTACACCCAACAACTGTACACAACACTCGCTTAGGCGTCATTTTGCTCCAGCGGCGAAAAACAATGGCCGACAGCTTCTTCTCACTCGGGGCGGGTCTTTGCTAAAACACCAGTGTCAATCAACTTGTGTAGGAACGCCCTCTTGTGGTGTGGCGTCACATCGACAGGCATTTGCGATTGGCCTGATTTCAGAAGGTGCGTGTTATTGTAATAAATGAAAAGAAAACCACTGGGCGGCTTTTTATCATCGTAGAGTGGTTGTGTACGCACTCTCCTAACACACAGTTTAGTCCAAACAGCTTAAAAAAGTGCATGTAGGCCTGTATGACCCCTTAAACATGGAACACACAACAGCCTTTCTTTCTTCGGCAGCAGGGTCATGGAATCTGGCTCGATTTGAGAGTGCAAGTGTCACAGGAGCTCCAAAAGTGTGCTCTCATGTCTGTGGAAATATTACCGCCTGGTACATACAGCTACACTCCCTGTTGTTTTTTATAGTGCAGGGAGAAGCCTGAGATCCATTAGCGATTATTAATCTCCAGCCATGCCCATTCCCTAAGCCCCGCCCCCTTTAGCCACCTGTAGAAGTCGAGGCTGCCAACCTAGTGAAGCTCCGGAGTGAGCGAGGAGTGATAGACAATTTAGGTACATGCCACATTTTATTCCTAAAAACACTCAAGGGCTGCAATATTATGTGAAATGCAGCAGTCTTGCAGGAGCCCTGAAGCAAAGAGAATGTATGAAGGCTCCTGAAACTTGTATTGCCAAATCAAATCACAAAATAACAGCAGAAATAAAACAAATATGCTCTCATTTATGCAATAAAAAAGTGATGTTAGCGATGAAAACTACTGAAGATGGTAAGCAAAAAGCATAATAATAATAATAATAATAATAATTGAGAAATGGAGAAAATAGAGTCAAAGAAGAATAATTATTTAATACAAAAGAAGGGGTGAAGAAAAGGAGAAATAAATATAGCAAGTACAAAGTGGATTTGTGCTGCCTTTGTGATTGTGATCCTCTCTCACTCTCTGGACACATGCACATTATTCTGTTTTTAATCATGTTTTTTGCCTTTAAATAGTCTTAGAATATAAAAAGTGCTACAGTACATGATTAAACTCAATGCAGATAGTTTAATGTCACTGTATATATATATATATATATATATATATATATATATATATATATATATATATGTGAGGGTCCATCACCAGAGGTCACTGTTTTTTATTTGTAGTTTTTGTTGGCTGACTCAGTTTCCCAGCAGGCACCTCGGTCAGGTGATGCGAGTGCACACACTGCCATTAACCCATCTATAAATAGCTGTTTAGACTGGGAAATTGGGTCTAGCATTTTTGGTATCACCACTGTCACTTGTGTGGGCATTTAGTTTGGTTTGTTTTTGTTCTGTGTTTAGTTTATATTTTGATTTTAGTTGTGTTGACTTGGGCTCTCTTATTGGCAATGTTTCTGTGTATGTTCTGTGTGTCTGTGTTAGTGGAGCTGATTCAGTCCTGTCCTAAATGTATGTAAGTACTGTGGTTGTTGTCCTCCTGTGTTCTTGTGTGTTTAGAGTCAGGTAAGTAGTTAGGTGTGTGTTTGGCTAGTAGCGTGTTTAGCTAAAATCTATGTTGAGTTAACTAGCATGCTTCTAGCCATAGCCCCTTTGTGTCTCTAGCTGTTCTGTGTTTCCTACCTCCCTAGTGTCCCAGTGCGCCTAGCTTTGGAGCACCGCCTCGCCTAGCCATTGGGTACCCTGTGTCTCTGGGTCTCTGTGTTTCTGTGCCCCAATTCCCTAGTGTGTGTTGAGCTATAAGGTAAGTGTAGCTTAGTGCAGGTTGGGGCTGAAGACATGCTTAGCTAGATGAATGTGTAGCTGACTGCCATGGTTAAGAGCAATCTTAACCATGTTTAGCTAAAAGCCATGTCTAGCTGACTGCCATGTCTTTAGCCCTAGTCCCGTCTCTCTCCTGTCCCCTAGTCTCTACGCGTCTCCCTCTAGTGTCCAGTTTCAGCTCCACGCATAGTTTGGCACGCATAGTGTCCCGTTATGTGTTTGTGTCTCGCCACAGGGTGTGTTTGTCCTCCCTCTGCCTGTGTCTCGCCACAGGGTGTGTTTGTCCTCCCTCTGCCTGTGTCTCGCCACAGGGTGTGTTCATCCTTCTGCCTGTGTCCTGCCAGAGAGTCCTTGTTAGCATTTAAGTAAAATGTAAGTATTGTTTGAGTTTGGTTGTTCCTTTGTTTGGGTCTTCATTTATACATTGTGTTTCCTGTTTATTAAAGACTTTTTTTTTTTTTTTTTGTTACACAACCCCTCTGCCTCTATGCCTGCTCTCTCCGCCCACAGAGTTTTACACCTGCCATTACACAGTATCTGTGTATGTGACAAATAAAATTTGAATTACACCCCGAACGTGACAATATAGTGACGTGTATTTCCTTCTTTGGATAATACTACAGTACACTATCATATCACACCACTATCACAATAATACTTTTACTTCTCTCATTCACTCTTTAACCCTTAGGGGTTGATGGCATCGTTGATGATGCCAATCACTTTTTTTTTTTCTCTCTTTGCAGGTGTTTTTGTGAATAAATTATGTTGTGGAAACCTAGAAAAGAATATGTACACAAACAGTAGATTGTTTTCTTTCCAAAGGGTTTATCGCCAAATAAATGTTTGTTATAAAATTCATGCTAAAAATAAAAAACAGACGTATATTAAATTCTTGTCTCCACGCCCGTTGGAGCCCCGCACCCCATGTAAATGCATACCTGATGCATGTTTGTGTCCAACAGAACAGGAAGGGCTTGAATGAAGGAACAAAAACAAATTTTTATATTTTCACATAAATATTCTTTAATATGCGTGTAAGAATCTCTCCATGATAAAATAACTTAAGGGCCTCAATTCTATTAATAAATTTAAACCTTAAACATTCTTAATTGAAATTTAAATTAAAGTTAGAGGGCTACTTATATAATTCCATTTTTTTAATTAGATAGGCTTAATTGTGGCCTTATTAAGCCTAATTAATGTACATTTATAATAACTATCATTCAGAGATATAATTTACTTTTTAATACTTGTCTTTTTCAATAATTTTTCCATTGGCATCATACAAACTTAAGATATGATTAAAATGACCTTAGACTTGTGCTTATTAGTGATTCAACAGTTTCATGGATTAACTTGTCATTTTTGGTATGGACTGTGGATACACATTAGCTGTTGAGCCATTATGGCACATTTGTTATTTTATTCATGTTTTTTAGATCAGTGTTGAATAATGCACACTGTACTATTTAAATAAAATTAATAAATAAATAGAAATGGGTAGATATATAACTTTCCCCATTACCACTTAGTATATACAATGACCAAATGCCTCAGGTTTGCTTTGTCATGGCTGACCTTTAACATTTAACCTGAGTTAAAGTTTATATAAAATATTTACACAGCGCTGTATGTGGTGTAAAATGATCCAGAGCTGATTTCAAATTATCTCTGTTATCATGTTAACTCCAGTTTCATATAAATAACCAATTTACTGACAGTATCTTTAACTCAAGTCCTCATTTGTAGTAGCAGAAATTATAATTATTTAAAATGACCTTGTCATGGAAAAGAGGTGAACTGAATGATTATTTTTAAACACAGAGTGCTAACGTCCATGACGTCAAAGGCTGATGGTTTAGTTCTGCAGAACAGGAGGTACAGGCTTGTGGCTGCAAGGTGCTATACAAGAATGTTAGAAGCAAAATTGTTTAACCACATCTCTGAAAACGGCACATGTTCACTGGGTGATAAATGGCTGAGGTTTTGCATTTCTCTACTCTACAGCTGCTGTTCGGTAAATCTATACATATTATTAATTATACTGATTGATAGAAACTTTTGCTATTTTTAGCAGCTACAGGTTTTATTAGTTTTTAGGACTGTGTAAAGAGTACATGAGTGCTCTATTATTTGAGTGACACATTTCATTGGAGGGAGTGTAAAAAATCATTGCAAAATTGAAGTTTAAAGAAACCATTACAATTTTATAAAGTTATTGGAAAAAGGAAGATGATTAATCAGAATGTTTAAGTTGAATGTGGAGTGGAACTTGTTATATTTGCAGCATATACATCTTGCTGTTTTACAGGTTCTTTTGTATTAAGCCTCCTTCAGATCATTTCAGATGATTGTAAATATGTTCATCCTGGAGAGAACATCACGCTGCACTGTAACATCACTAATTATTCAAATATATTTTGGTATCGACTGAGATCTGAGGAACTGGAACAACTCATCTCAGCTGGAAGAACAAAACTTGACAAACACTTTTATGTAGATTATAATGTAGACGAGAGTCACTTTGATGCAACAGAAAGTAACAGTTCAGTCAGTTTAGTGATTATTGCAGTTAGAGAGACAGATCTGGCGGTTTATTTCTGTGGAGCTCGAAATGACACGACACACACTCAGTTTGGGAAAGTCATCAGACTTAATGTTACAGGTGAGTGACAATACTTTACTGTTTTTTTTTGGGCTGTAATGTATTTAAACAATGTTTATGGTAAATGTTCTTCATTGTTAGAGTTAAAGAATTTTCTGAAAGACTCTGCTTTTCTTTTAAACCTTAAAATGAATACTGAAATGATTAGAGCTTTGTGTCATCAATGAACATACTGTATTTTATATTGAATCAGAAGCTCATCTTAATTTACACGACTCTACTTAGATAAGGACAGATCTCATCTATAAAAGCAAGGTTATACATTTCCAAAGTGTGCATCTTTTGTGTGTTTTTGTATTTTGTTATTTATAACATCCTTTTGTGTTAGAACTGTGGGTCCTTCAAAGTGACACATCTGAAATTATATGTTATATTTTTTCAAATATATTTAAAAGTTTCCTTTTTTTAAACGATAAACAATGTTAAAGTGTTTAGAATATACAGTAGCATGCGAAAGTTTGGGCACCCCTGGTCAAAATTTTGGTTAATGTAAACACTTAAGCCAGCAGAAGATAAAATGATCTCCAAAAGCCTTAAAGTTGAAAACGAATTCTTTTTCAATATTTTAAGCTATATCAGTGCATTGTTTTTGTTTTCTACAATTTTGTAGTAAAAAAGGGAAAGCAGACCCCTGCAAATGAATGGAAACCCCAAGAGACTTAAGCGCTTGGCATTAGGTATCAGACCTTAATTAGCCTGTTAGGGTCATGGCGTGTTCACAGCCATTTTTAGAAAAGGCCAGGTAATGCAAAATTTTAAAGCTTTCTAAATACCCAGACTCCCCTAACCCTGTCCCAAGAATCAGCAGCTAATGGGTTCCTCAGAGTTGCCTAGCCCTCTAACAAAGAAAATATTTGATGCCCACAAAGCAGGAAAAGGCTATAAGAAGATAGCAAAGTGTTTTCAGGTACTGATTTCCTAAATTTTGCATGTACAGTAATTAAGAAATGGCAGGAACTATGGAGGTCAAGAAATGGCATAAGAAACATTCCACAAGTAGATGGAAGAATAGATTAAATTGAATTCCAACAAATTCTGGAAGCAAACATAACACCATCTGTAAAAATTTGAAGTTGAAAAGAGGATGGCTTTTACAAATGGATAATGATTCTAAACACAACTCAAAATTCATGATGGACTACCTCAACAGGCACAGTCTTCTGACCTAAACATCGTTGAAAATATGTGGATAGACCTCATAAGAGCAGTGCATGCAAGATGGCCCAAGAATCTTACCGAGCTGGAAGATTGCTGTAAGGAAGAAAAGATGAAAATCCCTTAAGTACTTAAAAGAAATTTTAAATTCAAATTCAAATCAAAATCAAATTCAAATTTTATTTGTCACATACACAGTCATACACAGTACGATATGCAGTGAAATGCTTAGACAACTGTTCGTGACCTTAAAATAAAAACTATGAATAGGAAATAAATATGAAAAATAAAATAAAAGATAAATGTAACTAGGAAAGAATAAAATTGAATATTAAATTAAATATATGAAGAAATATAGAACAAAAGAAACAGCTGTACAAAGTAGGTATAGATTTATGGCATTATTGTGTGGATGAAGTTAAATAGAATGGTAAAAAAAAAAAGGTAATGTTCAGGGTTGTGCAATCCACATATTTAAAGTGTCTTGTGCAGTGCAAATATGCTTAAAAGTGATTTATTTAAAGTGGCTTGTGATAGAGTAATTTAACTAATGACCACGAAGTGTAGTTGTGCAGTGGCCACTAGTGTAAACGGATGTCCAAAATAAATTCAATTCAAATTCACATTTTATTTGTCACATACACAGTCATACAAAGTGTGATATGCACTGAAATATTTATACAACCGCCAGTGACCTTAAAAATTTTGAAACAATTAACAAGAAATAAATAGTGTAATAAAATAAGAGTAAATAAAGCTGAAACATAAGAAAATAGAACAAAACAAAACATTTAAAAAAATAAATAAGAAATATAAAAACTTCTGTACAAAAGACAAAATAGCTAATTTACATGGAAATAAATGGAAATATCCAGGAAGTGTGCAAATTTCTATGTGAGTGCAAATGTGTAATGTCCATAAGTGGCCGGTCTACATCGTATCGGGGTATGTGTATCTGTGCATGAGTGAACAGATGAATAATGTCAATAAGTGTCCATTTCTGTGCGGTGTGCAAAAATGCAGAGATGATTAGTCCTGTGTATGGCTGTGGTTTAGAGACCTTATCGCCTGCAGGAAGAAGCTCCTCCTCAGTCTCTCCGTGTTGGCCCTCAGTGAGCGGAAGCACTTTCCTGACCGCAACAGAGTGAACAGTCCATTGTTGGGGTGGCTGAGGTCCTTCACGATCTTCCTGGCCTTGGTCCAGCACCGCTTGCTGTAGATTGAGTGCAGTCAGGGAGCTCGATGCGGATGATTCGCTCAGCTGGTCGCACCACCCTCTGTAGAGCTCGTCTGTACTGCATGGTGCTGTTCCCGAACCAGGTTGAAATGTTTCCCGTCAGGATGCTCTCTATGGTGCAGGAGTAAAAGTTCCTAAGCACCTTGGAGGGCAGTCTGGAGTCTCTCAAGCATCTGAGGTGTTAGAGACGCTGTCGGGCCTTTTTTACCACGGTGTTGATGTGACGGGACCATGACAGGTCCTGCGTGATACGGACATCAAAGTATATGAAGCTGTCCACTCTCTCCACTGGGCTCACGTTGTAATACGTGTCAAAAGGGGTGCTAATACAGTAGGTACTAACTATGTAGGATGCCCAAACTTTGGCTGCAGGCCCCTTTCCTTCACTATTATTTTAAAAATGTAAAGGACAAAAAAAAATAATAAAGTAATTTGTTTATAATATAAAGGGAACGTATCATCTTTAACTTGATGTTTTTTGGAGACCATTTCATCTTCCACTTGCTTAACTGTTCACATTAAAAAGAGATTTTGATAAGGGGTGCCCAAACTTTCGCATGCCACTGCTACCATTTGCCACAACTAACTAACTAAATAATAAATAAATAAATGTCAGAACAAAAATGCATTTTAAAGCTAAAGTGCTGTGACTAATTGTCCCCTCCCTGATTTTTATTATATTTTTTGCATATTTGTCATAATTAAATGATTGAGATTATCAAACAAAATTTAATATTACACAAAGGCTACGTTTACACTGCAGGTCTCGATGGCCAATTTTGATTTGTTGCCTATATCTGATTTTTTTGACCGTCTGTTTACACGCTCTTTTAACTATGACTCATATCCGATACACGTGTTTACACTTGCCATACCATCTGAAACATTGCGCATACTTAAAGGGAGGATCTTGCGTTACACACTAGCCAAGATAGACGAAAGTGAAGTATGCTTAACGCTCTGCGATATATGCAAAGTTCGCGAAATGTCACCATGGTTTTAATACGAAGGAGAAAAAAAACGGCATAATTGCAGCATGTGCATATGCTTCATTTACCAAATACTGATTTCTTAATTTTTTTTTAGGCGTAATAAGCCCTAAGCGGGGAGGGGGGGTGACTTTTATATGTCACCTGCGATGTTATAATTCCACACGCGCTTCCACCGGAGAATAACATTATGTCATTAAACCGTGAAGAAGTTGCAGTTTTAATGACGTACAGAACACAATGACTCAGGAAATCCGATCTGTCTGTTTACACGACAATCACATTAGCACATATCTGATTTATATCTGATTTATTTCCACATATGAAGGAGGCCTGAAACCGATCTCGAAATATCGGAATGCATGCGTTTTTTTCCTGTTTACACGGACAAGAACATATCGGATATGTGTCACATATGAGCAAAAAATCGGAATTGAGTCACATTTACCTGACAGTGTAAACATAGCCAAAGATAACCAGAGTAAATCTATCACTCAGTTTTTATTTTTATTTATTTATTTATTTTTCCTTAATTTTCTCCCTAATTTAGCCGTTTATGCAGCACACACCAGCAAGGGTTTTGGAGTCGCCTAATCAAAGTCGTAAATTCCATTGTGATGTAGCAAGACCTTGAACAGTGTAAACCCTCCAATTTGCCTGAATTAAAACATTTTTGCAAAGAAGCATAAAAGTACAGACACTTGATTGTAGTTGGTGCCACCAAGTGGGGTCACAACCAGTTAGGTTTATGGGCAAATACGTTTTTACCTAGTGCCAGGCAGGTTTGGACTGCTTTTTTCATTTAATAAGTACATTTATCATTTAAAAACTGCTTTTTTTTTTTTCTTCAGACAAATATGCAAAAAAAAAACAAAAAGGGGGATAATACATTTTCATGGCACTGTATGTTACTCTGTTTTTAGCAGATAACGTTACAAAGTATTTTAATGCCGAGGAGCCTGCAGGTCCTGGATTATACTGGATTACGGACCTCATCATATACTGTGTGTGTGTGGTTTCGGTCCTTATGAACATCATCCTCATGTGTACATTCTGCTGCAAAGTGCAAAGTAAGTGATATATGGGTGACATGAATAGTTGGACACTGAAATGCATAACACTGTGTGGGGGAGGGAGGGTGTTGTCCATGAAATACAAATGGATAAGTTTAACAAAGGTTTGTATTTTTTTCTATATAGTAATGCATCAAAAATTTTCAATTGGAAAGGTATACATTTTGCTTCTGCATAACACTTTTATCTAAAATTTGTAAAATTGAATTTTTGCCCTTTCTCTATTAAGGACATTAAGCAAACACCAAAAATGTGCCACTCTGAAGACATGATTAAAGTATAAAAGATACTCGACATGAGCCATAAATTTCGATTTTTGTAAATAAAGTTGTTCAGCTCTGTGTTTTCATAGGAAAAGTTCTTCTGCTGTATTTTTGTTTTTACATTAAATCTCTACCTGACAAACTGCTTGATACACAATCAGTGTGATTTGATTCTAGCTGTATCAGTGTAAAAGCAGGTTAGGTGTTATCATGTGACTCACAGTATATGTATCATATAAACACTGCATTGTAAATTGCTGATAACAATGCAGTGTTAATTTTTAACATGCTGCACATGTTAGTGCAGATAACTTTACAAGGTGTTGCTTTAGCATCTTGACACCTTTTTCTTTGTTTTTGTTCTTCAAGTTAGTTTTCAGTGATCAAAAAAAGGCAAATTTATCACCATTAAGTACATTAGGTATGATAGAGACACCCTTGTTTCTGTTGGTTTAGAATGTACTCACAGCTCGACGTTTTTAACTCTGGATCCGAGCTGGCCGAGTGAGAGCCGGTGTTCCATCAAAACATGAACACCGGCACAAGTGCTAACTACCGGATCTGCGCATTCTAATAACATTAAACGTCCACAGTGTAGTTGTAGTGATGTGGTAGCGTGAATTGATAGACTCTGCTATCGATTTGTGCTACACTAGCATTTTTCGACAAGGCAGCATAAATCGACAGAACACCAGTAGTTAGCAGAACTCGATGGAACACCGGCCGAGTTCTTCTCGGTTCACCGCATGGACAAAAAAACAAACAAAAAAAAAAAAACGGAAAGTTGGGCATGCAGCGAAAGGCATGCACTCTACACAACGGACAGTCAATAGGATAGATTTCACTACAGAAGAGTCAGGAGAAACCTAAAGTTTCACTTCAATGAAAACCCATTCCCCAAGATATAAATAATAAATGAGGAAAAGTACTCATACCTGAGACGGAAGCGGAAATCGAAAACGAAACGATGCGCACACTACACACAGGAGAGTCCACAGAAAAGGACATCACTGTAGAAGAAGCCAAAATGAGTCTACAAACAGATCTAAATAAGTGCCTCCGCCCCGAAGCATAAAAGAGAGATCGCAAAAAGCATTCCTACCTTATATGAAAGCGAAAGTCAGACGCACCATAAAACAGCGCGCGCACTCTACAGAGCTGATAGGGAAATACCTCACGGTTAATGAGTCCAGAGGAAACCTAAGGAAAACATTTAAGTAAGTACCACTGCCCGAAAGCATAGCTAAGCGACTGCGAGGAGCATTCCTACCTGTGGCAAGACCGGAAGTCAGGTAAACAACCAAAAGGAGGCGGGCGCGCTACATGAAAAGCTCTTCCGCTACCTTTATAACAGCCCACAGGCAAGCGGATTGGCTAGCGCCGGGAATAATCTCCGACACGAACCAGGTAACCCGGAAGTCCTCCAACCAGGAGTATGGCAATATAACCGGTTGTAAATAAGGTGCCCACATAAACATAATCAATATGGTGAGACAGCTCATCCTGCTACAATCACACTACAGTCAAGGACGTCTACAAGGCACAATCTCGCCCTCCATTTGGTAAATCCGACCAGGCCACCATCCTCCTCATGCCAAAATACAAACAGAGGCTGAAACAGGAAGTTCTGGTTCAGAGGGAGGTCGCGCGCTGGACGGACCAATCGGTGGTCCAGGACGCACTTGATGACGCAGACTAGGACATGTTCCAAAAACAGCTCTGATGACGTCAGCGTGTTTACAGAAGCGGTTGTGGGATTTATCGGGAAATTAGTGGATGATACTGTGGAGAAAAAGACTATCAGAACATTTTCCAACCAGAAACTAGAGTCACAGCTCAAACAGAGTGACTCTAGGAGCCTGTGGCAGGGACTAAGAACAATAACGAACTATAAAACACTAACAACCGGTATGACGAGCGCGGACGCGACTCTGGCAGACGAGCTGAACACTTTCTATGCTCGCTTCAAGGCTGCAGCTAAAGGCGCTAGCGATGCTAATGCTAGTGGCGCTAACGGCTGCAGACAGGAAGACACTGCCAGCACCGGAAACGTGGTTATCATCACCGAGCATGACGTGAGGGGAGCCTTCAAGAGAGTGAACACCAGGAAAGCAGCAGGACCAGACGGCATCACAGGTTGAATCCTCAGAGCCTGCGCAGACCAGCTAGCACCTGTGTTCACAGAGATATTAAACCTCTCTTTATCTCAGTCGGTGATCCCCACATGTTTCAAAGAGATTCAAGATTCAAGATTCAAATAACTTTATTAATCCCAGAGGGAAATTGCTTATGCTCAGTTACCATCAAGAGTCCATCATTGTTCCTGTCCCGAAGAAACCTCATCCTGCTTCCCTTAACGATTATCGCCCTGTTGTCCTCACCTCAGTAGTGATAAAGTGCTTTGGGCGGCTGGTCAGAGATTTCTTAATTTCTTCACTACCAGACACACTGGACCCTCTACAGTTCGCTTACCGTCCAAATCGTTCAATCTCCAACTCCCTAACTGGCAGACCACAGCTAGTAAGGATGGGCTGACATGTCTCAGCCTCCCTGACTCTCAGCACTGGAGCCTCCCAGGGCTGTGTTCTAAGCCCCCTGATGTACTCACTGTACACATATGACTGTGTAGCCACTATAAACTCCATCACCATTTGCTGACGACACAGTTGTCATGGGCCTGATCTCTGACAACAATGAGACGGCCTACAGTACCTGGAGTAGATTGGAAATTTCCTGGAAAATGAAAAATTGGAAATAGTGCCAGAGGAACAATCTCCTCCTGAACATCGGCAAGACGAAGGAGCTGATAGTGGACAAAGCAGGAGAGGAACTACCAGACACCCGTCATCAACAGGAGCCCAGTGGAGAGAGTGGACAGCTTCAAATACCTCGGTGTTCACATCACGTGGGACCTGTCATAGTCCTGTCACATCAACACTGTGGTGAAAAAGGCCCGGCAGCGCCTACCACCTCAGACGCTTGGGGTGCTTCAAACTGCCCTCCAGGGTGCTCAGGAACTTTTACTCCTGCACCATAGAGAGCATCCTGACTCGTAACATCACGACCTGGTTCAGAAACAGCACCAGGGTGGTGCGATCAGCTGAGCGCATCATCCGCACCAAGCTCCCTGACCTGCACTCAATCTACACCATACGGTGCTGAACCAAGGCCAGGAAAATCGTGAAGGACCTCAGCCACCCCAGCAATAGACTGTTTTCTCTGTTGCGGTCAGAAAAGTGCTTCCGCTCCCTGAAGGCCAACACAGAGAGACTGAGGAGGAGCTTCTTTCCGCAGGCGATAAGGTCTCTAAACCAAAACACCACACAGGACTAATGCCATTTTTTACACATCCACAGTTTTGGCATTGTCTCTTCGCACTTATCCTGGGCATTCATAGACACTTATGGACCCATTCATGTACACTTACATATATTTCATTTACTGCACACAAGTCACTTTAATAAGACACTTTCAAGCATATTTGCATACCCATCAGTAATTTTTCTTCATTTACAGTAAAATTTCTATATGTTTTATATTTTTCTATATTGTACAGAATATCTTTATTTATACAGAATATATATTTTTTTATTTTATCCTAGCTAAATTTATTTTCTATCATATTTCTTATTAATAACCTTTTATTTTTAAGGTCACAGGCGGTCGTATAAGCATTTCACTGCTTATCGTACTGTGTATGTGACAAACAAAATTTTAATTTTAATTAGCACTTACATTTTATAGTCTTCATCAAATGTAATTAAGGAATGAAGAAAAATGAAGAATGTATTTTTTTTTTACTTATATACAATAATTTTATTTAAATATTCATTTGTAACTTCTCAAGTTCACTTCTTGTCTTTGATGTATACTACGCTATAATCTATTCATACACTGCATTCCAAATTATTACGCAAATGATATCTTTCTCTGATTTTCATAATTAGTAAATGCAAATGACAGTTAGTATAATTTTCTAGTCATCAACTATTAGGGTATAATTTGAATTTTATTGAACGAACCAGCTAATGATTAAAATATTTATTAAAAGAAAAAAAAATAAAATGCACTGTTCCAAATTATTATGCACAACAGAGTTAAAACATTTTATAGGTTGTAAAGAACTAATAATGGGCTTTTGTTGAATTTGCAGCATTATGAAGTCATATTTCCTGAAATCAAAAACTATTTCAATCAAAAACATCCTAACAGGGTATTACATCTTAGCATAGGACTATATTACATCTTAGCATAGGACCCCTACTTTGATATCACCTTCACAATTCTTGCATCCATTTGTGAATTTTTGGACAGTTTCTGCTTGAATTTCTTTGCGGGATGTCAGAATAGCCTTCCAGAGCTGCTGTTTTGAATCAAACTGCCTCCCACCCTCATAGATCTTTTGAGGATTCTCCAAAGGTTCTCAATGTGGTTGAGGTTAGGGGAGGATGGTCGCCACACCATGAGTTTCTCATCTTTTATTCTCATAGCAGCCAATGACACAGAGGTATTCTTTGCAGCATGAAATAGTGCATTGTCCTGCATGAAGATGATTTTGCTACGGAAGGCACGATTCTTCTTTTTGGAAGAAAGTGGTCAGTCAACATACTTTGCAGAGGTCTATTCAGACCTTCAGGGACCCTAAAGCGGCCTACCAGATCTCTCCCCATGATTCCAGCCCAAAACACGACTCTCGCAGCCTTGTTGGGACATGGTGGCCACCCACCAACCATCCACTACTCCATTCATCTGGACCATCCAGGGTTGCACGACACTCTTCAGTAAAAAAGACTAGTCTTCATGTATGTCTAGGCCCACTGCAACCGTTTCTGCTTGTGAGCATTGATTAGGGGTGGCCAAATAGTAGGTTTATGCACAACTGCAAGCCTTTAAAGGATTTTACACCTTGAGGTTCGCGGGACTCCAGAGGCACTCATTTCAGTGATCCAAAGAGCCCTGAGACACAACACCATCCATGAGTTTAATTTAAAAACTGAACATTTATTGTTTATGACACTTACATCCAATTTGCTTAATAATTTGGAACACAGTGTATATAATAATTACTTACTTTTAACCTATTACAACAAAATATTTAGATCTTTCTGTTATTAATGTGTTTTATAGATTACATTTTTAAATATTTTCTCTTTAGGGAAGTCTGTGTCATCATATAGCAGCTGTAGTAACACCACAGACTCTTCTGAAAAGGTACCCTCAATATAACTGTCAACACATTAACTATGCAAAATAAATTCAAAAATGCATACTGAATGTTTTGCATTTCCATGAATATGTATTTTCAATTTACATTTTGCTCATATCATAGGTTATAACTAGATGTGTAAAGATGCACTGTGACATAATGCATCACCTTACAAGAATCTGGTCATGTGTATCCTGGTACTGTTTAACTTGCATAGAAAAAAAAATGCTTTATGGTAATTACATGTTTAATATAGCGCACTGTTTAATTATTAGCGCTTCCAATCTTACAAGTCAAATTAAATAGCGAGCACAAGGGAAATAGAATGTCATTCAATTGTGTAGAATCCGTGAGATCGATATCGCTGGATTGATTGTTAAATTGCTCATCCATAAAAAAATGAAGATGACAGATGAAGTAAATAACTTTAAATATCTCATCACATTGGCACCTGGCACGGTTTGCAATATGTTAAACAGAAAGTGAACTATCAGTTTTCAAAAGTTGATGTGTTGGAAACTTGACTATGACTTTGGGAGTCCATGCCTTGATGGGTGTCAATGGGTTTGATAGCACACAGTACAGTACATAATAAAGCAAGTGGTTTTAATGTTATAGCTCTAAAAAGAGCCCTCTCATAGATTTCAAATATCAAAGGTTGGTTGACTTTGGAGCTCTGTTTCAACTACAGAGAAATTGCAATATGAATGGTCAGAACTTGTAGGAGAGCCTAACTGCAGGGTCAAACTTTAAATAAATGAAAAAAACAAAAAAAATGTCTTTTAATACATAATGTGACACTGTGTTCCTTTGTACATGCAGGTTAGGGTGTCTGCCAAATGCCGTCATATACATGAAAGTATAATATGAACAACCTAAAAAAATATTTGGCCAGTAAATGAGATATGTGCCAAGATTACCTGCAGTGTGAACATAGACTTATTCTTTCTCATTTCTCATTACATTCACTTACTCAATATAAAGCTATTAACCAGGTAAAACATTTTGGGCAAGTAAGAAAAAAATATATACTGTAAAGCCAGTGCTAGCAAATGATTGTTTCTTATTAGTAAACAAATATAAGATTTACAAACCGGATTCACTGCAAAATCTCTATGTACGCTCAGACTTAAATACTGCATTCTCCTACCTTGTATATAGTACATTGAATCTTCTTGTTAACTAGCTAAGAGATGTGCATGTGTTCTGGTTCTGTGGTCTTGTGTCTTTTACAGAAAGAGAACATTAATTATGCCAGCATCAAGCACAATAGAAGGTTCAGAGCAAAGGATAAGAGAAGCACGGTGTCGGATTTGGACAGTGTCGCCTATGCAGCAATCGCATCAGAACCCAAAAGAAACTAACCTGCATCAGATTTCTAACATTTTGTATTACAATAAATTGAAAAATTTTTTAATTGTTGTGACATCCAAGTAGTATATTTTGCCCTGGTTAAATGTATATTTGTGCTTCACAAAAATAATGCACTATCTGAAACACATAAGAAGGTAAGGGAAGGGCTTAGCAGGAAAGAAGGACCCAGCCCATTTGGACATTTGATGACCATTGAAGTGACGTTCCTCTGACACGTCCCATCATGGTTGAAAAATAGTTCCAAAATGAAAGTTGAACGGACGTGTTTGACGTTATCTGATTCACAACAGCTGTTATCAACAGTCACCAATCGTCCAAATGTTTGCTTGGAGGGTATAACACCTAGCTAAAAGTCAAAATCACATCTAATGTATACATGCAACCCCATGCAACTTTAGACATGTACAAACATATGCATTTTTAGGAAATGTCAAAAAAGTTTTTCTCATTTATGCCGCCCTACTGCAACCATGTGCTCAATACAACTGCATTGGGTTTTCCCCAGATTGGTATGTCTAAAAAAAATTAACTGCAATAATAATAGCTGAAGAGCTGACAGATATATTTTGACTATTTACTGTGTGTGTGTGTGTGTGTGTAAATATATATATATATATATATATATATATATATATACTGTATGTTCAGATATACACAGATGCATCAAAGAGTCCAGACAACAAGATAGGAGCGTTTGTTGTTCCAGAGTTTAAGATATCAGTAAAGAAAAGGATTAGTGATGAATTATCTGTTTATACAGGGGTAAATGATTGCATTACTGTTGGCAGTACAGTGGATAGGAGAAATAAGACCTCTGAAATCAGTAATTTGTTCAGATTCAAGTTCAGTATTGGTTAGTCTACAATACAACCATTCGGAAAGTAGACCAGACATTTTAATGGAAAAACTGCAAACAATATACAGAATTCAGATGATGGGGATTGCAGTGGTATTTTTGTGGGTGTCGGCACATTTTGGTATCCAAGAAAATGAAAAAGCAGATAAAGAAGCAAAAGAAGCAGATAAAAACAATGACATCAATTTAATTGTTCATTTAAGTAAATATGAAATCAAGAGTATTATTAAGAAACAACTAAGGGGAAAGGTGGCAAAAAGAATGGGATATAGAGAAAAAAGATCAATGGTTTTATAGAATTCAACAGAAAGTGGGAGAGATGAGAAGTGCAGGGAGAAACAGAAGAGATGAAGTAGTAGTATCAAGGTTGAGATTTGGACACACAAGATTAAATAGCACACTTTATAAGATGGGTAAACATGATATGGGAAGGTGTGAGTACTGTGGACAAGAGGAAACAGTGGAACATGTTATAATGTACTGTCAGAAATATGAGAATGAGAATGAAAGAAGAATTTTAAGGGGAAAATTAGTCAAAATAAAAATACAGTTTATATTGAGATATGTTTTACAAAATAACTCGGGAAATGAATGTTATAATACTATTTTTTAATTTCTTAAAATAACGGATTTGTTGGAGAGAATATAAATAAATAAATATTAAAGAAGGGAAAAAAAATAAAGAATAGGGAAGAGAGGTAATCATTTTGAAACTCACTCCAGACCAGTGGTGGCGGTAATACATCATATCTTTTGTTTTCTCAAAAGTGTGTTAAATTGTTTGGAAACATTTATTAGAAGTGGTGAACACCTTACTTCTTTCTGGGACTCTCTGAAAACTGCAGTTGTTAAGCCACTTATAAAAAAGAATAATCATGATAACTCTGTATTAAATAATTACAGACCAATATCAAATCTTCCTTTTATAGGCAAGATTATTGAAAAGGTTGTTTTTCATCAGGTGAACAACCATTTAAACTTGAATGAATACCTAGACAGTTTTCAATCTGGTTTCTGAGCACATCACAGTACAGAGACAGCACTCCTAAAGATAATAAATGATATTCGTTTAAATTCTGACTCTGGCAAAATATCAGTGTTGGTACTGCTAGATCTTAGCGCTGCGTTTGACACTGTTGATCATAACATACTAATAGAAAGACTGGAAAACTGGGTCGGGCTTTCTGGGATGCAGCTTCCAGAAGAGATCAGATGTGCTAAAACATTAGTCACATTTAAATCTAGTCTCAAAACTCATCTGTTCAGCTGTGCATTTATTCAATGAGCACTGTGCTACGTCCGAACTGACTGTACTATTTTATGTTTATCTAATATCTTAAACTGTTTTATTTTTATTTTAAATTATGTTTTATATTAGTTTTAATTAGTCTTTTTTTTATTACATTTTTAATGAGTTTAAAGTTTTGTTGCAAACTGTTTTAATTTAAAATAAAATTTAAAAGTTTTTGTTAAAAAGTCTTATTGCTATTATCTTTCATTTCATTTCATGATTATTTTCTTTTCTTCTATGTAAAGCACTTTGAATTACCATTGTGTATGAAATGTGCTATACAATAAAATACCAAATAGAAGAAGAAGAAAGTTACGGGACAGGTCAGAGAAATAAAAAAAGACCTACAATAAAGGAACAAACGTTCACCTGCAATTATAATATTCTTCTACTACTGGTCAACAGGCGAACACAGTAAATATTATTTGTGAAGCTGTTACTGCCTCGTTACATACGGAAAGTGCAATTTGTGTTTATTATTGTGATGAATGTGAATTTGAAATATTGTATTTGGTTTATTTTAGTTTTCACGGTGTTCCATCAGCGTCTCATGACTTGTGTGAAAGAAATAAATGTCTGTGGATATCAGTTTGAAGCGTGAAGTCCTTTAGAGCAGACCAGAGTAGTTACAATAAGGGTGTTTTTCTATTAAAATTCTAAGTCACAGATCTTCTCTTCCCTTTGGGCCTATTGTGATGAAACAAAACCTATATGTTACCTCAAGCTCGACCAGATACATCTATCATGCTGCAGTTAAATATTAAGATTAATTTGCAGGGTTTCTGATTGGAGTTAAGCCTAGGTGAAGTGTATAATACAAAAATTATCATGGTGTCTAAACCACAGTACCTTCAGTAAGATACCACTTACATCTATGAGAACAAAGGTGTAATGATGTGACCCCACTTTATCAAGGCAGATTAGAAACATCTTCAAACAAAAATATTGCAAAATAAACTGGGTAATTACTCACACAGAGTGTGTGTGTGTGTGTGTGTGTGTGTGGACAGCAGGTGGCAATAATGATCATGGAGATTCGATAATTGAATAATTAAAATAAACTATATGGTTGAACAGTTTTTCCATTTTGTTCCAAACATGGTCCGCTTTAAGAAATGCCACAGAAGATTAAAGATCTCTGGGAAATCTCTGGAGGAAAGGATGTAATAATTAGGAATTTGTGTAAATGATTTTGTTAGTTTTAATGTTCCACCTGCAGAGAGGGAATGGAGACAGGAAATGGTCCTACAGAATGGCAACAAGAAAGCACAAATGAGCAGAATGTCTGATATGCAACAATGTAAACAAAACAAAAAAAAATCACATTTTACAGAAAATACATTTTTTAGCTTACCCCTTTTTTTAAAGCTGTATACAAATTTCTGTAAAATTAAGTCAATTGTTATTTTAAGTATAATATACTGTATTTTTTCTGCTTTCTTAATTTACGTACAATATTATGTAAAATGATCATTAATTGTAATTAAATTTGTAACTTATTAAATAAAGGTTATTGTCCATACTAACAAAAAATGTCACATTTGTCTTTGTAATTTTGAGGTAAATCATATTAGGTTTCTATTACTTCGACCAGTTCAGCAGTTTATGCCAATGACTTTTTAAAAGATGATCCAGAGGTGCGGCAGCAGAAGCTCCTCACTTGTATCTATGCTGTATTGTCATGCTTTCAGAGAAAGTGAATCAGAGAATGTAGGAGGCTGATCCTTAGTGCAGCACCCATAACACGCTGTAAACCCCAAAAATAAAGATACCTTTTGTTTTGATGACATTTGTTATGAGGCCTTTAAAATGTTCTCTAATAGACCTTGAATGTAAAGAAAATAAATATGACATCAGATCAGTTTCATAATTCACATATAAATGCAACACAATTCACAAATGTACTTTATGACCTACATAAATGTACGATTCCGTGAACATCTCTGCATGTGTGTGTTTTTTCAGACTTCCCTGACATGGTTCCTTTCACAGATTTCATTAAAAGCCCATTCCCTGCAGCCTATCAGATGTCTCCTACAATTTAAGTCAATCACAGGGAGGTGACATGGAAGGTAAACATGTGTTTACTTCATCGCCCCAGCCGATCCAAACATTCTTTGTAAGTCGGGGAAAAGACCGGAGAAACAATGACGGATGCGCAGGAACTGATTATATACTGAACAAAAATATAAACGCAACACTTTTGTTTTTGCTCCCATTTTTAATGAGATGAACTCAAAAATCTGAAACATTTTCTACATAAACAAAATAACCATATCTCTCAAATATTGTTCACAAATCTGTCAAAATCCGTTACGATGAAGAACTGGAGTCAAGTCGAGACCCCAATGAGGACAACGAGCATGCAGATGAGCTTCCCTGAGACTGTTTCTGACAGTTTGTGCAGAAATTCTTTGGTTATGCACTCCGATTGTTTCAGCAGCTGTCCGAGTGGCTGGTCTTAGACGATCATGGAGGTGAACATGCTGGATGTGGAGGTCCTGGGCTGGTGTGGTTACAAGTCGTTTGCAGTTGTGAGGCTGGTTGGATGTACTGCCAAATCCTCTGAAACACCTTTGGAGACGGCTTATGGTAGAGAAATGAACATTCAATTCACGAACAACAGCTCTGGTGGACATTCCCGCTGTCAGCATGCCAATTGCACGCTCCCTCAAAACTTGCGAAAACTGGCATTGTGCTGTGTGATTCAACTGAACCTTTCAAAGTGGCCTTTTACAGGTGGTCAGTCTAAGGCACACCTGTGCAATAATCATGCTGTCTAATCAGCATCTTGATATGACACACCTGTGAGGTGGGATGGATTATCTCGGCAAAGGAGAAGTGCTCACTATCACAGATTTTGACAGATTTGTGAACAATATTTAAGAGATATGGTTATTTTGTGTATGTAGAAAATGTTTCAGATCTTTGACTTCATCTCATCAAAAATGGGAGTAAAAACAAAAGTGTTGCGTTTATATTTTTGTTCAGTATATAAAAAATATATACATTATTGTGTAATAATATATTAAATAGTATACTAAATAATAATATATAGAATGTGAAGACACTGTGCTAATTTCATTAATTAAATGGAACAGTAGTAATGCGATTGTTTCAAAAATCGATAAATAAATCAATGATCTATATAATCGCCTAGACTCAGTGCAGCCCCCATGCTGTAAACCCCTAAATTGAAGATTTTTTTTCGTTTTGATGACATTTTTTATGACGCTTACATAATGTTAATCCCATATCTGTATTAATGTAAATATGTATATAGTCTGCTGCTTCCGTGGTTTTAGATCTTTTTGTCAGATGTTACTCTGGTATAATGAAGTATAATTACTAGCACTTCATAAGGTAAGTGTCAAAGTCTTTTATTGATAATTACATTACATTTATACAGAGAGTGAATATTTTCAGAGTTGACCCTGCTTTATATACAGTAAATCAATGCTTGAGTTTGTCAGAATTTGTGGGTTTTGTTTGTCCACCCCCCTCTTAAGGATCGACCACAAGTTCCCTTACTGGGATTAAGGTCTGGGGAGTGTCCAGGCCATGGACATAAAATATCAATGTTTTGTTCCGCAAGTCACTTACTCATCACTTTTACCCTCATGGTTACCCTTAAGCGCTCCATCCTGCTGGAAAAGTCATTGTTCATCACCAAACTGTTCTTGGATGGTTGGGAGAAGTTGCTGTTAATTATTCGTGTGTTCTCATGCAGATTTGAGAGTGACTCTGAACAAGCTTTTTTTCCAGATGCCCTACACAATCAAAAGAAGTGATTCATCAGAGAAATGTCTTTACCCCAGTCCTCAGCCGAGACAGAAGTGGCTTCTCTGCTGCCCTGCTTGGTGAGCTTGGTTTTTAAAATGCACTTAAAATCTACTTTTACCCCACCTCGTGCCCCAAGATGCTGAATACAGGATAAAGAGGGACAGACGATGAGTGAGTGACTTCACTTTTAAAATTATAGCGGACCGTCAGTATCAGTACTCTGTTGTTGTCTTTCATTTCTCCTCTTCAGAAACCACCAAACAAAACCACCAAGTATCATCAAGCCGGGCACAATGAGGATCCACCAATAACGTGTCACCTGCAGAGACACAAATTCATTGTTGTACAGTAAATACTTCACTCTCAATGGAATAACTTTATAAATGTAATTATAGATACACACACACACCCATCATGCACGCATGCACACACACACGCGTGTGTGAACTGTGTGTAATTTACTCATAAAGCAGCTGAACATCAAAGTAAAGGATTTAATAAAGTTTAATATTCACTCACCTGAGGAACCTGAGTGTTTATCTGTTCTCTCTTCAGTTCGGTTTTTAGCGGAAAAAGAAGATAAATAAACAATATTAAATATCTGTGTATACCTTTACAAACATTCCTTATGTCTAGCTTCCTCCTCTGGTGAGTGTGTGTGTGTGTGTTCTACTAACACTCACTCACTTACCATGGACTGTGAGATGAACATGGCTGATTTCTTCTTTTATGAGAGGGAGACCTCTCTTGGTGTTTGTCACTAACAGGTAGCTGGTGTAGATTTCTGTATCATTCAGTCTCAGATCTCTCAACACCAGTGAACAGTTCCCCTTACGCAGCTCCTCCACAGGAACGTCCACACGACCCTCATATCCCTTATCCTGAGTGGACTCCTCCCCCACTCGCTCAAACACAGTCTGGTATTGAGTCTTGACTTTAATTTCCCATCTAATATACAGTATGTTAATGTCTCCACTCGTCAGTTGACACGGCAGCACAGCTGTGGAACCCACTGGGCCAGATACATTGAACTCAGGCACTGCAGAGAGGAGGTCTGAGACGGGAAATTATAATATAGATTATTTTTAGCACATGTTTAAACAATGCTTTTATATTAAAATACTTATATTTCATCTGATTTATTAAAAAAAGGTACTTACTCACACATACAGTACTCAATACGATGTAAAGGGAAATAAAGGAGGTCATGATGTCCTGATAACGTCTGGAGGAGTGTGTGTACAAATTCTAAAAAAGAAATGCAGGTGTCAGAAGAAATGATATTTATGAGGTGAAAAAAAAATCACAATTCAGCCGATTCTGAGTTCAGATTTATTTTTACTAAATCCTATAACTGACAAACTAATTTTTTTGTAACTCTTATTTAATAAAGGTTTTAATTGTATATTTTACACAGTGTGTAATTCACCAACACCTAAACACACCCACTGATCTGTAATGAACAGTTTAATCAGCTGTGTGTGAACACACCTCTGGGCTTCATCTAACACCCGGGGATGGAACACCATCCATCACGTCCTTCCTCTGAGACTGAGACACTGAGTCCTAATTGTCTGAGACACATAATGTCCTAATTGTGTCTTTCTGAACTGCTGGTCACACACATAGGGGGAGGGGCGATTTGTGTGAGATTACAAATCACACAGACTGATGTGAGAGAGCACCGTCTGATAGACACAACAAGGATATAAAGTCTTCAAAAGAATCTGTGTTACATTCATTTATTTATATGTTCGATATAAAACCAAAAAAAAAGGAAATCATAAAAAAAATTATTACAGTATTTGTTTCAAAAACCAAATCACTTTTTGTGATTTTACTTCTCCATTAACATGTGGCTTAATTTTATTAATTATTTGTTTATTTTTCCCTAAAGAGTGATTTCTGTGCCGTTTAAAGAAATCAAAAGTAGGGCTGCAACTAATGATAAAAAAACAAACAAACAAACAAACAAGAAAAGCATTCATTTCCAACCCTTTATTCAAAAACAGAAGTAAAATCTTTAGAAAGTGCACAAACATTTTGCTCCTTGAGCTGTTATAATAAAATAAAATGTAAAAATAAATGGACTAACACAAGACACATAGACATGTATGCTTTACATCTGCCAAATATATGGAACCTTGAATTACGAGCATAATTAGTTCCAGAAGCGGCTCGTATTCCAAAACACTTGAAAACCAAATAAATTAACGGAATCACTGCTGTAAAGTAAAAATAAAACAAATTAACCTGCACTTTACCTTTGAAAAGAATCATGACAGAGCAGTGTTTCTGTGTAGAGCAGAGAGAAAGAGTGTGTGTATGTCTGTCTTGGCATGGTGTCCAATGACGCGCGCGCGCGCACACACACAGCAGGCAAAAAGCCTTGAGCGGAGAGGGAACATGGATTTTAACGGCTCTAATGCGACTTGCTTTTGCTTTACACGCGCACTGTACACACACACATACAAACACAAAATAAAATATGTTTTACACACACGTGGTTAAGATAATCCTTAATCTATGATTATATACAGTGGTTACCTAATCAGAATGTTGGTTCTACCATTGCGGCGCTTGGCGGTAGCATTTGGCTTTGTGCGTTTGCTGGCTTTTACCGTTGAGTGGCGCTATATAACTACAGACTGACGCCTCATGCCTTAGTTCATTCTCTGCTGGATTAATGAGACACGGAGTTTTAGAACTGCACGTAGTAGCGGATAAAATCAAGTAAAACATTGTAGTTAAACAAATTCATAATCACAGAACTAAAATTACAGTACAAATGTAAAATTCAAATTAAATTAAATCTTATTAGGATCAAATTTAAACAAAATAAATGTTAATACAGTGAGCCTTTAGATTTTATCACGTGTAATTAGAAAAGACGCGTGTAGGGTTTTGTGTCGTCTTATATCTTGTGTTCTTTAAATTTATAGTAGATTTATTAACTAAAATAAATGACCATAAAATTATAACATTGTCAGGACGTTCTACTGCGTCAGCTGATGTTGGTCATTCAGCCCCGCTTGTGTTTGTGCGTTATTATAAGAATGAAATGCAGTAGACTGTTATGATCTGTAAACGGATTCGACCCATGTTGCACGGGCGGCATAAAGCACGGACACGAGGCGAGGTCTTACGGGAAAAGGGTAATTTATTTAGGTAAAATGGGGAAGGAAAGTGTTGAAGGAGGGTGAATAGAAAGAATGGGATAAAGGTTGTGCATGTGCAGTTCCGGGGGCTGTGCCACACTGGCAAGCGGGCACACAGCTGACGATAAGTGTTGGTGCGAGTGGCAGAACTGAGCACGCGGAGGCAGCGCTCCTGCACGCTCCCTCGTGACGGCGCTTCTCCCGCTGTCTATGGCCGGCGCGAAATCGAAGGGCGGAATTCTAGTGTCCTTGTTTACATCTCCGCGTCACATCTCCCCACTGACATGCTTCTTTCATATTCTCCATTACATCACGTACTTCCCAGACCTCAGACAAACCTCCGCGCCTTGCTTTTATAATGCAGAGCAAGCCCGAGATCATATTAACGTTAATTATCGCCAGCCGGCACGAATAGGCGGCTCCGTCCCTTTGTCGCCTATTCAGGGAGCCTACGGAGTGAGCGAGTAGCGATAGTAGATTTGGGCGCACACCCATCACAGGCGCATGCCTTGGCAGATCATCATAATTGTCTTTAACTTGTATTTCATAAGGTTTTCCGAGCGGAGGTACAGCTCAACGGGGGTCATTATTTACTATTAAACATTAAACAAATTTACAAAACTTAATGCGTGCGATTAAGCGCTGATTCTACGTAGGAAAGTAAAGAAGAGGATCCTGATGCTCAACATTCCGGAGACCAAACCCCATTTAAATTAAATTAACAAATATTGCATGTAAATAACAATAGCCCACGTTTAAAAAAGCATTTAGATTATAAAAAATAATCCTGCATCTGTTTTAGGTGTTCCAGCTGCCACTGTTCTAAAATTCAAATTAAATCAAATCTTATTAGGATCAAATTTAAGCAAAATAAATGTTAACACAGTCGGTCATTCAGCACCGCTTGTGTTTTTGCGTTATTATAAGAATGAAATGCAGTAGACTGTTATGATCTGTAACGGGTTCGACCCATGTTACCCAAACGACTCAGTTCAGATGTAAGTAAATGGATAGAAAATAAATGGCTGTGCTGTTTGGGGGAGGGACGTGCTAATGATTTGGTCGGCTCTGTGTGTGTGTGTGTGTGTGTGTGAGTGAGAGAGAGGGGGGTGTCGCGGTCGTTGATTATTTAGTGAAACAAAGGCTCAGCTGAAAAATGTTAAGCACATCCGTCACTTAACACCCAATAAAAGGTATTTGAATGTTATGATATAGTTGTAATATAACAGATGCGCACTGAATACTAAACCTAAACCAGGCACGAGGATTAATAAACCAAGATACCCGTTTTTTTTTAAATAAAAATACCAAAGAAGATTATTGTGTATAGACTGATTAAAAACAATACAATTTATGCTATCATAAGAAAAATCTCAAGTTCTTCCATTTCAAGGTTTAAAAAAGGTAACAATGTTAACTTTAGAATTTAGAATCCAGAAGATTAAAATTACACAAATTGAAATCACTGAAAGTCAGGCTCAGATTCAAGAGGTTTTTAAAGTGGGGAGAAGTGCATTTCAGTTCCTCTGAATGTATAGGTGAGAACAGCCGATTCACATCTGGGGAGGGTGAATCATTTGTATTTGAATGTTGTCTGGCATTGTAAAGCACACACAGTGACACTAAAAGAACAACCCAGGATTAATAGGAATAAGAGGCCCTAATTATACTGCATAAATATTATTTAGCACAAAAAAATTCCTTGCGCTCGGGAAAACTATGCGTGCGGTTAAGCGCTGATTAGACTATAGGAAATTAAATCGGAGGGTTTTTATTTAGACTATGAAAAAATTAACCTGCGTCTATTTTAGGGGTGTCAGCTTCCACTTTTTAGTTAGAAGTTTTCTATACAAATTTTATAATGCCCACATGACATGACGGAAGAAGGCACGGCTGGAGAGCTATCCTTGCTAATGATCCCGGACTTGCACCCCGCGCAAGTATAAAATACTTGGGGTTTGTTGGGTTACAGTGGATTTTACTACACAGTGTGAGTGCGACGGCCATCCGTCCGCTCGCGCTGACTCTGCTCTCCGTGGATGGCCGGTCTGGCCCCTCCCACCTCTCGCTCCTTTGAAGTCCCTGGGGCGTGTTCCATTTGCCCCGCTTGCATGCCGCACTCCGCGCTGTGTATGCAACGCATAGTAGTAAAATCCACTGTAACCCAACAAACCCTGAGTATTTTATAGCGCGGGATGCAAGCCCGGGATCATTAGCAACGATAGCTCACCAGCTGTGCCTAATTCCGCGGTCCCGCTGCTTCGCATGTCTGAATGGGAGGCCGCCCAACTAGTGAGCGAGAAGTGATATTGATTTGGGCGCATGCCGTGATAGGCTGAAAAAAACTGTTGTCAGATTAATGTGCAAAAACTATATAAGACTACATGCAAAAAACAATAGCCCACGTTGAGAAAACGTTTAAAAATTCTTTCCGACATGAGTTGGCCCGATGTTATGCGCAGAGCGCCGGAGATTTCCTGAAGCTCCGAAATCGCGGGGCATTTTTTCTAAAAAGATGCTGTCTTTAATAACTGATGGAGGTTTTGAGCTGTATACACATGCATTCCTGCCTAAACAACTCTTTAAACTACACCTGTGACACAATAACAGTAATATTTCTAACATTCTGCAGGTTCACCATCAAGCTACTTTTCTCTCACACTTCGAGTTCCTTCAGCCAGACACATGCTGCAACCCATTTGATATTCACAAGAAGCGAGTAAAAGGTAAGCCTCTTTTAATGCATACCATTTTATTTGACAGTAGACCCAAACATAAGCTTTTTCTATCAGGATAATTTCACTCTTTCCATCTACAAATCTTGAGAAAGCAAAATTACTGGAAAACCAAGACTTAATTTTAATAATATTAAAAAATTTAAAATATTATTAATTATTCATTAAATGGGTCCCTGAAAAGATAAATGTTCAGGTCTGCTGCATGATCCCTTACAGAGGGAAGAGTTTCTGTGCAACTGAGGCATTTTAGATTACATAACTTAAGGACAAAAAAATAAACTCACATTTAAAACATGACTGAATTTTTAGCAAGTTCAGCAGTGTGTTAATTATTGAAGGAAATTAAAAAGGAGAAAAAGAAAAGAAACATTGTTTCTGAAAAAAAAACTTTTTTTTCCATTTACTTTACTGTAAATTGCATGCACTAGAGAGGTATCCTGAAGATGGCTGTGCTTGTAATCTCGGACTTAATACTAGATCTTCCAACTTAGCACACCATCAATAGATCCATGTCTCTAAAATCTGGATTATAAATTTTTTTTAATATTATTAAAATTAAGTCTAGGTTTTCCAGTAATTAGTTTCTCAAGATTTGTAGATGGAAGGAATGAAATTATCCTTCTTCTTCATTTAAACCTATAAATTTGGGGGCTCAGTCTGGTCTTCCCTCTCAGAGAAAAAAAAAATTAAGTAAGTGAAAAAAGTAAGTGATTTTTTTCCTCGGTCAGTGAAGATTTTGTTCGCGTGAGATTTGGTTAAAATAAAATTTAATTCACGTCACGTTTTCTAAATAAGTTTTGTTCACCGTAATTAATTCTAATCATCTTGTCTAAAAGGTTTTGTTTTTCAGAGCAAGTTTTATATAGCTTTCATCACATCATGTTTAAAGAAATATCCGCGGTGGTTTGAATGAAAAACCATTGTTGTGCTGTCAGTTCCGCCGTGTTTTATAGAACCATTGTTCATTTTTTTTACTAAATTCGTTCCGCGTATCGAGTCACGCTTTAAATAACTCATTAATTAATTTGGTAAAAACAATTGAAATAGATATGGTATTGCCAAATGTTTATGACAAGAAAGCGAACTACCCGGTTATTTAAAACAGCTCTGTAATTAGTGGAATAGAAACATAACAACGCTCCTGTCACTAAGAAACTACGTCATCAACCCACGTCCACGGTTGCTATGGGTTACTAGACGCTACCCAAAGCGCTTTTTTATTTTTTATTTAATTAAAGTGTTGTATTACTAACAGTAAGTGTCCTCGTATTGTTTTGTCGCCGTGCAATGTCACTGCTGGAGCCACATCTGTCTGTTAAAGTTATAATCTACATGTGTACAGATACTACATACAAGTCATCGCCCGGAACTGTAAATGCAGAGTGTGTGGATTGTCACTTTGCCAGTTGTTTGGCTATATCTGGAGGGCTTCTCTCATTGATACTCGTGACCAGTAGGTGGCAGTGTTCCATTGCTGT
Source organism: Clarias gariepinus (assembly GCF_024256425.1). Lineage (NCBI taxonomy): Eukaryota > Metazoa > Chordata > Actinopteri > Siluriformes > Clariidae > Clarias > Clarias gariepinus. The sequence goes on from NC_071101.1 coordinate 5,860,448, forward strand.
GCTTTGTTCCTGGTACAAACTTGGCCTAGCTAATGTTGCGCAATGTTGTCACTTGTTGGAATATTACAAACTGAAAATCTGGAGTGCCTGAATTTAACAAATATTGAGAGCATTTTTGTGTGAAGTCCAATCAGAAAACAGTAGCAGGAATTATCTGTGACAGAAAGGTATAAGCAAGTACAAAAAGAAAAGTTTATAGAATTGTTGTGTGTATAATACTATACAAAAGACATAATATATTTTCTGATAATTTATGGTGCAATTTGGTTTGTTTTAGATAGTCAGCTGATAGTGACCAAGTCAGGTGACTAGGTGTCCTAGTAAGCTAGTTAGTTTCTGTTAATTCATGTTGTATGTAGATCCTTGGTCCTGGAGGAACGCTGTCTCGTTTCACTGTGCACTAAACTGTATATGGTTGAGATGACAATAAAAAAAGTTTACTTGACTTGACTCAGAACAGTTTCGACCTGTGAACTCTGTCTCGTTGAGGATTTTCTGAAATTAGGACCATCAGGACAACTTTACAGGACATATTTTCTATCATCGTGCTCCCGGACTAATTCACTGAAACCGGTGAGGCAGAATCATTGCTCCTGCAGCCCCAAACACAATTAACCAGACTTTATATACATTCAATTACACAGAAAGCAGAGTGGGAACAGTATCTGACGGTGACAATTCTATCCATTAAGATGTGTTTCCCTTGATATAATGAACATAATGAGAAGGATAAAGCTAATTCACCTATGGTGTGGAAACAAATCAGCAGCAACAGTCCATCAGGTGTGGGAATCTCTTTTTAAAAAAAGAAAAGAAAAGAAAAGCAGTATCTGACCGTATCTAAAGTGGAGAAAAACGGTATGTGCTATAAAGAAGACCCGTCAGATAATCTCAAGACAATTATAATAATAATAATAATAATAATAACAACAACTCATTAGGTTATAAAAATCACAACTATCTGAATAAACTCAGTATTAAACGAATCAGCACTGGTACATTTTTATTAAATATAAAATAAAAAAATTTCTTGTCATAAAGTACAAAAGAAAATGATTCCCTTTGTAAAATAGCATAAATAAACCATGGGTTGTGTGTAGAGTGATTAAAAAAGAAAAAAAAAGTATAAAAAAAACAATACAACGCATGTTATGATGAGTTTTGTTTTCAGGCCATGTGAACTTCAGTATAGTGTTAAAACGATTACTCGAGTAACTCGATTACATAAAATGATTGAGGCAAAATCTTCTGCCTTGAAGCTTCTTTAAATTAATGTTATAAACTTGCATTATGTTTTTGCGAATTATTTGTTTGGCGTGACACAACCCCTGTGAAATTTCGCATTGATTTTAAAATACTACTCTTGACATATAAAGCATTAAATGGTCTTGCACCGCAGTATCAGTATACGATCCGCCACGCCTACTTCGATCAAAGGATGCAGGCTGCTTGTCAGTAACGCGTATTATGAAAACTACAGCTGGGGGCAGAGCTTTTTCTTACAAAGCCCCAAAATTATGGAATAGTCTTCCAAATAGTGTTCGGGACTCAGACACAGTCCCAGTGTTTGTCTAGGCTAAAAACCTATTTATTTAGCCAAGCATTTTTTATAAATAGATTTGCCTTAGGTAAAGGAGCAGATCTGGGGGACTCATGGACGTAGAGTATTATGGTGAACTGGTATGTTTGGATGCTGTCTTCCTCACTCTCATTGATCACTCAGGTTTGCTGACGGTGAGGTGATTGTTTGCTTTACATTTCAGGAAGCCCTCATGTTTGTGTTTTCTTCTGGCTCTCCCTTTTAGTTATGCTGTCATAGTTAGTCCTGCCGGAGTCTCTGCTTGCACTCTACAGTTAATATACATTCACATTATACATTGTGTGACTGTGACCATACCTAACTGCCATCTCTCCTCTTTTTCTCTTTCTCCCCCTCTTTCTCTTTCCTCTCTCCCCCTGTCTTCCCCTTTCACTCTTTCTCTCTCTCTGTCGAGCTACACATGTCGTTCCTGAGCTGCCAGTGATCCAGTCTCCCTCTGCCCTCCGGACCTGTCTGACCCATCCTGGTGCCCCGCTTCTGGTTGAAGATCTCGTCACATGGATGCCCCGTGTGTCTCTCTGCAATGACAATTGCTAAAAGCACTATACAAATAAAATTAAATTGAATTGAGCAAAAAAACATTTTATCCGATTAATCGATTACATTTTTTGGTACTCAATTACTAAAATTTTCGATAGCTGCAGCCCTACTTCAGTCTCTTCCATTGCAAGGATTTACCACGCTCCATAGCTCAGTGGGAAGCACATAATACCTCGGGGGCGAGCCTTGCTCTGAATGTGCGCTGACAGCATTAACACTTATCTAAACACACACACGCATATATTAAAATATACAAGCTCACAATGTTTCTCACTCACTCAAATAAGTCCCTTACACTCAAATAATAACCTCTTACTTAAAATAAAAAACATTTTATGAGAACAAATAAGATTCCCAGCAGTGTCGTGTCTGGAAGGGCATCTGACGTAAAACCAGCACCAAGCTTGTATGTGCAACTTCCCTGCATGAGGCTTATTAGTAGTGATGGCGAGATGAAGCTTCATGAAGCTCTAAAGGCTTCAGACAATTGGTTCACAAACGGGTTCATTTCTTGAGATGTCATTCGCACACAAAATGACTACGAACACATCAGCTCTCATCTTACATTCTTTGACTAGTAGGGACTAGTCAAAGAATGTAAGATGAGAGCTGATGTGTTCGTAGTCATTTTACCAGTACTGTATGTGATCCTCTAAAAGCTGTCATGGTAGTAGCACAAATACCAACATGACCCTCCTCCATTACATTAATATGTCATAATGTATGTTATATGAGAGAGAGAGAGATAGGGATAGTGATGTTTTCCAACTCGGGCAATGTTACTAAGAAGATGAAATAATAAGACATTATAGGTGCTTAATAGGTGTGAGTCTGGCAGGATGTGATTAACTGAGGCAGTGAAGGAGGAAGAGAAGTGCATGTGCAACTGGTGGTTTTGGGGGTGCAGGGACGACACTTTATTAATTTAAAAACAATACTACCCACGAATTGTGCAGAGATTCCTTGGGCTTTATATATTTTTGTATATATATAGTATTGCACAAATATTTACAAAACAAGACAGTAAACACTAAAAAACAACACAGCAAAAGACCTATAATACTAAAGAAAATATACATCAGCAACAACTTTCGGCTGTTCGACTCTTTCGGCTGTTCCCTTTCAGGGTCGCCACAGCGAATCATCTGCCTCCATCTAACCCTATCCTCTGCATCTTCTTCTCTCACACTAACTAACTTTATGTCCTCTCTCATTACATCCATAAATCTCCTCTTTGGTCTTCCTCTAGACCTCCTGCCTGGCAGTTCCAACCTCAGCATCCTTCTACCAATATATTCACAATCTCTCCTCTGAACATGCCCAAACCACCTCAATCTGGCCTCTCTGACTTTATCTCCAAAACATCTAACATGGGTTGTCCCTCTGATGAACTCATTCTTGATCCTATCCATCCTTGTCACTCCCAAAGAAAAGCACCTAAATAAAAAAAGAGCTTGGGCTTTATACGCGTCAATACATGGCGGCAAAATACGAACCACTTCCAGAACTGTCAATCGCAGCGAGGCTTCAAACGTCATTCATAACGTCAGTCACTGTAAATAATTATTTTTATTTATAATATATATATTATAATATATTTTATTTTTATTATATTTATTGTATTAATACAGGCCTCAAAACGAGCTTCACTAAATAGTTACTGGATTTATTAACACACGCTTTAAAGCATCGGCACAGAACATCCCATCACTAGTGATTAGTGACACTGACTATAATTAGCCTCATGAGGAGAAGTTGCTGAATGGTTTTGTGCTAACTCACTTATGCTTAAAAGCTAACCGCTAAAGCACTGGTTGCTAGCATGCCAATCACTTAGCTTCGTTTGCTAACATGCTAACCGCCAACACTAAAGTCGTTAAACTGTAGAAAACTCACACTGAAGCGTCCAAAGTATCACTAAATAAAGCATTAACATCTTAACTGACACACTAGACCAAAATCATATCACCAGCTTTTCTGCGGAGTTTAAAAAATAGACATTAATGTCGTCACACCAAACTTTCTCCGGTAAGGTGACCGACAGGCTACAGTAAAACTGTTCAGCTTCGTCCCAAAACTACACATAGTTAAGCTCTAGTGTTATTTTCCGCAGTGCTGCTGCTACATGACATGAACTGTAACATCCACCAACAAAATAAGGGCTCACGGTGGAACCAATAACTAGATATGAAAAGAAGGAAGTCAGTTACAAACAAGGGAATTCACTCGGCGCTTAAAACACTAATGTACACGATGGAAGACTTAAGATCGGAACTCAAACAAAACTCACCTCGGTGAAGTCGGACGTTAGATATTCGCGCTCCAGCATCCAGGTTCCGATTAGTGGCGGAGATTCACTAACAGAGTCCAGTGACAGTTACTCGTCTACTTAGAGACGGGCGGATCCGGGATTCAGGGAAATTTAGTTTCAATTTCAGGAAAAAAGAAGGGGAATTTTTTGAAGCCTCGAGGTGCATGTCGTTTCGCTTTTGACTGGCTCACTGGCTTTATTCATTTATTTTTTGCATTTCACAATGAACTTTACATTTACTTCTTATCTAATATATGAAGAATATATATATAAAAAAATTGGTTTGTATTAATGACCTCAATCTATCTCATAAACTATGTTGTTATTGTATTTTTAATCTCTCCTTTTTCTATCCTTAAATCGATTTTCTATATTGTGTGTTTCTATCACTTGATTTGTGTATTCAGGTCAAGTAGACTTTTATTGTCATTCCAAACATATACAGTTCAGAAACAGAACAACGTTCCTCCAGGATCAAGGTGATACAACATGAATTAACAAGAACCTACTAGCTGACTGAGAAACCTAATTAGCTGTCTAGCTGAAACTAAAAAGATTCTGAATTAACTGATAACCATTGAATCCTTAACACGGAATGGTGAATTTATATCTATATTCTGTTTAAAGATTCCAAAAAGCTTGTTAGTTGTATTTATGTTCATAAAAGAAAGAAAGAAAGAAAGAAGGAAGGAAAGATAAGGACGTTTATTTGTTCTTTACTTTTCCTTTCTGTACTATTTCTTGACTTAATTTTCAAAGATTTAGAGATGGTGATTATGTGCATAAACATTTGCCTTCGGACGGTGGATTTTCAAACCACAAACACACAACTGACACACGACTCAGTGATGAATTCAATGTTACTTGCAGCTGCAGGTCCATATCAATTGTGCTTTTGCTACACAAATCTGTCCACTAGATGTCAGTATAACGAGCCTTTAAATGGTGCTTCATGAAATGAAGCACCATTTTGGTGAAACTATTGGCTGGAAAAGATATAAGGCGTCCTATGTTAAATGGTAGTATACGTGTATGTGTGACTGTTTCACATATGTGTATGCAAGTGTTTTATGTGTGTGTATGAGTAAAGTTTGATTTAAACCCTATATCAACACCTCATATGAAAGCCTCGACACACAGGTTTCCCCGGTCGTGCACGCCGATTTAGATGATTGTGTGCTAATGATGTCAATGTCTGTGTGCCAGTCTCCTTGATTTGACATCAGCTTTGTTTGAGAATATTTTGTTCAGTGGTGAACTTGCGTACAGTAAACTAGGTAACATTGCTTACTGGACTTTTTACATGCGCTTACATACATGTGCACTTTTTTTGCACATTACATTAACAAACAGAGGTGCCTGAATGTACTATGAAGCTCACTGCTGCTACATACAGAACTCCGTACAGACCCGACAGACAGTGATGGGGGTTTTGGGTGAGACCCGTTGGACATCTACAAAGAGCAACCGGTGATGACATTTTGTCTAGGCTTTTGATTGGCTCCCTGATTAGGGAGGCTCCTAACAGAACTTACCAGGGCATTTTGCATTTTAATGTAGACAAAGATATTTTTAACATTTTAAATTCAAATTTTATTTGTCACATACACAGTCATACACAGTACGATATGCAGTGAAATGCTTATACGACCGCCGGTGACCTTAAAAAGAAAATAAAAAAACTATATATAAGGAATAAATATTGATAAAAGAAATAACATAAAATACAAAGGAAAATAAATGTAACTAGTAAAATTAACAACTGTACAAATAAGGGCATGTAAAAAATAATAGAATATAGGAATATGGGGGGGAAATATATAAATTTTTTTAAAGTGTTTTAAAGTGGCATTGAAATGTCTTAAAGTGTCAGAGTGGCAAAGTGTCATGTGCAATGGCAGGTAAACATGTATTGTATAAAGTGACATGTGCAATGGCTTCAGATATGATTGTCCAGTCAGTGTCAATGTTTAAAAGACATTAACTCCTGTGTGGTGTGATGTGATTGAGAGACCTTATCGCCTGCGGAAAGAAGCTCCTCCTCAGTCTCTCTGTGTTGGCCTTCAGGGAGCGGAATCGCTTCCCAGACCGCAACAGAGAAAACAGTCCATTGTTGGGATGGCTGAGGTCCTTCACAATCTTCCTGGCCTTGGTCCAGCACCGCTTGCTGTAGATCAAGTGCAGGTCAGGGAGCTCGGTGCGGATGATGCGCTCAGCTGATCGCACCACCCTCTGTAGAGCTCGTCTGTCCTGCATGATGCTGTTTCCAAACCAGGTCGTAATGTTTCCCGTTAGGATGCTCTCTATGGTACAGGAGTAGAAATTCCTGAGCACCTTAGAGGGCAGACTAAAGTCTCTCAAGCGTCTGAGGTGGTAGAGACGCTGCCGGGCCTTTTTTACCACGGTGTTGATGTGACAGGACCATGACAGGTCCTGCGTAATGTGAACACCGGGGTATCGGAAGCTGTCCGCTCTCTCCACTGGATTCTCATTGATGATGGGGGTCTGGTAGTTCCTCTCCTGCTTTGTACTAAAGTCCACTATTAGCTCCTTTGTCTTGTTGACGTTCAGGAGGAGATTGTTCCTCTGGCACCAGTTCTCCAGATTTACAATCTCCTCTAGGTAGGCCGACTCATCATTGTTGGTGATCAGGCCCACCACGACAGTGTCGTCAGCAAACTTGATGATGGCGGTGGAGTTGGTAGTGGCCACGCAGTCGTGGGTGTACAAAGAGTACAGCAGGGGGCTCAGAACACAACCCTGGGGGGCTTCAGTGCTGAGAGTGAGTGAGGCTGAGACATGTCCGCCCATCCTTACTGCCTGTGGTCTGCCAGTTAGGAAGTTGGAGATCCACTGGCACATAGATGAGCTGAGTCCCAGGTGCTCCAGCTTGTGTGGAGTGTGGAGGGAATTATAGTATTAAATGCAGAGCTGTAGTCGATGAAGAGCATTTTCACATAATTCCCTTTCCTAGCGTCCAGGTGAGTGAGTGATGTGTGGAGGAGGTGAGAGATGGCATCATCAGTAGAACGGTTGGGGCGGTATGCAAACTGTAGTGGGTCGAGTGTGTCTGGTAGTGAAGAAATGATGAAGTCTCTGACCAGGCGTTCAAAGCACTTCATCACTACTGAGGTGAGAGCTACAGGGCGATAGTCATTAAGAGAAGCAGGTTGAGGTTTCTTTGGGACAGGAACAATAATGGACTCTTTGAAGCATGTGGGGATCACTGACTAAGATAAAGAGATGTTGAATATCTCAGTGAACACAGGTGCTAGCTGGTCTGCGCAGGCTCTGAGAATACGGCCTGAGATGCCGTCTGGTCCTGCTGCTTTCCTGGTGTTCACTCTCTTGAAGGCTTTCCTCACGTCATGCTCGGTGATGATGAACACGCTTCCGGCGCTGGCAGTGACTTCCTGTCTGCAGCCGTTAGCATTAGCATCGCTAGCGTCTTTAGCTGCAGCCTCGAAGCGAGCATAGAAAGTGTTCAGCTCGTCTGCCAGAGTCACGTCCGCGTTCGTCACACCGGTTGTTGGTGCTTTATAGTCCGTAATTGTATTTAAACCCTGCCACAGGCTCCTAGAGTCACTCTGTTGAAACTGTGACTCTAGTTTCCTTCCGTAGCGCTGCTTCGCCTCTTTCACCGCCTTCCGGACGCTGTATGACGCAGCCTTGTACGGTTCCATGTTCCCCGACGCGAGTCCCGTGTTGTAGGCAGCGGTGCGAGATCTCAGAGCGTCGCGGATGGTTTTATCCACCCACGGCTTCTGGTTGGGAAACGTTTTAAAAGTCTTTTTCTCTACGGTATCGTCTGCTAATTTCCCAATGAATCCCACAACCGCTTTCGTAAACACGCTGACGTCATCGGAGCTGTTTCTGAACATGTCCCAGTCTGTGTCATCGAGTGCGTCCTGTAACGCGGCCACCGATTGGTCCGTCCAGTGCGCGACCTCCCTCTGAACCGGAACTTCCTGTTTCAGCCTTTGTTTGTATTTTGGCATGAGGAAGATGGCGGCCTTGTAGCCGTCCTTGACTGTAGTGTAACAGTGGTCCAGTGTCCTATCGCCCCTGGTGGGGCAGGTGATGTGCTGATAAAAGTTTGGCGCTGCACGTTTGAGGTTGGCACTGTTAAAGTCCCCCGCTACAATAAGCGCAGCGGTGTTGTGATTGTTGCTGTGTGAGTGCCTCATGCAGCTCGCATAAGGCAGTGTCTGTGTCCGCTTGTGGTGGAATATAAACGCCACTGATTATGACCGATGTAAACTCCCGAGGTAGATAAAAAGGACGACACATGATGGACAGTAGTTCCAGGTTTGGTGTGCAGGAGCGTGTGAGAGGAACAACGCTCGCGCTGTTGCACCAGCTGCTGTTCACCATTAAGCACACGCCGCCTCCCCTTGACTTCCCCGAGTACCGTGTCCTGTCCATGCGGTGAACCGAGAAGAACTCGGCCGGCTGGATGGCGTGGTCCGGCACCGCTGGGTTCAGCCATGTCTCGGTGAAGCAGAGGAGATTGCAGTCCCGAATGTCTCTCTGGAACTTTATCCTGGCCCTGAGGTCATCGAGCTTGTTTTCCAGTGACTGGATGTTGGCGAGCAGGATGCTAGGCAGAGGTGTGCGGTGTGCACGGGCTCTCAGCCTGTTCCTGACGCCCTCGGGGCCGCCGCTTCGCGTCGCGTCCTTTGTTCTCCCTCAGGATCTCACTCGGCCAGCTCGGATCTGGAGTTAAAAACGTCGAATTGTGAGTACATTGTATACCAATAGAAACAAGAGTGTCTCTATCCTAACTATTGTACTCCATGGTGGTAATTTTGCCGATTTTAAAACACTGAAAACTAACTTAAAAAACAAAAACAGAGAAAAGGTGGTCGGAGCAGTCGTGACGGCAGCCGACCTCACCGGCGCCATCATGATTCCCCATGTGGGTTGTGGACAGAATTATTTTAAAAAATGAAGTCGAAAAATCTCCTACTTAAATCTCCTAGTTTTTCAAAATACCGGCTACATGTGGACATGGCCTTAAAGTGTTTGACAAACTTGTTGAATTTAACAAATAACCTGCAAAATAATCAAGTGTCTTTTCGCTTTTTCTGTATTTTTGAAGTTAATTTAAACCTTTAAATCGCTGCAAATGGATGGTTTGTTGGGCAAGTACTAATAACGTGACTAATTTTGTAAGACTTCACATAGATTATCTGTGTGACGATAGATTACTTTAATTTAATCATATTTAAAATTATATTTAGTTATTGATTATAGCATGTAACTGTCAAGGGCAGACTGCCTACGCGTGATGGTAACTGCTAACCACAAACATTTGAAAGGTGTTATGATCCAGCGAAATATCGCTTAGAAAAATAACTGCAGTTTTTGTGAAGCACAATGCAGTTGTATTAAAATTAATTAGCTATTAATTAGTACCGGTTACTGGGTTAAAACAGGAGGCTGTCAGGAGACTTGAAATGTAGACCATGTACAGCTTTCAAATATCTGATACTATTATAATTACTGACCATCACATACTGTATCTGAATAGGTTTCATGTTTATTGTTTGTTTCAAGAGAAATGGCATCCTATTAAATGCCTAATTTCATTAAGGTGATGTAACAAGAGGCTTAATTGTAATTTGTGAATCTGAATCCTTGGTTTATTAATGTCACAGAACACCAGTAAAGGGCGCCATGCGCAGGGACGCCATTTTGTGTTTCTTTTGTTTTCTGTTTTTAAACTCTGTTTCCCAGAATGCACCTCGTTCAGGTGATTGGAGTGCTGACCTGATCCGAGGTAGCTAATTAAGTCTGTTATAAATAGTCTTGTCTTTAGTTTCTTCTGGTCGTAGATCTGTTGAGTTACTCCTTTGTAAATTCTCTGTGTCTTTGCGCCATGTGTTTTTCCCCCCTGGCTCCAGGGGTCCGTTCTTCGTATGTCGCTAACTCAGTTAGCTGGATTTAATTGTTGTGGATTTGTCCTGATCTTGGATTGTTTCGTTCTTCAATGCGCTTCTAGCATTTGTTGTCACAGCAACATATCTGTAAGCTTGAACCTGCTCGGGAGCTGGTTTATTTCATGTAAACAGGATTTAGCCTGCGCTCCTGGCGGGTTATGATTGGTTGAAATGGCGAGGTCACATCTAATTGGGTAAAGAGCACGACTGACTCACGTGGAAAAAGAAAAGTATATGCCCCCTGCCATGGACTCCCCCCCCCCCCCCCCACACACACACATATAATCGCTATCAAATATTATATTTATATTAATACAAATTCTTGTATAATGTTTATTTTATAACATTTATTTTTCAGGGGTTTGTCATAAAAAATATGCAAATAAATATTTATAGGCTATATATTAAAAATACATATTTTATAATGATAAATTGGACAAAACTAATTTTATTATAAAATAAACAATATAAAAGTATACATAATATTTCTATTTTTTTCATATACAACATATTTATTTTCATATTGCTTATTTTATTTTATTGTCTCATGTAATTTGTAAACCATTAACTTATGAATTTATGTTCTAATATAATATTTGATAGCGATTATGTAGGGGGGGCAATCCATGGCGAGGGGCATGTCAGTGCATAACACATGTTACAAAAAGTTGAGCCGCTCTTTTTCCATTTCGTCAACCAATCGGAGGGCTTGTGATCAGTGTTTCTACTGTCGATGCATATCGCCTTTTAAACCAACGCACGAACGCGCAATAATCCTAGACAACTCAATCCAGCTACACAAATCATCAACAACAGGTGAGTTAGAAGAACCGAATTAGCCAGATCGGAATTAGCACGATGATCTTATCTTAGATGTGTCAGTTCATCTCGGATGTGTCAAGCGACGTACGAAGAACAGACCCCTGGTCTGTTCCGTTCGTTTCTGTTTATTTAAACTGTGTTTCTCCTGTTTTGGGTTTCTTATGTTTTGGTTTAATCCCAGTTTTGCTTTATCTCCTAGCCTGTTATGTTTAGCTCCTAGCTTGTTATGTTTTGCTCCTAGCCTGTTTTGCTTTGCTCCTAGCCTGTTTTGCTTTGTTCCTTGTTTAGTTTAAGTTTGAGTTAACTCCTGTAGGATATTTTGGTCTCTCCTAGTTTCATTTTGTCTGTTTATGTTCTTGTTTCTTAATTAAAGACTCATTCTAAGTAATTCACTCTGCCATTATTCCCTAATGTCAAGTCCACACCCCATACCCGTAACAATTAAGTAATGCCAGGGTCATATTTTTTTGGCAAATGCAAACAGAAACCAGCTGGAAGCAGGTAGAAGCAAATAGCGTGTGTGCAAGGTAAACAATAACGTCTTCCTCTTTTACTCTCCATTGTAAAACAGGAGTGCTTAAATATGCACAACTGTAGGATCTGTCTTCACCAACCAATAAAACTGCAGGATCACATCTAATCTTAAGTGACCATTTGAACTATGGCCAAAAACATTCAACAGTCAGTGCATTAATTATCCAAATGTGTTTTCCACACAACTTTTCATTTGTTTCAGCGCATGTCAAGAAAATCTTAAGTTCTAAAAATCTAATCAAATCAATGACTGAGCGATGTGCGGCGCCATCTTGTCTCCTTTTATGCTTCCTGGTTCGCGACCGCATTACTTCCGGTCCTGGTGCCGGTCGAGGACAGAGTGTGCATGACAGTACTCCTCTGTCCAGGACCGGCTCCAGACGGTCCTGGGGTGGAGGATACCCGGTGACAGTAGTCCCGAATGAGCTTGGGGTCAAGTATGAAACGTGCTGGAATCCAAGATCTCTCCTTGGGGCCGTAGCCCTCCCAATCAACTAGGTATTGAGTGCCTCTGCCTCTTAATACTTGATTTTATTTCATAATCTTAAACTGAGCATGAGTATATCATTTTGTCTCTATTAGTCCAGAATCCTAAATTGGATAGAATAGCTCTTAAAATAAGCTAAATTAGTTATTTCACCAGACGTCTTACAAAATAAAACTTCTTTTAAGATTCTGTGTCAAACTCAGTTTGCTTGATTTAAGAACTGCACATAAGGCATCTGTTGAAAACATATTTTATTCAACGTAGTGTACAGATTTCAAATTTGTCCACACAATATGAAAGATAAAACATTTGTGAACCACAACTCATATCATTTGACAGTTGTTAAATGTAGCATGCCAGCATTATTGTGGCACAACAGAAACAGAATATTTGTTTATGGAAAATTTGATGGCTAATGTTTGTCACCAGAGCTGATGTAAGCTAGATTAGGGTGCATCCCTAATATGATTTCTCTGGGCAATAATATCACAAAGACTGTATTTTATGGGCACAAACACACTTTCCTTGAAACTAATAGAAAAGTATGAATTATAATCAATGAGCTCATGTACTAATTCTGTAGCTTGGGCAAGAATGGGCACAGCTACTTCATATGCCAAAAAGTCTTGATTTAAATGTAAAGTTTCATAGCGCTGGAACTCAAAAGCAATGAAAGAGGAATTTATCAAAAAGATATCCTTTATCAGTCCAAACACTGGGAAAGTGCCATCCACATCTATAATAATCAAGGACTTCCCACTAATGTACTTATTGCCATTAAGAACATACCATTTCACTGACACAATGGATTGCGTGAACTCCTCTATTTCTTTTTTCTTAACATATTCAGTATTTGTAACAGCTGATACAGGCCCTGATTCACTTTCATTTGCAAAAATTGGATGTTCAGTAGCTATTTCATTCTGACACCATTCAAGTAACTGATTGTGGTTTGCTAGTGATTTACAAACATTTTTAAAATTTAACTTGGAAGCCCACTGCTTAAAATAGCGGTGCTTTGCCTCAAAGCGAATGCACATACTCCTTATTAAAGGACCAAGGGATATAATTTGACTAGGAAGATGTAACATATAATGTTGCTTGGGTATTACATTGGCTTCAGGGAAAAGTTGTTTGAACTGATGCAGATGTTGTTCAACCATACGTCGGAGTTTCAATACAGTTTCAAAAGAAATAATGGGAGCAAGAACTATCTGAACTATCTCAATTAACTTAAGAATAAATTTAACATACTCATTGTCCACTGCATTTAAAAGAAATGGTAATATTTTTAAAAGAATTAACATCTGCCCACAAGACTGTTTTAATTTGTTGTCGTTAGCTGCTAGGGTGGCGACACTAATAGGACATGGTTTATCTCGTATTTCGAGAGGTGAGTAAGGAAAATTTTGAATGGCTGAATTAAACTCATCTAATTCTATCTGTCCTAATAGAATAAGGTGTTTTAATACAAACTTACAACTCCTACTTTAAAGCCAGCAACCTCATGTTGGGCAAGTGTGTCTCCACATACAGCTATCACAGCACCAAACAACTCAGTTTCACCAGCTGATGTTTCAATCCTTACACCATTGTAAAGCAATGTTAAATCTTGAAGAATTCTTTTCAGTACAACATCAACACCCCACTGAGAAATGTCATTTGCTTTAGCAATAGCAAGAAGTCGTACTGCAATCAATTTTGATCTAAATTTAGGATCAATATTACCCAAAGTATAATAAAACATGACCAATTTATTTGCAGAAGCATGGGACCCTAAGGGGTTACAAATTTCAATTTCATCCGTGTACAGTATTATTTGCAATGCATTAGGCCTTTGAGAAAATAATGGGTGAGATGTAAAGAGGGACCCATCAGTAAAATTGTAAAAGTATCCCTCTCTGCTTCTCTGTGGTGCAGTATTCAACATGGTGAAGATTCTCACATTAGTCAATAATTGCTTTAGACTTTCAATTAGAGGTACATAGTAAAAACTTTTATTCCTTATGGACATGACCCTTGAAAGACCTTGCTTTACCCAGCAAATCTTCTGGGATACTACTACTTCCTCTGGGTTGACTACTTCCCGAGTGGCCGTATGTTGTCCATATGCAATGGTGGAGAAAGGATCCACGAACGTATCAAATGTAGCCAAAACATCATCTTGAAAGTGAGTGGTGAGGTCAGGATGCTCTTCAAACACCTTTCTCATTCTCTCCTTCACCGTATCCAGAAGAACAACTTGATATTGTTGCACTCCTGAGATTATATGGTTGACCATTCTCTGTAAAAATAGTTAGAACTAAAGTAAATTCTTCTACCATGAACAAGATATCTGTGTCTGTAGTGTGGGGCCAGGGGTAGCTCAGTGGTTAAGGCCTTGGACTACGGTTCGGAAGATCCCAGGTTCAAACCCCACAACCACAAAGTTGCCACTGTTGGGCCCTTGAGCAAGGCCCTTAACCCTCAACTGCTCAGATGTGTAATGAGATAAAATGTAAGTCGCTCTGGACAAGAGCGTCTGCCAAATGTAAATGTAGTGTATTTTCCAATTAAAACAAATATACCTGTGACAAGTGGCACTGTTCCTTGACACTGATGGCAAAAGCCGCCGCAGATCTGGCAATATCAGGTCTGGTTGTGGATGTTACAGCAACAGCTTCTTCCTTTAGCGCATAATAAAAAAAATTATATTCCTATTGGCAATTATACCTATTTGGACTCACTTTTATTGACTCACAAAATTAAAAACGTTCTGCCTCCGTGTGGCGCAGTGGTAAAACGCTCGCCCCATCATCCGGAGATCACTGGTTCGATCCCCGGGTGATGCTGTAACCTCTCACAGCCGGAGGCCTAGCTGATTGGCCAAGCTCTCTCAGGGGGGAGGGATAAAAGGTACTTAGTGCTCTCGAGGCGGCTCACAGTGCCTAATACCCCTATCTCACCTACAGTATGCGGCTTGACGTACGGTGAGAGGCGATGTTAGGCACCGTGAGCTGCCGCGATTGTCCGAGACGTTCCTTTAACGTTCCGCGTTTAATTAAACATGCTTAATTTTTCACACGAAAAGATGGAAACGTAATCACAGCGCAAAAACTCGCTCTGAATCATGATGAACCCTACTTACGGCCACAGTGCGAGACCACGCAGGTGAGATATTAAAAGTGATTGGCAATTTTAATGCATTAGTCACATTATGAAATAGGCTAATTAAAAGTCACTCTACTAGTTCTGATATTAAATAAAATAAAATTCATAAACAGGTCTAAAGTATATTCAATCATTAATATGACTTTGATAACGTGCCATAATGTGCTTCCATACACCGCTGATTTATAAAGACTGCTGCTCACTAGCGTCTTAAGCTGAAACTACACTAAGAGCGAGTTAAGGTTGGTCCAGACCAACTTTACGAACGTGTGACTTAGCTAAGAGATACTTAGCGTAAGAACGTTTCGGGAAATGCGTCATAACGTTAAGAGAGAGGTTAAGGTACAACTTAAGAACTACTTAGTGATAAGAAGCTTTCGAGAAACCGGGCCCTGTTTAGTATTTAAAAAGACAAAAATAGTTTTTGCAAGACAAATTAAATTCAAGTTTAAGCATAAACCTAACTCCAAGCACCTGGCAAAAACGATATGTTTTCACTAAGTAAATAAGCAAGTTACTTAAGCTGGTGTAATTAGGGTTGGCCAATATGAACAAAAATCCATATCCTGGTATATTTTTATTTAATGATAAAAGGTATATATTTCTGTATTTTCTTGTACAAAATGCTTCAGGTTCAATTCAAAGTGAAAGGCATATCTGGTTGACGACATTACAGGCGGTCATCTGAATTTATAACTGAGACTGAAAAATGTATAAGTTTTTCATGTTTTCAAACAATGACTGAGGTAAAATTAATCTATTTATTTTATCTATGATGTAAACTAAAAAAAATAAAGTGCCTGCTATGGGGTCGTTTGAAGACAAACTGTTTTTACGTGTTCTATATAATGTCTGACTTGACCATATGTCTGTGGTCAGTCTGAAATGTTTGACATTAGCGAGTTGGACACTAAGAACTGACAGCGTCTGTCCTGTAAACTACTACCGATGCAGTGTTTTTACCAGCTTTTTAAAACCATTTTTGCAGTGTTTGTATTGCTGTGGGGGTCGTGTCTTTAGTTATATGGTATCTTACTGTGTTTGCTATCTAGCATCTCTTTTTATACGAAACCCCTCCAGTAAACGGTTCAGGTTTTGTGGCTTACAAGTTAGCGACAGACTTTAGTTTAACTCGTTTCTTCAGACCGGAGTTTGTGGCGCTGTTGTAAAGGGAGATAGAGTTTTTACATTTAATGTGATCTCTTGGTCGCAAACTCTGCTAAATATTTTTTCTGCAGAAAACCTGAACAACCACAAACTAATGAACCGCTGATTTTCTTTTTACTAAACAGATTATCCTTTCATTAGTTTCAACAGGAGCCTGTGTCCTTTGTTGCTGACAGGAACAACAGTAAACGAATTGGCTGGGGTCGCACACACAGTGGGAGAGGGGAACAGGTGCAGGTGTGTGTGAGAGACAGAAGTAGCTTAATGTAAAAGTCTGAGCAGTAGAAAACACAGTAGAATAAGTAAAAGTCATACAACCTCAAATAAAATTAAAATTGTTTTATTTAATTAGTTTAACACTTACGGTGACAGGACTGCCAGTAAGCTGAGGCTGCTGCGTTTCAGGCAAAGATGCACCAGTCAATATTTCCACAGTGCTGGTTGTTGCAGGAGTGCTACAGTTGGCAAAGACCGAAACACCAAAAACTTCCGAGCCTAAAGAGCGTGATGTAGATGTCGTCCTCCATCCTCTTGATGGGCATCCATTTGTCAAATACAGAGGGTGCGTCCGTTTAATGTGGCGAAAGAACGAGTTAAAAACTCTGAAATCCTGTTCACATCCATCTATTCCACAATAAACCCAAAAATCCTGACTTCAACCATGAACTGCATTTATGTGGCTAAGGAGGACCTTCAGAGTTAAAGCAACAAAGACGAAACATATCATACATCTCCAAACCGCCATTGTAAATCGCCTTCTTCTTCTTCTTCTTGTCGTCTACATTGCATGACCGTGAGGGATCATGGGAAAGGTAGGTGAGTGTTTTTTAAATACTATATTTATATTAAGTTATTCCAATTTAAAATGAGGCTATTTAATTAGTTTTTGAGCAATCACTTTTTATTTTATTATAGCTTTTTCAAAACAAGAATATATTTTTAATATATATTTTCTGCGTCTGCGCAGTGTCATTTATGTCGACCTTGATGACCTCATTTGCCGGCGACAAGAAAAAGTTATTTCCTGCTCTGGTCCCGAAGAGATTTTATGAGAACATAGCAAACAGTTGAAGGTTAGTAGCTTTAAGTTTATTTATAATTTACGTTTTTGAAAACAACTATTTTAGGACCACGATACTATTAAGAGAGTTGCATTTTGTAATGGCTAGCTAACGTGCTACCTTGTTATACCCCTATCTCACCTATGCGGTTTGACTCACGGTGAGATGCGATGTTGGGCACCGTGAGCTGCCGCGGTTTCCCGCCGACGTTCCGCGAAGTTCTGCATGGTCCGCAAGCTTCCGATAGGGCCGCCAAAAATGTTTAATTTTTCATGCGGAAAGATTGAAACGTACTCGCAGCGCCAAAAACTCGCGGTGAATCTATTTACTGTACTTATGGCCACTGCGCGGAGGTGAGGTGAGGTGAGATGAGATAAGGGTATTAGCAACTAGCATGGTCAACTGGCAGGTCAACGTTTGCTAGCTTACTCCAGCTCCGTTTTTTTTTTTACCAGGTACTGTGTGTCCAGGCTTGGGAAGCGAGCTAGAACAATAATCTTGGCATGGATACGTTTGACAACACCATATTGTCGGTATTGCAGGGTAAGTCACGTTTTTTAGTTTTGTAAGAAGATTGCCTAAGCATCTATTTCTGAAACTTCGAATGCGGGATTGTATATATACTGAAGTGTTCGTTGGAGTATAATCAGTCTGCGTCCCAGCCTTTTTTTTTTATTTTTTTTTTTTTTTTTACAAAATATACCTGGAACCTTGTTGTGGACAGAGTAGTCCACAGTATTAAAGTATTACTTACATACTTACTTACATTTACTTGTGTCGCTGCACTTTTGGATTATATTTAATAAGTTGACTCTAAATCAGGTAATTTTCAGATTTAATTTCCAACAATGTTTTAATTAGTCTTTTATTCATTTAATTTTTAACACAAAGTATTCTGTAATTATTACTTACTATGGAAACATATAGTCAGAAATTGGTTTTGATATTTAAAACCTATAATCAGTGCAGCAACAAAAACTAAGCTGTCATATAAAATGTAGTGAATTAGAATGACCAAATTGGCCTCAACAATGTAGTTGAGTATAGTAGAAGAAAATGTAAATAAAGTGTCTAAATCTGTACTTAAGCACATCAATTGAGCAAATGGGTTAAGTTGCATTATATTACTGACTTGATGTGGTTGAATTAAAAAATATGAACAATATGCAAGAGTTTTTAGGAATGGTGTAGTGTATTATATGATTTATCATGATTCTTTCATCAATCCATGACCTCTCAACTTTCAAAATAGTCATTGGTTGCAGGCCTAACACTTTCTTTGAATTCCAGCTGACTTTGTTTTTATTTATTTTTTTTATTTTAATGCAGATAATGACTACTATGATCTGGATAACTGAGAACTTTCAGACATTTAAGAGAAATAAAAAAAAAAAACAGACTAACATGTATTTGTGCTTTGAACATATAGCCAAATAAATGGTAACTCTTCGAGAGTTAAAAAAAAAAAAAAACCTAATTTTAAATTACCAATCTATTTACCAATCTACAGCTGCCAATATTGATGAGGAAGCTTTGAAAAGCTTTAGCCGGGATGACCTGAAGGATCTTTTTCCTGGCCCTGAAAATTTCCTCAAAAGAAAGAAGCTTTGGGATTTCATCAGTCAAAAGGTAAATACACAATATACAACAAATGCAATGATTACTGTACAAATTGTCTGACATTATTATTTCTCCTAATCTGTATTTTATTTGTTTTTATCCACTGCAACTGTTATAGTGTGAAAGTGTTACTGATCAAGATGCCAACACTTGTCATCGAAGTGGGAGAAAAGCCTTTCCTAGTGATGTGCCACAATGTCAGCCTCAAACCTCCACTCCCATTTCCTACACTGCTGATAAAATGATGAAAATGCCAGACCCACCAGAGTATGTGGTGTACACAGATTCAGAGCTGGATATGGTGCGCAGTCAGTACTTTGCATTGCTCCGCAATGGAAAGGAAAAGGACTGTAAGATGTCAAAGGAGCTCTGTTGCAGACTTATAAGGAACACCGTTACCAGCATGGTTGCAATCCTCCGAGCTAGTCCCATGGGGAAAGAAGTAAATTACCCCTCCAAACTTGAAATGAGAGCAATGTCACAGAAGATTGTTGAGTATTACCCTATGTTACGTGATGCTGATGCATACATGCCATACGTAAGTCATCCTTTTCACATTTAAAAAACCAAAACTGAGTGAGACAACAATAAGATAAAATTATTTTTTAAATAAATGGTGTATCACAGCTGACCATCTACACCAAACTGTACAAGCGACTGCAAAACATGAGGTCTCCAAGGAAGAGGCAGGGTTCCATGCCACAACGAGGCAAAGCCAAGAAGACTCTTTTCAGCTCAGATGACACAGACATTGGGACAGACGGTGACCTAAGCGGTGAAACAAGTGATTGTACCATAATTCTTGAGAGCAATGATGACATCAGTGAGGACAATTCGAGTGCAGGTGTGTGCTGAAAATGTGCTGTTGTTGTACTAATTTTTAGACATCTAAAAACAAAAAGAGACCACAGTTGCCTTTAAATTTGGAAACATTGCAAGTTAGGCACAATATTGGATATTTGTCTGTACTTTCTAGTTATTTTCCTATTCTTAATTTAATTTTCAATTATTTTCCCCAGAGAAATCACCCCTATTGCAGTTACCCCCCAGTGTGTCAACAAAGCCAAGCAGTACCACCCTGGCTTCACTGACATCATCCAAGTCAGCTCGATGCTCCACACCCAGGACTGTTACAGCTCCACCTCCTCCAACTGCACCCCCAGAGGATGTTGTTGGTAAGTCTGCCATCACCCTTAGCTGCTTCTCAAAATGCTACAGTATCTGTATCTCCTTTTACAGATCAGTTCCACCATATATCTACAATAATAACCCCCTTACCTTGTTTTATATATATATATATATATATATATATATATATATATATATACAGTATATAAGCCTTCATACCATCTTGTCAGTTGGCCATCGGTAACAGTATTACACTTGATGACCACACAATGGTAAAATATTTAAACATCTTGTAGTAGCTATAATTCATTGCAGATTGCGACTTTTAAATCCTGTGTCATGCTAGTTGCATCCATCATGCCTCATGAGTATTGTAGATCAAATTACCTAAAAGATTTTTATTAATTTTAATTTTACAGGTGGGTATCTTAAACCTGCCTTTGTAAAATAATAACTAAATTATTTTCAGTAAAGACTTAACATAGAGCATTCAGGACCATGACATAACAAGAAGTACACACAGAAAAGAGTCAGTTCAGTACAGCCTTGTTGAACATGCATTTAACCTAAGCACTAATGATAATAATTATCAATTATAAAAACAGTAATTTGAAGAATTTTATTGTCTTTAAGACTTAGATTTTTTTGTCAGTCTAGTAATACCATGCCTTATTATATTTATATTGACAGTTACAATTACTTTCTGCTTTTTCCCATATGAGATCATGACAGTCTGAAGATGCAGGCAAGGCACTACAAAACCTTGAGCAACATGTACAAGAAGTCCAATGCAAAACCCAACCAAAGCGATGTTGCTCAGATTTTGGACCTTGAATTTGAGGCCAGGCGAGCTTTCATTAATTCAGATGTTACAAGGGAAGAAGACCGACCCACAAAAGTCTTTGAGGCATACCCATGCTTCAAAGACATTCAAAATGTAAGTTTAACTACCTTAACTTGAATACCTTTTTTTCCTAGGATAGGTTTAGTTAATGGTTGACTAACTGAGCTAAATTTTTTATCTTAGGTTATGGGTGAACTGTGTCGCATTGTTGGTGGCTCCAACCGCAAATTTATAGAGGAAATGAAGGGTAGATGGGCAGAGTTTTGTTCTAAGGTGCAGTTCTATGGTGTGTGGAAGAAAATCTTGAAACCTCCTCTTCCCTTGGATGTGCATGGAGGTAAATTGCCTTTCCATGCATTAAATCCATACATCAAGCATGTTCAACCTATTTCATTAAGTGCCATTTATCTGTCCATAGTGGAATTCACTATTGCCCTCTTCGATGCTCTTCCATCACTTTTTCCTTCCCCAACTACACCACCAAAGCGGCTGGGAAATGCCAGTGAGGCTCTCCTTCATATCCTTAAGGTGAGAGCGGTTGTTAATACTTTAACAGCCACTAACATTTATTCCATTTACTTTTATTTTTGTGCATATTCATACATAAGAGGAGCAGCTTAAAAGTTTAGTTCAGCAGAGATTTCATTCAAGATTCTTTTGTCATTACAGAACAAAATTACATTGCAATCAGGACACAGGTAGAGATTTTTTTTTTTTTAAGTAACACCTTCAGCAAACATTTCTTTAACGTCTCTCTAACAGAGATAAAAGAAGGTTGTTAAATAAATAAAAATAAATATGAATTATAAAGTCTTTGCAAACTATAAAATAACGATACATTTCATGCTCACAGTTCAGAAATTTTAAACAAATTTCACTGTTATTTTAATAATTGTATTTCATTCTGTTCCAATAGTAAGTCAGAGCATTGTAAACTGATAGTGCAATTCAGTTGTTAGTTGCTTAAGCAGGTTGCACAGTGCTGCTTCCTTTTTTTAAATCCTTCAACATTTTATCCTTTTTTTTGTTCTATTCTAGCCCGGTGAAGATGCTATGTTATACCTGCAGAAGCGGCCCCTCTCCTCCCCGGTGCTGCTTTTTGATGGAACATCCACCATTGTTGCTGTGGGAAACGTACCAGTGAGCACTCTTCCATTGGAGGAATTTTGGGAAGGAATGTTGGTGTTAATGGCATATTACTACACTTTGCACTTAACATACCCAAAATGTGTTGCAACGCTCCTCTCTGTCATACAAACTGAGGTTATCTGTGATACCATCCATAATCAAGATGCCACTAGCACATATAAAAGAGCAATAGCTGAATGGAAGTCCTTCTTTGGAAAATATGTGAATGTGCAGCGTTTTATCAGGTCAGATGGGGTTGTTTGTTTTATAGTACCTCTGTGTAGCTTTTCTTCATGACTTGGCTAGCAATGTTCTGTGTTTATTTGCTAGAAGAGCTCTTAAACAGCACTTCACCTGAAGCATGTTAAGGTTTAACTAAGCACTTTTGTTGATTGTGCTGTTATTATTGCAATGTGTGATTGCCATGTAATTTGCATTTGGGCCTTTAGTAGTATTTTGTAGTAGCTTAATTTTGTAGTATTGTCAACAATATATCGTTTAGTGAGCTTAATAAATGTTGACTATTATCGTACTGCTGTCCAGGTTGTGATTTCTGTAGAATACAGTATATTCTAAGAATAAGAACTGGTTTAAAGTTTTTTGGGCTTAGTCTTAATATGGATTTTGGTTTATTTCAAGATGAATCAACTTGTTTCAAAATGTAACTTTATATATTGCACTAATACTGAGTAATTTTACTTAAAATATTGTCTTGTTCTAATGCATTACTTTATGAACATTAAAAAAACACTTACATTTAGTATATTTCACTTACTATTTGGATGTATTAAGCTTGATTGCAAGTATTTTTATCTAAAAATCAGCATTTTTCAGCTTATTTTTGCCTCTTTTAAATACTCAATTAAGATGACTTATTTCATGATTTAAAAATCTTATTTCAAGATTTCTTATCAAGTAAAATTTACTTGCTGCATGGACAGATAATTTTACTAGTTTTAGGTAGATTTTTTATCAAATGTAGTAACTGTTTCTTATTTTTAGACTAGCAATTTTTGCAGTGCGGGGAGAAGGGGCAGGGGGGGTGGGTGAAACCATGGGTGAAGTGATGAAGGGTTTTAGTTGGGATGTGTGAAAGACTGGATGGATCCGGAGCGTAGCGCTACAGTTGTTGGTTGGTCCGTTCCGTCTGACCAATAGTCATTAGTCTGGGGGTGGTAATCGGATGACAGACTACTGGTGGAACTGATCAGACAGCAGAAGGCCTTCCAGAACCGGGCGGTGAACTGGGGCCCTCTGTCCGAGACGATGGTATTTGGGAACCCATGCAAGCGGACTATGTGTTTCAATATCAGCTCGGCTGTGTTTTTTGCTGATGGGAGTCCGGTGAGGGCCACCAGGTGTACTGCTTTGGAGAACCGGTCGACGATGGTTAGTATAGTTCAATTCAATTCAATTCAATTTTATCTATATAGCGCTTTTAACAATGGTCATTATCCCAAAGCAGCTTCACAAAAAAAAATTAATTAAAGAATTTTTTTTTTTTTTAGAAAAGAAAAGAAAAGAAAATATTTGGAAGTGTGTATGTGTGAGAAAAATGTGTCTAGATAATAATGAAATGAATGAATGATGAATGAAATGTTTCTGATGAGCAAGCCAAGGGTGATGGCGACAGTGGCAAGGAAAAACTCCCTGAGATGGCAATAGGAAGAAACCTTGAGAGGAACCAGACTCAACAGGAAACCCATCCTCATCTGGGTGATAACAGATAGAAATAACATCAAGTGTGTTGTGCAGGTGAAAGTTCAATATAACAGAAGTTGTGTAGATTCAGTTCAGCAGTAGGTGCAGAGGGCAGATGGGGTCAGGATCACTGGAAGCACAGGAGCAGAATGTGTAGCTCCAGCCATCATAAAGCAGAATCTAGCTGGAGCAAGTCCTTCTCAAGATGCCTTAGAAACCTCGCAGGGTTGGCCTTTGTCTACTGAAGCTGGCACAATCTCCAGATGCCTCAGGATGGGTAGAAAAATACAGAAAAGATGGAGAGAATTAGCGTAGTTGCCATTCAGGATAGGTGTACTGGAGTATGAGGTTATGGGATGAGTTACGCGTATGCCAGATTAAAGAGATGCGTCTTGAGTCTACTTTTGAATTGGGAAACCGTGTCTGCTCCCCGAACAGTGTCTGGAAGGCTATTCCAAAGCTTTGGAGCCAAATATGAAAATGCCCTGCCCCCTTTTGTAGATTTTAAAATTCTGGGAATTACCAGAAGTCCGGAGTTTTGTGATCTTAAGGGACGTGGTGGATTATAGCGTATCAAAAGACTGGTTAGGTATGAGGGAGCTAAACCATTTAAAGCCTTGTATGTAAGTAGTACTATTTTGTAATTAATTCTAAATTGAACAGGTAGCCAGTGCAGGGATGATAATATAGGTGTTATATGATCATATTTTCTGGATCTAGTGAGAACCCTGGCGGCTGCATTTTGGACTAACTGTAGCTTGTTTATTGAGGATGCAGGACAACCACCTAGTAATGCATTACAATAGTCCAGTCTGGAGGTCATGAATGCATGAACTAGCTTTTCTGCATCAGATACGGATAGGATACTCCTAAGTTTGGCAATATTTCTAAGATGGAAAAAGGCTGTTTTTGTGATATTGGAAATATGATTTTCAAAAGACAAGTTACTGTCTAATATCACGCCCAGGTCTTTTACTGTTAAGCTAGTAGTAACAGTACATCCTTCTAAACGCAGGCTGAATTGTAAAAGCTGTTGTGTGCTGGTTTTTGGGCCGATGAGCAATATCTCTGTCTTATCTGAATTTAGTAAAAGAAAGTTATGGGCTGGTTTACATCCTTGGCCCTAGCGCACACCGGGCACGTCTGAACGAACTCCTCGATGTCTCTCTTCATGGCGGGCCACCAGAACGCCTGTTTTACAAACAGTAGAGTTTGTTGGGTTTCGGGTGTCCCGCGATAGGAGTGGCCCCACTGGAGGACCTCTGACATCAGGTGCTGGGGCACGTAGAGTCTGTGCCTACCAAACCCTCATTTTTAATTCCAGTGGGGAGGTGCGATGATTCGTGATGTTGGGATGACAGGCACGGGGTCCGGAACGACAGGTGGAAATTGTGCTGGTCGAAAAATAGTGCCCACCGTGCCTGCCATGGGTTGAGTTGTTTAAGGTTCCTGATGGTTAGGAAGTCCTAGTGATCGGTCCAGACAATGAACAGCTTACTGGTGCCCTGGAGCCAGTGACGCCATTCCTCCAAGGCCCACTTAATGCCCAACAGCTCACGGTCACGCTACTCTGTATCGCTGCTGAGTGGGGTCAAATTTCTTGGAGAAGAAGCTACAGGGGTGTAGCTTCTGGCCTCGCTGGGAGAGAACAGCACCGGTGCCCACATCCAACGCGTCTACCTCCACAACGAACGGTTTATTGGCATCTGGATGGAGGAGAATGGGAGCGGTGGTGAAATAATGGCAAAGTTCTCGGAAAGCAGAGATAGCAGCTGGAGTGAGTTGAAATGGGTGAGATGAGGGCCTGGTCAGGGTGGTGAGTAGTGCTGCAACTGTACTGTAGCCTGGGATAAAGCAACGGTAGAAGTTTGCAAACCCGAGTAACTATTGAAGCTGCTTAAGAGTCCAGGGTAGGGGCCAGTGACGCACAACTTCTAGTTTCTGCGGGTCCATGGCCACACCCTGGGGCGAGATAACAAAACCCAGGAACGTGGTGGAGTGCTTGTGAAAGGCACATTTCCTCAGCTTGCAGTTCAGTTAATGAGCAAGCAATCTCTTGTGTTGAATGTGCTCTTCGGTGGTGTGGGAGTGGATTAGAATGTCATCTATGTAGAACACCTATCGCTCTAGCATGTCTCTCAGGAGGTCGAACTGCTGAACTGCTGGCCGATGGTAAGTTACAGAGTCCAAATGAAATGACCAGGCTCTCATAATGTCCGGTGGGAGTGAGGAAAGCTATTTTCCACTCATCGCCCTCTTTGATGCGCACCAGGTTGGACCTCCAGAGGTCCAACTTTGTGAACACAGTAGCATTAGAGAGGGCGTCCAGGGCTGAGTTGGTGAGCGGCAACGGGTGGTGGTTCTTTATGGTGATCTTTTTTAGCACCTGATCGTCGACACACAAGCGACGTTAGACCCCTCTCTGCTTCACGAAGAAGAACCCCACAGGATGGAACCTGGCTGGAGCTCTATTGTGAGGTCATAGGGGCGATGAGGTGGAAGAAGGGTGACACGTCACTTGCAGAAGACCTCAGCCACGTCCCGATAGGAGGGCGGGATTGGGTTGATGTCGACAATGGGGACCTCGGACTCCGTGCACCACATCCCAGCCTGGGCCCGCAGGCAAAGTTTGGTGCAGGTCGGCCCCCACTGAAGAATCCGGTTCTGAGTCCTCGAAATAAGGGGGTCGTGTTGTAGCAGCCAGGGGTATCCAAGTATGATGGGAGGTGAGGTGGAGCTGAACCTGGTCATGGTGTTGATCTAAAGTGAGCGTGGCGGGCTGGGCCTGGTGGGTGATAGGGCTGGATGAAAGGGGACGATCATTAACAGATGTAATTTGAACTGGCTGGGATAACGCCCGAACTTTAACCCCAATTCTTTGGCATAAGTAG
The DNA here is from genome assembly GCF_024256425.1 of Clarias gariepinus. NCBI lineage: Eukaryota > Metazoa > Chordata > Actinopteri > Siluriformes > Clariidae > Clarias > Clarias gariepinus. Next base: position 5,887,374 of record NC_071101.1, read on the forward strand.
AGTCAATGAAGTTATCGGCAGCACCGGAATCGATGAACGTGGTACTTCGAACCCGTTTGTGGCCAAATTGGAGTGTTACCTGAACCGTGAAGCGTGAGATGGTGGTGCTGGTAGCGATGGAGATGTGGAGGGGACCCAGTGAGTCTCTCCTCTTGCTCACCGGGGCTGTGCGTTTCTCGGGCGAAGTGGGCAGATCGCCAGATGGTGTGTCGCCCACAATCCCTCTCGAAACCGGCGTTCGTATTCTGCCACAATCAGGGAGGCGCGTCCTAATTGCATGGGTTTCCCGGCTCCGGTGTCAACCACGGCAGAAGGTGGAGATCCGACATGTCCAGTGATGGTTCAGGTGGTCAGTGGTCAAGGTGCAGCGTAGGAGAAAGTGGGAGCAGACGGCAGGGTCCTCTGGGCTTCGGAAGAGAGAGGAGGTGTTGATCAATGCGGAGAGCGAGCTGGATCATTTTTTCAGCGTGGCGGGAAGCTCTCGTCCGGCAAGTTCGTCCGGTGACTGAATCTGACCAAAGAACTGCCGTGGCCCACTCAGCTGCCTGCCCAGATAGCAACAAAATGAGTAGCACAATGCGCAGCAGATCGGTGGAGTACTTGGTGGAATTGAACTCAAACACCAGATCTAAAGCCGTCAGGAACACACTACACTTTCCGTCTGTGCCATCCCATTTGTCTTGTAGAGAGAGGAAAACATTTAGCCCTTTGTAGCGTGAATGGTAAACCCAAATGCGGAGTAACACGAGTAGGCAGGATAATCACGATTAAAGATGGTGCCGGTGAGGTCGGCTGACGTCACGACTGCTCCGACCACGTTTTCTATTTTTTTGTTCTTTAAGTTAGTTTACAGCGCTTTAAAACCAGAAAAATTACCACCATGGAGTACATTAGTTATGATAGAGACACTCTTGTTTCTATTGGTGTACAATGTACTCACAATTCTGCGTTTTTAACTCCGGATCCGAGCTGGCCGAGTGAGATCCTGAGGGAGAACAAAGGACGCGACGTGAAGCGGCGGCCTCGAGGGAAACGAGCCGGCGTCAGGAACAGGCTGAGAGCACGTGCACACCGCACACCTCTGCCTAGCATCCTGCTCGCCAACGTCCAGTCACTGGAAAACAAGCTTGATGACCTCAGGGCCAGGATAAAGTTCCAGAGAGACATTCGGGACTGCAATCTCCTCTGCTTCACTGAGACATGGCTGAACCCAGCGGTGCCGGATGACGCCATCCAGCCGGCCGAGTTCTTCTCGGTTCACCGCATGGACAGGACACGGGACTCGGGGAAGTCAAGGGGAGGCGGCGTGTGTTTAATGGTAAACAGCAGCTGGTGCAACAGCGCGAGCTTTGTTCGTCTCACACGCTCCTGCACACCAAATCTGGAACCACTGTCCATCATGTGTCGTCCTTTTTATCTACCTTGGGAGTTTACATCGGTCATAATCAGTGCCGTTTATATTCCACCACAAGCGGACACGGACACTGCCTTATGCGAGCTGCATGAAGCGGTTGTGGGATTCATTGGGAAACTAGCGGATGATACCGTGGAAAAAAAGACTATTAAAACGTTTTCCAACCAGAAGCCATGGATGGATAAAACCATCCGCGACGCTCTGAGATCTCGCACCGCTGCCTACAACACGGGACTCGCGTCGGTGAACATGGAACCATACAAGGCTGCGTCATACTGCGTCCGGAAGGCGGTGAAAGAGGCGAAGCAGCGCTACGGGAGGAAACTAGAGTCACAGCTCCAACAGAGTGACTCTAGGAGCCTGTGGCAGGGATTAAGGACAATTACGGATTATAAAGCACCAACATCCGGTATGATGAACGCAGACGTGACTCTGGCAGACGAGCTGAACACTTTCTATGCTCGCCTCGAGGCTGCAGCTAAAGACGCTAGCGATGCTAATGCTAGCGGCGCTAACGGCTGCAGACAGGAAGTCACTGCCAGCACCGGAAGCACATTCATCATCACAGAGCATGACGTGAGGAGAGCCTTCAAGAGAGTGAACACCAGGAAAGCAGCAGGACCAGACGGCATCTCAGGCCGTATTCTCAGAGCCTGCGCAGACCAGCTAGCACCTGGGTTCACAGAGATATTCAACATCTCTTTATCTCAGTCGGTGATCCCCACATGCTTCAAAGAGTCCATCATTGTTCCTGTCCCAAAGGAACCTCATCCTGCTTCCCTCAATGACTATCGCCCTGTAGCCCTCACTTTAGTAGTGATGAAGTGCTTTGAACGCCTGGTCAGAGACTTCATCATCTCTTCACTACCAGACACACTGGACCCACTACAGTTCGCTTATCGTCCAAACCGTTCTACGGACAATGCAATCTCTCATCTCCTCCATACATCTCTTACTCACCTGGACACTTGGAGGGGGAATTATGTGAAAATGCTCTTCATCGACTACAGCTCTGCATTTAATACCATAATTCCCTCCACACTCACCACCAAGCTGGAGCACCTGGGACTCAGCTCATCCATGTGTCAGTGGATCTCCAATTTTCTGACTGGCAGACCACAGGCAGTAAGGATGGGCGGACATGTCTCAGCCTCCATCACTCTCAGTACTGGGGCCCCCCAGGGTTGTGTTCTGAGCCCCCTACTGTACTCTCTGTACACCTCTGACTGCGTGGCCACTACCAACTCCACCACCGTCATCAAGTTTGCTGATGACACTGTCGTAGTGGGCCTGATCATCAACAACGATGAGACGGCCTACCTGGAGGAGGTTGGAAATCTGGAGAACTGGTGCCAGAGAAACAATCTCCTCCTGAACGTCATCAAGACAAAGGAGCTGATAGTGGACTTCAGTACAAAGCAGGTGAGGAACTACCAGACCCCCATCATCAACAGGAGCCCAGTGGAGAGAGTGGACAGCTTCAGATACCTCGGTGTTCACATCACGCAGGACCTGGCATGGTCCTGTCACATCAACACCGTGGTAAAAAAGGCCCGGCAGCGTCTCTACCACCTCAGACGCTTGAGAGACTTTAGACTGCCCTCCAAGGTGCTCAGGAATTTCTACTCCTGCACCATAGAGAGCATCCTGACGGGAAACATCACGACCTGGTTCGGGAACAGCACCATGCAGGACAGACGAGCTCTACAGAGGGTGGTGCGATCAGCTGAGCTCATCATCCGCACCGAGCTCCCTGACCTGCACTCAATCTACACCAAGCGGTGCTGGACCAAGGCCAGGAAGGTCGTGAAGGACCTCAGCCACCCCAACAATGGACTGTTCACTCTGTTGCGCTCTGGGAAGCGATTCTGCTCCCTGAGGGCCAACACAGAGAGACTGAGGAGGAGCTTCTTCCCGCAGGCGATAAGGTCTCTCAACCACACCACTATGCAAAACTAACACAAAATTTTCACAATTTTCACAATCAATCAATCTTCATACATCCATGGACACTATGGACAACTCCACGCACATCACATTTACACTACATGTTTACGTTTACATTCTGGACCATTGCACAAAGACACTTTAATAATCATTGCACAAAGTCACTTTTTCTATGCATATTTGCACACAATTATAGTTCTATTTGTACAGTATATTTCTATTTTCAGTTTCTACTTTTAGTTCAATTTTTTCTAGTTACATTTTTTATTTTTATTTAAATTTTCTATCATATTCCTTTTATTGATATTTATTACTTATTATAAGCTTTAATTCTTTTTTTAAGGTCACTGGCCGTCGTGTAAGCATTTCACTACATTTCGTACTGTGTATGACTGTGTATGTGACAAGTAAAATTTGAATTTGAATTTGAATTTCAAATAACACCAAGTTCAAAACAGATAAAATACACGTGCTATTGTTATAACAGGCTTACTTCGTCACTTATCCAGAGCTTTCTTTCAAAGAAGTCGAGTGGCTTATTAACGTGACTGGGGTGTGTTGTCTTCCTTCCAAAGTGTCTTCCTACTTTGTTGGGTCTCATGCTGTCTGCTGCCAGCGGTTTAAGACACAAAACACACACAGGTCTCTCCTCTGCCCTCACCATCCCCACCATGAATCCAAGCGCAACATAGGCTTCATCATAGGCTTTTTGGTTGATTAGGCTGATGATGCTGAATCACCTGCTTTTTTGTGGTCCATGTAACAAATGTATTCATTGACGTTATTATGCTCACTACACACTGTACACTACTGACCCAGTGTTATGCTCTAAAATGCCCCTCCTGCCACGGATTGCCTCCCCTACATAATCTCTTTCAAATAATATATTAGAACATAAATTCATAGGTTTATGGTTTACAAATTGCAAATTATAACAAACGAATTTAATTATAAAATAAGCAATATAAAAAATGTTGTATAGGGGGAAAATATATAAATTATATATATTTTTTCATATACAACTTGTATATTTTTATATTGCTTATTTTATAATAAAAATCGTTTCATATAATTTTTCACCACAAACAATATTTATTTAGTGTTATTTGTGATAAATAATTTGTTATTTGTACATTGACAAACCAATCCGTGGCAGGGGGGCACTTTAGCGCATAACACCGGTTTGTGTCCGCGTTAAAGTTAGTTTTATATTCGCATCTCCAAATTCAATAGCTGCGTAAATAAACCCGCGAATAAGATACCCACATATATTTCCTCTCTACGTTGTCTTTCAGCTACATCCGCCTTAAATTATACATATTTAAAAGCATAAACACCATTATTCTCTACGGCGCAACGAGTGATTTAAGGATCATCGCTAAATGCCGCACAGCAACAAAAAGCGTAGAACGATATTGATCTTTCCTTCTGTTCAGCGCCTGAAGATCAAAAAGCTACTTTGTTACCACACTGAAAACTAGAAATGCCAGACTAGTACTGCCTGATAAAATATTAATTTTTAACAAAAATACAGAAACATCAGCATACACATTGGAATAAATTAAATTACATACATAATATCGAATGTTTCCTTATATATTGTTCCTTTGCAATTAAAATGCCGACGTTAAACCGTTATTGTTGCACTATGGTTCCACTTTTTCTCTGATGTTATTTTAATTTACTTGTATTAATGATCTATTTCTTTGCGTGTGATTGTTTAGTTTCGAGTGTCCGATCTTTATTGTCAATAAAGAAAAACATGAATTAGAATAGATACTTTCCTATTATTTTCCACTAATTCCCTCCCGTTCATTGCGCCCCACCCGTCATGTATGTATTCCCCACTAGTGGGGTGCCACACACTTTGAGAACCACTGATCTGAGGGATGAGAAACTATACTAAATAAAATCTGCGCAGTGACTGTGAGAATGTAGGGGTCCACCACCAGAGGTCCTTTTTTTATTTGTAGTTTTTGTTGGCTGACTCATTTTCCCAGCAGGCACCTCGGTCAGGTGATGCGAGTGCACACCTGAGCCGAGGTAGCCATTAATCCATCTATAAATAGCTGTTTAGTCTGGGAAACTGGGTCGATCATTTTTTGGTTTAACCACTGTCATTTGTGTGGGCAATTTGTGTTTAGTTCTTTTAGTTTATATTTTTAAATTTATGTTCTGTTGACTTGGGCTCTCATATTGGCAATGTTTCTGTGTATATTCTGTGTGTTAGTGGAGCTGATTCAGTTCTGTCCTAGATGTGAGTACTGTGGTTTTTGTCCTCCTGTGTTCTTGTGTGTTTAGCTAGAGTCAGGTAAGTAGATAGGTGTGTGTTGAGCTAAAATCTATGTTGAGTTACCATAACTAGCCTGCTTCTAGCCATAGCCCCTTTGTGTCTCTAGCTTTTCTGTGTTTCCTGTCTCCCTAGTGTCCCAGTGAGCTTGGCCTTTGAGTGTCCCCTAGCCTAGCCACTGGGTATCCCTTGTCTGTGTTTCTGTGCCCCAATTCCCTAGTGTGTGTTGAGCTATTAGGTAAGTGTAGCTTAGTGCATGTTGGGGCTGAAGACATGTTTAGCTAGGTGTATGTGCAGCTGACTGCCACGGTTAAGAGCAATCTTAACCATGTTTAGCTAAAAGCCATGTCTTTAGCCCTAGTCCCGTCTCGCTACGTGTCTCCCCCCTAGTCTCGCTACGTGTCTCCCCTCTAGTCTCGCTACGTGTCTCCCCCCTAGTCTCGCTACGTGTCTCCCCCCTAGTCTCGCTACGTGTCTCCCCCCTAGTCTCGCTACGTGTCTCCCCCCTAGTCTCGCTACGTGTCTCCCCCCTAGTCTCGCTACGTGTCTCCCCCCTAGTCTCGCTACGTGTCTCCCCCCTAGTCTCGCTACGTGTCTCCCCCCTAGTCTCGCTACGTGTCTCCCCCCTAGTCTCGCTACGTGTCTCCCCCCTAGTCTCGCTACGTGTCTCCCCCCTAGTCTCGCTACGTGTCTCCCCCCTAGTCTCGCTACGTGTCTCCCCCCTAGTCTCGCTACGTGTCTCCCCCCTAGTCTCGCTACGTGTCTCCCCCCTAGTCTCGCTACGTGTCTCCCCCCTAGTCTCGCTACGTGTCTCCCCCCTAGTCTCGCTACGTGTCTCCCCCCTAGTCTCGCTACGTGTCTCCCCCCTAGTCTCGCTACGTGTCTCCCCCCTAGTCTCGCTACGTGTCTCCCCCCTAGTCTCGCTACGTGTCTCCCCCCCTAGTCTCGCTACGTGTCTCCCCCCCTAGTCTCGCTACGTGTCTCCCCCCCTAGTCTCGCTACGTGTCTCCCCCCCTAGTCTCGCTACGTGTCTCCCCCCCTAGTCTCGCTACGTGTCTCCCCCCCTAGTCTCGCTACGTGTCTCCCCCCCTAGTCTCTCTACGTGTCTCCCCCTAGTCTCTCTACGTGTCTCCCCCTAGTCTCTCTACGTGTCTCCCCCTAGTCTCTCTACGTGTCTCCCCCTAGTCTCTCTACGTGTCTCCCCCTAGTCTCCAGTTTCAGCTCCACGCATAGTTGTGTGTCCTGTTACGTGCTTGTTGTCCTTCTGCCTGTGTCCTGCCAGAGAGCCGTGTTAACCCAAAGTCATTAAGTATGGTTTGAGTTTGGTTGTTCCTTTTGTGTCTTAATTTATACTTTTGTTTACCATCATTAAAAGAATCTTTGTTGGTTACACAACCCCTCTGCCTCTATGCCTGCTTCTTCCGCCCACGGTGATCAACACCAGCCATTACACCCCCAATCGTGACAGAAGTCATGTATTGTAACTTGAACTCATGAGTTCATGATCAGCAGGAGTATTATGCTAATTTCTTAAGTTGTTTAATAATCAATTTAGTGTTAAATGTCACCATATTAATAATATCGCATAAAATACCTTTATGCTGATTTTAGGGAAATTATGAAAATGAGAAATTAATAATAAGCTGAAATCACTTTTATCCTGTAAAACCTTTATTTGTTTGGTCTCCAGTGAACCTCTACTTGCTGGAACCTCCATTCCCATAGTGTTTGTTTTGGTTGTAATTTATTAATTAATAATTGCCTTTTCAGAACATTTGATTTTTTTTGTCATTTTGTTCTTAATTTAAATTTGCTTCTGTTTATGATTTTTTTTATATCAGTTTATTTTAAATCTTACTGTAGCTCAGTCTTTTCCCCTGATATTGATCAGTCAGTTCCTATCTTAATATTTTGTATTTTCTTCTCTTCATCAAGCAAAGCCATTTAAGTCAATTATTGTAAAAAAAAAAAAAAAAATCCGCAGCAAAATAAACTAAACAAAACTAAATGAAGTTTAGTTTTTAAAAGATGTCTTGGATTAGATTACTGTGTTCACCTTGGTTTATGAATAATGTAATAAATTAATTGTTGGAGCCATTAATTGTAAAGTTACTTTGGCCACTGGGTGGCACTGTGACACTGTATAATGGGAGCACCGGTGTAAGAGCCAGGTGTGTGTGTGTTTGGTAATTGGGAAGCACACAGTTTTTGACCGCACAACAGAGTAACGTGTGGAGGCAACAAGTTTGTAATACTGCGTCAGTGGATATGGATTGGAAACATTGATGAATATTTTAACAAGTGGATTTATGATGATTGTTAATGGAGCACCAATAAAGTAAGACATATTATTGCATCGACATCGTATTCATGGTCTCTGTTTGTACGCGTCCAAGAACTTCCTTTAATATTACCAACACAGCGGCTTATTGGAAAGCCGTTAAACAAAGTCAAAAACTCTGCCTCACTGGAGAAAGGAAAACACTTGTGCGTCTTGTGGACGAAAACCACGTCGATGTTTGGTTACATGCTTTTGTTTCGGCACATGAGGACATCGTTTCTTCAAGACGCTTGTGGATTTATTTCTTGGATCCAGAACGCCGGTATTTGGAGTCGTTTGGATTAAACCTTTCCTGGCTTGCTGTACTCTGTCGTTGGATCTACGCTGTGTTTCTCTGCAGGCCTAATCAACGGGAATATAGGTACGTTTTTACATTATTTACAATGGCCATATGAAATCACGTGTGCACACAAGGATTAAGCGTAAACCCAATGCATTGGTTGCAAAGATTGACTGACGTTGTTTTATGTATTAAGCTGTTTGTTCACAACTGTTTGCAAAATGGAAAATGAAGAGTGTATGAATTCTGAAGGGGTTACTGTGTCAAAACAAAGTTTGTCTAGTGTTGACAATGAATCTGAAAGAGAAAAAAGAGCAGTTAAATTAACAGCCAAAGCTCTGGTAGAAAAACTTGATACCTTGCAAAGGTCAAGAAAGGCAAAATTAAATAAGGCTCAGAAACTAATAGAGTCAATTAATAGGTTAATATATGATGATGGTAAAGAATATGAACCTGAGGTACGTTTAGCCTTTGAAGATTTTAAGAGGTTGTGTTCAGAAGCTAAAGACACTCATGAGTCACTATTGGTTATTTTACCAGTTGAGGAGGTTGAAAAACATGAAATATGGTTTAAAGCAAAGATGATTCCAAACAATGAGTTCATTAAACGTGTAAATAAATGGTTATCAGACAAGCCAGAAAATCAGAAAGCCTCTGAAGCTGGCAATGCCGAGAGTGATGTAGGTCCTGGAGACAGCGTCTCAAATGTATCTCATCCTGCCTCCAAACATAGTAAACGCAGTTCACGCAGCAGCAGTAGTAGTATCTCGTCCATATCATCCGCATGTATTCAAGCAGAGGCAGAAAAGGCTGCTCTTATGGCCCAGGCTGCTGCATTAAAGGCTAAACATGAAATTGAACTTCGGGAGGAGGAATTGAGACGGAAGAAGGAGCAGTTGGAATTGGATGCTCAAATAGCAGCTTCAACAGCAAAGATCACTGTGTTGCAAAGGTTTGAAAATCAAAGCAAATGTTCCCGCAATAGAAGTTCAAGATCAAAGAAGAGTGAAAAAGGTGTGGTCAATGAAATGGATGAACCTACTTCTGAGTCAAAATGTCTAAATCCACATGCAAATGAATATGTGCCTGTGAATTCAGCTGGAGCAGCGGGTGTCTCCGTAACACATGATGTAACTCAGAATCAAAGGAATAAATGGAAGGATCAACAATTGCCCCAATCATCTTATCAACCTAATCTCCATGGTTCTGTTCAAATGCAACATGATGCAAACTCGGAAATTCATCATCCAATACATGCTTTTCCACCTCAAGTTGATCCCCTTCTTGAAGTCTTAAAGAGGCAAGAGGAGTTAACAACTTATTTCATTCAACAGCAAGTAAATCCTCGTGTTTTACCAAAAAGAGAGATTCCAGTATTTGATGGTGACCCACTGCAATATATCCCATTCATCAGAGCGTTCGAACATGGCGTTGAACAGAAAACTACAAATAATAGGGATCACTTGTATTTCCTCGAGCAGTTTACAAAGGGTCAGCCTAAAGACCTTGTCCGCAGTTGCCAACACATGGCCCCAGACAGAGGCTATGCATTGGCCAAAAGGTTACTGAAGGAACATTTTGGTAATGAGTTTAAGGTATCTGCTGCCTATATGGAGAAAGCCTTGGGTTGGTCTACTTTAAAGGCTGAGGATGCGCATGGGTTACAGGCTTATGCTTTGTTTTTGCGTACATGTTGTAACACAATGGATGAATTCTCATATATGCAAGAGCTTAATATGCCTAGCAACATGAAAATGATTGTAATGAAACTACCATACAAGCTGAGAGAACAATGGCGAACTAGGGCTTGTGAGATCATGGAGGCTAATCATAGCAGGGCAAAATTCTCTGATGTTGTCGAGTTTATTGAAAAACAGGTTAAGATGACATCTGATCCTGTGTTTGGAGATATTCAAGATAAACATGGCACAGGTAAATCCAAAACTCAAACTCGTCAAACCTTCACAAGAAATAGTTTTGCCACTGACATTGCTGCTTCTGTTCCAGTTAAGAAGTCTGGCAATGCTTCATCACAGCAAAGATTTTGTCTTGTATCCAAGTCTAATGGAAACTGTTTGTTTTGTACTAATCAGCATCCGCTGGAAAGGTGTTTTGCGTTGAAGAAAAGGACTCAACAAGACAAGATTGACTTTCTGAAAGCTAAAGGAATTTGTTTTGGTTGTTTAAGGACTGGACATATGAGTAAGCAATGTCAGAATCGTCTGAATTGCGACATTTGTGGAGGAACACATCCCACAATCCTTCACATATATCACAAGGAGGTAACTGTAAAAGAGCCAGAGGAAAGGCGCAAGGTAGTGTCTGCTCAAACTTGTGGTCCTACAGGGGCTGGTAATGAGAGGAGTTTGATGTCAATTATACCAGTTCAAATCAAAGCCATTAAAGGTAACAAGGTAATGCAGACCTATGCTTTCCTGGACCCGGGAAGTTCCGCAACGTTCTGTTCAGAACATTTGAGGAAAGAGCTTAAACTGAGTGGAAAAAAGGTCAACATTCTTCTTCGTACAATGAGTCAAGAAAAGTCTGTGTCCTGCAGTGTTATTGACGGACTGGAAATCAGTGGTATAAACACCAACCAATTTTTTCCACTTCCTGCGGTCTACACACAGCAAAAGCTGCCTGTTGACTCAGAGAACATTATTACTCAAGAGGAGTTATCCAAGTGGTCATACTTGGACAAGATAAAGATACCATACATTCAAGCAGGTGTAGATATACTGATTGGAACTAACGCATCTAATGTGATGGAACCCTACGAAATCATAAATAGTCGTGGTAATGGGCCTTTTGCCATTAAAACTCTTTTGGGATGGGTTGTCAATGGAACTGTGGTAGGAAACAGTGACCATAGTAATGAAAATGGTCATTCTGTTGCTGTTAATAGAATTTCTGTTGTTAAACTGGAAGAGCTGCTTCAAAATCAGTTTAATCATGATTTCAGTGAAAGGACTGTTAATGAGAAAGAAATGTCAAGGGAAGATCTTCGATTTATGAGCATAATGGATAGTACAGTAACACTCCAGGTTGGACATTACAGTCTAAAATTACCTTTCAAGAATGCCAATGTCATACTGCCTGACAACTTATGTGTTGCTAAGCAACGACTATATGGTTTAAAAAGGAAACTGGAAAGAAACCGAGAGTTTCATGAAAAATATACACACTTTCTTGCTGACGTTGTACACAAAGGTTATGCTGAGAAGGTACCAGATCATCAACTTTATCGTGCGGATGGCAAAGTTTGGTACATTCCTCACCACGGGGTGTTTCATCCCAGGAAGGGATCCTTAAGAGTTGTGTTCGACTGTGGAGCAACATATAAAGGAACATCACTTAACAGTCAGTTGTTGCAAGGTCCCAATCTTACTAATTCTTTAGTAGGTGTACTGTTGAAGTTCAGGCAAGAACCAGTAGCTTTCATGGCAGACATTGAAGCAATGTTCCACCAAGTTAAGGTGGCTGCAGAAGATGTAGACTTTCTTCGGTTCCTGTGGTGGCCGGGTGGAGTGTTGACTAAAGAGCCTATAACATTCAGGATGACAGTTCATCTCTTTGGAGCTGTGTCTTCCCCAAGCTGTGCATGCTATGCCTTGAGACAAACAGCAAAAGATAACAAAGCTGACTTTCCATCAGAAGTGATTCACACAATCGATAATAACTTCTATGTGGATGATTGTTTGAGGAGCGTGTCCTCTGAGGAAGTGGCCATCTTTATGGTTAAACATCTTAGTACACTTTGTCAGAAAGGAGGCTTTCGCTTGACAAAGTGGATTAGTAATAGTCGTAAAGTGTTGCAGTCAGTCTCTGAAGAAAATCGAGCCAAGGATATACAGCAGCTGGATCTGGATCGAGACAAGTTGCCTGTTGAGAGAGCTTTAGGTCTTCAGTGGAGTGTGGAAGCTGATACATTTCAATTCAAGATTTCCTTGAAAAACCAACCTTGCACAAGGCGAGGCATTCTATCAGTGGTAAGCTCTATGATCCTTTGGGCTTTATTGCTCCACTTGTTCTTCCTGCCAAAGTACTTGTGCAGGAGTTGTGTAGACGGTCTTTGGGATGGGATGAGCCTGTTCCGTTGGTCCTCCGGGGGCAGTGGAGCCAGTGGATTTTCGAGTTGAATAAAATTGCAGAGTTCCAGGTGAACAGATGTTTTAAACCCATGGAGTTTGGACTGCCCATTCATGCTTGCCTACACCACTTTGCTGATGCCTGTGAAACTGGTTATGGCACAGTTTCGTACCTGAAGATGCTGAATAGCAGAAAACAGGTACATGTGGCTTTCTTACTGGGTAAGTCCAGAGTAACACCGTTGAAACCTGTGACCATACCTCGCTTAGAACTTACAGCGGCTGTCTTAGCTGTTAAGGTTGACATTATGTTGAAGAAGGAGTTGCAACTTTCATTGGAAGATTCTGTTTTTTGGACTGATAGCACGACTGTCCTTAATTACATTAAGAACGAGGACAAACGGTTTTATACATTCGTCGCTAATAGAGTTTCTTACATAAGAGACACAACACAGCCTCAACAGTGGAGATACGTACCCACTAAAGAAAATCCTGCAGATGATGCATCTCGTGGGCTAAAGGTGGAATATTTTCTTAGTAATAAGCGATGGATTGATGGTCCTAGTTTCCTCTGGAAGCCGAGTGACATACAATTCCCCGCCAATGATCTGACTTTGAATAACAATGACCCAGAAGTAAAAAGGGAAGTAAAGGTAAATGCTGTCATCTTGCAGAATGGACAGAATGCAACAAATCAACTTTTACATTACTTTTCTGAATGGAAACATCTGAAAGTTGCAGTTGCCTGGATTTTGAAGCTGCAGAAAGTTCTGCTGGAATTGAGTCGTAAACGGAAGGAGTTGTCTTTGGAGAAGATGGATAGTGTTGCTTTTAATGCAAAATTGGGAGAGTTTAAAGACACTCTAGGCCGACAAGGTTTGACAGTGGAAGATCTGTATAAAGCAGAGATTAGCATCATACGTTTCTGCCAACAGGAACACTTCCAAGAGGAAATTGCTAAGCTTAAGGATGGAGGTAGTGATGTTAAGAGAAGCAGTTCTGTCTCTAATTTGGATCCTATGTGGCATAATGGACTGCTGTTGGTGGGAGGAAGACTTGGTAAGTCAGCTATGCCAAGTGAAAGAAAACATCCCATCTTGCTATCAAAGGAGCAACATGTGTCCCATCTCATACTTCGAGACATTCATGAACAGTTGGGTCACGGTGGCAGAAATCAGATGGTTTCCAAACTACGGTGCAAGTACTGGATAACAAATGCCAACTCTGTTGCAAGAAAGATCATCTCCAAATGCGTCATTTGTAGACGTCATAAAGGGAAGTTGGGCGAACAGAAGATGGCAGACCTTCCAGTAGAAAGGATTACCCCTGATCTACCACCTTTTACTAATGTAGGCGTGGATTTTTTTGGCCCCATTGAAGTTAAAAGAGGACGGAGTAAAGTGAAACGCTATGGAGTTATTTTTACTTGCATGGCAAGTAGAGCTGTTCACTTGGAAATGGCGCATTCCCTCGATACGGATTCATGTATCAATGCCTTGCGCAGGTTTGTCTGTCGTCGTGGACAGGTCTCTCACATGAGATCTGATAATGGGACAAACTTTATTGGCGCCGAGCGGGAGCTAAGAGAGGCATTAACAACATTAAATAATGAAAAGATTCAAAGGGCCTTACTGCAGAAGGGAGTAGATTGGAATTTTAATCCACCCTCAAGCTCTCACTATGGAGGAATATGGGAGCGTATAATTCGAATGGTGAGACAGATTCTTTGTATTGTTCTTCGACAACAAATATTGGATGACGAAGCTCTTCAAACTGTCTTGTGTGAAGCAGAAGCAATTTTGAACGATCGACCTATCTCTAAACTATCCAATGATCCTGATGATTTGGAAGCTCTTACACCAAATCACCTTCTGCTTTTGAAAGGAAATCCTGCATTGCCGCCTGGTTTGTTTGAAAGGTCTGACTTGTATGCCAGAAGAAGATGGAGACAAGTGCAATATATTGCAAATCTTTTTTGGAAAAGATGGGTACGCGAATATCTACCCTTGTTACAAGAACGGCAAAAATGGAACAAACGACGTAGAAATCTTACCCCTGGAGATATTGTAATTATTGCCGATTCGACAGCACCACGTGGCTCATGGCTTCTTGGAAAGGTCGTGGAGACTTATACAGACAATAGAGGTTTAGTTCGTTCAGTAAAGGTTCAAACCAAATGTAACCTCTTGGTACGTCCAGTTAGTAAGCTTTGCCTCTTATTAGAAACAACAGACTAAATAGGACATACGATAGTCAAACATTTACTGTTTCTTTTATCTTTAATAAAAGTCATGAATTATTTACGGCTCCATTATATATGAATGTATAATTGTTATGTCATTATGCCATAGTCAATTAAGGGGCTGGTGTGTTGGAGCCATTAATTGTAAAGTTACTTTGGCCACTGGGTGGCACTGTGACACTGTATAATGGGAGCACCGGTGTAAGAGCCAGGTGTGTGTGTGTTTGGTAATTGGGAAGCACACAGTTTTTGACCGCACAACAGAGTAACGTGTGGAGGCAACAAGTTTGTAATACTGCGTCAGTGGATATGGATTGGAAACATTGATGAATATTTTAACAAGTGGATTTATGATGATTGTTAATGGAGCACCAATAAAGTAAGACATATTATTGCATCGACATCGTATTCATGGTCTCTGTTTGTACGCGTCCAAGAACTTCCTTTAATATTACCAACACAGCGGCTTATTGGAAAGCCGTTACATTAATATAAAGTGATTTAATCCTGTGGTAATTACTCTGTAAACTAACACCAGGTAAAAGATTTCAATTTATAAAGTTCAGATTTGAATAAACACAAACACTGAAGAGCAGCCAAATACTCCACCTTCTTTAGTCAGGATAAAACTTTGAGTTTTCACAATGTGGTAAACATTTATTTGGCAATCTGTCCCTGAGTGAGCAGGTAAAAACTACTTCATTGTAACTACTCCGACCACCTTTTCTTTGTTTTTGTTCTTTAAGTTAGTTTACAGCGTTTTAAAACCGGCAAAATTACCACCATGGGGTACATTAGTTATGATAGAGACACTCTTGTTTCTATTGGTATACAATGTACTCACAATTCGACGTTTTTAACTCCGGATCCTAGCTGGCCGAGTGAGATCCTGAGGGACAACAAAGGACGCGACGCGAAGCGGCGGCCCCGAGGGAAACGAGCCGGCGTCAGGAACAGGCTGAAAACCCCTTGCACACCGCACACCTCTGCCTAGCATCCTGCTCGCCAACGTCCAGTCACTGGAAAACAAGCTCGATGACCTTAGGGCCAGGATAAAGTTCCAGAGAGACATTCGGGACTGCAATCTCCTCTGCTTCACCGAGACATGGCTGAACCCAGCAGTGCCGGACCACGCCATCCAGCCGGCCGAGTTCTTCTCGGTTCACCGCATGGACAGGACGCGGGACTCGGGGAAGTCAAGGGGAGGCGGCGTGTGTTTAATGGTGAACAGCAGCTGGTGCAACAGCGCGAGCGTTGTTCCTCTCACACGCTCCTGCACACCAAACCTGGAACTACTGTCCATCATGTCGTCCTTTTTACCTTCCTCGGGAGTTTACATCGGTCATAATCAGCGCCGTTTATATTCCACCACAAGCGGACACGGACACTGCCTTATGCGAGCTGCATGAGGCACTCACACAACAACAAACACAACACTGGGACGCTGCGCTTATTGTGGCGGGGGATTTTAACAGTGCCAACCTCAAACGCGCAGCGCCGAACTTTTATCAGCACATCACCTGCCCCACCAGGGGCGAAAGGACACTGGACCACTGCTATACAACGGTCAAGGACGGCTACAAGGCACAATCTTGTCCACCGTTTGGTAAATCCGACCACGCCGCCATCTTCCTCATGCCAAAATACAAACAAAGGCTAAAACAGGAAGTTCTGGTTCAGAGGGAGGTCGCGTGCTGGACGGACCAATCGGTGGCCGCGTTACAGGACGCACTCGATGACGCAGACTGGGACATGTTCAGAAACAGCTCCGATGGTGACGTCAGCGTGTTTACGGAAGCGGTTGTGGGATTCATCGGGAAACTAGCGGACGTTACCGTAGAAAAAAAGACTATTAAAACGTTTCCCGACCAGAAGCCGTGGGTGGATAAAACCATCCGCGACGCTCTGAAATCTCGCACCGCTGCCTACAACACGGGACTCGCATCGGGGTACATGGAACCATATAAGGCTGCGTCATACAGCGTCCGGAAGGCGGTGAAAGAGGCGAAGCAGCGCTACGGGAGGAAACTAGAGTCACAACTCCAACAGAGTGACTCTAGGAGCCTGTGGCAGGGGTTAAGAACAATAACGGATTATAAAGCCCCCATATCCGGTATGATAAACGCAGACGTGTCTCTGGCAGACGAGCTGAACACTTTCTATGCTCGCTTCGAGGCTGCAGCTAAAGACGCTAGCGATGCTAAAGCTAGCGGCGCTCACGGCTGCAGACAGGAAGTCACTGCCAGCACCGGAAGCGCGTTCATCATCTCAGAGCATGACGTGAGGAGAGCCTTCAAGAGAGTGAACACCAGGAAAGCAGCAGGACCAGACAGCATCTCAGGCCGTATTCTCAGAGCCTGCGCAGACCAGCTAGCACCTGTGTTCACTGAGATATTCAACATCTCTTTATCTCAGTCGGTGATCCCCACATGCTTCAAAGAGTCCATCATTGTTCCTGTCCCAAAGAAACCTCATCCTGCTTTCCTCAATGACTATCGCCCTGTAGCCCTCACTTCAGTAGTGATGAAGTGCTTTGAACGCCTGGTCAGAGACTTCATCATCTCTTCACTACCAGACACACTAGACCCACTACAGTTCGCTTATCGTACAAACCGTTCCACAGACGATGCAATCTCTCATCTCCTCCATACATCTCTCACTCACCTGGACACTCGGAGGGGGAATTATGTGAAAATGCTCTTCATCGACTACAGTTCTGCATTTAATACCATAATTCCCTCCACACTTACCACCAAGCTGGAGCACCTGGGACTCAGCTCATCAATGTGTCAGTGGATCTCCAATTTTCTGACTGGCAGACCACAGGCAGTAAGGATGGGCGGACATGTCTCAGCCTCCCTCACTCTCAGCACTGGAGCCCCCCAGGGTTGTGTTCTGAGCCCCCTGCTGTACTCTCTGTACACCCACGACTGCGTGGCCACTACCAGCTCCACCACCATCATCAAGTTCGCTGACGACACTGTTGTGGTGGGCCTGATCACGAACAACGATGAGACGGCCTACCTGGAGGAGGTTGGAAATCTGGAGAACTGGTGCCAGTGAACGTCAGTAAGACAAAGGAGCTGATAGTGAACTTTAGTACAAAGCAGGTGAGGAACTACCAGACCCCAGTCATCAACAGGAGCCCAGTGGAGAGAGTGGACAGCTTCAGATACCTCGGTGTTCACATCACGCAGGACCTGGCATGGTCCTGTCACATCAACACCGTGGTAAAAAAGGCCCGGCAGCGTCTCTACCACCTCAGACGCTTGAGAGACTTTAGACTGCCCTCCAAGGTGCTCAGGAATTTCTACTCCTGCACCATAGAGAGCATCCTGACGGGAAATATCACGACCTGGTTCGGCAACAGCACCATGCAGGACAGACGAGCTCTACAGAGGGTGGTGCGATCAGCTGAGCGCATCATCCACATCGAGCTCCCTAACCTGCACTCGATCTACAGCAAGCGGTGCTTGACCAAGGCCAGGAAGATCGTGAAGGACCTCAGCCACCCCAATAACGGACTGTTTACTCGGTTTACTAGGCCAACACAGAGAGACTGAGGAGGAGCTTCTTCCCGCAGGCGATAAGGTCTCTCAACCACAACCACACCACTATGCAGAACTAACAATCTTTTCATCTTTTTCATAATTGATCAAATCTATCAATCTTCTTACATCCATGAACACTATGGACAATTACATGCTCACCTTCCTTCATATATACACTACATGTCGTACGTTTACATCCTGGACCATTGCACAATGACACTTTAATAACTTTGCACACCTACCTTCACAACTACACTACATTTTACAGTTTTACGTTTACATCCTGGACCAGTGCACAAAGACACTTTAATAACCTCTGCACAAAGTCACTTTGTTCTATGCATATTTGCACACACAGCACAGTATATTTCAATTTGTACAGTAGATTTCAATTTTTGCACATCATATTTCTATTTTTTCCTAGCACATTT
Source organism: Clarias gariepinus (assembly GCF_024256425.1). NCBI lineage: Eukaryota > Metazoa > Chordata > Actinopteri > Siluriformes > Clariidae > Clarias > Clarias gariepinus. The sequence continues at coordinate 5,905,958 of NC_071101.1, forward strand.
CTATTTTTATTTTTAGTTCTATTTTTCCTAGTTTAATTTAATTTTTTATTTGATTTCTATCGTATTTCTTTTATTCATATTTATTTCTTATTTGTAAACTTTAATTCTCTTCTAGGGTCAATGGCGGTCGTATAATGCATTTCACTACATTTCGTACTGTGTATGTTTGTGTATGTGACAAAATTTGAATTTGAATTTGAAATGTTCTTCCTTATTTTTAAAGACTTTTGGGAAGGCACTGGAGTAGCTGATACTGATTAGGATTGTCCGTGTCATTATTTTTCCTGCCAAACAAAGATTTTATATAATGCAATAATATTGTTAGATAAATCTCATAAGTTATGAGGTTTAAGGAAAACTTCATAGATGTAATAACCTGGTGATTCAGTGCATTGGTGTTCAGCTGACTTCATGACGTTGCTGAGTCTAGACCTAAGTAACTGAAGCAACCCCAGATCATAACACTGTCTCCAGAAGCTTGTCCAGTGCACTGTAAAAAAATAAATCATGAGGCTTGTAATTTTTATAAAAAAAATTATGTAATCAATAAAAATAATGTGCATATTTCATTTTAAAAATGGTTTTCTGTGTTTCCTTATAATATATTGAGAACATTTCACTAATAAAATTAAGAAATACATTTTACCTATTTTTATAAGGAAATAAGTGCAATTTTTAGGCTTAATTGAAGTACCCATTTAGGCAAAAATTTTAAGGAAAAAGGCTTCATATTTTAAGAGAATTGGCCCAATTATCTGGGTTTGATTAAGTCACCTTCATTTGAATTTCAACAACAGCGGTGATATAACAGCTATTTTAAAGGAGCAGACAAACAGTGTAAAATGTTAAGACGTAAGTTAAGCCCCTTATTAATTTTTTATATTTTATTTTGATTTCTTTAAAAAGCTCCTTTCTTTTACTAGTGTCAGCAATATAAATGAAATAAATTAAACATTGTAAACATTTCTGAAAACATCCTGTCTGCCATTAGCATACTTAAGTTTTTTGTAGTGTCTCCACAGTTCACTAAAACAAGTTTTGGGGAGTTAGTGTTAAAATGGTTTACTGTACAAGTTCTCTCAGGTTTTAGTACAGAATGTGACTATTCACATAATGAAGATAACATAAAGATGTTAGCATATACAGTAATGCTAAACAGTTAATTTCAATGACACAGTCAGTTACAAACTGTTTTACAAATTGTTTTACAGATCTTAAAACTGCTCTAAATTTTATATACACTATTTTACACAGTGTTTAATATTTTGATACCATTAAAACATGAAATAAAAGCATGTTTATCACCAAAATGCATTATGTATTAATTTCATTATAAAATGTTATTTATATTATTAAGTAATTTTCCTTAATACATATGAGTACTGTACCTTTTGTTTTATCTGCTTAAACCAAAAAAGATTATTCCACTAATAATGTTAAAATCATCATGTGTTTGGCTAAATAATTTAGAATGTTTAACATGATTTATTTAAGTAGATTCTGCTAGGTGTCACGATCAGGGTGTAATGGCGGATGTTGATCGCCATGGGTGGAGAGAGCAGGCATAACGGCAGAGGGGTTGTGTAACCAAAAAAGTCCTTTAATAATGGTTGTTACAGAAATAATAAAGACACAAAAACAAAGGAAAAAACAAACTCAAACAATACTTAATGACATGGGGTTAAACATGGACTCTCTGACAGGACACAGACGAATGGACACCAACAGGCTCTAATACCTGTTACACTACGTTTAAGCTCTGTGGTGAAACACAGGCTGACGACTTCTAGCAAACGCCCTGTGGCGAAACAGGCTTAAGGACTTCTAACACACGTCCTGTGGCGAAACACAGGCAGAAGGACGAAACACGTGACGGGACACACAAACTACGCGTGGAGCTGGAACAGGACACAACGAGACGAGACACCCGATGAGACGGGAGAGACGAGAGACAAGTAGAGACGAGGGACAAGTAGAGACTAAAGACGGGAAAGACAAGTAGAGACAAGGAGACAAGAGACTAGGGACAAGGAGAGACGGGAGACAAGGAAAGATAAGAGACAAACATAGAGACAAGGAGAGAGACGGGACTAGGGCTAAAGACATGGCAATCAGCTAGACATGGCTTTTACAGTAGCTAAACATGGTTAGGGAGCACTTAACCATGGCAGTTAAAATGTGTTGTATAAACATAAATGTTTAAATAATTGACCACAGCCAATCCTGTGTAAACGCCCATCTTTGGCAGACACTAATAAATATTAGTGTGTATGCAAATGCAATGGTCACTTGACGAGGTGTCAAAACACACAAGATGTTGGAAACCCAAACAAGTGAAGATTTTGCCATGATGGCTGTTTTGAAGAAAATTAAAATGAGATCTCAGTGCCATGTGAGGAGGTTTGGCCTAATTAACATACCTAAAGTACAGGCTGCATAAAACAATTTTCAAAAGTTATTTTTTTTATTTTTTTTTATAAATACTCTTACTATTTCTGTACTTGTATAGTCTAAATCAATCTTTAATCTACATTTAAATTTTCCTGTCTCAGGCCTCCTTTCTGCAGAACCTGATTTTAATGTATCTGAACCAGTGGGTTCTACAGCTGTCCTGCCATGTGAACTGAGAAATGTACACACTGAAACAGCGTTTATTAAGTGAAGTATCAAATCTAAAGCCCTATTCGGGCAGGACTAGTTTTCCAAATGATGTTCGAGTTAGAATTTTTTTCAGACGATGTCTGTCATTTCATGTATGCATTCTCACAGGTCTAACATCTCCGTGTTTATTATGGAGGTAGGAGAGTCTGTGTTTTACATGTGGGTGTTGCACAAGACATCTACATCCATTATTGGTGCGCAAACTTGAATATCGGCACGCTAGTCCCGTCCGAATCAGGCTTAAGACTTGTTTGAGTGAAAGGGTGAGAAGTCGTATTAGGGTAAGGAATATGAATGTGAATGTTCCTGTGGAGAAGCTGCATAAGGGTTAGGGTTAGCACAGTTGTTGGACAGTCCGAGACTGATTGATACAGGAATCTACACCAGCTTCCTGGCTACTAATCCTGTTTAAGAGAAGCACTTTCTATAATATACCTGGGAACTTTTGCACTGCACAGCTAACCAAAAATCTCTTCCTGTCAGCTAAAACCTGGTGTTGGTGCTTAAAGTGTCTCCCATACACAGCAAATTCTGGTCTTTGGAATAAACTCTGAGAGTTTATTTCAACTACATGGCAGAGTTAAATTAAACTTTTTTCTGGGAGTTGATTTTTCAACACTTTTTAGGAGTTTAAAATAAACTCCTGTGGAGTTAAAATTTTACTACCATATAGAGTAATATTTAACTCCTAACTTGAGTTAATTTTAATAATAACTCTTACATACTGTAGTGTTAAAAAAATCAAAAATACTAAAATGGTTTCAGGTGAAAATAATTACACACAAAAAACTCCATACTGGTTACTAGGGATGTCTTACTTTTATTTAACTAAATAAATTTATTTAAAAATGCACACTGTATGGATGCTTCGTAACTGTCTTCACTTACAGTGTAACAGCAAACATTTACCTGTAAAACAGCTGCTATAATAGCTGCTAAACATTTGAGAAATGTGTGACCAAAATGTAATGAAATTGACCGATTAATTTCGAGAAAAGGAAATTACATATTACCATAAAAAAACAAATAAATAATAATAAAAATATATTTTTTTAATTTCTAATTTTTAGAATTGTTAACAAAAGAAAAATTATTAGAGATAAGAAACTTGCTCCTTGGTATAACGATCACACACGCACTCTAAAACAAACCGCTCGGAAATTAGAACGCAAATGGCGTCAAACTAAATTGTTAGTTTTCCAAATAGCATGGAAGAAGAGCATCCTGAACTATAGAAGAGCTCTCAGTGCTGCTAGGTCAATGTATCTCCCCACTCTTATAGAAAATAACAAAAATAATCCTAGATTTTTATTTAATACCATAGCTAAATTAACTAAAAACAAGACCACTGCAGAAATCTCCACAACAACAACATACAGTAGTGAGGATTTCATAAACTTTTTCAATAACAAAATCATAAATATAAGGCAAAAAATTCAGGCTTTAAAACCAGACAATTTAAGTGATACAGATGATAAATTAATCACATCACATCTGAACCTAGAATACTTTACTCCCCTTGAAACGAGTGAACTAATTTCACTCATCTCCTCTTCAAAATCGTCAACCTGTGAATTAGATTCTATACCGACACATTTTCTCAAGCAGATAGTTCTAGCAATAACAGAACCCCTGTTAAAAGTAATTAACTGTTCACTCAGCAGTGGGTATGTTTCTAAATCCCTTAAATTAGCAGTTATTAAACCACTAATCAAAAAACCTGACCTTGACCCCTGTCAGCTTTCCAATTACAGGCCAATATCAAACCTCCCGTTTATCTCTAAAATTCTGGAAAAGGTAGTTTCACAACAGCTATGTTCAAATCTACATAGGAATAGCATACATGAATTGTATCAGTCAGGATTTAGGCCTCATCACAGCACAGAGACAGCACTCGTTAAAGTAGTAAATGACCTCCTAGTGGCCTCTGATCAGGGTTGTGTCACTTTACTTGTGTTACTCGACCTCAGTGCAGCTTTTGACACTATTGATCATAATATTCTCCTTCACAGATTAGAAAATGTAGTAGGAATTAAGGGAACGGCCCTCTTATGGCTCAGATCCTATTTGACTGATCGTTATCAGTTTGTGGATTTAGATGGTGACCATTCCTCATGTTCTCAAGTTGAGTTTGGTGTTCCACAGGGTTCTGTTTTAGGCCCACTGCTTTTTTCCCTTTACATGCTTCCTCTAGGCAACATAATTCGTAAACATTGTATTAGTTTTCATTGTTATGCTAATGACACACAAGTATACGTTTCAGCAAAACCAGATGAGAAAAACCAGCTTACTAAAGTTGAGCAATGTGTGCAGGACATAAGAGATTGGATGTTAATTAATTTCCTTCTGCTTAATCCTGATAAGACAGAAGTTCTAGTCATAGGACCACAAGCAGCTAGAAGTAAGCTTTCTGATCACACTGTGATTTTAAATGGCCTTTCTGTTCCATCAAGTGCAACAGTAAAAGACCTCGGTGTGATTATAGATTCAAGCCTTTAATTTGAAGCACATGTAGATAATATTACCAGGATAGCATTCTTTCACCTCAGAAATATTGCCAAGATAAGAAATATATTGTCACTAAACGATGCAGAAAAACTAGTTCATGCTTTTATCACGTCTAGGTTGGATTATTGTAACGCCTTACTGTCTGGTTGTTCAACTAGGTGCTTAAACAAGCTTCAATTAGTCCAGAATGCAGCAGCGAGAGTCCTCACTCGAACCAGAAGATATGAGCACATCACCCCTATCTTATCTACATTGCATTGGCTTCCTGTGAAATTTCGCATCGATTTTAAAATACTACTCTTGACGTATAAAGCATTAAATGGTCTCGCGCCACAGTATCTGAGTGAACTGCTAGTGTCTTACAATCCGCCACGCCTACTTCGATCAAAGGATGCAGGCTGCTTGTCAGTACCGCGTATTATTAAAACTACAGCAGGGGGCAGAGCTTTTTCTTACAAAGCCCCAAAGTTATGGAATAGTCTTCCAAATAGTGTTCGGGACTCAGACACAGTCTCAGTGTTTAAGTCCAGGCTAAAAACCTATTTATTTAGCCAAGCATTTTTATAAATAGATTAGCCTTAGGTAAAGGAGCAGATCTGGGGGACTCATGGACGTAGAGTATTAGGTGAACTGGTATGTTTGGATGCTGTCTTCCCCACTCTCATTGATCACTCAGGTTTGTTGACGGTGAGGTGATTGGTTGCCTTACATCTCTGGAAGCCCTCATGTTTGTGTTTCCTTATGGCTCTCCCCTTTTAGTTATGCTGTCATAGTTAGTCCTGCCGGAGTCTCTGCTTGCACTCTGCACTAAATATGCATTCACTTTTTACATTGTTCGACTGTGACCATACCTAACTGTTATTTCTCTATCTCTTTGCTCTCTCCTTTTCTGCTCTCTCTCTCTCCCTCTCTCCTTTTTCCTCTACCTATCTCTCTGTCGAGCTATACATGTCGCTCCTGAGCTGCCAGTGATCCAGACCCCCTCTGCCCGCTGGACCTCTCTAACTCATCCTGGAGTCCTGCTTCTGGTTGGAGATCTCATCACATGGATGCTCCCGTGTGGTCTGCCTGGAATGCGTGTGGTGACTGGGGTTGGTTCCACTTTTCCATGAAGGTGATCCTGTCCTCGACTGATGCAGACAGCTGTTCTCTGAGGACCTGTGACTTCAGTCGCTCAATAGTTCAGGACTGAAATTTTTCACAGTCTACCTGAGCCTCCCGGAACAAACTGGACTTTAATCTTACACATCTCCTCTTATATTGAACTTTCAGTCTCTCATATTATTATGCACATCAATCCCGCTATCTGTTTTCACCCAGATGAGGATGGGATCCCTGTTGAGTCTGGTTCCTCTCAAGGTTTCTTCCTATTACCATCTCAGGGAGTTTTTCCTTGCCACTGTCGCCATCGTCCTAGGCTTGCTCATTAGGGACAATCATATAATTTTGATTCATACACATTCACATTTCATACAAACTTAATTCTTTTGATTGTGTAAAGCTGCTTTGTGATGATGTAAATCGTTAAAAGCGCTATACAAATAAAATTGAATTGAATTGAATTGAATGAGGCAGACTGTTGACTTTAAAATCTTTCAATGATCTTAACTGATAAAATGTTGGCAATGTAGATTTCATATGACAAGACAAACCTGAAAAAATGTATTATTCTAAAGTGCTAAATTGTTAAGATATCGCAACATGAATTTGACATGGTTACGGACACTAAAGATTTTTAGCCTATTAAGCTTTTAACTAAAAAAACTATTTAAGCAACAATTTTTACAGTTCATATGCTTCGAGCAGCTTATGCCAATTTCAGTATCAATACTTAAAGAAATATGGATCATTTGCATTATAAATACAGTATAATGGTGGAAATGGCCATTTTTGCAGCACATATAAAATCATCTCTCCAAAACAGCTGAAATTTGACTTTGAATCTTTAGGGAAGCAAGATTGGTCTAAGCAAGATTAATCTTAGAAGATGCTTCTTTAGCTTGCACATTTTTTTTTGTATTAGAGAATATGTATAGCATAAAAAAAAATCTTTACCAGTATTGTGTTTTGGCCATGTGTGTGTTAGAAGACAGAATGCATAGCCATTTTTGAATTTATGTTGTTAATACCCAAAATGATAAACTGAATGATTATCTACATAAAATCCAAATGCTCACTCAAGTTGAGTAAAAAAAACAAAATAATTTTAATTAATTGTAAAGAATAATTGTGATTTGTTTATTTATACATCTATTATTCTATTCTGCTAAATGGTGTTCATTTAAAAGAAAAGATGATTAAATTTTAAAATATAAAAATTTATTAAAAATCATTGCTCGTCTTCCGGAACACTCGTAAACCGTGTTACCCGTAATCCGAGGTTCCACTGTATACTGTACAGATCAATCTGCATTTGAAAAGTCAACTGGAATCTCTTTCTCTCTCTTTCTCTCTCTCTCTCTCTCTCTCTCTCTCTATATATATATATATATATATATATATATATATCAACCTGTATATCAACCTACAGTATATGTGAAGCGCGCGTCGACACACACAAACACTCCGTGCACGCGCACACAATCTCTTACAAAAGTACGAGCCGCGGGTTTCCACACGTCAAAGAACAGCTTTATTTATTTCAGTCATAAATTCACAATCACATTCCAGCTCTTATTCCCAGCCGTGGTCAAATAATGGATGAAATAATTATTCAATGCTGGACACAAAAAGCAAAAACCAAAATGAAAAGCCCTAAGTACTTTTGTGTTCATAAAATATTTACTTAATATGATAAAATTATATATATATATATATATATATATACATATATATACACACACACAGTGTAACCTTGGATTACGAGTAACGCGGTTTACGAGTGTTCCGGAAGACGAGCAAAGATTTTTAATAAATTTTGACTTAAAAAACGAGCGTTGTCGTGGTTTACGAGCTTCGAGTATCATGTATAATGCATGCGCTTCTTTTTTTGACACCGAGCGTCGCGTCATCACAACTGAGCCAACGGTTTTTCTCTCTCTTGCGCTACGGGTATTCATCTCCCCTGCTGGGACTTAGTGCTCGTCTCTTACTAGTATAATCAACATCTGTGCACGCGTGTACTGTTTACTATAACACTGTGACTACGTGTGTGTGATTTTATTATATGTTCGGAAGCGCGTGTGTACAGCACGTGTACTGTTTCTTATAACACACGTGTATGTGCGCGCGAGTAAGGCAAAAGAAATTCTCAATACAGAGGTTAAAAATCTATTTTCTTCCTCATCGCCGTGTGTGTGTGTACGTGTGTGTGTGCGCGCGAGCGTAATTAGACACTGTGCCGGCTGTGTGTGTGTGTGTGTGTGTGTGTGTGTGTGTTTCAAACCCTCATACACAAACACACACGCGCACAGAAATGAAGACAAAAGACACACACTCTGCTCTCCAGGGAAACTCTGTCGCAAATCTTTTCAGAGGTAAGGTACTGGGTCATTTGTTTGTTTGTTTTACTTTACAGCAGTGATTCTGTTAGTTTGCGCTCACACGAGTGTCTTTAGCGATGTTTATTGCTTTTTAGATAAAACAGTGTAGCGGGAGGGAGACGTTGATTTATGACCGCTGTTTACGGAAGTGTAATCCAGTGAGGGAGATGCATTGTGGGTAATGCAGTCCGGTGTGTGTGAACGCGAATGTGAGATTTAAGTTAGGATCTTGAGCCTGAGTTTTGTTCTTCAGTAGTTTTTTAAGTTGGATTTAAGTGCAGGATCCACCCAAAAGTTTGTACTATAACCTGACAATGCAGAAAATAAAAGAACAGAGGCATCGACCTGTTTGACCATCTCATCATTACACGAGCATGGATTAACGAGCTGTTACGCTGTCGCGAGCAACATAAAAATAAAGTGGAGAAGCTTTAATAATTTAGACCAGAACAACAGTCTTTCCGTTAATGTGTGTGTAAGTGTGTTTAAACGAGAGAAGAAAGGGAGACAGGAGGGGCTGAAAGCAAGAGTCTCCAATTACTCTAGCCTCACACACACACACACACGCACACATACACAGCGCCTGCATGCACAAAGGGAAACGCTTATCTGCCGGGATTTATTTTAAACTTTTTTGAAAGGTAACGTGCAGGTTAATTTGTTCTATTTTTCCTTAATACTTTGTATTAATTATTTTATGTATTTATTTTTTTGGGCTGTAAAACGAATAATTTAAGTTTCCATTATTTCTTATGGGAAAATTTAATTTGGTTTGCGAGCGTTTTGGAATACGAGCCCACTTCTGGAACGAATTATGCTTGTAATCCGAGGTTTCACTGTGTGTATATATATATATATATATATATATATATATATATATATATAGTTAATTCATTTCTATTTATGATGGCGACACATTTTTACATTTTAAATAAGATATGTTATCAGGACATTCGCATAGTTAACATTATCAGATTATAAGGTAGCCTACTATCAGGTAATTAAATTAATTTAAGACCATTTAAACCGTATTAGATTTCCCTCATGGGGGGGGGGGGGGAGGAGGGGATTGAGTGCTGGTGGAAATTGGGCTACTGTTGGTCAAAGAAGGAGAGGAGGAAGGTGTGTTCGAAAGCAGAGAGAGAAGAGGAAAGGCAAGCATTTAGGAGTGATAGTAGGGACTTGTTGGGACCATGACAGGGAAGGGAAGAGAGTTGGTTAATATGATGCAGAAAAGGAAGGTGGATATACTGTGTGTCCAGGAGACCAGGTGGAAAGAGCGCATCATCCGTACAGATGTGGCCATTAAGACTGCGTGTATTTTCCCGCGAGACGCCGCAATTTAGCATGCGGCGTGCCACGACTTGCCGTAAGCAACATTCGGGATTTGAATTAAATGTGTTGTGCTTCACTGAATATCCGCCAGATGGCGCATGGAAGGACTTTATCTAAAAGCCGGACCAAGTACTGTACAACGAAAAATAATATATAATTATTTAGCCTAAAACAATATTGTTTCCAATACTGAAGCAAACATGAATTTTATTTTGTTTTACAACCGATCTGTCATGATGAATGTGTGTATATGTGCTTCATATTATTTTCACAATGATGAAATGAGATGCCCAAATTCGTGCTTTAAAAGTTTCTTATATAGTTTTTGTAATGTCTTAACAGGGACAAAACAGTAAAAAACATGGCAATGCCTTGGTTTAAATGGTGTTGAAATTAATTTAATTTCCTGATAGTAGGCTATCTGATAGTGTTAACTATGCGAATGTCCTGATTCGTGAATATGCCAACATATCTTATTTAAAACATAAAAATGTGTCGACATCATCAGAAGACATGAATGAACAATATATATATTATCGTAGTAAGTAAATATCATTTTATGAACACGAAGTTATTCGGGCATTTTATAATAATCATCATATTTGCTGTTTGTGTCCAGCATTGAATAATTATTTCATCCATTATTTAACCACGGCTGGAAATAATAGCTGGAATGTGATGTGATTGTAAATTCATGACTGAAATAAAGCTGTTTGTCTTTTGTAAAGTACTTTCACTTTACAAAAGGCAGCGTTTTTATCAAAAGGTTGATAAACGCGTGTTGTACAGTATATACACCGCAACAGCGCGCGCAGTTACTCACTTCTCACCTTTCATGTAGGTCTGCTCGGACTTATTAATTCGTTTTAAACCCCTCAGAAATGTGTGTATATACACAGCTCAAAACCTCCATCAGTTATTAAAGTTAGCATCTATTTAGAAAAAATGCCCCAGTGATTTCGAAGCTTCAGGAAATCTCCCAGCGCTCTGCGCATAACACCGGGCCAACTCATGTCGGAAAGAATTTATAAACGGTTTCTAAACGTGGGCTATTGTTTTTTACTTATAATATTTGTTAATTTAATTTAAATGAGGTTTGGGCTCAGGACTTCGATTCGGCATCGTGATTCTCCTCTTTAATTTACTCCATAGTTTTAATCAGCGCTCGGCCGCATGCATGGAGTTTTCCAGAGGGCACCGGCAGAAGTAGACTAATGATTATGAACACGTCGGGAAAACAGCAAGCAGACTGACTCTGACCATTTAAAAAAAACGTTTGCGTTCATTTTCTGACGCGCTCAAGTTCACCAAAAACAATACAGAATAGCGCAGCTTATTTGCTTTCAAACATTTACAAAATCACGTTTTTTCGTTATTGTGCGTGCGCTTAAATAAAAGTTGAGTCTTATAAAGGCATGTAGTCTTATATAGTTTTATTATATTTATTAGGCACGGATGATAATAGTTAAAATATTAACAAGGGGAATGTTTGATGTCATTTGGGCATTATAAGATTTGTATTGGAAACTTCTAACTAAAAAGTGGCAGCTGGCACGCCAAAAAATAGACGCAGGTTAATTTTTTTATAGTCTAAATAAAAATCCTCCTCTTTAGTGCCTCCTATTCCTATTAATCCTGGGTTGTTGTTCTTTAGTGTGTGCTTTACAATGCCAGACAACATTCAAATGCAAATTATTCACTCTCCCCAAGTGTGAATCAGCTGTTCTCACCTATACATTCAGAGGAACTGTAATTCACCTCTCCACACTTTAAAAACCTCTTGAATCTGAGGCTCTTCTGAAGACTTTCAGTGATTAAGGCCTCTTTTTTAAAATTGTGTAAATTTTATCTTCTGGATTTTAGATTCTAAAGTTGACATTGTTACTGTTTTTAATCCTTGGAATGGAAGAAATTTATATTTTCCTTATGATAGCATAAATTGCATTGTTTTTAATCAAAAAGGCCAATTTGTCTTTTCCTCATAAAGTGTTTAGGTGAAATTCCACCTATACAAGTGTGACAAATATGCAAAGAAAAAAATTAGGAAGGGGCAAATACTTTTTCATGGCACTGCACATGTAGTCAGATTGTTCCACTGGGATCCACACTTGTGCATCCGTATGCGTAGAAAGGAGATGCATGGTATTATGGTTTCCGTCATTTTTTTTTTTTAATACATATATTTGCGGACTGACTGGGAAAACTCCCGGTGCTCCGGATGGCTGCTCCTCCTTACTTTCCTACTGTATGTAGAATCAGCGCTTAACCGCATGCATAAAGTTTTGTAAATTTGTTTAATGTTTAACTTCTATTTCATAAAGTTTTGCCAGCGGTGGTACAGCGCAACGGGAGTCATTATTTACTATTAAAGAAACTTATGATGGTCTGTCACGGCGTGCGCCTGTGAAGGGTGTGCGCCCAAATCTACTTATTCGTTTCGGCTGGCGATAATTAACGTTAATATGATCTCGGGCTTGCTCCACATTATAAAAGCAAGGCGCGGAGTTTAGTCCGAGGAGCCCCCACCCCCCCACCCCCCGTCAGCGTCAACTCTAACCCCCCTGAACGATGTGTATAAATCAATGTGTGTGTGAATAATATGAAATTTTATTTGATATAAGTATATATTAACTCATGCTCGGGTACTTTTACTATGCTAAATTTATGAATTACACTCAAAGTATCAAATCCAACTATGAAGTCTGATTTAATTGTTGCCATTAAACATTTTATATCTACGTGTTTATTTTTTATTTATGTTTATGTTTTGCTGGCGAAATACATTTTAGGCAGAGACGTCTACTCTGTCTTTTTAATTTGTTTTAAAACCCCCAATTCTGCAAATTCGTCCAGCAGCGAAACCGGTTTGATGACTTCACACCTGTCGTAAAGGTGAGATGGGGGATTACAGTAACTGTGGGTGCGCTTCACCTCGGAGCGCGCTGTCGCGTTGTATTCAATGAATAGACTAAAACAAAATCATCAAAGAATAATAAGACAAACAACATATAAAAATACAATATTTTCAGTGTCCAGTAGCACCAGTCATACAGAGAGCCAGGAGGTTTGACAGCAAAATGAGACATTTTGTCAGTATTGTGATTTTTTAAATTTATTTATGTATTTTAAAAGATGCCAAAATGTATCATTTACATGCTGTAAGAATAATCTTTGCATTGTCTTTTATTGAGTCACAAGGGTGTTAAAAAGCTATTCATATAATTCAAAGTTATTCATATATCATTGTAGTTAGTATGATTTTGAAAGTGCTATAACTCCACCTGGCACAGTTTTATCCCAGTGGAACAATCTGACTACATGTGCAGTGCCATAAAAAAAGTATTTGCCCCTTTCTGATTTTTTTTCTTTGCATATTTGTCACCCTTGTATGGGTGGAATTTTACCTTACCACTTCATGAGGAAAAGACAGATTGGCCTTTTTTTGTGAGTTATCATGATGCAACATTTTGCATTTCGGGGATATCATCTTGATGCCTTGTAAGACATACCACTCATCAGTGATGATGAACCAGTGCCTGCTGATGATGACCAACACGTCTCCCCTGATCTACCAGAGCCAAGTAAAAAGAATCACAAACTGAATAAAATTAGTAGCAGCATTAACTTGTGCTAGTAATTATTATGGTAGTCAATATTAATTCAAAATTCAAAACTAGTTTACTAGCGTAAGCTAATGCTGCTACTGATTTTATTTCAGCTTACCTGTTCAGTTTTATTGCCATTCCTTTTAATATATTGTTTTTGTAGATTTATATGTTGTTTGTCCTGATGTTCTTTTCTTTGTTTCTTTGTTTTACTAATATGACCCAATATATGTTCAGTGATACTTCAAATAATATGTTTAAATAGCATTGATTTCCGGATTGTGTTACATTTTTATACTAGTAACTGGTGTTAAAAATTTATCTCCACATTAATGAGCCAATGTATTATGGTGGTGGGAGCTTTTAACTTCAGGGTTGGGCCAAGGCCAAAACAATAAACAAAAACACTCCCCCTAACTCCTCCCACAAAACTAAATATACTAAAAGAAAAAGCCAAACAAAAGTACAGGGAACTAAACTAACTCCCTACCTAAAATACAAAACAGGAGAAAAACGAGTGTGATCAACTAAAATGGCACCCAACCCCTACCTGCTTCCCAAACACCAACAATAACAAACGAGATATTTAAACTATTTACAATATTTACACGTACGCGGACCGACGCGGCCACGATAACAAACAACAACAAAAAAGAGAGACAACAACCATGAAGAAACAAGAAAAGACAGAGATTTACACCACCGGCGCGACAACCACAACGTATCTTTCTCAAAGCCAATATTTATATAAACACCACCAACAACCCGCGCGCTTCCGGCTTTTCGTCTGCGACCTTAAAAAGACGAGCAGGTCCAAGGACGACCAATCGCGGAGCACGCCACAGCACGTCCAATTAGGGCGGGGCCACCTGCAAAAAAAAAAGGGAAAGCGTGAGAGAGAGAGAGAAAGAGCGTGTGTGCACGCCGCCACAAGCATCCGCGCCTCTACACACCTACTATACGTCTCCGGTACTTACTCATAAGCACAAAGAACAGTTTGTTTAACCACGTCATAATCTAGACTTTGTTCTATTGGCAACGCTGAACAAACGTCTTGCGCTTTGCCGGTTAGCTTAAACTGTAAAAGTAGAGCCCACATCGCTCTTGGCCACTGCAAAGTAGCTGCAACATGTTCAAAGGCTATAAAATAGCTATCCACTTTGGTTTCTCTAAACGGAGGGACTAAATTAATATGTTTGCTCACGTCAAAATTAGGCAAAGAAATAGTTACTGGGGCAGAAACGACACTAGAAGAGACCGGCGCAGGCCCTGTAGGTAACTGAGCAAACGACGGAGAAGCAGGGGAACTCTCCAACGCGCTCTCAGCCCGGTGAAGCCGGCTGTGATCTCGCTGAAAACGCTCCCTCTCCATCTCAAGCTCTAGCTCCCTTAAACGAAGCCTTCTTGCCTCAGTTTCTTCTTTCTAATTTCTAATTCTATTTCTTTTGCTTTTAAATTTAATTGTTGGTCCGAATTTAATAATAATGACGTGGGAGGTGGTGCAGTTAATTGGTACCTGGAAGCCGTGGGTGAGTGTGGCGTAGATGATGGCTTCACGTCGACTTCCGTCGGCGTTAAAGAGCTTCTACCGTCAGCATCCCTTCCAGACTCCTCAGGCAGAATCTGCTGTTTAACCAATTGCCTATATAATAATTTTTTTTACCTCCGTTTTTGAGACATTACGTGGCACGTCAACTCCAAAAAATTCTGCTATTTTAAATAAATCGTCTTTACGACAGCGATTAAACTGTTCTGTACTAGGAGATAGCGTAAAGGCAATTAGATCAAAATCCATTTTTTATGTGCCAACTGTAAAACCAACTAAAGAAGGCAGCCAAACAAACCACTTTATTACTCGCTATGGACGAGCTCTCACTTTATTAATTTATTAACGAGCCCCCGACTTCATAACTCACAATGGATGAGCCCCTCACTGTATTACTCGCAATGGACGAGCCCCTCACTGTATTACTCGCAATGGACGAGCCCCCACTTTATTACGTCCCCAGGTCTAGGGTCCCAGGGCGTAATAAATAATAAAATCTTAAACAATGACTTTCGTCTTTTTCTCTTTTATTTTCCACACACACGCACACACCGGAAGCTCTTAGCTTCAGGGTTGGGCCAAGGCCGAAACAATAAACAAAAACCCTGCCCTATCTTCTCCCACAAACTAACTAAACTACAAAGAAAACTAAAAACCAAAAACACAGGGCTAAACTATCTCCCTAACTAAACATACAAGCATCCGCGCCTCTACACACCTACATGCTGCACATGTAACAACGTTTTGCTTATGATAATCATTAAATTATAGCAACTGTGAGGTGAGTGCTAATGTGTTTTATAGCTTAAAAAAAAATTCCCAATTGCAAACATGCATTTAGTACTGAAGCATAACTTGATAATGTAATGGCTATATCGTGGCATTTTAGCGCATAATATCGGCATTTTGAGCATTGACTGGGAATCGAACACGGGCAGGTTCCGCATGGCAGGCGAATAACCTACCACTGAGCCACCACTGCCCGTCTCTGTTTATGGCGCATAAAAACAATAAAACAATACTGTTATAGGCCAACATCATACATCTCTGTAGTCCTTTTGCACACACGCGCGGGTGCGTTACAATAATAATAATAATAAATTCTGAGAACTACTACTACTAATAATAATTCTGAATGAAATTGAAGAATACATATCAGTTTGAGCTTGACACATTTATGTCGCTTGCTGTCAATGGGCGCCTAAGAGACATAAAATTTTTCAGCTTCAGTAGACACACAATACTTCAGACTGAAACACGACTGCCCCCTACAGGTAATGAAGGGCATTTTCACAGCTTGCCGCACGCAGCCTCATGTTCTCTGCTCTTCCTACAAAGCGTCAATGTCATCTGCAAACATCATTCTCCATGGAGACTCCTGTCAAACCTCATCTGTCATCCTGTCCATCACCATAGCAAACAAGAAGGGGCTTAGAGCCGATCCTTGATGCAGACCCACCTCCATCTTGAGCTGTTCTGTCACACATACAGCACATCTCACCACTGTCTTGGAGGCTCTCATACATGTCCTGCACCACTCTAACATACTTCTTTGCCACTCCAGACATCCTCATACAATACCACAGCTCCTCTCCTGGCACCCTGTCATACGCTTTCTGTAAATCTACAAAGACACAATGCAACTCCCTATTACCTTTTCTGTACTTCCCCATCAGCATTCTCAAAACAAACAGTGCATCTGTTGTACTCTTTCTAGGCTTGAAACCACATAGTCAGAAACTCAACTGCAACCTCTCCTAAGCACTTCCATACCTCCATAGGTATATCATCAGGACCAACTGCCTTTCCACCCTTCATCCTCTTTAACATCCTCCTCACCTCACTCTTACTGATTTTTGCTACGTCCTGCTTCACAACAGTCACCTCTTCTACTCTTTGTTCTCTTTCTTCTTCTTTGTCTTTAGGCTGTTCCCTTTCAGGGGTCGCCACAGCGAATCATCTGCCTCCATCTAACCCTATCCTCTGCATCCTCTTCTCTCACACCAACTAACTTCATGTCCTCTCTCACTGCATCCATAAATCTCCTCTTTGGTCTTCCTCTAGACCTCCTGCCTGGCAGTTCCAACCTCAGCATCCTTCTACCGATATATTCACCATCTCTCCTCTGAACATGCCCAAACCACCTCAATCTGGCCTCTCTGACTTTATCTCCAAAACATCTAACGTGGGTTGTCCCTCTGATAAACTCATTCTTAATCCTATCCATCCTTGTTACTCCCAAAGAGAACCTCAACATCTTCAGCTCTGCTACCTCCAACTCTGCCTCCTGTCTTTTCTTCAGCGCCACTGTCTCTAAGCCGTAGAGCATCGCTGGTCTCACCACTGTCCTGTACACCTTTCCTTTCATTCTCGCTGATACTCTTTTATCGCACAACACACCTGACACTTTTCTCCACCCATTCCAACCTGCCTGTACCCGCCTCTTCACCTCCTTTCCACACTCTCCGTTGCTCTGGACCGTTGACCCCAAGTACTTAAAATCCTGCACCTTCTTTACCTCTGCTCCCTGTAGCCTCACCGATCCTCGTGGGTCCCTCTCATTTACACACATGTATTCCGTCTTGCTGCGGCTAACCTTCATTCCTCTGCTTTCCAGAGCATACCTCCACCTCTCCAAATTTTCCTCCACCTGTTCCCTGCTCTCGCTACAGAGCACAATGTCATCTGCAAACATCATAGTCCATGGGGACTCCTGTCTTACCTCATCTGTCATCCTGTCCATCACCAGAGCAAACAAAAAAGGGCTTAGAGCCGATCCTTGATGCAGACCCACCTCCACCTTAAAGTCTTCTGTCACACCTACAGCACATCTTACCACTGTCTTACAGCTCTCATACATGTCCTGCACCACTCTAACATACTTCTCTGCCACTCCAGACTTCCTCATACAATACCACAGCTCCTCTCTTGGCACCCTGTCATACGCTTTCTCTAAATCTAAAAAGACACAATGCAACTCCCTGTTACCTTCTCTGTACTTCTCCGCCAGCATCCTCAAAGCAAATACTGCATCTGATGTACTCTTTCTAGGCATAAAACCATATTGCTGCTCACAAATGCTCACCTCTGCCCTTAACCTAGCTTCCACTACTCTTTCCCACAGCTTCATTGTCTGGCTCATTAGCTTTATACCTCTATAATTGCCACAGCTTTGCACATCTCCCTTGTTCTTAAAAATTGGCACCAATACACTTCTCCTCCATTCCTCTGGAATCCTCTCACTTTCCAAGATCTTGTTAAACAAACTTGTCAAAAACTCTACTGCCACCTCTCCCAAGCACTTCCATACCTCCACAGGTATGTCATCAGGACCAACAGCCTTTCCACTCTTCATCCTCTTCAACGCCCTTCTCACCTCACTTTTACTAATATTTGCTACTTCCTGTTCCACAACAGTCACCTCTTCTACTCTTTGTTCTCTTTCGTTTTCCTCATTCATCAACTCCTTAAAGTACTCCTTCCATCTTCCCATCACCCTCCTGGCATCTGTCAGTACATTTCCATCTCTATCTTTAATCACTCTAACCTGCTGCACATCCTTCCCATCTCTATCTCTCTGCCTTGCCAACCTGTACAGATCCCCCTCTCCCTCCTTACTGTCTAGCCTAGCATACAAGTCCTCATATGCTGTTTGTTTGGCCTTTGCCACCTCTACCTTCACCTTACTCTGCATCTTCCTGTACTCCCGTCTACTCTCTTCAGTCCTCTCAGTGTCCCACTTCTTCTTAGCTAGCCTCTTTCCCTGTATACACTCCTGGACTTCCTCATTCCACCACCAAGTCTCCTTGTCCACTTTCCCCTTACCTGATGATACACCAAGTACCCTCCTACCTGTCTCCCTGATCACATTGGCTGTAGTTGTCCAGTCAACTAAAAGCACCTCCTGACCACCCATAGCCTGTCTCAACTCCTCCCTAAAGACTTCACAACATTCTTCCTTTCTCAGCTTCCACCACTTTGTCCTCTGCTCTGCCTTTGTCCTCTTCGCCTTCCTCACCACCAGGGTTATTTTACACACGCAACTCTTTGTTCTCTTTCATTTTCCTCATTCTATCAACTTTTCAAAGTACTCCTTTATTTTTCCCATTCACCCTCCTGGCACCTGTCAGTACATTTCTGTCGCTATCCTTAATCACTCTAACCTGCTGCACATCATTTTCATCTCCATCTCTTTGCCTCACCAACGTGTACAGATCCACCTTTCCCTCCTTACTGTCCAATCTAGCATACAAGTCCTTATATGCACCTCTACCTTCACCTTACGCTGCATTTCCCTGTACTCCAGTCTATTCTCTTTAGTCCTTTCAGTGTCACACTTCTTTTAAGCTAGCCGTTTCCCTGTAAACACTCATGGACTACCTTGTTTCACCACCAAGTCTCCTTGTCCACTTTTCCCTTTCCTGATGATACACCAAATTTCCTCCTACCTCTCTCCCTGACCACATTAGCTGTAGTTGTCCAGTCAACTGAAAGGACCTCCTGACCACCCAGAGCCTCTCTCAACTCCTTCTTGAAAACTGCACAACAATTTTGTTGTGGTCATTTTTTTGTTTATAGGAGTGCTATTTAAAGTGTCTGTTTTTTCTGAGTAATGGTCTGACCTTAAGTTTCTACTGAGCTGTGTGTGATCTCCTGTTCAGAGTTCAGAGTGTGTGGTTAACACCATGAATAGACCTTACATCCTTGCAGATTAAGATATGATGTAAAGAAAGTGTTGTGTTATACTAAATGTGTGTGTGTAAGAAGGAAAGCTCTAACATCAGTACTGCCACACACAGATATTTCTGTTAATTAATTGTCAGTGACAAATTATCTTTGCATCAGCCGAGGACAGGACCGACTTCGTGAAAAAGTGGAACCATCCTAAGTCACCACACACCTTCCCTCCTGTGTCACTCAAGCGTGCTCTTAGTGGCCGGCATGCAACTCAGCTCTGAAGTTCTCCAGATCTACAGAGACAGCCCAACAGACCACGAACTACACTCCCTGCTGAGTTTTATAGTGTGGGGAGAAGCCCTGGATCCATTAGTGGGGTGACTTACCAGCCGGTGCCCATTCCCATGGCCCCGCCCCTTCGCAAAATAGTGAGCAATAAGAAATATAAGAATTAGGCGCAAGCCCATTAAGTCTTTTAAATAACTCTATAGTAAATAAACATTCCCAAAGCCATAAATCCTGTTCAAAATAAACATACAAAAACACAGTTTGGAAGTGTATAATGTATCGTGTTTGTTCCCACAAACATACAGTATAGTCTGCTTAAATAATCAAAACATCCTCGAATTAAAACATCTCAATCTCAAAATGACCTCCATCATAATAATAACTTCTGTTAAATCTTGTCCTGGTATAAAGTATGTAGAGGCTTATTAGGCAGGGTTATAGAAAATGTATTCTTCTGGTTGTGTGAAAAGAGCAGATAGCTGTGTGACCACAGACTATTTTCTCAAGTGGTGAATAAAAATAACATCTGGGTCTATCTGCTGATGGTGTTAAATCTACAACCACAGCACATTAAACAACCCACACACTGGTAAACTAAAGCTCTCTCACAAAGCATTCAGTGCATCTCTCTATATAAGGTGTTTAAACCACTTAAATTTTCTTCACAGCATCCAAGCAGTCATATAGTCCTGTACACACACTGTGCAGTTAATACCATTAAATCGGTGTGCCTGCAGTAACAAAACTATTTCTCAAAGGAACACTTAAAGTCTGCCTCCTGTTTTTCTACACTCTAGTTGCACTACCTAACAAGTCGTTTAAGACACCCTTTCTGAACAAAACATATTGAAGAAAAGTTTAATTATTGCGCTGCAACAAGCAAAAAAAAAAAAAAAGCCTGAATTGTCCAATACCTGAAAAGATGCTGCTAAAACAGGAGGCAGGCTGAAGTTTGGGCGGGAGGAAAATATAAGAAGAAATACAGAAGAAGAAGTGAGTAGGCAGAAGAAACCAGAAGAAAGAGAAGGACACAGAGGAAGGAAATGAGGAAATGAGAGAAGACGAAGAGAAGAAATTAATAAAAGAGATAAAGATGAGGGCCCAGCTGAATCAGACTAAGGGGGAACAACACATTTTTAAGTTGTAAATTAAGTTGATCCAACTCAAGTAAATTTAAATTTCAAGCCCTGGTCAACAGAATTCTGTGAAGGAAGGAAGCATAAGACAAACGGGATAAAACAGATTTTTATTTTACACCAGCAGCAACTTACAAATGAGGTTTCAATTTAAAAAGATGAACAAAACATAAAACACCACAAATAAGTATTAATCATAGAAAAACAAACACCAACAGAAAGTTTTGTACTTTATAACTGTCCGTTATGACTTTTAAATATGACCGTTAAAGACGGTTGGTCAGGTAACTCCTGAACTCAGATGCAGACAGGACACTTTCACTCACAAACTCCTGTGAAAAAAGAGAGATTCAATTAAAATTCATGATTTATCAAATGAACAATATTTATACTTTCTTCCTCTCGCTTCACAACTCATGAGAACAGACCGAAACCAGAACCGAACCGCAGATTAAGCACGCGCATATAACCGTCGGTATTTTAAATGTGATTAAAAATACAAGAAATAGCTTAAACCAAAATAACGTGACTAAACATCGCTAAACAGCAGGTGACATTTATGGTCAGTATTTCGTTTCAATTTAGAAAGACGGGAATTAATTCCTGCTTACCTTTTCCACACGCCCGCCAAACGTTTGTCTTCTCAACACGCTGTGTTCTCTTCTCGCGATGTCTTCTCGCGATATTTCCGGTTTTGCTATCTCAACATGATAAAATCTAATACATGTTAAGTTGTTGAATTTCATGTAAATACAACATAATTTATTCATCTTGGAAACATGAAATTATGTACAAAACACATTACATTTTAGTACATGTAACGGGTAGCCATGTTATTTTTTTTGAGTGCATGTCTTTAGCCCTAGTGCCTTGTCTCTCCTCTCCTTGTCTCGTCATGTTGCGTCCTGTTTCAGCTCCACACGTAGTTTGTGTGTCCTGTCACGTGTTTCGTCCTTCAGCCTGTGTTTCGCCACAGGGCGTTTGCTAGGTGTCCTTCAGCCTGTGTTTCGTTACAGGTATTAGAGCCTGTTGGGGTCCCTTAGTATGTGTCCTGCCAGAGAGCCCATGTTTAACCCCATGTATTAAATATTGTTTGAGTTTGTTCCTTTGTTTGTTTTGTGTCTTTTTCTGTGACAACCATTATTAAAGGACTTTTTGGTTGCACAACCCCTCTGCCTTTATGCCTGCTCTCTCCACCCACGGCAATCAACATCCGCCATTACACCCAGTTTGTGACATTAATCTCCTTTGAACAGTTAATGGTGAGATGTTTCTGCTACTTCTGCTCTGTAAAGACTTCATAACGCCTCTAATCTGAGGTGCTGTTAATTGGTCATTTTTCAGGCTGATAACTCTAAATGAACTTCTCGTCTGCGGCAGAGGTAGGTTTTGGTCTCGCCCTCCTGGGACAGCCTTCATGAGAGCCAGTTTCATTATGGTGCTGGACGGATTTTGCAAATGCACTTGACAATACTGTTCTTGCAAGAACTATTACAGAAAGGCTGACCTCTGTGTCTTAAAATAACAACTAACTGTTGTTTTTGTTACGTGATTACCTAATCCCATATGTGTTATTTTATAGTTTTGAAATCCCCAGTATTGTTGTAGAAAATCACTTAACAAAAACAAATAAATTTGCAAGTGACACCAAACTTTTGAATGGTAGTGTATATATAAAATGTTATAAAAGTAATGATTTTCGTTCTACCTTCAAAAACCCAAAAGCACACTTTGATATCTGAAGTCTCTGTTACAGTAATACACACTGGCAGGTTTTCCTTATAAACACACACACACAATATATGGTGCGGCTAGGGTGAGACCTGTCATTAAGCCACCATCTTAACCACTGCACGAATATAAAGTGTAAAGAGGCCTAATGGAAATGTAGGGTAGTGGAAAGTTTATTTTTCAGCTTGGGTAAAGATAGCTGTTTGACCACAGACTTCTCTCTTTTCTCGGGGGAAAAAATCACACCTCTATATGATGATTGTAAATTGAAGGTCAGTTACAAAAGACTCAGCACTTCTCTTCATATAAAAGGTTTAGACCAATTTATTTGTGATTTTATTTTTATACTAAGTTTATTACAATTTTATATGGTTTCTGAGATATGGCCAGTGCAATTTTGTTTTGAGACAGACCTCATTTTATACAGTTCACCCACTGCAATGCACACACATTTAAACTGTGCAACAGCTTCTTCCTACAACCCATCAGTCTGCTCAACGAAAAGGGACTGGACTGCTAAACACGCACCCATACATACAATCACTCAAATAAACTCAACTACCTCATAACATGAACTGAACTAATAACCACACATAAGCAAACACACTGGTCAACAATCATCTAACAATTGTACATACCAGCCTGTAACTGCTCTTTGCATAATATTTATTACTTGTTATTTGTGCACAACTCTTTTCTTCTTCCACTACCTCTACTCATTACCTCATTAAAACAGAGTATTGAATCATATCGTGTTGTCGGGTTGTCACTCTTGTTTGCACATTTGCACACTATGTTTTCTCAGCTAGTCATATAATTAGGCTTTATAGTTGGCTATTTAGTTTTTTTTATTTATGTTTGTAATTTTTGTTGTATGTAACACCTTGGTCCTGGAAGGAAGAATGTTTTTTCCTTTCACTGTGTAATAAATTGTATACCCAGATAGCACACACACGTTGCGGAGACGTCTATGCAACGTCATCTTTTTCATCTGACAGATGTCTGGCAGAGGGCATTTGCTCATCTGCTGAAACATCCATGCCAGATGTTAGAACGACGCTTAGCCTACGTATTTAAGACGTAAATGAATTAAAACAACCCTGATCTGCTCTTTAGATGATGTTAATCAGATGTTCATACATCTGCCAAATGTCTAATTCATGTCGGATGGTTTTATTAAAACACCCCCCCCTCCCATTATTTTAATTAAATATAATTAACCAGGGTTAACAGAATTTGTGAAGAAAGGAAGCATAAGACAAATGAGATAAAACAAAGATTTTTATTTTATATTTAATAAAAACCCTCATTTTACACCAGCAGTAACTTACAAATGAGGTCTCAATTAAAAAAGATGTACAAAACATAAAACACCACAAATAAGTATTAATCATAGAAAAAAAAATAAAACACCAACAGAAACGTTTTGTACTTTATAACTGCACGTTATGACTTTTAAATATGACCGTTAGATACGGTTGGTCAGGAAGCTCCTGAAGTCAGACGCAGACAGGACACTTTCACTCACAAACTGCTGTAAAAAAATACAGAGATAGATATTCAATTAAAATTCATAATACTCAATTTATCAAATAAACAATATTTATACTTTGTTCCACTCGCTTCACAATTCAATTCAATTCAATTTTATTTATATAGCGCTTTTAACAATGGTCATTGTCCCAAAGCAGCTTCACAAAAAAAAATTAAAGATCTTTTTTTTTTTTTTTTTTTTTTTAGAAAAGAAAAGAAAAGAAAATATTTGGAAGTGTGTATGTGTGAGAAAAATGTGTCTAGATAATAATGAAATGAATGAATGATGAATGAAATGTCTCTGATGAGCAAGCCAAGGGTGACGGCGACAGTGGCAAGGAAAAACTCCCTGAGATGGCAATAGGAAGAAACCTTGAGAGGAACCAGACTCAACAGGGAACCCATCCTCATCTGGGTGATAACAGATAGAAATAACATCAAGTGTGTTGTGCAGGTGAAAGTTCAATATATCAGAAGTTGTGTAGATTCAGTTCAGCAGTAGGTGCAGAGGGCAGATGGGGTCAGATCACTGGAAGCACAGGAGCAGGATGTGTAGCTCCAGCCATCATAAAGCAGAATCTAGCTGGAGCAGGTCCTTCTCAAGATGCCTTAGAAACCTCGCAGGGTTGGCCTTTGTCTACTGAAGCTGGCACAATCTCCAGATGTCTCAGGATGGGTAGTAAAATACAGAAAAGATGGAGAGAATTAGCGTAGTTGCCATTCAGGATAGGTGTACTGGAGTATGAGGTTATGGGATGAGTTACGCGTATGCCAGATTAAAGAGATGCGTCTTAAGCCTACTTTTGAATTGGGAAACCGTGTCCGCTCCCCGAACAGTGTCTGGAAGGCTATTCCAAAGCTTTGGAGCCAAATATGAAAATGCCCTGCCCCCTTTTGTAGATTTTAAAATTCTGGGAATTACCAGAAGTCCGGAGTTTTGTGATCTTAAGGGACGTGGTGGATTATAGCGTATCAAAAGACTGGTTAGGTATGAGGGAGCTAAACCATTTAAAGCCTTGTATGTAAGTAGTACTATTTTGTAATTAATTCTAAATTGAACAGGTAGCCAGTGCAGGGATGATAATATAGGTGTTATATGATCATATTTTCTGGATCTAGTGAGAACCCTGGCGGCTGCATTTTGGACTAACTGTAGCTTGTTTATTGAGGATGCAGGACAACCACCTAGTAATGCATTACAATAGTCCAGTCTGGAGGTCATGAATGCATGAACTAGTTTTTCTGCATCAGATACGGATAGGATACTCCTAAGTTTGGCAATATTTCTAAGATGGCAAAAGGCTGTTTTTGTGATATTGGAAATATGATTTTCAAAAGACAAGTTACTGTCTAATATCACGCCCAGGTCTTTTACTGTTGAGCTAGTAGTAACAGTACATCCTTCTAAACGCAGGCTGAATTGTGAAAGCTGTTGTGTGCTGGTTTTTGGGCCGATGAGCAATATCTCTGTCTTATCTGAATTTAGTAAAAGAAAGTTATTGGTCATCCAATCTTTTATGTCCTGGACACACTCTGTTAATCTAGACAACTTGGGTATTTCATCTGGTTTTGTTGAGATGTATAATTGGGTATCATCAGCATAACAATGGAAACTAATCCCATGCCTTCTAATGATGTTTCCCAGGGGAAGCATGTAAATTGAGAACAGGAGAGGTCCTAAAACTGACCCTTGTGGGACCCCATATTTCACTGGCATTACATCAGACGGTACTCCATTTAGATCTACAAAATGGTATCGATCAGACAGGTATGATCTAAACCATTTTAATGCCTGCCCCTGAATACCTATATGATTTTGTAGGCGGTCTATGAGAATATTATGATCTATGGTGTCGAATGCAGCACTTAGATCAAGTAAGACTAGTATTGAGATGCAGCCTTGGTCTGAAGCTAAAAACAAGTCGTTTGCAATCTTAACTAGTGCAGTTTCTGTACTATGATGGGGCCTGAAACCTGACTGAAATTCTTCTAGGATGTTGTTTTCCTGCAAGAATGTGCATAGTTGAGCTGATACTACTTTTTCTAATATTTTTGATATGAACGGAAGGTTTGAAATCGGTCTATAATTTGTTATTTCATTCGCGTCCAAATTAGATTTTTTAAGAAGCGGCTTAATAACTGCCAGCTTCAAAGGTTTAGGGACGTGACCTAGATATAATGAAGAATTAATAATGTTTAGAAGTGGCTCTCCAACTGTAAGCATCACTTCTTTTAAAAATCTGGTTGGTATTGGGTCTAACAGGCACGTTGTTGATTTAGCTGAGGTGATAAGTTTATACAGCTCTTCCTGTCCTATACCTGTAAAGCACTGAAAATCTAAATGTGAAGCTCTAGGCTGAACTAGATCATGAGATGCTATTAGAGGTTGAACCTCTGTTATTTTCTTCCTTATGCTATCGATTTTTTCATTAAAGAAGTCCATAAAATCTTCACTACTAAAATGTTGTGGAGTACTCTCTGCAGGCATCTTAGGTTTTGTTAGGCAGGCTACTGTACTAAATAAGAACTTGGGATTGTTTTGGTTTCTTGCTATCAGTTGGCTAAGATGCTCGGTCCTAGCGGTTTTTAGCGCCCGTCTATAGCTGCACATACTGTCTTTAAACGCAATTCGAAAAACTTCTAATTTAGTTTTTCTCCATTTTCGCTCAAGGTTACGGGTTGCTCTCTTTAGGGCGCGAGTATGACTATTGTACCAAGGAGCAAGTGTTTTATCTCTGACTTTTTTTAATCTGATGGGAGCAACAGTGTCTAATGTACTGGTAAAAATAGTACCCATGCTGCTGGTCACTTTCGTCTAGATCGTCTGCATTTAGGGGTCTAATAAGAATTTGGGACAGATCCGGTAGATTACTTGTGAATCTGTCTTTAGTAGTCGGATTCATATTTCTAACAAATCGATAACGTGGAGAGACACAGCTAATCTGTTCTACGGGTAGAGTATATATCAGGAGGTGATGATCTGTGATATCATCACTTTGAGTTAAAATCTCTATATTAGTGACATTTATACCATGAGATATAATTAAATCTAGTGTATGATTACAGCGGTGAGTTGATCTATTTATATTTTGTTTAACCCCAAAGGAATTTAGTAAGTCCATAAATGCGAGGGCTAAAGTGTCGTTAGCATCATCTACATGAATGTTAAAGTCACCTACTATCAACACTTTGTCAGAGTTAACAATTAGGTCTGATAGCAGATGTCCAAATTCTTTAAGAAAATCGGCATATGGCCCTGGGGGTCTGTACACGGTGGCCAGAGTAAAATATAGCGCGGGTTTATTATGTATTTCATTAAGTGCAACATTAATGACGAGCACTTCAAATGAGTTAAACCTGGGCCTTATTTTCTGAGTAACAGTGAGTACATCTTTGTAGATAGTGGCGACACCACCACCGCGACCAATTAGACGGGGCTCGTGCTTATAAAAATATCCTGACGGAGTAGACTCATTCAGACCAATATATTCATTTGGTTTAAGCCAGGTTTCAGTGAGGCAGAGTGCGTCAAGGCAATAATCCGATACCATTTCATTAACAATAAGTGCTTTAGGCGTAAGGGATCTAATGTTGAGAAGTCCAAACTTTAGAGGTAGACTTCGATTACTTATTTGGCCTTTTTCTGGTTTAATGGTTACCAGATTGTTTCGGCTGGATTTAACAAATTTATTCTTTTTTCTCACTATTCGGGGAACAGACACAGTTTCTATACTACAAGCTATGTGTGTGCGTCTATTAGTATGTTGAGTTGTATTGTGGCTGATATCTAAAGAATCTGAGGTATGACTTACCGCAAGTCAGATGGTTCGTAATGTCCTGGAGATGTTGTCAGAGAGGACCGCTGCTCCAGCTCTGCTAGGGTGCAGGCTATCTGTGCGGTAGAGCCTAGGACGCTCCCAGAAAACATTCCAGTTATCAACAAAGGGTAATCTCTGTTGTTGACACCAAGATTGTAACCATTCATTGAAGGCAAATAATCTACTGAACCTCTCGATTCCTCTCTGAAATGTCGGAAGTGGTCCAGATACGACGATCTTTGTCGTGGGTGATGTGCTGCGGACCTTCTCGACCAGGCTCCTGAAGTCCTTCTTTAGGATCTCCGTTTGCCTCAGCCTGATGTCGTTGGTGCCAGCATGAAGAACCACAGCTCGAATGTTCTTCCTCAGGGCCGCAGGCACCTGTGCAGCAACATCAAGAACACGTGCTCCAGGTAAACAGCGCGTGTACGCCTTACCTTTAGCTGTGGTAGCACGCACGTGCCGGACAATGGAGTCTCCGATGACCAGCGCGTCGTGTGCCGTCTCACGGACAGGAGCGAAGCGGTTTCGGGTTGAGATCTCGAAGACGGGTGGTGGCGGAGGAGGAGAGGTCCTCGCCCGGGGCTTGGCGCGCGTCTTCCGCTGCTGCAGTATCCAGGCCTCGTGGTATCCCGGCGCCGGGGTGAAGGAAACCTGGGCGGGCTGCGTCCTCGGTGCGTTGGACCTGGGCAGAGAAGCACGCGGAGTAGAGGTTGTCGGAGAATTCTCATGCCGAGAATTTACCTGGGACAGGTGAGCGTCGGTCTGCGACGATTCCAGCGTGGCTTTCCGCTGCTGTAGCCGGGCCAGCTTCACCTGTAGGTCGCGGATCAGCTTCTCCACGGCCTCCATCTCCAAGTCCACCGAGTGCAGCTCCAATGTCTCCTCACCTGCACACAGAGGCAGAGACACAACCGACATGGTGTCTAAAAATAGAAATAACCGGTGCGAAAGAGCGTAAACAAACTTGTGATAGCCGGGCTAACGGGCTAGCGATGCTAATGAAAAGCCGGCTAGAAGCGGTGTGCTGCAAAACAATTAAAACTTATGCGAAATAAACTTATACGAAAACGATATAACACGCGTTTCGAGTGAATATATTATAAGGTAGTATGAAATACTTATCTGTTATATGTTTACTCTTCGTAAGGGGACGAAAAAGTAGAAAAATTGGTCAGTCTGGCGGAGCTCGGAAAAAAGCAGCCTCCAATCAGTTAATCCAAGTCATGAGAACAGACCGAAACCAGAACCGAACCGCAGATTAAGCACGCGCATATAACCGTCGGTATTTTAAGTGTGATTAAAAATAAAAAAATTAGCTTAAACCAAAATAACGTGACTAAACATTGCTAAACAGCAGGTGACATTTATGTTCAGTATTGTCTTCTCAACACATTGTTCTCTTCTCGCGATGTTTAATCTGAAATTTACGGTTTTCATAGTGACAAGATCTCTTTGGTTTATCTCAACATGATTGAATCTAATACATGTTAAGTTGTTGAATTTCAAGCAAATACAACATTATTTATTCATGTTAACTTGGAAACATGAAATTATTATGTACAAAACTCATATTACATTTTAGTACATGTAACAGGACCTGTATGTACATCTACAAAGTAATGTAGTGTTCGTCTTTAAACGTGCTATACGTTTAAAGTAAAATATAAAAAAGTAAAATATCTGGATTTTAAAAAAAAATCACGTATTTCCCCTTTAATGCATTCAAGTCATAGCTGATGCTGCAGCTTCCTGTCCACATACTAGTAAATTTCAGATGATAAAGATACGTCATATAGACATCATATTGATGTAAAGACGAGGTATCATTTAATACCTCGAACAGGCGATCTACAGACGATCAAAATACGACTATAAAAAAAACTAACGATGTTTACCAGATGATACGCTCTTTAGCAGACGTCCCCACGATGTACCTGCGCAATCTGGGTATGGTTAAACTGACAATAAAAGCCTACTTGACTTAATTTGACTTGACATGGCTTAGGTCTTCACATGTGTTCTAAGAGAGTAATTTGTGGTGATGTGCATAATCATTATGTACATAAAATTGTCAAGCTGACCAAAGGCCAGTTTATGGAAGCAAATTAGCATCATAATTATTTGAATTATATCAGCCTTTAAAAAACATGTTTTGAAAGGTAATAACTGTTGAATTGTTAATTTTGAAATTTAAATACTACTGAATTTATTAAACTGAAATATTTGACTCTACAAAGCAACATCTTTGAATTGAAGTGCTCTGAATGTCACATGAAATTTCAACAGTCCATTTCAAGCTGTGAAATTCAGATAGAAAAATTCAAGCTTGAAAATTCAAGTACAAATCCAATACAGGAAAAGCAATCAAGCCAGAATGGAATCCATTCGTCAGTCACGTGACCCAGGAAAGTGGATGTCTTCGATACTGGCTCCCAGTGAGTCTAGCTAGATGACAAAACAGACCTGTAGGAGAAAGTCCCGGTCAGTGCACCTGCAGTTTGTTACACTAGATAATTCTATAATTACTGTGATAAAGGAATTCAGTAAAAGTTTAGTTAAAGTATGTATTAGTTCTCTTTGTGCACAAAACAGGTAACGTCACCAGTTAGTTTAGGTCTGGCTGAAGAGTTGTGTTAATTAAAATCAGCTGCTTTAGTTAATTGATGGAACAAATGAAAAGTGATTTGTGAACCTCTGTAGTAAATGTGTGTTCATGATCTTAATGTTCCTACACATCCTGCCAAGTCTTCTCTACCCTTTAATTACTGGTAAAGTAATGCAAACCATCAAGTAAGAAAAGTCGTAAATGTAGTCTAGCAAAAATGGAGAATCTGCTACTAAATTCCCCAAAAAAGTGATGATTCTGAAATAAGACACCTTTAAGTAAATACGGCTATTGCAAGTATTTATGGAACAGTTCAATTATATTCCATAACACCAAAAGTCACTGTTAAATTGATAGCACTTGTGATAATAAGAAAAAAAATAATTGGGGAGGAAATAACACTTCAGGGTTTGTCAGTTTGCTCTGACTGAGTATTGAAGCTGCATGAAAAGTAGCTGTAAGCTTACAGTAACTGTTGGGGTAATCGTTTACATTAATTTTAAAATCATCACAAAAGTCACAAAAAAATGGCTGACAAGTAGTTGCATGGCCAGGTGTAACATGACTAATCAAGTAAATAAAAGTAGAGCATGGTTTTTACTAAAGGAAGACAAAGACTGAAGGCAAAAAGACCCACAAGTCTGGCAAGGCATCATGAGAGAGGAAACTCAGCATTGGTCAGGTCCATGAGTTTTGGGCTTCAGGCAGTTGTTGACTGCAAAGGATTTTTATTAAAGTATTAAAGGCAATCCTTAAGATTAATTGTTTTTTTCCCATTATTTACAGTATGAACCCCCAAAATGGATGTGTGTATATGAGCATGTCTGTAATTCCTGATTTGTTAATGCCACACTTTTCTTTTGATTTCACTGGTATATTGAGTGTTTCACTTCAAATTAAATGTGGTGGTGTACCGAGGCCAAACATTACAAAACATTACAAAATTTATACATTACAAAACAACGCCAAAACGTGACAAAATGTATACTGGGTGTATGTTTAATTGTTATTGCATGTGATGTTCAATTACCTTATTCAGCATAATTTTTTCTGGTTTTAAGGCTCTCAAAAATCTGCTGATTGACTGGAAGGCCTGGGAATACTCTAACCACTCCACTTAATTCTATTAAGTTTTGTAAGCCAATGCACCCATTTATACATTTTGAATATAAATGAGCATAGTGAAATGTTTGCATTTGTGATACACCAGCTGTTTATTTTAACTGGTATGTGAAAGGATGTGTGTCTAAAATACAGAGTTAAAAAAGGCTTCGTGGTCGAAAATTTTTTAATGCTCTAGCACCTCTGGTCAGTGGTCCACTGGTCAGTGGCTCCTAAATACTGTATGGATATGCAATATTTTAACCATAACCATAATCCATTGTAGGTCTATAGGATAGGATTTTTTATTTTTTTTTTACAAATGCAGGCAGTGTTGGGGTAATGAATCACAAAGGAGTAATGTATTACTGTTCCTAAAAATATTACTATTCCTAAAGTATTGTATTACTATTTCTAAAGCATTTACGTTACAGTTAATAATTAAGGAATAGCTCCACTTATCTGCATAATGATATCTGGTGAATTGATTTTACTCACCACAATGGGCTGTAGGATGCAGCACCTCAGTAGGACAAACTAACTTCCTTTAGATGAGAATACAGCTTCTCTCAAATTTGACACTGAGGTGACTAAATATTAAAAGTCAGATGGAGATCCTAATTCATATACCTACAGTAAGTTTATATCCATGGAAATCATCTCGGGGTTACTTTGCTGTAACCCTGTTCCCTGAAAAAGCGGGAACGAGATGCTGTGCGAAAACCGTGACCGGTTGTGAAGCATGTGTGTGTCAAACACGCCAAATATTTTGGCATATATAACCTCAGACAGGTGACGTCAACCAATGAGGTGCACCTGGAGGTTATAAATAGGCATAAACCGGAATTACCCTTTGGTCAATTTTGTCTGAAGGATGTCCAGTCACGCATGCAGCGCGGAATTGGAGTGCAGCATCTCATTCCCGCTGTTTCAGGGAACAGGGTTACAGCAAAGTAACCCGAGATGTTCCCTTTCAAAAGCTACACTCGATGCTGTGCGAAAGTGCTATGGAAACGAGAATACCCACTCCGCCGCACTGAAAGTGTCTGGACCCCCAGGGTTGTGTAGTGTGCGCACAGTACCCCCAAGGAGTCTTAGACATAATTTTGGGATGCTGACCCAAGAAACCCACGAGCCTGGCATCCAACTATGAAGCCTGACAGATGTCTTGCGGAAATGCAACCTGCCGCATGACGTACTGGAAGCCCCTCTTGCCAGAGCAATTGATGAGGCAAGCTTGCTGATCGAATGGGCCCTAATCACTAGAGGCGGAGTGTGCCACGCACCTCATAGACTAGGGCACTAGCATCTCTCACCCGACTTGTCTAATGGCGGCTGCCTTTTGGCCGCGGCCCCACAATGTATGAAACCCTGCTCTAATTTAAGGCACTGGCTAACGCGAAGGTGCGCTGTAAATTGAAGAGCATGAGCTGGACACAGCGAATGAAATCTTACTGCTCCAGAGCTAATGGTGGAGGACAGAAGGCTTAGACTATGGAAGATAGTTGGGTAAGGATGCAGAACGGCTTTTTTTTTTTTTTTTTTTTTTTTTGCTTCCAGCACTGAAACATTTTGGCAGTGGACTGGGTCTACATGTTTTATGTCCTGCAATGTAAATGACCCTGAGGGACAGAATTGTCCTGTTCTTAAAGCAAAACCTAGTGCGCTAGTTTTCCTAACGGCGCAAATCTAGTCTGCCCGGGCGATATTTACAGGACTACCATGATGTTGTCCATGCCTCGGGGGGGCCAGAGCTGGCAGGCGCATGTGGCAGGGCTTACAAGCCATCACTCACTACAGGACGACATCACCTGCCTGTGACGGTGACGGCTCCCTCCCAGATGCGCTGAACAACTTCTACGCTCGGTTCGACAGGCAGAACGACGTGGCGGCGAGGAAGTCCACCCCTCCTCCGAACGACCAGGTGCTGTGTCTCACTACAGCTGAGGTGAGGAAAACTCTACGCAGAGTCAACCCACGTAAAGCTGCTGGACCAGACAACATCCCAGGCAGAGTGCTCAGAGAATGTGCTGAACAGCTGGCAGATGTTCTCACCGACATCTTCAACATCTCTCTGAGCAGCGCCGTCGTTCCCACATGCTTCAAAGCCACCACCATCGTTCATGCCCAAGAAGTCTACTGTGTCCTGTCTCAATGACTACCGTCCCGTTGCACTTACACCCACCATCATGAAGTGCTTCGAGCGGCTCGTCATGAGACACATCAAGACGCTGCTGCCCCCTTTACTGGACCCACTGCAATTTGCGTATCGTCCTAACCGCTCAACGGACGATGCCATCTCCACTACACTCCATCTTGCCCTCACACACTTGGACAAGAAGGACCAAGTGTGCATACGTTCGAATGCTGTACATAGACTTCATGCTCAGCATTCAACACTATCATCCCCCAACAACTGATCGGGAAGCTGAGCCTGTTGGGCCTGAACACCTCCCTCTGCAACTGGATCCTAGACTTTCTGACCGGAAGTCAGTACGGATCGGGAACTGCACCTCCAGCATCACCACACTGAGCACTGGGGCCCCACAAGGCTGTGTGCTCAGTCCCCTGCTGTTCACACTGCTGACTCACGACTGTGTAGCAACACACAGTTCAAATCACATCATTAAGTTCGCTGATGACACGACCGTGGTGGGTCTCATTAGCAAGAACGACGAGTCAGCGTACAGAGAGGAAGTGCAGAGGCTAACGGACTGGTGCAACAACAACAACCTGTCTCTGAATGTTGACAAGACAAAAGAGATGGTTGTTGACTTCAGGAGGACACGAGGCAACCATTCTCCGCTGAGCATCAACGGCTCCTCTGTGGAGATTGTCGAAAACACTAAATTCCTGGGTGTCCACCTGGAGAAGGACCTCAACTGGTCCCTCAACACCAGCTCCCTACACAAGAAAGCCCAACAGCGTCTCTTCTTTCTGAGAAGACTGAGAAAGGCCCAGCTTCCACCACCGATCCTGATCACCTTCTATAGAGGGACTATCGAGAGCATCCTGAGTGGCTGCATCACTGTCTGGTTTGGGAATTGTGCCATATCGGACCGCAAAACCCTACAGCGGATAGTAAGGACAGCGGAGAAGATCATTCGGGTCTCTCTTCCCTCCATTAAAGACATCTACACCACACGCTGCATCCGCAAAGCCAACAGCATTGTGGCTGATCGGACACACCCCTCTCACACACACTTTACACTCCTGCCATCTGGAAAAAGGTAACGAAGCATTAGGGCACACACATCCAGACTGTGCAACAGCTTTTTTTCCACAAGCCATCCGTCTCCTCAACAAAAAGGGACTGAACTGATAAACACACACACACACACACACACACACACATACATTATCACTCAGCTTAACTACTACAACTCAACTACATCAATACATCAAACACTGTGACTGGACTGACAAATCAACACAAGCGCAGACACACTGACCCACACAAACTATCGTACACACATCTGTAAATGCCTCACTGTTTATCTCTTCTGCACAATATTCATTACTTTTTGCACAAATATCAATTCTTGCTGCTATGTTTTACTACCTCAACACCATATTTTATGTTTTATGTTCTGATATGTCGTTGTTGTCGCACTGTCACTTTGTTGTTGCTCGTTTTGCACATTTGCACGTGCACTTTATGTTGTTGTCTGTTGTCTGGGAAAAAAAAAAAACCTGTAAATAGTCTGTTAGTTAGTCTTTTAGTTAGTTTTTTTGTTAATTTATGTTGTAATTTATGTTAGAAATATCTGTCTTGTCTCTGCTAGCCAGCTAACTAGGCCTCCTAGCTAGCTAGTTTAGCTTCTCTGTTAATTTATGTTGTAAGTTTATGTTGCATGTAGCACCTTGGTCCTGGAGGAACGTTGTTTCGTTTCACTGTGTACTAACTGTATATGGTTGAAGTGACAATAAAGCCTACTTGAACTTGACTGGGTGGCCGACAGTTCCGCCTGTTGAGGACGGCGGGGAAGGAACCTAACAAAAGCTTCCTCATGGAGCTTTGCGTCCCGAAACTTGTTTATGACAGTCGTGACAGCGTCACCGAACAGTCCGGAAGGCGAGATAGGGGCATCAAGAAGGAAAGCACGGCCCTTGTCCTTGATGCCCATAAGATTAAGCCACAGATGTCTCTCTGTAGCCACCATGGCAGCCATGAAGCGGCCATGGAGTAGCCAATAGCACGGGCTGTCTGCTTGCTTGCCCTGAGAGACAAGTCTGTGGCTCTGCGTAACTCCAGAAACGCCGCTTCATTAGCAACCCCGCCGGTGCTCAGGTCATTTAGCAAGTCTGCCTGTAAGACCGCCATGGTGTTCAGAGCAGAACCAGCTTAACCTGCTTGACCTGCTGCCTAAAAAGCCTTCCCCACCAGCGAAGAGATCAATCTGCACGGCTTGGAGGGAAGCGTGGGATTTTCCAGGGAGGATGACGTCCCAGGAGAGAGATATACCGCAAGCGTCTCTTCTATCTGAGGCATCATTATGTAACTACGTGTATTTGCATCCAGGACATGAGAATACATCGATGTCGTTGGCACAAACACACGGGATGAATATGGCCTCTTCCATGAATGGGTTAATTTGTCATGGAGATCACCAAAGAAGGGGAGGGAGCGCAGATGAGGTACCTCCCTTCGGCCACCCGACAGAAACCTGTCGTTTAATTTCGACCACTTGGGGGAGTCTTGCTCCCGCGGCCATTCGAGGTGTAAGCGCTCAACCGCACATCACTTCCTCTAATAGCTCCTGATAGGCCTGCTCATCTCTGGAGGGGCGCTCCAAAGTGACAGTTTCCATGGCTGCGGAAGCAAGAGAGGAAATTTCTTCTGCTACTTCACAAGAAGCACCGGCGTGCGCTTGGGAAGTAGGCGGTAACGGCACACGATTCGGCGGAAGAACAAGAGAAAGACAAAACTCGCTCTGTTGTACTTCCGACAAATCAAAGCGCAAGCCCCAGGAATGCGCTGCGGCTCGTAGTTCCATTTTAAAGAAGGCGAGCCGAGCACGAAGAACTTTAATAGGGAGGAGATAACAATGCTCACATCCTCCCTCAAGCCGGAGGACAGCGTGCTCTTCCCCCGTCCGGGAGACTCCTCTCACATGGATAAACGCATTTCCTGCTAGAATCAGACATGGTAAGTAAATAAATAAATTATTACTTCCCTGAAAAGTCTGCTTGCACACCGCACACACCACAAGACGGATCCTGAAGAGAAAATGATCTGAGGGTGTTTCCAGTTCATGCCTATTTATAACCTCCAGGTGCACCTCATTGGTTGACGTCACCTGTCTGAGGTTATACATGCCAAAATATTTGGCGTGTTTGACACACACATGCTTCACAACCGGTCATGAGGAATCGTTTACCATAGTGCTTTCGCGCAGCATCGAGTGTAGCTTTTTAAAGGGAACAGCAGTAATCGCTGTGAAGATGCATGCCTGGGCAGCGAAGAGCTGATTCCAAGGAGGAACAGTTTGCCTAACAAACAACTAGACAAACTCCTTCTCATGAGATATAACCACTGTTTATCAAATAATCTAGACTAATCTAGTATAAACACATGCTACGGTAACTAAGCAAATTGATTGTGCTTTTGGCCTGTAAAATTGTCATCTTTGCACCCGTTCTTTATTCTTCTACCCATCCTGAGGCATCTGGAGATTTTGCCAGCTTCAGTAGAAAAAGGCCAACCCTGCAAGGATCCTGGGGCATCCAGAGAAGGACCAGCTCCAGCTGGATTCTGCTTTATGATGGTTGGAGCTACACATGCTGCTCCTGTGCTCCCAGTGATCCAGACCCCATCTGCCTTTTGCACCTACTGACTCATCGCTGTACTGAACTGGACTTTGTTAATTTAAAGAACTTGTTATATTGAACTTTCAGCTGCATAACACACATGATGCTATATCATATCTATCTGTTATCACTCAAGGATGGGTTCCATGTTGAGTCTGGTTCCTCTCAAAGTTTCTTCCTATTGCCATCTCAGGGAGTTTTTCCTTGCCATTGTGGCCTTCACCCTTGACTTGCTCATTATTATCTAGACACATTTTTCTCACATATACACACTTCCATAAATTTTCTTTTAAATTTTTCTTTTCATTTTTGCGAAACTGCTATTAGACAATGACTATTGCACTATATAAATAATATTGAATTAAATTGAACTTTTTTCACCATGTCATTATTCAGGTAAAAAAAATTAAGCCAAAAAGAAGAAAAAAGGTCAATGCCAAGTGCCGCTTCCTGTTTCCACAGGATTTAAGTTAAAGTTACAGGAAGGTTAAACATTAGCCATTGATTAATTAATCATCAACAAGTGTGTAGAACTCTCTATCAGGGCTGAGGTTTGGCAGTTTGCTGGTCTAAAAATAAAAAAAATGTCAATTATTTTACAATGATGTGAGAGACTAATAAAGTAATACATTTAATTATTACTTCAAGTTATTGCTGCTAAAGGTAAATTTACAAGCTATTAAATCATGGAGCACTTAGTCTGCTTGCACACCGCACACACCACAAGTGTGGTGTTCCATCAATTAACTAAAGCAGCTGATTTTAATTAACACAACTCTTCAGCCAGACCTAAACTAACTGGTGACGTTACCTGTTTTGTGCACAAAGAGAACTAATACATACTTTAACTACTAAACCTTGGATTGCGAGCAACTCGGTTTGTGAGCATTTTTACAAGACAAGCAAAATAAAAAAATCGAACTTGTTAAATGAGCGAGATATATATAATGTAATTATTATATTTAGTTATTATATATATATATATATATATATATATATATATATATATATATATATATATACCATTTATATATAGATCATTAATAGGCTATTGTTAAAGCGCTATATAAGTACAATTTTATTGAATTGATTTGATTATAAAATGCTATTAAAATCTGCACTAGAATGCCAGACGTTTTTTTTATCATGTTTACTGTTTTTATTTGTGATAAATAATTTGATAAATAAATTGATAAGTACTATGTATAAACAATGACATTTTTTAATTTTCCTTACTTTTATGTACATACTATTAATTATCAAATCATTCGTGTAATATATTTGTTTATTTATCCAAATTTTTAGTCCAAAACTGTTTATATTTTAAATAATTAATTGTCAGCTAATTAATCAACTTAAAGCAAATTAAATCAGAGGAAACACAACAGTTTTTACACTATAACATGTGACACTTTGTGCTGCTCAGCGTCTCCGAGGCTGTGGGGCAACTGTAACGTAGGTCACACTGTCTTCATCTGATGATGTGTTTTTCTTAGCAGCAGCTCTGGAACCTCTGTTGTGTTGGACACTGGCATAATGAATGTTTTCTTCCTGTAAAGAGGGACAAAAAAAACATCTTATAACATCATTAAACAACTGATCTTCCCTATCGTAGTGTTTACTCCATGTGTACTATATTTCTGAATTTACTGAAAATAATAATACTTAATATAATTATACAGCAGCTCAGATGAAAACTGAACATTTACATGCTGTGGGTGGGATAACAAGTACTGAAGGTCATATAGCAGCACATACAGTACTGTATATTAAGTATATTATAAAGGCTGTTCTGTTTTGTAAAGTTAATGTGTACTATGTCATGAGCTGAACGGTACTGTGTGTCTTATATAGTGAGTAGAAAAATCTTCTCCTTTATTTTTAATTCATGAACATAATACAATTTAAAAATGACATTTTTATAACAAGTTTGAATTAATTAGAATGGACATTAACTAAATAGATCCATAGCTAATAATAATAATAATAATAATAATAATAATAATAATAATAATAAATATGTAAATAAATAAATAAATAAATAAAATCGGGTTAAACACTGCAAAACACATTATTAAAACCTGAAAAGAAAGTAGTGACCCTAAATTTTAAGAAAAATGTGGTGGAAAAAATTGTAGTGCTTTCCGTACAAGCCTGTAAATCTGTTGTGATCTAAATTTGCTTAAGTTAGTAAGGTTTAGGTTCAGAAACATTATAAGCCCCAAACATGAGGTCCGCTGACTACCTGAATATATTGATATATAACCAGGTTTGTCCATCAATTTCTTTCTTCCTTGATGACGCTAATTCTGAATCTCCTATGACCAATACAAGATCTTGGAGAGAAATTAAGCGACTATGGACTAAAATAAATGTTGCGACATGGCATAAGCTTATTGAAATTATGCCATGTTAAATGTGTGGGGTAATAAAAAAAATGTCGTCCAAAATGTTCCTTTTTTTATTTGGCAGTGTATGCACAAACATAAGTGCTTATAACTAATTAAAATTTTATTAATTAATTAATTACTTTATATTTTATTTTTAGTGTTTTTGAAATGGGGTTAATGTTATTCACGTGTGTGGTACAGCTGGTGCTCATGTTCACTTTGATCTTTGATACCACAACTATATAGGACCTTTAATAATCAAATACAGGGTCATGTTAGTTATTAAAGCCCATAATTATTAATCTGCAACACATTTTCTTTATCATTTCCTTTGAAGTGGAGTTTGTTATGTGACTAGGCAATTTCACAAAAACAGCCAAAAGACTAAAATCATTGATAAAACCCTATACATGAATCACTTTTCTCCGGAAATTATTATAACATGAAACAATTAAAAATATTTTGTAAAGGCATTTTTTACTTTAAATTTTAACCACATTTTAATATTATCTAAATAAATATTAAAATTATATATTATCTATCTCTGGTACCTTTTGACTTGGGTCTGTGGTGTTTCTGAAGCAACTGCATGACTCCTTTTCCCTTGACTTTTCTGAAAGGGAAAATAATTCAATTCGTTAAAAAAAAGAAATAAAATCATATTTTTTCTTTTTTATTATTTTTTTTCTATATTGTTTATTATTATACCTATATGATGTAAGTTAATGGTTGATGATATGTTATGTGAGCATGAAATTTACTTTAAGTAAAAGAAAAAAAAAGGCCATAAAGGCGTGGATGAGCGAGTTTGGTGTGAAAAAACTGTATATGACTGGCCTGCACAGTCCTGATCATATATGCATATGAAGGTGTGTCTAAATATATATATATATATATATATATATATATATATATATATATATTAAGAGTCATGTTGGAACAGAAAGGAGCCATCCCCAAACTTTTCCCGCAAAGTTGGAAGAAAAAATTTAGGAAAATGTCTTGGTATGCTAAAGCATTAAGAGTTCCTTTTACTGGAACTAAAGGGCTGAGCTGAACTTCTTAAAAACAACCCCACTTCATAATCTCCCTCCACCAAACTTTACACTTGGCACAATGCAGTCAGACAAGTTGGCAACCGCCAAATTCAGACTCGTCCATCAGATTTCCACTCCAGAGAACACGTCTCCACCACTCTAGAGTCCAGTGGCGGGGAGCTTTCCACCACTGCATCCAAAAAAGGTTTTATAAAGGTGATGCTAATCTAAAGGCCACATGAGGTTTGTAGCTATTGATTCTGCAGAAACTTAGCAACGTCTGTAAAATATGTGTCTCAGCATCTGCTGACCCCGCTCTGTGATTTTACGTGGCCTAACACTTCATAGCTGAGTTCTGTTGTTCCCAATCAATTCCACTTTATTATAATACCACTAATAATTTACTGTGGAATATTTAACAGCTAGAAAATTTTATAACTGAACTTATTGCACAGGTAGCATCCTATACTGTAACTGTACTTTGCTGGAATTCACTGAGAATTCTTGAGACTGACCCATTCTGGACCATTTTTGGATCCGCAGCACCTATATATAAATTAGAACCTGAGTCTTAAAAGGCTAGAAAAGAGTGAATTACAAAATAATGACTTTAGCTGTAATTTCATTTGTTGGTTCACTAATCCTATTGCCATTTCAGGGAGTTTGTCCTTGCCACTGTCGCAGACACCCTTGGCTTGATCCACAGGGACAATTCCATTATTATCTAAACACATTTTGACTTACTTATACACACTTCCATAAATGTTCTTTTTTTTTTTGTGAAGCTGCTTTGAGACAATGACCATTGTTTAAAGCCCTATATAAATTAAATTGAATTAAATTAAATTGAACTAATCCCACTTTGCTTTTTAAAAGGCAAGAATCTATGATTAGAAAAAGGTTTTAACAGAAACAATATAAACATTATTAACACAGCTAGCCCTGTTTAAATATTTTACTACTTAATGATGCAAATTAAAGATATTATATATAAACACACCTTTGAGTTTGCAGCAAAACACAAACATGCAGATGAAGTTTATTAGGATAGAGACCAGGCACACACACAGTGTAATCCCGAGCTCTGCTCCTGTAGACTGCTGGTTATCTGGAGCATCAGTTGAGTTACCAGAGTCTGTATGTTGATAACCTGAAATACACAAACAAAAAATGACATAGATATCAATTTTGCATTGTGAAGAGAAAAGCTTGTGTATGTACATGTTTGTGTATAAGGGTTTACACTAACCTGTAAAGTTGAGTCTGATGAGTTTCCCAAACTGAGTGTGTGTCGCATCATTTCGACCTCCACAGTAATAAAACCCCAGATCTGTCTCTCTAACTCCAATAATCACTAAACTGACTGAACTGCTGCTTTCTGTTGCATCAAAGTGACTCTTGTCTACATTATAACGAAGGGAAAAGGTTTTCTTCAGCTTCCATTCCTCAGCAGATATCAGCAGCTTCACCTCGTCAGTTCCCAGTCGATACCACGATATCTCAGGATAATTAGTGATGTTACAGGGCAGGGTGATGTTCTCTCCAGGATGGACAGATCTGACATCTGCTGAAGTGATCTCAAAAAGACACGGTGTAAAGAAAGCTGAAAGAACAACAGAATCAGTGAGTCCTTATTAAGTTATTGCTTCAGATCAGTTTTACTTCATAAATTACAATGTAGTTTATATATTACTGCATGCAATCCCTAGATATACATGACTAATAAATTACATATAAGGTCTCATATGAAAGAACAATTTCATCCTAAATACCATTCAATCTTTTAACAATTTTGTATAATGTACTCCTATCAGGTATTTTTCATGTAAAATAAACTCACTAAACAGCATCTGCAGTGTAAAAAGCTCCAGGAGATCGGCCATTTCTTGCTGACGTGCTCCAGTGGGCTACAAGGTGGTGATGTGGTGCATTTTCAAACTGACTTAATTAAGTTAAAACCTCTTTGGTCCTACTGTTTGTCTTTACTTCCTGTTTAGCTGTACACACCATACATCCTGTTTTGTCAAGTGTCTAGTGAGCAGCTAATCCTATTTTATTTCTCAAAACGCACATACAAACCAACCTCTTATATACATTAATCAGTTTATCAATTTACATAACCAAGAAAAATAAATAAATTATTAAATTATTATTAAGGAATCTATTATTAAGCTTTTGCTTCCTCTTGCATTGAGTTTGGACAGAATGGTCAATGGTCAATATAAGCTGGTGTAAAACACAGTAGCACTACAGAAGTAACCAAAAAAAGTTAGTGTAAGCTAATTAGCTAATTAATATGTAAAATTACAATACTAAGGCTCACATTCCACTACGCCGAATCTAGATGATGCAAATTCATTATAAATACTGAAGAGCTTGTTAGAGTATGGTAACGGCGGCTTACAGCCTCTTTTGGGCTCTGTATGAATTCTGATATGAATGTAGTTATTGTCGGGGGGAGACTAAAGTATATTCAAAAATTTCAGCTGCCCCTATCGACATTAACACCTCATTAATGCCTTGGTATTGACTCATTTCGAGTCATTATTGATTT
The DNA here is from genome assembly GCF_024256425.1 of Clarias gariepinus. Classification (NCBI taxonomy): domain Eukaryota; kingdom Metazoa; phylum Chordata; class Actinopteri; order Siluriformes; family Clariidae; genus Clarias; species Clarias gariepinus. Next base: position 5,949,779 of record NC_071101.1, read on the forward strand.
TAAAGCGCATTTATGAAGTTTGGCAGACAAAAATCATATTTTCATACAGTGGAAGCTTAGATTGAGACTAACCCAGTTTGGGAGCTTTCCACAAGACGGGCAAAAATCATTATAAATTTTTACTTGAAAAACGAGCGAGTCTTGATTTACGAATATCATCGAGTATCATGTGGTAGGCATGTGCTTCTTGTTTGGATGCCGAGCATCACATGATCACAACCGAGCCAACGGTTCTTCCCTTTCTCACGCTGGGGAATTGTGAGTAATCGTTTTCCATGCTTGCGCGTCTTGTGCCAGATAGCCAGAGAAAAAAGGTAGCTCAGAGACAAAAACGGTGTTAAGTTTAAACTTTATCGGCTTTTCTTAGCGTCACAAAAACACAATACAAAAACACAAGCAAAACGAAAGAAAAGTGCAAAAGTTGAAAGTGCTTCAGGAGGAGAGAAGCTAAAACGCTCCTATTCCATCTTCGTCTTCTCACACGTCTCTGCAGCGCACACTCTGGGGGAGGGGTAGCACACCTTCAAAGGGCAACAGACATACATGGATACATGCAATAGTATATAACGTTGTAATGGCCATTGCAGATTCACCCCCACAGAGAAGAGGCTGTCCCCAGCCATACACAACACAAGGACAACATTTGAAATTCCAATTTCATACATGAAAACATTGAATTACAAAAATCTGATCCATGCCATACCCTCAAGGGCACATACCAACATGTCAGTGAAAAACCCCTCAACACCGTGCATACTGACAAAACAAACTACAAAATAAAAATATACATTGTTTTGTACCTTACAGTACAAGGCTGTGCAACGAACATCACCTGCCAACATACATGTGAACATTGGGAACAGTGCTATCAGGAATAGTTAAATATACAATGAAACATAGATAAATATATACCATCGTAACACCATAGACCCTTAAGTCATCATAACCCCTACCGCTTAAAATCAAGTCTGTTGGTATGGTATTCATTAGTCCATTTCTGTTGTGACCAATCTGTAGTAACTCTTGAAGCAAGTCTAGGTCTGAGGTCATAGCAATGAGTTTGTCTAGCATCATCACAGTTATGGTAATAAAGATCATGTGTAGAAATGTCAAAGTCAGCAACAGGGGCAAAACTAATGCTGTCACCTGTGGCTACATCATAAACATTGTCACTCAAAGAATCGCAAGTAACATTCGATTACAGTACAAAATGAGATGGAGACACTGGTATGGTATGAAAGGTTGCATGTTAACAACATGAAAAATACCCGCCTCTTCGCCTGTATCCAGCTTTCTGAGCCTGTATTTCACGTCAGACAAAACATGAGTGACACAGTAAGGGCCAGAATAAAGTGGTGCCAGATTAGCTTTAAAATCCGTAAGCACATCAGACTTTGGGTAATTTCTTACTCTAATAAGGTCATCAATTGAATAATGAACACAACGTCTTTACTTATCATACTGTAGTATTCCTTTCTTTTCACATGGTTAACTTCCAAGCTCGCCTTTGCTTCCCGTAATGAAGATCGCAACTGTTCCAGGTAAGTAATGTCAATGTCAAGCTCTTCATCTCCATCTGGTTGAGAAGGTGGTGCAAAGGGACATTTTGCAAAATGGCTGCAATTAATTTTGTTTAGAAAGACTCTCTGTTCTTATATGTCTATTGTTATTATTAAAGAGAACAGCACAAACAACAGCTCAAGGGCTTGTAAAAACCTTTTTATTTTTAACTGTAAAAATGTCAATTTTGGAGTCAGTGGTCCGAGCACAACGTAATAATCTTTGTATAATAAAATGACTCATGGCATGAATCTACACGAGGCCCTCCAGTTTCAAATAATCATTTAATGCTGAACCCAAACAGCAAAACAAATAAAAAATTAACATATTAATAATCTAAAGAAAAATAATGTCAACTTTATTGTATAAGTTTTATTCCCAAAATATGTGTGGCATAGCTGCCAACTTAAAGGCATGGTTTTTACATGCACACGCATGCGACGCCCCCGGTGCGCATACACTTTACCCTGCAACACTCAGGTTCTGTGTATTCCAGAAGAAAAAGCATTGAGTTTAATCATGCACAAAACATCTCTATTCATATTCACGGCAACATTTAAGAGATAACACACTTGATTATGTCACATCTGAGCCACCTCAGCCCTGGGGAATAAGATCTGACTTACCGGATTACTGAGCCATCACTTTGTCTCCCCCTAGTGTGTCTAGTAATTGTTCCCTATTAAGTTTTACTAACACCAAATTAAAGTCACCTGTGTCTACCTCGTGTGTCTCACTATTTAACCCAGTCGAACCCATACCACTTCGTCTGGTCACCGTTGTGCAACCTCATGTTTTGTGTCACTAACCTCTTTGTGTGTATGTGTTTATTCTTCCCCCCCCAGGACTGAGCAGAGGCTGCAGGCGCAGGTGTTTTACATTTTGAAGAATCTTCCTAAAAGTCAATGTCAAGGCTGAAAGAATATTAGCCCTCGTGTTTTCGTTTCAAGGATGATCTAAGTTATTCCTAGTTTACTTTTCTCATGTGAGCCCGCCTGCAGACCCAGCCTGGGGATTCGACCAGCTTGTCATTTTGTTTTCTTTTCCATTTTTTAAACTTATAACAATCAATAAATTTGTTGTACTTCCCCCTGCATCTGCGTTCGCTTTTTCCATAATGTAAGACATGACAGATAACCAGATCGAGTTTCAATAGCGATGTTCGGTTAACTGGTAGAGGAGGAGGCGTCGCAGTTATTCACAATGATAATTTGACTATTGTACAAAAACACGGACACAAATTTAATTCATTTGAAATTCTTTATAGTAACATAAGTGTATTTAACTATATTAAGTCAGCTCAGTCGATCCCGCTAATTGTCATTTACAGACCTCCAGGGCCGTACTCGGAATTTCTTAGTGAATTTGCAGATTTCCTTTCAAATCTAGTCGTTTCTGTAGACAAAGTGTTAATTGCTGGAGATTTTAATATTCATTTTGAAAACCCAGAAGACCCTCTGAGAACTGCATTTATGTCTATACTGGACTCGGTAGGAGTAAATCAGTGTGTAGTAGGACCCACTCATAAAGCAGGTCACACTTTAGATTTAATAATATTATTTGGATTAAGTATAAGAAATTTATTCACAATACCACTATCTGAAGTTATCGAAGATCACTATCTTGTCTCAATTCAAGTGTGTCACAATAATAATGTACACACAGCGCCGTGCTACCGTATGAAACGTAAATTCACATCAACTACCAAACAGAGTTTTATCAGTAATCTCCCAGAGTTCCCAACCTCGATTAGATCACCGTCTGACCCCACAGAACTCGATCAGGCGACTGAATATTTAGAGTCGACATTTCGCTATACCTTAGATAATGTAGCTCCAGTCAAAAGAAAAATTATTAGAGATAAAAAACTTGCTCCCTGGTATAACGATCACACGCGCACTTTAAAACAGACCGCTCGGAAATTAGAACGTAAATGGCGTCAAACTAAATTACTAGTATTTCAAATAGCATGGAAGGAGAGCATCCTGAACTATAGAAAAGCTCTTAGTGTAGCTAGATCAACATATCTCTCCACTCTTATAGAAAATAACAAAAATAATCCTAGATTCTTATAATGCTGTAGCCAAATTAACCAGAAATAAGACCACTGCAGAAATCTCCACAACAACATCATGCAATAGTGAGGACTTCATGAACTTTTTTAATAATAAAATTGTAAATATTAGGCATAAAATTGAGGTTTTGAAACCGAACAATGTAATTGATGCAGATGTTAATCTAGCCATGTCAGATCAGAACCTAGAATACTTTACTCCCCTTGAAGAGAATAAACTAATTTCACTCATCTCTTCTTCAAATTCATCAACCTGTATATTAGATCCTGTACCGACACATTTTCTTAAACAGATAGTACCAGCAATAATAGAACCCCTGTTGAGAATAATTAATTCTTCACTCAGCATTGGATATGTTCCAAAATCTTTTAAATTAGCAGTTATCAAACCAATAATTAAGAAACCTGACCTCGACCCCTGTCAGCTGTCCAGTTACAGACCAATATCAAACCTCCCCTTTATCTCTAAGATTCTGGAAAAGATAGTAGCGGAGCAGCTATGCTCATATATACATAGAAATGGCATACATGAACTGTATCAGTCAGGATTTAGGCCTCATCACAGTACAGAGACAGCGCTCGTTAAAGTAGTAAATGACATTCTATTGGCCTCTGATCAGGGTTGTGTAACTATGCTTGTATTACTTGAACTCAGTGCAGCTTTTGACACAGTTGATCACGCTATTCTTCTTCACAGATTAGAAAATGTAGTGGGAATTAAGGGTACAGCCCTCTCCTGGCTCAGATCCTATCTGACCCATCGTTATCAGTATGTAGACTTAAATGGTGATTATTCTGCATGTTCTCTAGCGGAGTTTGGCGTTCCGCAGGGTTCAGTTTTAGGTCCACTGCTTTTTTCCCTTTACATGCTTCCTCTGGGCAACATAATCCGTAAGCATGGTATAAGTTTTCATTGTTATGCTGACGATACACAGTTATATGTCTCAGCAAAACCTGATGAGAAAAAACAGCTTACTAAAATTGAGCATTGTGTGCAGGACATAAGAAATTGGATGCTAATTAACTTCCTTCTGCTAAATCCGGGTAAGACAGAAGTTCTAGTCATAGGACCGCATACAGCTAGGAGTAAAATTTTAGATCACACCGTAACTTTAGATGGCCTTTCTGTTCCATCAAATGCAACAGTGAAAGACCTTGGTGTGATTATTGATTCCAGCCTTTCATTTGAAGCACATGTAGATAATATTACCAGGATAGCATTCTTTCACCTCAGAAATATTGCCAGAATAAGAAATTTATTGTCGCTAAACGACGCAGAAAAACTAGTTCATGCTTTTATCACCTCTAGGTTGGACTATTGTAATGCCTTACTGTCTGGTTGTTCAGCTAGATGCATAAATAAGCTTCAGCTAGTCCAGAATGCAGCAGCGAGAGTCCTCACCAGAACCAGAAGATATGAGCACATCACCCCTATCTTATCTTCACTTCATTGGCTCCCTGTGAAATTTCGCATTGATTTTAAAATACTACTCTTGACATATAAAGCATTAAATGGTCTCGCGCCGCAGTACCTGAGCGAACTGCTAGTGTATTACGATCCGCCACGCCTACTTCGATCAAAGGATGCAGGCTGCTTGTCAGTACCGCGTATTATGAAAAATACAGCTGGGGGCAGAGCTTTTTCTTACAAAGCCCCAAAGTTATGGAATAGTCTTCCAAATAGTGTTCGGGACTCAGACACAGTCTCAGTGTTTAAGTCCAGGCTAAAAACCTATTTATTTAGCCAAGCATTTTTATAAATAGATTTGCCATAGGTAAAGGAGCAGATCTGGGGGACTCATGGACGTAGAGTATTATGGTGAACTGGTATGTTTGGATGCTGTCTTCCTCACTCTCATTGATCACTCAGGTTTGCTGACGGTGAGGTGATTGTTTGCTTTACATGTCAGGAAGCCCTCATGTTTGTGTTTCCTTCTGGCTCTCCCTTTTAGTTATGCTGTCATAGTTAGTCCTGCCGGAGTCTCTGCTTGCACTCTACAGTTAATATACATTCACACTATACATTGTGTGACTGTGGCATACCTAACTGCCATCTCTCCTCTTCTTCTCTTCCCCCCCCCCTCTTTCTCTTTCCTCTCTCCTACTGTCTCCCCCTTTCACCATTTCTCTCTCTCTCTGTCGAGCTACACATGTCGTTCCTGAGCTGCCAGTGATCCAGACTCCCTTTGCCCTCCGGACCTGTCTGACCCATCCTGGTGCCCCGCTTCTGGCTGAAGATCTCGTCACATGGATGCCCCGTGTGTCTCTCTGGGATGCGTCTGGTGTCTGGGAATGATTCTCTCTACCTAGAAAATGGTTCTGGCCTTGACTGGTGTTGGCAACTGTTTCTCTGGGGACTTGACAGTTCGATAGTTCATGACTTGAACTTCTTACAAGTCTACCTGGGTCTTCAATAACTACCTGGACTCCATATTAACATCAATTAACATCAGCTATTATAGCTGAACTGCCTCCCACCCTACACACTGTATAAATGCAGATCAATTCCTGCTCTCAGTTTCCCCCAGATGAGGATGGGTTCCCTGTTGAGTCTGGTTCCTCTCAAGGTTTCTTCCTATTACCATCTCAGGGAGTTTTTCCTTGCCACTGTCGCCCTCGGCTTGCTCACCAGGGACAAACTGACCATTTTGATTCATACAAATTCACATTTCATACAAACTTAAATAATTCTTTTGACTATGTAAAGCTGCTTTGCGGCAATGAAAATTGCTAAAAGCGCTATACAAATAAAATTGAATTGAATTGAATTGAATGTTCCTTGTTAATTTTTTTTTAATTAAACAGTCTTTTTTCGTTAATGTGAGTGTGTGAAGCTCAAATAAGAGAGGCGGAAGGGTTATTGTGTAAGACGAGAAGAGGGGGGGAGGATCTCAGTCCTCCTCTCCTCTTACTTCACACATACACACATACACAAACACCAAACACACAGCGTCTGCGCGCACAAACGGAAACTCTTATCTGTCTGCATTTATTTTTACTTTTTTAAAATCTTAAGTGCAGGTACATTTGTTTTATTATTACTTTATATTTTGTATTAATTATCTGTAATTTTTGGGTTGGGGAATAAATAATTTGAGTTTCCATTATTTCTTATGAGGAAATATGGTTTACGAATTTGTTGATTTACTAGCCTGCTTCTGGAACCAATTATGCTTGCAATCCAAGGTTCCACTGTAATAAATATTGTATCTGTTAATATTTTAGGACTATATATATATATATATATATATATATATATATATATATATATATATATATATATATGTGGGTAGTTTAAGTCTAATTTAGTTTTATCCTTTTTGTAACATATAATCTGTGTATTTTATATCCATATGTTGTTCAAAAATTGTTAATCATATGTTGTTCAAAAACTGTGTATTTTATGTTCCAACACTATGCATTTTGTATGTTTTAAAGCTCAGTTGCATTGTGCATGTGAATGAAGAAGCAGATGTTACAACAAAATTATTGCAACATTTTATTAATTAAGTGGAAAAAAACAATAAAGCAATACACGTAAAACACTAAAAATAACAACAAAAAACAGACCATAAAAGCACTTTTACACTTAGCAATATTAATGTTCAATGGTGCTGCTGCTAGGAGACACTGCTGCCAATCAGTGTATGACTGGATACACCCACAATGTTCTTTTTTTAATTTTTTTACATTATCCAGTTCTCAAATGAATAAAACAAAAAAAGAATAAAGGAAATGTTTTAAATTGTATATTACAAGTCATATATCTTTGGTCGAATAAACATTCGAACAAAGAGAGGGACTTCCTTCAACTTTTAAGATTTTCTTGACATGCACTGAAACAAATGAAAAGCCAACAGTAAGATCAATATTCATTAAAAGTTGTGTAAAAAACACATTTGAATAATTAACGCGCTGTCGTTTTTGGCCATAGTTCAAACTCTCACTTAAGATTAGATGTGGTCCTGCAGTCTTATTGGTTGGTGAAGACTCCACAGTTCAATTCAATTCAATTTTATTTATATAGCGCTTTTAACAACGGTCATTGTCTCAAAGCAGCTTCACAAAAATTAAAGCAGACTAATATACAGTTGTGCATATTTAAGCACTTCTCTGTTTTACGATGGAGATTAGAAGAGGAAGACATTGTTTTCATGCACACACGCTATTTGCTTTTACCTGCTTCCAGCTGGTTTCTGTTTGCTTTTTCAAAATAAGCCGACCCTGGCATTATTTAATAAACCGAGGATTCAGAATCACAAATTACAATTAAGCCTCTTATTATCAGTTTAATTAAATTAGGCATTTAATAGGAACCTATATCTCTTGAAACAAACAATAAACATGAAACCTATTCAGATACAGTACAGTATGTGATAGTCAGTAGTTATAATCATCTACATTTCAAGTCTCCTGACCTCATATGTTTCATCCCAGTAACCGGTACTATTTAATAGCTAATTAATTTCAATACAACTGCATTTTACTTCACAAAAACTAGTCTCACTGGATCATAACACCTTTCAAATGTTTGTGGTTAGCAGTTACTATCACGAGTAGGCAGTCTGTCCTTGACAGTTACATGCTATAATCAATTACTAAATATAATTATAAAGTTGATTAGATTAAATCTATCTATCGTCACACAGATAATCTATGTGAAGTCTTACAAAATTAGTCACGTTATCAGTACTTGCCCAACAAACCATCCATTTGCAGTGATTTAAAGGTTTAAATTAGCTTTAAAAATACAGAAAAAGCGAAAAGACACTCAATTATTTTGCAGGTTATTTGTTTAATTCAACAAGTTTGTAAAACACTTTAAGGCCATGTCCACATGTAGCCATTATTTTGAAAAACTAGGAAATTTAAGTAGGAGATTTTTCTACTTAATTTTTTAAAATAATTCTGTCCACAACTTACTTGTTAAAAATATCTTTGTCTACATAAAAATGCAAAACGCACTGTTAAGCCTAGACAAAACGTCATCACCAGTTGTGCTTTGTAGATGTCCGACGGGTCTCACCCAAAACCGCTATTGCTGTCTGTGGGGTCTGTGTCTACAGAGTTCTGTATGTAGCAGCAGTGAGCTTCATAGTACATTCAGGCACCTCTGTTGCTTAATGTAATGTGTGAGAAACTGCATGTGTATGTACATGCATGTAAAAAGTCCAGTAAGCAACGTTAACTGTTTACGTTAACAGTTTACGTTAACAGTTTACTGTACGCAAGTCCACCACAGCACAAAATATCCTCATAAACAAAGCTGATGTCAAATCAAGGAGACTGACACACAGACAATTACATCATCAGCACACAGGGTGACGTTACAACAAGCCAAAATCTCTGTTTCCCTTGTTCACACAACGCCACTGAAAATAGAGTTTTAGAAAATCTTCACTTTGGACATTTTCCAATAGCTCAGTTTTCAACGAACAAAACTGCATTTGCACGAAAGGACAAAACCTGTTTTTTAGAAATACCTAACTACATATGGACATGGCCTTAAACTAAAGAAAATCTTTAAATGTCATGATCTGAATCGGCGTGCATGACCGGGGAGACCTGTGTGTCAAAGCTTTCCTATGAGGTGTCGATATAGATTTTAAATCAAACTTTACCCATACACACAAGCATAAAACACTTGCATACACATATATGAAACAGTCACACATACATGTATACTACCGTCAAACATATGACGCCTCATATCTTTTCCAGCCAATAGTTTCACCAAAAGGTTCATTACATGAAGCACCATTTAAGGCTCGTTATACTGACATCTAGTGGACAGATTTGTGTAGCAAAAGCACAATGGACATGTAGCGGCAAGTAACATTGAATTCATTATTGACTGTGGTGTGTCAGTTGTGTGTTTGTGGTTTGAAAATCCACTGTCTGAGGGCAAATGTTTATCCACATAATCATCATCTCTGAATCTTTAAAAATTAAATCAAGAACTGGTACAGAAAAGAAAAGTGAAGAACAAATAAGAAGTCATTATATTTCTTTCTTTTTTTTAAACATGAATACAACTAACAAGCTCTTTGGAATCTTTAAACAGAATATAGATATAAATTTACTATTACGTGTTAAGGATTCAATAGTTTTCAGTTCATTTATAATGTTAATCTCTTTAGTTTCAGCTATTCAGCTAATTACTGTAGGTTTCTTAGTTAGCTAGTAGGTTCTTGTTAATTTATGTTGTATGTAGCACCTCGGTCCTGCAGGAACATTGTTCTGTTTCACTGAACTGTATATGGTTGGAATGACAATAAAAGTCTACTTGACTTGAATACACAAATCATGTGATTAAACACACAATATAGAAAATAAATTGAAGAGGGTGTTATGCGCTAAAATGCCCCCCTGCCACGGATTCCTCCCCCTACATAATCTTTATCAAATATTATATTAGGACATACATTCATAGGTTTATTATTATCAAATATATTATTACTATTATAATTAACCAGGCACGTGACAGCCGTCGAGACAATTAATACAAATCCCCCAAAATTATTATTTTATGGCACATTTATTTTGCAGGGGTTTGTCAATGTACAAATAACAAATTATTTATCAAAAATTACACTAAATAAATATTGTTTGTGGTAAAAAATTACACGAAACAATTTTTATTATAAAATAAGCAATATAAAAATATACATGTTGTATATGAAAAAAAACTCTCCTATACATTGTTTATATTGCTTATTTTATAATCAAATTCGTTTGTTATAATTCGTCATTTGTAAACCATAAACCTATGAATTTATGTTCTAATATATTATTTAAAAGAGATTATTTAGGGCGGGGCAAGCCGTGGCAGGGGGTATTTTAGAGCATAACACCGGCAAAAGCGAAACTACACGCGCTTCGAGGCTTCAAGAAATTCCCCTTCTGTTTCAGAGCCTGATAGTGAAACTAAATGTCCCTGAATCCTGGATTTGTAGACGAGTAACTGTCGCTGAACTCTGTTAGTGAATCTCCGCCACTAATCGGAACCTGAATGCCGGAGCGCGAATATCGAACGTCTGACTTCACCGAGGTGAGTTTTGTTTGAGTTCCGATCTTAAGTCTTCCATCGTGTACATTAGTGATTTAAGCGCCGAGTGAATTCCCTTGTTTGTAACTGACTTCCCTCTTTCCATATCTAGTTATTGGTTCCACCGTGAGCCCTTGTTTTGTTAGTGGATGTTACAGTTCATGTCATGTAGCAGCAGCACTGCGGAAAATAACACTAGAGCTTAACTATGTGTAGTTTTGGGACGAAGCAGAACTGAGCTGAACTGAACAGTTTTGCTTTCATTTGTACACTGGTACACCGGAGAATGTTTGGTCTACTGTGTCAGTTCATGTATTGCTAATTTATTTAGTGATACTTTCAATCGTGTCACTGTGGGTTATATTTACAGTTTAACGACTGGTTAGTGTTAGCAATTAGCTTGTTAGCAAACGCTGTTAGCGGTTAGCATGCTAGGAACTAGTGTGTTAGCGGTTAGCATAAGTGAGTTAGCACAGACCCATTCAGCAACTTCTCATGAGGCTATTTATGGTCAGTGTCACTAATCACTAGTCATGGGATGGTCTGTGCCGATACGTTAAATCACGTGTCGAGAAAATCAGTAACTGTTAGTGAAGCGCTTTTTGAGGCCCGTATTGTTTACAGTGACTGACGTCATGACTGACGTTTGAAGCCTCGCTGCGATTGACGGTTCAGGAGGTGGTTCGTATCCTCCCGTCATGTATTGATGACAGATATAAAGCCCAAGGTCTTTTTTAGGTTTTATTTTTTAGGTGCTCTGAATGTTATTGCTGATGTATATTTTCTTTAGTATTATAGGTCTTTTGCTGTGTTGTTTTTTGTGTTCACTGTCTTGTTTTGTAAATATCTGTGCAATACTGTACATATACAAAAAGATATAAAGCCAGATGAATCTCTGCACAATTTGTGGGAAAGATTGTTTTTAAATTAATAAAGTGTCTCCGCTGCACCCCTACAACTACAGTTGCACAAGCACTTCCCTTCCTTCTTTACTGCCTCAGTTTGAAAAGAGTTAATCACATCCTGCCAGACTCACATCCACTAAGAGCCTATAATGTCTTCTTCTTATTATTGTTATTATTTGTAGTATTATTATTTCTTTACTCATTAACATTGCCCCAGTTGGAAAACTGGTTTGTGTGCAAATGAAGTCTCAAGAAATGAACCCTTCTGTGAACTAATTGGCTTGAAGACTTAAGAGCTTCATGAAGCTTCATCTAGCCATCATTACTAATTAGCCTCATGCAGGGAAGTTGCACATACAAGCTTGGCACAGGTTTTACACCGGATGCCCTTCCAGACGCAACCCTCACAATTTTATCCGGGTTTGGAACCGGCACTGCTGGGAATCGAACTCGGGCCTTTCGCATGGCAGGCGGCACACCTACCACTTTAATAAAGTTGCTAAACATTATTAAATTGATTTATTCTCATAGAATGTATTTAAGTAACGGGTTATTATTTGAGTTTAAGGAAGTTATTTGAGTGAGTGAGGTACATTGTGAGTTTGTATATTTTAATATGTGTGCGTGTGTGTGTGTGTGTGTTTAGATAAATGTTAATGCATATGTGGATGTACGAGTATGTTTATATGGGAATACATGTAAATACATGTATAATGTATTTACATGTATTTACATTGTAGCCAGTGGTAGCTCAGTGGTTAAGGCATTGGACTACGGTTCGGAAGATCCCAGGTTCAAACCCCACAACCATCAAGTTGCCACTGTTGGGCCCTTAACCCATATATATATATATTTATATATATATAACATTATATAAAAATATTTTAGAATAAACAGAAATAAAATGTTTAATGGTACCAATCAAATCAGACTTCATAATTACTTTAAGTGTAATTCACAAATTTACTGAATATATTATGCTTGTATGTGTATATGTGTTTGTATGTGAATATATTATATACAATATATTATATACGTACAGTGAAACCTCGGATTACGAGTAATGCAGTTTACGAGTGTTCGACAAGACGAGCAAAGATTTTTAAAAAATTTTGACTTGAAAAATGAGCATTGTCTTGGTTTACGAGCACCGAGTATCATGTTTCATGCATGCGCTTCTTGTTTTGACGCCGAGCGTCACGTGATCTCAACTGAGCCAACGGTTTTTCTCTCTCTTGCCCTGCGGAATCGTCTCCACTGCTGGGTCTTAGTGCTCGTCTCTTACTGGTATAATCAACATCCGTGCACGAGTGTACTGTTTACTATAACACTGTGACCACATGGGTGTGTAAAACATATTTTATTATATTTTATATAAAGGGTCGTGATACCGCGACACTCGTGTGATCATTTGGTCACACCGGTAAAGATATCAAGGCCAAGACAAAGCGCGCAGAAGAAGACACAGGCAAAGCCCAAGCCTCTGTCGGTCTAAGACATCAGCGAGAAAGAGAGAGAGGGAGAAAGTGAGGGAGAGCGACGCGCATCAGTTTAGCGCTGCACAAACTCTACTCTCTTTCTTCCTATAAATCCTCGGTAAGGGCATAAGCCCTGAGAGGATCTTTAGTTTTTTGTTTTAGTTTCCAGAATCCCATCCGTTCTCGCGTAGACGGCGCCGCTCTGTTTATTTTGTGTTTTCAGGTTTTTTTTGGTTTCCTTTTAAGTTTCTTAATTAATAATCCCACGTTATCTCGAAACGGAAATGTCTTTCCATGTCTGTCATAAGCTCTCACAAAAACTCCTATTTTACTGACCCCCTCTAAAGCCCTGCGTCAGGGCTCTTATCATCAGTAAAACATCTCGTGGTGCGTATTTCCACACCGCACTGTAACAATACAATTAAGAGAAAAATTTAAATGAATGATGTCTTGAAACATAATGCAGTAACTCTTTATTCATTTGAACACACTAAAGGTGTTAATGTTTCATACATTTCTTTATTTGTCCTTTCTGTTTGTGCTTAGGTTTCACTGTTTTCCATATACATAAAACGTTTGGACAACAATGTCCCGGAAGCGATATTAAATAAGGAGAATACACAATTTTGTTTCAATACAGTTTTATTAAATATAGCAGAAAATATATAGCAAATGGTCACTGAAATAGCTGGAATGTGATTGTGAATTTATGACTGAAATAAAGCTGTTCATCGGCGTGCATGAACCCGCGGCTCGCACTTTTTTTATAGCGTTTTTATCAAGTGGCTGATATCAAGTTCAGCGTGCGATTTATCGATAAAATGCAGACATATTCCACCAGAAAGTCATCGCCTCTCGCAATAATGCAGATCAAACATAATACACCTGTCCATAAATAAAATGGAATATTTAAGCATATACGCAAGGGTATTCCACTTAAACATTACAGATTAAAACAAGGAGAGTACCGTAGACGTGCTGAGCTTCAGTTCATTGTGATGTGGACAAATGGTCTAGGAAGGAAACAGGGTTTGTTATTTTACAAAATCAATAAATTTACTGAATATATTTAAATTACACTCAAAGTATCAAATCCAACTATAAAGTCTGGTTTAATTGGTATCATTAAACATTTTATTTATGTTTATGTTTATGTTTTGGTAGCGAAATACATTTTAGGTAGAGACGTCTGCTCGGTCTCGTTAAATAGTTTTAAACCCTTCAATTCCCTGGATTCCCCCAGCAGTGAAACCGGTTTGATAACTTCACACCTATCGTAAATGAAAGGTAAGAAGAGGTATTACAGTAACTGAGGGTTCTGTGGGTGTCGGAGTGCGCTGTATTCAGCGAATAGACTGAAACAAAATCATGTTTGCTTCAGCATTGAAAACAATATTGTATTAGGCTAACTTTATTAAAGAATGTTTACTTTTGTATTTTTTTACTTTTTCGTCTTTTTTCACACGCGCGGGCATCTTTAAATTTGAACAGAAAATAATAGTGGGCTGGTAGGAATGTTATTTTTTATATAACTTAAACAGCTGAAAGAAGTTAAATATACACAATACATTAATAATTGCGTTTGCTTTACATTTGAGCACTCATTGAGTTTTTTTTTCATTTTATATACCATATCATATATTTGTGTTTAATAAGGTTTTATTAGATTTTACAACATTACATGCAGTTTGTAATTTACTTGCGATTGTACTTTTAAAATGTAATCAACGTATCTACAGTATAAGCATATTTAACTACTTTAGCAGTGAATAAGAAATTTGGTCGGTCTGGCTTTTAGATAAAGTCCTTATTTGATATAATCAATTATCTTATTATAAATATGATTCTTTATATTCTTGTCGAGTATAGTCCTTCAGAGCAAGCACTGTGTCAGAAGATTCTGCGGAATCTCTTCTCACCTTTCATTCAGGTGGGAATTTATCAAACTGTGTGCGCTGTTGGCAAATACTGTAGGGGGGTTTAGATAACCTAACAAGACAGAGCGGATGTCTATACCTAAATTTTAAATTTTCCCCTGCAAAACATAAAATAGATATGAAAAAAATGTTAACGATTAATGATAGCAATTAAAATCAGACCTAATAGTTGGATTTGATACTTTTCTTTTTATTTACTGTATGGACAGTAGTTTATCTATCGAGTAGCCTATATATTTGTGTTTGTTGTACTTGTGGGGGGGGGGGTATGTCTGCATTATCGATAAATCGCACATGTTTATTATCCTTTTGATCAACAATCCTTTTGTTAAGGCTGCGGGTTTATACACACCGATGAATGAATTTTAAATGGTTTTATAAGCATCTTTTTAGGCCTAAATATTTATTTTTATTAATGACCAGGTGTATTACAAAGTGAAGACCTGCTGTTCAGTTGTTCCCTGCACGGTGTATCTGCACAGAGAGTTTGTGTGTGTGTTTGTCACGTTATCTCCTGCTTCAAACATGCTGTCAACTAACCAACCCTGGCCTTCAAACTTAGAAGGCTATGTGTCATAGCCGATAACTGCTCCTTTGATCTGCTTTGATTAGCAGAGCGCCGACTGCTGATCAGTGTAAACTAGCCTGTAAAAGCCAACATAAGAATCATTTAATACCTTTAGCACACCACTGACATGTGTAGATTGTTTAATGTTGTTGCAAGAAAAATACCTCCCATTTTCTTTTTTTTTATGAGCCGGGTGTTTACAATTTTTTTTTGTGCTTTAAGGCGACTTGTTCTTTTTTTCAGAATGCTGTACAGACAGTAAAGAGTTAGGATACAAGTACAACAAAATCCGAATGTCAAATAAAGTCAGTGGAAAAATCTGTAACTGAATAACTAATATATATTATTAAAAGGCTTTCTTACCCTTTGTTTTTTGCCCGCACAAACAGAAACATTCTTTGTAGAATAAAACGTCTTTGCCTCCATGTCATAGAACTTTGATCCAGCATAAAAATAAACGACTACTACTAATAAATGGAGAAAGCGCAGTCAAAGCCCGGGGATTCTGCGCGCTGTCGCGTTGTATTCAGCGAGTAGCATATATTTTTGTGTTTGTTTTATTTCATGTCTGTAGTTTAATCGATAAATCTGCTCATATCTGCGCACGCGTTTATCAGCCTTTTGATCAAAAAGCCACACGCGCAACTCACTTTCACTTTGTAAAAGGCAATGTTTAGTGTATATTTAAAGCGCATAAACACAATAAAACAATAATGTTTTAGGCTAACATATCAATAATAAAACAATAATGTCTTAGGCTATTTTTTTGTATTCCTTGTTGTACTTCATCTTTTTACACATGCGCGGGTTTGTTACAATAATAATAAGAATAATAGCAATAATAATGAATTCGTAGCACTACTCAAGGATTCAAGGAGCTTTATTGTCATACCAGCACACTTCCATGTTCTGGTACGAAATTAGGACCCAGGTCCCGTTTAAGCCACAAAAATAGCATAGTAATATAAATATGAGGGTGTAAATATGTATATACATGAATATAAATAAGAGCAGTCAGAGATATATTATGCAGAAAATTAGACATAAACTATACATAGTGTATTGCACAATTTCAGAGGCTGTATTGCACACATTGTATATTCGACTTATAGGGTTATATATATGTATTGCACCATAGAGTTATATATTACACTAAAAGTTTGATTGTGTTTAATGGGAGAGGACCTACAGAGCACGGCTAGAGTTCAGCAGTCTAATTGCTTCACGGTAAAAGCAGTTTTTGAGCCTGGTGGTCTTGCACTGAAGGCTCCTCAGCCTTCTGACCGAGGGAAGAGGTTGAAATAGAGCATGTGCAGGGTGGGTGGAGTCCTTAATAATGCGGAGAGCTCTTCCTCTGCATCTTGCAGTGTACAGTTCAGTGATAGAGGGGAGCCTGCTCCCCACTGTCCTCTGTGCAGCTTTAACTACTCTCTGCAGGGCTTTCCTCTCAGCTACGGTGCTATTGCCATGCCACACAGTGATGTAGGAGCTGATGATGCTTTCAACCGCTCCTCGATTGAAACTCTTTAGAACCAGGCTTTGACGCTCCAGTTTAAGTCCTTAGCTATATGGACGCCTAGATACTTAAAGCTGGAGACCACTTCCACAGCTGCTCCATCAATGTGTAGGGGGAGAGGAGTTCGCTTGTCCTTTATGAAGTCCACCACGATCTCTACTAGTACCACTACTACTACTACTGCTAATCATAATCATAATAATAATACTAAATGGAGAAAGCGCAGTCAAAGAAGTATCATCATTGAAGGAGTGAAGAAAATCAAGTATAAATACATATCATAATTTTCTCAAAACATCATAAAATTAAGTAGAGCTAAATCCTTAAATTTCCTTATAAAATATCGCTGATTATCAATGTCGGGAATGAATGGCGAATTGTCGATATTTCACGGAAGCATATATATAAACTGCATATATGGGATGAAACCTGAGATAGTTACATATACGCATATGATAGTATGCGCGATCCCTTGCGCCATCTGCTGAGAGAAATGAGAATCGCAGGTTGGAAAAGACAGGAAACGAAATGCCAGCCATGCAGCTGTCAGCGATTTCACATAAATAAGAGCAAAATAGCTTTATACTGGCTTTTACTGGTGCGATTTTAAAAATGTACGCATACATTAAGCTCACAGATCTAGGAAAAGGAGGGTCCTGGAATTTGATGGAGTGTGAACTATTATTTTTTTCCCATCTAAAGCACTGTTAAACTAAAAAAACATCCGAGAAGTTCAGAAGCTTCAAATAAAATAAACGACCTAATGAATTTTCTCCAAACGATATAAAATTAAGTAGAGCTTTTGGTTTTGTTATAGTACGAACGAAGCCCCTAGATGGACAAAGGACCTCTTCGTTTGTCCCCTTAGAGACTCTGTAGTAGGTTTTCTCAGGTAAATATGAAAAAAAGATACCGCTTATTATCAACGCGGGAATGAATGGCGCATTGCCCAAGTGCTAGTTGATCTTGGAGCTAAACTATTTGCTTTGGGTGAAAGCGCCATGTAGCGATCATTGTGTGTCAGCAGCAGCTTCCCATTCAAAACAATAGGCGGTCAAATGACCGCTGAACCGCGTTATAAGTAGGTGACACTGGCGCGGCGCTTCTAGTGTTAATGATTTGGCTAAAACTAATTATCACTAAGTACCTTAACAACATTGATCATAAGTTTCAGCTAACTAATTCTATACATGTGACAAAAAATGTGGATGCAGATTGCAAATATATAAATATGCATGACTCACTCTGTTCAGACTTGGAAACGAATCCGACTTACTGATGGTCTTCCAGAAAGGAACTCGGTGAAAAGTCGGGGACTTGCTGTGTTTTCTTCAGCTCATAGAGGACCTTACTGTGAACTGATAAAACTCAGTTTCATTATTGATTAGGCATTTAAAATGTCATGGTATTTATAACAATAATAATATTTGTAGTATGTTATTTTTTTGGACTTAATACTTTAAAGCATGTTTTTAAATGTAATTGATTTAGAATCGATTATTTTATAAAATTTTCTCCATATAATCATAGATTAAAGATTATAATCATACAGTGATACAGTGAATATAAATAAAAATAAAAAATTCAATTTTTATTTGTCACATACACAGTCATACACAGTACGATATGCAGTGAAATGCTTGTACGACCGCCAGTGACCTTAAAAAGAAAATAAAAACTATATATATGGAATAAATATTAATAAAAAGAAATACAAAATAAAATAAATTTAACTAGTAAAATAAACTGTACAAATAAGGGCATAAAAAATATGTTACGAAATATAGAAATATAGGAATATGGGGGGGAGGAGGAAAAAAAAGTATATATAAAAATTTTAAAGTGGCAATGGCTGTGCAAATATACATGAAAAGTGACTTATGAAAGTGTCATGTGCAATGGTCAGATATATAAATATGTATTGCATGAATGTGTCCATGATTGTCCAGTCAATGTCAATGTTTAAAAAGGTATTACTCCTGTGTGGTGGGAAGTTGTGTGTCTGTTGTTAGTCATTTAAAGTGAAAGTTGTGTAGAAAGTTTAGTTGTTTGTGTTGTGCTTGTGGAAGATCGACACAACACTTTAATAAAGAAGTAAAATCACAAAAAGTACAGTTATGTTTTTGATTTACACCGGTTTGGTTTTTTGAAACAAATACTGTAAAAAAGGTTATGATTTTCTTTTTTTTGGTTTTATATTGAACATATAAATGAATGAATGTAACACAGATTCCTTTGAAGACTTCATATCCTTGTTGTGTCTATCAGACGGTGCTCTCTCACATCAGTCTGTGTGATTGTGATCTTACACATATCCCCCCCCCACTAACAGTGTGTGACCAGCAGTTCAGAAAGATACAGTCAGGACTTCATGTTTCTCAGAGGAAGGACGTGATGGACTTGTCCACCTCACCTCGTTTCCCCGGGTGTTAGATGAAGCTCAGGGGTGTGTTCACACACAGCTGATTAAACTGTTCATTACAGGATCAGTGGGTGTGTTTAGGTGTTGGTGAATTATACAATATACAATTAAAATCTTTATTAAAGAAGAGTTATTAAATTATTAGTTTGTCAGTTATAAGATTTAGTGGAAATAAATCTGAACTCCGAATCGGTTGTATTGTGATTATTCACCTCATAAATATCTTTTTTTTTACATCTGCATTGCTCTTTTTTTTTTTTTTTAGAATTTGTACACACACTCCTCCAGATGTTATCAGGACATCATGACCTCCTTTATTTCCCTCTACATCGTATTAAGTACTGTATGTGTGAGTAAGTACCCTTTTTTTTATATAAACCAGATAAAATTTAAGACTTTTAATGTTAAAGCATTCTTTAAACATGTGCCTAAAATAATCTATATTATAATTTCCCGTCTCAGACCTCCTCTCTGCAGTGCCTGAGTTCAGTGTATCTGGTCCAGTGGGTTCTACAGCTGTCCTGCCGTGTCAACTGACGAGTGTAGACACTGACACACCGTATATTAAGTGGCAAATTAAATTCAAGACTGATTACAAGACTGTGTTTGAGCGAGAGGGTGAGAAGTCAGATGAGGGTGAGGGATATGAGGGTCGTGTGGACGTTCCTGTGGAGGAGCTGCGTAAGGGGAACTGTTCACTGGTGTTGAGAGATCTGAGACTGACTGATACAGAACTCTACAACAGCTCTCTGGCAGTGACACACACCGGGAGCGGTCTCTCTGTCACAAAAGAAGAAATCAGTCGTGTTAAACTCACAGTCCATGGTGAGTGAGTCTCAGTAGAAAACACGCACACACGCACGCACGCACACCAGAGAATGAAGCTAGAAATAAGGAATGTTTGTAAAGGCACTAAATTTATTGTGTAACAAAACAGTTCATTTGGAAAAATATAATGAAAATGTCAGTAATTTTAATCCTAATAACTAAAAACTGTGTTACAGTGAGTCATAACACACTACACCTGACACTCTTTATATTTCTGTTTTATCACACACTTGTAGATTCTCACAACTCTACATTTAAATATTTATAATTAAATGAGAATTTCTTTATCCCAGAGATCAGGACCAGTGTGTCTGAAATACTTCATGTGTACAGTGTATTAACTTATAGTACTGCACACGTATTACACACACACACACACACACACACACACACAATCAGAACACAGATATTTAATATTGTTTATTTATCTTCTTTTTCCTCTAAAGACCGAACTGAAGAGAGAACAGATAAACACTCAGGTTCCTCAGGTGAGTGAATATTAAACTTTATTAAATCCTTTACTTTGATGTTCAGCTGCTTTATGAGTAAATTACACACAGTTCACACATGATCATGAGTGAGAATTTTTGTGTAAAAATTTATTTGTTCCTTTTTTTCTAAAGACAAAGCTGAAGAGAGAAAAGATGAAAACTCAGATTCCTCAGGTGAGTAAATATTAACTTTAAGTGTGTGTTGGAAACATCACACACAGTCATGTGATTGTAAGTGATAACAGAAAAATATAAAAATAATTAAACACACATGAAAAGATACACAAATAATGACAAAAACACCATGTGATGAAATCATGTGATCATCAGTTTGAAATTTATAACGTCTTTATACTGAGAGTGAATTTTTTACAACAATGACTTTCTGTCTCTGCAGATAACAGAGGAAATAATCTTCATTACTTGTGGCTCCTCGTTTTGCCCGGTGTGGTGTTACTGGGTCTTGTTGTGTGGCGTCTGAAGAAGAAAAAAAATCCTAATACTGTGCTTTGATTTATAAAGAACAAACCAACTAGTTCTCTTTCCCAGTTAAAGCAAAGACTGTTTCAGGACGTCACATTTTTAGCCTGTTTTTATTTTTTAAACATTGTTCCAAACTAAACTTTACCAGATACACATTACATTTCAGTCTTTGGTGTTTTAGAATGTCCTGTAAAAACTGTAATGTAAAATCTGTGTAATAAATGTAAAATATATCTTTTTAATTTGCTCAGTGACGACCTGCCTTCAGTTCACTTTAGCAAAAATCTGAAATATAGGTTAAGCAAGGATGTTTTGCCTTGTTAGCCCTCCTGTGAACAAGTTATTAACATTTTGTTTGTTTATTTTTTGTTTCATTTATGGCTCTGTAATGTATTTATTTAAATCAGGGTTTTGTTTTAAAGAATTATTTTGATTATTTGTTTTGATAAATTATTTAAATGAAAGTCAAAAATCTTTGTAATTGGCAGGAAAGAATATCAAATCTCAGAAATGTTGTTTGTCACTTTCTGCCATAATTTAGATATTTCTAAGTTACTAAAATACTTGTGCTGAAGATCAACATATTAACAACAGGAGGAGTAATGGGGTGAGGTAGGTGTCAAAAAAGTCGTGTGTATACTGATAAACATTCATACATATTGGCCTAGTGTTGTGCAAAAATGTAGTTTTATAAACTTTGGTATACTGCAAGTCAAATCATACATAAAATACAATTAAAAAAAACCTAAAATAATACATAGTGAGATTTTATGCTTGGGGTTTATCCATTATGAATACGATAACTGTTACATTACTGTATAAAATGCATCACTGGCTCACATGCATTATGTATCGAGCAGAAGATACATCAATTTCACAAACTGCTTTGCATTTGTAATAAAGTAAGAAAATTATATTACAACACAATGTTAGATATATAAGCTATTTTTCAGATTTTGTCACGGCTCTGTTGCACTTACTTCGTCTGTCATCCTGCTGCCAGTTTACCATCCAGTTTGTAAAATCAATGGATCTTCTCCTTGATGCATAAAGCCTGCAACGTATTTTTGAGAGTAAAGTCATGCTTATCAATGTATTTGTAATGGAGAAGCCCCAAGCGTAAAATCTAGCCTGAGTTATTTTTTTTCTTACATAAGAACACCATATATTTTATGTATGATTTGACTTGTACGAGAGTTTACAAATTCACATTTTTGCACAACCTCAGGCCAATATGTACGAATGTTTTTTTTTAGTACACCCAAATCTTTTTTGATGGCTACCTGACCCCATAGAGGAGCATTTAACAATGTAACATTCACATTTATTTGCAGACACTATAAACACTGTCTATCATAGTAATGCATCAGAAGCTGATAAAACAGTAACTGTATACTTGGTGTATAAAAAAAGTATATATTGCTATAAGTACTGTATGTTACAATAAACAATAAACCCACATATCCACTAGATGTCAGTAGTGAGTAATGTTCAGGGATTGCATGTTCAGAAAGAGCGGAGAATAAGCAGCTGAACGCGGAAGCAGAGAGCATCTGTGTTACTTGTTGTTTATAACTATTTTATGTCTTTCTGTTGTGGATCGAATCTTCTGAGTTTCTGTTACTTCTGCTGTGAGTCTTTTTGTATATAATTACGTTTGCTAATAAAATTACAGTTTTTTACAGAATACTGTTCAAGTAGCCACAGTCCATTTTATTCTCCACTCTCTGCTGTGATATTGCAGATGGCGGCTGAGGAAGAGGATGGGTTTCCTTCTGTCCATCAACTGAATGATTCTGTGTCATACAAAGAATTCTGGGACCAGCACTGCATCCAGTGGTGGGGGTTTGGGTATTGTATTGGGTGGGAATTGAACCCAGGCTTTCTACAGCATGTTCAGTACCTGTTCAATATGGAACAGGACTTTCAATGTCCAGCTACAGGACTATTTCATACTTAAAGTGACAGTCAGTGATACACTTCTCCAAAAACAAATCAACTGAGTTAATTATTAACATCAATCAGCATTAAATTAATATTACATAAACCAAAATGTAAACTCTCATTTAATTTAAATGTACACATTTGTTTTCAGATATACTGTAACTATGCAGAATTCACCAGCAGAGGGCGTCATGTAACATGTACAATGGTGCTGGTTCACTTCATGTTCATGTTTATTTACACACGTGTGTATTATATTTTGTAATCAATTTCATGTTAAATGACAAGTGGTTTACAGTGAATTTAAATCTAATGTTTAACAACAACTTGCATTCTAAAAAAATAAGTTCATAATCATTACTTAATGGCAAAACCAGCAGACAAAACCTTAACATAAAATAATAAACAAAACAATATATTTTTATATCTATTTTAAGCCACAATATACTATAATACAACTTATTAGTGAGAATGTATTGTAAATAAATCTGTAAAGATAAGTGTATCTTATTTTGTATTTAGCTCTTTTATGCATAAGTTGCACATTTAGGGTAAATTAGCATAATGCTCTGTTCTATATTTTGGAAAAATGGTGTAAATAATTTCCAAACACAGCATTAAGAATTAAATTAAACCGTTTATTTAGAATAAAGATTTGTCTGTCTTAAACATTACAACATTTCTAATAAATAAGTAAAAAGCAACTTAAGACTCAACTGTGGAATATTTTGTATTATGGACATAATGTCTTAAAATATTTAATCCATCAATTAACTAAAGCAGCTGATTTTAATTAACACAACTCCTCCCCCAGACCTGAACTAATTAGTGACATCACCTGTTCTGTGCACAGAGAGAACTAATACATGGCATATGCTGTCCTAATACTTTTGGCCAACACTGTATCTGCGCTCTTTCTGTGTGTGTGTGTGTGTGTGTGTAACAAACATTAGTCTGGGTCTCATGCTCGCAAGCCCAACTAAACTTTGACTAAATTCCTTCATCACAGTAAAATGACTAGAATATCTGAGAGTATGTAATTAGCGTAACACACTAGGTGCACTGACTGAGCCACTGCCCTCCACCATCACGGTAAGGCTCTTTTTTCTGCAGGTCTGTTCTGTCCTCTAGCTAGACTCACTGGGAGCCGGTATCGAATGTGTCCACTTTCCTGGGTCTCATGATTGATGGATGGATTTCATTCTGGCTCGATTGCTTTTCCTGTATTGAATTTTACTTTTTGCACTATTTCTATCTGAATTTTTATAATATTGAATTAAATGTGGATTAAAATCAAGAATTTAAAAGATTGGCAGTTCGATCCCCAGCTTCAAAGAGTCCATCATTGTTCCTGTCCCGAAGAAAACCTCATCCTGCTTCTCTCAATGACTATCGCCCTGTAGCTCTCACCTCAGTAGTGATGAAGTGCTTTGAACGCCTGGTCAGAGACTTCATCATTTCTTCACTACCGGACACACTCGACCCATTACAGTTTGCATACCACCAGAACCGTTCCACAGACGATGCAATCTCACATCTCTTACACACATCACTTACTTACCTGGACACTCGGAGGGGGAATTATGTTAAAATGCTCTTCATCGACTACAGCTCTGCATTTAATACCATGATTCCCTCCACACTCACCACTACCAAGCTGGAGCACCTGGGACTCAGCTCATCTCTGTGTCAGTGGATCTCCAATTTTCTGACTGGCAGATCACAGGCAGTAAGGATGGGTGGACATGTCTCAGCCTCACCCACTCTCAGCACTGGAGCCCCCCAGGGTTGTGTTCTGAGCCCCCTGCTGTACTCTCTGTACACAAATGACTGCATGGCCACTACCAACTCCACCGCCATCATCAAGTTTGCGGCCTACCTACAGTAGAGGAGATTGGAAATCTGGAGAACTGGTGCCAGAGGAACAATCTCCTCCTGAACGTCAGCAAGACAAAGGAGCTGATAGTGGACTTTAGTACAAAGCAGGAGAGGAACTACCAGAATTTCTACTCCTGTACCATAAAGAGCATCCTGACGGGAAACATCACGACCTGGTTTGGAAACAGCACCATGCAGGACAGACGAGCTCTACAGAGGTTTGTGCGATCAGCTGAGCGCATCATCCGCACCGAGCTTCCTGACCTGCACTTAATCTACAGCAAGCGGTGCTGGACCAAGGCCAGGAAGATTGTGAAGAACCTCAGCCATCCCAACAATGGACTGTTTTCTCTGTTGCGGTCTGGGAAGCGATTTCGCTTCCTGAAGGCCAACACAGAGAGACTGAGGAGGAGCTTCTTCCCGCAGGCGATAAGGTCTCTCAATCACATCACACCACACAGGAGTAATATCTTTTAAACATTGACATTGACTGGACAATCATGGACAGATTCATGCAATACATATTCACATATCTGAAGCCATTGCACATGTCACTTTTCATAAGTCACTTTTCATGCATATTTGCACAGCCATTGCCACTTTAAAACACTTAATTTTTTTTTTATATATACTCCCCCCCCTTC
The DNA here is from genome assembly GCF_024256425.1 of Clarias gariepinus. Lineage (NCBI taxonomy): Eukaryota > Metazoa > Chordata > Actinopteri > Siluriformes > Clariidae > Clarias > Clarias gariepinus. The sequence continues at coordinate 5,975,555 of NC_071101.1, forward strand.
CATCCTATATTCCTATATTTTGTAATATTTTTAATTTGCCCTTATTTGTACAGTTACTAGTTAAATTTATTTCTTTTTATTAATATTTATTTCTTATATATAGTTTTTATTTTCTTTTTAAGGTCACTGGCAGTCGTACAAGCATTTCACTGCATATCGTACTGTGTATGACTGTGTATGTGACAAATAAAATTTGAATTTAAATTTGATTTACCAGGTTGCCACTGATGGGGCCCTTGAGTGAGGCCCTTAATCTTATCCGCTCCAGGGGTGCTGTATGATGGCTGACCCTGCTAACTGACCCGCATTACACCGGGATATGCGAAGAAAAAATTTCACTGTGCTGTAATGTCTATGTGTCAAATAAAGGCTTAACTTTACCCTAACATAAATTGCTTTTATCATATAATTGGTTTTTAAAATTAAATATTTTAGTTTAATAAATTAGGTAGTATTTACATTTCAAAATTAACAATTAAACAGTGATTAAATTTCAAAATGTGTTTTTCAAAGGCAATCTGCTTCCATCTGCTGCCCTCATGGTCCAAGGAAACTTTCTTGACGAGATGGACATGCTTTTTCATCTTTTCCCTTCTGATAACACTCTCACTGTTCTGAAATTTCAACCTCCCTTCTGACAAACTCTAATCCTCTTTCCTCCTGCTTCTTAAATCCTTTCAATTTAATCCTTCTTATTAAACAGCTGCCCTCCCACACACAAGAGATCTCCTTGACCTGGCTTTCTACTGCCCTTCCCCAACCACCACAACACCCGCTATTCTTCTTCATATATCTGATCATTATTTGGGATTCTTCACCATCACCCTTCCTATCCTGCCTAAAGCAACCAACAAAATGTATCTGTTACCCTTAAAAGAGAGCTAAGCACTGAGAAGGTGAAAGAAATCACAGCTTGATGCAGATCTTGTCTCTTACTGTGCTCTTCTCTTCAAATTCTCATGTGAAGAGACTTCTGCTAAAATTGCTTTCCACAGAAGCTGAAAAGCTCTAGGCTTCTGCACATGATCCATCCAAACTTCACTATATATTATCTTTGCTATTCAACGCAAATTTGCGATTTTTGCTTCTCCTGCTCCATCCTCTCTGACTGCTAATGACTTTGCCATATTCTATGATGGGAAAATAGCAGCAATCTGCCAGACCTTTGCTCCCACCCCAACCCCTACAGCAAAACTTCAGGACCCTCTCGCTTAGCAGAATTTTCCAACCTGACAAAAGATGGGATTCAGCACGTCATCTCATCCTCCAAGCACACCACCTGTTCATTGGACCTAATTTTTAATAGGACTCAAGACTTCCTTTCCTTCATCACAACCATCATAAACCATTTCATATCAACAACAACCACAAAACAACCACAATGATCCTAACCAATCTGGGTTCAAAGCAGCACATTGAACAAAGACTGCCACTGAAGCTCCATGCTACTGGATCAGCTAAACTGTCATCTGTCAGTGTTTGTCAGCCATCCAGAGTGTGATCAAAAAGCTTACTTCTAGCTGCATGTGGATCTAGCAACTTGTGTTTTGTCAAAATTTAGTAAAAGAAAGGCAATAAACATCCAGTGTTTTTTCATCCTTTACACATTCCTCAACTTTAACAAGATTCTAACATTGGAAACTAATACGCTTACGAATTATGTTCCCAGAGAAAATAGCAGTGGACCAAAGACTGAACCCTTTGCAAAACAAAAATTCACTTCTTTAGTAAACAGAGCATAGTCACAGTTTAGATGTACAAACTACTGGAATACCTGGAATAAGATATAAGATAATAAGACTTGAGCCAGGACAGGGCAGGACCGTTTCTTTAGCTCCTATGACATTTTCTATCCCATCAAGGAGAATATTACGATAAGTGGTGATGCACCAAGGTCAAGTGACACAAGCAACGAGACTTTACCCTGATCAAAAGCCAGTAGGAGGCCATTTACCACTTTAACCAGCACTAATTATCAATTTCAATTTTAAATTTCAATATAAAATTTTTATTTCAATGTATATAATAAAATTTGAATATTATTTGTCACATACACAGTCATACACAGTGCGATATGTAGTGAAGTGCCTATACGACTGCCAATGAACTTAAAAAAAAAAAAATCAAAACAATTAACAAGAAATAAGAGAGAAATTGAAAAGAAGCAATAAATAAATAAATATCATAACTATAAGAAGGTAGACCAAAATATAAAAAAAAATAAAAATATTTAAGACATATAAAACAAAAATATTTTTGTTATATTGGTAGTTTAGGTCTAATCTTGCTTTTTTTCCTTTTTGTAACATCTTTTTACAATAATCTGTGCAATTTAAAATCATATGTTTATATCAAATCAAAACTGTGTATTTGTTATGTTCCAACACTATGCATTTTGTATGCTTTAAAGCTCAGTTGCATTGTGCATGTGAATGAAAAAGCAGATGTTACAACAAAATTATTGCAACATTTTATTAATTAAGTGAATACACTTAAAACAACTAAAAAACAGACCATGAAAGCACTTTTACACTTATTACTACAATATTACCATTTAATGGTGCTGCTGCTAGGAGACACTACTGTCAATCAGTGTATGACTGGACACACCCACAATGTTCTTTTTTTATTATTTGTTATGTTATCCAGTTCCCAAATAAATAAAACTACAAAAAAGGGAAACATTTAAAATTGTTTATTACAAGTCATATAACTTTGTTCGAATAAACATTTTCACCTCCCCTTCGTTCACTTTTAAGATGTTCTTGACATGCGATGAAACAAATAAAAAGCCAACAGTGAGACAAATATCCATTAAGAGTTGTGTAGAAAACACATTTGAATAATTAAAATTAAATCATTCCATATATACTGAACCTTACATGTTTTACTGAGAACTAATCTGTTTCAGTCATTATGTCCTAAACGATTACTAAATAATGGCTTGAGTTTGCTGTTTTTGATATCGACCTCGTTAATTATTTAATATTGTAGAATGTAATGTGAATTTGATGACTCTGGCATTGAACATTGGCTTTAAAGATTCAGACTAACATTTCTGATTTCTCCCTAAGTTTATTTTTAACCCTTTCTTTTCCAAGGCGGTGGTCTGGAACCTCTGGTTAATTGTGGATTTACCACAATTATTGAAAATATTAACTCAATTTACTCACTTATCACTTATATTTTATCAAGTAAAATCTAACCCTGCCTTTGTTCCACAGAGTGACGTCATCTTTCTGTCATCTTTTGTTTCTTTAAACCCCTCTTTTTTAAGCACCCAGTCAAATCTGAATAATTAAAAACACTGTCACAAACTTACAATTATTTTTTTAACAGTTTTTAGTGAAGGAAAATAAAGGCCAGAGAAAAAGTATGTTTCCCACCAGGAGTAAAGTCTCCCCAGCGTCTAATGTCAACCTGCTGGTCTTTTCCCTCTTCTCCTTTCTCAGAGTCTGCTCTGAGGTGAGAAGAGGAACACTGGAGAGGAACACAGCTCTCCCCTTGATCTTCTAGAACGCTAACAGTATAGCGGCTAAGTTAACATTAGAAAACACGCACACATTTAAGACAATGGCTTTAACACTGCATAGCAATACAATATAAAAACTAATATATATATATATACACAGTGAGGTCAATAAGTATTTGATCACCCTGTGATTTTGCAAGTTCTCTTACTAAGAAATCATGGAGGGTCTACAATTTTCAGCATGGGTGCATTTCCACTGTGAGAGACCGGAAATCACATTGCATGATTATTTAACAATTTGTGAATTACTGTGTCAAATAAGTATTTGATCACTTGCTTATCAGCCAGATTCCTGACCCTCGACTTGTTATTTTGCTTTTAAATAGTCCATATGCTTCTTACGGAGCTACTCCTTGGTTTTCCTGGCTGTGTGCTTTGGGTCATTGTCATATTGGAAGCCGCAGCCACGACCCATCTTTAATCCTCTGACTGAGAGAAGGGTTTTTTTGCCCAATATGCCACAATACATGGCCCCGTTCATCCTCCCCGTAATATTTCATGTTGTAAATTAATGAAAGTTACATAAATTTTCACTCACCACTTAACTGAATGATGTGACAGGGCCAACGCTCAGGTTCGGCTGTGGGAGTTCTTCTGCACCACACACTTCTTTTCTACCTTGTTCCAACTGGGCGAGTTTTTTTGGCTAAACTTCAAATTTCAAATTTCATCATGGTTTAATTCTGATATGTCACGAATGTGTAGCGTTTTATCAATAATAAAGTCTAGAAGTGACTTATGGTTCTCCATCCTGTCTGAGTATCTCAATAGCGGTATCCACAAACCATTACTTCGTCCAGGCATTTATGTGCTGTCGTTTTTGGTCATATTTGAAACTCTCACTTAAGATTAGATGTGGTCTTGCTGTCTTATTGGTTGGTGAAGACTTTACAGTTGTGCATATTTAAACACTTCTCTGTTTTATAATGGAGAGTAGAAAAGGAAGACGTTATTGTTTTGCTTGAACACACGCTGTTTGCTTCCGCCTGCTTCCAACTGGTTTCTGTTTGCTTTTGCAAAATAAGACGACCCAGGCATTATTTAATAAACCACTGTATTTTTTCCCCAGCAAAAGGCAGGAGAAGGGTATTGTACGTGTGCTACACTACTGTATTGCACTACTGTATACTGTACTGTGCACCCTGAACATACACCAAAGCTAATTCATATTTCATATTCACATAACAGTGTTTAATGGCTGAATTCAGGATTGCAGTTTAAACACAGTTAAGTTGATAATACAGGTACAATGCAGTAAAAATATATGCCCCCTTACTGATTATTATTTTATTTTTTTCATGTTTGTCACACTTAAATGATTGCAATCAGGAAACACATTTTAATATTACTCATAGACAACCAGAGTAAATACAAAATACAATTTTAAGATGATGTCATGTCCCTGTCTGGTAGAAGACGGACGCAAGATGCAGGATAATTCTCAAGTCTTATTTATTTATGTGAAAGGGATGCAAAACAACAAAACAAAAGCTCAACAACAAAAAAAATACACTACCTCAGGCCTGGTCTGCAGGCGGGAACAACTGGTTTAAATAGTGACACAAGGAAGAGACACAGGTGAAACTAATTTGACATTTCTGGGAGACATACCTACGCAGACACACTACGGGGAGACAAAGCGGTGGCTCAGTAATCTGGAGAACCTGATCTTATTCCCCAGGACCATGGTAGCACAGGTGTGACAAGTGATTATTTAATTTATTAAGGGAAAAAGCTGCCCAAGCTATATATATATATATATATATATATATATATATATATATATATAGTTGGTACGAAATAGTAATCAGACCCCCTTAGATTTTTCAGTCTTTGTTATATTGCAGCCATTTGCTAAAATCATGATTCTTATTTGCTCTGACATGGATTGTGAGCTGTAAGGTCTTACTATATATAGACAGGTGTGTGGCTTTCCTAATCAAGTCCAATCAGTATAATCAAACACAGCTGGACTCAAATGAAGGTGTAGAACCATCTCAAGGATGATCAGAAGAAATTAGTTAAATATATGAGTGTCACAGAAAAGGGTCTGAATACTTAGGGCCATGTGATATTTCAGTTTTTCTTTTTTAATAAATCTGCAAAAATGTCAACAAGTCTGTGTTTTTCTGTCAATATGGGGTTCTGTGGGTACATTAAGGAGAAAAAATAATAAACTAAAATGATTTTAGCAAATGGCTGAGATATAACAAAAAGTGAATTTTTTAAAATACTTTCTGTACCCACTGTATAAATATTTTGTAAACATTGTTATTTTCTTTTGTTTTGTTGCGCCTTTTGGTTTAGTTTTTGTATAATACACTTTTGGGTTACTTTAGCGGTTATTTTCGCGTCGTTCTTGCTCTTTGGTTTTAATATACGCCAACAATAAAGATAAAGATCTCTAGTAGTGTAAACTCAGTTAAGTGTTTTGTTAATCAGAGTGTTAAACATTATCCTTATTGATTTTATTTCAAAGCTTTTATACACACTTTATCACCATCTGATTGTGTACAAACCACAACCAACCTTAAATCCCCATTCACTGCCTGTTTATAGAAACACTGTCTAGTTGAAAACATATTATTCTGTATATATTTTCATCTTGCATAAAAGAACTAATTAAAGGTCTTGAAAAGCAATGTAATGTACATTATGGCAACTATCAGCATTATAATGTATATATGAAGTACAGACATCTGTCCATGTTCATTATGTCCTTATATAAAGCTTTAGGTTTTTATCTGGAGTGAAATAAAAACAGTAACGCATTAACAGGAAGTAATTTATTTAACATTGCTTATATCATTCTTTTATGCCATATTGATCTTTACACACAGTACAGTGTTACACGTTATACAGAACTAAACTGCTGCTGATGTTTTCTGGGCTGTCAGGAGACACTTGTGTAGGTCACAGATGTCAAATCAAACAGGTGCATGTCAACGTCCTGTAGAGAGAAACATCTGATCATGTGACATTTTTATTCTGCTTTTATAAAGACATGATCTCAGCACTGATTTCCATCAGCTACATTTCACAATTTCAGATTTCAGTGTTTTTCTATTAGCTTTCCGCCAGCTACAAGAAAAAAAAATTATGCATGCACGCAGATCCATGCACACAGTTTTAAAGAGCTGCTGCATGACCCTAAACAGCGGGAAGTGACAGGGTAAAGTGTATGAATGTCATATTTAGAATATAAGTTCTCACCCTGTATCGCGGACCTGTACAGAGAAAAGCAGATGATGCTCATTAAAACAAAAAGTGCACACACACATGATAGGATTATAATAATAACTCCACAGCGTGTACAGATGGCAGCCTGCTATGTGTCTGAACCATCAGCCTCATGATTCTGATCATCTGAAACACATTCAATAATGAATTCAGACACTATATTATATAGTCAACATTAGAAACTTCCCACTGCACTGATACCACAGCTGTGTTAATGTTTATAACATCTAAATTCACAATAACATAGATTATGAAATATTGGGTTTGTTGAAGTGCTTAACCCTGCCACACTGATCTGATTATCTGAGAGGAGAATTCTGGATTAATAAGTTCAAGTTCAAGTTCAAGTAGGCTTTATTGTCATTACAACCATATACAGTTAGTACACAGTGAAACGAAACAACGTTCGTCCAGGACCAAGGTGCTACATGCAACATAGACTTACAACATAAATTAACAGAGAAGCTAAACTACCTAAGTAAGAGGCCTAGTTAGTCGGCTAGCAGAGACAGGACAGAGAGACCTAACATAAATTACAACATAAATTAACAAAAACTAACTAGCTAAGTATAACATTTTTATAGACAACATAAAGTGCACATGCAAATGTGCAAACAAGAGCGGCAACAACAAAGTCGCATAACCACGGCATAACAGAACATAAAATATGGTGTTGAGGTAGTGGGGAAACATAAACATTCCTTAAAATTAAGGAATTAGTGCAAAAAGAAGTCTTCAGACATTCAAATAGTAGAGTATGAATTTGGCGTAAACAGAATGAGAACATGGACCCAACATGCCTTGTTACCACTGTGCAGGCTGATGGTGGTGGTGTAATGGTGTGGGGGATGTTTTCCTGGCACACTTTAGGCCGCTTAGTGCCAATTGGGCATCGTTTAAATGCCACGGGCTACCTGAGCATTGTTTCTGACCATGTCCATCCCTTTATGACCACCATGTACTCTTCCTCTGATGGCTACTTCCAGCAGGATAATGCACCATGTCACAAAGCTCGAATCATTTTAAATTGGTTTCTTGAACATGACAATGAGTTCACTGTACTAAAATGGCCCCCACAGTCACCAGATCTCAACCCAATAGAGCATCTTTGGGATGTGGTGGAACGGGAGCTTCGTGCCCTGGATGTGCATCCCACAAATCTCCATCAACTGCAAGATGCTATCCTATCAATATGGGCCAACATTTCTAAAGAATGCTTTCAGCACCTTGTTGAATCAATGCCACGTAGAATTAAGGCAGTTCGGAAGGCGAAAGGGGGTCAAACACCGTATTAGTATAGTGTTCCTAATAATCCTTTAGGTGAGTGTATATTTTACCAAATAAAGGTACTTACATAACACTTGCCCTACTGTCACCTACTGGAATAGAGTGTGAATTAAGTCTCTCATTCAGAAATATAAGTACAGTATTGGTAGGCACACAGGGTGGATTTTTTTTTCTAAGAATGTATTTTCAGATTAGAGATTGAGCTTTTATTCAAAATCAGTTAAAATAACCTGTAAAATTACATACAGTATGTACAGTGGTGTGAAAAACTATTTGCCCCCTTCCTGATTTCTTATTCTTTTGCATGTTTGTCACACAAAATGTTTCTGATCATCAAACACATTTAACTATTAGTCAAAGATAATATAATTGAACAAAAAATGCAGTTTTTAAATGATGTTTTTTATTATTTAGGGAGAAAAAAAATCCAAACCTACATGGCCCTGTGTGAAAAAGTGATTGCCCCCCTTGTTAAAAAATAACTTAAATGTGGTTTATCATACCTGAGTTCAATTTCTGTAGTCACCCCCAGGCCTGATTACTGCCACACCTGTTTCAATCAAAAAATCACTTAAATAGGAGCTACCTGACACAGAGAGGTAAACCAAAAGCACCTCAAAAGCTAGACATCATGCCAAGATCCAAAGAAATTCAGGAACAAATGAGAACAAAAGTAATTGAGATCTATTAGTCTGGTAAAGGTTATAAAGCCATTTCTAAAGCTTTGGGACTCCAGCGAACCACAGTGAGAGCCATTATCCACAAATGGCAAAAACATGGAACAGTGGTAAACCTTCCCAGGAGTGGCCGGCTGACCAAAATTACCCCAAGAGCGCAGAGACAACTCATCCGAGAGGCCACAAAAGACCCCATGACAACATCTAAAGAACTGCAGGCCTCACTTGCCTCAATTAAGGTCAGTGTTCATGACTCCACCATAAGAAAGAGACTGCGCGCAAACCAAGGCGCAAACCACTTAAGCAAAAAGAACATTAAGGCTCGTCTCAATTTTGCTAAAAACATCTCAATGATTGCCAAGACTTTTGGGAAAATACCTTGTGGACCGACGAGACAAAAGTTGAACTTTTTGGAAGGTGCGTGTCCCGTTACATCTGGCGTAAAAGTAACACAGCATTTCAGAAAAAGAACATCATACCAACAGTAAAATATGGTGGTGGTAGTGTGATGGTCTGGGGTTGTTTTGCTGCTTCAGGACCTGGAAGGCTTGCTGTGATAGATGGAACCATGAATTCTACTGTCTACCAAAAACTCCTGAAGGAGAATGTCCGGCCATCTGTTCGTCAACTCAAGCTGAAGCGATCTTGGGTGCTGCAGCAGGACAATGACCCATAACACACCAGCAAATCCACCTCTAAATGTCTGAAGAAAAACAAAATGAAGACTTTGGAGTGGCCTAATCAAAGTCCTGACCTGAATCCTATTGAGATGTTGTGGCATGACCTTAAAAAGGCGGTTCATGCTAAAAAACCCTCAAATAAAGCTGAATTACAACAATTCTGCAAAGATGAGTGGGCCAAAATTCCTCCAGAGCGCTGTAAAAGACTCGTTGCAAGTTATCGCAAACACTTGATTGCATTAATTGCTGCTAAGGGTGGCCCAACCAGTTATTAGGGTCAGGGGGCAATTACTTTTTCACACAGGGCCATGTAGGTTTGGATTTTTTTTCTCCCTAAATAATAAAAACCATCATTTAAAAACTGCATTTTGTGTTTACTTGTGTTATCTTTGACTAATAGTTAAATGTGTTTGATGATCAGAAACATTTTGTGTGACAAACATGCAAAAGAATAAGAAATCAGGAAGGGGGCAAATAGTTTTTCACACCACTGTATATTCTCACTCTGGAATTTAAGATAAAGCGTTATTACACATTTTTAACAGCAGATGGCCTGTGAAACGCTTCAGAGCAGTCAGCTGAGATGGAGACGCTTGAGGAGTTTCCTGAAATGTGTACACCTAATAAACTGTATTTCCTTTGTATTTGTGCCTACAGTATCTGGGTAACTCTACAGAAAAGGTGGAATTTGGGTGAAATAAAAAATACTAAACTGTATTTCTTCTTTCACACCTAGGTCTTTAATAGCAATAACTTATTTTTAATATTTTTTTTTTTTGACACATTTAATACAGAAAATTAAATTACAACGACTTACAACACAACATGGTGTTCACTGCGCGCCTAAATGCTTGTCTCAGAGCTGTATTGGATTGTGAACTCCGTCTTGTTAAGGATTTTCTTTTCTTCTAAAATTAGGATTTGTCATGAACTGGGTGTTAGGGGTTGTTGTTGTAGTCATGGGCACAAAGGGCAGGCATAGGCACAGAGGGTTTTTTAAACGAAAGAGTCTTTTAATAATAACAACAACACAACATGAATAATAAAGAAACAAAACAAACAAAGGAACAAACAACAAACTCAAACCATAACCAAAAGCATAGAGCGAGCCACAGGCTCTTTGGTGGAACACAGGCTCTATGACTTTACACACATGACATAAGCTCTATGGTGAAAAACAGGCTCTATGACGTTACACACAAGCTAAGCATGGAGCTGAAACGGGACACGGAGATACCAGGGACATGGAGAGACCAGGGATGCGGAGAGACTAGGGCTAGCTACATGGCAATCAGCTAAGCGCAGCAATTAGCTAAACATGATAAATAGATAATCATAGCAATAATAACACTAGAGCCTTCTTATAAACACAGAACAGGGGTACGTTATATGTGTCAGTCCGATGAACTGACACATCTAAGATGAGATCATTGTGTTAATTACGATCCGGCTAATTCGGTTCTTCAAACACCTGTTGTTGATGATTAGTATAGCTGGATTGAGTTGTCTAAGATTATTGCCCGTTGTGCGTTTGTTTAAAAGGCGATATGCATTGACAGTAGAAACACTGATAACAACTCTTTCGATTGGTTGACAGAATAGCAAAAAAAAATTTTGTAACACGTGTGTCACGAATCTTCCTTTGGCGTTTGTGTGTGCATGGCATAATGTGCAGGAGGCGAGCTGGCGGTTTAGTAATCGGCTTTTATTCAATAAACACATAAAATAACACCGACTTAAATTAATCAAATAACAAGGACAACAACTACCATAAGGACAACAAAAGCTAGACGCCTGACTGTGCTCCAGTCAGGCTCTTTATAATCAACTTAATTACCTTACCTCGGTTCAGGTGAACTCCCACGTCACCTGACCGAGGTGCAGTCTGGGACATGCAGTCCAACTTAAACATAATATCAAAATAAAACAAACAAACTCAGGCGCTTTGGCGCCCTCTAGGGGTTAACCGTTACAGTACCCCCCCCCAAAAAACGCTCCTCCGGAGCGTTAACGGAGGACCCGGACTCCCTCCCCAGCGGTCCCAGTCTGGACCCCCAACACCGAGGCGGTCGATCCCCTCTCGCGAGCAGGGTTGGTGCGGCTGAGGAGCTGGAGCGACGCTCGGCGGCGGCTGAGGAGCTGGAGCGACGCTCGGCGGCGGCTAAGGAGCTGGAGCGACGCTCGGCGGCGGCTGAGGAGCTGGAGCGACGCTCGCTGAGCTGGGCGGCGACGGCGGCGGAGCTGGAGCGACGCTCGCTGAGCTGGGCGGCGGCGGAGCTGGAGCGACGCTCGCTGAGCTGGGCGGCGGCGGCGGCGGACCTGGAGCGCCGCTCGCTGAGCTGGGCGGCGGCGGAGCTGGAGCGACGCTCGCTGAGCTGGGCGGCGGCGGCGGCGGAGCTGGAGCGACGCTCGCTGAGCTGGGCGGAGCTGGAGCGACGGGCGCTGAGCTGGGCGGTGACGGCGGCGGAGCTGGAGCGACGCTCGCTGAGCTGGGCGACGGCGGCGGCGGAGCTGGAGCGACGCTCGCTGAGCTGGTCGGCGGCGGCGGAGCTGGAGCGACGTGCGCTGAGCTGGGCGGCGGCGGCGGAGCTGGAGCGGCGTGCGCTGAGCTGGGCGGCGGCGGCGGAGCTGGAGCGGCGTGCGCTGAGCTGGGCGGCGGCGGCGGCGGAGCTGGAGCGACGCTCGCTGAGCTGGGCGGCGGCGGCGGAAGCAGCAAGCCGGCCTGGAAGTCTGGCTGAGGAGCCGGAGCGCCGTTTGCTGTCTCCATCGGCGGCTGCTGAGCTGGCGCGATGTCCTCAAAGCCGGGAGGCGGAGGAAGCAGCAGGCCGTCCTCGCAGCCCGGCTGAAGCGCTGGCTCGCTGTTCATGCAGCTTGGAGGCTGTGGAGCGGGAGCGACGTTTCCCATGTCTGGCAGAGGCGGTGGCGGTGGAGTAAACGTGTCTGGCAGCCGCGGCACGTAGACCTCCGCGTTGACTACAGCCGGGAGCGGGAGGAGGAGTGCGTCGTCCAGATTAGAGAGAGGGAGAGTGTCCGGAGCTACATAATAATTTTTATGAAAAAATAATAATACAAATAAGGAAGGGAAAAGCAAGTAAGATTAAATCAATGAATTATTAATTATTACTATAACACTTTGAACAATCTTTTATTTTGTGTTTGTATGCGTGTGTGTACAGCATGGGTGTACTGTTTATTATAACACACGTGTGTGCGCGTGTAAAGCAAAAGAAAGGCAATATAAGAATTAAGCACAGGCCCATTAAGGCTTTTGTATAACTCTATAGCAAATAAACATTCCCAAAGCCATATATCCTGTTTAAAACAAACATACAAAAACACAGTTTGGAAGTGCATAGTGTATTATGTTAGTTCCTATGAACATATAATCTGCGTAAATAATCAAAACCTGAAACAAAACATCTCAATCTTAAAATGACCTCCATTCTAAAAATAACTTCTGTTAAATCCTGTCCTGGTATAAAGTATGAAGAGGCTTATCAGGCAGGGTTATGGAAAATGTATTCTTCTGGTTGTGTGAAGAGAGCAGATAGCTGTGTGACCACAGACTTTTCTCTTTTTTTATGTGGGGAATAAAAATAACACGGGTCTACCTGCTGATGGTGTTAATTCTACAACCACAGCACATTAAACAACCCACACACTGGTAAACTAAAGCTCTCTCACAAAGCGTTCAGTGCATTTCTCCTTATAAGGTGTTTAAACCACTTTAATTGTCTTTACGGCATCCAAGCAGTCATATGATCCTGTGCACACACTGTGCAGCTAATGCCATTAAATCGGTGTGCCTGCAGTAACAAAACAATTTTTTAGAGGTCTTTGTGTTAGATCTTTATTGATCTAATAGTTTTACTGTAATTTAAAACCACACTACCCTACACTGTAAGTTTTTGAAACATACGTATTTCAACCCTTTTATACCTTGACGGCTGTAGGTCACAGTAACGAAAAGAAAATCAAGAAATGAAAAGTAAAGTACAAATATGATTTCATATATTGGCATTTTTCAAACAAAGAAAGCTGAAGTTTGGGCAGGAGGAAGATATGAGAAGAAATACAGAAGAAGAAGTGAGTAGGCAGAAGAGATCAGGAGAAAGAGAAGGACACAGAGAAAGGAAATGAGAGAAGATAAAGAATATTTCCTACATATTAATAATTCCATATTAATAATTAGCAAATTTTGTGATTTATCTAAAAAATTGAACACTGGTTATTGTGGATCAGACTTTAACTACATTTAAAATAAATTTTAGCACTGTCGCCTTGCACCTCCAGCATCTGGGTTTGATTCCTGCTTGGGTCTGAGCACATGGTGTTTGCATGTTCTCCCTTTGCTTGGCATTTTTTCTTCGGGTACTCCAGTTTCCTCCCACAGTCCAGTGACATGCAGATTAGGCTAATTGGAGATCCCAAATTGCCCACTTGGCCAATTTGCCAAGATTTGGAGGAAGACCCAAAATGGAACGACCAGTGCACAGCCCTGCCATAAGCTGCTGGAATGCCAGTGCCAAGTCAAGGCAGTTTTATAAATACATATATTTACATAGATTGTGCAGTATAGAGTGACATATATTCTTTAAGCACAAAAATAAAGCTCATCTTAACCAGATATACAGTACAAACATGGTTGAGCATACAAATAGGGGAGACCGGGTATGGTTGTAACATGGGGAGAGTTTTAACACCCCCAATTCCACCAATCAGGGATAGGATAAGAGTCATATCATCATTTCAGTGTTTACCCACTTCCTCCCTAAACCCACATGGTGGATATCAAGGCTGGGAACAAATACATGCAGATTCTATTATTAAAAAACGGATTTTGAGGTAAGAAAGTACTTTTTTTGACCAAGACTATATTTTGTTTAGTATTTATACTATTGCAGATAAAGTCATATAACTTATATTTGATTAAATTGTAGTTTCTTAGGTAAAATGTGATTCATTTATCCCTTGCTAATTTCAAACCACTCTCCTACTACAGCTAGCTAAACAATGGCTAAGAGGAGTGGGGTGGGTTGTAACATGTCTTTAAAAAGTGTTACAACCATCCCCTTACATACAACTAAGGACAGTTTCCTGATTTTAATAATTTTACAGAATGCCTAGACAATGGAAAAGAATGACTGAAAGAGGTGTGCCTGCCAGTGTTTTAAAAACAGCATCTGATGAAGTCACAAAGAAGGGCAAGTCAGTCAGGTCAGTTGCGAAGGCACATGGGATCTGCCATGTAACATTGAGCAGATACTGCAAATCACTTCAGAAGCTGAGAGACCAGGGGTCCAGTGATCTTCCAAGTGTAGGTTACCGCAGTAGCAACAAAATTCTCTCTGAGGTGCAGGAGAAGGTGCTGGCTGGCTATTTGACTCAGGCAGCAGACCTGTATTATGGACTGACTCCACGTGAGGTACTGTAAGCATATGACAGGTTAGCCATTGGAGGCCAGAGTAGAACTGAATACTAGCGTAAGTGTCAGACAATTGGAAACATTTTTTGTGTCTATGTACTCAGGTTTTCTATTCCAAATTCTGTTAGGTCAAAAAGTTTGCAGATCAACTGGCAGTAGTATATAACATAAAACATCCTCAATCATAGGATAAGAATCAGATGGCAGGGAGGATCTTCACTTCACTTCAGTCATATCTTCTGGTTTTAGTGAGGACTCTCGCTGCTGCAATCTGGACTAGCTGAAGCTTATTAATGCACCTAGTTGAACAACCAGACAGTAAGGCATTACAATAGTCCAACCTAGAGGTGATAAAAGCATGAACTAGTTTTTCTGCATCATTTAGCGACAATAAATTTCTCATCCTGGCAATATTTCTGAGGTGAAAGAATGCTATCCTGGTAATATTATCTACATGAGCTTCAAATGAAAGGCTGGAATCAATAATCACACCAAGGTACACAGCACCTGAGTCAAACTTAAAGTGGATTTGAGTTATGGTCAGTCACAAAAAGAAAGACATTGTTCTGTGGTCTTGTTCTTTTATTTCAATAAAACCTCTTTTTGAAGCATACAGCATGGTGTGGTCAATGTTTTTGCTTCTTTTGTCTAACTGTTACAACCCACCCCAGCATGTGTTACAACCTACCCCGGTGGTGGGGTAGGTTGTAACAAAGGAACACCATGTATTTGTCATGAACTCACAAGGTCTGTGATATTCTTGCAGAGATTTGATTTAGTGCCGTTTGTAGCAAACAAATGTGGGTATTTTGTATAAAAGTTTAAAAACTCTAGCTCAAAAAATTTGTGAGTTATAGGTGGTAAAGCAAAAAGTGTTACAACCATCCCCGGTCTCCCCTATAGCACAAATACAAATGGTTGTTTTTCTGTTGATTCTTTGATATATATATATATATATATATATATATATATATATATATATATATATATATACACGTAATATATGTTATACTTATGTATATTTTATACATAAGTATAATATATATTCAATTTCAATTCAATTTTATTTTATTTATATAGCGCTTTTAACAATGGTCATTGTCTCAAAGCAGCTTCACAAAGATGATATATATATATATAAACATATAATATATATATTATATATGTCAGTAAGCCAACATCTTAACCACTGCACTACCTCCTGCACCGGTATAAAGTGTGTAGAGGCCTAATGGAAATGTAGGGTAGTGGAAAGTTTACTTTTCAGCTTGGGTGAAGATAGCTGTTTGACCACAAACTTCTTTTATTTCTCGGGGGGAAAGAAATAACATACTTCTATGTGCTGATTTTGTTAATAACCACAAACATCCTGGACCATTGCACAAAGACACTTTAATAACTTTGCACACCTACCTTCACAACTACACTACATGTTTACGTTTACATCCTGGACCAGTTCACAAAGACACTTTAATAACCTCTGCACAAAGACACTTTGTTCTATGCATATTTGCACACCCAGTACAGTATATTTTAATTTGTACAGTATATTTCTATTTTTATGTACATCATATTTCTATTTTTATTTTTAGTTCTATTTTTCCTAGTTTAATTTAATTTTTCTATTTAATTTTCTATCGTATTTCTTTTATTCATATTTATTTCTTATTTGTAAACTTTAATTCTCTTTTAGGGTCAATGGCAGTCGTATATATACAATAAGCATTTCACTACATTTCGTACTATGTATGACTGTGTATGTGACAAATAAAATTTGAATTTGAATTTGAAACATTGCACATGACACAATGGTAAACTTTATCTGTCTAAAGGTCAGTTACAAAGGACTCCGCACTTCTCTTTATATAAAGGGTTTAGACCAATTTATTTGTGATACTATTTTCATACTAAGTTTATTACTTATATTAAATCATGGTTTCTAAGATAAGGCCAGTACAATTTTGTTTGGAGGCAGACCTTGACAATTTTATACAGTTCACCAACTGCAATGTATTGACATGATATGATGTTTCATATTTATTGTTTTGCAGCATCCAAAGTGTTCATTGTAACCATGATGTTGTAGTGTGTTTTAGAATGATTGTACTGATGGTCAGTAACCTAGTGAACCAGTATAACAATGTAGGAATAATGATTACAAAGCACCTCTGTAGGTCATCTGGTTAAAGCTGTATGTATAATGCCAGAAATTTAAATGTAATATAAATGTAATTGCCTTGGGAAGAGGTAAGGTCACAGAAGGTTAAGCTGCAATGAAAAAAATATTGACAGGTGAAATTCTTTCCATTTCATTTTAATGGCTAATAAAGAAACCGGTGTGCATAATGTGTGCTGCAGTGACAAAACAGTTTACCTGAAGACAGATAAAGTTCCTACTTTTCTATGGCGTTATATTCCTGCCACAATTCTGAGCGCGTGGTTTGACATTTTGAGAGCAGACAAAGCACTCTATGCGCGTGCAATGTCTCCACTGCGCGCTCAACAGCTCGATTCTGCGTGTGCAATGTCTCCCCTGCTCGCTCAACATATTCTCCGCGCACGCGCGACTTCTCGATTCTGTGCGCGCTCGACTCTGCCTGCACGCGCGTGCAACATTTATTTTCTGTGCGCGCTCGACTCTGCCTGTACGCTCGCTCAACTTCGTCCAGTGTTACAAAACTGCCACAAAACCAGCCAATCACAGACATCCACACACTACTTCTGATCGGTTGTTTCTCCTCCAATCAAGTGGCACTACTATCGACCGCTTAACGGAAGCGTTGTAAATAAAGGTTTATAAGTAAAGTTATCCGATTTGAATTTTAGTCGATGTAGTTTAACAATGAGCTATATGGTAACGTAATTAGGTACGTAAATAAAAACACACAATGGGCAAACGAAACTGGTATATACTAATACTTCATTAAATAAAAAATAAATACTATAATATTTGTTTATAATATTTATGAATAAAAACTTTATTTACATTGCTTCCCTTATATAATTTATTTTTATATAATTATATATAATTTAAATTTCTTATCATTTTATTTTGATTTTGTAAGGCTGCTTTGAGACAATGGCCATTTTAAAAGCACTATACAAATTATAGTATGCGTTATGCGGTCGATATTGCCAGCTGAGAGAGGAGGAACAGCCAATCAGAAGTAGTGTGTGGAAGTCTGTGATTGGCTGGTTTTGTGGCAGTTTTGTAACACTGGACAAAGTTGAGCGAGCGTACAGGCAGAGTCGAGCGCGCACAGAAAATAAATGTTGCACGCGCGTGCAGGCAGAGTCGAGCGCGCACAGAATCGAGAAGTCGCGCGTGCGCGGAGAATATGTTGAGCGAGCAGGGGAGACATTGCACGCGCAGAATCGAGCTGTTGAGCGCGCAGTGGAGACATTGCACGCGCATAGAGTGCTTTGTCTGCTCTCAAAATGTCAAACCACGCGCTCAGAATTGTGGCAGGAATATAACGCCATACTTTTCGACATATTGTACTTTCATGCCTGCAGTACCTAACAGGAAATAAAATATATCAATGTTTAATTTTAAAAATAGGGTTTCCAGTAAGAAATAGGTTAAAACCAAACATCACACCTGTCTAAATGCTGAGGTGTTGCAACAGTGCAGTGCTAAACCCTTGGGTGCTGCAAAGAAACTGGACTATGTCTAAACCAGACAGATATTTGTTTAGTATGTTTCCTGTGCAGAGTTTATGCTTATTAACACCACCAGGAGATAGACATCTACACCACACACAAAGCCACCAGTGATGTGGCTGATTAGACATACCCCTTTCACTCACTATTCACCATCCTATATGGAATAGTCTCCAAATTAATGTTCGCGACTCAGACACAGTCTCAATGTTTAAGTCCAGGCTAAAAACCTATTTATTTAGCTAAGCATTTTTGTAAATAGATTAGCCTTAGGTTTGGGAGCAGATCTGGGGGACTCATGAACGTAAAATACAGTGGAACTTTGGATTACAAGTAATGCAGTTTACGAGTGTTCCAAAAGACGAGCAAAGATTTTTTATATATTTTGGCTTGAAAAACGAGCATTGTCTTGGTTAACGAGCACCGAGTATTATATATCACGCATGCGCTTCTTGTTTTCACACCGAGCGTCACGTGATCACAACTGAGCCAACAGTTTTTCTCTCTCTTGCACTGCAGAATTGTGGGTAATCGTCTCCCCTGCTCGTCTCTTACTGGTATAATTAACATCCGTGCATGCGCATACTGTTTAC
Organism: Clarias gariepinus; assembly: GCF_024256425.1. Taxonomy (NCBI): domain Eukaryota; kingdom Metazoa; phylum Chordata; class Actinopteri; order Siluriformes; family Clariidae; genus Clarias; species Clarias gariepinus. The sequence continues at coordinate 5,994,652 of NC_071101.1, forward strand.
TATAACACTGTGACCACGTGTGTGTGTGTAAAACATTTTATTTTGTGTTTGGAAGCATGTGTGTACAGCGTGGGACAAAGTCATTGTTTGGCAAGTCACAAGTAAGTCTCAATTCATTGCCCTCAAGTCCCGAGTCAAGTCCCAAGTCAAGACAGGCAAGTCCCGAGTCAAGTCCCAAGTCAAAGGCCAACAAGTCTCAAGTCAAGTCCAAAGTCCTACGGTTTGACTTTCAAGTCTTTTCAAGTCTTTTTAGCAGAAAAATAAAATGTATACAGATTATGTATGGTTGTAAGATCTGTATTTATTAAACAAACCTTTTTTTATGAAAGAACATTGCTCAGATACATAAAAATACAAATGTTAGTAAATGCTAGTAGCAATGTAAAATGGTAGCACATATTCACAATGAAGTAGGCTACTTCATACAAACAATAACGTTGTTTTCTTCACATAACATTAAAGAACTTTGCTCCCTACTTTGTGTGATACACTCACGTAGACTACCTCATACAAACAATCCGGTGCTGTGTCGAAGTTGGTTCCCCCATCAGGATGCGTTTTTTTAACCCCACCCCCGTGAAAAGGGCACAGGGAATGCGCATTTAGGAGAAGGCTCGCCCGCGAAGGGTTATGCGCGGACCACTGAGATCCTACAGAGTCCCTGCTTGTAATAAATATACATTCACCTTATACAATATGTGACTGTGACCATACCTAATTGTTACCTTCTCTTCTCTTTTCTTTTCTTCTATCACTTATTTTTTCTCTCTCCTTGTCTCTCTCTCTGTCGACCTACACATGCTGCCCCTAAACTGCCAGTGATCCAGACCGCTTCTGCCCTCTAGACCTGTCTGACTTGTTCTGGTGCCCCATTTTCTGGTTGAAGAAAACCAGATGGCCTTGTGTGGTCTGCTTGTGCTTTGCGATGTGACTGGGAACAGTTTCACTTTACCATGAAGATAAGCCTGGCCTTGACTGGTGCACACAGCTGTTTTTTAAAAACTGGACTGGACTCTTTGAGTTCAGAACTGGAATTTTCAACAGTTTCGTACCTGAGCCTCCAATAAAAAACTGTACTCGATTTTGACTTGAAGACATCAACTGATATAATAAACTTCCAGCCTTCTAACTGATGAGTGCCAAACAATGCCTGTTATCACTAAAATGAGGATGGAATCCCTGTTGAGTCTGGCTCCTCTGAGGTTCTGAGTTTTTCCTTTCCATGGTTGCCCACGGCTTGCTCATCAGGGACAATCTAATCATTTTGATTCATACATATATTCCACACATATCATATTCATTTTAGTACAATTTAATAAACATTGATGCAGGTGACAATCTAAGTGTATCAAATTAGCACTTGGAATAGTTTACATATTAGAATCTTATGTCCTGTTCCTACATATTTCTAAAGCAAATAGTACCAGAAATAACTTTCATCTTTAGAAAACAATTGTTGAAAAGCAAAATTCTTTCACAATGATGTGAGAGACTAATAAACTACATACATTAAACGATTACTTCAGGTTATTGCTGCTAAAGGTGAATTTACAAGCTATTGAATCATAGAGTACTTAATATTTTTTTTACTTTTTGGCTCCAGTTGTGGTAAATATCACAACAATGCCACAGTAAAAAAAGATACAAACAGTGAAACCTTGGATTGCAAGTAACTTGGTCTGTGAGCATTTTTACAAGACATGGAAAATTTTAAAATAAGTTTTAACTTGTTAAATGATCAATTAAATATACTGTATATATACAGTATACTATATATTATATATAGTTATTATATATATCCATGTATCATTTATATATAGATCATTAATAGACCATTGTTAAAAGTGCTATATAAATAAAATTTAAATGAATTAAATAGAATGTTGTTGTTGGTCTTTCGGCTGCAAGTGGTCGCCACAACGGAATATCCGGTCCACACTACAACTTGGCACAGGTTTTAAACCAGATGACCTTCCTGACGCAACCCTCCCATTTTATCTGGGCTTGGGACCGGCACTGCATCCAGTGGCTGGGGTTTGGGCACTGGCTGGTAATCGAACCCGGGGCTCCCGCATGGCCAGCGAAACACCTACCACTGAGCCACCAGTGCAGGTTTTTTTTTTTTTTAAATCATGTTTACTGTTTTTATATGTGAATGAGGTCAGGCTTACATTGGCTTTATGAGCCTTCTACTATGTATTAACACTGACATTTTTTTTCTTTACTTTTATATACATACTATTGATTTGATTTGTGTAATATATTTGTTAATATTTCCAAATTTTTAGTCCAAAGCAGTTTATTTTGTATAATTAATTGTCAGCTAGATAATCAACTTAAAACAGATTAAAAAGAGAACCAGAGGAAACACACCAGTTTTTACAACATAACACCTTGTTCTGCTCAGCGTCACTGAGGCTGTGAGGCGACTGTAACGTAGGTCACACTGGTCATTACATCTGATGATGTGTTTTCCTTAGCAGCATCTCTGAAACCTGTGCTGTGTTGGTGAATGTTTCCTTCCTGTAAAGATGGACAAAGAAAGAACTGTAAAGACACCATAAAACAACTGATCTTCCCTATCGTAGTGTTTACTACATGTGTACTATATTTCTGAATTTCCTAATAATGATACTTAATATAATGAAAACTGAGTATTTTTTATTTACATGCTGTGGATGAGATAACAAGTATTGATGCAAAAGATAGCAGCACATACTGTATATTAAGTATATTATAAAGGCTGTTTTGTTTTGTAAAGTTAATGTGTACTATGTCATAAGCTCAATTGCACAATGTGTCCTACATAGTGAGTAGGGCTGGGCAATATTGCCCAAAATCTTTTTTTTTTTTTTTCTATTTATGAACATAATACAATTTTAAAATTACATTTATTTAAATGTTTTAATTTATTAAAATGGACATTAGCTAAATAGATCCATAGCAAATAATAATAAAAATAATAATAAATAAATAAATACATTTAAATAAATTTAAATGAATGGAAAAAATGTGGTCAAAAATAAATTGCAGCGCTGTAGTCTGTAGCTCTGTTGTGATCTGAGTTTGCTTCAGTTGGTAAGGTATGGAAGTATAATAGTGTCAAAATTCCTCAATGCAAAATAGCCGGTTGAATTACATGAACTGCAAAAACTTTGCAATAAAGATGTTTTAATTTTTCTGCATTGCAATTTGATCTGAACTGAAAAAAAAATGCTTAGAGCATTTACAATGCTTGAAATTTGTGCCACTGCAATTAATTGTGGTTGTATATTTCCAATAAAAATGTAATTCAAACATTTAAAATTTAATGCAAAAATATTCAAGTTACTAAACTGCAGTTCAAAATTATTTTCAAGTGTTAAAAATACAATCTTCAATATTTTTTAAACTTACAAATTTAAGTCGACAAAATTCAGGTAATAAAATTTAGGTTGCAAAATTTCAGGTAATAAAATTCAAGTCACTAAAATTCAGGTCTTCACATCCGGGGTATCAGGAAGAGCAGTGGAGAGCCGATTGCTGCTGTCCGTGCCGCAGTGTACTTTAAAGTGTGCTTTCTGCTATCTGCGCAGTCGACTTCTCAGAAACTACTTACCGATCGGAACGCAGCCCTCTTAACTAACAGGCTGGGTTGCCAGTTGCACAATAACTAACGTGTTAAATTACCCCTCAGTCATAAACGCTAAATTGAAAGCAAAGACAGCGCTCTTTCATTTGACGGGTTTGCCGTCCCTGCGCTCACTAATGTACAGTCTGTGGCAAGTTTCTGTACATGAAGCAAGCAGGAACAAATTCAGAAAGCAGTTAAACAGCATGGATTCAGCGAGTGACACCAGAGTAACTGCAGACGTCTGACTGACTCCGGCTGGGCAAAGAAACTAATAGAGAGAATTCAAGACAAAGAATAAAGACATATACAAAAAAATATATATTTTTTAGTTTATTTTATTTAGACTGACATTAAACCGACATTAAACACACCATATGTTTTTCTTAATTACAGTTTTTATGGTTACCTTTATTTATAATCAATATAAATTTAACCAAGTGTAAACAGCATGTATGTTGTTGCTGCTGCTGAGGAATATAATTCCATCTTGTTACTGCAGGGACAGGAAACCCATCGCTTTTGCATGTGAATGAAACAGCGCTGGCCGCTTTTTTCCCTGGCTTTGCTTTGAATATAGATAGCGTTTACGGCAGAGGGGTCATTTTAACGCGTTATACCATTTATTATGCAACTGGCAACCCAGCCTGTTAGCTAAGAGTGCTGTGTTCAGATCGACAAGTAGTTCCTGAGACGTAGACTGCACAGGGGGCAGAAGGGCAGATTTTAAAGTACACTGCAGCACGACAGCAGCAATCGGCAATCCGTTGCTCTTGCTTTGATATCCAGGAGTATTTTTTTAACCTGAATTTTGTCGACGTGAATTTGTAAGGTTGAAAAAATAATAAAGATTGTATTTTTAACATTTAAAATTATTTTTTGAACAGAAATTTAGTAACTTGAATATGTTTGCATTGCATTTTAAATGTTTAAATTACATTTTCATTTGAAATATACAACCACAATAAATTGGTGTGCCACAAATTTCAAGCATCGTAAATGCTCTTATGATTTTTTTTTTTCAATTCAGATCAAATTGCAATGCAGAAAAATTAAAACATCTTCAATCAAAGTTTTTTTTTTTTTTCAGTTTATGTAATTCAACCTGCTATTTTGCTTTGGCGAATTTTGGCACTATTATACTACCATAGGTAAGGTTTAGGTTCAGCAATTTAACACTAGAAGCGCCGAGCAGCGGTCATTTGACCGCAAGAGGGTAAAAAAAAAAAAAAATACTTCACACTCGATCAATTTCCAGGACCCTCCTTTCATGACTTTTCCTAGTTCTGTGAGCTTAATCACCCTGTATGCTTAAATTTTTAAAATCGCACCAGTAAAAGCCAGTATAAAGCTATTTTGCTCTTATTTACGTGAAATCGCTGACAGCTGCGCGGCGGCATGACGTTTCCTGTCTTTTCCAACCTGCGATTCTCATTTCTCTCAGCAGATGGCGCAAGGAATCGCGCATACTATCTATGCGTCATTCAGTGCGGATGTGTATCTCAGGTTTCATTCCATATATGCAGTTTATATATATATATATATATATATATATATATATATATATATATATACACATCATATATATATATATGCTTCCGTAAAATATCGACAATTCGCAATTCGTTCTGGCGTTGATAATCAGCGATATTTTATAAGGACATTTAGGGAATTTCGCTTTACTTAATTTTATAAGGTTTGGAGAAAATTAATTAGTTTGTTCGTTCTGTTAGAAGCTTCCGTGAAATTATCTCTAAAACAATATTGTTTTACATATTACATATGTAATGACCCCTCCTGAGGATATAAAGCCTCATTATTGAATGTAAATAAATCAGATCTACCACAGCGGATAATAAACTATGCTATGTCATAACCGAAGCAAACACCACGATTATGCCTCGTTTCGTTCAGTGTTGCTAGGCAACGGACCACGCGCCTAATCGGCGGGAACGTGGTTCACTTGGCCGCGGTGTATTATAAACCTGCGGAGTGTTTCACTGCTTATGCATAAAAGCGAGGGAAATGTGAAAGTGATGTGTGGCCACTGAATGAGAACTAAATCAAAGATTTCGGTAACTACACTGAGTGTAACATCTGCATAGTGACACTAAACAGCTGAACAACTTCACTTTCCCGTTTACCTCTGAGAAAAAAAAAAGCTGTATGGTGTTTGTTTATATGTAGAATGTTTATAAAAGTACAAGAAGTAGGCGCGCGCGCGCGCGCACAGACACACACCTCCCCTGAGCCCTCGGTCAACATCTAATGACCGTCGGTATGCAAATGAGTCAAGACGTAGCCTAACGTGGTGTCGTGTCGGATTTCAGCGGTCAAAGAAAGTGGAAAGACTTTGAACAGTTGCAGCGTTTTTTTCAGTTACAACAAGCACAGCGATGAGTCCACGTTGTTTCACTGGTTATGACATAGTGACACTAAACAGCTGAACAACTTCACTTTTCTGTTTACCTCTGAGAAAAAAAAGCTGTATTTTAGTTTGTATATATTTAAAGTAACACCTTCCAACCACCTCTCATAGTCTATTGTTAGTTTTAATGATTTGGCTGAAACTAATTATCACTACATAAGTACCCCAGCACCATTGATCATGAGTTTCAGCTGAAACTAATTCTATACATGCAACAGAAAATGTAGATGCAGATTCCAAATGTATAAAGATACATGCTATATATATATATTCCGCTTCAGCGTGTTTCTTAATCTTTCCCTATATATATATATATATATATATATATATATATATATATATATATATATATATACTTTTCAAATAAAATCGCTATTACTTGACCCTGAAGTTTAGTTTAGCACACAAAAACTGAAAAGTCCTTTCTGGTAAATCAACTGCATATGTAGTTTATTCACAGCAATTCATTAATAAAATGAATATACATTGTACAGTACAAGGTAAACACGAGAAAGATTACAAAATAAAAAAACAAACAGTGTCTTCTTTATAAACAGCTTATGCTGTGCGTCGAGATGCTGAAATCCCTTGCATGTTGCCCCTCAATTTTGTGCTTCCATTTCAAGTGGAGAGATATTTGACCGACAGCTTAGAACAAAAGAACTGTAGGTGTGATCACAACCCCCTCCGAACGACCGTGCCATCAATCACTGACCACCTCAGAAGTTCCCTCCAATGTATGATGCTGATGTTTTGCAAGTATTTTTGCAAAACTATGGCACTCTCTTGAAAGGTGGTTGGAATGTGTTATTCATTCATTTATTCTATACAAGGGCACTAACTACACAGATCAAACTTATCTTACATGTTACCTTATTTAATTCTTATACGCATCGCTGTGCTTGTTGTAACTGAAAAACGCCGCAACTACTTCAGGGGAGGTGTGTGTGTGTGTGTGTGTGTGTGTGTGTGTGTGTGAGCGCGCGCGCTGCAGCCTGTGAATGAATACGCACAGCAGAGGGACAGACACATGAGGGACATCTAATACCTTATTGTGTAGTGTCCCTTTTTCAGCGGATTTCTCTGCTACCGCAGATCAGTTTATCAACTTGTAATATATTAATTTTAGGAATATATTGACATGTGCAGACATTTAGTTGATGGGGCGCTGCCCCTATTGTCCCTGAATAGAGCCAGCCTCGATTACACACACATACACACATATATATTTATATAGCATGCATCGAATACATATATATATATACAGTGGAACCTCGGATTACGAGTAACGTGGTTTACGAGTGTTTTGCAAGACGAGCAACAATTTTTAATAATTCTTTACTTGAAAAACGAGCATTGTCTTAGTTAACGAGCACCGAGTATCATGTTTCACGCATGCGCTTCTTGTTTTAACAACAAGCGTTACGTCATCACAAGTGAGCCAACGGTTTTTCTCTCTCTTGCAGCAGAATTGTAGGTAATTGTCTCTCCTGCTGTGTGTGTGCGCGCGCGCACACACACACACACACACACACACATTAACGGAAAGACCGTTTTTAAAACCGTTTAAAAATTAGCAAGGAACATCGCTAGTCACACTGGCGTGAGTGTGGGGATTACTACTGTAAAGTAAAACAACAACAACAACAACAACAACAACAAAAATTAAACAGCTCCTCACCTTTGAAAACAGTCGCGACAGAGAGAAGTTTGTGTGTTTATTTGGCAACCTGAGAGAAGGGGAGCTGTAAAGCCGAGACCTATCGTCTCCCCTGCTGGGTCTTAGTGCCTGCAGTGTTTTTGAGTGTGCGTGTTTGTGTCTGTGTAAGGCAGAGAGTTTGTGTGTTTGTTTGGCAACCTGAGAGAAGGGGGGGCTGGCGAGCGAGCCCCCCTTCATCCCCCCTCCTCTCAGGTTGCCAAATAAACACACAAACTTCTCTCTGTCGCGATTGTTTTCAAAGGTGAGGAGCTGTTTAATTTGTTTTTTGTTGTTGTTGTTTTACTTACAGTAGTGATCCTGTTAGTATGCGCTCACGTGAGTGTGACTAGGAATGTTCCTTGCTAATTTTTAAATGGTTTTAAAAACGGTCTATCCGTTAATGTGTGTGTGTGTGTGTGTGTGTGTGCGCGCACGCACATTTTACACACATACACTCTGCGTGCACAAACGAAAACCCTTATCTGTCGGGGTTTAATTTTACATTTTTTTAAGGTAAAGTACAGGTTAATTTGTTTTATTTTTACTTTATATTTTGTATTAATTATATTTATGTATTTATTTTTTTGGGCTGTAGAACGAATAATTTAAGTTTCCATTATTTCCTATGGGAAAATTAAATTTGGTTTAAGAGTGTTTTGGAATACGAGCCCACTTCCGGAACGAATTAAGCTCGTAATCCGAGGTTCCACTGTATATATATATATATATATATATATATATATATATATATAGCATGCATCTTTATACATTTGGAATCTGCATCTACATTTTCTGTTGCATGTATAGACTTAGTTTCAGCTGAAACTCATGATCAATGGTGCTGGGGTACTTATGTAGTGATAATTAGTTTCAGCCTAATCATTAAAACTAACAATAGACTATGAGAGGTGGTTGGAAGGTGTTACTCTGAATATAAACAAACTAAATACAGCTTTTTTTTCTCAGAGGTAAACAGAAAAGTGAAGTTGTTCAGCTGTTTAGTGTCACTATGTCATAACCAGTGAAACAACGTGGACTCATCGCTGTGCAAACTGAAAAAAACGCTGCAACTGCTTCAAAGTCTTTCCACTTTCTTTGACCGCTGAAATCCGACACGACACCACGTTAGGCTACGTCTTGACTCATTTGCATATCGACGGTCATTAGATGTTGACGGAGGGCTCAGGGGAGGTGTGTGTGTGTGTGTGTGTGTGTGTGTGCGCGCCTACTTCATGTACTTTTATAAACATTCTACATATAAACAAACAACATACAGCTTTTTTTTCTCAGAGGTAAACGGAAAAGTGAAATTGTTCAGCTGTTTAGTGTCACTATGCAGATGTTACACTCAGTGTAGTTACCGAAATCTTTGATTTAGTTCTCATTCAGTGGCCACACATCACTTCCACATTTCCCTCGCTTTTATTACATGAACATAAGCAGTGAAACATCCCGCAGGTTTATAATACACCGCGGCAAAGTGAACCGATTAGGCGCGTGGTCCGTTGCCTAGCAACACTGAACGAAACGAGACATATTCGTTGTGTTTGCTTCGGTTATGACATAGCATAGTTTATTATTTGCTGTAGTATATCTGATTTATTCAAATTTAATATTGTTTTAGCGATAATTTCACGGAAGCGAGTTCAGAACTAAATCGCTGCTCCGAGACGTTCAGAAGCTTCAAATAGAATGAACAAACTAATAACATTTTCTCCATACGATATAAAATTAAGTAGAGCTTTCCTTTTTGTTATAGTACGAAGCCCCTAGATGGACAAAGGAGGAGAAAAAACGGCAGAAAAAAGTCAAAAACTTTGGGTTATAATTCCAAACATGACTTGTTTTTTCCCTCTGACTTGTTTTTTCCCTCTTCCTTTGTCCCCTTAGAGACTCTGTAGTAGGTTTTCTCAGTTGAATATGAAAAAAAGATACCGCTTATTATCAACGCGGGAATGAATGGCGCATTGTCCAAGTGCAAGTTGATCTTGGAGCTAAACTATTTGCTTTGGGTGAAAGCGCCATCTAGCGATCATTGTGTGTCAGCAGCAGCTTCCCATTCAAAACAATAGGCGGTCAAATGACCGCTGAACCGCGCTTTTAGTAGGTGACTAAAGGTACCTGAATATACTGAATTTTAACCAGGTTTTTGCATCAATTATTTTATTCCTTGATGATGCTTATTCTGAATCTCTTATCACCAATACAACCAAGTACCATTCTGGACTGAAATAAATGTTGCAACATGGCATAAGCTTATTGAAATGATGCCATGGCAAATGTGTGGGTAATCAAAGGAAAAAGTGGTCCAAAATGTGCCTTTTTATTTTTATTTTTTTTAGATTAGGCAGTGTATGAACATGTACAAACATAATTAGAACATTTGAAATTCACATTTAAACATTAACTCAAATTAATCAAATTAATTGAGAACATGCACCAGCACAAGTACTGAGCATAAAAAGTCGAAATGCTTATGAGAAATTTTAATTCAATTAAATAATACATTTCATTATAGTTTATTTTTATTGTTTTTGAAATGGGGTTAACGTTTATAATTATTAATCTATAATTATTCTTACAGATTAACTTTTATTACAGATTAATTAATAATAATAATAATAATAATAATAATAATAATAAATAATACATTTTATTTATAATGCACTTTATATTTGAAACAAATTTCAAAGTGCTACAAAATTAATTCGACCTGAAAGCTCTGGTAAAAAGATAAGTTTTACAGATTAATAATTAAAGTTCTTAAAGCCTATAATTATTAATCTGCATCACATTTTCTAAATCATTTTCTTTGAAGTGAGGTTGTTGTGTGACTAGGTGATTTAAAAAAAAAAAACAGCCAAAATACTAAAAACACTGATAAACCCTATACATCACTTTGCTCAGGAAATATTATAACATGAAACAATTAAACATATTTTGTAAAATAATTTTTACCTTAAAAATTAAGGACATTATGAACTACATTTCATTTATTTACTACATTTTCACATTATCTAAACAAATATTAATATTTTCTTTCTCTGGTACCTTTTGATTTGGGTCTGTGGTGTTTCTGAAGCAACTGCGTGACTCCCTTTCCCTTGACCTTTCTGAAGGGGAAAATAATTTCATTTGGCAAGAAAAAAAAACAAAAAAAAACTTTTTCCACATTTTGTTATGCTACACCCTTATTCTAAAATAGATGAAATTCATTTTTCCTCTCTGAATTCTACACACAGCACCCCATAATGACAACATGAAAAATTTGTATTTGAGATTTTTTCAAATTTATTAAAAATAAAAAAAATTGAGAAAGCACATGTTCATAATACATTGGGACCTTTAAAGCAGCAGAAATTTTCTGTAACCTTCCCCAGATTTGTGCCTCGAGACAATCCTGTCTTAGACGTCAACAGACAATTCCTTTGACTTAAACTGTCAACTCTTGTGCTCTGACATACTGTAAACTGTCAACTGTGGGACCTTATATAGACAGGTGTGTGCCTTTCCAAATCATGTCCAATCAATTGAATTTACCGCAGGTGGACTCCAATTAAGCTGCAGTAACATCTTAAGGATGATCAGGGGGAAAAGGATGCGCCTAAGCTCAATTTTGTGCTTCATGGCAAAGGCTGTGAATACTTATGTACAGTCATGTGCTTTCTCAATTTTTTTTATTTTTATAAATTTGTAAAAATCCTTGCCACCATCGCCGGCACGCTTGGCTTGCTCATCAGGGACAATTTCATTATTATCAAAAGACATTGTATCACTCATACACACTTCCATAAATGTTCTTTTTATTTTGTGAAGCTGCTTTGAGAAAATAAATATTGTTAAAAGCGCTATATAAATAAAATTTAATTGAAGTAAATTAAACTAATCACACTTTGCTTTTTAAAAAGCAAGAATCTATAATTAGAAAAAGATTTTAACAGAAAAAAATATACACATTATAACCATAGCTGGTCTGGCATTTAAAGTTCAAATATATTACTACTTAATGATGCAAATTAAAGATATTATATATAAACACACCTTTGAGTTTGCAGCAGAACACAAACATGCAGATGAAGTTTATTAGGATAGACACCAGGCACACACACAGTGTAATCCCGAGCTCTGCTCCTGTAGACGGCTGGTAATCTGGAGCATCAGTTGAGTTACCACTGTCTGTATAATTATAATCTAAAATACACAAACAAAAAGTGACATAGATATCAATTTTGTGCAGAGCAAAGCATTGTGAAGAGAAAAGCTTGTGTATGTGCGTGTTCATGTATAAGGGTTTACACTAACCTGTAAAGTTGAGTCTGATGGGTTTCCCAAACTGAGTGTGTGTCGCATTGTTTCGACCTCCACAGTAATAAAACCCCAGATCTGTCTCTCTGACTCCAATAATCACTAAACTGACTGAACTGCTGCTTTGTGCTACATTAATGTGACTCTCATTCACTTTATAACTGAGATAAAAGGTTTTCTTTAGCTTCCATTTCTCAGCAGATATCAGCAGCTTCACCTCATCAATTCTCAGTCGATACCACGATATCTCAGAATAATTAGTGATGTTACAGGGCAGGGTAATGTTCTCTCCAGGATGGACAGATCTGACGTCTGCTGAAGTGATCTCAAGGAGACACGGTGTAAAGAAAGCTGAAAGAGCAGCACATAAAGAAAACAAAATCAGTGAGTCCTTATTCAGTGACTCCGTCAGATTAGTTTTAACACATAAATCACAATATGTAGTTTATATACTGTATTACTGCATGCAATCTCTAGATATACAAGACTAACAATTTACATATAAGGTCTTGTTTAAAAGGACAGTTTCGTCCTAAATACCATTTAATCTTTTAACAATTTTGTATAATGTACTCATATCAGGTACTTGTATATAAAATAAACTCACTAAACAGCAGCTGCAGTGTAAAAAGCTCCAGGAGATCGGCCATTTCTTGCTGACGTGCTCCAGTGGGCTACAAGGTGGTGATGTGGTGCATTTTCAAACTGACTTAATTAAGTTAAAACCTCTTTGTTCCTAATGTTTGTCTTTACTTCCTGTTTAGCTGTACGCCCCTACATCCTGTTTTGTCAAATGTGTTTAGTGAGCAGCTAATCCTATTTTATTCCTCAGAAAGCACATACAAAACCAGCCTCTTTTATACATTAATCAGTTTAGCGATTTACATAACCAAGAAAAATAAACTCATAATTAAATTGTTATCAAAGTATTTATTATTAAGCCTTTTATTATAATTAAGCTTTTGCTTCCTCTTGCATTGAGTTTGGACAGAATGGTCATGTGAACAGAGAAATATAAGCTGATGTAAAACACATTAGCACTACATTAGTAACCAAAAAAGGTTAGTGTAAGCTAATTATATGTAAAATAAAAAGAAATTACAATACTAAGGCCCCCATTCCACTAAGACAAATCTAGACAATGCAAATTCATTATAAACATGGAAGACCTCATTAGAGTTAGGTAAAAAAATCATACTAAACATACATATTAAACTCATGCTGCGCTGCGCAGACCGATCGGCGAGATTAGCCGAAAGCAGTCGGGGAGGAGCTGAAAACGGAGCCGTCAAGTTGGACACGTTGGGGATCTCGTTGCTTCCTCAAACATGGCAGATCACGTGGCGTTTGCCTACTTTATTGCAGATGACCTCAAAGCTATAGAAATACCTTTTTTGTTGGAAGAAACGCAGCAGAATGAACAACGACGGTAAGTTTATAAACAATATATGTGCATGTGTAAATCATTTCATTTTAAAGTTATTGAACAAATACTGTTTTACAAATCAAGCTTATAAATAATGAAATTATGTCTTGTTTAGTGGTGTTATGTTAGGCTTCTGTAAACAATAAATAATTAGCTGTAATTGCTGTTGGAGAGTAAGCTACTTGTTTTGTGTTTATAGTACAAATACAAATAAGTTTTTATATTGCATTTAAAAAACATAGACTCAGCATGTCATATGGATATGTGATCATTGAGAACTATTATGTAGAAGTTTATTAAGGAGTTGAGATTAATGGGGTGAAAATACTAATTAGTGTTGAAAACAATGCAGAAAGGTCACTAACAAACACTAAACACTTAATGCATAATTCCATGTGGCATAACCTCATTTCCTAATCTAAAATTCATTTGACACCTGTTGGGTGGATGCTTACATGACACAATACATATACTGTAGAAGTGTGAAATTGTAGACAATTAATAATTTAGTCTGTACGACTTACTATTAAAATTGTATGAAAGTGCAACAAATGCAAGGCAAGAGCTCTGAAGTGTCACCTCAAAGTGCATTTTGAAATTGTAACTGAAAATAAGAGGCAATTTATAACATTGGAAATATGACAATAAAAGTACATAGACATTTGCTTGAAACAGAATAAGATTTATTTGCCATGTTTTCAAGAAGGTTTTAGTAACTGTATAATTTGTTGTCTTCCGATTTTCTTTAGCTCCTAAACAACAGTTCCCAAACTGAATTTTTTTTCATATTTCTATATTATATATATTTTGTTCTTATTCGTACAGTACATTTTTATTCTTATTTTATCTTAAGTAGCACAGTATATTTTTAATTTTACTAGTTAATTTCATTTTCCTGCAATATTTCTTTTACTGCAATATGTCTTTTTCTTTATTTTTACTTGTACAGTATATTTTACCAGTTAACTTTATTTTCTACCGTATTACCTTTTATTTATATTTATTCTAATGTTTAAGTTTTTTATTTTAAGGTCACTGGTAGTCAAAAAAGCATTTCACTGCATATCGTACTGTGTATGACTGTGTACGTGACAAATAAAATTTTAATTTTTTCAAAAGATTGTCTGCGCCTCTCTTTTAGTTGACGCCATCTCTCCAGGTCCGGCCTTACAAGAGACTCAAGCACAGCTGTTCTTCGTTCTGCATGCGCCTTATATGTCTCAAAAATTGTGAGGGTTGTGAGGATCTCTGCCTCCTGGACATGCTTGTACTGGCAGAGGTCCCCGGCTGCTCGTCTACAGAAGCACCTGCTCCATTAGCATGAGGAAGAGAGATTGATGGAGGCCTGTTTTGAGAAGGTGGAACTTCCAAACATGAAGAAGTAGAGCAGATAGTTCCAGGTGGTACAGTTCCTATCCCAGAGGACCCAAATAGCTCATCCATTTGCTGCAGAAAAAGCACAATGTAATACGAAAGTGACTTTGTATTAAGATGCAAAATTATCTTATACAGTGCAGTCTTAGACTTACTGTGTAGTACTCCCAGGTTTGCTTTCCCTCCCCAGTTGCACGGCGGCGATCCTTAACTCTTTTGTAAGTAGTTAACATGTTGGTTAACTTTTTTCTAATTTTATCACTTGACAAGGTGTATCCTTTTTGTGAAAAAGTAGTTTGTAGCTTTTTATAAAAAGCAGTTTTATTGCGGAAGTAGAGTTGCTGATAAGTTTTTGTAGGGTCCAAAAGTGGCAACGTCATTTTGTGTGCGATTTCTGAAAAAAAAGTTTACCACTGCAATCACATGCATCTTTTTTTCCAGTCTTAGGAGCCATACCTTGTGATATAGGGCGGTCTATCTGGACGGAGGATGGGTTTCTGGCTCCTGAAGGGTTACCACCCACTACATCGGGTGCAGAGGCTAACGGCTTGGTGTAAAGACAACAAACTGACTGTAGGAGAATACGAGGCAACCAATTCTCCGCTGAGCATTAACGGCTCCTCTATGGGAATCGTCGAAAGCACCAAATTCCTGGGTGTCCACCTAGAGAAGGACCTCAGCTGGTCCCTCAACACCAGCTCCCTACACAAGAAAGCCCAACAGCGTCTCTTCTTTTTGAGAAGACTGAGGAAGGCCCAGCTTCCACCACCGATCCTGACCACCTTCTATAGAGGAACTATCGAAAGAATCCTGTGCGGCTGCATCACTGTCTGGTTTGGGAATTGTGCCATATCGGACCGCAAGACCCTACAGCGGATAGTGAGGACAGCGGAGAAGATCATTGGGGTCTCGCTCCCCTCTATTGAAGACATCTACACCACACGCTGCATCCGCAAAGCCACCAGCATTGTGGCTGATCGGACACACCCCTCTCACACACACTTCACACTCCTGCCATCTGGAAAAAGGTACCGAAGCATTCAGGCACACACATCCAGACTGTGCAACAGTTTTTTTACACAAGCCATCCGTCTCCTCAACAAAAAGGGACTGGACTGATAAACACAAACAAACACACACACACACACACACACACACACACACACACGCACACACTACTGTATCACTCAGCTTAACTCAACTACCTCAAAATATTGGGACTGGACTGACTAATCAACACAAGTGCAGACACACTGACCTACACCACCAAATTATCGTACACACCAACCTGTAAATGCTTCACTGTTTATCTTTTGCACAATGATCATTACTGGATTAATTTTTGCACTAATTTCTCAATTCTTGCTGCTGTGTTAAGGAATGTTTATGTTTACCCACTACTTCCACACCTTATTTTATGTTCTGTTATGTCGTGGTTGCGCACTGTCACTTTGTTGTTGCTCTTGTTTGCACATTTGCACGTGCACTTTATGTTGTCTATAAAACCTGTAGTTATACTTAGCTAGTTAGCTTTTGTTAATTTATGTTGTAATTTATGTTATGTCTCTCTGTCCTGTCTCTGCTAGCCAGCTAACTAGGCCTCTTGGTTAGCTAGTTTAGTGTTTCTGTTAATTTATGTTGTAAATTTTTGTTGCATGTAGCACCTTGGTCCTGGAGGAACGTTGTTTCGTTTCACTGTGTACTAACTGTATATGGTTGTAATGACAATAAAGCCTACTTGAACTTGAACAGTATGTGTTTGTTCATCACAAGTGTTTACCTTGTTTTGTGTCAATGGCTGTAACTTTTGCCATGACATCAGAGAGGAACTTTGCATCTGAGGAAATACTCAAAACTATCACACAAATTATTGGTAACTTGTATTTATTCCAGTTCTTCCATTTACTTACCAGTTTTCATTCTTTCTGCAATTTCCTTGGAAACCTTAAGAGTAAAGGTTCTTCCTTTGCTGTCCTTCACATTCATTGTTATATTATTCATTTTGTTTTTTCTTGGATTTGGTAATGCAATATATGCGAAGTGAGAGACCATGGGACTATACTCAAGGTGTGTGACTCGTTATGTCTAATAAAAACTAATTAATGCAATAACACTTAACAGATTTCAATTTGTCTGATTTAAGTGGTTGTCTGTTTGTAATTGTTGTGGTTTAGAATGTATGTGATGTTTATGGCATAAACAAGTTTTAGTAAACTAAATACATTGAACATGAATGACCTGCACATTATAAGGAATTAGGCTGTGTTTGATATAGATTGTGTAGTATAATTTTTTAGTGATGTTGTGTTTTGTGGTATGTCTTTTTTTTTTACAATTAACTCTTACCTTCAGTTAGCTAAGGGCAGGTTAAACAAACCCCCGAGAAAAATCATAGATGCACAAGCACAATGTATTTGTCTTTATTATAATCTATACCAGTGTATAAAAGTGATCTGAATGTCGTATTTTTCAATTGACAATGCACACTAGCACCATGCAGCACATGCAAGTGAAGCAGCAACTACAGATTTCAGCATTAATCAGTGTTGACCACATTACATTAAATGTCTGTGACATTTTATTTATTCCATAAAAACTATTCTTAAATATGCAGCTGAATACTATAAGTGGTCTGTATGGAAAAAGTACAATATACTTATGCACAAATCCAATATAAAGAATTTAAGGGAAAAAATGTACTGCAGTCAAAAGATCGTAAACTATTTACGAAATGGCATGCACATTGATTTATTATGCAATTATATGGATTGAAGCACGAAAGACTCGTGATCATCGACATGTGGTGAATGTGGCCAATCATGAGAAGCTGTGACGTCATCACAGCCTGGTGCAGTCGCTCCTGAAATGCTGCGCTGGCTGAGCAAGCCGGCTGTTCTCGAAACGCTCTCGCGTTACTTTGATGCCACACGTGAACGTCACGTCGGCGCCGGTTCAAGTCGGACAAAATTTCTAACCGCTTCCGGTCAAGATGGCGGACGAATTGGTCGCACTGTTTTGTTAAGGAAAGTTAAAAAGTGTGTCACAGTTAGCGATGTTGAATAATATAGTTGCATAATTCTGTTATCAGGTGTATATAGTTATTTATACGATATTTTACAATTCTTTTGGTTACACTGACAACTATATCTCGGAACCTGTGAGAATTTAATATGGATGGAAACGCGACGGTTGAATCGCGTGTGGCGGAAAAAATGGAGATAATTACCATCAAAGATAAGAGAGTGATTCAAGACACACACTCCTATTCCTGCAGGGCTTACAAGGAAAGTAATGGAGCCTGTGACTCAAGTCCCAATACACCGGATAAAAAACTCTCTAAGAAAGCGCGCAAAGAACAGATGCAAGTAAGTTCTGAACCATCTTTGGCCGACTTACAAGACAATATCATTCGCGTCATCACTGCCAAAATCAACGAAAGAGCGGACCAAACTGATGAAGCTGTTAAACACAACACACTGCAAATTGAGGGTCTTAAAAAATCCTTGGACTTTTGTCATCAAGAAGTGGTAGACCTAAAAAAAGAAAATGCTACGATGAAACTGAGAGTTGAACAAATGCAAAAGAAACTTTGTGAAGTGGAGCAAAAGGCGAATGATACTGATCGATATAGTCGGCGGTACAATCTTCGTCTATATGGAGTAGTTGAAGAACGTGACGAAAACATCAAGTCTAAGGTTAAAGAGTTTTGCAGCGCAGCAGTTCCTGGAAGTGAAGGTGAAGCAATCGTGGCAGCAGTGGATGTGGTTCATCGCATCGGCAGAATAGACGGCAGTGGGAAAAAGCAGTTTCCAAGGCAAGTGATCGTCAGATTTACGTCTAGATCGGCTAGAGATGCTTTTTGGAAAGGCTCCAAGAACAACGAGTTACTCAAAAACAAAGGTGTTCAAGTGAAAGAAGACCTAACAGCTGATGACAGGGCAGCACGCGCTCGTCTGTGGCCGTTTGTAAAAAAGGCTAGGAAAAATGGAGAAAGAGCTTACCTGGTAGGGAACAAAGCATTTGTGAATGGAAAAGAAATTAAAGGATGAACACCCTTTACGAATATTTAAAGACTCCAGCCAGTAACTGGTAAAGCTGTTGGACACTGTTTCTATATTTACGGCTGAAGTCAAAAAAAAAAAAAAAGGTTCAAAGTTATAGTTGATAATTGCAACAAGTATAATATGTGACATACTATGTTTGTACTAAGTGCACGTGGGATACGTTAAACTTTTACTTTATTGTTCATGTCAATTTCAATTTTTTCCATTAATGCCAGAGGTATAAGAAACCAACTGAAAAGGAAATCTTTATTTTTGTATTGTCAAAGCAAAGGTGCAGACTTTTATTTTATTCAAGAGTCTCATGCTTGTGAAGCAGATGTAACGTTCTGGAGAAGTGGGGAAGTGAAGTTTGGTTCTCATTTGGTTCCAACAAATCCGCAGGGGTAGTTATATTAAAAGGTAAATTCAAAGGACACATTCACAGTAAGCAAACAGATACTGAAGGAAGATGGATAATTCTACATGTTAGTATTGATTTCTCACAATTCATTATAGTAAATGTTTATGCCACAAATAATAAGCAGAAAAATAATAATCTATTTTTAACAATTGAGGGTAAAATTGAGCAACTGTGTTCTAAATTTCCCTCTGCAGTGATTATTTGGGGTGGAGACTTTAATACAGTCATGGATGAAGAAATAGACCGATGGCCCCCAAAAAGAAAGGAAAAAACGTGTGTACTAAAAAATATATGTACAAGATTGGATCTTTTAGATATCTGGAGATATACTTACCCACAGCAAAGAATGTATACCTGGGCTAATAATGATTCGACTAAACAATCTCGTATTGATTTTTGGTTAATCTCTGCAAATAGTGCTAATGATGATGTTAAACTAGTGGGAATTGAAGTTTCAGTGTTAACAGATCATAAAGCTATAGTGATTAATATCAATAAAGATGCTGCAAGTCTGACTGGTCCCAAAACGAATTATTGGAAATTAAACAAATCCCTATTAAAGAATGAATTATTTAAAAATAATGTTGCTAAAATTATAAGGAAATATTGGAAAAGGGCATGTGCACTTAATGAATTTGGTCACAACTGGGAACTAATGAAATTTGAAATAAGAAGCACAGCTATAGTTATAGGTAAAACAATTGCTAAGGTTAATAAAGAGAAAGAATACAAATTAATTGAAGAAATAATGAAATTATGTAGTAAACAAAATCTAATGAATGAAGAGCTTAAGCAGTTGGCTTACTTGCAGTCACAATTAGACAACATTTATGAAGAAAAGGCTAGAGGTGCCTTTATAAGGAGTAGACAGAAGTGGCTTGAACACGGTGAGAAAAATACGAAATATTTTTTTAATCTAGAAAAACGTAATAATGAATTATCATCTGTGCGTAAACTTATGATTAATAATAAAATATGTGAAAATAATAAAGAAATTGCTAAATATATCACCCAGTTTTATAGGAATCTATACACTCCAGAACCCTATGATGACAGAAAAACAGATTTGTTTTTGAATAAAATTGCTGATACAACAACAAAAAAGATAAATGATGATTTTAAACTATTTTGTGACAAGGATATTAGTTGTGAAGAGATTAAAAATTGTATAGTAGGCTTGAAGGATAATAAGTCTCCAGGGAATGACGGGCTTACAAGCGAATTCTATAAGATGTTCAATGTTCAATTAACTCCTTTTTTAGCAGCTATGTTTAAAGAATCAGTTGCATGTGAGGAATTACCTGTAACTCTAAGACAAGGTCTTATTACATTGATCCCGAAGCCTAATAAGGATAAACTTTACATCGATAACTGGAGACCAATTACCCTCCTGAATAATGATGCTAAACTTCTTGCTTTAGTTTTTGCTAGAAGATTAAAAAAAGGTCTGAATGAGATTATTGACGAAGAACAATCAGGGTTCATGACTAGGAGGCATATAAGCAATAACATTAGGTTAATTTTAGATATGATTGATTACAATTGTTATATACCAACTGATTCATATATCTTATTCATAGATTTTTACAAAGCATTTGATACTGTTGGTCATGAGTTTATGTTCAGATGTATTAAATATTTTGGTTTTGGGGAATATTTTCAGAAAGCTGTTAGAACTATTTACAATGGATGCAATAGTTCAGTCAAATTATCAGTAGGTACTAGTGGTAGATTTGAGATCAATCGAGGTATACAGCAGGGTAGCCCTTTGTCTCCATTTTTGTTTTTATTAGTTACACAAATTATGGCCCTACATATAAAAAAAAGCTGAATTTGAAGGTATAAACATATTTGGAAGAATATTCAAATTATCCCAATTAGCTGATGACACTACTATTTTTCTGAAAAATGATTTAGAAATATCAAAAGCAATTAATTGTATCACAGAATTTTCCTCAGTGTCAGGGCTTAAAATGAATGTAAACAAATCGGTGCTGTTTCCAATTAAAACATGTAGTTTAACAGAATTACATGGTATTCCTGTTAAACACATAGTTACATACTTGGGTGTTATCATAAATAAAGATAAAAATGAACGCAGTGTGCTCAATTTCCAGCCCATAATAAACAAAACTAAGACAAGATTTAATATCTGGCTTCAAAGAGATTTATCCTTGAATGGGAGGGTTTTACTATCCAAAGCAGAAGGGATATCAAGATCTGTCTATGTGTCTTTAGCTTTGGATATGCCATCTAAGGTGTACAAAGAATTAGACAAATTGTTGTTTAATTTTTTATGGAGGAATAAGCATCACTATTTGAGAAAATAAATAATATGTAAACAAAAGAGCCAAGGTGAATTATCTGTGCTTAGTTTTAAAACTTTAAATAATACATTCAAGGTTAATTGGTTAATTAAATTTATGAAAGAAAAGGATAGCATGTGGTATACAATTCCAAAACATGTGTTCGACATGATGGGTGGCATAGATCTATTATTGAGATGTGATTTTAAAATTGATAAACTACCTGTAAAGTTAGCCAACTTTCACAAGCAAGCTTTATTGGCCTGGATGCTGGTATATAAACACAATTTCTCCCCGAATAAATATATTATTTGGAATAATAGATGTATTAAATATAAAAATGAGTCTCTTTTTTTATAAAAATTGGTATGAAAATGATATTGTGTTTGTTAAACAACTTTTAAATTCAAATGGTAATTTATTAGCGTATAACGAATTTTTGGAAAGATTTGGTTTTCCTGTTACTCCAAAAGAGTATGCAATTGTGTTTGATGCCATACCTCACCCAGTTATACAGTTTGTAAGATCTTGTGGAAGTAATTCTTTTGAGGTAATGTATGTTAAAGAAAGTTTTTTTTAGGAGGCATAGATATTCTTAAACAAAGTTATACAAATAAATTTCTAAGAAATATTATAACAGGAGATACAATTACTCATAAGTGTGTAAAGTGGAACAGTGTCTTTGGAGAGATAGATTGGAATAAAGCCTGGCGTGTCTGTGATATGTTCTGGCTAAACAATAAAGTAAAAGAGGTTACATTTAAAATTTTACATGGTATATATCCAGCTAAAAGTGTATTAGAGAGATTTAATTTGGAAATTGATTACTCTTGTGATTTTTGTTCGGGGGAAAAAGAATCTATTATCCATCTGTTCTGTAATTGTGCATTCACGAGGATTTTCTGGGTGGATATGGAAAATTTTATTAGAAGGAAAACAAATATTATTTTCATGTTAAATAATTTTAATATATGCATGTATTATTCTAATGAAATTATTAATAATAACTTCATTTTACTTGTACAACTCCTTATTATTCTGGGAAAATTTCACATTCATAAGAAGAAATGGTGAGGATCCAAGCCTAACTTCAGTCACTTCCTTCAAGAAATTAAGGACTACTGCACCAGTTTGGAAAACATTATTACCAAGAAAGCAATAAAGACCTGTGGACTTTTTCAGAAATTCACAATTTTTTGATTAAAGAAGAAATTATCTATCTGGCATATGTTATGTAATTGGTTGTATACTGTTGTATAAACTGGTTTGTACGTAATAAAAAAAAATAATTAAAAAAAAATTCTAACCAGCATGCACTACTTCAAGTCAGCCGCCGATCGGTCTGTGCAGCGCCACTTTAAGTCGAACGCACCTATAGTCTCTGGGGCGCATCACATCGCCCCGCTCACGTGCCACTGTCTTTTAAAACATCCACCGCGTAGCAAAGTCCAGCTTCCCAACAGACAGACCGCGAGCTCCACTCACTCCCCGCTGTGTTTCATAGCGCAGGGAGAAGCCCGGGATCATTAGCGGCCGTAGTTCACCGGCCATGCACAGCGGCGGCCCCGCTCCATCACATACCTAAAGGGAGGGGGAGGCCGCCTAACTAGTGAGGGAGGAGCGATAATGTAGTAAACATACCTAAAGGGAGGGGGAGGCCGCCTAACTAGTGAGCGAGGAGCGATACTAAATTACAGGCGCGCGCCGTGACAATGTCAATGAAATGAAGACAGTTTTAAAGGACAATAACTTCATCTCACGCTTTGTTTTTTTTTTTTTTAGTATTTTATCTACCTTGATATTTTTGTCATATATATATATATATATATATATATATATATATATATATATATATTGTAGCGTTTTTACGCCGGGAAGGATGGTGGAGAGACAAGTGAGCTTATTTGCTGCCCAATGCAATGGCTGGGAGTACTTTATTTAGCACACAGCATGTATGGCATGAGCAGCACCTTCACTCAGGAGCCTACATCCAATTCAGCACATTTCACACGTCACACCCCCACACACACAAACAGGGCCGAAGCCACTAACCCAAACACCTTTCCCCAATATGGTGAACGCACCGACATCCCCGCAAGGCATGCTGGTCGTCAGCCGCCGCCCCGCCCACGCCACACTGCCCCCACCCGAGCTGTGACCGTCCCTGGTCACCATGACGAACTTTGCCTTGGAGGCGTGGAGGCGGTCGGCGCTGGGAACGCCGGCGTCCTTTGGCAGGTGTGAATGTAGTCCTGAGGCGGTCCGGCCTCCACATAGTTCGATGTTTCCCTGGCGTGCGGCTGGTAAGGCGCAAGATGGTCCCGGTCGAGCAAAACTCGTGCCCGCCCTGCCAACCGCACCCGGTAGATGACATCGGAGAGCCGAGCTGGCTGTGAGTGTCCACGCCCATTCGCCCCATAGGTGCCCCCACCCAAAAGTCTTGCAGCGGTGCCCGCGAGCGCTGGGTGCTAGTTTAGCGGCTGCTGGTGTACGCTGTCCCTCAGGCCTGAGAACGTTGAAGCGGTAGTCCGGCTGTCCCTCAGGCCTGAGAACGTTGCAGTGGTAGTCCGGCGGTCCCTGGCCCCGGCGTCGTCGCGGAATCTCGGAAGCGGTGTCGAGGCCTAGCCGCGACGGGTAGCCCTGTCCCCGGCTAGGTTCACCTACCAAGCGCCACTGAAATGCGGGCGGTCGCTCGGCTCTTTCGCCGTGATGTGCCGCCATTATGGGCTCAGCGCGCTCGGCCTCGCGCAGCGGCAGGTCGTTTTGCCGGCTAACGGCGCACGGAGCTGTATCCTGCTCCGGCGCTTGCGCAGCGCCAGCCTCCGCCCCGAGATCCAGCGCCGGGATTTTCTGCTTCCCGCTCCGCGTTGGTTGACGTGGTGTGCTCGCGCTAGCTCCGCCAGGAAAGCGCTTCTTCTGCGCGAGTAGTCGCTCCGCTACTCGGCGGCCCGCTTGGATTTTTAGAAGGTCCTCCTTTGTGCGCTCGAACCCGTTATTCTCCATCCCACTTCTGACACCAATGTAGCGTTTTTACGCCGGAAAGGATGGTGGAGAGACAAGTGAGCTTATTTGCCGCCCAATGCAATGGCTGGGAGTACTTTATTTAGCACACAGCATGTATGGCATGAGCAGCACCTTCACTCAGGAGCCTACATCCAATTCAGCATCAGCCTGAACCGGAGCACATTTAAAACGTCACACCCCCACACACACAAACAGGGCCGAAGCCACTAACCCAAACATCTTTCCCCAATATGGTGAACGCACCGACATCCCCGCAAGGCATGCTGGTCGTCAGCCGCCGCCCCGCCCACACCACACTATATATATAGGCCTATATATATAATTTTTTGTTGTTGTTGCATTATATTGTTTTGCACTCTTCTAGTTGTATTACATTTCTAAGGGAGATCTAAAGCCTGGTTTCACAGACATGGTTTAGTCTACATCAGGGGAAGCCTTAGTTCAGTTCTAAAATTCATTTATGAAAGCTACATCTAAGTTGCTTTCAGTAAAAAACAGCTTAGACATGCATTTTAGTCTGGGACTAGATTAAGTTTGAATTGACCTTTCTTTTGAAATGGACCAATGGTTAGAAGTCCTGTGATTTTCAGTGTTTTAGTAAACATCTTGCAGTTGTGGTGGCCATGTCCTCTATTCAGCAAAGATGGTCTTTTTTAACCACGGTGTCCCCCCAACACGTGTGTTTTTCTGTGTGTGCCACACACTGGGACTTCAACAGTGGAAGACTCAGGGTTTGAGCCTGGATGTCATTACATGTCCAGAGGACCGTGTCCTTGCATACCATGAGTTTGTCTGTGTCTGTGTAGCTTAAGCCTTGTCTTTGAAACCAGGAGCTAATGTTTTAGGGTATTGAAATTAGACCATTGTGTCCATCTGTTTGTCTGTGTATGTCCCCTCACAGAACTTAAAATATACTGGTATACTGACAGCAAGCAAATGTTACGTTAATATTCATGCTATTATTGAGATGGAAAGAGAATGTGGTGTTTACATTTTTGTTTACATTTTCTTAGCAAATTCTGTCATGCCACGGAGAACTACTCCCCTTCAGGATGCCATTAATCACATCCTTGCAGGAAGAGACAAGAATTCAATGTTAGAGATCGAATAGGCCTATATTAATCCAGTTAAAGGTGAGTGACTTTGACACACTGCAGGTTAGACTGAGGGCTCACATGTCACCGGTTCTTGAATGGATATTATGACCAGTGGATTTTAGTCCATAACTGTTGATTGTACAAACATCAATATAAATGAAAATTGTTAATAGTATTTTTATAATATTTTCGTTAATAGTGGGTCTCTCTGTTGTTGTTGTTCTACACTTGGACATGTATTCTACATGTAGAATTGAAAGGTGGAAAAAAAAAGCACAAGGTTGCATAGCAGCGATTTATAGGAATAACTGATTATAATTATTTGCGAGGCTGAGTATTTCCAGTGTATAGTCTGCTAGCCCTGTGACTCTAATAAGGTTTTGTCTGCAGGTCGTGCTATCTTCACTTTAGCTGCTTTCAATCAAGGAGAGTTTGTGGTGGAGTATAGAGGAGAGCTCATTGATGCAGCTGAAGCTGAACACAGACGTAAACTGTACCACGATGCATGTTCGGTCTTCATGTTTGACTTCATATGGAAGCGGAAAACATGGTGGTAGGTTCAGAATGACTAATATGTTTAGATTTCTACAGTGATGAGTTTTTATAGTAGAACTTTTGAAGTAAAGATCTTATGTTGCTCTTTAACGTAACTATGCATTAAACAACTATACTTGTATTGGATGTTGGCATTAGTGTAGTTGCTTACAAATTGAAGTACAATTTAAAAGCGTGTCACTATAAGCATCTGTTAAGTGCATGATGTTTGTAAATTTGCAGTATTGATGGAGGACTTGAAGATGGGTCATTTGGGCGACTGGTAAACGATGACCATAAGGCACCAAATTGCAGAATGAAGTTGATTGAAGCAGATGGGAAGCCACATCTCTGCCTTTTTGCACTTAAGGAAATTATGGCAGAAACTGAAATCACTAGTGACTATGGTGGGAAAGAATGGCCCTGGTGTAAAGAGGTGGATAATTTAGATTTATTTTTTCTATAAATTTGTGTCAAGGTTTAAAGCCTATACACATGCGAGTTTCATGATGCCTCAGAGATTAAACAATGCCTATCGCTTGTTGGTGCCAACAATTGTAACCAAAAAACAGAAGTCACTTCTTGGTGGTATTCAATCCGGTTTTCAGTGAATCTTGTCAGGTTAATCTTGAACTTGCATGACTCTCCCAGCTGTTGCCAGCAGTCTTATCTGTATGTTTAGTAGATTCCCCCAGCACTGCTGCCCAAGAGTCTATTAAAGACCGTGTCCAAGACCAAACCATGTCATCCACAGTCTCTACTGAAGGTCAGTGACTGTTTGAATTAATGTTTTACAGTAGTTATGGTGGACATATCAACACATTGTGTTTATAAAGCATGCGAACCAATGACGGTGTGGCTGCTTCTAGAGAGATGCACAATCCCACCCTCCCTGGCCTTTCTCATATTCTTTCCTATATTCTACAGAGACCAGAGAGAAACCAGAAGTCCAGTCCTGCAATATCACATCAGGCAGTTCTGCTTGTGAGGTAAGGTTGAATATGACTGTCTTTTAAAGGAATAAGTCCCATTGTTTCATTGGGACTTTAGTCAGTTCAACTGTACAATAGCAAAATTGTGTAGATGATATCCAAGTTCACATGTGCATTTTCTCTGTAACTTGTTTAGACATTGCTCAGTGGTGAAAGCTTCCCTTCTGTCCCTTTGTTCCCTTGTACGGAGACCAACTCGAGATCAGCGTGTCAATCATCCAGAGCCGCACCAAACGACGCTGCTTGTGAGGTAAGTTTGAATTGACCTTTCTTTTGAAATGGACCAATGGTTAGAAGTACTGTGATTTTCAGTGTTTTAGTAAACATCTTGCAGCTGGGGTGGAAATGTCCTCTATTCAGCATAGATGGTCTTTTCTAACCACGGTGTCCCCCCAAAACGTGTGTTTTTCTGTGTGTGCCACACACTGGGACTTCAACAGTGGAAGACTCAGGGTTTAAGCATGGATGTCATTACATGTCCAGAGGACAGTGTCCTTGCATACCTAGAGTTTGTCTGTGTCACACACACACACAGATCAATTTTTACTTTTTGTACCCTTACTTTATACAAAATTACTTTCTTTTCTTATAGTTGTTTTTACATTTCTTGCTTTACTTAGATAGTCCAGGGTTAATAAACCCTTCCCTTGCTGTTAGGGGTGGCAGTGCTGTGGCTTGGAAAAAGGAGAATAATCTGTACAGAACTGACCAAAGTTGTAGGCTAAAGCTAACTGAACCAGGCAGAGAAATGACACTCATGTGAAGTTTCCTTCCCCTATCAGATTTTGTTTCCTGTCGTTTTGGTTTTAGTCTCTGGTGTAAAAAAATATTGTAGTTCTTCCTATTGACAGCACTTGGTAACCTCAAACCTTTTAGTGTTACGCAAAGTCTTTGTTAGGTAGAGATTCCTGTTGGCATTTTCCTTTTTATAGCAATGGTGTGCCTTAAACATCACTTAGTTCCTCTGCACCTGTAGAGAAGTTTTGTTCCAATAAAATGACAGCAGGGGTAGTGAGGAATGATTTTTGAATTAGCTTATTTCAAACGTTTTAAGTTGGTCTTTTTAAATCATCAATTCAAATCATAGAGGAGCTATGTGAATTATCATTATTTTGACAACATAAGAAACCTCATAATTTGCAGTGGTTTATGATATAAGCCCCTTTACTTGGACAATAGCATATCTATACAGTCTTTTACTGTTTACTTTTTTATTATTGTAATGAAATGTTTTCTGGTCATTATTTACCAAATAGTTAGCATAGTAGAAATTATTTGTGTTGGTACTTTAATTTTTCTTGTCATCCTACATAGTTCTAAAAAAATTAGAACATGTAGCTTTAAACTGTCTTAGTACAGCTTTACAATAGATATAGGTGATATCCAAGTTCTCATCTGCAATCTGATGGGGGAAGGAAACTTCACTTCAGTGTCATTTCTCTGCCCGGTTCAGTTAGCTTTAGCCTACAACTTTGAAAAACACACATGTTGGGGGGACACCGTGGTTAGAAAAGACCATCTATGCTGAATAGAGGACATGGCCACCACAGCTGCAAGATGTTTACTGTATCTGTTGAACTTGTTTAGACACAGCTCAGTGGTGGAAGCTTCCCTTTTGGCCAACACTCCATTGCAGAGCTTGATGACCAAGCCCATGACTTGAAACCCAAAGTCGTTTTAGTATTGAGGTCAAAGTCCACCTGCCTTGCATTTGCAAATTTGAAGTGTCTGCCTTTATATTAGCGACCACCCTGTCTACTATGTTGTGGAGACAGGGTGATCATACTCTATTAATTTTCCCTCAGGACTTTTGTAAAAGCTAAAATATGACCACCCCTCAGATCTGGTCATTTTAAAAGACTGAAATCTCCCTGCACTGTCACTGCCTTCTGCCATTTTTTCTCATTCAAAAAAACCATGTTGCGCGCTGCGTTTGCATCAGACTGATGCTAGCTGGATAGGATTTACTGTAAATTTTCAAAATCGTGATAAACACTGTTTTAATGATAATTAAATTTGAAAGCATTTTACTTACCTTCAGTACATTTTACACTGGTTTATCATGAAACCAGTAATCGTTCCATCCCTAATTGTCACGCATATGCTTTGTGGATAGTATTTTGATGAGTTCATCAGTTTGCATGATTGTTTTAAAACAACAGGGAAGACTTGGCCTGTGTAAAATCCACATCATTACCTAGTAAAATTATCATTAAAGGTGATATTGCAAATATTCACGCACTTCTGACTTCATCCGGTTCAACAACTTTGCCATGAGTATAGTAATAATGGAACTGGCTGTCTGCAGTTTTACATGAATCCCCTCCATGCCCATGGTGTTTGATTAGTAGGCATACAGGCTCTTTAAGCCCATACACTTACACTGTGCAATATTCTTTTAGATGACCAGGGGAACGCTGCCTGTGCAACTTCTGGTTCACCTCAACTCGGTTACTCAAGGTGTTATTAAAATGCGGTGCCATGTCCATCACTAGGCACACTTGCTAATGTGCAGTCAACACATTAATAATATAAAGCATATAAAGAAGCTGGATGAATTTTGTTTTTAACAAGCAGTGTAATGAAATGTTATGGTAATAAAAATAATTAGATCTTCTAAAAATCAAGTTTAAAGTCAATTATCAAACAATTTGTCTTTTTTTTTTTTTCAGGTTCCGTGTTTCATCAAGGCGGTGTGTGAAGAGACCATGGTCTGAGGAGGAGATACGAGCTGTGATGAAACACATGAGGTCTTTTATTGAAAACCGTGTCACTGTCACCAATGAGCAGTGTCTGAAGTGCCAAGAAAAGGAACAACCTGTCTTAGAGACAAGATCCATTCAAAACATTTGTGTTTCTGTACGCAACAGAGGCCCTTTAAAAAGCATTTAAAAACTAAATAATAAACACATTTTGGACAGCCTGAGCCTTTACTTTTCTAGGCATGTTTTAAAGGTTCCTGTCATGTGTTCAGAAATGTTATAGATAACTTAATTTATCTTGCTCACAGGCAGTGTTTTGTTGTTGTTTGTTTTGCTATGTGGTTAGCCTTAGGATTCACTTTTATTTCTCTTTTATTAATGTTTACAATGCTGTCCTTTTAAGGAATTGATTCTTGAGGTGAATCAAATATATTTCAGTGATCCAACAAATGTTGTGTTGTGTGTTAATAATGACGCCTGGATTATTTTCAACATTTCTAGCTTAAATGCAGATGGGTTAAGTGTAGTAGTCAAACATAATGAAATCAACTAATAAGCTAAATATACTAGATCCTATTCGCAATCTCAACAAAACAACAAAAGAGCATCAATCAAGCGTATAGCATCAGATCTGGCAGGTAATGTTAGTCAAGCGTGCATCAGCTGACTGTTAGCTGATCACGGCTACCTACAGGAATACCACATCTATCACAGCGTACTTGTATTTAGCTCCTCAGTATTATTGGCTGCTATTGTTCTCCTGCGCTCATGTCCCCTTTTCCAGCTCCTCCTCTTCTACAGTCAGGACTTGGTAAGCAAAACAGAACTCCATAATACATGTGCTGGTGGGGTTGAGTTCGTCCTAGTGAAAGTATGTGTGTGTTTATGGTGAACTGGCCTTACAGAACTTATGTCCTTTCAAAGCAGGTTATACTTTGTGTGTGTGTGTGTGTGTATGGTGACATTACTGACCTTGTACCGTACAACACACTGTCCTTATAGGCTGTGTTACAGAAAAAGTCTTTACAAACCACCTCTGACTTTAGAAAGTCTGAAAAAAAGCCTTTTTTTTATATCTCAGTTGTGCAAAGAAAATCTTTTAATTTTAAGTTGTGTATAGGTTCTCTGATTTTTTTTTTCATGATTTTTAATATGGATTTTTGATGTGGGGACACTGGAACCCAGTGTCCCCACAACCCTATGCCCAGTCTGATTTCCGAAAAATTTCAAAAATTGTCCCAAACGTACGTGTGTGTGTGTGTGTGTGTGTGTGTGTGTGCGCGCGCGTGTGTGTGTGTAAAGGCAAGAATAGGAGGTTGTGTGTGTGTGCGCGCCACGGTGTCCAATGACGTGCGTGCACACAGACACAAAGAGCAGGCTGATACAGAAGGAAAAAAATGGATCTTTAACCTCTCTAATGAGACTTGCTTTTGCTTTATACGCACGCTGTACACACACGCATACAGAAACAAAATAAAATATAATTTACACGCACACTCGTAGTGACCATGTTATAGTAAACATTCCACACGTGCACGGATGTTGATTATACCAGTGAGAGACGCGCACTAAGACCCAGCAGGGGAAACGATCACCCACAATTCTCCAGCGCAAACTGCAGCAAGTTTCATCACAATCGGCCCAAATGGAAGAGAACATATGTGACTTTAAAATTTAATAGAAAAACGCCCTTATATCATAAAAAATTGTGTACTTTTATTACCACAGATGGTGATGGACTGATACAGAATAAGAAATAGCAAAAAACATACTTTAAAAAACTCACATCTCACAAAATTAAATACTGTAAATTTTTTAATATGCGTTTATGAGGTAAGGAGCCATCCCTTGGGAGCATGAAATTGTCTTGGTATGCTGAAGCAGTAAAAGTTCCTTTTACTGGAACTAAGTGGCCGAGCCCAACTCGTGAAAAACAACCCTACATTATAATCCACCCTCAACCACCTCAACTTCAATCTTAGCACAATACAGTCAGGCATGTACTTTTCCCCTGCAAACCATGAAACCTAGACTTGTCCATCAGCTATTTGAACAGAGAAGAGTGATTCATCATTCCAGATAACACGTCTCCCACGCTCTGACGTGCTTCACGCCACTGTCCGATGCTATGCATTCTACTATGTTTTAAGGCTTGGATGCAGCTGCTTGGCCAATAAAACTCATTCCATGAAGCTCTTTACACACTGTTCTTGAGTTAATCTGAAGGCTGAATGAGGTTTGGAGGCCTGGAGCTATTGACCCTGCGGAAAGTTGCAAAATGTTTTTTCTCAGCATCCGCTGACCCAGATCCTGAGAGCGACCTGTTCTTTTACATGTGTTTGTAGAAGCACTTCGCATGTCTAGGGACTTTATTTTATACATCTGTAACCATGGAAGTAATTGGAACACCTGAATTCAGTGATTTGGATGGGGGAGCAAATACTTTTGGCAATACAGTGTGTGTGTGTGTGTGTGTGTATATATATATATATATATATATATATATATATATATATATATATATACTGAGCAAAAAAAGAAACGTCCTCAACTGTTTTTACTTTCAGTAAACTTAATGTGTAAATATTTGTATGAACACTAAAAGAGTCAACACCATAAGACATAAACTAAAAATGTTTTCCAATGTGTCCCTGAATGAAGGGAGGCTCAAAATCAAAAGTACCAGTCA
This sequence comes from Clarias gariepinus, assembly GCF_024256425.1. Taxonomy (NCBI): domain Eukaryota; kingdom Metazoa; phylum Chordata; class Actinopteri; order Siluriformes; family Clariidae; genus Clarias; species Clarias gariepinus. The sequence goes on from NC_071101.1 coordinate 6,027,302, forward strand.
GTATCTGGTGTGGCCACCAGCTGCTTGAAGTACTGCAGTGCATCTCCTCCTCATGGACTGCCTATTGCGGACAGTCTGAGCACTGATGGAGGGATTGTGTGTTCCTGGTGTGACTCGGGCAGTTGTTGTGGCCATCCTGTACCTGTCACGCAGGTGTGATATTCGGATGTACCGATCCTGTGCAGGTGTTGTTACACGTGGTCTTCCACTGTGAGGATGATCAGCTGTCCTTCCTGTCTCCCTGTAGCGCCGTCTTAGGCTTCTCACAGTGCGGACATGGCGATTTATCGCCCTAGCCACATCAGCAGTCCTCATGCCTCCCTGCAGCATGCCTAATGCACGTTCACGCAGATGAGCAGGGACCCTGGGCATCTTTCTTTGGGTGTTTTTCACAGTCAGTAGACAAGTCTCTTTAGTGTCCTGCGTTTTTAGAACTGTGACCTTAAATGCCTACTTTCTGTAAGCTGTTAAGGTCTTAACGACCATTCCACAGGTGCATGTTAATTAATTGATTATGGTTAATTGAACATGCAGGGAAAACATTGTTTAAACCCTTTACAATGAAGATCTGTAAAGTTATTTGGATTTTTACAACATTATTGTTGAAATACACAGTCCTGAAAAAGGGACGTTTCTTTTTTTGCTGAGTATATATATATATATATATATATATATATATATATATATATTTCAATCGGACAGTAATTTACAGACAGTAGTGATATCGTAGATTATCATAAATAATGTAAAATTCTGTGAAAAAAATATATCAAATGTTTATCATTTATATCGCTTATCATACTCAACAATGAGCAGAGTGCTACAAAAATGTATTGTCTTTGTCACATACACAGTTAGACACAGTATGATATGCAGTGACCATAAAAAATAAAATAAAATAGAGTATTCAAATAAAGAATATAAAATAATAAATATATTAAAAAATAGAAAGAGAGAGAAAGAGATTGTATGTATTGTTTTTTTTTTATAAATGATTGTATTCATTTTATTTATAAGCTTTTAACTATTTAGAATAAAACAACACAGAGAAGCTTAGACAATCACACAACACAATATAAAATAAAATGTGTAAAACTAAAAGAACACACTGACACTTTCATTAGTAAGACCAGAGACTGGAATCAGCGCCCAACCAGCCAATCAGAGGCTGGAGGCGGGCAATTCGGACTGTCTGTTTCCTGATTGGTTCCCCACTCCTCTGCTTCTAATAATGGCTGGAAGCTGCATCATCGTGTGTATTAGTTTACATCGCTTTTATTTTATTTTCATTGGCATGAGATAAATTTCATGGTTTTTGTTAAGTAATTTGTAATTAAGTACATACTTTAAAATATAGAATGTGTTGTCTAATATGTTGTTGCTAAATCTTATGTACTTGTGGTATTTGATGTGAATGCACGTTTAAGGCAGTAGCGCGGTGCTGCGCATACATTATTACTAATACCTCATTTCCACTACACTGGTGCTGGTGCCAGGTGCCGGTTCTGGTGCTCGGCCGGTGCTGGACTGGGAACCACCGAGAACCGGCCCGCGTTTACTGTACACTAGACAGGAGCTCAGCGGGAGCTGCATAATAATACGTCACAGGCCACGCCCCCTAAACAGAAACGACCATGGCCGAACTCAGTTTACTTGTTATTCTCCAAACTAGTATGAAAATGTATTTCAGTATCCAAAAGCAGTTTATTCGACGTGTTATAACCGCTGAAAGTCTTTCTTCAGTTTTTTTAGCTTATACACTATTTGGTCGGTTGTTTGTGTGAAGCCTGCGACTATTAGTTCTTCTCTTATTTCCTCATACACTTTTTTTTTCTTAAAGCACTTTCCAATTTCTGCTGAATCTTTGCAAATGTCCAAAATGCCGGAAAAAACGCTTTTGTTTCGTCCGCGCTCCACATTAACGGACTTTGGGTCTCTGCCATTTTTTTTTTTAACGCTCCCTATAACTCCGCCCACCGCTCGTGACATCACGGGTTCTCGCAACTAGACCAGCAGAGTTTGGGGGCCGGTTCTGTGCTTATTTTTGGGCACCGGCACCAATTTTTTTCTGTGGAAAAGCGCGCACTGGTTCCAAAATTGGGAACCGGCACGGAACCGGCACGGGAACCAGAGCAGTGTAAAAGGGGTATATGACACACTTTAATCGAGACAAGACAGTAATCTGAGACAACTTCAGACTGTGGAATTGTAATTATGTTTCTTATACTTAATCCGAAGGATAATATTAAATCTAAAGTGTGACCTGCTTTATGGGTGGGTCCAACTATACACATTTACTTCTACCGAGTCCAGTATGGACATAAATGCTGTTTTCAGAGGGTCTTCTGGATTCTTAAAATTAATATTAAAATCTCCAGCAATTAACGCTTTGTCTACAGAAACAAATAGGTTTGAGAGGAAATCTGCAAATTCACTAAGAAATTCAGAGTACGGCCCTGGGGTCTGTAAATGATGATTAGCGGAATTGACTGAGCTGACTTTATGTTACTATAGAGAACTTCAAATGCATTAAATTTAAATCTGTGTTTTTGTACAATAGACAGATTATCATTGTTAATAACTGCGACGCCTCCTCCTCTACCAGTTAACCGAGGCTGGTGTATGTAGTCAAGGAGGACTGGCTTCATTTAAAGCTACATACTCGTCCTGTTTAATCCAGGTTCCAGTTAAACATAATATATCAAACTCCTGGTCTGTGATAATTTCATTAACTATAACTGCTTTAGATGCGAGAGATCTAATATTTAACAGTCCTAGCTTCAGATCAGAGGTGCTGGCTACACATTCAGTCTGATCCGAGTTTGTGGTATCTATGTTAATTAAGTTACTAAAACAGACTTTCTGAGTCTTTCTAAATTTGTGTTTAGCTCGGGGAACAGACACAGTCTCAATAAAGTGAACCCTGAGTGATGACTCTACGCAGCTACCAGATGGTTGGTTTAGATAAAGATACGTTCAAAAAGAATGAACATCAAATAGATGTGAACAAATCACGGAAGTAACTCGTGTATTATACAAAAATAGACACTGCAGGGCATCAGATGCGAATATTCACAATTATATACAATATTTTCAGCGTGTAAGTGAAATGTAGAAAATGTCCGGTATATTGTGTGTGTGTGTGTGTGTGTGTGTGTGTGTGTGTGTGTTGAAATGAGTCGACCACACCGGCTTCAACTAATCAGTCACAATGATAGAAAATGTCTGTCCTGTAAATCTGTCCTGATGGGGAATAATCCTAAATTTGGAAAATCTTTATTAAAACAGGGTTCACAGTCCAAGAACGTAAAAAACTTAGACAGAATGGTGTCTGAATTCACATTGCAAACTTCGTTTGCATTCTAAGTCCAGTCAACATCTGCACGCACCTGGATGTGTGTTAGTCTACACAATAAACCTTCTCTTCCTCGTCTCTGTCTCCAGTGATATTTTCAAAGGTAAAGTTTTTGCAGGTTAAATTTTACAGTCTAAGTAAAGTTAACATCCGTGTGTGCATCTGTGTGTGTAAAAGTCATCATACACAATAGCCCCACCCCCATCTCCTGTCTCTGCTTCACACACAGCCTGATTCTTTTCGAAGATAAAGTGCAGGTTAATTGGTTTTATTTTTAATTTTCTGTTAATAATTTTCCTATAAATATTTTTGGGTTGTGGAAAGAATCACTGGAATCTCCAGTATTTCTTATGTGGTGTCCAGGATTCCCCATGTCAAGATTTAAATCAACAGATACTTTATTTCACTGAGAGATTCATTTCCTTAGGTGCGCTTATGGTTTATGACCACATGATGGCTGTTGGGAAAGAGGTCGTATTTAATCAGGTGATTTGGTATGCTTTATATTGTAGCAGTGTAAGTATAAGTTATAAGTTGTGTTAGCTATCACTGCCCAGTTTGTATAAAAGGGTAGAGCAGGTAGAGCAGAGTGTGTGGTGTATGTGTGTGGGGGCGTGTGTATTGGGGGGAGAGAAGAGTAAGAGAATTTTTCTTGGGGAAAGTCCGGTTCGGAGTTAGAGAAGCAGGATATAGTTCTAATTCTGTTCGTTTTGTTTTGTCTGTACGAGACAAAGATGGCGCCGGTGAGGTCGGCTGCAGCGTAGTAGTTTTCAGCGTTTTTAAATTGGCAAAATCAACACCATTGAGTTCATTAGGTATGATAGTGACACTCTTGTTTCTATTGGTGTACAATGTACTCACAATTCAACATTTTTAACTCCGGATCCGAGCTGGCCGAGTGAGATCCTGAGAGAAAACAAAGGACGCGACGCAAAGCGGCGGCCTCGAGGTAAACGAGCCGGCGTCAGGAACAGGCTGAGAGCCCGTGCACACCGCACACCTCTGCCTAGCACCTCTGCTCGCCAACGTCCAGTCACTGGAGAACAAGCTCGATGACCTCAGGGCCAGGATAAATTCAGGACTGCAATCTCCTCTGCTTCACCAAGACATGGCTGAACCCAGCGTTGCCGGACCACGCCATCCAGCCGGCCGAGTTCTTCTCGGTTCACCGCATGGACAGGACGCAGGACTCGGGGAAGTCAAGGGGAGGCGGCGTGTGTTTAATGGTGAATAGCAGCTGGTGCAACAGCGTAAGCGTTGTTTCTCTCACACGCTCCTGGTCACCAAATATAGAACTACTGTCCATCATGTGTCGTCCTTTTTATCTACCTCGGGAGTTCACATCGGGACACGGACACTGCCTTATGCGAGCTGCATGAGGCACCTACACAGCACCAGACACAACACCGGGACGCTGTGCTTATTGTGGCGGGGGACTTTAACAATACCAAACTCAAACGCGCAGCGCAGAACTTTTATCAGCTCATCACCTGCCCCAGAAAGGACACTGGACCACTGTTACACTACAGTCAAGGATGGCTACAAGGCTTAATCTTATCCACCATTTGGTAAATCCAACCACGCCGCCACCTTCCTCATGCCAAAATACAAACAAAGGCTGAAACAGAAAGTTCCGGTTCAGAGGGAGGTCGCCAGTGGATCTCTAATTTTCTAACTGGCAGATTACGGGCAGTAAGGACAGGCAGTAAGGATGGGCAGACATTCTCAAGTTTGCTGATACAGTCGTGGTGGGCCTGATCTCTGACAACGACGAATTGGCCTACCTGAAGATGATTTGGAATTTGGAGAGCTGGTGCCAGAGGAACAATCTCCTCCTGAACGTCAGCACGACAAAGGAGCTGATAGTGGACTTCAGCACTAAGCAGGAGAGGAACTACAAGACCCCCATCATCAACGACAGACCAGTGAAGAGAGCTTCAAATACCTCACATCACACAGGACCCGTCATGGTCCTGTCACAACAACACCGTGGTAAAAAAGGTGTTAAAAAACAACGTCTCTACCACCTCAGACGCTTGAGAGACTTCCGACTGCCCTCCAAGGTGCTCAGGAACTTTAACTCCTGCACCATAGAGAGCATTCTGACGGGAAACATCTCAACCTGCAGCACCATGCAGGACAGACGAGCTCTACAGAGGGTGGTGCGATCAGCTGAGCACATTATTTGGACTGAGCTCCCTGACCTGCACTCAATCTACAGCAGGCAGTGCTGGACCAAGGCCAGGAAGATTGTGAAGGACCTCAGCCATCCCAACAATGGACTGTTCTACCTGTTGAGGTCAGGAAAGCGATTCCACTCCCTAAAGACCAACACAGAGAGACTGAGAAGGAGCTTCTTCCCGCAGGCGATACGGTCTCTCGGAGGGGGAATTATGTGAATTATGTGAAAATGCTCTTCATCGACTACAGTTCTGCATTTAATACCATAATTCCCTCCACACTTACCACCAAGCTGGAGCACCTGGGACTCAGCTCATCAATGTGTCAGTGGATCTCCAATTTTCTGACTGGCAGACCACAGGCAGTAAGGATGGGCGGACATGTCTCAGCCTCCCTCACTCTCAGCACTGGAGCCCCCCAGGGTTGTGTTCTGAGCCCCCTGCTGTACTCACTGTACACCCACAACTGCGTGGCCACTACCAGCTCCAACACCATCATCAAGTTTGCTGACGACATTGTTGTGGTGGGCCTGATCACGAACAACGATGAGACTGCCTACCTGGAGGAGGTTGGAAATCTGGAGAACTGGTGCCAGAGAAACAATCTCCTCCGGAACGTCAGTAAGACAAAGGAGCTGATAGTGGACTTCAGTACAAAGCAGGTGAGGAACTACAAGACCCCCGTCATCAACAGGAGCCCAGTGGAGAGAGTGGACAGCTTCAGATACCTCGGTGTTCACATCACACAGGACCTGGCATGGTCCTGTCACATCAACACCGTGGTAAAAAAGGCCCGGCAGCGTCTCTACCACCTCAGACGCTTGAGAGACTTTAGACTGCCCTCCAAGGTGCTCAGGAATTTCTACTCCTGCACCATAGAGAGCATCTTGACGGGAAACATCACGACCTGGTTCGGGAACAGCACCATGCAGGACAGACGAGCTCTACAGAGGGTGGTGCGATCAGCTGAGCGCATTATCCGCATCGAGCTCCCTGACCTGCACTTGATCTACAGCAAGCGGTGCTTGACCAAGGCCAGGAAGATCGTGAAGGACCTCAGCCACCCCAATAACGGACTGTTTACTCCGTTGCGGTCTGGGAAGCGATTCCGCTCCCTAAAGGGCCAACACAGAGAGACTGAGGAGGAGCTTCTTCCCGCAGGCGATAAGGTCTCTCAACCACAACCACACCACTATGCAGAACTAACACAATCTTTTCAAATTGATCAAATCTATCAATCTTTTTACATCCATGAAGAGTATGGACAATTACATGCTCACCTTCCTTTATATCTACACTACATGTTTACGTCTACATCCTGGACCAGTGCACAAAGACACTTTGATAACCTCTTCACAAAGACACTTTGGTTCTATGCATATTTGCACACCCAGTACAGTATATTTCAATTTGTACAGTATATTTCTATTTTCACTTGGATTTCTATTTTTATGTACATCATATTTCTATTTTTATTTTTAGTTCTATTTTTTTCTAGCACATTTTTATTTTTAATTCTATTTTTCCTAGTTTAATTAAATTTTTCTATTTAATTTCTATCGTATTTCTTTATTTATATTTATTTCTTATTTGTAAACTTTAATGCTCTTTTAGGGTCAATGGCAGTCGTATAAGCATTTCACTACATTTCGTACTGTGTATGTTTGTGTATGTGAAAAATAAAATTTGAATTTGAATTTGAAATTTGTCTCTTAATCCGTACACCACACAGTACTGATCCATTTCGCACATCCACACACATGGTTTTTGCACTCACTGTGGACATTCTGGACATTCACTTACACTAGTGGCCACTGCACAACTACAAATTCGTGGACATTAGTTAAGTTAAATCATCACAAATCACTTTAAATATGTTACTTCAAGTACAGTGGGAGCCACGTCAAACAGCCGCTTGGAGCATGATAGGTCCACGACAGGACCGTGACAGGACCATGATCGATCCGTGCATGGAATGTGATCCCCCGCGATGACGTAGTTAACGATGCCCCACCCCATAAACGCCCCCATGCGCTTTCTAAAAAGATGGTTGCAATGCTGTATAATTCCGCCAGATGGAGCATTGACTGCTTCTGCAGTGTCCAAGCAGCCGGTTACTATATTTAATATATATATATCATAACTTACGTCAACATAGTTTCATAAATAGATGATGTGGTAAAAAAGAGGGATAAAAAACGATACATAAAACAGATTTAAATCACTCAATACACAATCCATGATGCTTATGCTATTTTAATTAATGAGTAAATCAATTAATAAAACTACTTATTGCAATATTTTTCACGACATCCTTAATAATACTTAAAGACGGTAAAATCTGTAATTTATCTATACCAGTCGTTATAGGTACGAAATACAAATGCGGGCTATGTACAGTATTTTACATTACGGTGTTTTTATCTATTTCCGTTTAATAGACTGGTAGATCATATTTTACTGCAAAGTAAAGCTTGAAATTTAACTTCTGCTTGAGTTTGTTTTCGTTATATTTTTGATGTTTTCGCTGATGTTTTTTTCGCTGATAGTCAAAAATTGGCAAAACAAATCGATTAATGGCGCATAATATCTGGAACAAATATCTGTTCATACGGATCAGTATGTCTTTAACTAGCATAACGTTTCCCCATCAAAGATCTGATGGGACATTAATCACTTATCACTACGGTGAATAGATGCGGCGGCAGAGACAGATTAAATCCCCATAAACATTCACACTTGAACACAATACTAACGGAACTAAACAGGTCCAGAGGGTCAGCGCCTGTTATCAGGACAGGAATCACCTACAGGATAGTACTGTAATTTTTACTGCTTATATATTTTTGCCATAGTTTCATTTGGTTTTACGCGATTTCATGTTTTACTTGTTCGTGTGTGTACGTGTGTGTGTGTGTGTGTGTGTGAGAGAGAGAGAGAGAGAGAGAGAGAGAGCGTGCGCGAGAGGGGGCTTATATTGTGATTTATCCAGGGTTACTAAAGACTGGCTTACTACTACTAATAAAAAATATTTCAATGTAACCCATGGGTCTCAATCACAAAATCAGCCAACGCTGTAAACAGATGACAAGACAAATTATATAGGCTACCCTGAAACGTGAATTCGAACATTTAAAAAAAAATATATATATATATATATATATATAGTAGCGTTTTTACCGCTACGAAGAATGCTGGAGAGACAAGTGAGCTTCCTGGCTGCCCAATGCAAATGGCTGGGAGTACTTTATTGAGCAACCGCACATTCCACAGTCACTAAACAGACATCTACCCACACACACACACACAACCTGGCCGAAGTCACTACCCCAAACACCTTTCCCCAACACGGTGAACACATCATAACCCCTCCCGCAAAGCATGATGGTCGTCTGTCAAACCCCACCCACGCCACAATATATATATATATATATATATATATATATATAAATATAAGATCGACTATTATTGTCAGGGTCAAGTTTACGGGGCTTCTCAGTCTTTCGTTAATTTTACTTCTAACCCGAAACCAATGTGGCTTATTAAAGATGCACTGTTTTATTGGACATGGCTGTTTTGTAATGTTCTGCAGAATAAACACTGTCTACGGTTCGAATATACTGTGAACGTCTCAAAGTCACGTCTCTAGATCCTTCTGCAGTAATGTTATCGTGGTGTAAATTATTAACGTATCGATGTATTTCACTTGCAGACAAAATAGACCATGTCTAGTAACGAAAGTAATGAATTTGTCACTACTCTTCTCTTACGCAGCACGGCTAAAAAGATAAGAAAAGTTACACCAATCCTGCCACGATGCTACCCTGTCCCAACACTGGCTGGGGAGATGAACTCGTACCAAAACTCCAAAACTTACTATTATTTCATGAGATGAAATTAAGCTAGGATGAAGAGAACAGAAGTGAACTCCCCTCTGTGTAATATCTAAGTAGAGTGTAACTGGAGCAGCCACAAAATGCCCCCCGTCTAACTCTGATTAGGAAAAGCAGCACTTTGGTGTAATTTTTATTATCTTTTTAGCCGTGCTGCATAAGAGAAAAGTAGTGACAAATTCGTTAATTTTAATAACGTGATGTTTGATTTGATATTATATCATTTTCAAGTTTGATAGTGTCGATTTTAGAGTGCATTACGTGCGATGCGAAAAGGAAGTAAATAAACACGTAGCAATGCAAAGAGGACAGAGCTGCGAAATATTTAAGCAATATAAATTCAACAAAGTGTGATCATAATGGTTGTTGTTGCTGCTGTTTAGGTAATTGGTTCCATCGTGTTACTGAACGCAACTGTGTTCACAAAACCGAGCGGAGGGAAGGAAAAAACACTCGCTAACGCGTTTGAATGAAAAGGGGCGGCGGCTTTTCTTTGAAGATAGCGATTGCGTAATGGGGGGGCAATCCGTGACGGGGGGGGGGGGGGGCGTTTTAGGGCATAACACACCTCTGAACGTCTTTTGTCTTGTAAATGATTATCTTCGTTCACCTTCCAATCCCCCACAGCGCACACACACTCCACACTGTTGCTATGTCTGTTGGGGCACTTGGTTATACACAGCACCTTAATGTATGAAACACTTACTTCCTGGTTTGTTTTATTTTAAATATTGCTTATTACCTTTTCCCGCAAAATAAACATTAAACATAAACAACATGTTATCATTGTGTAAATTATTAACATATTGGTGTCTTTTAATTAAGGACAAAAACATACCCTGCGCTTGTGTTTAGGACTGATGCTGAACAGCTGTGTTCATAGGTTTAATCAACAGTTAAAGACAACAGTTAAAGCGTTTGTGGATGAGAGGTGTGTGTGTGTGTGTGTGCGCGCTCCGGCATTTCTCCGTTGCTTTAACACAAACATTTGGGCAGAGACAAGTAAGTCTGAAGTACCCCTCCCCCCGCCAAACACACACACACACACACACACACACAGAGAGAGAGAGCAATTAGCACCATGTCACAGTCAGTATTCTCCACTGAGGTTTCTTACCTTCCACTCCTTCTAAGTTTGTCTTTGCTCTTTTAATGGAGTTCTTAAAAAAACCCAAAACTTTTATACTGAGAAAAAATTATTATGGGTCACATAATCACAAACTAGCACAGATACATATGATCAAGTGTTTAACTGTTGTTTTAATTTGTTTCTATAACCAGTAATAATAATAATAATAATTATTATTATTATTATTAGCCTAACTCTTTGACTATTTAAAACAACGTCGGGTCCCATTTTTGCACATTGAAGTTGTTGGTTTTAATAAATGCATTTTTAAATACACAAACAATCCCCCAACAATTAAAACACGCACACATGACTTTAAAAATAAAATTTATTCTTCCAAAACTAGTCAAAGGTAAAACAATAATTTGTATAAAACAGGTAAAAACATGTTAAATTTTTGCTTAAAGGTCATTAAAATACCCGGATAACACCAGCTGCTTATCAGTCTCTATCTGGTTCTTTTATATTCAATTCAATTCAATTCAATTTTATTTGTATAGCGCTTTTAGCAATTTTCATTGCCGCAAAGCAGCTTTACATAGTCAAAAGAATTATTTAAGTTAGTATGAAATGTGAATTTGTATGAATCAAAATGGTCAGTTTGTCCCTTTATATTAAAATATAATAAACATATATATATACTGTTTAATTCTTTGTTTTTCCCCTAAAGTATCAGACGTTTTGCAATTCTATGTTCAGAACATACAGTAGACCTGACCAAACATCATTCTAAAGCTGTTGCACTGTGACCTCATCCCTCCTACAGCTCCCTCAACAGCTTGTTCAGGCTCCTCCAGTAGCTCCAAAAGGCCAACCGTCATCCGTCTGACCCCCCAGTCCTCCACGGCGGAGCTCTGATTAAAGAAAACAGGAGAATTTAGTAAAGACAAAGATAAATAAACGTTACAGAATATCTAGTTGTAATAAATATAAAAGATATTAGTAAACCTACACCACAGAGTGGGTGAAATACTGTTTTGGGGAATTCTGGAATGTAAATAAACTGGGATAACTTTAACCATTGAACTTTGTTAGTGTTAACCCCGGTCTGTCTGTATTATCGTCTGCATTAAATTAAAATGCGCTTTTCATACAAATAAGTTAGGCGATATAACACTCGTATATATTAGTTCATCTCTGAAGCCAAACTATAACTTACCCAGTACTGAAGCCCCCCACACCTCCCCACACACACACCTCCCCCTCCTCACACTCCTTAACTGATAAACACTTCAGAGTTTTTATCCATCTCGGTAACTAAGCGCTCGCGCTACCGCGCAAAGTCAAGGCCAAACTGAGAAAAATATAAACCGAGCGTTATGAGCGTTTAGCTCGCGAGCTCCTGTACATCTATCCTCAGCTTGTGTCCTTCATGAACTGCATCACATTATATTCACAGATATAACCTGCAGATTAACTCTTACCCAAAGAATAAATAAATGCTGAATTTATCCAGACAACACGCGGTCAGATTCTAAAGGCATTTTTATAGAGCACAAACACTCTTCATCCGGTAGTGCAGCTTTTGTAATAGGGACATTAAGAGTATTTTCGAAGCTTTAGTGTCTTTTTAGTTGAAGAGGAGTGACATTGTGAGTTTGTGACACTGACAGTAAGCTGTGATGTTAACTCCAGACCTGGTAAACAGATCAATAAGTTATCTAAAGTTACATCTGACCGCTGCTGGTGCTGCCAGTGATTTTCAAAATGGCCGATAAAAAAACTAAACTGGGAAATAAACTTTAAACTAATCCCAAACAAATTTTATAAATTAAAACACCACTTACCGCGAATAGTCCATTAAGCCGCCATCTTCATCTCTAGTGCAGTTTGGCAGCGTCAGTTCGGCGGGGGTGGGAGCGGGTTGTTAAAATCACGTGATTGCAACTCAGCGCAGCTAAATTGCTGGCTTGTGTTAACGTGTCCTTGAGAACGAAGCGCCATCTAGTGGTGGAACCAGGTAAATGCATAAATAGGGCTTGAATGGGCGTGTTTACTGTGAAATCTTGACACGCCTTTCTCGAAGAAAAAGGAGGGGGGATTACGGCGTGCATAGGGCAGCCGTACGCCATTCGTACGCAATTCACACGGCCGCGGCTATTTGGCGTGGCTCCATCTGTATATTTGCTGTCTCTTATTTTTCTATATTTTTTATATATGTCTCTTTTATTGCATATTTTGTACTGTACAGTTATGTTATGTTATTTTATTTGAATTCTTTATTTTATTTTATTTCTACTTAGTTAAATTTACCTTCTGTTTTCCTTTTCATATTTATTTTTCTATTTCATAGTCTTTTATTTTAAGGTCACGGGCAGTTGTCTAAAGCATTTCACTGCATATCGTACTATGTATGACTGTGTATGTGACAAATAAAATTTAAATTTGAATTTGTGGTGTGGTTTCTATAGCGGTAAGCGCTACAACTGGAGTAAGAAGTAAAGTAAAACTTCCAGCGTGGTGAAGGAGCGCTAGCTACCTGACAAACATGTTGGAATGGAGTCAGCGTTGAACGTTAAAATGAAGGAGGAGGTGGATGACCATTCAGGCGCGGAGACTACTGTTGTGTCAGGCTGGAGAGGTAACCCACTAGCCACGTGGGGATATTCTGAAAATATGATGAAAAGTTAACGGGCACCCAGCATACAGTAAATGAGCCATGTGTAGATAGAACCTATCAGGCTAGCCCTAGGAGAATCGCTACGGGAATTGGCGAATGATATTGAATTTTTGACAGGACGGACATACAGTACATACAGGTGGCATATGCCGCCTTCAGTGAGACAGGGGTAGCTGCAGCCCGGAGTAATGGGCGTGTCGAAAGGTTGGGGCGTGCCCAAAGGTAGGGGACGTGCCCAAAGCTCTTCATGATTGGTTGCACTAGTTGCCTGTTTGAAGGCTAATATTAAACGCTGTTGTTCTTTCCAATGCGTTTAAGTAATGCAGCCAACATAATCCTCTATATTAAAATTCCATTCTTTTCCCTTTAAAATATCGATATTACAAATTTTCCTTTCTAAACATTCTACTGCGTTGCCACGGGTTACTGGCGTCATCCTCACCCGTTTGAGCCATGGTCGTGGCTAAAAGGGATATATAGCTCCGACCGGAAACTAACAATGAAGTGAATTGTTATACCTATTGGATCATTTTTCCATCTAAAACTAATCCTTTCTGTAATACAAAAAGTTTTATTGTTATATAGTGAGAGAAAAAAACGTTAGATTGATGTGCGCATGCCCAATAGAGCTCAAGCTGTAATCCTTCTAGCCTTAACCGTATTGTATTGTAAGTATCTACGCGCCAGCTCGTGGACACGGAACAGTTTGTCTTTTAAAGAATAAAAATAATCCATCCCCGGCTTTGCGGGTAAATCCACTTGTGGAGGAGGCCCGAACACAAGGTCCACGGGCGTGCGCAACTCGCGACCGAACATTAACGCAGCTAGCGTCAGCTGTGAGGACTCCTGCACTGCCGTGCGATAAGCCCAAAGCACGAGAGGCAAATGTTCGTCCCAATCCTTCTGCTGAGGCTCCGGAGGACTGCGCAGGGAGAATGTTCTGATTCACGGGGGTGAACAACGTGCCGACAACGCTGTTTGCTACACGGCCGGCGGGATAAAGCATCGGCGTTAGCATGCAGTTTTCCCGCTCGGTGTTGAACGGTAAAGTCGTAGTCCTGCAACTGCTCGAGCCAGCGCTAACTGCCCCTCGGGCTCTTTAAAACTTAGCAGCCACACCAGCTCGGCACTGTCGCAGTGCCGACAACGCTCTTTGCTACACGGCCAGCGGGATAAAGCATCGGCGTTAGCATGCAGTTTTCCCGCTCGGTGCTAAACGGTAAAGTCGTAGTCCTGCAACTGCTCGAGCCAGCGCGCTAACTGCCCCTCGGGCTCTTTAAAACTTAGCAGCCACACCAGCGAGGCGTGATCGGTCCGCAGCAAAAAGGATTGCCCATATAAATACGTCCTAAAATGTTTAAGGGCTGCGACGACCGCTGACAGCTCGCGCCGCGTGACGCAGTAATTTTTCTCCGGTCCAGACAACGCGCGGCTGAAGTAGGCGATAGCACGCTCTTTACCCTCGGAAACCTGAGACAGGACAGCCCCTAGCCCTACTTCGCTTGCGTCCGTGTCGAGGATAAACACACGAGATGCATCAGGATATCCGAGAACGGGCGCTGTGACCAGAGCTTCCCGTAACCGAGTGAAAGCACGCGCGTGCACCCTGTCCCAGCTAAACGGCTGATTCTTTCTCATGAGGCCGAGCAGTGGACTGGCGATCGTGGCAAAATCCTTCACGAACCGGCGATAGTAAGAGGCTAACCGAAAGAAGGTGCGTAGCTGTGACACATTTAGCGATTCAGGCCAATTCTGTACCGCCGCAATTTTGGCTGGATCGGTGGCAATCCCTCTAGCACTAATTACATGTCCTAGGAAACCGGTCTCTCGCCGCAACAGCTGGCACTTTTTGGGGTTGAGCCGCAAATTCGCCCGCCGGATAGCCAAAAATACTTCCCGTAGGTTAGCTAGCGCGACCTCAAACTCCTTGCCGTGCACCAGTAAATCGTCCAGGTAGACGACACAACGGTTGCGAGGAATATCGGCCAACACTTTCTCCATCAACCGTTCGAACGTAGCTGGAGCGTTACATAGGCCGAACGGCATGCGCCGGAATTGCCATAGCCCTTGCCCGATCGAGAACGCGGTTTTAGGTCGTGCTTTCGGGGTGAGCTCTACTTGCCAGTACCCGCTACGCAGATCTAACGAGCTAAACCACGCCGAGCCCGCAACGTGTTCCAGCGCATCATCTATTCGCGGCAACGGATAGGAATCTTTGCATGTCACCTCGTTTAACCGACCAAAAAAAGTTACAGAATTAGTCATTCAGAATGTCATTCAGAATTTTTACAGAAGTTTTACTAAAACTGCATAAAAACTAAAAACATTTTTGTTTATACTGTTTTATATTGCTCTTTAAAATGTCACTTTAATCAACTAAAATAAGTACACTTAAAATAAGTACAAGGAGGGGCTTCACACAAATCACCCTGTCTTTTAGTCTAAACTGTAACAACTGTCTCCCATAGATTTCACTGAAAAGATTCTCAAAAATACGGAATAAAGCATGTCCCGTATCGTAATCATTAACATTGATCTGCAGTATAGTTATATTACTGATACAAAATTACTTGTTTTCATCTTAGTTGATATATAAATCAACAGAGTACAGGTTAAACACGTACAGATCAAATTACAGTGGTACAGCTGATCACATGATTTTACGTCAAAGCTGCCACTTTTTACAAGAGCTTGGAGTGAGATTATGAAAATAAGCCATCAGTTCTACATGTAAACACAACTCCCCATTCTGCATGGACGGCCATTTTGTCTAAGACTACCCTTACACCCTACCCTGCATAAGACAGGTTCTGTATATTATGGTGTTGAAGTGGTAGTGAAAAAACAGTTGGTCCAACTAAAATTTTTAATATTTACCCCCAAAAAAAGAATCTGAATATGCATATACAGTACGTTATTAAAGCATGAAACATACATATCGGCATAGATGGCTCAGTGATAGGTTTCTTGGATGCAGAAGGCCTGTGATCAATTCCCAGCCAATGACCAGATACTGGATGCAGTGCTGGTCCTAAGTCCAGATAAAAAGGAGGGTTGCCTCAGGAAGGGCATCCAGCATAAAACCTGTGCCAAGTTGTTGTGTAAATCGAATGGTCCGCTGTCACAACCCCTCGACAAGTGCAGCTGAAAGAATAACAATAAGATACTGTATATATTCGATTTTTCAAATGGCTGAACTCAAAGATCTTTTGAATTTTATTAGAGATTTCCTTTTTTAAAGGCGGCATAGTGGTTTCCTCCCACAGTCCAAAGATATGCAGTTTAGACTAATTGGTGTTCCCAAATTGCCCGTAGTGTAAGAGTGTGTGCCCTGCGATGGATTGGCACCCTTTCCAGGGTGTACCCTGCCTCGTGCCCTAAGCCTCCTGGGATAGGCTCCAGGTCCCTGCGACCCTAAATACAGGATAAAGCGGTAGAAAAGTTGTGGAAAAGAAATGTGATGACATGATGGAGAAAATAATTAAGCAGGTGTGAGTTAAATAATTACATGGTAAAGTAGCATTCTTCTCTGCCTAACTTTAAGGGGGCGGCGCCCCTTATTTACCGGCCGCCACCGCTGTACTGGTCTATTACAAAAAACTTTTTTTTTTGTAATACCAACATATGCAAACCATACATATATGCAATAAACAACACCCTATTGAGTGTACAAATCATACAAAAAAAATTAAAAAGCACATGAGCAGATAATTAAAAACAAGTTCAATAGTGACATCATTATTACACTATTACTCACAAGCGGTAAAGCGAGAATGGAGTAATTACACAAACCGGTTGGGGCTGCTGCTACAGAACAGGATCTCTGTGACTTCAGATAGCTCCGCTGTAGTACAAAACTATCCAGCCTTCTCTCATTGTAACATACTCACAAACATTGGCCTATTACTTTTAAGTAGGCTTCTCCATTTTACAGAAACACTACAAATTAATTCAATAAATAGTTACCCATTAAACAAACTGTTTAGTGGGTAGAACCATAGATAAGATACATGGAACTACTCTGAGCCAATAAGCAACAGAATTAAAGGATTAAGGCCTCTAGTCTTTACTTGCAAGCAAGTGTAGACTCACTTCCTTTAATTTCATAGACCATTTTCTGGGTAAATTCCCATAAAAAGCACATTGCTTTGGATAGTTCATGTCAAAAATATAAAATGCCTTAAAGCACTCTTCAACCGCCCCAAGTAGTGTGCATTGCTCCAGAGCCTGTCCCACCAGAATGAGGAATGCCTGAGAGCAGCGCTGGTCATTATCTCCCAACATCAGGATGTAGGGGTACGGCCTTGACCCTTCAGCCTGCTGGAGGTATTCCTCCATGTTGGTGCCAACCTTAGAAAGAAAGAAATGAAAGAAAGTAAAAGTTTTGTTGAAAAGCAAAAATTAAACTAAATAAGACTATTAATTTAGTGTGTAATAGTATTGATGCTGAATAAAAAAGAAACCAAGATAAAAAAGTGAAAGCAAGTTAAAGAATCGTTCTGTCATTACAGCAACATTTTACTTTCCAATTTCTTATAAGGCTAAAATGTGCTTGTTGTTGACAAATAACCAGCAGTATTCCATACAGCACTATAATCACACTCTCTTACTATTCATAACCAAACCTGCAGCACCTGTTTTGAATTAGATTATCTGCACCAATTTATAAGTGTAAATCCAGGCGCAGATTATGGCCTTGAAAAAGCAAGCATACAGTACAATGTCCCAGGCGAATGCGAATGGACATTACGACATGTAAAGGTGGTCTGGTCGTGGGCTTGTGTCAACTGACCGTCACTGGCACTACAGCCATGTGTAAATGCAATGTGAACAGTCAACTCATATTTGTGGAAATTTATCTTTCCACAATAGATTACAACTGCTTTTGACATTAGATGCCATTTTTTCCTACATAAATGAGATCTGATCACAATTCAATTTAATTCAATTTTATCTGTATAGTGCTTTTAACAATTGATATTGTCGCAAAGCAGCTTTACACAATCAAAAAAATTATTTAAGTTTGTATGAGATGTGAATGTGTATGAATCAAAATGATAAGACTCTACCTGACGAGCAAGCCGAGGATCTTGTTTGCATATACAGTATAGACAGCCATGTTTTAAGAAGTTTTGGTGCAGCCTCTCCATGCAAAGCAACAAAGTTCTGTGGAAAACAAAGTCAATAGCTGCTATACTAATATAAGATTGTTATAAATGATTAATTTCCATATACAGGATAACACCCCTGCATTTTATTGTATCAAGCAGTGAGATTAATAAAGGTCTAATGTTAATGTGGTTGCTAACGCCATAAATCTAGCTAAATTCTAGTGCCATGTTAGCATTAGAGTTAACAGTTTAGCTTTTATTCATTACTTCACCATTTTGTACACCCTGCAAGCATTCTACAAAGAAAGCTAAAACACGTAGACATTTTTTTTTTCATACATGAGTGGGGTTCTTTGGCTAGCTAGCAGCCATTGTCAGGTAAACTATCAAGCTGTAGCTCAGACCAGGCTGAAAGTTTGAGTGTAACGTTAACATGGTAACAGTAATACATGTTACATACACAGTAATCATTTTTCAGTCATATGTGTCTTAAGTGGGTGACAATGTGTATACAGACCTTATATTTAAGGTTTCTTTCCCTTAAACAAAAATTTTAATTTGATAAAAGCACGAGGAGGATGAACGGTGATCAGCAGTGTGGGAGCCCAAAAGAGAAGACGTAAAGTTAACACAGCTGCTGAATACATCTGCGAACTTTGGGGAGGGGCCTGTCTGGGATGTCTGTCCGGCCTCTTTACCTATTAATTAGTTTGGTTTATTCCAAAGTTGTTCTGAAACACACACCCTTTCACTTCTAGTTTACAAAGGGATAGACATTGATCCTTTCTCAATACAGTGAATTTCTCTGAGCAAATAATTAATAATAATTCAAGTTCAGGGCCACGTTTTGTTCCCAGTCCACCCCTGGTCTCAGAAGATATGCCATGACCTGGGTTCTGGGTTCAGTTTTAACCAATCAGATGTGATGGATCTGATGGTTCTAATAAATAAAGCAGTGTTTTCCCACTTAAGCACCTTCATAAACTAAGCCACGTCTGAACAGGATTAAAAAAACTTTTCAGCACACCAGAGAAACTGTTGGAGTGTGAGACTGAAGACTTGTGGTTAAAATATGGTCATAAAAATCCCAAAAAATTTCCCCTAAGTCTAACGTCTGATGTAATCATTCACTGTATGTTTCGACCTGTGTCTATGTGATTTTTGCACTTTGCAATGAGGCTAATAAAGGGCTAATATAGTCAGGTCAGTGCTTGTATATTTAAAATCATTTAGACATTATTCGTGGCCTTAGCAATGGGGTAATAAAGTTCTTTAAGGAAATCTGTCTGCTTTCTAATAATTGTGCCTCTATTTCTGCACTCCAACACAAATAAACATGCTTTTTGCCATATCTAAAAGAAAAAAAAAACTGTAGAAACAATGTGCTCTTTGTTGTTCGGTGGTTATTGCAGTACCTAACAGTCACCACTGTACTGAACAGCTGCACTGTGGTGCCAAAAACAAACAGCAGTGTAAACTGTGATACTGGTCACATGATTTACAAGAAACTGAAGGTCAGCTCACAGCACTTACAGGAAACCTGCCTACGCAAGAGTGTACAGTGCTGAAGTATTGGGACAAAAGTGAGCTTCAATATTTTAATGCCATTATCAATTTGTTAAAATAATGGCAATCAAAATAATAAAATAATCTGATATGTTATGCAATGAAATTACTCCACAACAATCAATATTTCGTAAGAAGTCCTCTTTGAAGCTTCCATACAAATTTGCATCATAATTATTGACAGTACGTACCACCGCTCCCTATACTCAGAGTACGCAGTCTGCGTAGGGCACCAACCATCCCAGCTGCTCAAAAAATAGTTTTCTATATATTATAATAATAATTAATTAATATTATTAATATACATATACAAATAAACAAAAATATAAATGTATATTTTGGATTTTACGGTGAACGCAGAGTAGGCTAAGCACACGTGATGATTATTATATTATTATAATAATTGAACACTATGCCTGGTCCTGGAAAGAGACATCAACAGTCTGGCACCGAGAAACGAAAGAAAAAAAAGGCCAAGATGAAGCCCAAGCATCACTTTCAGGTACGTTCATAATCATGTGAAACTTTATTTTATTCTGTCAACGTTAATGTGTTTTAATGTCGGTAATAATTTCACGACTAACGCATCTTTCTTAATATGGATACAAGCAGATCTAAATAAACAAAATGACTTAAAATGCATTATATTAAAACACAGAGGCAATTATGATTATCGATTAATAATGACCATATGGTGTCATTAAATAACAGTGTTAAAATACATAATCTAATACAAAATTAACAGTTTACATAACAATTTTAATAGAAATGCCTGAAAAGGGCACCAAATAAAATGCAGTTGTTACACTTACATGATAATCGAATTCCTTATTTATTATCGACAAAACATTTAATTAAAATATCCACATCTTTCCTATAATTTCCTTAACAAAAAAATGTGGACATCATAACCCTTGTCTGCTTTATTGTCAAAATCTGCTTTATTGTCAAAACTGCCACATGTAAGAAAAGGTGTGCCTTTGTAAATTTTTAACTTTGGAAAGCTCCAGCAGATGACAGTGTTGATTTTATTTAATTTTATTATTGTTTATCTCATTATTATAAATGTTTTATTTAAAGTGTAATTTTAGTTTGTATTTTTTGCTGTAGAGCTACAATTGTAATTTACAATAATACAATTTATTTATGTATTTACTTTTATTTGAATAAAGTTCTATTTTGGCCCCTATACTAGTTTTTTTTTTTTTTTTTTTTTACTTCCGTAATATTTGGGGGCGGGGGCACAAAAGTAAATTTCTGCCTAGGGCACCCATAAGCTTTGGCCAGCAGCGGCCCTGATTATTGACTTGTATCAGCGATTGAAAAAAACATTTTGAAATTTAATCACTGTTGAATCATTAATTTTGTAAATAAATGTTTTACAGTTAAATGTTTGACTTCATAAAATATCTTATTTAATAATATCTGAATTCTTGTGTTCTGAATGTCACATGAAATTCTCAATAGTCAATTTTAGGCTGTAAAAGTTTTGTTTTAATCCACATTGATTAAATTCAATTATTCTGGGAAATTCAAGGAGTAAAATTTAATACAGGAAAAGCAATCGAGCCAGAACAGAATCCATTCATTAGTCACGTGACCAAGGGAAGTGGACGTCTTTGGGACGTCTAGCTAGAAGATAAAAGAGGCCTGCAGGAGAAAGTGTTTTACTGTGGCCCGGTCAGTGCACCTGCAGTGTGTTACACTCATTATATACTGTCAGATATTCTAGTCATTTTACTGTGATAAAGGAATTTAGTCAAGGTTTAGTTAAAGTTGCGCTAGTGAGCAAGAGACCCAGACTGATGTTTGTTACACACACACACACACACACACACATGAGGGAGAGAGAGAGAGAGATACACAGTGGTGGCCAAAAGTATTAGAACAGCATGTGCCATGTAGTTAGTTCAGGTCTGGGTGAAGAGTTGTGTGAATAAAAATCAGCTGCCTTAGTTAACTGATGGAACAATTAAATAGTAGGACTTTTACTTTCTGAAGTCGGGGTGTTCACCTCTGTACAAAATCTCCAGGTTGAAAAATGACTTTTAATTGCAATTTAATTGTATAATAATATCAAGTTATTTAAATGTTTGAGATTGTCATGAAAACTGACATTCGCTTTTGCCTCAAAACCTTTTGCCACCACCCTATATATTTATTACAAAGATAGATATATGATGTTAAACTGGTGTGTGTGTATGTGTATAATGACTCATGGTGATAATGATTTACAGTAGTCCCTGATCTTTTTGTTTTTGCTTTCACTATAGGTTGTTCTCCAACACATCATCTGGCCTCACAACAGACATGAGGATAACGTTTGTTCATTTGATGTGATCCATGTAATTTTTTTTCTTTTTTGTAATATGCTTTACTTTATGTAAATGTGTGTAATTACTTAAATATATTAAAGACATGTCCAGTAAGCACTTCTGGTTACTTGTTACTAAAGACAAATTTTAAAAATAACTGCATTTTACAGGCCAAAAGCACAATCAATTTGCTTAGTCATCAGAGCATGTATTTATACTAGATTAGTCTAGAGTATTTATTGAGCAATGGTTATATCTCATGAGGAGGAGTTTCTCTCTAGGAGTTTCTCTAGCGTTTGTCAGACAAACTGTTCCTTCCTGGAATCAGCTTTTTCCTACCCAGGCAGGCGTCTCCGCAGGTGAACAGACTTACTGCTGATTTACATGAATATAAACTTATTGTAGAGAAGTGGCCCATCTGACTTTTAATATTCAGGCACTTCAGTGTCATATTTGAGAGGAGCTGTATTATTATCTAAAGCAAATAAGTCATTCTCAATGAAGTTCTGCATCCTACGGCCCAATGTGGTGAATAAAATCAATTCACCCAGTCGTCAGCAGATATCATAATGCAGATAATTGGAGCTATGTAAAGCAGGTTCCTTGATTATTAACTGTAATGTAAATACTGAATTTAGGAAAAGTAATGTATTTTAGACAATCAGCAGCTTGTTGAGAGCCTTAAAAACAGAAAAGTCATGCTGAATAAGTTGAATGAATATCACATGCAATGACAATCTAAAAAAGTATTTTAGATTTTGAAACAAAGATACGTTTTGGCCTCTGTACACCACCACATGAATTTGAAATGAAACACTCAATATGTCAATGAAATTGAAACAAAAATGTGGCATTAACCATTCAGGCATACAGACACGTTCATACACACATGCATTTTCGGGGTTCATAGATAATAATAAAAATAATACATAATTAAATTTAAGGACACTGAAACTGAAACCCATGGACATGACCAACAAGTTGTTTGTGGGTTTTCTTGACTTTAGTCTTTGTGTTCACTTGGTGAAAAACATGCTCTACTTTAATTTACTTGCTTAGTCATGGTACACCTGGCCATGCAACTACTTGTCAGTCATCTGTTCCATTATTTATAAACCAACCCAACTTTTGTGACAGTTTAAAATTTTTAGACAATCATTTAACCTAACAGTTACTGTAAGATCACAGCTACTGTTCATGCAGCTGCACACAGTCAGAGCAAACTGTTGCTGAAAATAGTGTTAAGACAGTTGCTGAATTAAAGAGTGAACTTAAATGTGCGTGTCTTTGCGTGCGTGCTCGAGAGAGTGAGTGCCCTCTGTCATTGGGTGTTGCTACATTACCTGGATGCTAGCTGACAGCGATGGGAGATTTAACTGTACAGCAAAGCACCTCAGGATGGCAACTAGTCCACCATGGACTCTAAATGTCATTTAACCCCCCTATTACAGAATTTTTTTTTATTAATTACTACAAGTGCTATCTTTTGCCAGACTACATAAATTACCTTTCTCACCTGATTTCTCACCTGGTTTCTATTGCTTCCATTACTTTACCAGGAATTAAGAGGTAGGAAACATTTGGCAGGATGTGTAGGAACATGAAGATCATTTGCCCCAGAGGTTCACAATTCAATTGAGAGCTCCTGAGTTTTAGGCACTTTGTACAGAGGTGGACATCACAGCTTCAGAAAGTACAAGTCCTGCCACTTAGTGTTCCATTAATTAACTAAAGCAGCTGATTTTAATTAACACAACTCTTTACCTGTGACCGAACTAATTAGGGACATTACCTGTTTTGTGCACAGAGAGAACTGATATGATGTCCTGATACTTTTGACCATCACTGTATATCTCTCTCTCTCATGTGTGTGTGTGTGTGTGTGTGTGTGTTTAGATTCAATTCGAAGATACTTTTTAAAGTCAAATATTTTAGTTTAATAAATTCAGTAGTATTTGCATTTTAAAATTAATGATTCAAAAGTGATTAAATTTCAAAATGTGTTTTTCAAAGGCTGATACAAATTTAATAATTATGATGCTAATTTGCTTAGTAGTCTTGTCAAAGCTTAGAAATACTTCACAAAAAGATAATAGGAGCAGATAGTTAAAAAAATAAATTAAAATAAAAAGAACAGAAGAAAAATAACAGAAAAATAAATAGATTAATAAAAAGCAGAATAGTAGATAAATGTATATAAAATACAGACATTCAATTTTGTAGTCAAAGATAAAGTCACACATGAACATTATTTAAACATAAATTAAAGCAAGGTTAATATTAATGATACTGCTAACAATAATAATAATAATAATAATAACAATAATAGTAACATCAACAGCGATTAGTGAGTGTGTGTGAGATTTGGTGTGGTGTGGTCACTCGCTGCCCCTCACTTGGTGGCAGGTGTGTGAGTGTATTGTACTGCTAGTGTGCTCTCTCCCTGTGCTCCGCCCTAGTTTGTCGGTGTCGGGGAAGCAGTTGAAATTGTGGATGATGATAAGGTGCAGCTCTTTCTGTGTTATTGAGTGTGCACTGCTGGCACAGTCTCTTCTCTCGGGGCAGCAGGTCTGTCCGATCTAACTGATGTCTTTGCTCAACTCTTGGTACTGCAGAGCTTCATAATGGTGTGAGTGTGGCTCGCTCTTTTTTAGAGGTTTCCAGAATTTCCTGGGTCTCAATTAGATGTTTGTCTCATTAGCTAAATTGCTGGAGTGTAATCGAGCCAGACACTTTGCCACCATACAGGGCAATAGGTTCAATTACTCATTCAAATATGTTAAGGCAATTATAGTTTCTACTAATGTTTGTCTTTTAATGGCATAGAAGGCTGTCACGACACGTCAGGTCATGCCCACCTGTAAAACTAAACCATGATCACCCATGACTTCACACTCCAGTTCACTGCTTTCGTTTTGACGCCTGGAGCAGCACACCTGTTCCTCATTTCATTCAGCTCTCTGCTCTATAAAACCTGTTTTTCGCACTTGCCAGATTGTGGGACTCGTTGCCCAGTTCTCCAGCAACTTTATCTTCTTGCTTCTCGAATCTCGACCCACACTTTGTTTTACGGATAATGCTTTTGCTTCACGTCTTGGATTGCTTTTTGTTTGAATTCGGATCACAGACGCTGATCTTCCACTTCCACGTTGTCTTCGCGTGCACCGCGCCTCTGCTTTGGAACCCAGCCCACGCACACCTCCTCTTCACGAGGCAACCAGTGCATTCAACAACGCACTCTGCACTTGGATCCACCACACCTGCTCGGATCGTAACAGAGGCTCTGCGTGCTTTTTCTTTCAGTTCATACACTGCAAGGTTAAAGTTTCCGGTGGAGCTCATTGTAAGTCCAAGGTAGGCATAATTTTACAATATTCAATCTCATGTGTACCTATAGTAGTTTAAATGAGTGTTTTGTTCCTTGAGAGCTGGATGTTTTTAGGAAGTTTGAAGTCATGTAGAGTGAGACCGGGCGCTGCAGATCGCTCTAATAATGTTGGGCTTAAACAGCGGCCCGGCCTCACTCTGCCATTCAGAGAGATGATATACGAGTTTCCTGTGTACATTGATTTAAACATGATTTACCCCCTACACCAATTTCCAACACTATGTAGAACAGTCCTTAGTGCCAAATGGAATCAAAAGCCTTTCTGAAATTTATAAAACAGGGAAATATTTCTTTCAACAACTATGTGAGGGTGTGTGGGGTGTGTCCGTTCAGAATCCCATCAGGTTTCAGTTTGTTCATTTTGTCTTTATGTTCCTGCTCAGTAATCAGAGAGTCTCAGGGATTTTGGTTATTTTTTATGAGAATTTATGAAAACCATTTGTTCCTGAAACTAATCAAATAAAAAAAACACTAAGATTTGTAAGCACTGGAAAAAGGTAGTGTGAACTGATGAGTGCAGATTGACCCTGTTCCAGAGTGATGAGTGCGTCAGGGTCCAAAGGGAGGCTCCCATCATGTCTGGTTTTGCTTTAGAGGAAGAAGGGAAAAAAAAAACTTTGCATATTGCAAATTCTTTCAAAAAGACTTGGTAATATTCCCAGACTGGCAATGGCATGTTGATGTGGCTGTTGACTCGATTTTGATGGGCAGTGAATCTATTGGAGCACCTCTACAACATATAGGGCCTACAGTGGCAAGAAAAAGCATGTGACCCTTTTGGAATTTCATGGTTTTCTAGACTGAATTGTCATAAAATGTGATCAAAAGTACTGACAAATATAATGTGCCTAAAATAATAATACAAAAAAATTCTGATCTGTTTTTATAGAGAAAAACCATAAAAACCTTATAGTGCTAGTGGAAAAGTGTGTCAATTCTTGAGTTAATCAAGTCAAGTCAAGTGGGCTTTTGTCATCATTTCAACAATATACAGTTCAGTACACAGTGAAACAAAACAGAGTTCCTCCAACACAGAGGTGCTACATACATGTAACATAAATTAACAGAAACTAACTAGCTATCTAGCACACCTAAATTAGCTGACGTTTTAAGACAAACCAAATTTACACCATAAATTATAAAGAACTATACTAAGATCGTGGACTAAGGTAGTGCAAGTTAATGACATGATGGATAAAAAACAGTAAACATTCTTGTGAGTAGTAGCTCACAAGAAGCTTAGTAGTAGCAGAGATGAGAGAGTCCTTGTGCAAATAGCAGCTAATAATATAAATATTTGTGCAAAAAAACAGTTCCGTGTTTGGTGTTGAAATTTGCTGGATGGTTATAGATCAGTGTATATGTCCGTGTGTGTTTATCAGTCCAGTCTTATTTTATAGAGGTGAATGTTTGCCTCTGTGTGTGAGTGTGTGCGTGCATCAGTCCAGTCCTTTCTTGGTGAGTAGACACATGGTATGTGGGTAGAAGATTTGCATGGTTGAAATCTCCAGCAACAATAAACAGTCCATTGGGGTGTGTGTTCTGTAATTCACTGATCCGGCCATGCTGTTCACAGAGCGCTCCCTTAGCATTAGCGCTAATGTACACGATAATGAAAGCGGTGGTGTAAAAAGGTCTACATCTAACAGTCACAAACTCCACCAGTGATGAGCAATAACTATAAACTAGCACAGAGTTCTAGAACTCTGTCTCTGAACCATGTCCCTGTGAAAACAAAGACACAGCAGTCTCTAACCTCACGCTGTGTAGTCTGTTGGAGTCGGATGTAGTCCAGTTTATTGTCCAGGGAGCAGACGTTGGATAAGATGATGGACGGAAGAGCCGGCCGTCTAGGGTTTGTTTTTAGCTTAGCACAGACTCCACTGTCTTGTTATTTCAAGACTGGACTACTGCAACTCACTCCTGGCAGGCCTGCCTCTGTCCATGATTCGTCCTCTGCAACTGATCCAGAATGCAACAGCACATCTCGTTTTTAACCTTCCCAAGTTCTCCCACACCACACCACTCCTCCGCTCCCTGCACTGGCTTCCTGTAGCTGCCTGCATCAAATTCAAAATGCTGATGCTTGCCTACAACGCTAAGAATGGCCCAGCACCCACTTACCTCTTTGCTCTATTCACACCACGCACTGCACCACGTTCCCTCCGATCCTCCAGCACTGCTCGCCTCATCCCACCATCTCTCAGGGATCGAGGGCGACCTTCATCCAGGCTCTTTTCTGTTCTGCCAAATGCCTAAATGTAAATGACAGGTCCATTACAGGACCATGCACGATCCGTGCACGGAATGTGATCCCCTGCGATGACACAGTTAGCGATGTCCGCCCCATAAACGCCCCCACACGCTTTCTAAAAAAATGGTTGCAATGATGGAGCATTGACTGCTTCAGTTAACTGCAGTGTCCAAGCAGCCGTGTACTATATTAAATATATAACATAACTTACGTCAACATAGTTTTATAAATAGATGTGTGGTAAAAAAGAGGGAAAAAACGATTAATAAAACTGATTTAAATCACTCAATACACAACCCATGATGCTCATGCTATTTTTAAATAATTAACTAATTAAACTACTTATTGCAATATTTTCATGACATCCTTAACAATCCTTAAAGACACAGTAACATCTGTAATTTATCTATACCGATCGTTGTAGGTACAGAATACAAGTGGGGCTATGTACAGTATTATACAGTGTATTTTATCTATTTCCGTTTAATACACTGGTAGATAATATTTTGCTGCAAAGTAAAGCTTAAAATGTAACTTCTGCTTGGGTTTGTTTTCGTTATATTTTTCATATTTTCATTTATGTTTTTTTTTGCTGATAGTCAAAAATTGGCATAACAAATCTATTAATAACGCATAATATATGAAACAAATATCTGTCCATACGGATCAGTATGTCTTTAGTCATTTAACCAGCATAACGTTCCTCCATCAAAGATCTGATGGGACATTAATCACTTATCACAACGGTGAATAGATGCGGCAGCAGAGACAAATTAAATCCCCATAAACATTCACACCTGAAAACAATACTAACAGAACTAAACAGTTCCAGAGGGTCAGCGCCTGTTATCAGGACAGGAATCACCTACAGGATACTACTGTAATTTTTACTGCTTATATATTTTTGCCATAGTTTCATTTGGTTTTACGTGATTTCATATGTTATTTGTGTGTGTGTGTGTGTGTGTGTGTGAGAGAGAGAAAGAGAGAGAGCTCGTGTGCGCGTGAGAGGGCTTACAGGTATATTGTGATTTGTCCAAAGTTACTAAACCTGGCTTACTACTACTTTAAAAATATATATAAAAACATAAATATAAAAACAATTGACTATTATTGTCAGGGTCAAGTTTACGGGGCTTCTCAGTTTTTCGTTAATTTTACTTCTGACTCAAAACCAATGTGGCTTATTAAGCGTTATAAGCGTTTAGCTTGCTAGCTCCTGTACATCTATCCTCAGCTTGTGTCCTTCATGAACTGCATCACATTATATTCCAGTCACAGAAATAACCTGCGGATTAACTTTTACCTAAAGAATAAATTAATACTGAATTAATCCAGACAACACGCGATTAGATTCTGAAGGTATTTTCAGAGAGCACAAACACTCTTCATCGATTGGAATCTTTTTGATTAAAAGAGGAGTGACATTGTGAGTTTGTGACACTGACAGTAAGCTGTAATGTTAACTCCAGACTTGGTAAACAGATCATTAAGTTATCTAAAGTTACATCTGCCCGCTGCTGGTGCTGCCAGTGATTTTCAAAACGGCCAATAAAAAACTAAACTGGGAAATAAACTGTAAACTACCCCAAACAAATTTTATAAAATGAAACACCACTTACCACGAATTGTCTATTAAGCCGCCATTTTCATCTCTAGTGCAGTTTGGTAGCATCAGTTAAGCGGGAGTGGGGGTGGGTTGTTAAAATCACGTGATTGCAACTCAGCGCAGCTAATTTGCTGGCGTGTGTTACCGTGTCCTTGAGAACAAAGCACCATCTAGTGGTGGAACCAGGTAAATGAATAAATAGGGCTTAAATGGGCGTGTTTACTGTGAAATCTTGGCACGCCTTTCTGGCAGTAGAGGGAGGGGGAACTTTGCCGTCCATAGGGCAGCCGTACGCCATTTGCACGCCATTCACACGGCTGCGGCTATTTGACGTGGCTCCATCTGTAGCTTTTCCTGCAACTCATCCTGAATGTAGTTTACCGGGTTATTGAGTTCCGAACATGAAGCAGAGTTATACAAAAAATAAACAGCTTTTGTTTGTGTAGTGGTAAAACCAAGTTGCAATGTCCAATTTGTCCCTTGTTTCTTTGCCACTGTGAGAGGTGTTGATGCAATATTCTGACGCGTGCAAGTTGAATGAATAGATCTAGAGAAAGACTTGATGGTGTTCCAAACAATAACTCAAGTTTATTAAATCAAAGTAAAAATGATTTCCAACATGACAAAAATAAACAAGTTAAAGATTGCTTGCTGGCTTGTTGCACCATGCCCTCTAAGCTCCATGTGCATGGTCAAGAAATTGTGTGCTCTCGCACCAGTGCCCCCCTCCTGTTTGGGGTGGCATCTCACTTTAAACATTTTTCCCCTCTCACCTATAGAGGGCACACACTCAGAGAAATAAACAGAATTAACAATACAGCAACAAAATATTCAAGTAAATATGAAGAAAAATATGAAAGATAAATATGGCTCCTACAGTCACATATGCAGTTTCACACAGTATGATATGCAGTAAAATGCTTACACACCTGTGACCTTAAATAAAAATAAATAAATAAATAAAAAAAGAACATTCAATTAGAACACCAGACTAATATTGTTTTTTTGCATTAGGACTTATTCTCTTTCCATTTTTGCACATTGCATATTTATGGACATTTACGATCACTGCACATTGGCACACTCGTACATTTACATTTCTGGACATTGGCACATCTACACATTTATGCACATTTGCACAATTCATGGACATTCCTATTTATTTCTACTACAATCCAGTTCTTTTTCAATGTATAAATCTTTTTTTTTTTCACTGTACATAATGTACATACAGTGGGACCTTGGATTACAAGCATAATTCGTTCCAGAAGTGGGCTCGTATTCCAAAACACTCGTAAACCAAATTTAATTTTTCCATAGGAAATAATGGAAACTTAAATGGTTCAAGTTCAAGTAGGCTTTAGTGTCACTTCAACCATATACAGTACAGTTAGTACACAGTGAAGTGAAAAAAATGTTCCTCCAGGACCAAGGTGCTACATGCAACATAAATTTACAACATAAATTAACAGAAAACTGAACTAGTTAACTAAGAGGCCTAGTTAGCTGGCTAGCAGAGACAGATAGACCTGACAACATAAATTTACAACATAAATTAACAAAAACTAACTAGCTAAGGAAGACTATCTACAGGTTTTACAGACAACATAAAGTGCACGTGCAAATGTGCAAACAAGAGCAACAGCAAAGTGACAGTGCGACAAACACAACATAACATAACATAATAATATGGTGTTGAGGTAGTGGAGAAACAGTAAACATTCCTTAATGTAGCAGCAAGAATTAAGGAATTAGTGCAAAAAGTAGTCCAGTAATGAATATTGTGCAAAAGAACTAAACAGTGAAGCATTTACAGATTGGTGTGTACGATAATTTGGTAATGTAGGTCAGTGTGTCTGCGCTTGTTTAGATTAGTCAGTCCAGTCTCAATGTTTTGAGGTAGTTGAGTTAAGCTGTGTGATAATGTTCATTCCAGTCCCTTTTTGTTGAGGAGACGGATGGCTTGTGGAAAAAAGCTGTTGCACAGTCTGGATGTGTGTGCCCGAATGCTTCGGTACCTTTTTCCAGATGGCAGGAGTGTGAAGTGTGTGTGAGAGGGGTGTGTCCGATCAGCCACAATGCTGGTGGGTTTGCGGATGTAGCATGTGGTGTAGATGTCTTTAATAAAGGGGAGAGAGACCCCGATGATCTTCTCTGCTGTCCTTACTATCCGCTGTAGGGTTTTGCGATCCGATATGGCACAAAACCAGACAGTGATGCAGCCGCTCAGGATGGTGTTATAGAAGGTGTTTGGGAACCTGAGAGGAGGGGGGCTGTAAAGCCGAGAGAGAGTGTGTGTGTGTGTTTGTTGGTGTAAGTGAACGAGCGCACACACACACACACACACACACACACACACACACACACACACACACACTCGTCTTTACAGCCCTCCTCCTCTCAGGTTCCCAAACGAACACACAGAAACTCTGCTCTGTCGCGATTGTTTTCAAAGGTAAGGTTTTTCTCTCTCTTGCACTCAGCAGGGGAGATGATTACCTACAAATCCGAAGCCCAAGGGAGAGAAAAACCCTTGGCTCAGTTGTGATGACGTGACGCTCGGCGTCAAAACAAGAAGCGCATGCGCACACAAACACACATCACTGCCTCACAGTTAGTGGAAATAGTCTAAATGCAATTTTAAGTAGAGAATTCGAGACATGTTTGCACCATGTCCTTTGCAAATTTTCCATGTGTTTTCATAGTCATCTGCCTTGCAGTTCCTGATAAACTACTTAACCACTGATTGAAGGCTTCTAATGTCTTTCTTTTCCTCATCATGCAACAGATGTTCTTGAATCTGTGGACCAACAAATACACCTTCCTTGATTTTAACTTTAAGTCTTGGAAACTCTTCATAGAAATATTGGAAATCTGATTTTTGTTTGTTCATAGCCTTTACAAAGGTCATCAGGTCCAGTTTTATATGTAATACTAGTAACAAACTTTTGAAAGTCAAAAAGTGCTGGATTTTGAAAATTATTTCTTTTCTGGCTTCTGGGATTATCGGGATGGCCAGTCTTTCTTGACATAATGAGAATCTCTGACTCGACTGTCCCATTCATAGAGAAAATGGCAATAGTTTGTTTCCAACCTGCAGGCCAAGCAACAGGGCAACAACTTTTAAATCACCACAAAGCTGCCACTAATGTTCCTCATATTTAATACACCTTAGCAGTTGTTTCGTGTGAACTGCACGCCTCGACATTCTTGAGAAGTTATGAGGCATCATGATCATCAGACCCTCTCCTCCACTGTTGGCAAATATACTCGCCTATATATAAAGCTTTATCATGAAATATCTTGAAACTTTAGTCAACCAGCTCCTTTCTCACCTGTTTTCTAATTTTTCTAATCAAAATATGTAAGAATTAGCAGGTTTTATCTCAGAGGTTGATCATGTCCAAAAATGTGTAGACCAGCGGTATCAACTTTAGGTTATTAAGTTCTGAGGGAATTCCGTTGTTGAAGATGAATTCCTTCTTTTTCCCTTCTTTTAGGCTGGTCTCTATTAACAGCATATTTGGCTGCTGTGTGTTTTACACTACGGACATTAAATATTTAATATTCATTGAAACTGTAGTAACGCAGAATCGACAATTCTGTAACTTATGTCTTTATTGACAACAACATGAAGGCACGGAATACTCACTCATCTTCTACACCGCTTTATCCTGTATTCAGGGTCGTGGGGACCTGGAGCCTCTCACAGGAGACTAAGGGCATGAGGCGGGGTACACCCTGGACAGGGTGCCAATCCATCGCAGGGCACACACACTACGAGCAATTTTGGAATGTGCAATTTGGAAATTAGCCTAACCTGCATATCTTTAGACTGTGGGAGGAAACCGGAGTACTCGTAGGAGGAAACCCACCAAGCACGGGGAGAACATGCAAACTCCATGCACACATGGAGCCTGGCCGGGGATCAAACCTGGAGGTGCAAGGCGACAGTGCTAACCTCTACACCACCTTGCCGCCAGGCACGAAATAGTTATAACAAAAACCAGTAATGCACATGCTTTCTGCTTACCTGTTCAGCTGCTTGTTATCCGCTGTTTCTGAACATGCCAATCCTTACTATTACTCACTGCTGCCATCTAGTGGATAGGGGAACAATAAACCCACTTTACTACAGAAACAAAAACTGACAATATTATAAAACATATGCTATTAAAACGAGTATAACTTCTTAATAAAGTATTCATTGTTATTATTGGTAATAATAATTAATTAAAGTAAATTCAGATAACTAGCCTATATAATAACGATTTCTCAATTTAATTGAAATAAATTACTGTCTTATTAATATGATGTCGTCCTCGATTATAATGAAATATATTAATCCCTTTTCAAGCTCTATATTTTCACACTCCAGCGAGACGCAATGAAGGTTTTCATTCCCTTTTTCAATGATGTGAAGACCTGTTGCTCAGTTCCCTACACTGTTCGCAGTTATTATTATTATTATTATTATTATTATTAATATTATTATTATTTTATACATAGCATAAGGGTAAAATATTATATATTTAGTGTTATCTTAAGATTTCATATGTCAAAATGGGTTTTGTAGCTCCTGGTGTTTTCCTTTCTGTGGGAAATGGATGCAAATGACTGAGTGTTTAAGGTTGCCGGAAATTTGTAAATCATAAACCTGCGAATTTATGTTCTAATTTAATAATTGATAGAGATTATGTAGGGGGCAATCCGTGGCAGGAGGGCATTTTAGAGCATAACATCGTCCCCTGTGTCAGTGTTAGCGATTAGCTTGCTAGCAACTATTGCATTAGCTGTTAGCTTGTTAGCATAAGCAGGTTAGCACAAAACCATTCAGGGTTAGGGTTAGGGTGTGACACTTGCCTCGTGGAGGGAAGTTGCTGAACCTTAAAGTGATTTGTTCTCTATAAGGGAAACGGTATCTGACGTTGACAATGAACAGACATTCCCTGTGGACAGGAAACACGTCAGACGTTACACTGGAGAGATTTGGTCTGATATTTCTACTTAAACATGTATTTTCAGTAAAGTGAAGCAATTTGCATTTAATTCATTAACTATGTAAATAAACCCAAACTATTATTTATAAAATATAAGGAAAATTAGTTTGTAATTGGCATAAACAAATTGTGACTTCTGTAAAGTGTTTTTATTATTATTATTATTATTATTATTAAATTATTAAATTTAAATTTCAAGCTCTGGTCAACAGAACTCTGTGACGGAAGGAAGCAAACAGGATAAAACTGAGATTTTTATTTTATATTTAATAAGAACTGTAGCACCAGCAGCAACTTACAAATGAGGTCTCAATTTAAGAAGATGTGCAAAATATAAAACACCACAAATAAGTATTAATCATAGAAGGAAAAAAAAACACCAACAGAAACGTTTTGTACTTTATAACTGTACGTTATGACTTATATATGACATATACGGTTGGTCAGATGCAGACAGGACACTTTTCAGTCACAAACTAAAAATATAGAGATAGATTCAATTAAAATTTAGCAAATGAAAAATATTTATATTTTGTTTCTCTCGCTTCACAACTCATGAGAACAGACCGAAACCAGAACCGAACCGCAGATTAAGCACGCGTATATAACCGTCGGTATTTTAAGTGTGATTAAAAATACAAGAAATAGCTTAAACCCAAATAACGTGACTAAACATCGCTAAACAGTAGGTGACATTTATGTTCAGTATTTCGTTTCTATTTAGAAAGATGGGAATTAATTCCTGCTTACCTTTTCCACACGCCCGCCAAACGTTTGTCTTCTCAACACGCTGTGTTCTCTTCTCGCGATATTTGATCTGATATTTCCGTTTCCATAGTGACAAGATCTCTTTGGTTTATCTCAACATGATTGAATCTAATACATGTTAAGTTGTTGAATTTCCTGCAAATACAACATAATTTATTCATGTTCATCTTGGAAAAATGAAATTATTGTGTACAAAACACATATTACATTTACTACATGTAACAGATAACCAGCTTCCTTTTTTTAAGTGTATAGTGCACTTCGCAGGCTGATTAAAACGCACCTCAAGACACACACACAGTGTTCTTCTTCGTTAAGGTTTATTGGCAGTTGGCCTGTACTGTAGGTAGCACTGTTGATTTTGAAAATGTCTGTCCTGTAAAGCTTTCCTGATGGCGAATAATCCTAATTTTGAAAAATCCGTAACAAAATTCAGTCATAAGCAGCTCTGAGACAAAATTGTGTCCATTCAAGCGCGAAGAATGAAAGCGGCCCCAGTTGTCTCCATATAATCATAAATTAGAGATTATAATCATCCAGTGATACAGTGAACTTCTGTCATTGAAAGTGAGTGTTGTGTAGAAAGTTTAGTTGTTGTGTTTGTGTTGATCTTGTGGAAGCTCGATTTCTGCTTTTGGGTGTAAACGTGTAAAAGCCCAATTAAATTCTGTTTTTTTGGTTTCTTTAAATGGCAAAGAAATCACTCTTCAAAAAAAAAAAAAAATTAAACATGTTATTAAAGAAGTAAAATTGCAAAAAGTACGGTTATGTTTTTGCTTTTTACCGGTTTGGTTGTAACGCTTAGATAAAATATATTTAACTAAAGTTACAAAAAAATGAGAGATCTTTATCTCCGTGTTTTTCAAACCCAGTGAACAAGAATTACAAAACGACCAAGTTAAACAAACCAAACATGTATTACACAAAAAAAAATGAAACAAAAAGGTGCACCACCCAATAAAAACGACAAAGAAAATAATATTTACAGACGAAAACGGGATGTGTGTGTAAGTGTGTAGAATGTCTGCAGTCTGGGTTATTGTAGGAGTGTGTAAAGGAGATGGTGGAAATGGTGGAAAACTACCGGGAGGCTGATGTCGGAGTGTGAGAACTGTGGCGATGCAGTCCAGTCGGTAATAATCCGGATGACAAAGAAATCCTGCCAGTCTCTTTGGAAACTCAAAATGAAAACATGAAAACAGCACGCTGTAACTCCTTAATCCGGGTCATGTGACCATTCACATTACCGTCTTCCCGAGCCGACCGGCAATGAAGTCTCGTGAGATTGTGAGCAGGAACCAATACACACAAATACATAGGCACAAGAAAAACCTTTGTGGTCACAATTAATAAGATGTTGCAGCTTCTGTATCTCTGAGCCGGCTTACTTACACCTACTGTATATAAAAATGTGCCTTATGTGGCAGTGCTACATGGTTTTTTTAAACAAATACTGTAAAAAAAGGTTTTCTGATTTTCTTGATTTTTGGTTTTATATCAAACATATAAATGAATGAATGTAACACAGATTTCTTTGAAGACTTCATATCCCTGTTGTGTCTATCAGACGGTGCACTCTCACATCAGTCTGTGTGATTTGTGATTTTACACAGATCGCTCCCCCCCAGCAGTGTGTGACCAGCAGTTCAGAAATACACTGTTAGGACATCATGTGTCTCAGAGGAAGGACATGATGGACTTGTCCACCTCACCTCGTTTCTCCGGGGGTTTAATGTAGCCCAGGGGTGTGTTCCCAGATAGCACAGGTACGTCGCGGATACGTCTGCCAAAGAGCGTATCATCTGGTAAACATCGCATTAGTTTTTTTATAGTCGTATTTTGATCTTCTGTAGATCGCCTGTTTGAGCTGTTAAAAGATACATCGTCTGTACGTCTATACGACGTATCTTTATTATCCGAAATTTGCTGCTATGTGGACGGGAAGCTGCAGCATCAGTTATGACTTGAATGATTTAAGGGGAAATATGTGAATTTGTTATATTTTATTTAGTTAAGAAGAACTACATGAATAAAAAATAGGTGTAATTGGGAAAAGACTGGTTTATATTTATTAAATTATTGTTTCTTTTAACTTACGGCTTCAGCTATGAGGAATCCAATCTTTCAGTCTCCGACAGAATCGGCTGAAAAATTCTTTAAAAATTTCCTTCACTTGGCCCCAGCAGGGATGTATTTTTTTGTTATTTGTTATGCATGCATGCAAAAGTAAAATAATATTGTTCTTTTTGCTGTTTATGTCCACCATTTAATAATTACTTAATTATCAATAATTAAAGCTGCTCACATCGCGCGCGCTTTCACTTTTTTTTTTTGCAAAAAAAAATTGCAGTGTTAAATCAGCAAGTATATAGTATGTCGCCTCTTTTTATGATAGAGGAATATTATGAATGAAACGAAGCTGCTCGTGTCGGCTCATATCGGGAGCATTTTGCTCAAAGGGGAGATTAGAAGGGGAAAAGTATAAGTGTGTACAAACATAGCACAATGCATGTGTGTGAATGGCCGAAATGTGGTTGTGAATAAACCTTTTAGTGAATGTAAAACGTCCGCGTGAACCCGTGGCCCCCGGTGGTGTGGTCTTTCACTTTGCCGAGTTTTGATCTAAAGTTAGTTAGAGTTAGAGTTAGAGTTTTTCTGGGTTATTTACAGAGAGTTGGGTAGTTTTTGTGTAACCCAGCTGCTGGGTTAAAGTTTGCTTCCCCCCACTCCCCCTTTCTCCCCCCCTTTCCCCCCAAAGTTCACCGGTGGATTCAGCGGCTGTCAGTCAGAGCTTCGTGTCTCTCTTGAGCTCCCACACCGCTGATGACGGTTCATTTAAGGGAAAATGACGTTAAATACAAGGTCTGTATACACATGTTCACTCACCTAAGTCACATATGACTGAAATATTATTACTATATGTGACATTTATTACTGTTACCGTG
The DNA here is from genome assembly GCF_024256425.1 of Clarias gariepinus. Taxonomy (NCBI): domain Eukaryota; kingdom Metazoa; phylum Chordata; class Actinopteri; order Siluriformes; family Clariidae; genus Clarias; species Clarias gariepinus. Next base: position 6,065,435 of record NC_071101.1, read on the forward strand.
TTAAGGTTACACTTAAACTTTCAGGCTGGTCTGAGGTAAGATAATTTAGCTAACAATAGCTGCTATAGTTAGCCAAAGAACCCCACCTGTGTGTGAAAGAAACAGATAAGATGTCTGAGCTTTTTATCTTTCTCTGTAGAATGTTTGCGGAGTGACGAAGTTGGTGAAGTGATGAATGAACGCTAAACCGTTAACCGTAGTATTAGCATGACGCAGGCATTTAGTTAGGTTGCTAGCGTTATCAACCACATATCTTTCTTAATAGAAACGAAATACTGAACATAAATGTCACCTGCTGTTTAGCGATGTTTAGTCACGTTATTTTGGTTTAAGCTATTTCTTGTATTTTTAATCACACTTAAAATACCGACGGTTATATGCGCGTGCTTAATCTGCGGTTCGGTTCTGGTTTCGGTCTGTTCTCATGACTTGTGAAGCGAGAGGAACAAAGTATAAATATTGTTCATTTGATAAATTAAGTATCATGAGTTTTAATTGAATCTATCTCTATATTTTTTCACAGGAGTTTGTGAGTGAAAGTGTCTTGTCTGCATCTGACTTCAGGAGTTTCCTGACCAACCGTCTCTAACAGTCATATTTAAAAGTCATAACGAACAGTTAAAGTACAAAACATTTCGGTTGGTGTTTCAATTTTTTTTCTATAATTAATACTTATTTGTGGTGTTTCATGTTTTGTACATCTTTTCAAATTGAGACCTCATTTGTAAGTTGCTGTTATCTCGTTTTTGTATAAATTAATCAAATGTCAAAATTAATCAAAATCAAATTAAATGTATTTTTTTATAAAAATAAACGAATCTGTGTTTTATTATTAGTTGAGAGTGTGGTTTATTTATTTATTATCATATTTGGTCATTGTAACATGCATTAGGGAGCATTATAGACGTGCCGAGGGTATTTAATTAAAATAATGGGAGGGGGGTGTTTTAACAAAACGATGTCTATCCGACATTTGGCAGATGTATAAACATCTGATTAACATCGTCTAAAGAACGGGTCAGGGTCATTTTAATTCATTTACGTCTTAAATACGTAGGCTAAGCGTCATTCTAACATCGGCACGGACGTCTCGGCCAGATGAGCAAACGCCCTCTGCCAGACATCTGCCAGATGAAAAAGACAACGTCGCATAGACGTCTCCGTGACGTGTGTGTGCTATCTGGGTTCACACACAGCTGATTAAACTGTTCATTACAGGATCAGTTGGTGTGTTTAGGTGTTGGTGAATTAGACACTGTGTAAAACAAACTATTAAAATCTTCATTAAAGAAGAGTTGCAAAAATATTAGTTTGTCAGTTATAGGATTTAGTAAAAATCAATCTGAATGCTAAATCGGGTAATTTGTGATTATTTCACCTTATAAACATAATATATTTTTTTGACACCTGCATTGGTAATTTTTTTTTTTAGAATTTGTACACACACTCCTCCAGACGTTATCAGGACATCATGACCTCCTTTATTTCCCTCTACATCATATTGAGTACTGTATGTGTGAGTAAGTACCTTTTTTTATAAACCAGATGAAATTATAAGACTCTTAATATAAAAGGATTGTTTAAACATGTGTTTAAAATAATCTCTATTATTATAATTTCCTGTCTCAGACGTCCTCTCTGCAGAACCTGAGTTCAGTGTATCTGGCCCAGTGGGTTCTACAGCTGTCCTGCCGTGTCAACTGACGAGTGTAGACACTGACACACAGTATATTAAGTGGGAAATTAAAGTCAAGACTTATTACAAGACTGTGTTTGAGCGAGAGGGTGAGGAGTCGTATCAGGGTGAGGGATATGAGGGTCGTGTGGACGTTCCTGTGGAGGAGCTGCGAAAGGGAAACTGTTTCTTGGTGTTGAGAGATCTGAGACCGACTGATACAGGAGTCTACATCGGCTCTCTGGCAGTAAAGAACACCAAGAGAGGTCTCCCTCTCACAAAAAAAGAAATCAGCCGTGTTCATCTCACAGTCCATGGTGAGTGAGTGAGTCTCAGTAGAACACACACTGACCAACACACACACACTCACACACACACACACACACACACAGACACACACACACCAGAGAACGAAGCTAGAAATAAGGAATGTTTGTAAAGGCACGAAATTTATTGTGTAACAAAACAGCTCATTTTGAGAAATATAATAAAAATGACTTACTTTTAATCCTAATATATGTGTGTGTGTGTGTGTGTGTGTGTGTGTGTGTGTGTGTGTGTGTGTGTGTGTGTGTGTGTGTGTTACAGTGAGTCAGGAGAACACACTACACCTGACACTCTTTATATTTCTGTTTCATCACACACTTGTAGATTCTCACAACTCTACATATAAATTTGTATTTTGTATTTAAATGAGAATTTCTTTACCTCAGAGATCAGGACCAGTGTGTCTAAAATACTTCATGTGTACAGATGTGGTCATTAAGACTGCATGTGTTTTCCAGCGAGATGCTGCAATTTGCCGCGCGGCGTGTCGCGACTTGCTGCAAGCAACATTCGGGAATTTTAATAAATGTGTTGTGCTTCACTGAATATCCGCCATATGGCGCATGGAAGTACTTTATCTAAAACCAAGTACAACGATGAATTGTGTATAAAGTTAACCTAAAACAATATTGTTTCCAATGCTGAAGCAAACATGAATTTTATTTTGTTTTACAACAGATATTTCATAATGAACGTGTGTATATGTGCTTCATGTTATTTTCACAATGATGAAATGAGATGCCGAAATTCGTGTTTTAAAAGTTTCTTATATAGTTTTTGTAATGTCTTAACATGGACAAAACAGTGAAAGACATGGCAATGACTCGGTTTAAATGGTCTTGAAATTATATTAATTTCCTGATATTAGACTATCTAATAGTATTAACTATGCGAATGTCCTGATTCGTTAATTGGCCAACATACTGTATCTTATTTAAAACGTAAAAATGTGTCGCCATCATCAGAAGACATAAATGAACAATATATACAGTATGTTGAATAATTATTTCATCCTTTATTTGACCACGGCTGGAAATCAGTGGCGGCTACTGGTCAATCAAATAGGGGAAGCTCATTTTCGGCCTACATCATAAAATTGTCTATTTATTTAAAAGTAAATTCTGTCCTATGTTTCTTTCCAAGAAAATGGTCTTTGACCCTGTCGTACCAATTAGGCGTCTTTTCCAGTGACTTGACCAGTGTCCTCTCAATGGCCAGCAGAGCTAGGCTGCTTAAACGGCCTTGGCCAATTGTGTTTCGGTGTAGGACTTGAGCTGCTTTAAACAGGAGAAGCTCCTTTCTACACCTGTAGATGAAGCTCCAATTGTTGCCACTAATGAGAACAGTTTGTAAAGCTCAGGCATTGCACTGTCCAACTCCATGTCTTTAAGGAACACCAAGTAATCACACAGCTTTCCCCTGTTACCCTGCAAGTCCTGATCTGAATACAGGACTTGAAGTTCTGACCTCAGTCTCCCTGAATCAAAGTGATGGCCATAACTTTTCAGGACACTTTGGAAGGCCTCCTCTGGAAATACTTGTCTCATGTCATCAGATTTCTCTGGATTGGCTAATTCTAAGAAGAGAATGCTTTCCAAATTTGAAAAACGTCAAGGAATCTGCTCCAAGATGTTATCAAGGATGGCCATGTACAGATTTCTGTATCGCTCTTGTGGACCCTGTAATTGGGTCTGACGGCGCTTTCTTATGGGCTCATCTCGTGGGTCTGATGTGAGATCTGCTGTTTTGGCATAAACGGCTTGGAAAGCCCCCTCTGACCTCTTCTCTTTGACAAATGCAAGAAGAGATTCAATTCTTTTCTTGCAGTAAACAACATTCATCGCCCTCTGCTGGACAATATCAAAGACCACATCAGTCTTGGAGAAGATTTGTTCATATGTGTACAACATAAACACAAACTCAAAATCCTCCAGTTTCCTCACAAAGCCTTTGACACAATCCAGTGTATCATCATCCATTGTTGTATCTGCAATGATGTTCTCAAATGTCTGCAGTAGGCCATCATAATTGTTTACCACAGTGCTCACTATCCGTGATGTGAAATTCCATCGAGTAGGAGTGTTTCTGGGCAACCTTGAACAGCCTGCAGACTCCAGAAAAGATTTCCTCTTTGTGGATTTTGAAAAAAATGTGGCAAAAACGATTCTGCACTCAGGCAAGCATTTAGCCCCCTGTGACAGCACCAGATTCAGCCCAGATGCACTGGGGGCTATTGCTTTCACTTTGGCCTGCAGACTATTGAGATCTGAAGCCATGACAGCAGCCCCATCATAGGTCTGTGCCACAAGCTTATTCTTAAAATTGTAGCCCTGCATGTTCTCATTTAATATTTCAAAAACGGACTTGGCATCTCGCCCCCCAGAAACATAAAAAAATCCAATAAAGCGCTCCTGAATTTTACCTGTACTATCCACAAAGCGAACAATTACAGAGAGTTGGGCACGGCAGGATATAGGATATAGGTTGTTTCATCCACCTGCCATCCAAAAAAGGGAGCATCCTAAATTTCATCTCTGATCTGATCAGAAATGGTGGCTGCAAGAACAGAGATCAAGTCATTTTGAATAGTATGGGACATACCAGATAACACAGTTGAGGACTCGAATTGTGTGGACAGGACAGAGTCATATTTAGCTAATGTTTCTGTGAACTCCCTGTAATTCCCCTTGTTGGATGATTTACTACTCTCATCATGTCCCCTAAATGACAGCTCCTGCCGGCCTAGCAAGGATGTCACATCAATAAGGCGGTTTAGGAAGGCCCTGTTTTGTTTGACTGTTTCATTATGTTTAGCCACTTGAATGCGAGCACCTTCATTTATTGCATGCTCAACCCTGATCCTTTCAGTGGGTGCAGTTTCACCCACGACGTTAGCTTAGCCTACTATATGAATGAATGAATGAACGATCTAAAAAAAAATTAAACTCTGTAAAAGTGAAACAAGGAATGTGGTGTATAATTGTGTGAAATGTATGATGAAAATCAAGCAATTTCGCCAAGCAAATATAAAGAAATAGTTTGCAGCAGTTTTTATTTTGACTGAACTTGAGAAATCCGCGATGGGACTGAGCGCGAATAGCTTCAGCGATTCCTTATAGTACAAAATCGCTGTCAGTCAAAAGGAGATGCAATCTTTCGACAGGCCCTCCAATCATCACCCTCCAATTATCACGCAGAAGAGTCCAGGCCAGCCCACTCCTCATTTGCTCCTCATTCACCCCCAGAGACGCTGAGCGTCTGTGGGCGGGACATAATCGCAGCGTTTATCCAATGACCGTCTAGTTTCAAAGCAATAAAAAAAAAACGTTCAAAGCAGCCCCATTGAAGTCAATGGACGCTGGGCTTCAACGGGGAAATGCACTGTGACGCTACGGGAATGTATGAGAAGAAAATCAAGTCAGCCGACCTGCTAACTGATTCTGAACGAACTCGTCTTTGAGATGAACGCATTTTTAGTCAATAAAATGTTAATACAATAGTAAATAATTTGACAATTAATTTTGTGACATTATAGGGAAGCTAAGCTTCCCTTGCAGTCTTAAAGAAACCGCCACTGCTGGAAATAACAGCTGGAATGTGATTGTAAATTTATGACTATAATAAAGCTGTTTGTCGCCATGCGGAAACCCGCGGCTCGTACTTTTACTTTACAAAAGGCAGCGTTTTTATGAAAAGGCTGATAAACGCGTGTTGTACAGTATATACAACGCGACAGCGCGCTCAGTTACTGTAATCCCTCTTCTCACCTTTGATGTAGGTGTAAAATTATCAAACCGGTTTCCCGGATGGGGAAATTGGCAGAATTGAGGTGTTTAAAACGATTTAACAAGACCGAGCAGACGTCTCTGCCTACATGTATTTCGCCAGCAAAACATAGAATAAATAGAAATAAAATGTTTAATGGTATCAATTAAATCAGACTTCATGATTACTTGAGTGTAATTCACAAATTTACTAAATATATCATGTTATGTGTATGCAGTATGTGTTTGTATGTGAATATATTATATAAGTATGTGTTTGTGCGTGCCTCTCATATGTGACATTCATATAAAATGCAATTTGTGATAAGTGTATGTTGTTAAAGTATTTGTGGATATGTATTTAACGACGCGGCTCACTCGAGGGGCAGAGCCGCGCAAAAACTGTTCAGAACGGGCCAGGTCGTGATACTGCGACACTCCGTGTGATGATTCGGTCGCACCGGTAAAACATCTCATGGTGCGGCTCTCCACCGCACCTCCTAACAATATAATTAGAAGAAAAATGTAAATTTTTGAAACATAATGCTGTAACTCTTTATTCATTTGAACACGGTAAAGGTGTTAATGTTTCGTACATTCCTTTATTCGTCCTTTCTGTTTGTGCTTAGGTTTTACTGTTTTCCACATACATACAACGTTTGGACAACAATGTCCCAGAAGTAAAATTAAATAAGGAAAATATACAATTTTGTTTCAATACAGTTTTATTTAATAGAGAATATTTTTTTATGTTTTGCTGGCGAAATACATTTTAGGCAGAGACACCTGCTCGGTCTTGTTAAATCATTTTAAACTCCTCAATTCTGTGAATTCCGCCATAAGCAAAACCAGTTTCATAACTTCACACCTATCGTGAATGAAAGATGAGAAGAGGCATTACAGTAACTGGGGGTCCTGTGGGTGCGCTTCACCTCAGAGTGCGCTGTCGCGTTGTATTCAAAGAATAGACTCAAACAAAATCATGTTTGCTTCAGAATTGGAATCAATATTGTATTAGGCTAACTTTATTAAAGATTATTCACTTTTGTATTCTTTGTATTCGTTTTTTTGCACACACACACGGGCATCTTTAAATTTGAACAGGAAATAATAGTGGGCTGGTAGGAACGTTATTTTTCATATAACTTAAACATCTGAAAGAAGTTAAATATACACAATAAATTAATAATTGCGTTTGCTTTACATTTGAGCACTCATTGAGTTTTTTCATTTTATATACCACATCATATATTTGTGTCTAATACTGTTTTATTTAGATTTTACAACATTACATGCAGTTTGTAATTTACTTGCGATTGTACTTTTAAAATGTAACCTATGTATCTACAGTATAAGCATATTTAACTACTTCAGCAGTGAATGAGAAATTTGGTTGGTCTGGCTTTTAGATAAAGTTCTTATTTGATATAATTGTATTATTTATTTAATTAGGCTATTATAAATATGATTTTTATCCTCTATATTCTTGTCGAGTATAGTCCTTTAGAGCAAGCACTGTGTCAAAAGATTCTGCAGAATCTCCTTTCACCTTTCAATCACGATAGGTTTGAATTTATCAAACTGTGTGCGCTGTTGGCAAATACTATAGGGGGGGTTTAGATGAATTTAGAAGACAGAGCGGACGTCTCTGCCTAAAATAGATAAAAAAATGAATAAATAAAAATGGCTAATGATAGCAATTGAATCAGACTTAATAGTTTGATTTGATACTTTTCTTTTTATTTACTGTATGGACAGTCGTATAATACTTTCTCTATGTTATTTATCTCTTTATATATTCTCTAATTATGACTTTAATAAATCGGCTCACATCGGAGCGTGCTGGCGTGTTGGAAAAGCCAGCATTTATCTAGCGAGTAGCCTATATATTTGTATTTGTTGCTTATCTGTCTGCATTTTTATCAATAAATCGCACGCGTTTATCATTCTTTTGATCAAAATGCTGCCTTCTGTTAAGTGAAAGTGCGAGCCGCGGGTTTATACACGTCGATAAATACATTTTAGATGGATTTTAAAGCATCTTTTTTAGGCCTAAATATTCATTTTTATGAATGGCCAGGTGTATTATGAAGTGAAGACCTGTTGTTTAGTGTGCACGAAGAGTTTGTGTTTGTGTGCACGGAGAGGTTGTGTGTGTCCGCGCGCGTCTCATACTGTACTGTGGATGTGTATGCACGGAGAGTTTGTGTGTGTTTGTGACGTTATCTTCTCCTTCAAACATGCTTCTAACCAACCAACCAACCCTGGCCTCCAAACTCAGAAGCTACGTGTCATAGCCAAGATCTGCTCCTTTGACTGCTTTGACGTTTTGTTTAAAGTAGCCTGTACAAGCCCAGCTCTTTCCCAAAAATAGTGTAAATGTCTGCAACAAACACTAACCATTAAAATGTTAAGAATTTAATTAAACACAAATATATAAATTAGATTTTCTTTAAACATAATATTTTACTTATATATAAACTCATGCAAGTGTTTTTTTCTACGCTGAAGTACCATTTAAAGCTATTTATTCATTTATCTTTTATTTTCTTACTTACTTACTTACTAACTAGCGAATGCTTTTTTAGGGCTCTAAAACTACGGCGGTATGAATGACAATGGAATATTACGTGCGAGTTGGCGCTCATGCACTGGTGACTAACCATTAAAATGTTGGATTTGAATTAAAATTATATTCGTGTTTAATTAAATTCTTAAATCATCGTGTTCACCCATGGGTTTACTGCATATTGAGTTTAATCATGCAGCACTTTTAGTATTCATAGCAAAAGCAACCCAACAGTGTGATTAAAGTACACGAAATAACACAGAATTTTGACCCAGCATAAACAACCCAACGATGTGTTTACGGAAACCCAGCATTTTTTTTTGTGTACTACTACAGTACTAACGAATGGAGGAAGTGCAGTTAAAGACTGGGGATTCTGTGTGCTGTCGCGTTGTATTCAGCAAGTAGCATATATTTTTGTGTCTGTTGCATTTGTGTGTAGTTTTATCGATAAATCGGCTCATATCTGCGCACGCGTTTATCAGCCTTTTGATCAAAAAGCCACACACGTAACTCGCTTTCACTTGGCAAAAGGCAGTGTTTATTGTTTAGTGTATATTTAAAGTGCATAAACACAATAAAACAATATTGTTTTAGGCTAACATATTATTTTTGTATTATTAGTTGTATTTAGTCTTTTTGCACACACGCGCGGGGGCGTTACAATAATAATAAGAATAATAACAATAATAATAAATTCGTTGCACTACTACTACTAATAATAATAATACTGAATGGAGAACGCGCAGTTAAAGAAGTATCATCATTGAAGGAGAGAAGAAAATAAAGAATAAATACATATCAGTATTACCAGTTTGAGCTCGACACGTTTATAAGCTCTGTCGCCTGCTGTCTATGGGCGCCTAAGAGAGATAAAACATTTTCGGCTTCAGTAGACACACAATACTTCAGATTGAAACACGACTGCCCCCTACAGGTAATGAAGGGTATTTTCACAGCTTGCCACGCGCAGCCGCGGCAAGTCGCGTGATCCCTTTTCTCGAAACATGCATTTTTAATGGCCAGATCTGTACAATGTATTAACTTAATTACACACACACACACACACACACACTCAGTCCTGCATTCACACACTGAACTCAACCACATCACCACATGGGATTAAATCAACTGTGTGTTTAAAAAAAAATTTGTTGTAAGAATAAATAATGTAAAAATCACACACACACACACACACACACACACACAAACAAACAATCAGAACACAGATATTTAATGTTGTTTATCTTCTTTTTCCTCTAAAGACCAAACTGAACAGAGACCAGATAAACACTCAGATTCCTCAGGTGAGTCAATATTAACTTTAAGTGTGTCTTTTGGAAACATCACACACAGTCATGTGATTGTAAGTGATAACATAAAAATATAAAAATATTTAAAATAAACACACAAAAATATAAACTAATTATGACAAAAACAAATCATGAAATGAAATCATGTGATCATCATTTTGATTTTATAACGTCTTCATACTGAGAGTGAAATGTTTACATCAATGACTTTCTGTCTCTGCAGATAACGGAGGAAAGAATCTTCATTACTTGTGGCTCCTCGTTTTCCTTGTGGTGTTACTGGGTCTTGTTGTGTGGCATCTGAAGAAGAAAAAAAATAATGTCCTTTGAATTTATAAAGAATAACCAACTAGTTCTCTTTCCCAGTGAAAGCAAAGACTGTTTCAGGACGTCACATTTTTAGGTTGTTTTAATTTTTTTCAAACATTGTTCCCAACTAAACTTTACCAGATACACATTACATTTCAGTATTTAGTGTTTTAGGCTGTACTGTAAAAACTGTAATGTAAAATCTGTGTATTAAATGTAAAATATATTTTTTTTTATTTGCTCAGTGACGACCTGCCTTTAGTTCAGTTTAGCAAAAACTATAGATTTAGCAAAGATGTTGTGCTTTGTTAGCCCTTAGATGAACGAGTTATTAACATTTCGTTTGTTAATTTTTAGTTTTTAGATAAATAATGAAAATGAAATTCAAAAATCTTTGTAATTGGCAGGAAAGAAAATCAAATCTACTTAGAAATGTTGGATGTCACTTTCTGCCATAATGTGAATATTTCTAAGTTGCTGAAGGTCAATATATTAACAACAACAGGAGAAGGAGTAATGGGGTGAGGTAGGTGCCAAAAAAGATGTTTGTATACTAATAAACATTCATACATAAAATATGTAGCGTGTGTTATGTGAGAATACAACTTCAGAAAGAAATAAAATAATACAAAATGCAATTTCATGCTTGGGGTTTATCCATTATGAATACGAATTAATAACCGTGACTCTACTATCAAAAATATGTCACAGGCTTGCATGCATTATGTATCAAGCAGAAAATACATCGATATCACAAACTGCTTATGCATTCATAATAAAGTAAGAAAATTATATTACAACACAATGTAAGATATATACTCAGGAAAAAAAAAAACGTCTGCCGACTGTGAAAAACCCCCAAAGAAAGATGCCCAGGGTCCCTGCTCATCTGCATGAGGACTGCTGATGTGGCTAGGACAATAAATCGCCATGTCCGCACTGTAAGACGCACATGACAGCGCTACAGGGAGACAGGAAGGACAGCTGATCATCCTCGCAGTGGAAGACCACGTGTAACAACACCTGCACAGGATCGGTACATCCGAATATCACACCTGCGTGACAGGTACAGGATGGCCACAACAACTGCCCGAGTCACACCAGGAACACACAATCCCTCCATCAGTGCTCAGACTGTCCGCAATAGGCAGTCCATGAGGAGGAGATGCACTGCAGTACTTCAAGCAGCTGGTGGCCACACCAGATACTGACTGGTACTTTTGATTTTGAGCCTCCCTTCATTCAGTGAGACATTGTGAAACATTTTTACTTTATGTCTTATGGTGTTGACTCTTTTAGTGTTCATACAAATATTTACACATTAAGTTTACTGAAAGTAAAAACAGTTGAAACGTATTTTTGACAGATAATTGCTTACAGTATCAATTTGTATTCATAATGGAGAAGCCCCAAGCGTAAAATCTTGCTATATATTATTTTAGGTTTTTTTTTCTCATTACAAAAGTACACTATATATTTTATGTATGATTTGACTTATACAAGAGTTTACAAATCCACATTTTTGCACAACCTTAGGCCTATATGTACAGATGATTTTTTAGTACACGCACATCTTTTTTAGACACACTGTCTATCATAATGCTGCATCAGAAGCTGATAAAACAGACAGTAACTGTATACTTGGTGTATAAAAAAAGAATATATTGCCAAGTACTGTATGTTACAATAAACAATAAACCCACCTATCCACTAGATGGCAGTAGTGAGTAATGGTAAGGGTTTGCATGTTCAGAAGGAGCGGAGAACAAGCAGCTCATGAAAGCGAACGGGAAAGCGAAGAGCATGTGCGTTACTGGTTGTTTATAACTATTTTATGTCTTTCTGTTGTTGTGGATCGAATCGTCTAAGTTTCCATTATTTCTGCTCTAAGTCTTTCTGTATATACAGTGGAACCCTGGATTACAAGCATAATTCATTCCAGAAGTGGGCTCGTATTCCAAAACACTTGTAAACCAAATTTAATTTCCTATAGGAAATAATAGAAACTCTAATTATTCATTCTACAGCCCCCTCCCCCACCAAAAAAATACATAAAAATAGTGCATGCGCACACACACACACACATTAATGGTGAGACTGTTTTTAAAACCGTTTAAAAATTAGCAAGGCACATCGCTAGTCACACTCGCGTAAGCGCATACTAACAGAATCACGGCTGTAACGTAAAACAACAACAACAACAAAAACAAATTAACCAGCTCCTTACCTTTGAAAAGAATCGCGACAGAGTTTCAGTATGTTTGTGTTTGAACCTGAGAGGAGTGGGGGCTGTAAAGCTGAGAAAGAGAGAGAGAGAGAGTGTGTGTGTGTTGGTGTAAGTGAATGAGCGCACACATACATACACACACACTCGCCCTTACAGCCCCCCTCCTCTCAGGTTCCCAAACAAACACACACACTCTCTGCCTTACACAGATCGCCTCCTCTGCTGGGTCTTAGTGCCTGCAGAGTTTCTGAGTGTGTGTGTGTGTGTGTTTACCCAGCCGGGAAGACGATTACCTTGCAAGAGAGAGAAAAACCGTTGGCTTGGTGTCAAAACAAGAAGCACATGCGTGATACTTGATACTCAGTGCTCATAAACCGAGACAATGCTCGTTTTTTAACTCAAAATTTTAAAAATCTTTGCTTGTCTTGCGGAACTCGTAATTCGACGTTACTAGAATTCGAGGTTCCACTGTAATTACGTTTGCTAATAAAATTACAGTTTTTACAGAATAATGTTCAAGCTTAAACAACGTGTCATCTTAAATCATCATCAGGGTTGTAACTTTACTCTCCTTCTTTTACACTCAAAATAAAACAGACTGACTTCATATTTGCATTAACATTGAGGTTCAGACCACACGACCTTTCTCCGTTGCTCCACAGTCCATTTCTCATGCTTCCTAGGAAACTATAGGCCTTTTTTTCTGAGAAATGTACTCTCTACTCTTTGATATTGCACACTGGTATGGCTGAGGATAGGTTTCCTTCTGTCCATCATCTGGATGATTCTGTGTCATACAAATCACTCTGATGCAACCTATTTCATTTTATCTGGGCTTGGGACCAGCAATGCATCCAGTGGTGGGGGTTTGGGTATTGGGTGGAAATTGGGTCTACCATTCAGCTCGTTCAGTGTGTGGAGTGCAGGATGTTTAGACATTCTTCTGTGTGCGTCAGGCGGAGATAACCAGCCCCCGACTCTGGCACTAGAGCCCTCACAGCGGGGCGAGTGGGTGACGACTCGCGGCATACTCGTTTAGCCAAAGCAAATGCTAAGGCTAGCCCACCGGAGCACACCGCCTCTGGGCTTCACGTGTCCAACAGGTTTGCTCTCCTCAGTGATGCACCCACTGAGAAACCTGAAAGAGCTCTGGTTATAGGAGACTCTATACCGAGGCATGTGAAATTAGCCAGGCCTTTAGGGGCGCCAGCGGCAGTGGTTAGGTGTATCCCAGAAGCCAGAGCACCGGACATAGCAGGTAATCTTAGGGCTCTAGGACAATAGAGGTTCTCTAAGATAGTGGTACATGCTGGAGCTAATGGTATACGCCTTTGTCAGTCAGAGGTTAGTAAGGGTAATTTTACAGAGGTGTTTAAACTAGCGAAGGCGATGTCCGATGAAGTAATATGCTCGCTCCCATCCCAATGAGACATGGCGACATAGCTTACAGCAGGTTACGTTTGCTGAACCGCTGAATGTCCAGGTGGTGCTCCGAAAATAATAATGGGCTTCATAGACAGTTGGAAGACCTGTGAGGGCAAAGCTGGCCTGTTAGGGCAGGACGGTGTCCATCCCACTCTGGAAGGTGCTGCTATCATTTCTTGTATTAAAGCTCATAGTCTCAGAGGAGGCCTAGTTAATCTGTGACAATCCAGAGCCCAGGCCTGGAAGCAGACAGACAGGCTAAACCAACCGTCCGCTAGCTACATAGAGTCATCACTCAGGGTTCACTATATTGAGACTGTGTCTGTTCCCCAAGCTAATCACAAATTTAGAAAAAGTCAGAATGTCTGTTTTAGTAACTTAATTAACATAGATACCACAAACTCGGATCATACCGAATGCGCAGCCGGCACCTCTAATCTGAAGCTAGGACTGTTAAATATTAGATCGCTTGCATCTAAAGCAGTGATTGTTAATGAAATTATCACGGATCAGGAATTTGATATTTTCTGTTTAACTGAAACCTGGATTAAACAGGACGGGTATTTAGCTTTAAATGAAGCTAGTCCTCCTGGATACAGCTACATACACCAGCCTCGGTTAATTGGTAGAGGACGAGTGGTCACAATTATTTACAATGATAATTTGACTATCGTACAAAAACACGGACACAAATTGAACTCATTTGAAGTCCTCTATAGTAACATAACAAGTGTAGCTACAAATATGAAGTCAGCTCAGTTGATCCCGATAATCATCATTTACAGACCTCCAGGGCCGTATTCTAATTTCCTTTGTGAATTTGCAGATTTTCTCTCAAACCTAGTCGTTTCTGTAGACAAACCGTTAATTGCTGGAGACTTTAATATACATTTTGAGAATCCAGAAGACCCTCTGTGTAGAGAATTTATGTCCATACTGTATTCAGTGGGAGTAAATCAGTGTGTAGTAGGACTCACTCATAAAGCAGGTCACACATTAGATTTAATAATATCTTTCGGGTTAAACATAAGAAATTTATTCACAACTCCACTGTCTGAAGTTATGTCAGATCACTATTAGAAATTAGAACGTAAATGGCGTCAAACTAAATTGTTAGTATTTCAAATAGCATGGAAGGAGAGCATCCTGGACTATAGAAAAGCTCTTAGTGTAGCAAGATCAACGTATCTCTCCACTCTTATAGAAAGTAACAAAAATAATCCTAGGTTTTTATTTAATACTGTAGGCAAATTAACTAGAAATAAGACCACTTCAGAAATCTTCATGACAACGTCGTACAAAAGTGAGGACTTTATGAAAAAAAAAAATTATTGGAAATATCAGGCATAAAATTGAGTCTTTGAAACCAGACAATGCAATTGATGCATCTCATCTTTTCTGCAAATTCATCAACTTGTATATTAGATTCTATTCTGACACATTTTCTTAAACAGATAGTACCAGCAATGACAAAACCCCTGTTGAAAATAATTAATTCCTCACTCAGCATTGGGTATGTTCCAAAATCTTTTAAATTAGCAGTTATTAAACCGATTAATAAGAAACCTGACCTCGATCCCTGTCAGCTGTCCAATTACAGGCCAATATCAAACCTCCAGTACATCTCTAAGATTCTCAAAAAAAAGATAGTAGCGGAGCAGCTATGCTTATATCTACATAGAAAAAGCATACATGAACTGTATCAGTCAGAATTTAGGCCTCATCACAGCACAGAAACAGCACTCGTTAAAGTAGTAAATGACATCCTATTGGCCTCTGATCAGGGTTGTGTAACTATGCTTGTTTTACTCGACCTCAGTACAGCGTTTGACACCATTGATCATGGGATTCTTCTTTACAGATTAGAAAATGTAGTAGGAATTAAGGGTACAGCCCTCTCCAGGTTTATTTCCTATTTGACCGATTGTTATCAGTATGTACTGTAGACTTAAATGGTGATTATTCTGCATGCTCCCTAGTGAAGTTTTGTGTTCCACAAGGTTCAGTTTTAGGCTCACTGCTTTTCTCCCTATACATGCTTCCTCTAGGCAACATCATCCATAAGCATGGTTTTAGTTTTCATTGTTATGCTGGCGACACACAGTTATATGTCTGTGAGAGAAAAAACAGCCTCCTAAAGTTGAGCAATGTGTGCAGGACATAAAAGATTGGATGCTAATTAACTACCTTCTGCTTAATCCTGATAAGACAGAAGTTCTTGTCATAGGACCGCATTCAGCTAGAAGTAAGATTTTAGATCACACTGTAACTTTAGATGGCCTTTTTGTTCCATCGAGTGCAACAGTAAAAGACCTTGGTGTGATTATAGATTCCAGCCTTTCATTTGAAGCACATGTAGATAATATCACCAGGATCGCATTCTTTCACCTGAGAAATATTGCCAAGATAAGAAATATACTGTTGCTAAATGATGCAGAAAAACTAGTTCATGCTTTTATCACCTCTAGGTTGGACTATTGTAATGCCTTTAGCTAGTCCTGAATGCAGCAGCGAGAGTTCTCATTAGAACCACATCACACCTACCTTATCTTTACTTCATTGGCTCCCCGTGAAATTTTGCATTGATTTTAAAATACTACTCTTGACATATAAAGCATTAAATGGTCTCGCACCGCAGTATCTGAGTGAACTGCTAGTGTCTTACGATCTGCCACGCCTACTTCGATCAAAGGATGCAGGCTGCTTGTCAGTACCGCGTATTATGAAAAATACAGCTGGGGGCAGAGCTTTTTCTTACAAAGCCCCAAAATTGTGGAATAGTCTTCCAAATAATGTTCGGGACTCAGACACAGTCTCAGTGTTTAAGTCCAG
Organism: Clarias gariepinus; assembly: GCF_024256425.1. Classification (NCBI taxonomy): domain Eukaryota; kingdom Metazoa; phylum Chordata; class Actinopteri; order Siluriformes; family Clariidae; genus Clarias; species Clarias gariepinus. The sequence goes on from NC_071101.1 coordinate 6,081,876, forward strand.
GCTAAAAACCTATGAATTTAATTAAGCATTTTTATAAATAGATTTGTCTTGGGTAAAGGGGCAGATCTGGGGGACTCATGGACGTAGAGTATTATGGTGAACTGGTATGTTTAGATGCTGTCCTCCCCACTCTCATTGATCACTCAGGTTTGTTGACGGTGACGTGATTGGTTGCTTTACATCTCAGGGAGCCCTCATGTCTGTGTTTCCTTCTGGCTCTCCCCTTTTAGTTATGGTGTTATAGTAAGTCCTGCCGGAATCTCTGCTTGCATTCAACACTAAATATACATTCCCATTATACATTATGTAACTGCGACCATACCTAACTGTTATGTCTCCTCTTTTGCTCTCCCCTCTTCTGTTCTCTCTCCCCTTCCCTCTTTCCCTCTCTCTTTCCCTCTCTCTTTCGAGCTACACATGTCGTTCCCGAGCTGCCAGTGATCCAGACTCCCTCTGCCCTCCGGACCTGTCTGACCCATCCTGGTCCCCCGCTTCTGGTTGGAGATCTCGTCGCATGGATGCCCCGTGTGTCTCTGTGGGATGCGTCTGGTGTCTGGGGATGGTTTCACTTTACCATAAAGACGGTTCTGGCCTCGACTGATGTTGACAGCTGTTTCTCTGAGGACTTAACTTGGCTGCTGTTGCTTGATAGTTCAAGATTGTAATTGTCTCCAATAACTACACTGTTAAAAATTGTTCCATTAAAAAACAGTAAGTAACTGGCAGAACGGTTGCCAGCAAGTTACTGTTAAATTAACAGTGTCTTGCTGTTGTTTAAATTTACAGTTTGTTGCTGTTTTTGAAAATACAGCATGAAGCTGTTATTTTCTACATTAAGAGTAAATTGCTGTCAAAAGAATTAACAGCTAATTAATGTTATTTTTTTCTGTATGTTATACTGAGAAAATGGACTGCTAATAAAAAAGGTGAAATTATTTTCCTAGATATTTAATTGATTTGCTAAAAAACATGTTTTAGTACAATGCAAAAACATTAAAAATTTAACACAATGCAGTATAACTTCAAAACTTGCTTTATCATACCTTTGAAAAACAAAAGCCACTTTTAATCACAAGATATAACTAAAATTAGTGGCTGTAGCAAAGCAAGTGGAATGACTAAACAAACTTTATCTTCAGAACTAACTTTTAACTAAATAAACACAACATTCATATAACATTAGAACAAACTAAATGACTAAGAGAAATATAAAAGTATAAGTGAATAAACATTAATAAAAAAATTCAATGTAGAATGAAGTCAAAATGTAGGTATTCAAGAATGAATAAAAGCACACTAAAAGCATATTTTTGTCATGAGTGAAGAGTATGTGTAAGGTGTGTGTGTGTGTGGTATATCAGTGAATGAGTGGGTTCACTTATATGAAGTCCCACTCGAAATCCATTAGCTTCTTAAGTAGACTGGCAACCAGAGTGTTGACTGTTTTCTTATTGTGGGTGACCGCCTGTCCGCTTTGATAGGACGCTTCCCCTCTTGGTGCCTTTTTCAGGGTTTATACCAATGAAGCGCCTGAAAAACAAATGCGTACATTCAGAATTAGTGTGGGTAAAAGTTTACATAACAAGAATGTGAAGAGAAATTAATATATAAATCTAAGCATCTAACCTCTGAATGAATTCCAATGTGCATGCAGCTTCCACTTGGTACTCCACATTGAAATTGTGGAAAATCGAAAACACAGCTGCAAGACCAGACAGAAAACTTGGCTGGATGCTCTTACAAATTACTTGCCCCTCAAAACTGATCATCCATTTATTAATGTAGCTTCCTGGTTTTTCACCTAAAACATTCCCAAGAAAAAGCAATGTCAGCAGTTACATAAAATATTAATTTTCTACTGCCAGAAACTAAAATCATTGTTCTTTTATCATAACAAATACATTTCAAATGTTGATGGTGGACAACATGAAGTCAACATGTGTATATATTGTGTATTGTGAAACTGCAATTTTTATGATTTAACTCAAATCATGCTTTTTTTTTTTCTTAATATAGATGAAGGGTTACAAAATTAAAATTTAATAATGCATTAAAATTTAGTAAGTACCTTCCCACATTTAAAGAAAAATTAAATCTATTTTTAATATTCTTTCATTATTATTGTTCATCCATTAAAAGTCCAGTCAAAACCATGGTAAATGGAAACTCAAACATGCTAGTCTGACAGACAAGAACAAACTTCATTGGTTCTCACATATCAAGTAAGCATGTTTCAGCTTTTTTGCTCTATGTATGATAAATGTTTATACATGAATGAACAAAATTAACTCAATACATTTACAACAACTTTATGAACGTTTTAAATCATTAAAGTTTTTTTTGGACTTTCATTTGATGAACAAAAATTATGAAAGAATTTTAATCATATAATCATTTGTTTTCCGAAGATGAATGAAGTCTGAAGGGCTTGGAATGGCATTAGTGTGGGTAAAAGATGACAGAATATTTATGTTGTGTATTTGTGTATATTGCTTTGTACAAAATAATTTACCATGTTTGCTGAAATACAGAAAAAAACACCCTTAGTGGGTTATGTAAAAAATGTTTTATACATACCAAGGAGAATCAGTTGAGGAGTTGCAGGTAGTTCAAGTGTTCTTTCTACATCAGCTGCAGTTGAAGATGCCTAAGACACAGTTACAATAATAAGGACATAGAGGCAAAATACACTAATAATAATGCCTTGTATGCATTTAATTGTTTAATTAACAATAATACCATTATAGAAAAAAAAAAAAACTACATTTGCAAAAAGGATCAGCCCTTGCTGAGTCTCAGAGCAGTGAGCCATGAGAAGTTGGATGACGCAGAGGGAAAGCTTAAGGTCTGGCCGCAGAGAAATGACTGCCCTGACATCTGCATTGGTGGGTTTGTTGCTGAAGAACTCCACAATGGCTCTTCCACACTCTTCCATGGCAAGCTCAAGTGCACGCATAACTTTGATATCAGTAAGAAGCTCAAAATGCCCTTTCTGAGTGAAAAGATATGGCCACTGCTGTTTTAAATCAGCAATTGTGGGTGGTGGTGATATGTTTATTTGCTGCCGCTGGAGGCAAAAGGTTGTTTCCATAAGTTGCTTAACTTTTGCTTTTTCAACCCCATTTATTCCATCTCGACGGTATATCTCCTCCAGTCGCTGACGTTTCTGCTCTATGGTTTCGTCTGTCTCCTCTGGTGGGAGATCAGGCTGAAATCTGGTGCAGCCATATGTATCAGTAGGCCCTCTCTTCAGTCCATCACCAGATGAGCGGTGTTGGCGAAAGCTGGTGGTGCGGTTAAGATATTTAATTCGGTTTTTAATTTGAATTAAAAGTGAGGTATAACCATTTCCTAATACCTGACCATTGTCACGGAGATCGGCTCGGACTGGTGGATGATGTTTCGGCAAACTGTGACACATTGTCTGCGTGTTGGGTTTAGCTCATATTTCCTCATCTCATCTGCCAAAACTCTGACCATTTGTCGCCTTGCTGCTGGTGAAGGTCTCTTGCCATCAGTTAGTGCTGAACGAATGTCCATAGGCATTGCATTCCAAGGAATCTGAAATGTCTCTGGCCATGTTTTTTTGATTTGGGAGTATGGACCGCAGTTTTCGGAGCTGGTAGATTCTTGATTTGAGAGTCCACTTGATGCACTGGAGCAAGAAGAAGAGCTGACTTGTGGTGTAGGGGAAGGAAGAATTTGTAGGTCCAAAGAGACCATCTCTGTCTCTGAAATAGGAAAAGCAGAAGCAACTTTAAAAAAAAAAAAAAAAAAAAACTCTAAGTTTTTCTAAGGTCACCTCTAAGGCATGTAAATAATATGAGATGAATTATGAGATTAAGCAAGTTTTAATTTATTATTAAAAAAATATATAATAAAATCTTGGTCCCCTCAAAGAGCCGTAAATAAAACATTAATGACTGAAAATATCTGTATCCTGTAAAGGCCTGTAAAAAATATGAGATTAACCAAGTTTTGTTTTACAATAATAATAATAATAATAATAATAATAATAATAAAACACTGCTTACCTTGAAGGCCTAAAAATCAAACATTAAGTGATTGGAAATATATGTAACTTGCAGGTCACGTGCTAAATTGAGCACAATGTACATTTACAACTATTTACAACTATCAATGTGCATTAGCACAAAGACAATTGGTAAATATGCAGGAAGTCCTGGTAATTATCAATTACACTTGTAAAACAGTGCAAGTTAGAAATAAGTTTCCTGTACTTATAAGAAGCTTTAAAGGAGTAGTTCACTGACAGAACAAAAATTTACAGATAATGTACTCACCTCATTGTCATCCAAGCTGCTCATGCCTTTCTTTCTTCAGTCATAGATAAATTATATTTTTTGAGCAAAACATTTCAGGAATTATCTTCATTTAGTGGACTTCAATAGTGCCCCCGAGTTTGAACGTCCAAAATGCAGTTTCAATGCAGCTTTAAAAGGATCTATACGATCTCAGCAAAGAAATAAGGGTCTTATCCAGTAAATGATCAGGCATTTTCTAAAATAAATAAATAAATAAATAAAATAAAATAAATATGTATATACTTTTTAACCTCAAACGCTCATTATTTTTCGCTCTGCAATGCGCGTCCATACTCTGTTATCTGGATCAATACAGTAGCATGTCAAAAATCACATTTTAATTTTCAAATTCGCTGTTTTACCTTTTTTTGTAAAGGGCTTTTAAGCTTTCTTGCAAGTTCACTTTGTAAACACTGGGTCAGTACACTGCGGTACAGCAGTAATGTAGGATAATTTTAAAGTTGGATGAAGAAAATGAGAAGAAAGTTTTTCGACATACCCAACTGTATTGATCCGGATGATACAGAGTATGCATGCGCATTGCAGAGCTAGACAAGACAAGCATTTAAAGTTAAAGGGTATATACATTTTTATTATGTTTTTTAGTAAATGACATTGTTTCATAAGATAAGACCCTTCTACCTCGGCTGGGATAATTTAGAGCCCTTTGAATCTGCACTTAAACTGCATTTTGGACGGTCAAACTCGCGGACACCACTCAAGCAATATGGAGACAATTCCTCAAAAAACATACTTTTTTTTTTATAAATGAGGATAGAAAGACATGAGCATCTTGACAATGGTTGAGTACGTTACCTGTAATTTTTTTGTTCTGGAAGTGAACTACTTCGCTGTTCTGGAAGGGAACTACTTATTACCTTTTTTAAATGCTTCCAGAAGCTTCCGTAGTTGAATGGCCGGTAGTAGGTCTGCAATATCTTCTTGAGTCACATATTTCAGGTCTTGTGTAGATTCCAGACCGGAGTTTAATAGCTTGTCTATCAATGCCTGTAAAGTGTCTTTGGAAATTGTTGGCAAAGTTCTGAGGATGATACCCCTCAGATCTTCATTCACAATGCTCATTGCCCTAAAAAGAGGGAAAAGAATGGTGAAGAAGAATTATTGCCATGTCATGAATTGCATATTGAGGTAGAGGGTAATAATCCAGTAGGTCCTCCAGGTTCACACAGTAGTAACAGCTCTTGATTGGTGTGATGCAGTAAACGTCTCGAGTTACTTTGCTGTAACCCTGTTCCCTAAAAAGGCGGGAACGAGATGCTGCGTTAAAACGCTATGGGAATATCTTTTCATGTTGCCGGTTGTGAAGCATGTGTGTACCAAACACGCCAAATTTTGGCTTATATAACCTCGGTCAGGTGACATCATCTGATTAGCTGCACCTGCGGTTATAAATAGGAGTGAGCCGGCAACATTACTCAGATTGATCGAAATACTGTTACAGATGTGGCCATTAAGACTGCGTGTGTTTTCCCGTGAGATGCTGCAATTTAGTGGGAACATTCGGGAATTTAAATAAATGTGTTGTGCTTCACTGAATATCCGCCAGATGACGCATGGAAGGACTTTATCTTAAAGCCGGACCAAGTACTGTACAACGAAGAATTGTGTATAATTACTTAGTCTAAAACAATATTGTTTCCAATGCTGAAGCAAACATGAATTTTATTTTGTTTTACCACAGATCTTTCATGATGAATGTGTGTATATGTGCTTCATATTATTTTCACAATGATGAAATGAGATGCCCAAATTCTTATATAGTTTTTGTAATGTCTTAACAGGGACAAACAGTGAAAGACATGGCAATGCCTCGCTTTAAATGGTATTGAAATTAATTTAATTTCCTGATAGTAGGCTACCTGATAGTGTTAACTATGCGAATGTCCTGATTCGTGAATATGCCAACATATCTTATTTAAAACGTAAAAATGTGTCGACATCATCAGAAGACATGAATGAACAATATATATTATATTATTAAGTAAATATTATTTTATGAACACAAAGTTCTTGTGGCTTTTTATAATAATCATCATATTTGCTGTTTGTGTCCAGCATTGAATAATTATTTCATCCATTATTTAACCACGGCTGGAAATAATAGCTGGAATGTGATGTGATTGTGAATTCATTCATCATTTACACTTTACTATCTGTTTATTTATTAATGTGTATACTAATGTATTAACTCACCAAACACCGTCTGTAGAATAAATGTAGATCGGAGTTTGTCCATTTCTCACACACTTCCTCCTGGACTTTGAAGTGCTGCTGCTTCACACTCAGGAAAGGCCGGGTTTTACTTACATGCTCCTACTTCCTTTTTTGTATTTTTCCTCTTCTTTAAAAGTGCCTATTGTATCAGTGTATTTTCTTTACCCTAATCAAACAACAATGCTACAATGAAAATTCTATTAGGCTGAAGGAACTTGCTAGCACAAACCACACTGAGAAGAAGTGACTTAGCTTAGTAAAAACATGAGGTCAGATCTTTATTTAAAAAAAAACTTTATTTTAATTTTGTAAAGCTGCTTTGTGACAATTACCATTGTTAGAAGTGCTATACAAGAACTTAATGCTATTTAAATAAAAAGGGGCCATTTCAATAGCATTTATAAAATGTTTTTTGACCACAAATGTTTTTAACCAAAACTAACCACAACTTTATTTTTTTTTTATCTATTTAATGAAGCTCGTTAAAAGTCAGTGTACTAAATGTTGTGCTCAGCTGTAGACCAGTTCACAGCTTCTCTGCTGATGGTGAATATTTGTGATGTTAAATATTTAAATAGGCATCAGGAGACTCTTGTGTAGGTCACACGGGTCCAATCAGCAGTGTGTTGCAGGGAGACGTCCTGTAGAGAGACAGACAGAGAGATTGTTTTAATAATGAGACACATTACTGACTTAACTAGGATTAATCAGGAGTGTGTGTGTGGTACCTTCTCATCTGAGTCACTGCTGATAACACACACATCTAAAGAATTAACATAAATCAATCCACATTAAATTCTTAACTGATATAAACACACACACACACACACACACACACACACACACACACACACATTAATTAGACACATGCTCTTGAGTCTTAGTGTTACTTTTTATCATGAATGAAAATAAATAAGGAAAGTTGATCTACACATTGATGGTGAATGGGTTTAAAGTTCTCACCTGGGTTCCTGGAACAGAACACACACATGCAGATAATGTTAATAAAAACAGAGACTGAACACACACACAGCAGGATTAGAATTAGAATCCAGAGGAGTCCAGGTCCTGCACGCTGCCCAGGATCAGGAGGCTCAGGTGTGTTACCTGCCTCATGATGGTGATAATCTGAAAGACGGACACACTCCTGATCTGGACAATTAAATAGAAACATGTAGGAGTCTTATTTGTGTTTATGTTAAATACACTCACACTCATTAAGCTGAATCACTTTAATGTGAGAACAGGAGAAAACTATCAGTTATATTTCACACTGCTGGGATCACTGATATATATCTCTTAATCCTTTATACAGGAAGTGAGAGACTGTCATCACTTACAGAGTATCTGCATTATGTGATGTTAAGATGTTAAAATGATATTACCTGAGATTATTAACAGATTTAATCTGTATTCATATTTGCAACCACAAAACTTTCTTTCAAGCAGAGTCTGTGTGCTGTTTCAGTAAAAATACTGAGTGAAAGGGTGGAATGAGGAAGTTTTTTTTTTTTTATTCCAAACGTTATGAATAATAGCTAATAATTTTTTAGATGAGTGTATATTTTACCAAATAAAGATACTTACATAACACTTGCCCTACTGTCACCTACTGGAATAGAGTGTGAATCAAGACTCTCATTCAGAAATATAAGTACAGTATTGGTAGGCACACAGGGTGGATTTTTTTTCCTAAGAATGTATTTTCAGATTAGAGATTGAGCTTTTATTTAAAATCAGTTAAAATAACCTGTAAAATTACATACAGTATGTATATTCTCACTCTGGAATTTAAGATAAAGCGTTATTACACATTTTTAACAGCAGATGGCCTGTGAAACGCTTCAGAGCAGTCAGCTGAGATGGAGACGCTTGAGGAGTTTCCTGAAATGTGTACACCTAATAAACCATATTTCTTTTGTATTTGTGCCTACAGTATCTGGGTAACTCTACAGAAAAGGTGGAATTTGGGTGAAATAAAAAATACTAAACTGTATTTCTTCTTTCACACCTAGGTCTTTAATAGCAATAACTTAATTTTAATTTTTTTTTTTTGACACATTTAATACAGAAAATTAAATTACAACGACTTACAACACAACATGGTGTTCACTGCGCGCCTAAATGCTTGTCTCAGAGCTGTATTGGATTGTGAACTCCGTCTTGTTAAGGATTTTCTTTTCTTCTAAAATTAGGATTTGTCATGAACTGGGTGTTAGGGGTTGTTGTTGTAGTCATGGGCACAAAGGGCAGGCATAGGCACAGAGGGTTTTTTAAACGAAAGAGTCTTTTAATAATAACAACAACACAACATGAATAATAAAGAAACAAAACAAACAAAGGAACAAACAACAAACTCAAACAATAACCAAAAGCATAGAGCGAGCCACAGGCTCTTTGGTGGAACACAGGCTCTATGACTTTACACACATGACATAAGCTCTATGGTGAAAAACAGGCTCTATGATGTTACACACAGGCTAAGCATGGGGCTGAAACGGGACACGGAGATACCAGGGACATGGAGAGACCAGGGACGCCGAGAGACTAGGGCTAGCTACATGGCAATCAGCTAAGCGCAGCAATTAGCTGAACATCATAAATAGATAATCATAGCAATAATAACACTAGAGCCTTCTTATAAACACAGAACAGGGGTACGTTATATGTGTCAGTCCGATGAACTGACACATCTAAGATGAGATCATTGTGTTAATTACGATCCGGCTAAGTTGGTTCTTCGAGCACACCTGTTGTTGATGATTAGTATAGCTGGATTGAGTTGTCTAAGATTATTGCCCGTTGTGCGTTTGTTTAAAAGGCAATATGCATTGACAGTAGAAACACTGATAACAACTCCTTCGATTGGTTGACAGAATAGCAAAAAAAAATGTTGTAACACGTGTTATGCGCTGAAATGCAAAATTCCCACATAGTGACAGTAAACATAAACAATGCTCAACCCAGTTTCCCAGACTAAACAACTATTAATAGAAGATGTAATGAGCTGCCTCGGTTCAGGTGATCACCTGCATCACCTGACCGAGGTGCCTTCTAAGAAACTTCTGGGAGTCTGCAAACCAAAACTACACAAACAAAACAGTGACCTCTAGTGTTGGTCCCTTACAGGATTATTTACCATCAGGACAGCTTTACAAGATTTTATGTTAATATGCCCAAACCCCACTTGTTGATTTAGTTTCCACGAAACAATACAAATCGCATTTAGTTTAAAGCATTAATTAACATGTCTAATATGACAACTTTCTTTAGTAATAGTTCATTTACATTTATGAAATATCATTAGAATGATATACTTTGTAAGCTTTGAGAGCTCTGGGTCTGCAGTACAGACATACAATACAATATTGCAATACTAAAAAAAAATATAAATAAAAAAAAAACAAAGACAAAACATTGTACAAGACAAGAACAGTGCAATCAGACAATATGTAGTGATGTCAATCTATTTGTATGTGCAAATATTAGTATGTAAGTCTATGGTATGTGCAAATATTTGGGTAGCAGCATGTTTACTGTTCAAGAAGAAAGTAAAAGTAACTGTTTGTATTGGGCCAGGGGTAGCTCAGTGGTTAAGGAAGATCCCAGGTTCAAACCCCACAACCACCAAGTTGCCACTGGTGGGCCCTTGAGCAAGGCCCTTAACCCTCAACTGCTTAGATGTGTAATGAGATAAAAATGTAAGTCGCTCTGGATAAGAGCGTCTGCCAAATGCCTAAATGTAATGTTAATGTATTCAGGCAGACAGGCTGTTAAGGAGGGATAGAGTGTTGGAGATTTCTTAGTGGCAGCATGCTGTTAAGAAGCCTGACAAATTCAAATGCTTAATTTTATTTATTTGTCCATGTAACATAGTAACATGGATGTTACTCATCAACAGTGGTAGATTTCTCGCCTGACATAGGGAAGTCCGGCTTTCAGTTCTTAAATCCCAGCCAGTGAGTTAAATTTTAATACATTCAATATTATTTAATACATGCATTTCGATAATATTTCAATAAAACAATTATAAGTATAAATATAATGTTTTTGTCTGCATTGCAATATATATACTTTACAGTATATATACATAGTCCATTTATATATTGCAATATATTAATTAATATACTGTAAGCACTAGTTTCCTATATATGGAAATGTATTATTTAATATATTGCATTATATTTTACAATATATTGCCATTTTTTTCCGTAAGGAGACCCAGGGAGAAAAAGAAAATAAATCTTTAATCTCTTTAATGAAACTTTCTTTAGCTTTACACGTGTGCACACACACGTGTGTTATAAGAAAGAGTACATGCGCGCTGTACACACATGCTTACAAACACAAAATAAAATATGTTTGGCGCGCGCACACGTGGTCACAGTGTTATAGTAAACAGTACACACGTGCACGGATGGTGATTATACCAGTAAGAGACGAGCACTAAGACCCAGCAGGGGAGACGATTACCCACAATTCCGCAGCGCAAGAGAGAGAAAAAACGTTGGCTTAGTTGTGATCACGTGACGCTTGGCGTCAAAAGATGAGGCACATGCATGATACATGATACTTGGTGCTTGTAAACAAAGACAATGCTCGTTTTTCAAGTCAGAATGTAATAAAAATCTTTGCTCGTTTCGCGGAATACTCGTGAACCACGTTACGCGTAATCCGAGGTTTTACTGTATTGTGTTTAATTAAATATGTGTGTGATGTGATTTTGATTATGTCTTTTTATAATATTTTATTATTTATGTGAAGCACTTTGGGGCATTCTTGTTGTTAAAGTGCTATACAAATAAAGTTGAGTTAAGTTGAAAAAAGTTGTACTATAAATTAATATTTAAAAAGTATACTAACACCATGCTTTTACCAATTTTCGGAATTAAACTTACAGTTTTTAAACTTACAGTGGAACCGCGGATTGCGAGTAACGCTGTTTGCGAGCGCAAAGATTTTTAATAAATTTTGCCTTGAAAAGGAGCAAGTCTTGGTTTACAAGTACCGATTATCATGTATCACGCGTGCGCTTCTTGTTTTTACACCAAGCCTCACGTGATCACAACTTAGCCAGTGGGTTTTCCTCTCTCTTGCGCTGCGGTTTTTGTGGGTAATTGTCTCTCCTGCTGGGTCTTAGTGCTCTTACTGGTATAATCAACACTCGTGTGTAGCATGTCTGGATCGGTCACTCTCGCTTACACACAAGGACCAGGCAACCATGCAGCGATAAAATTCAGAGCTTTCTTTAATTCTGTAACATGGAGAGATAATCAGTGGGTCAAACAGGTGACAGCTTCTCCCTCTCTGGCACACACACTAAGCATACGATAACAATTGATTAGCGTCACAATGTACATCAATTAAATTGAATAACCATATTAAATTATTATTAATTTTCATCTTGACCAACACAATTAAATACCAGTTTAAAGTAGTCACAGTCATTTACCATTAGGTTCATTCATAGCAGAGTCATTCATGGGGAGAAGCAGATAATACATTCGCTCATGGGCCTCGCACACAGGTAGACCGAGGCCATTACATGTCGCATGCAGAGAAAGCCTGAAGTGTCCTGCTGATATTCCCCCCCAAACAAGGTCTCGAAGAGAAAGTTCCACTACTTTAACATTACATTCTTTGTGAACAGTCATGGAGGAACAAGAATTTGTGAAGTTCATTAAACCAATATTAAAACAAAAAGGAAGAAAATTTAAAAATCATGGACAATAAAATAAAGGTGAAAAAATTATAATACAAATAAGGAAGGGAAACGCAAAAAAGAATAAATCAATGAATTATTAATTATTACTATAACACTTTGAATATAAGTGTGTGTAAAACATCTTTTATTTTGTGTTTGTATGCGTGTGTGTACAGCATGGGTGTACTGTTTATTATAACACGTGTGTGCGCATGTAAAGCAAAAGAAAGGCAATATAAGAATTAAGCACAGGCCCATTAAGTCTTTTGTATAACTTTATAGCAAATAAACATTCCCAAAGCCATATATCCTGTTTAAAACAAACATACAAAAACACAGTTTGGAAGTGCATAGTGTATTATGTTTGTTCCTATTAACATATAATCTGCGTAAATAATCAAAACATTTCAATCTTAAAATGACCTCCATCATAAAAATAACTTCTGGTAAATCTTGTCCTGGTATAAAGTATGTAGAGGCTTATCAGGCAGGATTATGGAAAATGTATTCTTTTGATTGTGTGAAGAGAGCAGATAGCTGTGTGACCACAGACTTTTCTCTTTTTTATGTGGGGAATAAAAATAACACGGGTCTACCTGCTGATGGTGTTAAATCTACAACCACAGCACATTGAACAACCCACACACTGGTAAACTAAAGCTCTCTCACAAAGCATTCAGTGCATCTCTCCTTATAAGGTGTTTAAACCACTTTAATTGTCTTTACAGCATCCAAGCAGTCATATGATCCTGTACACACACTGTGTTTAGAGGTCTTTGTGTTAGATCTTTATTGATCTAATAGTTTTACTGTAATGTAAAACCACACTCCCCTACACTGTAAGTTTATGAAACATACATATTTCAACCCTCTCATACCTTGACGGCTGTAGGTCACAGTAACGAAAAGAAAATCAAGAAATGTAAAGTAAAGTACAAATATGATTTCATATGTTGGCATTTTTCAAACAAAAAAAGCTGAAGTTTGGGCAGGAGGAAGATATGATAAGAAATACAGAAGAAGAAGTGAGTAGGCAGAAGAGATCAGGAGAAAGAGAAGGACAGAGAGGAATTAAATGAGGAAATGAGAGAAGATAAAGAATATTTCCTACATATTAATAATTCCATATCAATATTTGTGCAAATTTTGTAATTTACCTAAAACATCAACACTGGTTATTGTGGATCAGACTTTAACTACATTTAAAATACATTTTAGCACTGTTGCCTTGCACCTCCAGCATCTGGGTTTAATTCCTGCTTGGGTCTGAGCACATGGTGTTTGCATGTTCTCTCTTTGCTTGGCGTTTTTTTTTCAGGTACTCCACTTTCCTCCCACAGTCCAGTGACGTGCAGATTAGGCTAATTGGAGATCCCAAATTGCCCACTTGGCCAATTTGCCAAGATTTGGAGGAAGACCCAAAATGGAACGACCAGGGCACAGCCCTGCCATAAGCTGCTGGAATGCCAGTGCCAAGTCAAGGCAGTTTTATAAATACATATATTTACTTATAGATTGTGCAGTATAGAGTGACATATATTCTTTAAGCACAAAAATAAGGCTCATCTTAACCAGATATACAGTACAAACATGGCTGAGCATACAAATATAGCACAAATACAAATGTTTGTTTTTCTGTTGATTCTTTGATATATACACGTAATATATGTTATACTTATGTATATTTTATAAATAAGTATAATATATATTCAATTTCAATTCAATTAAATTTTATTTATATAGCGCTTTTAACAATGGTCATTGTCTCATTGTCTCAAAGCAGCTTCACAAAGATGATATATATATATATATATATATATATATATATACACTTATAATATATATATATATATATATATATATATATATTATATATGTCAGTAAGCCAACATCTTAACCACTGCACTACCTCCTGCACCGGTATAAAGTGTGAAGAGGCCTAATGGAAATGTAGGGTAGTGGAAAGTTTACTTTTCAGCTTGGGTGAAGATAGCTGTTTGACCACAGACTTCTATCATTTCTCGGGGGGGGGGGAAGAAATAACATACGTCTATGTGCTGATTGTGTTAATAACCACAAACATTGCACATGACACAATGGTAAACTAAAGGTCAGTTACAAAGGACTCTGCACTTCTCTTTATATAAAAGGTTTAGACCAATTTATTTGTGATACTATTTTTATACTAAGTTTATTACTATATTATGTATGGTTTCTAAGATAAGGCCAGTACAATTTTGTTTGGAGGCAGACCTTGAAAATTTTATACATTTCACCAACTGCAATGTATTGACATGATATGATGTCCCATATTTTCTGTTTTGCAGCATCCAAAGTGTTCATTGTTACCGTGTTGTTATACAGTGTTTTAGAATGATTGTACTGATGGTCAGTAACCTAGTGAACCAGTATAACAATGTAGGAATAATGATTACAAAGCACCTCTGTAGGTCACTCTGGTTAAAGCTGTATGTATAATGCCAGAAATTTAAATGTAATATAAATGTAATTGCCTTGGGAAGAGGTAAGGTCACAGAAGGTTAAGCTGCAATAAAAAAAAATATTGGCAGGTGAAATTCTTTCCATTTCATTTTCATGGCTAATAAAGAAACCGGTGTGCATAATTTGTGCTGCAGTGACAAAACAGTTTACCTGAAGACAGATAAAGTTCCTACTTTTCGACATGTTGTACTTTCATGCCTGCAGTACCTAACAGGAAATAAAATATATCAATGTTTAATTTCAAAAATAGGGTTTCCAGTAAGAAATAGGTTAAAACCAAACATCACACCTGTCTAAATGCTGAGGTGTTGCAACAGTGCAGTGCTAAACCCTTGGGTCTAAACCAGACAGATATTTGTTTAGTATGTTTCCTGTGCAGAGTTTATGCTTATTAACACGACCAGGAGACATCTACACCACACACAAAGCCACCAGTGATGTGGCTGATTAGACATACCCCTTTCACTCACTATTCACCATCCTATATGGAATAGTCTCCAAATTAATGTTCGCGACTCAGACACAGTCTCAATGTTTAAGTCCAGGCTAAAAACCTATTTATTTAGCTAAGCATTTTTGTAAATAGATTAGCCTTAGGTTTGGGAGCAGATCTGGGGAACTCATGAACGTAAAATACAGTGGAACCTCGGATTACAAGTAATGCAGTTTACGAGTGTTCCGAAAGACGAGCAAAGATTTTTTTATATATTTTGGCTTGAAAAACGAGCATTGTACAGTACAAATGCTGGATGGGCCCGAATTCTGGGTAGCCCCCTGCGCGCAAGAGACCTCAGGTCCATGGCGAACGCCCCCAGTGGCTCGGAGGCGCTCCGCACGCGGCTTGCCAGCTCCTTGCACGCGGCCTTCTTACGGTCACCCGCGCCGAACGAACAGTGGCTTTAGTGGAAGCCACTAACCCAAACACCTTTCCCCAACAGGGTGAACACATAACAACCCCTCCCGCAAAGCATGATGGTTCCTAATCGAAACCCCGCCCATGCCACAGTATTAAACCCATTTTTAATGTAATTTTTTATATTTTTGAAATACTATTAACTTTGTATTGGTTAAACAAGACCAAAAAAAGTTACAGAATTAGTCATTCAGAATGTTTTGAACTGACAGTTGTTTTTCTGTAGTTTTACTAAAACTGCATAAATACTAAAAACATTTTTGTTTATACTGTTTTATATTGCTCTTTAAAATGTCACTTTAATCAACTAAAATAAGTACACTTGCACTATTCTCATTGCACTGTTCCATTTTTCACCATATTAGCCTTCTGTGTTGTATAAATAGGATTACCGCTGAAACTCCTTTAACCAATGAGAAAGCTTTCAACACGCCCCCTACCTTTTGGCACGCTGATTGGCCAATGCAGAAGCTCCATTCACCAATGAGAAATCTTTCGATTTACAAAATTACTTGTTTTCAAAAAGTTTTATAATTTGTTTTGGATATACTGTAGTTACATGGATTTTACTAGCAGAGGGCATCTAACATCTTAGTTGATATATAAATCAACAAAGTACAGGTTAAACACGTACAGATCAGATTACACTGGTACAGCTGATCACATGATTTTAAGTCAAAGCTGCCACTTTTTACAAGAGCTTGGAGTGAGATTATGAAAATAAGCCATCAGTTCTACACGTACACACAACTCCCCATTCTGCATGGACAGCCATTTTGTGTAACACTACCCATACACCCTACCCTGCATGGCACAGGTTCTGTATATTATGGTGTTGAAGTGGTAGTGAAACAACAGTTGGTCCAACTAAAATTTTTAATATTTACCCCCCAAAAAAGAATCTGAATATGCGTATACAGTACGTTATTAAAGCATGAAACATACATATCGGCATAGATGGCTCAGTGATAGGTTTCTTGGATGCAGAAGGCCTGTGATCAATTCCCAGCCAATGACCAGATACTGGATGCAGTGCTGGTCCTAAGTCCAGATAAAAAGGAGGGTTGCCTCAGGAAGGCCATCCAGCATAAAACCTGTGCCAAGTTGTTGTGTAAATCGAATGGTCCGCTGTCACAACCCCTCGACAGGTGCAGCTGAAAGAATAACAATAAGATACTGTATATATTTGATTTTTCAAATGGCTGAACTCAAAGATCTTTTGAAGAGATTTCCTTTTTTAAAGGCGGCATAGTGGTGTAGTGGTTGGCACTGTCGCCTTGCACC
This sequence comes from Clarias gariepinus, assembly GCF_024256425.1. Classification (NCBI taxonomy): domain Eukaryota; kingdom Metazoa; phylum Chordata; class Actinopteri; order Siluriformes; family Clariidae; genus Clarias; species Clarias gariepinus. The sequence continues at coordinate 6,098,839 of NC_071101.1, forward strand.
TCCAGGGGATTCGATTCCCGGTCAGGCTCGATTCCCGTCTCTGTGTGCATGGAGTTTGCATGTTCTCCCCGTGCTTGGTGGGTTTCCTCCGGGTACTCCGGTTTCCTCCCACAGTCCAAAGATATGCAGTTTAGACTAATTGGTGTTCCCAAATTGCCCGTAGTATAAGAGTGTGTGCCCTGCGATGGATTGGCACCCTTTCCAGGGTGTACTCTGCCTCGTGCCCTAAGCCTCCTGGGATAGGCTCCAGGTCCCTGCGACCCTAAGTACAGGATAAAGCGGTAGAAAAGTTGTGGAAAAGAAATGTGATGACATGATGGAGAAAATAATTAAGCAGGTGTGAGTTAAATAATTACATGGTAAAGTAGCATTCTTCTCTGCCTATCTTTAAGGGGGCGGCGCCCCTTATTTACTTGCACCGCTGTACTGGTCTATTACAAAAAACTTTTTTTTTTGTAATACCAACATATGCAAACCATACATATATGCAATAAACAACACCCTATTGAGTGTACAAATCATAGAAAAAAATTAAAAAGCACATGAGCAGATAATTAAAAACAAGTTCAATAGTGACATCATTATTACACTATTACTCACAAGCGGTAAAGCGAGAATGGAGTAACTACACAAACCGGTTGGGGCTGCTGCTACAGAACAGGATCTCTGTGACTTCAGATAGCTCCTCTGTAGTACAAAACTATCCAGCCTTCTCTCATTGTAACATACTCACAAACATTGGCCTATTACTTTTAAGTAGGCTTCTCTATTTCACAGAAACACTACAAATTAATTCAATAAACAGTTACCCATTAAACAAACTGTTTAGTGGGTAGAACCATAGATAAGATACATGGAACTACTCTGAGCCAATGAGCAACAGAATTAAAGGATTAAGGCCTCTAGTCTTTACTTGCAAGCAAGTGTAGACTCACTTCCTCTAATTTCATAGACCATTTTCTGGGTAAATTCCCATAAAAAGCACATTGCTTTGGATAGTTCATGTCAAAAATATAAAATGCCTTAAAGCACTCATCAACCGCCCCAAGTAGTGTGCATTGCTCCAGAGCCTGTCCCACCAGAATGACGAATGTCTGAGAGCAGCACTGGTCATTATCTCCCAACGTCAGGATGTAGGGGTACGGCCTTGACACTTCAGCCTGTTTGAGGTATTCCACCATGTTGGTGCCAACCTTAGAAAGAAAGAAATGAAAGAAAGTAAAAGTTTTGTTAAAAAGCAAAAATTAAACTAAATAAGACTATTAATTTAGTGTGTAATAGTATTGATGCTGAATAAAAAAGAAACCAAGATAAAAAAGTGAAAGCAAGTTAAAGAATCGTTCTGTCATTACAGCAACATTTTACTTTCCAATTTCTTATAAGGCTAAAATGTGCTTGTTGTTGACAAATAACCAGCAGTATTCCATACAGCACTATAATCACACTCTCTTACTATTCATAACCAAACCTGCAGCACCTGTTTTGAATTAGATTATCTGCACCAATTTATAAGTGTAAATCCAGGCGCAGATTATGGCCTTGAAAAAGCAAGCATACAGTACAATGTCCCAGGCGAATGCGAATGGACATTACGACATGTAAAGGTGGTCTGGTCGTGGGCTTGTGTCAACTGACCGTCACTGGCACTACAGCCATGTGTAAATGCAATGTGAACAGTCAACTCATATTTGTGGAAATTTATCTTTCCACAATAGATTACAACTGCTTTTGACATTAGATGCCATTTTTTCCTACATAAATGAGATCTGATCACAATTCAATTTAATTCAATTTTATCTGTATAGTGCTTTTAACAATTGATATTGTCGCAAAGCAGCTTTACACAATCAAAAAAATTATTTAAGTTTGTATGAGATGTGAATGTGTATGAATCAAAATGATAAGACTCTACCTGACGAGCAAGCCGAGGATCTTGTTTGCATATACAGTATAGGCAGCCATGTTTTAAGAAGTTTTGGTGCAGCCTCTCCATGCAAAGCAACAAAGTTCTGTGGAAAACAAAGTCAATAGCTGCTATACTAATATAAGATTGTTATAAATGATTAATTTCCATATACAGGATAACACCCCTGCATTTTATTGTATCAAGCAGTGAGATTAATAAAGGTCTAATGTTAATGTGGTTGCTAACGCCATAAATCTAGCTAAATTCTAGTGCCATGTTAGCATTAGAGTTAACAGTTTAGCTTTTATTCATTACTTCACCATTTCGTACACCCTGCAAGCATTCTACAAAGAAAGCTAAAACACGTAGACATTTTTTTTTCATACATGAGTGGGGTTCTTTGGCTAGCTAGCAGCCATTGTCAAGTAAACTATCAAGCTATAGCTCAGACCAGGCTGAAAGTTCGAGTGTAACGTTAACATGGTAACAGTAATACATGTTACATACACAGTAATCATTTTTCAGTCATATGTGTCTTAAGTGGGTGACAATGTGTATACAGACCTTATATTTAAGGTTTCTTTCCCTTAAATAAAAATTTTAATTTGATAAAAGCACGAGGAGGATGAACGGTGATCAGCAGTGTGGGAGCCCAAAAGAGAAGACGTAAAGTTAACACAGCTGCTGAATACATCTGCGAACTTTGGGGAGGGGCCTGTCTGGGATGTCTGTCCGGCCTCTTTACCTATTAATTCAATTCAATTTCAATTCAATTTTATTTGTATAGCGCTTTTAGCAATTTTCATTGCCGCAAAGCAGCTTTACATAGTCAAAAGAATTATTTAGGTTTGTATGAAATGTGAATTTGTATGAATCAAAATGGTCAGTTTGTCCCTGGTGAGCAAGCCGAGGGCGACAGTGGCAAGGAAAAACTCCCTGAGATGGTAATAGGAAGAAACCTTGAGAGGAACCAGACTCAACAGGGAACCCATCCTCATTTGGGTGAAACAGAAAGCAGTAAATGATCTGCATTTATACAGTGTGTAGGGTGGGAGGCAGTTCAGCTATAATAGCTGATGTTAATTGATGTTAATATGGAGTCCAGGTTGTTATTGAAGACCCAGGTAGACTTGTAAGAAGTTCCAGTCATGAACTATCGAACTGTCAAGTCCCCAGAGAAACAGTTGCCAACACCAGTCAAGGCCAGAACCATTTTCTAGGTAGAGAGAATCATTCCCAGACACCAGACGCATCCCAGAGAGACACACGGGGCATCCATGTGACGAGATCTTCAGCCAGAAGCGGGGCACCAGGATGGGTCAGACAGGTCCGGAGGGCAGAGGGAGTCTGGATCACTGGCAGCTCAGGAACGACATGTGTAGCTCGACAGAGAGAGAGAGAAAGAGTGAAAGGGGGGGACAGGAGGAGAGAGGAAAAAGAAAGAGGGGGGGAAAGAGAAGAAGAGGAGAGATGGCAGTTAGGTATGGTCACAGTCACACAATGTATAATGTGAATGTATATTAACTGTAGCGTGCAAGCAGAGACTCCGGCAGGACTAACTATGACAGCATAACTAAAAGGGAGAGCCAGAAGGAAACACAAACATGAGGGCTTCCTGACATGTAAAGCAAACAATCACCTCACCGTCAGCAAACCTGAGTGATCAATGAGAGTGAGGAAGACAGCATCCAAACATACCAGTTCACCATAATACTCTACGTCCATGAGTCCCCCAGATCTGCTCCTTTACCTATGGCAAATCTATTTATAAAAATGCTTGGCTAAATAAATAGGTTTTTAGCCTGGACTTAAACACTGAGACTGTGTCTGAGTCCCGAACACTATTTGGAAGACTATTCCATAACTTTGGGGCTTTGTAAGAAAAAGCTCTGCCCCCAGCTGTATTTTTCATAATACGCGGTACTGACAAGCAGCCTGCATCCTTTGATCGAAGTAGGCGTGGCGGATCGTAAGACACTAGCAGTTCGCTCAGGTACTGCGGCGCGAGACCATTTAATGCTTTATATGTCAAGAGTAGTATTTTAAAATCAATGCGAAATTTCACAGGGAGCCAATGGAGTGAAGATAAGATAGGGGTGATGTGCTCATATCTTCTGGTTCTGGTGAGGACTCTCGCTGCTGCATTCTGGACTAGCTGAAGCTTATTTATGTATCTAGTTGAGTAACCAGACAGTAAGGCATTACAATAGTCCAACCTAGAGGTGATAAAAGCATGAACTAGTTTTTCTGCGTCGTTTAGCGACAATAAATTTCTTATTTTGGCAATATTTCTGAGGTGAAAGAATGCTATCCTGGTAATATTATCTACATGTGCTTCAAATGAAAGGCTGGAATCAATAATCACACCAAGGTCTTTCACTGTTGCATTTGATGGAACAGAAAGGCCATCTAAAGTTACGGTATGATCTAAAATTTTACTCCTAGCTGTATGCGGTCCTATGACTAGAACTTCTGTCTTATCCGGATTTAGCAGAAGGAAGTTAGTTAGCATCCAATTTCTTATGTCCTGCACACATTGCTCAATTTTAGTAAGCTGTTTTTTCTCATCAGGTTTTGCTGAGACATATAACTGTGTATCATCAGCATAACAATGAAAACTAATACCATGCTTACGGATTATGTTGCCCAGAGGAAGCATGTAAAGGGAAAAAAGCAGTGGACCTAAAACTGAACCCTGCGGAACGCCAAACTCCACTAGAGAACATGCAGAATAATCACCATTTAAGTCTACATACTGATAACGATGGGTCAGATAGGATCTGAGCCAGGAGAGGGCTGTACCCTTAATTCCCACTACATTTTCTAATCTGTGAAGAAGAATAGCGTGATCAACAGTGTCAAAAGCTGCACTGAGGTCAAGTAATACAAGCATAGTTACACAACCCTGATCAGAGGCCAATAGAATGTCATTTACTACTTTAACGAGCGCTGTCTCTGTACTGTGATGAGGCCTAAATCCTGACTGATACAGTTCATGTATGCCATTCCTATGTATATATGAGCATAGCTGCTCCGCTACTATCTTTTCCAGGATCTTAGAGATAAAGGGGAGGTTTGATATTGGTCTGTAACTGGACAGCTGACAGGGGTCGAGGTCAGGTTTCTTAATTATTGGTTTGATAACTGCTAATTTAAAAGATTTTGGAACATATCCAATGCTGAGTGAAGAATTAATTATTCTCAACAGGGGTTCTATTATTGCTGGTACTATCTGTTTAAGAAAATGTGTCGGTACAGGATCTAATATACAGGTTGATGAATTTGAAGAAGAGATGAGTGAAATTAGTTCATTCTCTTCAAGGGGAGTAAAGTATTCTAGGTTCTGGTCTGACATGGCTAGATTAACATCTGCATCAATTACATTGTTCGGTTTCAAAACCTCAATTTTATGCCTAATATTTACAATTTTATTATTAAAAAAGTTCATGAAGTCCTCACTATTGCATGATGTTGTTGTGGAGATTTCTGCAGTGGTCTTATTTCTGGTTAATTTGGCTACAGCATTAAATAAGAATCTAGGATTATTTTTGTTATTTTCTATAAGAGTGGAGAGATATGTTGATCTAGCTACACTAAGAGCTTTTCTATAGTTCAGGATGCTCTCCTTCCATGCTATTTGAAATACTAGTAATTTAGTTTGACGCCATTTACGTTCTAATTTCCGAGCGGTCTGTTTTAAAGTGCGCGTGTGATCGTTATACCAGGGAGCAAGTTTTTTATCTCTAATAATTTTTCTTTTGACTGGAGCTACATTATCTAGGGTATAGCGAAATGTCGACTCTAAATATTCAGTCGCCTGATCGAGTTCTGTGGGGTCAGACGGTGATCTAATCGAAGTTGGGAACTCTGGGAGATTACTGATAAAACTCTGTTTGGTAGTTGATGTGAATGTACGTTTCATACGGTAGCACGGCGCTGTGTGTACATTATTATTGTGACACACTTGCAATGAGACAAGATAGTGATCTGAGATAACTTCAGATAATGGTATTGTGAATAAATTTCTTATACTTAATCCAAATAATATTATTAAATCTAAAGTGTGACCTGCTTTATGAGTGGGTCCTACTACACACTGATTTACTCCTACCGAGTCCAGTATAGACATAAATGCAGTTCTCAGAGGGTCTTCTGGGTTTTCAAAATGAATATTAAAATCTCCAGCAATTAACACTTTGTCTACAGAAATGACTAGGTTTGAGAGGAAATCTGCAAATTCACTAAGAAATTCCGAGTACGGCCCTGGAGGTCTGTAAATGACAATTAGCGGGATCGACTGAGCTGACTTAATATAGTTAAATACACTTATGTTACTATAAAGAATTTCAAATGAATTAAATTTGTGTCCGTGTTTTTGTACAATAGTCAAATTATCATTGTGAATAACTGCGACGCCTCCTCCTCTACCAGGTAACCGATTAATTAGTTTGGTTTATTCCATAGTTGTTCTGAAACACACACCCTTTCACTTCTAGTTTAAAAAGGGATAGACATTGATCCTTTCTCAATACAGTGAATTTCTCTGAGCAAATAATTAATAATAATTCAAGTTCAGGGCCACGTTTGTTCCCAGTCCACCCCTGGTCTCAGCAGCGATGCCATGATCTGGGTTCTGGGTTCAGTTTTAACCAATCAGATGTGATGGATCTGATGATTCTAATAAATAAAGCAGTGTTTTCCCACTTAAGCACCTTCATAAACTAAGCCACGTCTGAACGGGATTAAAAAACTTTTCAGCACACCAGAGAAACTGTTGGAGTGTGAGACTGAAGACTTGTGGTTAAAATATGGTCATAAAAATCCCAAAAAATTTCCCCTAAGTCTAAAGTCTGATGTAATCATTCACTGTATGTTTCGACCTGTGTCTATGTGATTTTTGCACTTTGCAATGAGGCTAATAAGGGGCTAATATAGTCAGGTCAGTGCTTGTATATTTAAAATCATTTAGACATTATTTGTGTCCTTAGCATTGGGGTATTAAAGTTCTTTAAGGAAATCTGTCTGTTTTATATTAATTGTGCCTCTATTTCTGCACTCCAACACAAATAAACATACTTTTTGCCAAATCTAAAAAAAAGAAAGAAAACTGTAGAAACAATGTGCTCTTTGTTGTTCGGTGGTTATTGCAGTACCTACCAGTCACCACTGTACTGAACAGCTGCGCTGTGGTGCTGAAAACAAACAGCAGTGTAAACTGTAATACTGGTCACATGATTTACAAGAAACTGAAGGTCAGCTTACAGCACTTACAGGAAACCTGCCTACGCAGGAGTGCACAGTAGTGAAGTATTGGGACAAGTGAGCTTTAATATTTTAATGCCATTCTCAATTTGTTAATTGGCAATCAAAATAATAAAATAATCTGATATTTTATGCAAAGAAATTGCTCTACAGCAATCGATATTTCGTAAGAAGTCCTCTTTGAAGCTTCCATACAAATTAGCATCATAATTATTGACAGTACGTACCACCGCTCCCTATACTCAGAGTACGCAGTCTGCGTAGGGCACCAACTCCCAGGGGGGCACCATCCCAGCTGCTCAAAAAATAGTTTTTTATATATTATAATAATAATTAATTAATATTATTAATATACATATACAAATAAACAAAAATATAAATGTATATATTGGATTTTACGGTGAACGCAGAGTAGGCTAAGCACACGTGATGATTATTATATTATTATAATAATTGAACACTATGCCTGGTCCTGGAAAGAGACATCAACAGTCTGGCACCAAGAAACGAAAGAAAAAAAAGTCCAAGATGAAGCCCAAGCATCACTTTCAGGTACGTTCATAATCATGTGAAACTTTATTTTATTCTGTCAACGTTAATGTGTTTTAATGTCGGTAATAATTTCACGACTAACGCATCTTTCTTAATATGGATACAAGCAGATCTAAATAAACAAAATGACTTAAAATGCATTATATTAAAACACAGAGGCAATTATGATTATCGATTAATAATGACCATATGGTGTCATTTAATAACAGTGTTAAAATACATAATCTAATACAAAATTAACAGTTTACATAACAATTTTAATAGAAATGCCTGAAAAGGGCACCAAATAAAATGCAGTTGTTACACTTACATGATGATCGAATTCCTTGTTTAATATCGACAAAACATTTAATTAAAATATCCACATCTTTCCTATTATTTCCTTAACAAAAAAACGTGGACATCATAACCCTTGTCTGCTTTATTGTCAAAATCTGCTTTATTGTCAAAACTGCCACATGTAAGAAAAGGTGTGCCTTTGTAAATTTTTAACTTTGGAAAGCTCCAGCAGATAACAGTGTTGATTTTATTTAATTTTATTATTGTTTATTTCATTATTATAAATGTTTTATTTAAAGTGTAATTTTAGTTTGTATTTTCTGCTGTAGAGCTACAATTGTAATTTACAATAATACAATTTATTTATGTATTTACTTTTATTTGAATAAAGTTCTATTTTAGCCCCTATGCTAGGTGTTTTTTTTTTTTTTTTTTAATTACATAATATTTGGGGGCGGGGGCACAGAAGTAAATTTTTGCTTAGGGCACCCATAAGCTTTGGCCAGCAGCGGCCCTGATTATTGACTTGTATCAGCGATTGAAAAACACATTTTGAAATTTAATCACTGTTAAATCATTAATTTTGTAAATAAATGTAAATACTACTGAATTTATTACAGTCAAATATTTGACTTCATAAAATATCTTATTTAATAATATCTGAATTCTTGTGCTCTGAATGTCACATGAAATTCTCAATAGTCAATTTTAGGCTGTAAAAGTTTTGTTTTAATCCACATTGATTAAATTCAATTATTCTGGGAAATTCAAGGAGTAAAATTCAATACAGGAAAAGCAATTAAGCCAGAACAGAATCCATTCATCAGTCACGTGACCAAGGGAAGTGGACGTCTTTGGGACGTCTAGCTAGAAGATAAAAGAGGCCTGCAGGAGAAAGTGTTTTACTGTGGCCCGGTCAGTGCACCTGCAGTGTGTTACACTCATTATATACTGTCAGATATTCTAGTCATTTTACTGTGATAAAGGAATTTAGTCAAGGTTTAGTTAAAGTTGCGCTAGTAAGCAGGAGACCCAGACTGATGTTTGTTACACACACACACACACACACCCTAAAAAATGCTGGGTTAAAAACAACCCAATCTGGGTTGTTTTTAACCCAGCTGCTGGGTAACTATTGGACTAACTAAATGCTGGGTTAATTTAACCCAGCAAAATGGGTAATTTTTTTAACCCAGCAAAATGGGTTAAATATTCAACCCAAATGCTGGGTCATATTTAACTATAATGCTGGGTTAATTCTACCACATAAATTGGTTAAATGTTCTACCCAGATGTTGGTTAATTTTAACTGGAATGTTGAGTTAATTCTACCTCACAAATAGGTTATTATTATTATTTTCATGTTTTACAGTGAATCTGTAAAAAAAAAAAAAAACTACCCACGTCTATTAAACAGTTAAATTACTTTGATATACTGGTTTATTACAAAAAAAAAACTTAAAAGTTTTGCTAACCATACATATATGCAATAAACATCATCCTATTAAATGTTCACAGAAAAAATGTTTATTTTTGAAAAGCACAAGAACGGATAATCACTAGCGACATCATTACTATACTATTACTCACAAGGGCAGAATGGAGTAATAACACAAATAGGCTGAGGCAGCTTCTAGGCAGGATCTCTTTGTGACATTAGATATCTTTTCTGCAGAACAAAACTATCCAGCCCTGGTCCCGTTTTAACATACAAACACTGTCTATGACTTTTCAAGTAGGCCTTGCTATTTCATAGCAACATTACAAAAAGTCTTATACAGGAGCACACTACTTTAAATAGTTAATGTCAAAAATATAAAATGCCTTGAAGCACACATCAACCGCCCCAAGTAGTGTGCATTGCTCCAGAGCCTGTCCCACCAGAATGACGAATGCCTGGGAGTAGCGCTGGTCATTATCTCCCAACGTCAGGATGTAGGGTACGGCCTTGACCCTTCAGCCTGCTGGAGGTATTCCACCATGTTGGTGCCAACCTTAGAAAGAAATGAAAAAAAGTTAAAAATTGGTTGAAAAACAAAGATTAAACTGAATAAGACTATCAATTTAATGTGTAATAGGATTTATACTAAATAAAAAAAAAAATACAAAGCTAGGGTATAGGTAACATGAAACAAAAACATGGAGACAGCTACTACCAAAAATAAAATATATATATTAGTATAATAATAAAATAAAATATATATATATATTAGTCAGACTAGTTGATTTTGTGGTCTGTGTTGATTTTAAGCTAATTACCGAGGAGATGAATTGTCATATCTGGGGTCATACTGGCACATTACAATCACCCAAATATTATTACTTCCATCTAGTAGTTATCTGTACAGCTGACTGATAGTTAATTTAGTCTGAGTCACAAGCAACTTTGGTTAAAGAGGGCTACCTGGTTAGCTTACATGCAGCAGTCATATTTGCATACTACTTGCCAAAGGGGGAAAGGTGTAAAATATTGTTATAACTCGGGAGAACGGGGATGAATTTTGACCGCGGAGTAAATTACTAGCTAGTGAAAAACGGGAGGTTAGCAGGTGTGTATATTTGTGAGAGGGTCAGTGTTTTGTAACACCCCAGCATTTTATTGTCTCAAACAGTGAGATTAATAAAGTTCTAATGTTAACTAAATGCTAGCGTCATGCTAATCCTACAGTTACAGTTTCGTCACCCTGCAAACATTCTACAGAGAAAGATAAAAAGCTCAGACATCTTATCCGTTTCTTTCACACACAGGTTGGGTTCTTTGGCTAACTATAGCAGCTATTGTTAGCTAAATTATCTTAACTCAGACCAGCCTGAAAGTTTAAGTGTAACCTTAACACGGTAACAGTAATAAATCTTATATATAGTAATAATTTTTTAGTCATTTGTGACTTAGGTGAGTGAACATGTGTATACAGACCTTGTATTTAACGTCATTTTCCCTTAAATGAACCGTCATCAGCGGTGTGGGAGCTGAAGAGAGACACGAAGCTCTGACTGACAGCCGCTGAATCCACCGGTGAACTTTGGGGGAGGAGCCAATCAAACTTCAACCCAGCAGCTGGGTTACACAAAAACTACCCAACTCTCTGTAAATAACCCAGAAAAATGACCCAACAGAGGCAACCCAGCACTTGGGTAGAAAAAACAACCCAGCGTTTTTTAGAGTGTACACATGAGGGAGAGAGAGAGAGATACACAGTGGTGGCCAAAAGTATTAGAACAGCATGTGCCATGTAGTTAGTTCAGGTCTGGGTGAAGAGTTGTGTGAATAAAAATCAGCTGCCTTAGTTAACTGATGGAACAATTAAATAGTAGGACTTTTACTTTCTGAAGTCGGGGTGTTCACCTCTGTACAAAATCTCCAGGTTGAAAAATGACTTTTAATTGCAATTTAATTGTATAATAATATCAAGTTATTTAAATGTTTGAGAATGTCATGAAAACTGACATTCGCTTTTGCCTCAAAACCTTTTGCCACCACCCTATATATTTATTACAAAGATAGATATATGATGTTAAACTGGTGTGTGTGTATGTGTATAATGACTCATGGTGATAATGATTTACAGTAGTCCCTGATCTTTTTGTTTTTGCTTTCACTATAGGTTGTTCTCCAACACATCATCTGGCCTCACAACAGACATGAGGATAACGTTTGTTCATTTGATGTGATCCATGTAATTTTTTTTCTTTTTTGTAATATGCTTTACTTTATGTAAATGTGTGTAATTACTTAAATATATTAAAGACATGTCCAGTAAGCACTTCTGGTTACTTGTTACTAAAGACAAATTTTAAAAATAACTGCATTTTACAGGCCAAAAGCACAATCAATTTGCTTAGTCATCAGAGCATGTATTTATACTAGATTAGTCTAGAGTATTTATTGAGCAATGGTTATATCTCATGAGGAGGAGTTTCTCTCTAGGAGTTTCTCTAGCGTTTGTCAGACAAACTGTTCCTTCCTGGAATCAGCTTTTTCCTACCCAGGCAGGCGTCTCCGCAGGTGAACAGACTTACTGCTGATTTACATGAATATAAACTTATTGTAGAGAAGTGGCCCATCTGACTTTTAATATTCAGGCACTTCAGTGTCATATTTGAGAGGAGCTGTATTATTATCTAAAGCAAATAAGTCATTCTCAATGAAGTTCTGCATCCTACGGCCCAATGTGGTGAATAAAATCAATTCACCCAGTCGTCAGCAGATATCATAATGCAGATAATTGGAGCTATGTAAAGCAGGTTCCTTGATTATTAACTGTAATGTAAATACTGAATTTAGGAAAAGTAATGTATTTTAGACAATCAGCAGCTTGTTGAGAGCCTTAAAAACAGAAAAGTCATGCTGAATAAGTTGAATGAATATCACATGCAATGACAATCTAAAAAAGTATTTTAGATTTTGAAACAAAGATACGTTTTGGCCTCTGTACACCACCACATGAATTTGAAATGAAACACTCAATATGTCAGTGAAATTGAAACAAAAATGTGGCATTAACCATTCAGGCATACAGACACGTTCATACACACATGCATTTTCGGGGTTCATAGATAATAATAAAAATAATACATAATTAAATTTAAGGACACTGAAACTGAAACCCATGGACATGACCAACAAGTTGTTTGTGGGTTTTCTTGACTTTAGTCTTTGTGTTCACTTGGTGAAAAACATGCTCTACTTTAATTTACTTGCTTAGTCATGGTACACCTGGCCATGCAACTACTTGTCAGTCATCTGTTCCATTATTTATAAACCAACCCAACTTTTGTGACAGTTTAAAATTTTTAGACAATCATTTAACCTAACAGTTACTGTAAGATCACAGCTACTGTTCATGCAGCTGCACACAGTCAGAGCAAACTGTTGCTGAAAATAGTGTTAAGACAGTTGCTGAATTAAAGAGTGAACTTAAATGTGCGTGTCTTTGCGTGCGTGCTCGAGAGAGTGAGTGCCCTCTGTCATTGGGTGTTGCTACATTACCTGGATGCTAGCTGACAGCGATGGGAGATTTAACTGTACAGCAAAGCACCTCAGGATGGCAACTAGTCCACCATGGACTCTAAAGTGTCATTTAACCCCCCTATTACAGAATTTTTTTTTATTAATTACCACAAGTGCTATCATTTGCCAGACTACATAAATTACCTTTCTCACCTGATTTCTCACCTGGTTTCTATTGCTTTCATTACTTTACCAGGAATTAAGAGGTAGGAAACATTTGGCAGGATGTGTAGGAACATGAAGATCATTTGCCCCAGAGGTTCACAATTCAATTGAGACCTCCTGAGTTTTAGGCACTTTGTACAGAGGTGGACATCACAGCTTCAGAAAGTACAAGTCCTGCCACTTATTGTTCCATTAATTAACTAAAGCAGCTGATTTTAATTAACACAACTCTTTACCCGGGACCGAACTAATTAGGGACATTACCTGTTTTGTGCACAGAGAAAACTGATATGATGTCCTGATACTTTTGACCATCACTGTATATCTCTCTCTCTCATGTGTGTGTGTGTGTGTGTGTGTGTGTTTAGATTCAATTCGAAGATACTTTTTAAAGTCAAATATTTTAGTTTAATAAATTCAGTAGTATTTGCATTTTAAAATTAATGATTCAAAAGTGATTAAATTTCAAAATGTGTTTTTCAAAGGCTGATACAAATTTAATAATTATGATGCTAATTTGCTTAGTAGTCTTGTCAAAGCTTAGAAATACTTCACAAAAAGATAATAGGAGCAGATAGTTAAAAAAATAAATTAAAATAAAAAGAACAGAAGAAAAATAACAGAAAAATAAATAGATTAATAAAAAGCAGAATAGTAGATAAATGTATATAAAATACAGACATTCAATTTTGTAGTCAAAGATAAAGTCACACATGAACATTATTTAAACATAAATTAAAGCAAGGTTAATATTAATGATACTGCTAACAATAATAATAATAATAATAATAACAATAATAGTAACATCAACAGCGATTAGTGAGTGTGTGTGAGATTTGGTGTGGTGTGGTCACTCGCTGCCCCTCACTTGGTGGCAGGTGTGTGAGTGTATTGTACTGCTAGTGTGCTCTCTCCCTGTGCTCCGCCCTAGTTTGTCGGTGTCGGGGAAGCAGTTGAAATTGTGGATGATGATAAGGTGCAGCTCTTTCTGTGTTATTGAGTGTGCACTGCTGGCACAGTCTCTTCTCTCGGGGCAGCAGGTCTGTCCGATCTAACTGATGTCTTTGCTCAACTCTTGGTACTGCAGAGCTTCATAATGGTGTGAGTGTGGCTCGCTCTTTTTTAGAGGTTTTGAGAATTTCCTGGGTCTCAATTAGATGTTTGTCTTATTAGCTGAATTGCTGGAGTGTAATCGAGCCAGACACTTTGCCACCATACAGGGCAATAGGTTCAATTACTCATTCAAATATTTTTAGGCAAATGAAGTTTCCACAAATGTTTGTCTTTTAATGGCATAGAAGGCTGTCACGACACGTCAGGTCATGCCCACCTGTAAAACTAAACCATGATCACCCATGACTTCACACTCCAGTTCACTGCTTTCGTTTTGACGCCTGGAGCAGCACACCTGTTCCTCATTTCATTCAGCTCTCTGCTCTATAAAACCTGTTTTTCGCACTTGCCAGATTGTGGGACTCGTTGCCCAGTTCTCCAGCAACTTTATCTTCTTGCTTCTCGAATCTCGACCCACACTTTGTTTTACGGATAATGCTTTTGCTTCACGTCTTGGATTGCTTTTTGTTTGAATTCGGATCACAGACGCTGATCTTCCACTTCCACGTTGTCTTCGCGTGCACCGCGCCTCTGCTTTGGAACCCAGCCCACGCACACCTCCTCTTCACGAGGCAACCAGTGCATTCAACAACGCACTCTGCACTTGGATCCACCACACCTGCTCGGATCGTAACAGAGGCTCTGCGTGCTTTTTCTTTCAGTTCATACACTGCAAGGTTAAAGTTTCCGGTGGAGCTCATTGTAAGTCCAAGGTAGGCATAATTTTACAATATTCAATCTCATGTGTACCTATAGTAGTTTAAATGAGTGTTTTGTTCCTTGAGAGCTGGATGTTTTTAGGAAGTTTGAAGTCATGTAGAGTGAGACCGGGCGCTGCAGATCGCTCTAATAATGTTGGGCTTAAACAGCGGCCCGGCCTCACTCTGCCATTCAGAGAGATGATATACGAGTTTCCTGTGTACATTGATTTAAACATGATTTACCCCCTACACCAATTTCCAACACTATGTAGAACAGTCCTTAGTGCCAAATGGAATCAAAAGCCTTTCTGAAATTAATAAAACAGGGAAATATTTCTTTCAACAACTATGTGAGGGTGTGTGGGGTGTGTCCGTTCAGAATCCCATCAGGTTTCAGTTTGTTCATTTTGTCTTTATGTTCCTGCTCAGTAACCAGAGAGTCTAGGAGATTTTGGTTATTTTTTATGAGAATTTATGAAAACCATTTGTTCCTGAAACTAATCAAATAAAAAAAACACTAAGATTTGTAAGCACTGGAAAAAGGTAGTGTGAACTGATGAGTGCAGATTGACCCTGTTCCAGAGTGATGAGTGCGTCAGGGTCCAAAGGGAGGCTCCCATCATGTCTGGTTTTGCTTTAGAGGAAGAAGGGAAAAAAAAAACTTTGCATATTGCAAATTCTTTCAAAAAGACTTGGTAATATTCCCAGACTGGCAATGGCATGTTGATGTGGCTGTTGACTCGATTTTGATGGGCAGTGAATCTATTGGAGCACCTCTACAACATATAGGGCCTACAGTGGCAAGAAAAAGCATGTGACCCTTTTGGAATTTCATGGTTTTCTAGACTGAATTGTCATAAAATGTGATCAAAAGTACTGACAAATATAATGTGCCTAAAATAATAATACAAAAAAATTCTGATCTGTTTTTATAGAGAAAAACCATAAAAACCTTATAGTGCTAGTGGAAAAGTGTGTCAATTCTTGAGTTAATCAAGTCAAGTCAAGTGGGCTTTTGTCATCATTTCAACAATATACAGTTCAGTACACAGTGAAACAAAACAGAGTTCCTCCAACACAGAGGTGCTACATACATGTAACATAAATTAACAGAAACTAACTAGCTATCTAGCACACCTAAATTAGCTGACGTTTTAAGACAAACCAAATTTACACCATAAATTATAAAGAACTATACTAAGATCGTGGACTAAGGTAGTGCAAGTTAATGACATGATGGATAAAAAACAGTAAACATTCTTGTGAGTAGTAGCTCACAAGAAGCTTAGTAGTAGCAGAGATGAGAGAGTCCTTGTGCAAATAGCAGCTAATAATATAAATATTTGTGCAAAAAAACAGTTCCGTGTTTGGTGTTGAAATTTGCTGGATGGTTATAGATCAGTGTATATGTCCGTGTGTGTTTATCAGTCCAGTCTTATTTTATAGAGGTGAATGTTTGCCTCTGTGTGTGAGTGTGTGCGTGCATCAGTCCAGTCCTTTCTTGGTGAGTAGACACATGGTATGTGGGTAGAAGATTTGCATGGTTGAAATCTCCAGCAACAATAAACAGTCCATTGGGGTGTGTGTTCTGTAATTCACTGATCCGGCCATGCTGTTCACAGAGCGCTCCCTTAGCATTAGCGCTAATGTACACGATAATGAAAGCGGTGGTGTAAAAAGGTCTACATCTAACAGTCACAAACTCCACCAGTGATGAGCAATAACTATAAACTAGCACAGAGTTCTAGAACTCTGTCTCTGAACCATGTCCCTGTGAAAACAAAGACACAGCAGTCTCTAACCTCACGCTGTGTAGTCTGTTGGAGTCGGATGTAGTCCAGTTTATTGTCCAGGGAGCAGACGTTGGATAAGATGATGGACGGAAGAGCCGGCCGTCTAGGGTTTGTTTTTAGCTTAGCACAGACTCCACTGTCTTGTTATTTCAAGACTGGACTACTGCAACTCACTCCTGGCAGGCCTGCCTCTGTCCATGATTCGTCCTCTGCAACTGATCCAGAATGCAACAGCACATCTCGTTTTTAACCTTCCCAAGTTCTCCCACACCACACCACTCCTCCGCTCCCTGCACTGGCTTCCTGTAGCTGCCTGCATCAAATTCAAAATGCTGATGCTTGCCTACAACGCTAAGAATGGCCCAGCACCCACTTACCTCTTTGCTCTATTCACACCACGCACTGCACCACGTTCCCTCCGATCCTCCAGCACTGCTCGCCTCATCCCACCATCTCTCAGGGATCGAGGGCGACCTTCATCCAGGCTCTTTTCTGTTCTGCCAAATGCCTAAATGTAAATGACAGGTCCATTACAGGACCATGCACGATCCGTGCACGGAATGTGATCCCCTGCGATGACACAGTTAGCGATGTCCGCCCCATAAACGCCCCCACACGCTTTCTAAAAAAATGGTTGCAATGATGGAGCATTGACTGCTTCAGTTAACTGCAGTGTCCAAGCAGCCGTGTACTATATTAAATATATAACATAACTTACGTCAACATAGTTTTATAAATAGATGTGTGGTAAAAAAGAGGGAAAAAACGATTAATAAAACTGATTTAAATCACTCAATACACAACCCATGATGCTCATGCTATTTTTAAATAATTAACTAATTAAACTACTTATTGCAATATTTTCATGACATCCTTAACAATCCTTAAAGACACAGTAACATCTGTAATTTATCTATACCGATCGTTGTAGGTACAGAATACAAGTGGGGCTATGTACAGTATTATACAGTGTATTTTATCTATTTCCGTTTAATACACTGGTAGATAATATTTTGCTGCAAAGTAAAGCTTAAAATGTAACTTCTGCTTGGGTTTGTTTTCGTTATATTTTTCATATTTTCATTTATGTTTTTTTTTGCTGATAGTCAAAAATTGGCATAACAAATCTATTAATAACGCATAATATATGAAACAAATATCTGTCCATACGGATCAGTATGTCTTTAGTCATTTAACCAGCATAACGTTCCTCCATCAAAGATCTGATGGGACATTAATCACTTATCACAACGGTGAATAGATGCGGCAGCAGAGACAAATTAAATCCCCATAAACATTCACACCTGAAAACAATACTAACAGAACTAAACAGTTCCAGAGGGTCAGCGCCTGTTATCAGGACAGGAATCACCTACAGGATACTACTGTAATTTTTACTGCTTATATATTTTTGCCATAGTTTCATTTGGTTTTACGTGATTTCATATGTTATTTGTGTGTGTGTGTGTGTGTGTGTGTGAGAGAGAGAAAGAGAGAGAGCTCGTGTGCGCGTGAGAGGGCTTACAGGTATATTGTGATTTGTCCAAAGTTACTAAACCTGGCTTACTACTACTTTAAAAATATATATAAAAACATAAATATAAAAACAATTGACTATTATTGTCAGGGTCAAGTTTACGGGGCTTCTCAGTTTTTCGTTAATTTTACTTCTGACTCAAAACCAATGTGGCTTATTAAGCGTTATAAGCGTTTAGCTTGCTAGCTCCTGTACATCTATCCTCAGCTTGTGTCCTTCATGAACTGCATCACATTATATTCCAGTCACAGAAATAACCTGCGGATTAACTTTTACCTAAAGAATAAATTAATACTGAATTAATCCAGACAACACGCGATTAGATTCTGAAGGTATTTTCAGAGAGCACAAACACTCTTCATCGATTGGAATCTTTTTGATTAAAAGAGGAGTGACATTGTGAGTTTGTGACACTGACAGTAAGCTGTAATGTTAACTCCAGACTTGGTAAACAGATCATTAAGTTATCTAAAGTTACATCTGCCCGCTGCTGGTGCTGCCAGTGATTTTCAAAACGGCCAATAAAAAACTAAACTGGGAAATAAACTGTAAACTACCCCAAACAAATTTTATAAAATGAAACACCACTTACCACGAATTGTCTATTAAGCCGCCATTTTCATCTCTAGTGCAGTTTGGTAGCATCAGTTAAGCGGGAGTGGGGGTGGGTTGTTAAAATCACGTGATTGCAACTCAGCGCAGCTAATTTGCTGGCGTGTGTTACCGTGTCCTTGAGAACAAAGCACCATCTAGTGGTGGAACCAGGTAAATGAATAAATAGGGCTTAAATGGGCGTGTTTACTGTGAAATCTTGGCACGCCTTTCTGGCAGTAGAGGGAGGGGGAACTTTGCCGTCCATAGGGCAGCCGTACGCCATTTGCACGCCATTCACACGGCTGCGGCTATTTGACGTGGCTCCATCTGTAGCTTTTCCTGCAACTCATCCTGAATGTAGTTTACCGGGTTATTGAGTTCCGAACATGAAGCAGAGTTATACAAAAAATAAACAGCTTTTGTTTGTGTAGTGGTAAAACCAAGTTGCAATGTCCAATTTGTCCCTTGTTTCTTTGCCACTGTGAGAGGTGTTGATGCAATATTCTGACGCGTGCAAGTTGAATGAATAGATCTAGAGAAAGACTTGATGGTGTTCCAAACAATAACTCAAGTTTATTAAATCAAAGTAAAAATGATTTCCAACATGACAAAAATAAACAAGTTAAAGATTGCTTGCTGGCTTGTTGCACCATGCCCTCTAAGCTCCATGTGCATGGTCAAGAAATTGTGTGCTCTCGCACCAGTGCCCCCCTCCTGTTTGGGGTGGCATCTCACTTTAAACATTTTTCCCCTCTCACCTATAGAGGGCACACACTCAGAGAAATAAACAGAATTAACAATACAGCAACAAAATATTCAAGTAAATATGAAGAAAAATATGAAAGATAAATATGGCTCCTACAGTCACATATGCAGTTTCACACAGTATGATATGCAGTAAAATGCTTACACACCTGTGACCTTAAATAAAAATAAATAAATAAATAAAAAAAGAACATTCAATTAGAACACCAGACTAATATTGTTTTTTTGCATTAGGACTTATTCTCTTTCCATTTTTGCACATTGCATATTTATGGACATTTACGATCACTGCACATTGGCACACTCGTACATTTACATTTCTGGACATTGGCACATCTACACATTTATGCACATTTGCACAATTCATGGACATTCCTATTTATTTCTACTACAATCCAGTTCTTTTTCAATGTATAAATCTTTTTTTTTTTCACTGTACATAATGTACATACAGTGGGACCTTGGATTACAAGCATAATTCGTTCCAGAAGTGGGCTCGTATTCCAAAACACTCGTAAACCAAATTTAATTTTTCCATAGGAAATAATGGAAACTTAAATGGTTCAAGTTCAAGTAGGCTTTAGTGTCACTTCAACCATATACAGTACAGTTAGTACACAGTGAAGTGAAAAAAATGTTCCTCCAGGACCAAGGTGCTACATGCAACATAAATTTACAACATAAATTAACAGAAAACTGAACTAGTTAACTAAGAGGCCTAGTTAGCTGGCTAGCAGAGACAGATAGACCTGACAACATAAATTTACAACATAAATTAACAAAAACTAACTAGCTAAGGAAGACTATCTACAGGTTTTACAGACAACATAAAGTGCACGTGCAAATGTGCAAACAAGAGCAACAGCAAAGTGACAGTGCGACAAACACAACATAACATAACATAATAATATGGTGTTGAGGTAGTGGAGAAACAGTAAACATTCCTTAATGTAGCAGCAAGAATTAAGGAATTAGTGCAAAAAGTAGTCCAGTAATGAATATTGTGCAAAAGAACTAAACAGTGAAGCATTTACAGATTGGTGTGTACGATAATTTGGTAATGTAGGTCAGTGTGTCTGCGCTTGTTTAGATTAGTCAGTCCAGTCTCAATGTTTTGAGGTAGTTGAGTTAAGCTGTGTGATAATGTTCATTCCAGTCCCTTTTTGTTGAGGAGACGGATGGCTTGTGGAAAAAAGCTGTTGCACAGTCTGGATGTGTGTGCCCGAATGCTTCGGTACCTTTTTCCAGATGGCAGGAGTGTGAAGTGTGTGTGAGAGGGGTGTGTCCGATCAGCCACAATGCTGGTGGGTTTGCGGATGTAGCATGTGGTGTAGATGTCTTTAATAAAGGGGAGAGAGACCCCGATGATCTTCTCTGCTGTCCTTACTATCCGCTGTAGGGTTTTGCGATCCGATATGGCACAAAACCAGACAGTGATGCAGCCGCTCAGGATGGTGTTATAGAAGGTGTTTGGGAACCTGAGAGGAGGGGGGCTGTAAAGCCGAGAGAGAGTGTGTGTGTGTGTTTGTTGGTGTAAGTGAACGAGCGCACACACACACACACACACACACACACACACACACACACACACACACACTCGTCTTTACAGCCCTCCTCCTCTCAGGTTCCCAAACGAACACACAGAAACTCTGCTCTGTCGCGATTGTTTTCAAAGGTAAGGTTTTTCTCTCTCTTGCACTCAGCAGGGGAGATGATTACCTACAAATCCGAAGCCCAAGGGAGAGAAAAACCCTTGGCTCAGTTGTGATGACGTGACGCTCGGCGTCAAAACAAGAAGCGCATGCGCACACAAACACACATCACTGCCTCACAGTTAGTGGAAATAGTCTAAATGCAATTTTAAGTAGAGAATTCGAGACATGTTTGCACCATGTCCTTTGCAAATTTTCCATGTGTTTTCATAGTCATCTGCCTTGCAGTTCCTGATAAACTACTTAACCACTGATTGAAGGCTTCTAATGTCTTTCTTTTCCTCATCATGCAACAGATGTTCTTGAATCTGTGGACCAACAAATACACCTTCCTTGATTTTAACTTTAAGTCTTGGAAACTCTTCATAGAAATATTGGAAATCTGATTTTTGTTTGTTCATAGCCTTTACAAAGGTCATCAGGTCCAGTTTTATATGTAATACTAGTAACAAACTTTTGAAAGTCAAAAAGTGCTGGATTTTGAAAATTATTTCTTTTCTGGCTTCTGGGATTATCGGGATGGCCAGTCTTTCTTGACATAATGAGAATCTCTGACTCGACTGTCCCATTCATAGAGAAAATGGCAATAGTTTGTTTCCAACCTGCAGGCCAAGCAACAGGGCAACAACTTTTAAATCACCACAAAGCTGCCACTAATGTTCCTCATATTTAATACACCTTAGCAGTTGTTTCGTGTGAACTGCACGCCTCGACATTCTTGAGAAGTTATGAGGCATCATGATCATCAGACCCTCTCCTCCACTGTTGGCAAATATACTCGCCTATATATAAAGCTTTATCATGAAATATCTTGAAACTTTAGCCAACCAGCTCCTTTCTCACCTGTTTTTGAATTCATCTAATCAAAATATGTAAAAATTAGCAGGTTTTATCTCAGAGGTCAATCATTTCCAAAAATTTGTAGACCAGTGGTATCGACTTTAGGTTAAGTGCTGAGGGAATTCCGTTGTTGGAGACGAATTCCTTCTTTTACCCTTCTTTTGGACTGGTCTATATTAACAGCATATTATGTCGCTGCTGAGTATTTCACACTATGGACATTAAATATTAAATATTCATTGAAACTGTAGTAATGCAGAGTCAACAGTTCTGTAACTTATGTCTTTATTGACAACAACATGAAGGCACGGAATACTCACTCATCTTCTACACCGCTTTATCCTGTATTCAGGGTCGTGGGGACCTGGAGCCTCTCACAGGAGACTAAGGGCATGAGGCGGGGTACACCCTGGACAGGGTGCCAATCCATCGCAGGGCACACACACTACGAGCAATTTTGGAATGTGCAATTTGGAAATTAGCCTAACCTGCATATCTTTAGACTGTGGGAGGAAACCGGAGTACTCGTAGGAGGAAACCCACCAAGCACGGGGAGAACATGCAAACTCCATGCACACATGGAGCCTGGCCGGGGATCAAACCTGGAGGTGCAAGGCAACAGTGCTAACCACTACACCACCGTGCCGCCAGGCACCAAATAGTTATAACAAAAACCAGTAGCGCACATGCTCTCTGCTTCCGCGTTCAGCTGCTTGTTGTCGGTGCTTTCTGAACATGCCAATCCTTACCATTACTCACTACTGCCATCTAGTGGATAGGGGAATAAACCCACTGTTACTGCAGAAACAAAAACTAACACCATTGTAAAACATATGCTATTGAAACGAGTATAACTTGTTAAGAAAGTATTCATTTTATTATTGGTAATAATAATTAATTAAAGTAAATTCAGATAACTAGCCTATATAATAACGATTTCTCAATTTAATTGAAATAAATTACTGTCTTATTAATATGATGTCGTCCTCGATTATAATGAAATATATTAATCCCTTTTCAAGCTCTATATTTTCACACTCCAGCGAGACGCAATGAAGGTTTTCATTCCCTTTTTCAATGATGTGAAGACCTGTTGCTCAGTTCCCTACACTGTTCGCAGTTATTATTATTATTATTATTATTATTATTAATATTATTATTATTTTATACATAGCATAAGGGTAAAATATTATATATTTAGTGTTATCTTAAGATTTCATATGTCAAAATGGGTTTTGTAGCTCCTGGTGTTTTCCTTTCTGTGGGAAATGGATGCAAATGACTGAGTGTTTAAGGTTGCCGGAAATTTGTAAATCATAAACCTGCGAATTTATGTTCTAATTTAATAATTGATAGAGATTATGTAGGGGGCAATCCGTGGCAGGAGGGCATTTTAGAGCATAACATCGTCCCCTGTGTCAGTGTTAGCGATTAGCTTGCTAGCAACTATTGCATTAGCTGTTAGCTTGTTAGCATAAGCAGGTTAGCACAAAACCATTCAGGGTTAGGGTTAGGGTGTGACACTTGCCTCGTGGAGGGAAGTTGCTGAACCTTAAAGTGATTTGTTCTCTATAAGGGAAACGGTATCTGACGTTGACAATGAACAGACATTCCCTGTGGACAGGAAACACGTCAGACGTTACACTGGAGAGATTTGGTCTGATATTTCTACTTAAACATGTATTTTCAGTAAAGTGAAGCAATTTGCATTTAATTCATTAACTATGTAAATAAACCCAAACTATTATTTATAAAATATAAGGAAAATTAGTTTGTAATTGGCATAAACAAATTGTGACTTCTGTAAAGTGTTTTTATTATTATTATTATTATTATTATTAAATTATTAAATTTAAATTTCAAGCTCTGGTCAACAGAACTCTGTGACGGAAGGAAGCAAACAGGATAAAACTGAGATTTTTATTTTATATTTAATAAGAACTGTAGCACCAGCAGCAACTTACAAATGAGGTCTCAATTTAAGAAGATGTGCAAAATATAAAACACCACAAATAAGTATTAATCATAGAAGGAAAAAAAAACACCAACAGAAACGTTTTGTACTTTATAACTGTACGTTATGACTTATATATGACATATACGGTTGGTCAGATGCAGACAGGACACTTTTCAGTCACAAACTAAAAATATAGAGATAGATTCAATTAAAATTTAGCAAATGAAAAATATTTATATTTTGTTTCTCTCGCTTCACAACTCATGAGAACAGACCGAAACCAGAACCGAACCGCAGATTAAGCACGCGTATATAACCGTCGGTATTTTAAGTGTGATTAAAAATACAAGAAATAGCTTAAACCCAAATAACGTGACTAAACATCGCTAAACAGTAGGTGACATTTATGTTCAGTATTTCGTTTCTATTTAGAAAGATGGGAATTAATTCCTGCTTACCTTTTCCACACGCCCGCCAAACGTTTGTCTTCTCAACACGCTGTGTTCTCTTCTCGCGATATTTGATCTGATATTTCCGTTTCCATAGTGACAAGATCTCTTTGGTTTATCTCAACATGATTGAATCTAATACATGTTAAGTTGTTGAATTTCCTGCAAATACAACATAATTTATTCATGTTCATCTTGGAAAAATGAAATTATTGTGTACAAAACACATATTACATTTACTACATGTAACAGATAACCAGCTTCCTTTTTTTAAGTGTATAGTGCACTTCGCAGGCTGATTAAAACGCACCTCAAGACACACACACAGTGTTCTTCTTCGTTAAGGTTTATTGGCAGTTGGCCTGTACTGTAGGTAGCACTGTTGATTTTGAAAATGTCTGTCCTGTAAAGCTTTCCTGATGGCGAATAATCCTAATTTTGAAAAATCCGTAACAAAATTCAGTCATAAGCAGCTCTGAGACAAAATTGTGTCCATTCAAGCGCGAAGAATGAAAGCGGCCCCAGTTGTCTCCATATAATCATAAATTAGAGATTATAATCATCCAGTGATACAGTGAACTTCTGTCATTTAAAGTGAATGTTGTGTAGAAAGTTTAGTTGTTGTGTTTGTGTTGATCTTGTGGAAGCTCGATTTCTGCTTTTGGGTGTAAACGTCTAAAATCTCCATTAAATTCTGTTTTTTTGGTTTCTTTAAATGGCAAAGAAATCACTCTTCAAAAAAAAAAAAAAATTAAACATGTTATTAAAGAAGTAAAATTGCAAAAAGTACGGTTATGTTTTTGCTTTTTACCGGTTTGGTTGTAACGCTTAGATAAAATATATTTAACTAAAGTTACAAAAAAATGAGAGATCTTTATCTCCGTGTTTTTCAAACCCAGTGAACAAGAATTACAAAACGACCAAGTTAAACAAACCAAACATGTATTACACAAAAAAAAATGAAACAAAAAGGTGCACCACCCAATAAAAACGACAAAGAAAATAATATTTACAGACGAAAACGGGATGTGTGTGTAAGTGTGTAGAATGTCTGCAGTCTGGGTTATTGTAGGAGTGTGTAAAGGAGATGGTGGAAATGGTGGAAAACTACCGGGAGGCTGATGTCGGAGTGTGAGAACTGTGGCGATGCAGTCCAGTCGGTAATAATCCGGATGACAAAGAAATCCTGCCAGTCTCTTTGGAAACTCAAAATGAAAACATGAAAACAGCACGCTGTAACTCCTTAATCCGGGTCATGTGACCATTCACATTACCGTCTTCCCGAGCCGACCGGCAATGAAGTCTCGTGAGATTGTGAGCAGGAACCAATACACACAAATACATAGGCACAAGAAAAACCTTTGTGGTCACAATTAATAAGATGTTGCAGCTTCTGTATCTCTGAGCCGGCTTACTTACACCTACTGTATATAAAAATGTGCCTTATGTGGCAGTGCTACATGGTTTTTTTAAACAAATACTGTAAAAAAAGGTTTTCTGATTTTCTTGATTTTTGGTTTTATATCAAACATATAAATGAATGAATGTAACACAGATTTCTTTGAAGACTTCATATCCCTGTTGTGTCTATCAGACGGTGCACTCTCACATCAGTCTGTGTGATTTGTGATTTTACACAGATCGCTCCCCCCCAGCAGTGTGTGACCAGCAGTTCAGAAATACACTGTTAGGACATCATGTGTCTCAGAGGAAGGACATGATGGACTTGTCCACCTCACCTCGTTTCTCCGGGGGTTTAATGTAGCCCAGGGGTGTGTTCCCAGATAGCACAGGTACGTCGCGGATACGTCTGCCAAAGAGCGTATCATCTGGTAAACATCGCATTAGTTTTTTTATAGTCGTATTTTGATCTTCTGTAGATCGCCTGTTTGAGCTGTTAAAAGATACATCGTCTGTACGTCTATACGACGTATCTTTATTATCCGAAATTTGCTGCTATGTGGACGGGAAGCTGCAGCATCAGTTATGACTTGAATGATTTAAGGGGAAATATGTGAATTTGTTATATTTTATTTAGTTAAGAAGAACTACATGAATAAAAAATAGGTGTAATTGGGAAAAGACTGGTTTATATTTATTAAATTATTGTTTCTTTTAACTTACGGCTTCAGCTATGAGGAATCCAATCTTTCAGTCTCCGACAGAATCGGCTGAAAAATTCTTTAAAAATTTCCTTCACTTGGCCCCAGCAGGGATGTATTTTTTTGTTATTTGTTATGCATGCATGCAAAAGTAAAATAATATTGTTCTTTTTGCTGTTTATGTCCACCATTTAATAATTACTTAATTATCAATAATTAAAGCTGCTCACATCGCGCGCGCTTTCACTTTTTTTTTTTGCAAAAAAAAATTGCAGTGTTAAATCAGCAAGTATATAGTATGTCGCCTCTTTTTATGATAGAGGAATATTATGAATGAAACGAAGCTGCTCGTGTCGGCTCATATCGGGAGCATTTTGCTCAAAGGGGAGATTAGAAGGGGAAAAGTATAAGTGTGTACAAACATAGCACAATGCATGTGTGTGAATGGCCGAAATGTGGTTGTGAATAAACCTTTTAGTGAATGTAAAACGTCCGCGTGAACCCGTGGCCCCCGGTGGTGTGGTCTTTCACTTTGCCGAGTTTTGATCTAAAGTTAGTTAGAGTTAGAGTTAGAGTTTTTCTGGGTTATTTACAGAGAGTTGGGTAGTTTTTGTGTAACCCAGCTGCTGGGTTAAAGTTTGCTTCCCCCCACTCCCCCTTTCTCCCCCCCTTTCCCCCCAAAGTTCACCGGTGGATTCAGCGGCTGTCAGTCAGAGCTTCGTGTCTCTCTTGAGCTCCCACACCGCTGATGACGGTTCATTTAAGGGAAAATGACGTTAAATACAAGGTCTGTATACACATGTTCACTCACCTAAGTCACATATGACTGAAATATTATTACTATATGTGACATTTATTACTGTTACCGTGTTAAGGTTACACTTAAACTTTCAGGCTGGTCTGAGGTAAGATAATTTAGCTAACAATAGCTGCTATAGTTAGCCAAAGAACCCCACCTGTGTGTGAAAGAAACAGATAAGATGTCTGAGCTTTTTATCTTTCTCTGTAGAATGTTTGCGGAGTGACGAAGTTGGTGAAGTGATGAATGAACGCTAAACCGTTAACCGTAGTATTAGCATGACGCAGGCATTTAGTTAGGTTGCTAGCGTTATCAACCACATATCTTTCTTAATAGAAACGAAATACTGAACATAAATGTCACCTGCTGTTTAGCGATGTTTAGTCACGTTATTTTGGTTTAAGCTATTTCTTGTATTTTTAATCACACTTAAAATACCGACGGTTATATGCGCGTGCTTAATCTGCGGTTCGGTTCTGGTTTCGGTCTGTTCTCATGACTTGTGAAGCGAGAGGAACAAAGTATAAATATTGTTCATTTGATAAATTAAGTATCATGAGTTTTAATTGAATCTATCTCTATATTTTTTCACAGGAGTTTGTGAGTGAAAGTGTCTTGTCTGCATCTGACTTCAGGAGTTTCCTGACCAACCGTCTCTAACAGTCATATTTAAAAGTCATAACGAACAGTTAAAGTACAAAACATTTCGGTTGGTGTTTCAATTTTTTTTCTATAATTAATACTTATTTGTGGTGTTTCATGTTTTGTACATCTTTTCAAATTGAGACCTCATTTGTAAGTTGCTGTTATCTCGTTTTTGTATAAATTAATCAAATGTCAAAATTAATCAAAATCAAATTAAATGTATTTTTTTATAAAAATAAACGAATCTGTGTTTTATTATTAGTTGAGAGTGTGGTTTATTTATTTATTATCATATTTGGTCATTGTAACATGCATTAGGGAGCATTATAGACGTGCCGAGGGTATTTAATTAAAATAATGGGAGGGGGGTGTTTTAATAAAACGACGTCTATCCGACATCTGGCAGACGTATAAACATCTGATTAACATCGTCTAAAGAACGGGTCAGGGTCATTTTAATTCATTTACGTCTTAAATACGTAGGCTAAGCGTCATTCTAACATCGGCACGGACGTCTCGGCCAGATGAGCAAACGCCCTCTGCCAGACATCTGCCAGATGAAAAAGACAACGTCGCATAGACGTCTCCGTGACGTGTGTGTGCTATCTGGGTTCACACACAGCTGATTAAACTGTTCATTACAGGATCAGTTGGTGTGTTTAGGTGTTGGTGAATTAGACACTGTGTAAAACAAACTATTAAAATCTTCATTAAAGAAGAGTTGCAAAAATATTAGTTTGTCAGTTATAGGATTTAGTAAAAATCAATCTGAATGCTAAATCGGGTAATTTGTGATTATTTCACCTTATAAACATAATATATTTTTTTGACACCTGCATTGGTAATTTTTTTTTTTAGAATTTGTACACACACTCCTCCAGACGTTATCAGGACATCATGACCTCCTTTATTTCCCTCTACATCATATTGAGTACTGTATGTGTGAGTAAGTACCTTTTTTTATAAACCAGATGAAATTATAAGACTCTTAATATAAAAGGATTGTTTAAACATGTGTTTAAAATAATCTCTATTATTATAATTTCCTGTCTCAGACGTCCTCTCTGCAGAACCTGAGTTCAGTGTATCTGGCCCAGTGGGTTCTACAGCTGTCCTGCCGTGTCAACTGACGAGTGTAGACACTGACACACAGTATATTAAGTGGGAAATTAAAGTCAAGACTTATTACAAGACTGTGTTTGAGCGAGAGGGTGAGGAGTCGTATCAGGGTGAGGGATATGAGGGTCGTGTGGACGTTCCTGTGGAGGAGCTGCGAAAGGGAAACTGTTTCTTGGTGTTGAGAGATCTGAGACCGACTGATACAGGAGTCTACATCGGCTCTCTGGCAGTAAAGAACACCAAGAGAGGTCTCCCTCTCACAAAAAAAGAAATCAGCCGTGTTCATCTCACAGTCCATGGTGAGTGAGTGAGTCTCAGTAGAACACACACTGACCAACACACACACACTCACACACACACACACACACACACAGACACACACACACCAGAGAACGAAGCTAGAAATAAGGAATGTTTGTAAAGGCACGAAATTTATTGTGTAACAAAACAGCTCATTTTGAGAAATATAATAAAAATGACTTACTTTTAATCCTAATATATGTGTGTGTGTGTGTGTGTGTGTGTGTGTGTGTGTGTGTGTGTGTGTGTGTGTGTGTGTGTGTGTGTTACAATGAGTCAAGAAAACACACTACACCTGACACTCTTTATATTTCTGTTTCATCACACACTTGTAGATTCTCACAACTCTACATATAAATTTGTATTTTGTATTTAAATGAGAATTTCTTTACCTCAGAGATCAGGACCAGTGTGTCTAAAATACTTCATGTGTACAGATGTGGTCATTAAGACTGCATGTGTTTTCCAGCGAGATGCTGCAATTTGCCGCGCGGCGTGTCGCGACTTGCTGCAAGCAACATTCGGGAATTTTAATAAATGTGTTGTGCTTCACTGAATATCCGCCATATGGCGCATGGAAGTACTTTATCTAAAACCAAGTACAACGATGAATTGTGTATAAAGTTAACCTAAAACAATATTGTTTCCAATGCTGAAGCAAACATGAATTTTATTTTGTTTTACAACAGATATTTCATAATGAACGTGTGTATATGTGCTTCATGTTATTTTCACAATGATGAAATGAGATGCCGAAATTCGTGTTTTAAAAGTTTCTTATATAGTTTTTGTAATGTCTTAACATGGACAAAACAGTGAAAGACATGGCAATGACTCGGTTTAAATGGTCTTGAAATTATATTAATTTCCTGATATTAGACTATCTAATAGTATTAACTATGCGAATGTCCTGATTCGTTAATTGGCCAACATACTGTATCTTATTTAAAACGTAAAAATGTGTCGCCATCATCAGAAGACATAAATGAACAATATATACAGTATGTTGAATAATTATTTCATCCTTTATTTGACCACGGCTGGAAATCAGTGGCGGCTACTGGTCAATCAAATAGGGGAAGCTCATTTTCGGCCTACATCATAAAATTGTCTATTTATTTAAAAGTAAATTCTGTCCTATGTTTCTTTCCAAGAAAATGGTCTTTGACCCTGTCGTACCAATTAGGCGTCTTTTCCAGTGACTTGACCAGTGTCCTCTCAATGGCCAGCAGAGCTAGGCTGCTTAAACGGCCTTGGCCAATTGTGTTTCGGTGTAGGACTTGAGCTGCTTTAAACAGGAGAAGCTCCTTTCTACACCTGTAGATGAAGCTCCAATTGTTGCCACTAATGAGAACAGTTTGTAAAGCTCAGGCATTGCACTGTCCAACTCCATGTCTTTAAGGAACACCAAGTAATCACACAGCTTTCCCCTGTTACCCTGCAAGTCCTGATCTGAATACAGGACTTGAAGTTCTGACCTCAGTCTCCCTGAATCAAAGTGATGGCCATAACTTTTCAGGACACTTTGGAAGGCCTCCTCTGGAAATACTTGTCTCATGTCATCAGATTTCTCTGGATTGGCTAATTCTAAGAAGAGAATGCTTTCCAAATTTGAAAAACGTCAAGGAATCTGCTCCAAGATGTTATCAAGGATGGCCATGTACAGATTTCTGTATCGCTCTTGTGGACCCTGTAATTGGGTCTGACGGCGCTTTCTTATGGGCTCATCTCGTGGGTCTGATGTGAGATCTGCTGTTTTGGCATAAACGGCTTGGAAAGCCCCCTCTGACCTCTTCTCTTTGACAAATGCAAGAAGAGATTCAATTCTTTTCTTGCAGTAAACAACATTCATCGCCCTCTGCTGGACAATATCAAAGACCACATCAGTCTTGGAGAAGATTTGTTCATATGTGTACAACATAAACACAAACTCAAAATCCTCCAGTTTCCTCACAAAGCCTTTGACACAATCCAGTGTATCATCATCCATTGTTGTATCTGCAATGATGTTCTCAAATGTCTGCAGTAGGCCATCATAATTGTTTACCACAGTGCTCACTATCCGTGATGTGAAATTCCATCGAGTAGGAGTGTTTCTGGGCAACCTTGAACAGCCTGCAGACTCCAGAAAAGATTTCCTCTTTGTGGATTTTGAAAAAAATGTGGCAAAAACGATTCTGCACTCAGGCAAGCATTTAGCCCCCTGTGACAGCACCAGATTCAGCCCAGATGCACTGGGGGCTATTGCTTTCACTTTGGCCTGCAGACTATTGAGATCTGAAGCCATGACAGCAGCCCCATCATAGGTCTGTGCCACAAGCTTATTCTTAAAATTGTAGCCCTGCATGTTCTCATTTAATATTTCAAAAACGGACTTGGCATCTCGCCCCCCAGAAACATAAAAAAATCCAATAAAGCGCTCCTGAATTTTACCTGTACTATCCACAAAGCGAACAATTACAGAGAGTTGGGCACGGCAGGATATAGGATATAGGTTGTTTCATCCACCTGCCATCCAAAAAAGGGAGCATCCTAAATTTCATCTCTGATCTGATCAGAAATGGTGGCTGCAAGAACAGAGATCAAGTCATTTTGAATAGTATGGGACATACCAGATAACACAGTTGAGGACTCGAATTGTGTGGACAGGACAGAGTCATATTTAGCTAATGTTTCTGTGAACTCCCTGTAATTCCCCTTGTTGGATGATTTACTACTCTCATCATGTCCCCTAAATGACAGCTCCTGCCGGCCTAGCAAGGATGTCACATCAATAAGGCGGTTTAGGAAGGCCCTGTTTTGTTTGACTGTTTCATTATGTTTAGCCACTTGAATGCGAGCACCTTCATTTATTGCATGCTCAACCCTGATCCTTTCAGTGGGTGCAGTTTCACCCACGACGTTAGCTTAGCCTACTATATGAATGAATGAATGAACGATCTAAAAAAAAATTAAACTCTGTAAAAGTGAAACAAGGAATGTGGTGTATAATTGTGTGAAATGTATGATGAAAATCAAGCAATTTCGCCAAGCAAATATAAAGAAATAGTTTGCAGCAGTTTTTATTTTGACTGAACTTGAGAAATCCGCGATGGGACTGAGCGCGAATAGCTTCAGCGATTCCTTATAGTACAAAATCGCTGTCAGTCAAAAGGAGATGCAATCTTTCGACAGGCCCTCCAATCATCACCCTCCAATTATCACGCAGAAGAGTCCAGGCCAGCCCACTCCTCATTTGCTCCTCATTCACCCCCAGAGACGCTGAGCGTCTGTGGGCGGGACATAATCGCAGCGTTTATCCAATGACCGTCTAGTTTCAAAGCAATAAAAAAAAAACGTTCAAAGCAGCCCCATTGAAGTCAATGGACGCTGGGCTTCAACGGGGAAATGCACTGTGACGCTACGGGAATGTATGAGAAGAAAATCAAGTCAGCCGACCTGCTAACTGATTCTGAACGAACTCGTCTTTGAGATGAACGCATTTTTAGTCAATAAAATGTTAATACAATAGTAAATAATTTGACAATTAATTTTGTGACATTATAGGGAAGCTAAGCTTCCCTTGCAGTCTTAAAGAAACCGCCACTGCTGGAAATAACAGCTGGAATGTGATTGTAAATTTATGACTATAATAAAGCTGTTTGTCGCCATGCGGAAACCCGCGGCTCGTACTTTTACTTTACAAAAGGCAGCGTTTTTATGAAAAGGCTGATAAACGCGTGTTGTACAGTATATACAACGCGACAGCGCGCTCAGTTACTGTAATCCCTCTTCTCACCTTTGATGTAGGTGTAAAATTATCAAACCGGTTTCCCGGATGGGGAAATTGGCAGAATTGAGGTGTTTAAAACGATTTAACAAGACCGAGCAGACGTCTCTGCCTACATGTATTTCGCCAGCAAAACATAGAATAAATAGAAATAAAATGTTTAATGGTATCAATTAAATCAGACTTCATGATTACTTGAGTGTAATTCACAAATTTACTAAATATATCATGTTATGTGTATGCAGTATGTGTTTGTATGTGAATATATTATATAAGTATGTGTTTGTGCGTGCCTCTCATATGTGACATTCATATAAAATGCAATTTGTGATAAGTGTATGTTGTTAAAGTATTTGTGGATATGTATTTAACGACGCGGCTCACTCGAGGGGCAGAGCCGCGCAAAAACTGTTCAGAACGGGCCAGGTCGTGATACTGCGACACTCCGTGTGATGATTCGGTCGCACCGGTAAAACATCTCATGGTGCGGCTCTCCACCGCACCTCCTAACAATATAATTAGAAGAAAAATGTAAATTTTTGAAACATAATGCTGTAACTCTTTATTCATTTGAACACGGTAAAGGTGTTAATGTTTCGTACATTCCTTTATTCGTCCTTTCTGTTTGTGCTTAGGTTTTACTGTTTTCCACATACATACAACGTTTGGACAACAATGTCCCAGAAGTAAAATTAAATAAGGAAAATATACAATTTTGTTTCAATACAGTTTTATTTAATAGAGAATATTTTTTTATGTTTTGCTGGCGAAATACATTTTAGGCAGAGACACCTGCTCGGTCTTGTTAAATCATTTTAAACTCCTCAATTCTGTGAATTCCGCCATAAGCAAAACCAGTTTCATAACTTCACACCTATCGTGAATGAAAGATGAGAAGAGGCATTACAGTAACTGGGGGTCCTGTGGGTGCGCTTCACCTCAGAGTGCGCTGTCGCGTTGTATTCAAAGAATAGACTCAAACAAAATCATGTTTGCTTCAGAATTGGAATCAATATTGTATTAGGCTAACTTTATTAAAGATTATTCACTTTTGTATTCTTTGTATTCGTTTTTTTGCACACACACACGGGCATCTTTAAATTTGAACAGGAAATAATAGTGGGCTGGTAGGAACGTTATTTTTCATATAACTTAAACATCTGAAAGAAGTTAAATATACACAATAAATTAATAATTGCGTTTGCTTTACATTTGAGCACTCATTGAGTTTTTTCATTTTATATACCACATCATATATTTGTGTCTAATACTGTTTTATTTAGATTTTACAACATTACATGCAGTTTGTAATTTACTTGCGATTGTACTTTTAAAATGTAACCTATGTATCTACAGTATAAGCATATTTAACTACTTCAGCAGTGAATGAGAAATTTGGTTGGTCTGGCTTTTAGATAAAGTTCTTATTTGATATAATTGTATTATTTATTTAATTAGGCTATTATAAATATGATTTTTATCCTCTATATTCTTGTCGAGTATAGTCCTTTAGAGCAAGCACTGTGTCAAAAGATTCTGCAGAATCTCCTTTCACCTTTCAATCACGATAGGTTTGAATTTATCAAACTGTGTGCGCTGTTGGCAAATACTATAGGGGGGGTTTAGATGAATTTAGAAGACAGAGCGGACGTCTCTGCCTAAAATAGATAAAAAAATGAATAAATAAAAATGGCTAATGATAGCAATTGAATCAGACTTAATAGTTTGATTTGATACTTTTCTTTTTATTTACTGTATGGACAGTCGTATAATACTTTCTCTATGTTATTTATCTCTTTATATATTCTCTAATTATGACTTTAATAAATCGGCTCACATCGGAGCGTGCTGGCGTGTTGGAAAAGCCAGCATTTATCTAGCGAGTAGCCTATATATTTGTATTTGTTGCTTATCTGTCTGCATTTTTATCAATAAATCGCACGCGTTTATCATTCTTTTGATCAAAATGCTGCCTTCTGTTAAGTGAAAGTGCGAGCCGCGGGTTTATACACGTCGATAAATACATTTTAGATGGATTTTAAAGCATCTTTTTTAGGCCTAAATATTCATTTTTATGAATGGCCAGGTGTATTATGAAGTGAAGACCTGTTGTTTAGTGTGCACGAAGAGTTTGTGTTTGTGTGCACGGAGAGGTTGTGTGTGTCCGCGCGCGTCTCATACTGTACTGTGGATGTGTATGCACGGAGAGTTTGTGTGTGTTTGTGACGTTATCTTCTCCTTCAAACATGCTTCTAACCAACCAACCAACCCTGGCCTCCAAACTCAGAAGCTACGTGTCATAGCCAAGATCTGCTCCTTTGACTGCTTTGACGTTTTGTTTAAAGTAGCCTGTACAAGCCCAGCTCTTTCCCAAAAATAGTGTAAATGTCTGCAACAAACACTAACCATTAAAATGTTAAGAATTTAATTAAACACAAATATATAAATTAGATTTTCTTTAAACATAATATTTTACTTATATATAAACTCATGCAAGTGTTTTTTTCTACGCTGAAGTACCATTTAAAGCTATTTATTCATTTATCTTTTATTTTCTTACTTACTTACTTACTAACTAGCGAATGCTTTTTTAGGGCTCTAAAACTACGGCGGTATGAATGACAATGGAATATTACGTGCGAGTTGGCGCTCATGCACTGGTGACTAACCATTAAAATGTTGGATTTGAATTAAAATTATATTCGTGTTTAATTAAATTCTTAAATCATCGTGTTCACCCATGGGTTTACTGCATATTGAGTTTAATCATGCAGCACTTTTAGTATTCATAGCAAAAGCAACCCAACAGTGTGATTAAAGTACACGAAATAACACAGAATTTTGACCCAGCATAAACAACCCAACGATGTGTTTACGGAAACCCAGCATTTTTTTTTGTGTACTACTACAGTACTAACGAATGGAGGAAGTGCAGTTAAAGACTGGGGATTCTGTGTGCTGTCGCGTTGTATTCAGCAAGTAGCATATATTTTTGTGTCTGTTGCATTTGTGTGTAGTTTTATCGATAAATCGGCTCATATCTGCGCACGCGTTTATCAGCCTTTTGATCAAAAAGCCACACACGTAACTCGCTTTCACTTGGCAAAAGGCAGTGTTTATTGTTTAGTGTATATTTAAAGTGCATAAACACAATAAAACAATATTGTTTTAGGCTAACATATTATTTTTGTATTATTAGTTGTATTTAGTCTTTTTGCACACACGCGCGGGGGCGTTACAATAATAATAAGAATAATAACAATAATAATAAATTCGTTGCACTACTACTACTAATAATAATAATACTGAATGGAGAACGCGCAGTTAAAGAAGTATCATCATTGAAGGAGAGAAGAAAATAAAGAATAAATACATATCAGTATTTACAGTTTGAGCTTGACACGTTTATAAGCTCTGTCGCCTGCTGTCTATGGGCGCCTAAGAGAGATAAAACATTTTCGGCTTCAGTAGACACACAATACTTCAGATTGAAACACGACTGCCCCCTACAGGTAATGAAGGGTATTTTCACAGCTTGCCACGCGCAGCCGCGGCAAGTCGCGTGATCCCTTTTCTCGAAACATGCATTTTTAATGGCCAGATCTGTACAATGTATTAACTTAATTACACACACACACACACACACACACTCAGTCCTGCATTCACACACTGAACTCAACCACATCACCACATGGGATTAAATCAACTGTGTGTTTAAAAAAAAATTTGTTGTAAGAATAAATAATGTAAAAATCACACACACACACACACACACACACACACAAACAAACAATCAGAACACAGATATTTAATGTTGTTTATCTTCTTTTTCCTCTAAAGACCAAACTGAACAGAGACCAGATAAACACTCAGATTCCTCAGGTGAGTCAATATTAACTTTAAGTGTGTCTTTTGGAAACATCACACACAGTCATGTGATTGTAAGTGATAACATAAAAATATAAAAATATTTAAAATAAACACACAAAAATATAAACTAATTATGACAAAAACAAATCATGAAATGAAATCATGTGATCATCATTTTGATTTTATAACGTCTTCATACTGAGAGTGAAATGTTTACATCAATGACTTTCTGTCTCTGCAGATAACGGAGGAAAGAATCTTCATTACTTGTGGCTCCTCGTTTTCCTTGTGGTGTTACTGGGTCTTGTTGTGTGGCATCTGAAGAAGAAAAAAAATAATGTCCTTTGAATTTATAAAGAATAACCAACTAGTTCTCTTTCCCAGTGAAAGCAAAGACTGTTTCAGGACGTCACATTTTTAGGTTGTTTTAATTTTTTTCAAACATTGTTCCCAACTAAACTTTACCAGATACACATTACATTTCAGTATTTAGTGTTTTAGGCTGTACTGTAAAAACTGTAATGTAAAATCTGTGTATTAAATGTAAAATATATTTTTTTTTATTTGCTCAGTGACGACCTGCCTTTAGTTCAGTTTAGCAAAAACTATAGATTTAGCAAAGATGTTGTGCTTTGTTAGCCCTTAGATGAACGAGTTATTAACATTTCGTTTGTTAATTTTTAGTTTTTAGATAAATAATGAAAATGAAATTCAAAAATCTTTGTAATTGGCAGGAAAGAAAATCAAATCTACTTAGAAATGTTGGATGTCACTTTCTGCCATAATGTGAATATTTCTAAGTTGCTGAAGGTCAATATATTAACAACAACAGGAGAAGGAGTAATGGGGTGAGGTAGGTGCCAAAAAAGATGTTTGTATACTAATAAACATTCATACATAAAATATGTAGCGTGTGTTATGTGAGAATACAACTTCAGAAAGAAATAAAATAATACAAAATGCAATTTCATGCTTGGGGTTTATCCATTATGAATACGAATTAATAACCGTGACTCTACTATCAAAAATATGTCACAGGCTTGCATGCATTATGTATCAAGCAGAAAATACATCGATATCACAAACTGCTTATGCATTCATAATAAAGTAAGAAAATTATATTACAACACAATGTAAGATATATACTCAGGAAAAAAAAAAACGTCTGCCGACTGTGAAAAACCCCCAAAGAAAGATGCCCAGGGTCCCTGCTCATCTGCATGAGGACTGCTGATGTGGCTAGGACAATAAATCGCCATGTCCGCACTGTAAGACGCACATGACAGCGCTACAGGGAGACAGGAAGGACAGCTGATCATCCTCGCAGTGGAAGACCACGTGTAACAACACCTGCACAGGATCGGTACATCCGAATATCACACCTGCGTGACAGGTACAGGATGGCCACAACAACTGCCCGAGTCACACCAGGAACACACAATCCCTCCATCAGTGCTCAGACTGTCCGCAATAGGCAGTCCATGAGGAGGAGATGCACTGCAGTACTTCAAGCAGCTGGTGGCCACACCAGATACTGACTGGTACTTTTGATTTTGAGCCTCCCTTCATTCAGTGAGACATTGTGAAACATTTTTACTTTATGTCTTATGGTGTTGACTCTTTTAGTGTTCATACAAATATTTACACATTAAGTTTACTGAAAGTAAAAACAGTTGAAACGTATTTTTGACAGATAATTGCTTACAGTATCAATTTGTATTCATAATGGAGAAGCCCCAAGCGTAAAATCTTGCTATATATTATTTTAGGTTTTTTTTTCTCATTACAAAAGTACACTATATATTTTATGTATGATTTGACTTATACAAGAGTTTACAAATCCACATTTTTGCACAACCTTAGGCCTATATGTACAGATGATTTTTTAGTACACGCACATCTTTTTTAGACACACTGTCTATCATAATGCTGCATCAGAAGCTGATAAAACAGACAGTAACTGTATACTTGGTGTATAAAAAAAGAATATATTGCCAAGTACTGTATGTTACAATAAACAATAAACCCACCTATCCACTAGATGGCAGTAGTGAGTAATGGTAAGGGTTTGCATGTTCAGAAGGAGCGGAGAACAAGCAGCTCATGAAAGCGAACGGGAAAGCGAAGAGCATGTGCGTTACTGGTTGTTTATAACTATTTTATGTCTTTCTGTTGTTGTGGATCGAATCGTCTAAGTTTCCATTATTTCTGCTCTAAGTCTTTCTGTATATACAGTGGAACCCTGGATTACAAGCATAATTCATTCCAGAAGTGGGCTCGTATTCCAAAACACTTGTAAACCAAATTTAATTTCCTATAGGAAATAATAGAAACTCTAATTATTCATTCTACAGCCCCCTCCCCCACCAAAAAAATACATAAAAATAGTGCATGCGCACACACACACACACATTAATGGTGAGACTGTTTTTAAAACCGTTTAAAAATTAGCAAGGCACATCGCTAGTCACACTCGCGTAAGCGCATACTAACAGAATCACGGCTGTAACGTAAAACAACAACAACAACAAAAACAAATTAACCAGCTCCTTACCTTTGAAAAGAATTGCGACAGAGTTTTAGTATGTTTGTGTTTGAACCTGAGAGGAGTGGGGGCTGTAAAGCTGAGAAAGAGAGAGAAAAAGAGTGTGTGTGTGTGTTGGTGTAAGTGAATGAGCGCACACATACATACACACACACTCGCCCTTACAGCCCCCCTCCTCTCAGGTTCCCAAACAAACACACACAC
This sequence comes from Clarias gariepinus, assembly GCF_024256425.1. NCBI lineage: Eukaryota > Metazoa > Chordata > Actinopteri > Siluriformes > Clariidae > Clarias > Clarias gariepinus. The sequence continues at coordinate 6,138,828 of NC_071101.1, forward strand.
TCTCTGCCTTACACAGATCGCCTCCTCTGCTGGGTCTTAGTGCCTGCAGAGTTTCTGAGTGTGTGTGTGTGTGTGTTTACCCAGCCGGGAAGACGATTACCTTGCAAGAGAGAGAAAAACCGTTGGCTTGGTGTCAAAACAAGAAGCACATGCGTGATACTTGATACTCAGTGCTCATAAACCGAGACAATGCTCGTTTTTTAACTCAAAATTTAAAAAATCTTTGCTTGTCTTGCGGAACTTGTAATTCGACGTTACTAGAATCCGAGGTTCCACTGTAATTACGTTTGCTAATAAAATTACAGTTTTTACAGAATAATGTTCAAGCTTAAACAACGTGTCATCTTAAATCATCTTCAGGATTGTAACTTTACTCTCCTTCTTTTACACTCACAAAATAAAACAGACTGACTTTATATTTGCATTAACATTAAGGTTCAGACCACACAACATTTCTCCGTTGCTTCACAGTACATTTTTTATGCTTCCTAGGAAACTATAGGCCTTTTTTTCTGAGAAATGTACTCTCTACTCTTTGATATTGCACACTGGTATGGCTGAGGATAGGTTTCCTTCTGTCCATCATCTGGATGATTCTGTGTCATACAAATCACTCTGATGCAACCTATTTCATTTTATCTGGGCTTGGGACCAGCAATGCATCCAGTGGTGGGGGTTTGGGTATTGGGTGGAAATTGGGTCTACCATTCAGCTCGTTCAGTGTGTGGAGTGCAGGATGTTTAGACATTCTTCTGTGTGCGTCAGGCGGAGATAACCAGCCCCCGACTCTGGCACTAGAGCCCTCACAGCGGGGCGAGTGGGTGACGACTCGCGGCATACTCGTTTAGCCAAAGCAAATGCTAAGGCTAGCCCACCGGAGCACACCGCCTCTGGGCTTCACGTGTCCAACAGGTTTGCTCTCCTCAGTGATGCACCCACTGAGAAACCTGAAAGAGCTCTGGTTATAGGAGACTCTATACCGAGGCATGTGAAATTAGCCAGGCCTTTAGGGGCGCCAGCGGCAGTGGTTAGGTGTATCCCAGAAGCCAGAGCACCGGACATAGCAGGTAATCTTAGGGCTCTAGGACAATAGAGGTTCTCTAAGATAGTGGTACATGCTGGAGCTAATGGTATACGCCTTTGTCAGTCAGAGGTTAGTAAGGGTAATTTTACAGAGGTGTTTAAACTAGCGAAGGCGATGTCCGATGAAGTAATATGCTCGCTCCCATCCCAATGAGACATGGCGACATAGCTTACAGCAGGTTACGTTTGCTGAACCGCTGAATGTCCAGGTGGTGCTCCGAAAATAATAATGGGCTTCATAGACAGTTGGAAGACCTGTGAGGGCAAAGCTGGCCTGTTAGGGCGGGACGGTGTCCATCCCACTCTGGAAGGTGCTGCTCTCATTTCTTGTATTAAAGCTCATAGTCTCAGAAGAGGCCTAGTTAATCTGTGACAATCCAGAGCCCAGGCCTGGAAGCAGACAGACAGGCTAAACCAACCGTCCGCTAGCTACATAGAGTCATCACTCAGGGTTCACTATATTGAGACTGTGTCTGTTCCCCAAGCTAATCACAAATTTAGAAAAAGTCAGAATGCCTGTTTTAGTAACTTAATTAACATAGATACCACAAACTCGGATCATACCGAATGCGCAGCCGGCACCTCTAATCTGAAGCTAGGACTGTTAAATATTAGATCGCTTGCATCTAAAGCAGTGATTGTTAATGAAATTATCACGGATCAGGAATTTGATATTTTCTGTTTAACTGAAACCTGGATTAAACAGGACGGGTATTTAGCTTTAAATGAAGCTAGTCCTCCTGGATACAGCTACATACACCAGCCTCGGTTAATTGGTAGAGGACGAGTGGTCACAATTATTTACAATGATAATTTGACTATCGTACAAAAACACGGACACAAATTGAACTCATTTGAAGTCCTCTATAGTAACATAACAAGTGTAGCTACAAATATGAAGTCAGCTCAGTTGATCCCGATAATCATCATTTACAGACCTCCAGGGCCGTATTCTAATTTCCTTTGTGAATTTGCAGATTTTCTCTCAAACCTAGTCGTTTCTGTAGACAAACCGTTAATTGCTGGAGACTTTAATATACATTTTGAGAATCCAGAAGACCCTCTGTGTAGAGAATTTATGTCCATACTGTATTCAGTGGGAGTAAATCAGTGTGTAGTAGGACTCACTCATAAAGCAGGTCACACATTAGATTTAATAATATCTTTCGGGTTAAACATAAGAAATTTATTCACAACTCCACTGTCTGAAGTTATGTCAGATCACTATTAGAAATTAGAACGTAAATGGCGTCAAACTAAATTGTTAGTATTTCAAATAGCATGGAAGGAGAGCATCCTGGACTATAGAAAAGCTCTTAGTGTAGCAAGATCAACGTATCTCTCCACTCTTATAGAAAGTAACAAAAATAATCCTAGGTTTTTATTTAATACTGTAGGCAAATTAACTAGAAATAAGACCACTTCAGAAATCTTCATGACAACGTCGTACAAAAGTGAGGACTTTATGAAAAAAAAAAATTATTGGAAATATCAGGCATAAAATTGAGTCTTTGAAACCAGACAATGCAATTGATGCATCTCATCTTTTCTGCAAATTCATCAACTTGTATATTAGATTCTATTCTGACACATTTTCTTAAACAGATAGTACCAGCAATGACAAAACCCCTGTTGAAAATAATTAATTCCTCACTCAGCATTGGGTATGTTCCAAAATCTTTTAAATTAGCAGTTATTAAACCGATTAATAAGAAACCTGACCTCGATCCCTGTCAGCTGTCCAATTACAGGCCAATATCAAACCTCCAGTACATCTCTAAGATTCTCAAAAAAAAGATAGTAGCGGAGCAGCTATGCTTATATCTACATAGAAAAAGCATACATGAACTGTATCAGTCAGAATTTAGGCCTCATCACAGCACAGAAACAGCACTCGTTAAAGTAGTAAATGACATCCTATTGGCCTCTGATCAGGGTTGTGTAACTATGCTTGTTTTACTCGACCTCAGTACAGCGTTTGACACCATTGATCATGGGATTCTTCTTTACAGATTAGAAAATGTAGTAGGAATTAAGGGTACAGCCCTCTCCAGGTTTATTTCCTATTTGACCGATTGTTATCAGTATGTACTGTAGACTTAAATGGTGATTATTCTGCATGCTCCCTAGTGAAGTTTTGTGTTCCACAAGGTTCAGTTTTAGGCTCACTGCTTTTCTCCCTATACATGCTTCCTCTAGGCAACATCATCCATAAGCATGGTTTTAGTTTTCATTGTTATGCTGGCGACACACAGTTATATGTCTGTGAGAGAAAAAACAGCCTCCTAAAGTTGAGCAATGTGTGCAGGACATAAAAGATTGGATACTAATTAACTACCTTCTGCTTAATCCTGATAAGACAGAAGTTCTTGTCATAGGACCGCATTCAGCTAGAAGTAAGATTTTAGATCACACTTTAACTTTAGATGGCCTTTCTGTTCCATCGGGTGCAACAGTAAAAGACGTTGGTGTGATTATAGATTCCAGCCTTTCATTTGAAGCACATGTAGATAATATCACCAGGATCGCATTCTTTCACCTGAGAAATATTGCCAAGATAAGAAATATACTGTTGCTAAATGATGCAGAAAAACTAGTTCATGCTTTTATCACCTCTAGGTTGGACTATTGTAATGCCTTTAGCTAGTCCTGAATGCAGCAGCGAGAGTTCTCATTAGAACCACATCACACCTACCTTATCTTTACTTCATTGGCTCCCCGTGAAATTTTGCATTGATTTTAAAATACTACTCTTGACATATAAAGCATTAAATGGTCTCGCACCGCAGTATCTGAGTGAACTGCTAGTGTCTTACGATCTGCCACGCCTACTTCGATCAAAGGATGCAGGCTGCTTGTCAGTACCGCGTATTATGAAAAATACAGCTGGGGGCAGAGCTTTTTCTTACAAAGCCCCAAAATTGTGGAATAGTCTTCCAAATAATGTTCGGGACTCAGACACAGTCTCAGTGTTTAAGTCCAGGCTAAAAACCTATGAATTTAATTAAGCATTTTTATAAATAGATTTGTCTTGGGTAAAGGGGCAGATCTGGGGGACTCATGGACGTAGAGTATTATGGTGAACTGGTATGTTTAGATGCTGTCCTCCCCACTCTCATTGATCACTCAGGTTTGTTGACGGTGACGTGATTGGTTGCTTTACATCTCAGGGAGCCCTCATGTCTGTGTTTCCTTCTGGCTCTCCCCTTTTAGTTATGGTGTTATAGTAAGTCCTGCCGGAATCTCTGCTTGCATTCAACACTAAATATACATTCCCATTATACATTATGTAACTGCGACCATACCTAACTGTTATGTCTCCTCTTTTGCTCTCCCCTCTTCTGTTCTCTCTCCCCTTCCCTCTTTCCCTCTCTCTTTCTCTCTCTCTTTCGAGCTACACATGTCGTTCCCGAGCTGCCAGTGATCCAGACTCCCTCTGCCCTCCGGACCTGTCTGACCCATCCTGGTCCCCCGCTTCTGGTTGGAGATCTCGTCGCATGGATGCCCCGTGTGTCTCTGTGGGATGCGTCTGGTGTCTGGGGATGGTTTCACTTTACCATAAAGACGGTTCTGGCCTCGACTGATGTTGACAGCTGTTTCTCTGAGGACTTAACTTGGCTGCTGTTGCTTGATAGTTCAAGATTGTAATTGTCTCCAATAACTACACTGTTAAAAATTGTTCCATTAAAAAACAGTAAGTAACTGGCAGAACGGTTGCCAGCAAGTTACTGTTAAATTAACAGTGTCTTGCTGTTGTTTAAATTTACAGTTTGTTGCTGTTTTTGAAAATACAGCATGAAGCTGTTATTTTCTACATTAAGAGTAAATTGCTGTCAAAAGAATTAACAGCTAATTAATGTTATTTTTTTCTGTATGTTATACTGAGAAAATGGACTGCTAATAAAAAAGGTGAAATTATTTTCCTAGATATTTAATTGATTTGCTAAAAAACATGTTTTAGTACAATGCAAAAACATTAAAAATTTAACACAATGCAGTATAACTTCAAAACTTGCTTTATCATACCTTTGAAAAACAAAAGCCACTTTTAATCACAAGATATAACTAAAATTAGTGGCTGTAGCAAAGCAAGTGGAATGACTAAACAAACTTTATCTTCAGAACTAACTTTTAACTAAATAAACACAACATTCATATAACATTAGAACAAACTAAATGACTAAGAGAAATATAAAAGTATAAGTGAATAAACAGTAATAAAAAAATTCAATGTAGAATGAAGTCAAAATGTAGGTATTCAAGAATGAATAAAAGCACACTAAAAGCATGTTTTTGTCATGAGTGAAGAGTATGTGTAAGGTGTGTGTGTGTGTGGTATATCAGTGAATGAGTGGGTTCACTTATATGAAGTCCCACTCGAAATCCATTAGCTTCTTAAGTAGACTGGCAACCAGAGTGTTGACTGTTTTCTTATTGTGGGTGACCGCCTGTCCGCTTTGATAGGACGCTTCCCCCCTTGGTGCCTTTTTCAGGGTTTATACCAATGAAGCGCCTGAAAAACAAATGCGTACATTCAGAATTAGTGTGGGTAAAAGTTTACATAACAAGAATGTGAAGAGAAATTAATATATAAATCTAAGCATCTAACCTCTGAATGAATTCCAATGTGCATGCAGCTTCCACTTGGTACTCCACATTGAAATTGTGGAAAATCGAAAACACAGCTGCAAGACCAGACAGAAAACTTGGCTGGATGCTCTTACAAATTACTTGCCCCTCAAAACTGATCATCCATTTATTAATGTAGCTTCCTGGTTTTTCACCTAAAACATTCCCAAGAAAAAGCAATGTCAGCAGTTACATAAAATATTAATTTTCTACTGCCAGAAACTAAAATCATTGTTCTTTTATCATAACAAATACATTTCAAATGTTGATGGTGGACAACATGAAGTCAACATGTGTATATATTGTGTATTGTGAAACTGCAATTTTTATGATTTAACTCAAATCATGCTTTTTTTTTTTCTTAATATAGATGAAGGGTTACAAAATTAAAATTTAATAATGCATTAAAATTTAGTAAGTACCTTCCCACATTTAAAGAAAAATTAAATCTATTTTTAATATTCTTTCATTATTATTGTTCATCCATTAAAAGTCCAGTCAAAACCATGGTAAATGGAAACTCAAACATGCTAGTCTGACAGACAAGAACAAACTTCATTGGTTCTCACATATCAAGTAAGCATGTTTCAGCTTTTTTGCTCTATGTATGATAAATGTTTATACATGAATGAACAAAATTAACTCAATACATTTACAACAACTTTATGAATGTTTTAAATCATTAAAGTTTTTTTTGGACTTTCATTTGATGAACAAAAATTATGAAAGAATTTTAATCATATAATCATTTGTTTTCCGAAGATGAATGAAGTCTGAAGGGCTTGGAATGGCATTAGTGTGGGTAAAAGATGACAGAATATTTATGTTGTGTATTTGTGTATATTGCTTTGTACAAAATAATTTACCATGTTTGCTGAAATACAGAAAAAAACACCCTTAGTGGGTTATGTAAAAAATGTTTTATACATACCAAGGAGAATCAGTTGAGGAGTTGCAGGTAGTTCAAGTGTTCTTTCTACATCAGCTGCAGTTGAAGATGCCTAAGACACAGTTACAATAATAAGGACATAGAGGCAAAATACACTAATAATAATGCCTTGTATGCATTTAATTGTTTAATTAACAATAATACCATTATAGAAAAAAAAAAAAACTACATTTGCAAAAAGGATCAGCCCTTGCTGAGTCTCAGAGAAGTGAGCCATGAGAAGTTGGATGACGCAGAGGGAAAGCTTAAGGTCTGGCCGCAGAGAAATGACTGCCCTGACATCTGCATTGGTGGGTTTGTTGCTGAAGAACTCCACAATGGCTCTTCCACACTCTTCCATGGCAAGCTCAAGTGCACGCATAACTTTGATATCAGTAAGAAGCTCAAAATGCCCTTTCTGAGTGAAAAGATATGGCCACTGCTGTTTTAAATCAGCAATTGTGGGTGGTGGTGATATGTTTATTTGCTGCCGCTGGAGGCAAAAGGTTGTTTCCATAAGTTGCTTAACTTTTGCTTTTTCAACCCCATTTATTCCATCTCGACGGTATATCTCCTCCAGTCGCTGACGTTTCTGCTCTATGGTTTCGTCTGTCTCCTCTGGTGGGAGATCAGGCTGAAATCTGGTGCAGCCATATGTATCAGTAGGCCCTCTCTTCAGTCCATCACCAGATGAGCGGTGTTGGCGAAAGCTGGTGGTGCGGTTAAGATATTTAATTCGGTTTTTAATTTGAATTAAAAGTGAGGTATAACCATTTCCTAATACCTGACCATTGTCACGGAGATCGGCTCGGACTGGTGGATGATGTTTCGGCAAACTGTGACACATTGTCTGCGTGTTGGGTTTAGCTCATATTTCCTCATCTCATCTGCCAAAACTCTGACCATTTGTCGCCTTGCTGCTGGTGAAGGTCTCTTGCCATCAGTTAGTGCTGAACGAATGTCCATAGGCATTGCATTCCAAGGAATCTGAAATGTCTCTGGCCATGTTTTTTTGATTTGGGAGTATGGACCGCAGTTTTCGGAGCTGGTAGATTCTTGATTTGAGAGTCCACTTGATGCACTGGAGCAAGAAGAAGAGCTGACTTGTGGTGTAGGGGAAGGAAGAATTTGTAGGTCCAAAGAGACCATCTCTGTCTCTGAAATAGGAAAAGCAGAAGCAACTTAAAAAAAAAAAAAAAAAAAAAACTCTAAGTTTTTCTAAGGTCACCTCTAAGGCATGTAAATAATATGAGATGAATTATGAGATTAAGCAAGTTTTAATTTATTATTAAAAAAATATATAATAAAATCTTGGTCCCCTCAAAGAGCCGTAAATAAAACATTAATGACTGAAAATATCTGTATCCTGTAAAGGCCTGTAAAAAATATGAGATTAACCAAGTTTTGTTTTACAATAATAATAATAATAATAATAATAATAATAATAAAACACTGCTTACCTTGAAGGCCTAAAAATCAAACATTAAGTGATTGGAAATATATGTAACTTGCAGGTCACGTGCTAAATTGAGCACAATGTACATTTACAACTATTTACAACTATCAATGTGCATTAGCACAAAGACAATTGGTAAATATGCAGGAAGTCCTGGTAATTATCAATTACACTTGTAAAACAGTGCAAGTTAGAAATAAGTTTCCTGTACTTATAAGAAGCTTTAAAGGAGTAGTTCACTGACAGAACAAAAATTTACAGATAATGTACTCACCTCATTGTCATCCAAGCTGCTCATGCCTTTCTTTCTTCAGTCATAGATAAATTATATTTTTTGAGCAAAACATTTCAGGAATTATCTTCATTTAGTGGACTTCAATAGTGCCCCCGAGTTTGAACGTCCAAAATGCAGTTTCAATGCAGCTTTAAAAGGATCTATACGATCTCAGCAAAGAAATAAGGGTCTTATCCAGTAAATGATCAGGCATTTTCTAAAATAAATAAATAAATAAATAAAATAAAATAAATATGTATATACTTTTTAACCTCAAACGCTCATTATTTTTCGCTCTGCAATGCGCGTCCATACTCTGTTATCTGGATCAATACAGTAGCATGTCAAAAATCACATTTTAATTTTCAAATTCGCTGTTTTACCTTTTTTTGTAAAGGGCTTTTAAACTTTCTTGCAAGTTCACTTTGTAAACACTGGGTCAGTACACTGCGGTACAGCAGTAATGTAGGATAATTTTAAAGTTGGATGAAGAAAATGAGAAGAAAGTTTTTCGACATACCCAACTGTATTGATCCGGATGATACAGAGTATGCATGCGCATTGCAGAGCTAGACAAGACAAGCATTTAAAGTTAAAGGGTATATACATTTTTATTATGTTTTTTAGTAAATGACATTGTTTCATAAGATAAGACCCTTCTACCTCGGCTGGGATAATTTAGAGCCCTTTGAATCTGCACTTAAACTGCATTTTGGACGGTCAAACTCGCGGACACCACTCAAGCAATATGGAGACAATTCCTCAAAAAACATACTTTTTTTTTTATAAATGAGGATAGAAAGACATGAGCATCTTGACAATGGTTGAGTACGTTACCTGTAATTTTTTTGTTCTGGAAGTGAACTACTTCGCTGTTCTGGAAGGGAACTACTTATTACCTTTTTTAAATGCTTCCAGAAGCTTCCGTAGTTGAATGGCCGGTAGTAGGTCTGCAATATCTTCTTGAGTCACATATTTCAGGTCTTGTGTAGATTCCAGACCGGAGTTTAATAGCTTGTCTATCAATGCCTGTAAAGTGTCTTTGGAAATTGTTGGCAAAGTTCTGAGGATGATACCCCTCAGATCTTCATTCACAATGCTCATTGCCCTAAAAAGAGGGAAAAGAATGGTGAAGAAGAATTATTGCCATGTCATGAATTGCATATTGAGGTAGAGGGTAATAATCCAGTAGGTCCTCCAGGTTCACACAGTAGTAACAGCTCTTGATTGGTGTGATGCAGTAAACGTCTCGAGTTACTTTGCTGTAACCCTGTTCCCTAAAAAGGCGGGAACGAGATGCTGCGTTAAAACGCTATGGGAATATCTTTTCATGTTGCCGGTTGTGAAGCATGTGTGTACCAAACACGCCAAATTTTGGCTTATATAACCTCGGTCAGGTGACATCATCTGATTAGCTGCACCTGCGGTTATAAATAGGAGTGAGCCGGCAACATTACTCAGATTGATCGAAATACTGTTACAGATGTGGCCATTAAGACTGCGTGTGTTTTCCCGTGAGATGCTGCAATTTAGTGGGAACATTCGGGAATTTAAATAAATGTGTTGTGCTTCACTGAATATCCGCCAGATGACGCATGGAAGGACTTTATCTTAAAGCCGGACCAAGTACTGTACAACGAAGAATTGTGTATAATTACTTAGTCTAAAACAATATTGTTTCCAATGCTGAAGCAAACATGAATTTTATTTTGTTTTACCACAGATCTTTCATGATGAATGTGTGTATATGTGCTTCATATTATTTTCACAATGATGAAATGAGATGCCCAAATTCTTATATAGTTTTTGTAATGTCTTAACAGGGACAAACAGTGAAAGACATGGCAATGCCTCGCTTTAAATGGTATTGAAATTAATTTAATTTCCTGATAGTAGGCTACCTGATAGTGTTAACTATGCGAATGTCCTGATTCGTGAATATGCCAACATATCTTATTTAAAACGTAAAAATGTGTCGACATCATCAGAAGACATGAATGAACAATATATATTATATTATTAAGTAAATATTATTTTATGAACACAAAGTTCTTGTGGCTTTTTATAATAATCATCATATTTGCTGTTTGTGTCCAGCATTGAATAATTATTTCATCCATTATTTAACCACGGCTGGAAATAATAGCTGGAATGTGATGTGATTGTGAATTCATTCATCATTTACACTTTACTATCTGTTTATTTATTAATGTGTATACTAATGTATTAACTCACCAAACACCGTCTGTAGAATAAATGTAGATCGGAGTTTGTCCATTTCTCACACACTTCCTCCTGGACTTTGAAGTGCTGCTGCTTCACACTCAGGAAAGGCCGGGTTTTACTTACATGCTCCTACTTCCTTTTTTGTATTTTTCCTCTTCTTTAAAAGTGCCTATTGTATCAGTGTATTTTCTTTACCCTAATCAAACAACAATGCTACAATGAAAATTCTATTAGGCTGAAGGAACTTGCTAGCACAAACCACACTGAGAAGAAGTGACTTAGCTTAGTAAAAACATGAGGTCAGATCTTTATTTAAAAAAAAACTTTATTTTAATTTTGTAAAGCTGCTTTGTGACAATTACCATTGTTAGAAGTGCTATACAAGAACTTAATGCTATTTAAATAAAAAGGGGCCATTTCAATAGCATTTATAAAATGTTTTTTGACCACAAATGTTTTTAACCAAAACTAACCACAACTTTATTTTTTTTTTATCTATTTAATGAAGCTCGTTAAAAGTCAGTGTACTAAATGTTGTGCTCAGCTGTAGACCAGTTCACAGCTTCTCTGCTGATGGTGAATATTTGTGATGTTAAATATTTAAATAGGCATCAGGAGACTCTTGTGTAGGTCACACGGGTCCAATCAGCAGTGTGTTGCAGGGAGACGTCCTGTAGAGAGACAGACAGAGAGATTGTTTTAATAATGAGACACATTACTGACTTAACTAGGATTAATCAGGAGTGTGTGTGTGGTACCTTCTCATCTGAGTCACTGCTGATAACACACACATCTAAAGAATTAACATAAATCAATCCACATTAAATTCTTAACTGATATAAACACACACACACACACACACACACACACACACACACACACACACATTAATTAGACACATGCTCTTGAGTCTTAGTGTTACTTTTTATCATGAATGAAAATAAATAAGGAAAGTGGATCTACACATTGATGGTAAATGGGGTTAAAGTTCTCACCTGGGTTCCTGGAACAGAACACACACATGCAGATGATGTTAATAAAAACAGAGACTGAACACACACACAGCAGGATTAGAATTATAATCCAGAGGAGTCCAGGTCCTGCAGGCTCCTCATGATCAGGAGGCTCAGGTGTGTTACAGTACCTGTGTCATGATTGTGATAATCTGAAACACGGACACACTCCTGATCTGGACAATTAAATAGAAACATGTAGGAGTCTTATTTGTGTTTATGTTAAATACACTCACACTCATTAAGCTGAATCACTTTAATGTGAGAACAGGAGAAAACTATCAGTTATATTTCACACTGCTGGGATCACTGATATATATCTCTTAATCCTTTATACAGGAAGTGAGAGACTGTCATCACTTACAGAGTATCTGCATTATGTGATGTTAAGATGTTAAAATGATATTACCTGAGATTATTAACAGATTTAATCTGTATTCATATTTGCAACCACAAAACTTTCTTTCAAGCAGAGTCTGTGTGCTGTTTCAGTAAAAATACTGAGTGAAAGGGTGGAATGAGGAAGTTTTTTTTTTTTTATTCCAAACGTTATGAATAATAGCTAATAATTTTTTAGATGAGTGTATATTTTACCAAATAAAGGTACTTACATAAAGGTGCCCTACTGCCACCTACTGGAATAGAGTGTGAACCAAGACTCTAATTTAGAAATATAAGTACAGTATTCGTAGGATTACAGGGCAGATTTCTTTTTCTAAGAATGTACTTTCAGATTAAAGATTGAGCTTTTATTTAGGGCCCATTAAAATAACCTGTAAAATTACATACAGTATGTATGTTCTTACTATGGAATTCAGGATAAAGCATTGTTACACATTTTTAACAGCAGATGGCCTGTGAAACTCTTCAGAGCAGTCAACTGAGCTGGAGACGCTTGAGGAGTTTCCTGAAATGTGTACACCTAATATACCATATTTCTTTTATATTTGTGCCTACAGTATCTGGGTAACTCTACAGAAAAGGTGGAATTTGGGTGAAAAAAAAATTAACTGAAATGTATTTATTTTTTCACACCTAGATCTTCTTTAATAGCAATAACTTACTTTTAATTTTTTTTTTTTGACACATTTAATACAGAAAATTAAATTACAACGACTTACAACACAACATGGTGTTCACTGCGCGCCTAAATGCTTGTCTCAGAGCTGTATTGGATTGTGAACTCCGTCTTGTTAAGGATTTTCTTTTCTTCTAAAATTAGGATTTGTCATGAACTGGGTGTTAGGGGTTGTTGTTGTAGTCATGGGCACAAAGGGCAGGCATAGGCACAGAGGGTTTTTTAAACGAAAGAGTCTTTTAATAATAACAACAACACAACATGAATAATAAAGAAACAAAACAAACAAAGGAACAAACAACAAACTCAAACAATAACCAAAAGCATAGAGCGAGCCACAGGCTCTTTGGTGGAACACAGGCTCTATGACTTTACACACATGACATAAGCTCTATGGTGAAAAACAGGCTCTATGATGTTACACACAGGCTAAGCATGGGGCTGAAACGGGACACGGAGATACCAGGGACATGGAGAGACCAGGGACGCCGAGAGACTAGGGCTAGCTACATGGCAATCAGCTAAGCGCAGCAATTAGCTGAACATCATAAATAGATAATCATAGCAATAATAACACTAGAGCCTTCTTATAAACACAGAACAGGGGTACGTTATATGTGTCAGTCCGATGAACTGACACATCTAAGATGAGATCATTGTGTTAATTACGATCCGGCTAAGTTGGTTCTTCGAGCACACCTGTTGTTGATGATTAGTATAGCTGGATTGAGTTGTCTAAGATTATTGCCCGTTGTGCGTTTGTTTAAAAGGCAATATGCATTGACAGTAGAAACACTGATAACAACTCCTTCGATTGGTTGACAGAATAGCAAAAAAAAATGTTGTAACACGTGTTATGCGCTGAAATGCAAAATTCCCACATAGTGACAGTAAACATAAACAATGCTCAACCCAGTTTCCCAGACTAAACAACTATTAATAGAAGATGTAATGAGCTGCCTCGGTTCAGGTGATCACCTGCATCACCTGACCGAGGTGCCTTCTAAGAAACTTCTGGGAGTCTGCAAACCAAAACTACACAAACAAAACAGTGACCTCTAGTGTTGGTCCCTTACAGGATTATTTACCATCAGGACAGCTTTACAAGATTTTATGTTAATATGCCCAAACCCCACTTGTTGATTTAGTTTCCACGAAACAATACAAATCGCATTTAGTTTAAAGCATTAATTAACATGTCTAATATGACAACTTTCTTTAGTAATAGTTCATTTACATTTATGAAATATCATTAGAATGATATACTTTGTAAGCTTTGAGAGCTCTGGGTCTGCAGTACAGACATACAATACAATATTGCAATACTAAAAAAAAATATAAATAAAAAAAAAACAAAGACAAAACATTGTACAAGACAAGAACAGTGCAATCAGACAATATGTAGTGATGTCAATCTATTTGTATGTGCAAATATTAGTATGTAAGTCTATGGTATGTGCAAATATTTGGGTAGCAGCATGTTTACTGTTCAAGAAGAAAGTAAAAGTAACTGTTTGTATTGGGCCAGGGGTAGCTCAGTGGTTAAGGAAGATCCCAGGTTCAAACCCCACAACCACCAAGTTGCCACTGGTGGGCCCTTGAGCAAGGCCCTTAACCCTCAACTGCTTAGATGTGTAATGAGATAAAAATGTAAGTCGCTCTGGATAAGAGCGTCTGCCAAATGCCTAAATGTAATGTTAATGTATTCAGGCAGACAGGCTGTTAAGGAGGGATAGAGTGTTGGAGATTTCTTAGTGGCAGCATGCTGTTAAGAAGCCTGACAAATTCAAATGCTTAATTTTATTTATTTGTCCATGTAACATAGTAACATGGATGTTACTCATCAACAGTGGTAGATTTCTCGCCTGACATAGGGAAGTCTGGCTTTCAGTTCTTAAATCCCAGCCAGTGAGTTAAATTTTAATACATTCAATATTATTTAATACATACATTTCGATAATGTTTCAATAAAACAATTATAAGTATAAATATAATGTTTTTGTCTGCATTGCAATATATATATATACTTTACAGTATATATACATAGTCCATTTATATATTGCAATATATTAATTAATATACTGTAAGCACTAGTTTCCTATATATAGAAATGTATTATTTAATATATTGCATTATATTTTACAATATATTGCCATTTTTTTCCGTAAGGAGACCCAGGGAGAAAAAGAAAATAAATCTTTAATCTCTCTAATGAGACTTTCTTTAGCTTTACACACATGCACACACACGTGTGTTATAAGAAAGAGTACATGCGCGCTGTACACACATGCTTACAAACACAAAATAAAATATGTTTGGCGCACGCACATGTGGTCACAGTGTTATAGTAAACAGTACACACGTGCACGGATGGTGATTATACCAGTAAGAGACGTGCACTAAGACCCAGCAGGGGAAACGATTACCCACAATTCCGCAGCGCAAGAGAGAGAAAAAACGTTGGCTCAGTTGTGATCACGTGACGCTTGGCGTCAAAAGATGAGGCGCATGCGTGATACATAATACTTGGTGCTTGTAAACAAAGACAATGCTCGTTTTTCAAGTCAGAATGTATAAAAAAGATCTTTGCTCGTTTTGCGGAATACTCGTGAACCACGTTACGCGTAATCCGAGGTTTTACTGTATTGTGTTTAATTAGATATGTGTGTGATGTGATTTTGATTATGTCTTTTTATAATATTTTATTATTTATGTAAAGCACTTTGGGGCATTCTTGTTGTTAAAGTGCTATACAAATAAAGTTGAGTTAAGTTGAAAAAAGTTGTACTATAAATTAATATTTAAAAAGTATACTAACATCATGCTTTTACCAATTTTCGGAATTAAACTTTAAAGATACAGTGGAACCGCGGATTGCGAGTAACGCTGTTTGCGAGCACAAAGATATTAATAAATTTTGCCTTGAAAAGGAGCAAGTCTTGGTTTACGAGTACCGATTATCATGTATCACGCGTGCGCTTCTTGTTTTGACACCAAGCCTCACGTGATCACAACTTAGCCAGTGGGTTTTCCTCTCTCTTGCGCTGCGTTTTTTGTGGGTAATTGTCTCCCCTGCTGGGTCTTAGTGCTCGTCTCTTACTGGTATAATCAACACTCGTGTGTAGCATGTCATACACACAAGTACCACGCAACCACGCAGCAATGAAATTCCGTGCTTTCTTTAATTCTGTAACATGGAGAGATAATCAGTGGGTCAAACAGGCGACAGCTTCTCCCTCTCACACACACTAAGCATACGATAACAATTGGTTAGCATCACTATGTACATTAATTAAGTCGAATAACCATATTAAATGATTAATTTTCATCTTGACCAACACAATTAAATACCAGTTTAAAGTAGTCACAGTCATTTACTATTAGGTTGATTCATAGCAGAGTCATTCACGGGGAGAAGCAGATAATACATGCGCTCATGGGCCTCGCACACAGGTAGACCGATGCAATCACATGTCGCATGCAGAGAAAGCCTAAAGTGTCCTGCTGATATTTCCCCCCAAACAAGTTCTCGAAGAGAAAGTTCCACTACTTTAACATTACATTCTTTGTGAACAGTCATGGAGGAACAAGAATTTGTGAAGTTCATTAAACCAATATTAAAACAAAAAGGAAGAAAATTAAAAAATCATGGACAATAAAATAAAGGTGAAAAAATAATAATACAAATAAGGAAGGGAAATGCAAATAAGAATAAATCAATGAATTATTAATTATTACTATAACACTTTGACCATGAGTGTGTGTAAAACATCTTTTATTTTGTGTTTGTATGCGTGTGTGTACAGCACGCGTGTACTGTTTATTATAACACGTGTGTGCGCATGTAAAGCAAAAGAAAGGCAATATAAGAATTAAGCACAGGCCCATTAAGTCTTTTGTATAACTTTATAGCAAATAAACATTCCCAAAGCCATATATCCTGTTTAAAACAAACATACAAAAACACAGTTTGGAAGTGCATAGTGTATTATGTTTGTTCCTATTAACATATAATCTGCGTAAATAATCAAAACATTTCAATCTTAAAATGACCTCCATCATAAAAATAACTTCTGGTAAATCTTGTCCTGGTATAAAGTATGTAGAGGCTTATCAGGCAGGATTATGGAAAATGTATTCTTTTGATTGTGTGAAGAGAGCAGATAGCTGTGTGACCACAGACTTTTCTCTTTTTTATGTGGGGAATAAAAATAACACGGGTCTACCTGCTGATGGTGTTAAATCTACAACCACAGCACATTGAACAACCCACACACTGGTAAACTAAAGCTCTCTCACAAAGCATTCAGTGCATCTCTCCTTATAAGGTGTTTAAACCACTTTAATTGTCTTTACAGCATCCAAGCAGTCATATGATCCTGTACACACACTGTGTTTAGAGGTCTTTGTGTTAGATCTTTATTGATCTAATAGTTTTACTGTAATGTAAAACCACACTCCCCTACACTGTAAGTTTATGAAACATACATATTTCAACCCTCTCATACCTTGACGGCTGTAGGTCACAGTAACGAAAAGAAAATCAAGAAATGTAAAGTAAAGTACAAATATGATTTCATATGTTGGCATTTTTCAAACAAAAAAAGCTGAAGTTTGGGCAGGAGGAAGATATGATAAGAAATACAGAAGAAGAAGTGAGTAGGCAGAAGAGATCAGGAGAAAGAGAAGGACAGAGAGGAATTAAATGAGGAAATGAGAGAAGATAAAGAATATTTCCTACATATTAATAATTCCATATCAATATTTGTGCAAATTTTGTAATTTACCTAAAACATCAACACTGGTTATTGTGGATCAGACTTTAACTACATTTAAAATACATTTTAGCACTGTTGCCTTGCACCTCCAGCATCTGGGTTTAATTCCTGCTTGGGTCTGAGCACATGGTGTTTGCATGTTCTCTCTTTGCTTGGCGTTTTTTTTTCAGGTACTCCACTTTCCTCCCACAGTCCAGTGACGTGCAGATTAGGCTAATTGGAGATCCCAAATTGCCCACTTGGCCAATTTGCCAAGATTTGGAGGAAGACCCAAAATGGAACGACCAGGGCACAGCCCTGCCATAAGCTGCTGGAATGCCAGTGCCAAGTCAAGGCAGTTTTATAAATACATATATTTACTTATAGATTGTGCAGTATAGAGTGACATATATTCTTTAAGCACAAAAATAAGGCTCATCTTAACCAGATATACAGTACAAACATGGCTGAGCATACAAATATAGCACAAATACAAATGTTTGTTTTTCTGTTGATTCTTTGATATATACACGTAATATATGTTATACTTATGTATATTTTATAAATAAGTATAATATATATTCAATTTCAATTCAATTAAATTTTATTTATATAGCGCTTTTAACAATGGTCATTGTCTCATTGTCTCAAAGCAGCTTCACAAAGATGATATATATATATATATATATATATATATATACACTTATAATATATATATATATATATATATATATATATATTATATATGTCAGTAAGCCAACATCTTAACCACTGCACTACCTCCTGCACCGGTATAAAGTGTGAAGAGGCCTAATGGAAATGTAGGGTAGTGGAAAGTTTACTTTTCAGCTTGGGTGAAGATAGCTGTTTGACCACAGACTTCTATCATTTCTCGGGGGGGGGGGAAGAAATAACATACGTCTATGTGCTGATTGTGTTAATAACCACAAACATTGCACATGACACAATGGTAAACTAAAGGTCAGTTACAAAGGACTCTGCACTTCTCTTTATATAAAAGGTTTAGACCAATTTATTTGTGATACTATTTTTATACTAAGTTTATTACTATATTATGTATGGTTTCTAAGATAAGGCCAGTACAATTTTGTTTGGAGGCAGACCTTGAAAATTTTATACATTTCACCAACTGCAATGTATTGACATGATATGATGTTTCATATTTATTGTTTTGCATCCAAAGTGTTCATTGTTACCGTGTTGTTGTACAGTGTTTTAGAATGATTGTACTGATGGTCAGTAACCTAGTGAACCAGTATAACAATGTAGGAATAATGATTACAAAGCACCTCTGTAGGTCACTCTGGTTAAAGCTGTATGTATAATGCCAGAAATTTAAATGTAATATAAATGTAATTGCCTTGGGAAGAGGTAAGGTCACAGAAGGTTAAGCTGCAATAAAAAAAAATATTGGCAGGTGAAATTCTTTCCATTTCATTTTCATGGCTAATAAAGAAACCGGTGTGCATAATTTGTGCTGCAGTGACAAAACAGTTTACCTGAAGACAGATAAAGTTCCTACTTTTCGACATGTTGTACTTTCATGCCTGCAGTACCTAACAGGAAATAAAATATATCAATGTTTAATTTCAAAAATAGGGTTTCCAGTAAGAAATAGGTTAAAACCAAACATCACACCTGTCTAAATGCTGAGGTGTTGCAACAGTGCAGTGCTAAACCCTTGGGTCTAAACCAGACAGATATTTGTTTAGTATGTTTCCTGTGCAGAGTTTATGCTTATTAACACGACCAGGAGACATCTACACCACACACAAAGCCACCAGTGATGTGGCTGATTAGACATACCCCTTTCACTCACTATTCACCATCCTATATGGAATAGTCTCCAAATTAATGTTCGCGACTCAGACACAGTCTCAATGTTTAAGTCCAGGCTAAAAACCTATTTATTTAGCTAAGCATTTTTGTAAATAGATTAGCCTTAGGTTTGGGAGCAGATCTGGGGAACTCATGAACGTAAAATACAGTGGAACCTCGGATTACAAGTAATGCAGTTTACGAGTGTTCCGAAAGACGAGCAAAGATTTTTTTATATATTTTGGCTTGAAAAACGAGCATTGTACAGTACAAATGCTGGATGGGCCCGAATTCTGGGTAGCCCCCTGCGCGCAAGAGACCTCAGGTCCATGGCGAACGCCCCCAGTGGCTCGGAGGCGCTCCGCACGCGGCTTGCCAGCTCCTTGCACGCGGCCTTCTTACGGTCACCCGCGCCGAACGAACAGTGGCTTTAGTGGAAGCCACTAACCCAAACACCTTTCCCCAACAGGGTGAACACATAACAACCCCTCCCGCAAAGCATGATGGTTCCTAATCGAAACCCCGCCCATGCCACAGTATTAAACCCATTTTTAATGTAATTTTTTATATTTTTGAAATACTATTAACTTTGTATTGGTTAAACAAGACCAAAAAAAGTTACAGAATTAGTCATTCAGAATGTTTTGAACTGACAGTTGTTTTTCTGTAGTTTTACTAAAACTGCATAAATACTAAAAACATTTTTGTTTATACTGTTTTATATTGCTCTTTAAAATGTCACTTTAATCAACTAAAATAAGTACACTTGCACTATTCTCATTGCACTGTTCCATTTTTCACCATATTAGCCTTCTGTGTTGTATAAATAGGATTACCGCTGAAACTCCTTTAACCAATGAGAAAGCTTTCAACACGCCCCCTACCTTTTGGCACGCTGATTGGCCAATGCAGAAGCTCCATTCACCAATGAGAAATCTTTCGATTTACAAAATTACTTGTTTTCAAAAAGTTTTATAATTTGTTTTGGATATACTGTAGTTACATGGATTTTACTAGCAGAGGGCATCTAACATCTTAGTTGATATATAAATCAACAAAGTACAGGTTAAACACGTACAGATCAGATTACACTGGTACAGCTGATCACATGATTTTAAGTCAAAGCTGCCACTTTTTACAAGAGCTTGGAGTGAGATTATGAAAATAAGCCATCAGTTCTACATGTAAACACAACTCCCCATTCTGCATGGACAGCCATTTTGTGTAACACTACCCATACACCCTACCCTGCATGGCACAGGTTCTGTATATTATGGTGTTGAAGTGGTAAAGTGAAACAACAGTTGGTCCAACTAAAATTTTTAATATTTACCCCCCAAAAAAGAATCTGAATATGCATATACAGTACATTATTAAAGCATGAAACATACATATCGGCATAGATGGCTCAGTGATAGGTTTCTTGGATGCAGAAGGCCTGTGATCAATTCCCAGCCAATGACCAGATACTGGATGCAGTGCTGGTCCTAAGTCCAGATAAAAAGGAGGGTTGCCTCAGGAAGGCCATCCAGCATAAAACCTGTGCCAAGTTGTTGTGTAAATCGAATGGTCCGCTGTCACAACCCCTCGACAGGTGCAGCTGAAAGAATAACAATAAGATACTGTATATATTTGATTTTTCAAATGGCTGAACTCAAAGATCTTTTGAAGAGATTTCCTTTTTTAAAGGCGGCATAGTGGTGTAGTGGTTGGCACTGTCGCCTTGCACCTCCAGGGGATTCGATTCCCGGTCAGGCTCGATTCCCGTCTCTGTGTGCATGGAGTTTGCATGTTCTCCCCGTGCTTGGTGGGTTTCCTCCGGGTACTCCGGTTTCCTCCCACAGTCCAAAGATATGCAGTTTAGACTAATTGGTGTTCCCAAATTGCCCGTAGTATAAGAGTGTGTGCCCTGCGATGGATTGGCACCCTTTCCAGGGTGTACTCTGCCTCGTGCCCTAAGCCTCCTGGGATAGGCTCCAGGTCCCTGCGACCCTAAGTACAGGATAAAGCGGTAGAAAAGTTGTGGAAAAGAAATGTGATGACATGATGGAGAAAATAATTAAGCAGGTGTGAGTTAAATAATTACATGGTAAAGTAGCATTCTTCTCTGCCTATCTTTAAGGGGGCGGCGCCCCTTATTTACTTGCACCGCTGTACTGGTCTATTACAAAAAACTTTTTTTTTTGTAATACCAACAAATGCAAACCATACATATATGCAATAAACAACACCCTATTGAGTGTACAAATCATAGAAAAAAATTAAAAAGCACATGAGCAGATAATTAAAAACAAGTTCAATAGTGACATCATTATTACACTATTACTCACAAGCGGTAAAGCGAGAATGGAGTAATTACACAAACCGGTTGGGGCTGCTGCTACAGAACAGGATCTCTGTGACTTCAGATAGCTCCTCTGTAGTACAAAACTATCCAGCCTTCTCTCATTGTAACATACTCACAAACATTGGCCTATTACTTTTAAGTAGGCTTCTCTATTTCACAGAAACACTACAAATTAATTCAATAAACAGTTACCCATTAAACAAACTGTTTAGTGGGTAGAACCATAGATAAGATACATGGAACTACTCTGAGCCAATGAGCAACAGAATTAAAGGATTAAGGCCTCTAGTCTTTACTTGCAAGCAAGTGTAGACTCACTTCCTCTAATTTCATAGACCATTTTCTGGGTAAATTCCCATAAAAAGCACATTGCTTTGAATAGTTCATGTCAAAAATATAAAATGCCTTAAAGCACTCATCAACCGCCCCAAGTAGTGTGCATTGCTCCAGAGCCTGTCCCACCAGAATGACGAATGCCTGAGAGCAGCACTGGTCATCATCTCCCAACGTCAGAATGTAGGGGTACGGCCTTGACACTTCACCCTGTTTGAGGTATTCCACCATGTTGGTTCCAACCTTAGAAAGAAAGAAATGAAAGAAAGTAAAAGTTTTGTTGAAAAGCAAAAATTAAACTAAATAAGACTATTAATTTAGTGTGTAATAGTATTGATGCTGAATAAAAAAGAAACCAAGATAAAAAAGTGAAAGCAAGTTAAAGAATCGTTCTGTCATTACAGCAACATTTTACTTTCCAATTTCTTATAAGGCTAAAATGTGCTTGTTGTTGACAAATAACCAGCAGTATTCCATACAGCACTATAATCACACTCTCTTACTATTCATAACCAAACCTGCAGCACCTGTTTTGAATTAGATTATCTGCACCAATTTATAAGTGTAAATCCAGGCGCAGATTATGGCCTTGAAAAAGCAAGCATACAGTACAATGTCCCAGGCGAATGCGAATGGACATTACGACATGTAAAGGTGGTCTGGTCGTGGGCTTGTGTCAACTGACCGTCACTGGCACTACAGCCATGTGTAAATGCAATGTGAACAGTCAACTCATATTTGTGGAAATTTATCTTTCCACAATAGATTACAACTGCTTTTGACATTAGATGCCATTTTTTCCTACATAAATGAGACCTGATCACAATTCAATTTAATTCAATTTTATCTGTATAGTGCTTTTAACAATTGATATTGTCGCAAAGCAGCTTTACACAATCAAAAAAATTATTTAAGTTTGTATGAGATGTGAATGTGTATGAATCAAAATGATAAGACTCTACCTGACGAGCAAGCCGAGGATCTTGTTTGCATATACAGTATAGACAGCCATGTTTTAAGAAGTTTTGGTGCAGCCTCTCCATGCAAAGCAACAAAGTTCTGTGGAAAACAAAGTCAATAGCTGCTATACTAATATAAGATTGTTATAAATGATTAATTTCCATATACAGGATAACACCCCTGCATTTTATTGTATCAAGCAGTGAGATTAATAAAGGTCTAATGTTAATGTGGTTGCTAACGCCATAAATCTAGCTAAATTCTAGTGCCATGTTAGCATTAGAGTTAACAGTTTAGCTTTTATTCATTACTTCACCATTTCGTACACCCTGCAAGCATTCTACAAAGAAAGCTAAAACACGTAGACATTTTTTTTTCATACATGAGTGGGGTTCTTTGGCTAGCTAGCAGCCATTGTCAAGTAAACTATCAAGCTATAGCTCAGACCAGGCTGAAAGTTCGAGTGTAACGTTAACATGGTAACAGTAATACATGTTACATACACAGTAATCATTTTTCAGTCATATGTGTCTTAAGTGGGTGACAATGTGTATACAGACCTTATATTTAAGGTTTCTTTCCCTTAAATAAAAATTTTAATTTGATAAAAGCACGAGGAGGATGAACGGTGATCAGCAGTGTGGGAGCCCAAAAGAGAAGACGTAAAGTTAACACAGCTGCTGAATACATCTGCGAACTTTGGGGAGGGGCCTGTCTGGGATGTCTGTCCGGCCTCTTTACCTATTAATTCAATTCAATTTCAATTCAATTTTATTTGTATAGCGCTTTTAGCAATTTTCATTGCCGCAAAGCAGCTTTACATAGTCAAAAGAATTATTTAGGTTTGTATGAAATGTGAATTTGTATGAATCAAAATGGTCAGTTTGTCCCTGGTGAGCAAGCCGAGGGCGACAGTGGCAAGGAAAAACTCCCTGAGATGGTAATAGGAAGAAACCTTGAGAGGAACCAGACTCAACAGGGAACCCATCCTCATTTGGGTGAAACAGAAAGCAGTAAATGATCTGCATTTATACAGTGTGTAGGGTGGGAGGCAGTTCAGCTATAATAGCTGATGTTAATTGATGTTAATATGGAGTCCAGGTTGTTATTGAAGACCCAGGTAGACTTGTAAGAAGTTCCAGTCATGAACTATCGAACTGTCAAGTCCCCAGAGAAACAGTTGCCAACACCAGTCAAGGCCAGAACCATTTTCTAGGTAGAGAGAATCATTCCCAGACACCAGACGCATCCCAGAGAGACACACGGGGCATCCATGTGACGAGATCTTCAGCCAGAAGCGGGGCACCAGGATGGGTCAGACAGGTCCGGAGGGCAGAGGGAGTCTGGATCACTGGCAGCTCAGGAACGACATGTGTAGCTCGACAGAGAGAGAGAGAAAGAGTGAAAGGGGGGGACAGGAGGAGAGAGGAAAAAGAAAGAGGGGGGGAAAGAGAAGAAGAGGAGAGATGGCAGTTAGGTATGGTCACAGTCACACAATGTATAATGTGAATGTATATTAACTGTAGCGTGCAAGCAGAGACTCCGGCAGGACTAACTATGACAGCATAACTAAAAGGGAGAGCCAGAAGGAAACACAAACATGAGGGCTTCCTGACATGTAAAGCAAACAATCACCTCACCGTCAGCAAACCTGAGTGATCAATGAGAGTGAGGAAGACAGCATCCAAACATACCAGTTCACCATAATACTCTACGTCCATGAGTCCCCCAGATCTGCTCCTTTACCTATGGCAAATCTATTTATAAAAATGCTTGGCTAAATAAATAGGTTTTTAGCCTGGACTTAAACACTGAGACTGTGTCTGAGTCCCGAACACTATTTGGAAGACTATTCCATAACTTTGGGGCTTTGTAAGAAAAAGCTCTGCCCCCAGCTGTATTTTTCATAATACGCGGTACTGACAAGCAGCCTGCATCCTTTGATCGAAGTAGGCGTGGCGGATCGTAAGACACTAGCAGTTCGCTCAGGTACTGCGGCGCGAGACCATTTAATGCTTTATATGTCAAGAGTAGTATTTTAAAATCAATGCGAAATTTCACAGGGAGCCAATGGAGTGAAGATAAGATAGGGGTGATGTGCTCATATCTTCTGGTTCTGGTGAGGACTCTCGCTGCTGCATTCTGGACTAGCTGAAGCTTATTTATGTATCTAGTTGAGTAACCAGACAGTAAGGCATTACAATAGTCCAACCTAGAGGTGATAAAAGCATGAACTAGTTTTTCTGCGTCGTTTAGCGACAATAAATTTCTTATTTTGGCAATATTTCTGAGGTGAAAGAATGCTATCCTGGTAATATTATCTACATGTGCTTCAAATGAAAGGCTGGAATCAATAATCACACCAAGGTCTTTCACTGTTGCATTTGATGGAACAGAAAGGCCATCTAAAGTTACGGTATGATCTAAAATTTTACTCCTAGCTGTATGCGGTCCTATGACTAGAACTTCTGTCTTATCCGGATTTAGCAGAAGGAAGTTAGTTAGCATCCAATTTCTTATGTCCTGCACACATTGCTCAATTTTAGTAAGCTGTTTTTTCTCATCAGGTTTTGCTGAGACATATAACTGTGTATCATCAGCATAACAATGAAAACTAATACCATGCTTACGGATTATGTTGCCCAGAGGAAGCATGTAAAGGGAAAAAAGCAGTGGACCTAAAACTGAACCCTGCGGAACGCCAAACTCCACTAGAGAACATGCAGAATAATCACCATTTAAGTCTACATACTGATAACGATGGGTCAGATAGGATCTGAGCCAGGAGAGGGCTGTACCCTTAATTCCCACTACATTTTCTAATCTGTGAAGAAGAATAGCGTGATCAACAGTGTCAAAAGCTGCACTGAGGTCAAGTAATACAAGCATAGTTACACAACCCTGATCAGAGGCCAATAGAATGTCATTTACTACTTTAACGAGCGCTGTCTCTGTACTGTGATGAGGCCTAAATCCTGACTGATACAGTTCATGTATGCCATTCCTATGTATATATGAGCATAGCTGCTCCGCTACTATCTTTTCCAGGATCTTAGAGATAAAGGGGAGGTTTGATATTGGTCTGTAACTGGACAGCTGACAGGGGTCGAGGTCAGGTTTCTTAATTATTGGTTTGATAACTGCTAATTTAAAAGATTTTGGAACATATCCAATGCTGAGTGAAGAATTAATTATTCTCAACAGGGGTTCTATTATTGCTGGTACTATCTGTTTAAGAAAATGTGTCGGTACAGGATCTAATATACAGGTTGATGAATTTGAAGAAGAGATGAGTGAAATTAGTTCATTCTCTTCAAGGGGAGTAAAGTATTCTAGGTTCTGGTCTGACATGGCTAGATTAACATCTGCATCAATTACATTGTTCGGTTTCAAAACCTCAATTTTATGCCTAATATTTACAATTTTATTATTAAAAAAGTTCATGAAGTCCTCACTATTGCATGATGTTGTTGTGGAGATTTCTGCAGTGGTCTTATTTCTGGTTAATTTGGCTACAGCATTAAATAAGAATCTAGGATTATTTTTGTTATTTTCTATAAGAGTGGAGAGATATGTTGATCTAGCTACACTAAGAGCTTTTCTATAGTTCAGGATGCTCTCCTTCCATGCTATTTGAAATACTAGTAATTTAGTTTGACGCCATTTACGTTCTAATTTCCGAGCGGTCTGTTTTAAAGTGCGCGTGTGATCGTTATACCAGGGAGCAAGTTTTTTATCTCTAATAATTTTTCTTTTGACTGGAGCTACATTATCTAGGGTATAGCGAAATGTCGACTCTAAATATTCAGTCGCCTGATCGAGTTCTGTGGGGTCAGACGGTGATCTAATCGAAGTTGGGAACTCTGGGAGATTACTGATAAAACTCTGTTTGGTAGTTGATGTGAATGTACGTTTCATACGGTAGCACGGCGCTGTGTGTACATTATTATTGTGACACACTTGCAATGAGACAAGATAGTGATCTGAGATAACTTCAGATAATGGTATTGTGAATAAATTTCTTATACTTAATCCAAATAATATTATTAAATCTAAAGTGTGACCTGCTTTATGAGTGGGTCCTACTACACACTGATTTACTCCTACCGAGTCCAGTATAGACATAAATGCAGTTCTCAGAGGGTCTTCTGGGTTTTCAAAATGAATATTAAAATCTCCAGCAATTAACACTTTGTCTACAGAAATGACTAGGTTTGAGAGGAAATCTGCAAATTCACTAAGAAATTCCGAGTACGGCCCTGGAGGTCTGTAAATGACAATTAGCGGGATCGACTGAGCTGACTTAATATAGTTAAATACACTTATGTTACTATAAAGAATTTCAAATGAATTAAATTTGTGTCCGTGTTTTTGTACAATAGTCAAATTATCATTGTGAATAACTGCGACGCCTCCTCCTCTACCAGGTAACCGATTAATTAGTTTGGTTTATTCCATAGTTGTTCTGAAACACACACCCTTTCACTTCTAGTTTAAAAAGGGATAGACATTGATCCTTTCTCAATACAGTGAATTTCTCTGAGCAAATAATTAATAATAATTCAAGTTCAGGGCCACGTTTGTTCCCAGTCCACCCCTGGTCTCAGCAGCGATGCCATGATCTGGGTTCTGGGTTCAGTTTTAACCAATCAGATGTGATGGATCTGATGATTCTAATAAATAAAGCAGTGTTTTCCCACTTAAGCACCTTCATAAACTAAGCCACGTCTGAACGGGATTAAAAAACTTTTCAGCACACCAGAGAAACTGTTGGAGTGTGAGACTGAAGACTTGTGGTTAAAATATGGTCATAAAAATCCCAAAAAATTTCCCCTAAGTCTAAAGTCTGATGTAATCATTCACTGTATGTTTCGACCTGTGTCTATGTGATTTTTGCACTTTGCAATGAGGCTAATAAGGGGCTAATATAGTCAGGTCAGTGCTTGTATATTTAAAATCATTTAGACATTATTTGTGTCCTTAGCATTGGGGTATTAAAGTTCTTTAAGGAAATCTGTCTGTTTTATATTAATTGTGCCTCTATTTCTGCACTCCAACACAAATAAACATACTTTTTGCCAAATCTAAAAAAAAGAAAGAAAACTGTAGAAACAATGTGCTATTTGTTGTTCCGTGGTAATTGCAGTACCTACCAGTCACCACTGTACTGAACAGCTGCACTGTGGTGCCAAAAACAAACAGCAGTGTAAACTGTGATACTGGTCACATGATTTACAAGAAACTGAAGGTCAGCTCACAGCACTTACAGGAAACCTGCCTACGCAGGAGTGCACAGTGGTGATCAAAAGTATTGGGACAAAAGTGAGCTTTAATGTTTTAATGGCATTCTCAATTTGTTAATTGGCAATCAAAATAATAAAATAATCTGATATTTTATGCAATGAAATTGCTCTACAACAATCGATATTTCGTAAAGAGTCCTCTTTGAAGCTTCCATACAAATTAGCATCATAATTATTGACAGTACGTACCACCGCTCCCTATACTCAGAGTACGCAGTCTGCGTAGGGCACCAACTCCCAGGGGGGCACCATCCCAGCTGCTCAAAAAATAGTTTTTTATATATTATAATAATAATTAATTAATATTATTAATATACATATACAAATAAACAAAAATATAAATGTATATATTGGATTTTACGGTGAACGCAGAGTAGGCTAAGCACACGTGATGATTATTATATTATTATAATAATTGAACACTATGCCTGGTCCTGGAAAGAGACATCAACAGTCTGGCACCAAGAAACGAAAGAAAAAAAAGTCCAAGATGAAGCCCAAGCATCACTTTCAGGTACGTTCATAATCATGTGAAACTTTATTTTATTCTGTCAACGTTAATGTGTTTTAATGTCGGTAATAATTTCACGACTAACGCATCTTTCTTAATATGGATACAAGCAGATCTAAATAAACAAAATGACTTAAAATGCATTATATTAAAACACAGAGGCAATTATGATTATCGATTAATAATGACCATATGGTGTCATTTAATAACAGTGTTAAAATACATAATCTAATACAAAATTAACAGTTTACATAACAATTTTAATAGAAATGCCTGAAAAGGGCACCAAATAAAATGCAGTTGTTACACTTACATGATGATCGAATTCCTTGTTTAATATCGACAAAACATTTAATTAAAATATCCACATCTTTCCTATTATTTCCTTAACAAAAAAACGTGGACATCATAACCCTTGTCTGCTTTATTGTCAAAATCTGCTTTATTGTCAAAACTGCCACATGTAAGAAAAGGTGTGCCTTTGTAAATTTTTAACTTTGGAAAGCTCCAGCAGATAACAGTGTTGATTTTATTTAATTTTATTATTGTTTATTTCATTATTATAAATGTTTTATTTAAAGTGTAATTTTAGTTTGTATTTTCTGCTGTAGAGCTACAATTGTAATTTACAATAATACAATTTATTTATGTATTTACTTTTATTTGAATAAAGTTCTATTTTAGCCCCTATGCTAGGTGTTTTTTTTTTTTTTTTTTACTTCCATAATATTTGGGGGCGGGGGCACAGAAGTAAATTTTTGCTTAGGGCACCCATAAGCTTTGGCCAGCAGCGGCCCTGATTATTGACTTGTATCAGCGATTGAAAAACACATTTTGAAATTTAATCACTGTTAAATCATTAATTTTGTAAATAAATGTAAATACTACTGAGTTTATTACAGTCAAATATTTGACTTCATAAAATATCTTATTTAATAATATCTGAATTCTTGTGCTCTGAATGTCACATGAAATTCTCAATAGTCAATTTTAGGCTGTAAAAGTTTTGTTTTAATCCACATTGATTAAATTCAATTATTCTGGGAAATTCAAGGAGTAAAATTCAATACAGGAAAAGCAATTAAGCCAGAACAGAATCCATTCATCAGTCACGTGACCAAGGGAAGTGGACGTCTTTGGGACGTCTAGCTAGAAGATAAAAGAGGCCTGCAGGAGAAAGTGTTTTACTGTGGCCCGGTCAGTGCACCTGCAGTGTGTTACACTCATTATATACTGTCAGATATTCTAGTCATTTTACTGTGATAAAGGAATTTAGTCAAGGTTTAGTTAAAGTTGCGCTAGTAAGCAGGAGACCCAGACTGATGTTTGTTACACACACACACACACACACCCTAAAAAATGCTGGGTTAAAAACAACCCAATCTGGGTTGTTTTTAACCCAGCTGCTGGGTAACTATTGGACTAACTAAATGCTGGGTTAATTTAACCCAGCAAAATGGGTAATTTTTTTAACCCAGCAAAATGGGTTAAATATTCAACCCAAATGCTGGGTCATATTTAACTATAATGCTGGGTTAATTCTACCACATAAATTGGTTAAATGTTCTACCCAGATGTTGGTTAATTTTAACTGGAATGTTGAGTTAATTCTACCTCACAAATAGGTTATTATTATTATTTTCATGTTTTACAGTGAATCTGTAAAAAAAAAAAAAAACTACCCACGTCTATTAAACAGTTAAATTACTTTGATATACTGGTTTATTACAAAAAAAAAACTTAAAAGTTTTGCTAACCATACATATATGCAATAAACATCATCCTATTAAATGTTCACAGAAAAAATGTTTATTTTTGAAAAGCACAAGAACGGATAATCACTAGCGACATCATTACTATACTATTACTCACAAGGGCAGAATGGAGTAATAACACAAATAGGCTGAGGCAGCTTCTAGGCAGGATCTCTTTGTGACATTAGATATCTTTTCTGCAGAACAAAACTATCCAGCCCTGGTCCCGTTTTAACATACAAACACTGTCTATGACTTTTCAAGTAGGCCTTGCTATTTCATAGCAACATTACAAAAAGTCTTATACAGGAGCACACTACTTTAAATAGTTAATGTCAAAAATATAAAATGCCTTGAAGCACACATCAACCGCCCCAAGTAGTGTGCATTGCTCCAGAGCCTGTCCCACCAGAATGACGAATGCCTGGGAGTAGCGCTGGTCATTATCTCCCAACGTCAGGATGTAGGGTACGGCCTTGACCCTTCAGCCTGCTGGAGGTATTCCACCATGTTGGTGCCAACCTTAGAAAGAAATGAAAAAAAGTTAAAAATTGGTTGAAAAACAAAGATTAAACTGAATAAGACTATCAATTTAATGTGTAATAGGATTTATACTAAATAAAAAAAAAAATACAAAGCTAGGGTATAGGTAACATGAAACAAAAACATGGAGACAGCTACTACCAAAAATAAAATATATATATTAGTATAATAATAAAATAAAATATATATATATATTAGTCAGACTAGTTGATTTTGTGGTCTGTGTTGATTTTAAGCTAATTACCGAGGAGATGAATTGTCATATCTGGGGTCATACTGGCACATTACAATCACCCAAATATTATTACTTCCATCTAGTAGTTATCTGTACAGCTGACTGATAGTTAATTTAGTCTGAGTCACAAGCAACTTTGGTTAAAGAGGGCTACCTGGTTAGCTTACATGCAGCAGTCATATTTGCATACTACTTGCCAAAGGGGGAAAGGTGTAAAATATTGTTATAACTCGGGAGAACGGGGATGAATTTTGACCGCGGAGTAAATTACTAGCTAGTGAAAAACGGGAGGTTAGCAGGTGTGTATATTTGTGAGAGGGTCAGTGTTTTGTAACACCCCAGCATTTTATTGTCTCAAACAGTGAGATTAATAAAGTTCTAATGTTAACTAAATGCTAGCGTCATGCTAATCCTACAGTTACAGTTTCGTCACCCTGCAAACATTCTACAGAGAAAGATAAAAAGCTCAGACATCTTATCCGTTTCTTTCACACACAGGTTGGGTTCTTTGGCTAACTATAGCAGCTATTGTTAGCTAAATTATCTTAACTCAGACCAGCCTGAAAGTTTAAGTGTAACCTTAACACGGTAACAGTAATAAATCTTATATATAGTAATAATTTTTTAGTCATTTGTGACTTAGGTGAGTGAACATGTGTATACAGACCTTGTATTTAACGTCATTTTCCCTTAAATGAACCGTCATCAGCGGTGTGGGAGCTGAAGAGAGACACGAAGCTCTGACTGACAGCCGCTGAATCCACCGGTGAACTTTGGGGGAGGAGCCAATCAAACTTCAACCCAGCAGCTGGGTTACACAAAAACTACCCAACTCTCTGTAAATAACCCAGAAAAATGACCCAACAGAGGCAACCCAGCACTTGGGTAGAAAAAACAACCCAGCGTTTTTTAGAGTGTACACATGAGGGAGAGAGAGAGAGATACACAGTGGTGGCCAAAAGTATTAGAACAGCATGTGCCATGTAGTTAGTTCAGGTCTGGGTGAAGAGTTGTGTGAATAAAAATCAGCTGCCTTAGTTAACTGATGGAACAATTAAATAGTAGGACTTTTACTTTCTGAAGTCGGGGTGTTCACCTCTGTACAAAATCTCCAGGTTGAAAAATGACTTTTAATTGCAATTTAATTGTATAATAATATCAAGTTATTTAAATGTTTGAGATTGTCATGAAAACTGACATTCGCTTTTGCCTCAAAACCTTTTGCCACCACCCTATATATTTATTACAAAGATAGATATATGATGTTAAACTGGTGTGTGTGTATGTGTATAATGACTCATGGTGATAATGATTTACAGTAGTCCCTGATCTTTTTGTTTTTGCTTTCACTATAGGTTGTTCTCCAACACATCATCTGGCCTCACAACAGACATGAGGATAACGTTTGTTCATTTGATGTGATCCATGTAATTTTTTTTCTTTTTTGTAATATGCTTTACTTTATGTAAATGTGTGTAATTACTTAAATATATTAAAGACATGTCCAGTAAGCACTTCTGGTTACTTGTTACTTAAGACAAATTTTAAAAATAACTGCATTTTACAGGCCAAAAGCACAATCAATTTGCTTAGTCATCAGAGCATGTATTTATACTAGATTAGTCTAGAGTATTTATTGAGCAATGGTTATATCTCATGAGGAGGAGTTTCTCTCTAGGAGTTTCTCTAGCGTTTGTCAGACAAACTGTTCCTTCCTGGAATCAGCTTTTTCCTACCCAGGCAGGTGTCTCCGCAGGTGAACAGACTTACTGCTGATTTACATGAATATAAACTTATTGTAGAGAAGTGGCCCATCTGACTTTTAATATTCAGGCACTTCAGTGTCATATTTGAGAGGAGCTGTATTATTATCTAAAGCAAATAAGTCATTCTCAATGAAGTTCTGCATCCTACGGCCCAATGTGGTGAAGAAAATCAATTCACCCAGTAGTCAGCAGATATCATAATGCAGATAATTGGAGCTATGTAAAGCAGGTTCCTTGATTATTAACTGTAATGTAAATACTGAATTTAGGAAAAGTAATGTATTTTAGACAATCAGCAGCTTGTTGAGAGCCTTAAAAACAGAAAAGTCATGCTGAATAAGTTGAATGAATATCACATGCAATGACAATCTAAAAAAGTATTTTAGATTTTGAAACAAAGATATGTTTTGGCCTCTGTACACCACCACATGAATTTGAAATGAAACACTCAATATGTCAGTGAAATTGAAACAAAAATGTGGCATTAACCATTCAGGAATTACAGACACGTTCATACACACATGCATTTTTGGGGTTCATAGATAATAATAAAAATAATACATAATTAAATTTAAGGACTGAAACTGAAACCCATGGACATGACCAACAAGTTGTTTGTGGGTTTTCTTGACTTTAGTGTTTGTGTTCACTTGGTGAAAAACATGCTCTACTTTAATTTACTTGCTTAGTCATGGTACACCTGGCCATGCAACTACTTGTCAGTCATCTGTTCCATTATTTATAAACCAACCCAACTTTTGTGACAGTTTAAAATTTTTAGACAATCATTTAACCTAACAGTTACTGTAAGATCACAGCTACTGTTCCTGCAGCTGCACACAGTCAGAGCAAACTGTTGCTGAAAATAGTGTTAAGACAGTTGCTGAATTAAAGAGTGAACTTAAATGTGCGTGTCTTTGCGTGTGTGCTCGTGAGAGTGAGTGCTCTCTGTTATTAAGTGTTGCTATGTTACCTGGATGCTAGCTGACTACGGTGGGAGATTTAACTGTACAGCAAAGCAACTCAGGATGGCAACTAGACCACCATGGACTCTAAAGTGTCATTTAACCCCCCTATTACAGAATTTTTTTTTATTAATTACCACAAGTGCTATCATTTGCCAGACTACATAAATTACCTTTCTCACCTGATTTCTCACCTGGTTTCTATTGCTTTCATTACTTTACCAGGAATTAAGAGGTAGGAAACATTTGGCAGGATGTGTAGGAACATGAAGATCATTTGCCCCAGAGGTTCACAATTCAATTGAGACCTCCTGAGTTTTAGGCACTTTGTACAGAGGTGGACATCACAGCTTCAGAAAGTACAAGTCCTGCCACTTATTGTTCCATTAATTAACTAAAGCAGCTGATTTTAATTAACACAACTCTTTACCCGGGACCGAACTAATTAGGGACATTACCTGTTTTGTGCACAGAGAAAACTGATATGATGTCCTGATACTTTTGACCATCACTGTATATCTCTCTCTCTCATGTGTGTGTGTGTGTGTGTGTGTGTGTTTAGATTCAATTCGAAGATACTTTTTAAAGTCAAATATTTTAGTTTAATAAATTCAGTAGTATTTGCATTTTAAAATTAATGATTCAAAAGTGATTAAATTTCAAAATGTGTTTTTCAAAGGCTGATACAAATTTAATAATTATGATGCTAATTTGCTTAGTAGTCTTGTCAAAGCTTAGAAATACTTCACAAAAAGATAATAGGAGCAGATAGTTAAAAAAATAAATTAAAATAAAAAGAACAGAAGAAAAATAACAGAAAAATAAATAGATTAATAAAAAGCAGAATAGTAGATAAATGTATATAAAATACAGACATTCAATTTTGTAGTCAAAGATAAAGTCACACATGAACATTATTTAAACATAAATTAAAGCAAGGTTAATATTAATGATACTGCTAACAATAATAATAATAATAATAATAACAATAATAGTAACATCAACAGCGATTAGTGAGTGTGTGTGAGATTTGGTGTGGTGTGGTCACTCGCTGCCCCTCACTTGGTGGCAGGTGTGTGAGTGTATTGTACTGCTAGTGTGCTCTCTCCCTGTGCTCCGCCCTAGTTTGTCGGTGTCGGGGAAGCAGTTGAAATTGTGGATGATGATAAGGTGCAGCTCTTTCTGTGTTATTGAGTGTGCACTGCTGGCACAGTCTCTTCTCTCGGGGCAGCAGGTCTGTCCGATCTAACTGATGTCTTTGCTCAACTCTTGGTACTGCAGAGCTTCATAATGGTGTGAGTGTGGCTCGCTCTTTTTTAGAGGTTTTGAGAATTTCCTGGGTCTCAATTAGATGTTTGTCTTATTAGCTGAATTGCTGGAGTGTAATCGAGCCAGACACTTTGCCACCATACAGGGCAATAGGTTCAATTACTCATTCAAATATTTTTAGGCAAATGAAGTTTCCACAAATGTTTGTCTTTTAATGGCATAGAAGGCTGTCACGACACGTCAGGTCATGCCCACCTGTAAAACTAAGCCATGATCGCCCATGACTTCACACTCCAGTTCACTGCTTTCGTTTTGCCGCCTACTGTAAAGCAGCACACCTGTTCCTCATTTCATTCAGCCCTCTGCTTTATAAAACCTGTTTTTCTCATTGCCAGATTGTGAGACTCGTTGCCCAGTTCTCCAGCAACTTTATCTTCTTGCTTCTCGAATCTCGACCCACACTTTGTTTTACGGATAATGCTTTTGCTTCACGTCTTGGATTGCTTTTTGTTTGAATTCGGATCACAGACGCTGATCTTCCACTTCCACGTTGTCTTCGCGTGCACCGCGCCTCTGCTTTGGAACCCAGCCCACGCACACCTCCTCTTCACGAGGCAACCAGTGCATTCAACAACGCACTCTGCACTTGGATCCACCACACCTGCTCGGATCGTAACAGAGGCTCTGCGTGCTTTTTCTTTCAGTTCATTCATAGCGAGGTTGAAGTTTCCAGTGTTAGTCCAAGGTAGGTATAATTTTTAGAATATTAAATCTCATGTGTACCTATAGAAGTTTAAATGACTGTTTTGTTCCCTGAGAGCCGGATCTTTTTGGGAAGTTTGAAGTCGTGTACAGTAGAGTGAGACCGGGCCCTGCAGGCCGCTCTAATGTTGGGCTTAAACAGCAGCCCTGTCTCACTCCGCACTCCTGAGAGATGATACATGTGTTTCCTGTGTACATTGATTTAATGAGATCATATGATTTACCCTCTACACCACTTTCCAACACTTTATAGAACAGGCCTTGGTGCCAAATGGAATCAAAAGCCTTTTTGAAATCAATAAAACAGGGAAATATTTCTTTCAATAACTATTTTAGTGAGGGTGTGTGGGGTGTAAATGTGGTCCGTTCAGAATCCCATCAGGTTTCATTTTGTTCATTTTGTCTTTATGTTCCTGCTCAGTAACCAGAGAGTCTAAGGGATTTTGGTTATTTTTTATGATAATTTATGAAAAGCACTTGTTCCTGAAACTAATCAAATAAATAAAACACTTAGATTTGTAAGCACTGGAAAAAGGTAGTGTGGACTGATGGATGCAGATTGACCCTGTTCCAGAATGATGGGTGCGACAGGGTCCAAAGTGAGGCAAATGAAGTGAAGCTCCCATCATGTCTGATTTTACTTTAGGGGGAGAAGGGAAAAAAAAAACTTTGCATATTGCAAATTCTTTCCAAGAGACTTGGTAATATTCCCAGACTGGAAATGGCATGTTGATGTGGCTGTTGACTCGATTTTGATGGGCAGTGAATCTATTGGAGCACCTCTACAACATATAGGGCTACAGTGGCAAGAAATAGCATGTGACCCTTTTGGAATTTCATGGTTTTCTGGGTTAAATTGTCATAAAAATGTGATCAAAAGTACTGACAGATATAATGTGCCTAAAATAATAATACAAAAAAATTCTGATCTGTTTTTATAGAGAAAAACCATAAAAATCTTATAGTGCTAGTGGAAAAGTGTGTCAATCCTTGAGTTAATCAAGTCAAGTCAAGTGGGCTTTTGTCATCATTTCAACAATATACAGTTCAGTACACAGTGAAACAAAACAGAGTTCCTCCAACACAGAGGTGCTACATACATGTAACATAAATTAACAGAAACTAACTAGCTATCTAGCACACCTAAATTAGCTGACGATCTAAGACAAACCAAATTTACACCATAAATTATAAAGTACTATACTGAGATCGTGGACTGAGATAGTGCAAGTTAATGACATGATGGATAATAAACTGTAAAGATTCTTGTGAGTAGTAGCTCACAAGAAGCTTAGTAGTAGCAGAGATGAGAGAGTCCTTGTGCAAATAGCAGCTAATAATATAAATATTTGTGCAAAAAAAAAGTTCCGTGTTTGGTGTTGAAATTTGCTGGATGGTTATAGATCAGTGTATATGTCCGTGTGTGTTTATCAGTCCAGTCTTATTTTATAGAGGTAAATGTTTGCCTCTGTGTGTGAGTGCGTGCGTGCGTCAGTCCAGTCCTTTCTTGGTGAGTAGACACATGGTATGTGGGTAGAAGATTTGCATGGTTGAAATCTCCAGCAACAATAAACAGTCCATTGGGGTGTGTGTTCTGTAATTCACTGATCCGGCCATGCTGTTCACAGAGCGCTCCCTTATCATTAGCGCTAATGTACACGATAATGAAAGCGGTGGTGTAAAAAGGTCTACATCTAACAGTCACAAACTCCACCAGTGATGAGCAATAACTATAAACTAGCACAGAGTTCTAGAACTCTGTCTCTGAACCATGTCCCTGTGAAAACAAAGACACAGCAGTCTCTAACCTCACGCTGTGTAGTCTGTTGGAGTCGGATGTAGTGCAGTTTATTGTCCAGGGAGCAGACGTTGGATAAGATGATGGACGGAAGAGCCGGCCGTCTAGGGTTTGTTTTTAGCTTAGCACAGACTCCACTGTCTTGTTATTTCAAGACTGGACTACTGCAACTCACTCCTGGCAGGCCTGCCTCTGTCCATGATTCGTCCTCTGCAACTGATCCAGAATGCAACAGCACATCTCGTTTTTAACCTTCCCAAGTTCTCCCACACCACACCACTCCTCCGCTCCCTGCACTGGCTTCCCTTAGCTGCCTGCATCAAATTCAAAATGCTGATGCTTGCCTACAAAGCTAAGAATGGCCCAGCACCCACTTACCTCTTTGCTCTATTCACACCACGCACTGCACCACGTTCCCTCCGATCCTCCAGCACTGCTCGCCTCATCCCACCATCTCTCAGGGATCGAGGGCGACCTTCATCCAGGCTCTTTTCTGTTCTGGCACCTAGGTGGTGGAATGAACTTCCTCTAGAGGTCCATACAGCAGAGACTTTGACTATCTTTAAACGACGACTCAAGACGCATCTTTTTCTCCAGTACTTGGACTAACCCTCCCATCCCCCTAAATAAAAAAATAAAAAAACTCTTCCCAGTTGTGTTGGACTAATGGCACTTAGTTATTAACCTAGTTAACCCAGTGTAAGTTTGTATCCAATGATGTAAACTTTAAAGCACTTTTTGTAAGTCGCTCTGGATAGGAGCGTCTGCCAAATGCCTAAATGTAAATGACAGGTCCATTACAGGACCATGCACGATCCGTGCACGGAATGTGATCCCCTGCGATGACACAGTTAGCGATGTCCGCCCCATAAACGCCCCCACACGCTTTCTAAAAAAATGGTTGCAATGATGGAGCATTGACTGCTTCAGTTAACTGCAGTGTCCAAGCAGCCGTATACTATATTAAATATATAACATAACTTACGTCAACATAGTTTCATAAATAGATGTGTGGTAAAAAAGAGGGAAAAAACGATTAATAAAACTGATTTAAATCACTCAATACACAACCCATGATGCTCATGCTATTTTTAAATAATTAACTAATTAAACTTCTTATTGCAATATTTTCATGACATCCTTAACAATCCTTAAAGACACAGTAACATCTGTAATTTATCTATACCGATCGTTGTAGGTACGGAATACAAGTGGGGCTATGTACAGTATTATACAGTGTATTTTATCTATTTCCGTTTAATACACTGGTAGATAATATTTTGCTGCAAAGTAAAGCTTAAAATGTAACTTCTGCTTGGGTTTGTTTTCGTTATATTTTTCATATTTTCGTTTATGTTTTTTTTTGCTGATAGTCAAAAATTGGCATAACAAATCGATTAATGGCGCATAATATCTGAAACAAATATCTGCCCATACGGATCAGTCTGTCTTTAGTCATGTAACCAGCATAACGTTCCTCCATCAAAGATCTGATGGGACATTAATCACTTATCACAACGGTGAATAGATGCGGCAGCAGAGACAAATTAAATCCCCATAAACATTCACACCTGAAAACAATACTAACAGAACTAAACAGTTCCAGAGGGTCAGCGCCTGTTATCAGGACAGGAATCACCTACAGGATACTACTGTAATTTTTACTGCTTATATATTTTTGCCATAGTTTCATTTGGTTTTACGTGATTTCATATGTTATTTGTGTGTGTGTGTGTGTGTGTGTGTGTGTGTGAGAGAGAGAAAGAGAGAGAGCTCCTGTGCGCGTGAGAGGGCTTATATTGTGATTTGTCCACGGTTACTAAAGCCTGGCTTACTACTACTTTAAAAATATATATAAAAACATAAATATAAAAACAATTGACTATTATTGTCAGGGTCAAGTTTACGGGGCTTCTCAGTTTTTCGTTAATTTTA
The DNA here is from genome assembly GCF_024256425.1 of Clarias gariepinus. NCBI lineage: Eukaryota > Metazoa > Chordata > Actinopteri > Siluriformes > Clariidae > Clarias > Clarias gariepinus. Next base: position 6,178,592 of record NC_071101.1, read on the forward strand.
CTTCTGACTCAAAACCAATGTGGCTTATTAAGCGTTATAAGCGTTTAGCTTGTTAGCTCCTGTACATCTATCCTCAGCTTGTGTCCTTCATGAACTGCATCACATTATATTCCAGTCACAGAAATAACCTGCGGATTAACTTTTACCTAAAGAATAAATTAATACTGAATTAATCCAGACAACACGCGATTAGATTCTGAAGGTATTTTCAGAGAGCACAAACACTCTTCATCGATTGGAATCTTTTTGATTAAAAGAGGAGTGACATTGTGAGTTTGTGACACTGACATTAAGCTGTAATGTTAACTCCAGACTTGGTAAACAGATCATTAAGTTATCTAAAGTTACATCTGCCCGCTGCTGGTGCTGCCAGTGATTTTCAAAACGGCCAATAAAAACTAAACTGGGAAATAAACTGTAAACTACCCCAAACAAATTTTATAAAATAAAACACCACTTACCACGAATTGTCTATTAAGCCGCCATTTTCATCTCTAGTGCAGTTTGGTAGCATCAGTTAAGCGGGAGTGGGGGTGGGTTGTTAAAATCACGTGATTGCAACTCAGCGCAGCTAATTTGCTGGCGTGTGTTAATGTGTTCTTGAGAACAAAGCACCTCCTAGTGGTGGAACCAGGTAAATTAATAAATAGGGCTTGAATGGGCATGTTTACTGTAAAATCTTGACACACCTTTCTGGCAGTAGAGGAAGGGGGAACTATGCCGTCCATAGGGCAGCCATACGCCATTCGCACGCCATTCACACGGCCGCAGCTATTTGACGTGGCTCCATCTGTAGCTTTTCCTGCAACTCATCCTGAATGTAGTTTACCGGGTTATTGAGTTCCGAACATGAAGCAGAGTTATACAAAAAATAAACAGCTTTTGTTTGTGTAGTGGTAAAACCAAGTTGCAATGTCCAATTTGTCCCTTGTTTCTTTGCCACTGTGAGAGGTGTTGATGCAATATTCTGACGCGTGCAAGTTAAATGAATAGATCTAGAGAAAGACTTGATGGTGTTCCAAACAATAACTCAAGTTTATTAAATCAAAGTAAAAATGATTTCCAACATGACAAAAACAAACAACTTAAAGATTGCTTGCTGGCTTGTTGCACCATGCCCTCTAAGCTCCATGTGCATGGTCAAGAAATTGTGTGCTCTCGCACCAGCGCCCCCCTCCTGTTAGGGGTGGCATCTCACTTTAAACATTTTTCCCCTCTCACCTATAGAGGGCAAACACTCAGAGAAATAAACAGAATTAACAATACAGCAACAAAATATTCAAGTAAATATGAAGAAAAATATGAAAGATAAATATGGCTCCTACAGTCACATATGCAGTCTCACACAGTATGATATGCAGTAAAATGCTTACACACCTGTGACCTTAAATAAAAAAAAATAAATAAATAAAAAAAGAACATTCAATTAGAACACCAGACTAATATTGTTTTTTTGCATTAGGACTTATTCTCTTTCCATTTTTGCACATTGCATATTTATGGACATTTACGATCACTGCACATTGGCACACTCGTACATTTACATTTCTGGACATTGGCACATCTACACATTTATGCACATTTGCACAATTCATGGACATTCCTATTTATTTCTACTACAATCCAGTTCTTTTTCAATGTATAAATCTATTTTTTTTTCACTGTACATAATGTACATACAGTGGGACCTTGGATTACAAGCATAATTCGTTCCAGAAGTGGGCTCGTATTCCAAAACACTCGTAAACCAAATTTACTTTTTCCATAGGAAATAATAGAAACTTAAATGGTTCAAGTTCAAGTAGGTTTTAGTGTCACTTCAACCATATACAGTACAGTTAGTACACAGTGAAGTGAAAAAATGTTCCTCCAGGACCAAGGTGCTACATGCAACATAAATTTACAACATAAATTAACAGAAAACTGAACTAGTTAACTAAGAGGCCTAGTTAGCTGGCTAGCAGAGACAGATAGACCTGACAACATAAATTTACAACATAAATTAACAAAAACTAACTAGCTAAGGAAGACTATCTACAGGTTTTACAGACAACATAAAGTGCACGTGCAAATGTGCAAACAAGAGCAACAGCAAAGTGACAGTGCGACAAACACAACATAACATAACATAATAATATGGTGTTGAGGTAGTGGAGAAACAGTAAACATTCCTTAATGTAGCAGCAAGAATTAAGGAATTAGTGCAAAAAGTAGTCCAGTAATGAATATTGTGCAAAAGAACTAAACAGTGAAGCATTTACAGATTGGTGTGTACGATAATTTGGTAATGTAGGTCAGTGTGTCTGCGCTTGTTTAGATTAGTCAGTCCAGTCTCAATGTTTTGAGGTAGTTGAGTTAAGCTGTGTGATAATGTTCATTCCAGTCCCTTTTTGTTGAGGAGACGGATGGCTTGTGGAAAAAAGCTGTTGCACAGTCTGGATGTGTGTGCCCGAATGCTTCGGTACCTTTTTCCAGATGGCAGGAGTGTGAAGTGTGTGTGAGAGGGGTGTGTCCGATCAGCCACAATGCTGGTGGGTTTGCGGATGTAGCATGTGGTGTAGATGTCTTTAATAAAGGGGAGAGAGACCCCGATGATCTTCTCTGCTGTCCTTACTATCCGCTGTAGGGTTTTGCGATCCGATATGGCACAAAACCAGACAGTGATGCAGCCGCTCAGGATGGTGTTATAGAAGGTGTTTGGGAACCTGAGAGGAGGGGGGCTGTAAAGCCGAGAGAGAGTGTGTGTGTGTGTTTGTTGGTGTAAGTGAACGAGCGCACACACACACACACACACACACACACACACACTTGTCTTTACAGCCCTCCTCCTCTCAGGTTCCCAAACGAACACACAGAAACTCTGCTCTGTCGCGATTGTTTTCAAAGGTAAGGTTTTTCTCTCTCTTGCACTCAGCAGGGGAGATGATTACCTACAAATCCGAAGCCCAAGGGAGAGAAAAACCCTTGGCTCAGTTGTGATGACGTGACGCTCGGCGTCAAAACAAGAAGCGCATGCGCACACAAACACAAATCACTGCCTCACAGTTAGTGGAAATAGTCTAAATGCAATTTTAAGTAGAGAATTCGAGACATGTTTGCACCATGTCCTTTGCAAATTTTCCATGTGTTTTCATAGTCATCTGCCTTGCAGTTCCTGATAAACTACTTAACCACTGATTGAAGGCTTCTAATGCCTTTCTTTTTCTCATCATGCAACAGATGTTCTTGAATCTGTGGACCGACAAATACACCCTCCTTGATTTTAGCTTTAAGTTTTTGAAACTTTTCATAGAGATATTGGAAATCTGATTTTTGTTTGTTCATAGCCTTTACAAAGGTCATCAGGTCCAGTTTTATATGTAATACTAGTAACAAACTTTTGAAAGTCAAAAAGTGCTGGATTTTGAAAATTATTTCTTTTCTGGCTTCTGGGATTATCGTGATGGCCAGTCTTTCTTGACATAATGAGAATCTCTGACTCGACTGTCCCATTCATAGAGAAAATGGCAATAGTTTGTTTCCAACCTGCAGGCCAAGCAACAGGGCAACAACTTTTAAATCACCACAAAGTTGCCACTAATGTTCCTCATATTTTATACACCTTAGCAGTTGTTTCATGTGAACTGCACGTCTCAACATTCTCGAGAAGTTATGAGGCATCATGATCATCAGACCCTTCCCTCCATTGTAGGCAAATATACTCGCCTATATATAAATCCTTATCATGAAATATCTTGAAAACTAGTCAACCAGCTCCTTTCTCACCTGTTTTCTAATTAATCTAATCAAAATATGTAAAAATTAGCAGGTTTTATCTCGGAGGTCAATCATTTCCAAAAATTTGCAGACCAGTGGTATCGACTTCAGGTTAAGTGCTGAGGGAATTCCGTTGTTGGAGACGAATTCCGTCTTTTTCCCTTCTTTTGGACCGGTCTATATTAACAGCATATTATGTCGCTGCTGAGTATTTCACACTATGGACATTAAATATTAAATATTCATTGAAACTGTAGTAATGCAGAGTCAACAGTTCTGTAACTTATGTCTTTATTGACAACAACATGAAGGCACGGAATACTCACTCATCTTCTACACCGCTTTATCCTGTATTCAGGTTTGCGGGGACCTGGAGCCTCTCACAGGAGACTAAGGGCATGAGGCGGGGTACACCCTGGACAGGGTGCCAATCCATCGCAGGGCACACACACTACGAGCAATTTTGGAACGTGCAATTTGGAAATTAGCCTAACCTGCATATCTTTAGACTGTGGGAGGAAACCGGAGTACCCGTAGGAGGAAACTCACCAAGCACGGGGAGAACATGCAAACTCCATGCACACATGGAGCCTGGCCGGGGATCAAACCTGGAGGTGCAAGGCGACAGTGCTAACCTCTACACCACCTTGCCGCCAGGCACGAAATAGTTATAACTAACACCCGTAATGCACATGCTTTCTGCTTACCAGTTCAGCTGCTTGTTATCCGCTGTTTCTGAACATGCCAATCCTTAGTATTACTCACTGCTGCCATCTAGTGGATAGGGGAACAATAAACCCACTTTACTACAGAAACAAAAACTGACAATATTATAAAACATATGCTATTAAAACGAGTATAACTTCTTAATAAAGTATTCATTGTTATTATTGGTAATAATAATTAATTAAAGTAAATTCAGATAACTAGCCTATATAATAACGATTTCTCAATTTAATTGAAATAAATTACTGTCTTATTAATATGATGTCGTCCTCGATTATAATGAAATAAATTAATCTCTTTTCAAGCTCTATATTTTCACACTCCAGCGCAATGAAGGTTTTCATTTCCTTTTTCAATGATGTGAAGACCTGTTGCTCAGTTCCCTACACTGTTCGCAGTTATTATTATTATTATTATTATTATTAATATTATTATTATTTTATACATAGCATAAGGGTAAAATATTATATATTTAGTGTTATCTTAAGATTTTATATGTCAAAATGGGTTTTGTAGCTCCTGGTGTTTTCCTTTCTGTTAGAAACGGATGCAAATGACTGAGTGTTTAAGGTTGCCGGAAATTTGTAAATCATAAACCTGCGAATTTATGTTCTAATTTAATAATTGATAGAGATTATGTAGGGGGCAATCCGTGGCAGGAGGGCATTTTAGAGCATAACACCGTCCCCTGTGTTAGTGTTAGCGATTAGCTTGCTAGCAACTATTGCATTAGCTGTTAGCTTGTTAGCATAAGCAAGTTAGCACAAAACCATTCAGGGTTAGGGTTAGGGTGTGCCACTTGCCTCGTGGAGGGAAGTTGCTGAACCTTAAAGTGATTTGTTCTCTATAAGGGAAACGGTATCTGACGTTGACAATGAACAGACATTCCCTGTGGACAGGAAACACGTCAGACGTTACACTGGAGAGATTTGGTCTGATATTTCTACTTAAACATGTATTTTCAGTAAAGTGAAGCAATTTGCATTTAATTCATTAACTATGTAAATAAACCCAAACTATTATTTATAAAATATAAGGAAAATTAGTTTGTAATTGGCATAAACAAATTGTGACTTCTGTAAAGTTTTTTTATTATTATTATTATTATTATTATTATTAATAAAATAAATACAACGCGTGTTATAAGTTTCAAGTAAATTTAAATTTCAAGCTCTGGTCAACAGAATTCTGTGACGGAAGGAAGCAAACAGGATAAAACTGAGATTTTTATTTTATATTTAATAAGAACTGTAGCACCAGCAGCAACTTACTAATGAGGTCTCAATTTAAGAAGATGTGCAAAATATAAAACACCACAAATAAGTATTAATCATAGAAGGAAAAAAAAACACCAACAGAAACGTTTTGTACTTTATAACTGTACGTTATGACTTAAATATGACATATACGGTTGGTCAGATGCAGACAGGACCCTTTCACAAACTAAAAATACAGAGATAGATTCAATTAAAATTTAGCAAATGAAAAATATTTATATTTTGTTCCTCTCGCTTCACAACTCATGAGAACAGACCGAAACCAGAACCGAACCGCAGATTAAGCACGCGCATATAACTGTCGGTATTTTAAGTGTGATTAAAAATACAAGAAATAGCTTAAACCCAAATAACGTGACTAAACATCGCTAAACAGAAGGTGACATTTATGTTCAGTATTTCGTTTCTATTTAGAAAGATGGGAATTAATTCCTGCTTACCTTTTCCACACGCCCGCCAAACGTTTGTCTTCTCAACACGCTGTGTTCTCTTCTCGTGATGTCTTCTTGCGATGTTTTCGTTGTTATTTCCGGTTTCCATAGTGACAAGATCTCTTTGGTTTATCTCAACATGATTGAATCTAATACATGTTAAGTTGTTGAATTTCCTGCAAATACAACATAATTTATTCATGTTCATCTTGGAAAAATGAAATTATTGTGTACAAAACACATATTACATTTACTACATGTAACAGATAACCAGCTTCCTTTTTTAAGTGTATAGTGCACTTCGCAGGCTGATTGAAACGCACCTCAAGACACACACACAGTGTTCTTCTTCGTTAAGGTTTATTGGCAGTTGGCCTGTACTGTAGGTAGCACTGTTGATTTTGAAAATGTCTGTCCTGTAAAGCTTTCCTGATGGCGAATAATTCTAATTTTGAAAAATCTGTAACAAAATTCAGTCATAAGCAGCTCTGAGACAAAATTGTGTCCATTCAAGCGTGAAGAATGAAAGCGGCCCCAGTTTTCTCCATATACTCATAAATTAGAGATTATAATCATCCAGTGATACAGTGAACTTCTGTCATTTAAAGTGAATGTTATGTAGAAAGTTTAGTTGTTGTGTTTGTGTTGATCTTGTGTGTAAACGTGTAAAAGCTCCATTAAATTCTGTCTCTCAGAGGGATTCACTTTTGGTTTCTTTAAATGGCAAAGAAATCACTCTTCAAAAAAAAAAAAAAAAAAAATTAAACATGTTATTAAAGAAGTAAAATTGCAAAAAGTACGGTTATGTTTTTGCTTTTTACCGGTTTGGTTGTAACGCTTAGATAAAATATATTTAACTAGAGTTACAAAAAAATGAGAGATCTTTATTTCCGTGTTTTTCAAACCCAGTGAACAAGAATTACAATACGACCAAGTTAAACAAACCAAACGTGTATTACACAAAAAAAATGAAACAAAAAGGTGCACCACCCAATAAAAACGACAAAGAAAATAATATTTACAGACGAAAACGGGATGTGTGTGTAAGTGTGTAGAATGTCTGCAGTCTGGGTTATTGTAGGAGTGTGTAAAGCAGATGGTGGAAATGGTGGAAAACTACCGGGAGGCCGATGTCGGAGTGTGAGAACTGTGGCGATGCAGTCCAGTCGGTAATAATCCGGATGACAAAGAAATCCTGCCAGTCTCTTTGGAAACTTAAAAATGCAAACATGAAAACAGCACGCTGTAACTCCTTAATCCGGGTCATGTGACCATTCACATTACCGTCTTCCCGAGCCGACCGGCATTAGAGTCTCGTGAGATTGTGAGCAGGAACCAATACACACAAATACATAGGCACAAGAAAAACCTTTGTGGTCACAATTAATAAGATGTTGCAGCTTCTGTATCTCTGAGCCGGCTTACTTACACCTACTGTATATAAAAATGCGCCTTATGTGGCAGTGCTACATGGTTTTTTTAAACAAATACTGTAAAAAAAGGTTTTCTGATTTTCTTGATTTTTGGTTTTATATCAAACATATAAATGAATGAATGTAACACAGATTCCTTTGAAGACTTCATATCCTTGTTGTGTCTATCAGACGGTGCTCTCTCACATCAGTCTGTGTGATTTGTGATCTCAGACAGATCGCCCCCCCCCCACCCCCAACAGTGTGTGACCAGTAGTTCAGAAAGACACTGTCAGGACATCATGTGTCTCAGAGGAAGGACGTGATGGACTTGTCCACCTCACCTCGTTTCTCCGGGGGTTTAATGTAGCTCAGGGGTGTGTTCCCAGATAGCACAGGTACGTTGCGGATTTGTCTGCCAAAGAGCGTATTATCTGGTAAACATCGCATTAGTTTTTTATAGTCGTATTTTAATCTTCTGTAGATCGCCTGTTTGAGCTGTTAAAAGATACATCGTCTGTACGTCTATACGACGTCTATACGACGTATCTTTATTATCCGAAATTTGCTGCTATGTGGATGGGAAGCTGCAGCATCAGTTATGACTTGAATGGTTTAAGGGGAAATATGTGAATTTGTTTTATTTTATTTAGTTAAGAAGAACTACATGAATAAAAAATAGGTGTAATTGGGAAAAGACTGGTTTATATTTATTAAATTATTGTTTCTTTTAACTTACGGCTTCAGCTATGAGGAATCCAATCTTTCAGTCTCCGACAGAATCGGCTAAAAAAATTCATCAAAAATTTTCTTTGCTTGGCCCCAGCAGGGATGTATTTTTTTGTTATTTGTTATGCATGCATGCAAAAGTAAAATAATATTGTTCTTTTTGCTGTTTATGTCCACCATTTAATAATTACTTAATTATCAATAATTAAAGCTGCTCACATCGCGCACGCTTTCACTTTTTAAAAAAATGCAGTGTTTAATCAGCAAGTATATGTCGCCTCTTTTTATGATAGAGGAATATTATGAATGAAACGAAGCTGCTCGTGTCGGCTCATATCGGGAGCATTTTGATTAAAGGGGAGATTAGAAGGGGAAAAGTAAAAGAGTGTACAAACAACATAGCACAATGCATGTGTGTGAATGGCCGAAATGTGGTTGTGAATAAACCTTTTAGTGAATGTAAAACGTCCGCGTGAACCCGTGGCCCCCGGTGGTGTGGTCTTTCACTTTGCCGAGTTTTGATCTAAAGTTAGTTAGAGTTAGAGTTATAGTTTTTCTGGGTTATTTACAGAGAGTTGGGTAGTTTTTGTGTAACCCAGCTGCTGGGTTAAAGTTTGCTTCCCCCCACTCCCCCTTTCTCCCCCCCTTTCCCCCCAAAGTTCACCGGTGGATTCAGCGGCTGTCAGTCAGAGCTTCGTGTCTCTCTTGAGCTCCCACACCGCTGATGACGGTTCATTTAAGGGAAAATGATGTTAAATACAAGGTCTGTATACACATGTTCACTCACCTAAGTCACATATGACTGAAATATTATTACTATATGTGACATTTATTACTGTTACCGTGTTAAGGTTACACTTAAACTTTCAGGCTGGTCTGAGGTAAGATAATTTAGCTAACAATAGCTGCTATAGTTAGCCAAAGAACCCCACCTGTGTGTGAAAGAAACAGATAAGATGTTTGAGCTTTTTATCTTTCTCTGTAGAATGTTTGCGGAGTGACGAAGTTGGTGAAGTGATGAATGAACGCTAAACCGTTAACCGTAGTATTAGCATGACGCAGGCATTTAGTTAGGTTGCTAGCGTTATCAACCACATATCTTTCTTAATAGAAACGAAATACTGAACATAAATGTCACCTGCTGTTTAGCGATGTTTAGTCACGTTATTTTGGTTTAAGCTATTTCTTGTATTTTAAACACTTAAAATACCGACGGTTATATGCGCGTGCTTAATCTGCGGTTTGGTTCTGGTTTCGGTCTGTTCTCATGAGTTGTGAAGCGAGAGAAACAACGTTTAATTACTGTTCATTTGCTAAATTAAGTATCATGAATTTTAATTGAATCTATCTCTATATTTTTTCACAGGAGTTTGTGAGTGAAAGTGTCTTGTCTGCATCTGACTTCAGGAGTTTCCTGACCAACCGTCTCTAACCGTCATATTTAAAAGTCATAACGTACAGTTATAAAGTACAAAACATTTCGGTTGGTGTTTCAATTTTTTTTTCTATAATTAATACTTATTTGTGGTGTTTTATGTTTTGTATGCCTTTTCAAATTGAGACCTTATTTGTAAGTTGCTGTTATCTCGTTTTTGTATAAATTAATCAAATGTTTGCTTGTTATTAAATGTCTTTTTTTATAAAAATAAACAAATCTGTGTTTTATTATTAGTTGAGAGTGTGGTTTATTTATTTATTATCATATTTGGTCATTGTAACATGCATTGGGGAGCATTATAGACGTGCCGAGGGTATTTAATTAAAATAATGGGAGGGGGGTGTTTTAACAAAACAACGTCTATCCGACATTTGGCAGATGTATAAACATCTGATTAACATCGTTTAAAGAGCGGGTCAGGGTCGTTTTAATTCATTTACGTCTTAAATACGTAGGCTAAGCGTCATTCTAACATCGGCACGGACGTCTTGGCCAGATGAGCAAACGCCCTCTGCCAGACATCTGCCAGATGAAAAAGACAACGTCGCATAGACGTCTCCGTGACGTGTGTGTGCTATCTGGGTTCACACACAGCTGATTAAACTGTTCATTACAGGATCAGTTGGTGTGTTTAGGTGTTGGTGAATTACACACTGTGTAAAACAAACTATTAAAATCTTCATTAAAGAAGAGTTGCAAAAATATTTGTTTCTCAGTTATAGGATTTAGTAAAAAATAAATCTGATCGCTGAATCGGTTAAATTGTGATTATTTCACCTTATAAACATAATATTGACACCTGTATTGGTCATTTTTTTTTTTTTTAGAATTATTACACACACTTCTCCAGACGTTATCAGGACATCATGACCTCCTTTATTTCCCTTTACATCGTATTGAGTACTGTATGTGTGAGTAAGTACCTTTTTTATAAACCAGATAAAATATAAGACTCTTAATATAAAAGCATTGTTTAAACATGTGCTAAAAATAATCTATATTATAATTTCCCGTCTCAGACGTCCTCTCTGCAGTGCCTGAGTTCAGTGTATCTGGTCCAGTGGGTTCTACAGCTGTCCTGCCGTGTCAACTGACGAGTGTAGACACTGACATACCGTATATTAAGTGGGAAATTAAAGTCAAGACTCAATACAAGACTGTGTTTGAGCGAGAGGGTGAGGAGTCGTATCAGGGTGAGGGATATGAGGGTCGTGTGGACGTTCCTGTGGAGGAGCTGCGTAAGGGGAACTGTTCACTGGTGTTGAGAGATCTGAGACTGACTGATACAGAAATCTACACCAGCTACCTGGCAGTGACCAACACCGAGAGTCTCTCTGTCACAAAAGAAGAAATCAGCCGTGTTCATCTCACAGTCCATGGTGAGTGAGTGAGTCTCAGTAGAACACACACTGACCATCACACACACACACACACACACACACACACACACACACACACACACACACACCAGAGAACGAAGCTGGAAATAAGGAATGTTTGTAAAGGCACGAAATTTATTGTGTAACAAAACAGTTCATTTGAAGAAATATAATGAAAAATAACTCCCTTTTAATCCTAATATGCGTGTGTGTGTGTGTGTGTGTGTGTGTGTGTGTGTGTGTGTGTGTGTGTGTGTGTGTTTGTGTGTGTTACAGTGAGTCAAGAGAACACACTACACCTGACACTCTTTATATTTCTGTTTCATCACACACTTGTAGATTCTCACAACTCTACATATAAATTTGTATTTTGTAATTAAATGAGAATTTCTTTACCTCAGAGATCAGGACCAGTGTGTCTAAAATACTTCATGTGTACAGATGTGGTCATTAAGACTGCATGTGTTTTCCAGCGAGATGCTGCAATTTGCCGCGCGGCGTGTCGCGACTTGCTGCAAGCAACATTCGGGAATTTTAATAAATGTGTTGTGCTTCACTGAATATCCGCCAGATGGCGCATGGAAGTACTTTATCTAAAAGCCGGACCAAGTACAACGACAAATTGTGTATAAAGTTAACCTAAAACAATATTGTTTCCAATGCTGAAGCAAACATGAATTTTATTTTGTTTTACAACAGATATTTTATAATGAACGTGTGTATATGTGCTTCATATTATTTTCACAATGATGAAATGAGATGCCGAAATTCGTGCTTTAAAAGTTTCTTATATAGTTTTTGTAATGTCTTAACATGGACAAAACAGTGAAAGACATGGCAATGCCTCGGTTTAAATGGTCTTGAAATAATTGTAATTTCCTGATATTAGACTATCTAATAGTATTAACTATGCGAATGTCCTGATTCGTTAATATGCCAACATACTGTATCTTATTTAAAACGTAAAACATGTGTCGCCATCATCAGAAGATATGAACAATAAATGAACAATATATATGTTGAATAATTATTTCATCCTTTATTTGACCACGGCTGGAAATCAGTGGCGGCTACTGGTCAATCAAATAGGGGAAGCTCATTTTCTGCCTACATCATAAAATTGTCTATTTATTTAAAAGTAAATTCTGCCCTACGTTCCTTTTCAAGAAAATGGTCTTTGACCCTGTCGTACCAATTAGGCGTCTTTTCCAGTGACTTGACCAGTGTCCTCTCAATGGCCAGCAGAGCTAGGCTGCTTAAACGGCCTTGGCCAATTGTGTTTCGGTGTAGGACTTGAGCCGCTTTAAACAGGAGAAGCTCCTTTCTACACCTGTAGATGAAGCTCCAAATGTTGCTACTAATGAGAACAGTTTGTAAAGCTGAGGCATTGCACTGTCCAACTCCATGTCTGTAAGGAACACCAAGTAATCGCACAGCTTTCCCCTGTTACCCTGCAAGTCCTGATCTGAATACAGGACTTGAAGTTCTGACCTCAGTCTCTCTGAATCAAAGTGATGGCCATAACTTTTTAGGACACTTTGGAAGGCCTCCTCTGGAAATACTTGTCTCATGTCATCAAATTTCTCGGGATTGGCTAATTCTAAGAAGAGCATGCTTTCCAAATTTGAAAAACGTTGAGGAATCTGCTCCAAGATGTTATCAAGGATGGCTATGTACAGATTTCTGTATCGCTCTTGGGGATCCTGTAATTTGGTCATACAGCGCTTTTTCATGGGCTCATCTCGTGGGTCTGATGTGAGATCTGCTGTTTTGGCATAAACGGCTTGGAAAGCCCCCTCTGACCTCTTCTCTTTGACAAATGCAGGAAAAGATTCAATTCTTTTCTTGCAGTAAAGAACATCCATCGCCCTCTGCTGGACAATATCAAAGACCACATGAGTCTCGGAGAAGATTTGTTCATATGTGTTTAACATGAACACAAACTCAAAATCCTCCAGTTTCCTCATAAAGCCTTTGGCACAATCCAGTGTATAATCATCCATTGTTGTATCTGCAATGATGTTCTCAAATGTCTGCAGGAGGCCATCATAATTGTTTGCCACAGTGCTCACTATCCATGATGTGAAATTCCATCGAGTAGGAGTGTTTCTGGGCAACCTTGAACAGCCTGCAGACTCCAGAAAAGATGTCCTCTTTGTGGATTTTTTAAAAAAAAGTGGCAAATCCAGAGAGTGATGCAAAAAAGATTCTGCACTCAGGCAAGCATTTAGCCCCCTGTGACAGCACCAGATTCAGTCTGTGTGCATAGCAATGCACAAACATTGCACTGGGGGCTATTGCTTTCACTTTGGCCTGCAGACCATTGAGATCTGAAGCCATGACAGCAGCCCCATCATAGGTCTGTGCCACAAGCTTATCCTAAAAATTGTAGCCCTGCATGTTCTTATTCAATATTTCAAAAACGGACTTGGCATCTCGCCCCCCAGGAACATCAAAAAATCCAATAAAGCGCTCCTAAATTTTACCTGCACTATCCACATAGCGAACAATGACAGAGAGTTGGGCACGGCAGGATATAGCAGTTGTTTCATCCACTTGCCATCCAAAAAAGGAAGCATCCTGAATTTCATCTCTGATCTGATTAGAAATGGTGGCTGCAAAAGCAGAGATCAAGTCATTTTAAAAAGTATGGGACATACCAGAAAACACAGTTGAGGCCTCGAATTGTGTGGACAGGACAGAGTCATATTTAGCTAATGTTTCTGTGAACTTCATCATGTCCCCTAAATGACAGCTCCTGCCGGCCTAGCAAGGATGTCACATCAATAAGGCGGTTTAGGAAGGCCCTGTTTTGTTTGACGGTTTCATTATGTTTAGCCACTTGAATGCGAGCACCTTCATTTATTGCATGCTCAACCCTGATCCTTCCCATGCAACTTAATCTTGCACATGCACTCACATGTTCATTGCTCTTTTCATGTCTTTTACAGTGGTGTGAAAAACTATTTGCCCCCTTCCTGATTTCTTATTCTTTTGCATGTTTGTGACACTTAAATATTTCTGCTCATCAAAAAACGTTAACTATTAGTCAAAGATAACATAATTGAACACAAAATGCAGTTTTTAAATGATGGTTTTAATTATTTAGGAAGAAAAAAAATCCAAACCTACATGGCCCTGTGTGAAAAAGTGATTGCCCCCCTTGGTAAAAAATAACTTAACTGTGGTTTATCACACCTGAGTTCGATTTCTGTAGTCACCCCCAGGCCTGATTACTGCCACACCTGTTTCAATCAAGAAATCACTTAAATAGGAGCTACCTGACACAGAGAAGTAGACCAAAAGCACCTCAAAAGCTAGACATCATGCCAAGATCCAAAGAAATTCAGGAACAAATCAGAACAAAAGTAATTGAGATCTATCAGTCTGGTAAAGGTTATAAAGCCATTTCTAAAGCTTTGGGACTCCAGCGAACCACAGTGAGAGCCATTATCCACAAATGGCAAAAACATGGAACAGTGGTGAACCTTCCCAGGAGTGGCCGGCCGACCAAAATTACCCCAAGAGCGCAGAGACAACTCATCCGAGAGGCCACAAAAGACCCCAGGACAACATCTAAAGAACTGCAGGCCTCACTTGCCTCAATTGAGGTCAGTGTTCACGACTCCACCATAAGAAAGAGACTGGGCAAAAACGGCCTGCATGGCAGATTTCCAAGGCGCAAACCACTTTTAAGCAAAAAGAACATTATGGCTCGTCTCAATTTTGCTAAAAAACATCTCAATGATTGCCAAGACTTTTGGGAAAATACCTTGTGGAATTCTACTGTCTACCAAAAAATCCTGAAGGAGAATGTCCGCCCATCTGTTCGTCAACTCAAGCTGAAGCGATCTTGGGTGCTGCAGCAGGACAATGACCCAAAACACACCAGCAAATCCACCTCTGAATGGCTGAAGAAAAATAAAATGAAGACTTTGGAGTGGCCTAGTCAAAGTCCTGACCTGAATCCTATTGAGATGTTGAGGCATGACCTTAAAAAGGCGGTTCATGCTAGAAAACCCTCAAATAAAGCTGAATTACAACAATTCCGCAAAGATGAGTGGGCCAAAATTCCTCCAGAGCGCTGTAAAAGACTCGTTGCAAGTTATCGCAAACGCTTGATTGCAGTTATTGCTGCTAAGGGTGGCCCAACCAGTTATTAGGTTCAGGGGGCAATTACTTTTTTCACACAGGGCCATGTAGGTTTGGATTTTTTTTCCTCCCTAAATAATAAAAACCATCATTTAAAAACTGCATTTTGTGTTTACTTGTGTTATCTTTGACTAATAATTAAATGTGTTTGATGATCAGAAACATTTTGTGTGACAAACATGCAAAAGAATAAGAAATCAGGAAGGGGGAAAATAGTTTTTCACACCACTGTATATGCACTGTCAAAGTTAGACAGATCTCCAAACCCCACCTTTGACCAAACAACACATCCGTGAGATGGTTTCATCAAGAGGCATGGCCAGCAGTACATTTTATTTGTCACAGCACTTCCAGTCAGCCAGCTAACTTTGTCATACCAGGAGAGCTGAAAAGACCTGTTATTTTTCTCTATCTTTTGCACTAAATCAATCTTAGGTGTTAATTCTAAGTTTTTCCTCGTAAGGAACACTTTCAAATGGCTTCGCCAAAATCAGGTCAACAATATTAGCATTGTCTGCCATCGTGTGCAGTTTCACCCACGACACTAGCCTAGCCTACTATATGAATGAATGAATGAACGATCTAAAAAAAATATTAAACTCTGTAAAAGTGAAACAAGGAATGTGGTGTATAATTGTGTGAAATGTATGATGAAAATCAAGCAATTTCAAAAGGAGATGCAATCTTTCGACAGACCCTCCAATCATCACGCAGAAGCTCGGAGTCCAGGCCAGCCCACTCCTCATTTGCTCCTCATTCACCCCCAGAGACGCTGAACATCCATGGGCGGGACATAATCGCAGCGTTTATCCAATGACCGTCTAGTTTCAAAGCACTGAAAAAAAAAACGTTTAAAGCAGCCGCATTGAAGATAATAGACGCTGGGATTCAACAGGGAAATGCACTGTGACGCTACGGGAATGTATGAGAAGAAAATCAAGTCAGCCGACCTGCTATATCTAACTGATTCTGAACGAACTCATCTTTGAGATGAACGTTTTCTAACGCATTTTTAGTCAATAAAATGTTAATACAATATTATATAATTTGACCATTAATTTTGTGACATTATAGGGAAGCTGAGCTTCCCTTGCAGTCTTAAAGAAATCGCCACTGCTGGAAATAACAGCTGGAATGTGATTGTGAATTTATGACTATAATAAAGCTTTTTGTCGCCGTGCGGAAACCAGCGGGTCGTACTTTCACTTTACAAAAGGCAGCGTTTTTATCAAAAGGCTGATAAACGCGAGTTTTACAGTATATACAACGCGACAGCGCGCTCAGGTACTGTAATCCCTCTTCTCACCTTTGATGTAGGTGTGAAATTATCAAACCGGTTTTACGGATGGGGGAATTGGCAGAATTAAGGCGTTTAAAACGATCTAACAAGACCGAGCAGTCGACTCTGCCATAAATGTATTTCGCCAGCAAAACATAGAATAAATAGAAATAAAATGTTTAATGGTATCAATCAAATCAGACTTCATGATTACTTGAGTGTAATTGACAAATTTACTGAATATATTGTTTTTATGTGTATACAGTATGTGTTTGTATGTGAATATATTATATAAGTATGTGTTTGTGCGCGCGTCTCATATTTAACATTCATATAAAATGCAATTCGTGATAAGTATATGTTGTTAAAGTATTTGTGGATATGTATTTAACGACGCGGCTCACTCGAGGGGCAGAGCCACGCAAAAACTGCTCAGAACGGGCCAGGTCGTGATACTGCGACACTCCGTGTGATGATTCGGTCGCACCGGTAAAACATCTCTTGGTGCGGTAAAACATCTCTTTTTATGTTTTGCTGGCGAAATACATTTTAGGCAGAGACGCCTGCTCGGTCTTGTTAAATCGTTTTAAACTCCTCAATTCTATGAATTCCGCCATAAGTGAAACCAGTTTGATAACCTATTGTGAATGAAAGGTGAGAAGTGGCATTACAGTAACTGGGGGTCCTGTGGGTGCGCTTCACCTCAGAGTGCGCTGTCGCGTTGTATTCAAAAAATAGACTAAAACAAAATCATGTTTGCTTTAGCATTGGAAACAATATTGTATTAGGCAACTTTATTAAAGATTATTCACTTTTGTATTCTTTGTATTCGTCTTTTTGCACACACGCACGGGTATCTTTAAATTTAAACAGAAAATAATAGTGGGCTGGTATTAACGGAATATTTTAACTTAAACGGCTGAATGAAGTTAAATATACACAATAAATTAATAATTGCGTTTGCTTTACATTTGAGCACTTGTTGAGCTTTTTCATTTTATATACCACATCATATATTTGTGTCTAATACTGTTTTATTTATATTTTACAACATTACATGCAGTTTGTAATTTACTTGCAATTGTACTTTTAAAATGTAACCTACGTATCCACAGTATAAGCATATTTAACTACTTCAGCAGTGAATGAGAAATTTGGTCGGTCTGGCTTTTAAATAAAGTTTTTATTTGATATAATTGTATTATTTATTTAATTAGGCTATTATAAATATGATTCTTATCCTCTATATTCTTGTCGAGTATAGTCCTTTAGAGCAAGCACTGTGTCAAAAGATTCTGCGGAATCTCTTTTCACCTTTCATTCACGATAGGTTTGAACTTATCAAACTGTGTGCGCTAAGATGAACTTTTTCTAACGCTTCTTTTAATGGCCAGATCTGTACAGTGTATTAACTTAATTACACACACACACACTCAGTCCTGCATTCACACACTGAACTCAACCACGTCACCACCTGGGAGTAAATCAACTGTGTGTTTAAAAAGAAATAAGTTGTGAGAATAAATAATGTAAAAATCACACACACACACACACACACACACACAAACACACACACACACACACACACACAAACAATCAGAACACAGATATTTAATATTGTTTATCTTCTTTTTCCTTTAAAGACCGAACTGAGCAGAGACCAGATAAAAACTCAGATTCCTCAGGTGAGTCAACTACTGTTGGCAAATACTGTAGGGGGGTTTAGATGAATTAACAAGACAGAGCGGACGTCTCTGCCTAAAATAGATTTAAAAAAATAAATAAATAAAAATGGTTAATGATAGCAATTGAATCAGACTTAATAGTTTGATTTGATACTTTTCTTTTTATTTACTGTATGGACAGTCGTAGAATACTTTCTCTATGTTATTTATCTCTTTATATATTCTCTAATTATGACTTTAATAAATCGGCTCACATCGGAGCGCGCTGGCGTGTTGGAAAAGCCAGCATTTATCTAGCGAGTAGCCTATATATTTGTATTTGTTGCTTATCTGTCTGCATTTTTATCAATAATTCGTACGCGTTTATCATTCTTTTAATCAAAATGCTGCCTTCTGTTAAGTGAAAGTGCGAGCCGCGGGTTTATAAATAAATTTTAGATGGATTTTAAAGCATCTTTTTTAGGCCTAAATATAATTTTTATAAATGGCCAGGTGTATTACAAAGTGAAGACCTGTTGTTTAGTTGTTCTCTGCACGGTCCATCTGTACTGAGAGATTGTGTGTGTGCACGGAGAGTTTGTGTTTGTGTGCACGGAGAGTTTGTGTGTGGGTCCGCATGCACGTCTCATACTGTACTGTGGATGTGTATGCACGGAGAGTTTGTGTGTGTTTGTGACGTTATCTTCTCCTTCAAACATGCTTCCAACCAACCAACCAACCCTGGCCTCCAAACTCAGAAGCTACGCGTCATAGCCGATAACTACTCCTTTAATCTGCTGGTTACAGCGGGGCGTCGACTGCTGATCAGTTTAAAGTAGCCTGTACAAGCCAAGCTCTTCCCCAAAAATAGTGTAAATGTCTGCAACAAACACTAACCATTAAAATGTTAAGAATTTAATTAAACACAAATATATAAATTAGATTTTTTTAAACATAATATTTTACTTATATATAAACTCATGCAAGTGTTTTTTTCTACGCTGAAGTACCATTTAAAGCTATTTATTCATTTATCTTTTATTTGCTTACTTACTTACTAACTAGCGAATGCTTTTTTTTGGGCTCTAAAACTACGGCGGTAAGAATGACAATGGAATAGTACAGAACGTGCAAGTTGACGCTCATGCACCTATTACTAACCATTAAAATGTTGGATTTGAATTAAAATGCCACTTATATTCGTGTTTAATTAAATTCTTAAGTCATCGTGTTCACCCATGGGTTTACTGCATAAACACTGGAACAAAAGGTCTAAGGACAAAACAGAGAAGTTTATTTTTCCGTTTTTTGCATTGAGTTTATTCATGCAGCACTTTTAGTATTCATAGCAAAAGCAACCCAACAGTGTGATTAAAGTACACGAAATAACACAGAATTTTGACCCAGCATAAACAACCCAACGATGTGTTTACAGAAACCCAGCATTTTTTTTGTGTACTACTACTACAGTACTAACGAATGGAGGAAGTGCAGTCAAAGACCGGGGATTCTGTGTGCTGTCGCGTTGTATTCAGCAAGTAGCATATATTTTTGTGTTTGTTGCATTTCATGTGTGTAGTTTTATCGATAAATCTGCTCATATCTGCGCACGCGTTTATCAGCCTTTTGATCAAAAAGCCACACGCACAACTCACTTTCACTTTGCACAAGACAGTGTTTATTGTTTAGTGTATATTTAAAGCGCATAAACATAATAAAACAATATTGTTTTAGGCTAACATATCAGACATTTTTGTATTATTAGTTGTATTTAGTCTTTTTGCACACGCGCGGGTGCGTTACAATAATAAAAAGAATAATAACAATAATAATAAATTCGGTGCACTACTACTACTAATAATAATAATACTGAATGGAGAAAGCACAGTTAAAGAAGTATCATCATTGAAGGAGAGAAGAAAATAAAGAATAAGTACATATCGACATTTACAGTTTGAGCTCGACACGTTTATAAGCTCTGTCGCCTGCTGTCTATGGGCGCATAAAAGAGATAAAACATTTTCGGCTTCAGTAGACACACAATACTTCAGATTGAAACACGACTGCCCCCTACAGGTAATGAAGGGTATTTTCACAGCTTGCCACGCGCAAGTCGCGTGATCCCTTTTCTCGAAACATGCATTTTTAATGGCCAGATCTGTACAGTGTATTAACTTAATTACACACACACACACACACATACACACACACACACACACTCAGTCCTGCATTCACACACTGAACTCAACCACATCACCACATGGGATTAAATCAACTGTGTGTTTAAAAAGAAATTAGTTGTAAGAATAAATAATGTAAAAATCACACACACACACACACACACACACACACACACACACACAAACAATCAGAACACAGATATTTAATATTGTTTATCTTCTTTTTCCTCTAAAGACCGAACTGAGCAGAGACCAGATAAAAACTCAGATTTCTCAGGTGAGTCAATATTAACTTTAAGTGTGTCTTTTGGAAACATCACACACAGTCATGTGATTATGTAAGTGATGACATGAAAAATATTAAAATATTTAAAATAAACACACAAAAATATAAACTAATAATGACAAAAACAAATCATGAAATGAAATCATGTGATCATCAGTTTGAATTTATAACGTCTTTATACTGAGAGTGAAATTTTTACAACAATGACTTTCTGTCTCTGTAGATAACGGAGGAAATAATCTTCATTACTTGTGGTTCCTCGTTTTGCTCGTTGTGGTGTTACTGGGTCTTGTTGTTGTTGTGTGGCGTCTGAAGAAGAAAAAAAATAATGTCCTTTGAATTTATAAAGAATAACCAACTAGTTCTCTTTCCCAGTTAAAGCAAAGACTGTTTCAGGACGTCACATTTTTAGGTTGTTTTTATTTTTTTTAAACATTGTTCCAAACTAAACTTTACCAGATACACATTACATTTCAGTCTTCAGTGTTTTAGACTGTACTGTAAAAACTGTAATGTAAAATCTGTGTATTAAATGTAAAATATCTTTTTAATTTGCTCAGTGACGACCTGCCTTTAGTTCAGTTTAGCAAAAATCTGAAATATAGATTTAGCAAAGATGTTTTGCTTTGTTAGCCCTTATGTGAATGAGTTATTAACATTTTGTTTGTTAATTTTTAGTTTATTTTATTGGCTCTGTAATGTATTTATTTAAATGAGAGTTTTGTTTTAAGGTTTATTTTGATTAGTTGTTTTGATAAATTATTAAAATGAAAGTCAAAAATTCTTGTAATTGTCAGGAAAGAAAATCAAATCTACTCAGGAATGTTGGATGTCACTTTCTGCCATAATGTGAATATTTCTAAGTTGCTGAAGGTCAATATATTAACAACAACAGGAGAAGGAGTAATGGAGTGAAGTTGGTGTCAAATAAGATGTTATATACTAATAAACATTCATACATAAAATATGTAGCGTGTGTTATGTGAGAATACAACTCCAGAAAAAAATTAAATTATACAAAACGCAATTTCATACTTGGGGTTTATCCATTATGAATACGAATTGATAATCGTGACTCTACTATCAAAAATAGGTCACAGGCTTGCATGCATTATGTATCAAGCAGAAAATACATCGATTTCACAAACTGCTTATGCATTCATAATAAAGTAAGAAAATTATATTACAACACAATGTAACATATATACTCAGGAAAAAAAAGAAACGTCTGCCGACTGTGAAAAACCCCCAAAGAAAGATGCCCAGGGTCCCTGCTCATCTGCATGAGGACTGCTGATGTGGCTAGGGCAATAAATCGCCATGTCTGCACTGTGAGACACACAAGACAGCGCTACAGGGAGACAGGAAGGACAGCTGATCATCCTCGCAGTGGAAGACCACGTGTAACAACACCTGCACAGGATGGGTACATCCGAATATTACACCTGCGTGACAAGTACAGGATGGCCACAACAACTGCCCGAGTTACACCAGGAACACACAATCCCTCCATCAGTGCTCAGACTGTCCGCAATAGGCAGTCCATGAGGAGGAGATGCACTGCAGTACTTCAAGCAGCTGGTGGCCACACCAGATACTGACTGGTACTGACTGATTTTGAGCCTCCCTTCATTCAGTGAGACATTGTGAAACATTTTTAGTTTATGTCTTATGGTGTTGACTCTTTTAGTGTTCATACAAATATTTACACATTAAGTTTACTGAAAGTAAAAACAGTTGAAATCCTGCAACGTATTTTTGACAGATAATTGCTTACAGTATCAATTTGTATTCATAATGGAGAAGCCCCAAGCGTAAAATCTTGCTATATATTATTAGTTTTTTTTTTCTCATTACAAAAGTACACTATATATTTTATGTATGATTTGACTTATACGAAAGTTTACAAATTCACATTTTTGCACAACCTTAGGCCAATATGTACGGATGATTTTTTAGTACACGCACATCTTTTTTAGACACACTGTCTATCATAATGCTGCATCAGAAGCTGATAAAACAGACATTAACTGTATACTTGGTGTATAAAAAAAGAATATATTGCCAAGTACTGTATGTTACAATAAACAATAAACCCACCTATCCACTAGATGGCAGTAGTGAGTAATGGTAAGGGTTTGCATGTTCAGAAGGAGCGGAGAACAAGCAGCTCAACGGGAAAGCGAAGAGCATGTGCCTTACTGGTTGTTTATAACTATTTTATGTCTTTCTGTTGTTGTGGATCGAATCGTCTAAGTTTCCATTATTTCTGCTCTAAGTCTTTCTGTATATACAGTGGAACCCTGGATTACAAGCATAATTCATTCCAGAAGTGGGCTCGTATTCCAAAACACTTGTAAACCAAATTTAATTTCCTATAGGAAATAATAGAAACTCTAATTATTCGTTCTACAGCCCCCTCCCCCACCAAAAAAATACATAAAAATAATTAACACAAAATATAAAGTAAAAATTTAACAAATTAACCTGCACTTTACCTTTAAAACAATGTAAAAATAAATCCCGACAGATCAGTGTTTCCGTTTGTGCTCGCAGGTGCTGAGTGTGTGTAATGTGCATGCGCACACACACACACACATTAATGGAGAGACTTTTTTTAAAACCATGCTGGTTTTTTAACTCAAAATTTTAAAAATCTTTGCTTGTCTTGCGGAACTCGTAATTCGACGTTACTAGAATCCGAGGTTCCACTGTAATTACGTTTGCTAATAAAATTACAGTTTTTACAGAATAATGTTCAAGCTTAAACAACGTGTCATCTTAAATCATCTTCAGGATTGTAACTTTACTCTCCTTCTTTTACACTCACAAAATAAAACAGACTGACTTTATATTTGCATTAACATTAAGGTTCAGACCACACAACATTTCTCCGTTGCTTCACAGTACATTTTTTATGCTTCCTAGGAAACTATAGGCCTTTTTTTCTGAGAAATGTATTCTCTACTCTTTGATATTGCACACTGGTATGGCTGAGGATAGGTTTCCTTCTGTCCATCATCTGGATGATTCTGTGTCATACAAATCACTCTGATACAACCTCTTTCATTTTATCTGGGCTTGGGACCAGCAATGCATCCAGTGGTGGGGGTTTGGGTATTGGGTGGAAATTGGGTCTACCATTTAGCTCGTTCAGTGTGTGGAGTGCAGGATGTTTAGACATTCTTCTGTGTGCGTCAGGCGGAGATAACCAGCCCCCGACTCTGGCACTAGAGCCCTCCCAGCGGGGCGAGTGGGTGACGACTCGCGGCATACTCGTTTAGCCAAAGCAAATGCTAAGGCTAGCCCACCGGAGCACACCGCCTCTGCGCTTCACGTGGCCAACAGGTTTGCTCTCCTCAGTGATGCACCCACTGAGAAACCTGAAAGAGCTCTGGTTATAGGAGACTCTATACCGAGGCATGTGAAATTAGCCAGGCCTTTAGGGGCGCCAGCGGCAGTGGTTAGGTGTATCCCAGAAGCCAGAGCACCGGACATAGCAGGTAATCTAAGGGCTCTAGGACAATAGAGGTTCTCTAAGATAGTGAATAAATCTATTTTTAATATTCTTTCATTATTATTGTTCATCCATTAAAAGTCCAGTCAAAACCATGGTAAATGGAAACTCAAACATGCTAGTCTGACAAACAAGAACAAACTTCATTGGTTCTCACATGTCAAGTAAGCATGTTTCAGCTTTTTTGCTCTATGTATGATAAATGTTTATACATGAATGAACAAAATTACCTCAATACATTTACAACAACTTTATGAACGTTTTAAATCATTAAAGTTTTTTTTGGACTTTCATTTGATGAACAAAAATTATGAAAGAATTTTAATCATATAATCATTTGTTTTCCGAAGATGAATGAAGTCTGAAGGGCTTGGAATGGCATTAGTGTGGGTAAAAGATGACAGAATATTTATGTTGTGTATTTGTGTATATTGCTTTGTACAAAATAGTTTACCATGTTTGCTGAAATACAGAAAAAAGCACCCTTAGTGGGTTATGTAAAAAATGTTTTATACATACCAAGGAGAATCAGTTGAGGAGTTGCAGGTAGTTCAAGTGTTCTTTCTACATCAGCTGCAGTTGAAGATGCCTAAGACACAGTTACAATAATAAGGACATAGAGGCAAAATACACTAATAATAATGCCTTGTATGCATTTAATTTTTTAATTAACAATAATACCATTATAGAAAAAAAAACAACCTACATTTGCAAAAAGGTTCAGCCCTTGCTGAGTCTCAGAGAAGTGAGCCATGAGAAGTTGGATGACGCAGAGGTCTGGCCGCAGAGAAATGACTGCCCTGACATCTGCATTGGTGGGTTTGTTGCTGAAGAACTCCACAATGGCTCTTCCATACTCTTCCATGGAAAGCTCAAGTGCACGCATAACTTTGATATCAGTAAGAAGCTCAAAATGCCCTTTCTGAGTGAAAAGATATGGCCACTGCTGTTTTAAATCAGCAATTGTGGGTGGTGGTGATATGTTTATTTGCTGCCGCTGGAGGCAAAAGGTTGTTTCCATAAGTTGCTTAACTTCTGCTTTTTCAATTTATTTATTTTTCCCCATTTATTCCATCTCGACCGTATATCTCCTTCAGTCGCTGACGTTTCTGCTCTATGGTTTCGTCTGTCTCCTCTGGTGGGAGATCAGGCTGAAATCTGGTGCAGCCATATGTATCAGTAGGCCCTCTCTTCAGTCCATCACCAGATGAGCGGTGTTGGCGAAAGCTGGTGGTGCGGTTAAAATTTTCAATTCGGTTTTTAATTTGAATTAAAAGTGAGGTATAACCATTTCCTAATACCTGACCATTGTCACGGTGATCGGCAAAACTTTGAGGATACTGGCGGATGATGTTTCGGCAAACTGTGACACATTGTCTGCGTGTTGGGCTTAGCTCATATTTCCTCATCTCATCTGCCAAAACTCTGACCATTTGTCGCCTTGCTGCTGGTAAAGGTCTCTTGCCATCAGTTAGTGCTGAACGAATGTCCATAGGCATTGCAGTCCAAGGAATCTGAAATGTCTCTGGCCATTTTTTTTTATTTGGGAGTATGGACCGCAGTTTTCGGAGCTGGTAGATTCTTGATTTGAGAGTCCACTTGATGCACTGGAGCAAGAAGGAGAGCTGACTTGTGGTGTAGGAGAAGGAAGAATTTATAGGTCCAAAGAGACCATCTCTGTCTCTGAAATAGGAAAAGCAGAAGCAACTTTAAAAAAAAAAAAAAACTCTAAGTTTTTCTAAGGTCACCTCTAAGGCATGTAAATAATATGAGATGAATTATGAGATTAAGCAAGTTTTAATTTATTATAAAAAATATATATAATAAAATATTGGTCCCCTCAAAGAGCCGTAAATAAAACATTAATGACTGCACCCTAAAAAATGCTGGGTTAAAAACAACCCAATCTGGGTTGTTTTTAACCCAGCTGCTGGGTAACTATTGGACTAACTAAATGCTGGGTTAATTTAATTTTTTTATTAATATTATTTTTTTAACCCAGCAAAATGGGTTAAATATTCAACTCAAATGCTGGGTCATATTTAACTATAATGCTGGGTTAATTCTACCACATAAATTGGTTAAATTTCCTAGCCAGATGTTGGTTCATTTTAACTGGAATGTTGAGTTAATTCTACCTCACAAATAGGTTATTATTATTTTCATGTTTTACAGTGAATCTGTAAAAAATAAAAATAAAAAATAAAAATAAAAAACTACCCACATCTATTAAACAGTTAAATTATTTTGATATTCTGGTTTATTACAAAAAAACCTTAAAAGTTTTGCAAACCATACATATATGCAATAAACAACATCCTATTAAATGTTCATAGAAAAACCTTTATTTTTCAAAAGCACAAGAACAGATAATCAACAGCAACATCTTTACTATACTATTACTCACAAGGGCAGAATGGAGTAATAACACAAATAGGCTGAGGCAGCTTCTACAGAGCAGGATCTCTTTGTGACATTAGATATCTTTTCTGCAGAACAAAACTATCCAGCCCTGGTCTCATTTTAACATACAAACACTGTCTATGACTTTTCAAGTAGGCCTTGCTATTTCATAGCAACATTACAAAAAGTCCTATACAGGTGCACACTACTTTAAATAGTTAATGTAAAAAATATAAAATGCCTTGAATCATACATCAACCGCCCCAAGTAGTGTGTATTGCTCCAGAGCCTGTCCCACCAGAATGACGAATGCCTGAGAGCAGCGCTGGTCATCATCTCCCAACGTCAGGATGTACAGTAGGGGTACGGCCTTGACACTTCAGCCTGCTGGAGGTATTCCACCATGTTGGTGCCAACCTTAGAAAGAAATGAAAAAAAGTTAAAAATTGGTTAAATAACAAAGATTAAACTGAATAAGACTATCAATTTAATGTGTAATAGGATTTATACTAATTTTTATTTTTTTTTTATGACAAAGCTAGGGTATAGGTAACCTGAAACAAAACCATGGAGACAGCTACTACCAAAAATAAAATAAGCAAAATAAGCTTGGCTTTTGGGATAAAGCTCATATATATCTTGTGTTCTGCGTTGATTTTAAGTTAATTACCGAGGAGATGAATTGTCATAGCTGGTGTCATACTAGCACATTACAATCACCCAAATATTAATCCTTCCATCGAGTAGTTACCTGTACAGTTGACTGATAGTTAATTTAGTCTGAGTCACAAGCAACTTTGGTTAAAGAGGGCTACCTGGTTAGCTTACATACAGCAGTCATATTTGCATACTACTTGCCAAAGGGGGAAAGGTGTAAAATATTGTTATAACTCGGGAGAAACGCGGGCGAATTTTGACCGCGGAGTAAATTACTAGCTAGTGAAAAACGGGAGGGTTAGCAGGTGTGTATATTTGTGAGAGGGTCAGTGTTTTGTAACACCACAGCATTTTATTGTCTTAAACAGTGAGATTAATAAAGTTCTAATGTTAACTAAATGCTAGCGTCATGCTAATACTACAGTTACAGTTTCGTCACCCTGCAAACATTCTACAGAGAAAGATAAAAAGCTCAGACATCTTATCCGTTTCCTTCACACACAGGTTGGGTTCTTTGGCTAACTATAGCAACTACTGTCAGCTAAATTATCTTACCTCAGACCAGCCTGAAAGTTTGAGTGTAACCTTAACATGGTAACAGTAATAAATGTCACATATAGTAATAATGTTTCAGTTATATGTGACTTAGGTGAGTGAACATGTGAATACAGACCTTGTATTTAACGTCATTTTCCCTTAAATGAACCGTCATCAGCGGTGTGGGAGCTGAAGAGAGACACGAAGCTCTGACTGACAGCCGCTGAATCCACCGGTGAACTTTGGGGGAGGAGCCAATCAAACTTCAACCCAGCAGCTGGGTTACAGAAAAACTACCCAACTCTCTGTAAATAACCCAGAAAAATGACCCAACAGAGGCAACCCAGCACTTGGGTAGAAAAAACAACCCAGCGTTTTTTAGAGTGTGAAAATATCTGTATCCTGTAAAGGCCTGTAAAAAATATGAGATTAACCAAGTTTTGTTTTACAATAATAATAATAATAATAATAATAATAATAAAACACTGCTTACCTTGAAGGCCTGAAAATCAAACATTAAGTGATTGAAAATATATGTAACTTGCAGGTCACGTGCTAAATTGAGCACAATGTACATTTACAACTATTTACAACTATCAATGTGCATTAGCACAAAGACAATTGGTAAATATGCAGGAAGTCCTGGTAATTATCAATTACACTTGTAAAACAGTGCAAGTTAGAAATAAGTTTCCTGTACTTATAAGAAGCTTTAAAGGAGTAGTTCACTGACAGAAAAAAAATTTACAGATAATGTACTCACCTCATTGTCATCCAAGCTGCTCATGCCTTTCTTTCTTCAGTCATAGATAAATTATATTTTTTGAGCAAAACATTTCAGGAATTATCTTCATTTAGTGGACTTCAATAGTGCCCCTAAGTTTGAACGTCCAAAATGCAGTTTCAATGCAGCTTTAAAGGGATCTATACGATCTCAGCAAAGAAATAAGGGTCTTATCCAGTAAATGATCAGGCATTTTATAAAATAAATAAATAAATAAAATAAAAAACATATGTATATACTTTTTAACCTCAAACGCTCATTATTTTTCGCTCTGCAATGCGCGTCCATACTCTGTTATCTGGATCAATACAGTAGCATGTCAAAAATCTCATTTTAACTTTCAAATTTGCTGTTTTACCTTTTTTTGTAAAGGGCTTTTAAGCTTTCTTGCAAGTTCACTTTGTAAACACTGGGTCAGTACACTGCGGTACAGCAGTAATGTAGGATAATTTTAAAGTTGGATGAAGAAAATGAGAAGAAAGTTTTTCGACATACCCAACTGTATTGATCCGGATGATACAGAGTATGCATGCGCATTGCAGAGCTAGACAAGACAAGCATTTAAAGTTAAAGGGTGTATACATTTTTATTATGTTTTTTAGTAAATGACATTGTTTCATAAGATAAGACCCTTCTACCTCGGCTGGGATAATTTAGAGCCCTTTGAATCTGCACTTAAACTGCATTTTGGACGGTCAAACTCGCGGACACCACTCAAGCAATATGGAGACAATTCCTCAAAAAACATACTTTTTTTTTTATAAATGAGGATAGAAAGACATGAGCATCTTGACATTGGTTGAGTACGTTACCTGTAATTTTTTTGTTCTGGAAGTGAACTACTTCGCTTTTCTGGAAGGGAACTACTTATTACCTTTTTTAAATGCTTCCAGAAGCTTCCGTAGTTGAATGGCCGGTAGTAGGTCTGCAATATCTTCTTGAGTCACATATTTCAGGTCTTGTGTAGATTCCAGACCGGAGTTTAATAGCTTGTCTATCAATGCCTGTAAAGTGTCTTTGGAAATTGTTGGCAAAGTTCTAAGGATGATACCCCTCAGATCTTCATTCACAATGCTCATTGCCCTAAAAAGAGGGAAAAGAATGGTGAAGAAGAATTATTGCCATGTCATGAATTGCATATTGAGGTAGAGGGTAATAATCCAGTAGGTCCTCCAGGTTCACACAGTAGTAACAGCTCTTGATTGGTGTGATGCAGTAAACGTCTTGGATTACTTTGCTGTAACCCTGTTTCCTGAAAAGGCGGGAACGAGATGCTGCGTTAAAACGCTATGGGAATATTTTTTCATGTTGCCGGTTGTGAAGCATGTGTGTACCAAACACGCCAAATTTTGGCTTATATAACCTCGGTCAGGTGACATCATCTGATTAGATGCACCTGCGGTTATAAATAGGAGTGAGCCGGCAACATTACTCAGATTGATCGAAATACTGTTACAGATGTGGCCATTAAGACTGCGTGTGTTTTCCCGCGAGATGCTGCAATTTAGCGGGAACATTCGGGAATTTAAATAAATGTGTTGTGCTTCACTAAATATCCGCCAGATGACGCATGGAAGGACTTTATCTTAAAGCCGGACCAAGTACTGTACAACGAAGAACTGTGTATAATTACTTAACCTAAAACAATATTGTTTCCAATGCTGAAGCAAACATGAATTTTATTTTGTTTTACCACAGATCTTTCATGATGTGTGTATATGTGCTTCATATTATTTTCACAATGATGAAATGAGATGCCCAAATTCTTATATAGTTTTTGTAATGTCTTAACAGGGACAAACAGTGAAAGACATGGCAATGCCTTGGTTTAAATAGTATTGAAATTAATTTAATTTCCAGATAGTAGGCTATCTGATAGTGTTAACTATGCGAATGTCCTGATTCGTGAATATGCCAACATATCTTATTTAAAACGTAAAAATGTGTCGACATCATCAGAAGACATGAATGAACAATATATATTATATTATTAAGTAAATATTATTTTATGAACACAAAGTTCTTCTGGCTTTTTATAATAATCATCATATTTGCTGTTTGTGTCCAGCATTGAATAATTATTTCATCCATTATTTAACCACGGCTGGAAATAATAGCTGGAATGTGATGTGATTGTGAATTCATGACTGAAATAAAGCTGTTTGTCTTTTGTTAAGTACTTTCACTTTACAAAAGGCAGCGTTTTTATCAAAAGGTTGATAAACGTGTGTTGTACAGTATATACACCGCGACAGCGCGCTCAGTTACTCACTTCTTACTTTTCATGTAGGTCTGCTCGGACTGATTAATTTGTTTTAAACCCCTCAAAAATGTGTGTGTATACAGCTCAAAACCTCCATCAGTTATTAAAGATAGCATCTATTTGGAAAAAATGCCCCAGTGATTTCGGAGCTTCAGGAAATCTCCCGGCGCTCTGCGCATAACACCGAGCCAACTCATGTCAGAAAGAATTTATAAACGGTTTCTAAACGTGGCCTATTGTTTTTTACCTATAATGTTTGTTAATTTAATTTAAATAAGGTTTGGACTCAGGACTTCGATTTGGCATCGTGATTCTCCTCTTTAATTTACTCCATAGTTTTAATCAGCGCTCAGCCGCATGCATGGAGTTTTCCAGAGCGCACCGGCAGAAGTAGACTAATGATTATGAACGCGTCGGGAAAACAGCAAGCAGACTGACGCTGACCATTAAAAAAACGTTTGCGTTCATTTTCTGACGCGCTTAAGTTCACCAAAAACAATACAGAACAGCGCACCTTATTTGCTTTCAAACATTTACAAAATCACAACGTTTTTTCGTTATTGTGATTGCGCTTAAATAAAAGTTGAGTCTTATAAAGGCCATGTAGTCTTATATAGTTTTATTATATAGTTTTTGCACATTAATCAGAGTCCTCATCTGTTACATTTTTGAGGACAATAGTTTTTTTCCAGCCTGTCACGGCGTGCGCCCAAATCAATATCGCTCCTTGCTCACTAGTTAGGCGGCCTCCCCTTCAGATATGCGAAGAAGCAGGGCTGCGGAATTAGGCACGAATGGTGAAGAAGAGCTCTCCTTGCTAAATATCCTGGGCTTCCAATCCGCGCTATAAAATACTCGGGGTTTGTTGGTTTACAGTGGATTTTACTACGCGGTGTGAGTGAGACGCGCGCACACAACGCGGAAGTGCGGCATACAAACAGGGCAAATGGAACGCGCCCCAGTGACTTCAAAGAAGAGCCAGCGCGAGCGGACGGAGGCAGGAGCTGCTGTCCGCGGATGGCCGTCGTACTCATATTTCACTCGGTGTTCACATCACGCAGGACCTGGCATGGTCCTGTCACATCAACACCGTGGTAAAAAAGGCCCGGCAGCGTCTCTACCACCTCAGACGCTTGAGAGACTTTAGACTGCCCTCCAAGGTGCTCAGGAATTTCTACTCCTGCACCATAGAGAGCATCCTGACGGGAAATATCACGACCTGGTTCGGGAACAGCACCATGCAGGACAGACGAGCTCTACAGAGGGTGGTGCGATCAGCTGAGCGCATCATCCGCATCAAGCTCCCTCACCTGCACTCGATCTACAGCAAGCGGTGCTTGACCAAGGCCAGGAAGATCGTGAAGGACCTCAGCCACCCCAATAACGGACTGTTTACTCTGTTGCGGTCTGGGAAGCGATTCCGCTCCTTGAAGGCCAACACAGAGAGACTATGGAGGAGCTTCTTCCCGCAGGCGATAAGGTCTCTTAACCACAACCACGAACTAACACAATCTTTTCATAATTGATCAAATCTATCAATCTTTTTACATCCATGAACACTATGGACAATTACACGCTCACCTTCCTTCATATATACACTACATGTTGTACATTTACATCCTGGACCATTGCACAAAGACAGTTTAATAACTTTGCACACCTACCTTCACAACTACACTACATGTTTACGTTTACATCCTGGACCAGTGCACAAAGACACTTTAATAACCTCTGCACAAAGACACTTTCTTCTATGCATATTTGCACACCAGTACAGTATATTTCAATTTGTACAGTATATTTCTATTTTTATGCACATCATATTTCTATGTACAGTATATTTCTATTTTTATGCACATCATATTTCTATTTTTATTTTTAGTTCTATTTTTCCTAGCACATTTCTATTTTTATTTTTAGTTCTATTTTTTCCTAGTTTAATTTAATTTTTTTATTTAATTTCTATCATATTCTTTTATTTATATTTATTTCTTATTTGTAAACTTTAATTCTCTTTTAGGGTCAATGGCAGTCGTATAATGCATTTCACTACATTTCGTACTGTGTATGTTTGTGTATGTGACAAATAAAATTTGAATTTCAATTTGAATTTGATTTATAGCGCAGGGTGCAAACCCGGGATCATTGGCATGGATGAGCTATGTCCAGCTCTGTACCAGCATGTCATGTGGGCATTATAACACAAAAAAGTGGCAGCTGGCACGCCTAAAAATAGACGCAGGTTAATTTTTTTATAGAAAAAAAATAAAGTATACCCTGTTTTTCACTGAAAATTAAATAAAATTATAAATTTTTAACATTTTTTATTATTTTGACTATTTTACTTTTCACAGAGTAATACGTGTAAAGGTTTAGTGGGGAGGTTGTTTGTGAATCATTTAAACCTTTTTAATGACGGCACATAATCACACCTATTGTCTTCTGGGGTCAAAATGACCCCATTTGGTTTGACTGGTTACAGCATAAGTATACATTATCACTCACCTCTGTGTTTCACTTTTTAGTCAACTTTATTTAAACTCATTGGAATTGACATTGACTTACTTGACATATAAAACATGTAAACATTCTTTTCAAAAACATTAAACTTTTCAAATCAGTCTGAATGTGCCCTCAGTTGCACCCGAGGCAGGTAGCAATGGCGTGATTTTTGCATATGTATGCATTGCATTATATGCACCATTTGGATGTTTTGAGATCACTTTTGCGAGGGCAAAATTTGCACCCACTCCTTTTAAGTGAGGAGCTATGGGTGGGATATGAGCAAGGGGGAGCTGCTACAGAGTTAGAGATGGAGCAGAACCACTGGATCTCCATAACCAATTTTTCCATTTGTTGCCATACACGTTGCCCCGCCTTGTTTGTCATCTTCAGCACTATCTTTTGAATAGGCATGGGGAGAAAGAGATCAAAAGTAGACTTGATGTCATCTATATGAGACCTTGCATATGCGGTTGGACCATGGTGGCTTGACTCTCTTTCTGCTCTCTCTGCTGTCAGCATGTGCCGTCTGTCACTGGGAGGGATGGAAGACCAGAGCAATGTTTCATCCTTTGAATGGAAACATTCTTCCTCTTCTGTTTTAGCTGGGTCCTCTTCTTCAGATTCTTCTTCATCAGTTGATTTTTGTCCATCATAAGAAGTCCTACTCTTCTGACACTTCTTCCATTTCAGCTTCAGCTTCTTCCTCATCACTTGATTCTTCCTCTTCATCATAATAAGTGCAGTCCTTCATTTCTGACAATTTTTCCAATTCAGCTTCAGCTTCTCCCTCATCATCATGTTCATAATTTTCCTTCATTTCATACCCATCAGTAAGTGATGTAGGGGCCTCTTCTTCAGAAGAATTAGCATATGCTGTGTACATTGGATCTGTCACATCTTTATTTTCCTGGTCTTCTGACCCCGAATCCTCATCATAAGTTGATTCTTCATCCTCATTATGTTCAGCATTGTCCTCCTGGTCATTTTTTTCCACAACACGGTTACAAATTATCTCACGAACCTTCTGTGCAGTATAGCGTTTTTGCCTCCCCATTGTGCTGCCTGTCTCTCTCAGACTACAATGTGAAATGCCTCAACACCTGCTAGAAAATACTTTTTTTTTTTGTATAATACACTTTTGGGTTACTTTAGCGGTTATAGTCGTGTCGTTCTTGCTCTTTGGTTTTAATATACGCCAACAATAAAGATAAAGATCCCTAGTAGTGTGAACTCAGTTAAGTGTTTTGTTAATCAGAGTGTTAAACTTTATCCTTATTGATTTTATTTCAAAGCTTTTATACACACTTTATCACCATCTGATTGTGTACAAACTACAAACAACCTTAAATCCCCATTCACTGCCTGTTTATAGAAACATCGTCTAGTTGAAAACATATTACTACTCTGTATATATTTTCATCTTGCATACAAGAACCAATTAAAGATCTATAAAAGCCATGTTCTGTACATTATGGCAACTATCAGCATTATAATGTATATATGAAGTACAGACATCTGTCCATGTTCATTATGTCCTTATATAAAGCTTTGGGTTTTTATCTGGAGTGAAATAAAAACAGTAACGCATTAACAGGAAGTCATTTATTTAACATTGATTATATCATCCTTTTATTCCATATTGATCTTTACACACAGTACAGTGTTACAGTGGGCCGTCAGGAGACACTTGTGTAGGTCACAGAGGTCAAATCAGAAAGGTGCAGGTCTACGTCCTGTAGAGAAAAACATCTGATCATGTGACATTTTTATTCTGCTTTACTAAAGACATGATCTCAGCACTGACTTCTGTCAGCTACATTTCACCATTTCAGCTTACAGTGTTTTTCTGTTAGCTTTCTGCTAGCTAAAAAAAAAATGTAAAAAAATTCACGCATGCACACAGACCCACGCACACAGTTTTAAAGAGCTGCTGAATGACCCTAAACAGCAGGAAGTGACAGGGTAAAGTGTATTTAGAATATAAGTTCTCACCCTATATCGCGGACCTGTACAGAGAGAAGCAGATGATGCTCATTAAAACAAAAAGTGCACACACACATGACAGGATTATAATAATAACTCCACGGCGTGTACAGATGGCAGCCTGCTGTGTGTCTGAAACATCAGCCTCATGATTCTGATCATCTGAAACACATTCAATAATGAATTCAGACACTATATTATATAGTCAATATTAAACCACAGAAACCCTTTTCTCCTTCCCACTGCACTGATACCACAGCTGTGTCAATGTTTATAACATCTAAATTCACAATAACATAGATTATGAAATATTGGGTTTGTTAAAGTGCTTAACCCTGCCACACTGATCTGATTATCTGAGAGGAGAATATCTTCTGGATTAATAAGTTCAAGTTCAAGTAGGCTTTATTGTCATTACAACCATATACAGTTAGTATACAGTGAAAAGAAACAACGTTCCTCCAGGACCAAGGTGCTACATGCAACATAAATTTACAACATAAATTAACAGAGAAGCTAAACTAGCTAGCTAAGAGGCCTAGTTAACTGGCTAGCAGAGACAGGACAGAGAGACCTAACATAAATTACAACATAAAGTGCACGTGCAAATGTGCAAACAAGAGCAACAACAACAAAGTCGCGCAACCACGACATAACAGAACATAAAATATGGTGTTGAGGCTCGTGACAAACACAGCAGCAAGAATTAAGGAATTAGTGCAAAAAGTAGTCCAGTAATGATCATTGTGCAAAGAGAAAACAAACCTCTCCTAGAAACTTGAAACCTTTAACCAATTCAGCCGGAATATAATGTTTTACTTTGAAGTCATGCTAGACAAAATAAATAAACCTTGACGAAACTGAATCAGAAGATTAATTAATATCCAGATCAGCATAACTTTATAAATTCTGGAGTGTCAGATGTGCTAGATTTTACTGTTTGTTTATGAAAAATAAAACATTAAATAATATTTAAAACAGTATACATAGTAAGAAAAACATATAAATACTAAAACATAATTAAACCACATAGTTCAAAATAAATAAAGTAATGGCACCCACCTGTAAAGTTGAGTCTGATGAGTTTCCCAAACTGAGTGTGTGTCGCATCGTTTCGACCTCCACAGTAATAAAACCCCAGATCTGTCTCTCTAACTCCAATAATCATTAAACTGATTGAACTGCTGCTTTCTGTTGCATCAAAGTGACTCTTGTCTACATTATAACGAAGAGAAAAGGTTTTCTTCAGCTTCCATTCCTCAGCAGATATCAGCAGCTTCACCTCGTCAGATCTCAGTCGATACCACGATATCTCAGGATAATTAGTGATGTTACAGGGCAGGGTGATGTTCTCTCCAGGATGGACAGATCTGACGTCTGCTGAAGTGATCTCAAGGAGACACGGTGTAAAGAAAGCTGAAAGAGCAGCACATAATCACTCACCCAATCTGAACACGACACGCACTCTTACAGTTGCAGGGATTTATTCATCATTTACACTTTACTATCTGTTTATTTATTAATGTGTATACTAATGTATTAACTCACCGAACACCGTCTGTAGAATAAATGTAGATCGGAGTTTGTCCATTTCTCACACACTTCCTCCTGGACTTTGAAGTGCTGCTGCTTCACACTCAGGAAAGGCCGGGTTTTACTTACATGCTCCTACTTCCTTTTTTGTATTTTTCCTCTTCTTTAAAAGTGCCTATTGTATCAGTGTATTTTCTTTACCCTAATCAAACAACAATGCTGCAAAGAAAATTCTAGCAGGCTGAAGGAACTTTCTAGCACAAACCACACTGAGAAGAAGAGACTTAGCTTAGTAGAAACATGAGGTCAGATCTTTATTTAAAAAAAAACTTTATTTTAATTTTGTAAAGCTGCTTTGTGACAATTACTATTGATAGGAGTGCTATACAAGAACTTAATGCTATTTAAATAAAAAGGGGCCATTTTAATAGCATTTATAAAATGTTTTTTGACCACAAATGGTTTTAACCAAAACTAACCACAACTTTATTTTTTTTATCTATTTAAATCAGCTCATTTAAAGTCAGTGTACTAAATGTTGTGCTCAGCTGTAGACCAGTTCACAGCTTCTCTGCTGATGGTGATGATTTGTGATGTTAATATTTAAATAGCCATCAGGAGACTCTTGTGTAGGTCACACGGGTCCAATCAGCAGTGTGTTGCAGGGAGACGT
Organism: Clarias gariepinus; assembly: GCF_024256425.1. Lineage (NCBI taxonomy): Eukaryota > Metazoa > Chordata > Actinopteri > Siluriformes > Clariidae > Clarias > Clarias gariepinus. The sequence continues at coordinate 6,216,156 of NC_071101.1, forward strand.
CCTATAGAGAGACAGAAAGAGAGATTGTTTTAATAATGACACACATTACTGACTTAACTAGGATTAATCAGGAGTGTGTGTGGTACCTTCTCATCTGAGTCACTGCGGATAACACACACATCTAAAGAATTAACATAAATCAATCCACATTAAATTCTTAACTGATATAAACACACACACACACACACACACACACACACACACACACACACACATTAATTAGACACATGCTCTTGAGTCTTAGTGTTACTTTTTATCATGAATGAAAATAAATAAAGAAAGTTGATCTACACATTGATGGTAAATGGGGTTAAAGTTCTCACCTGGGTTCCTGGAACAGAACACACACATGCAGATGATGTTAATAAGAACAGAGACTAAACACACACACAGGAGGATTAGAATTATAATTCAGAGGAGTCCACGTCCTGCAGGCTCCTCATGTGGAGGCTCAGGTGTGTTACAGTACCTGTGTCATGATGGTGATAATCTGAAACATGGACACACTCCTGATCTGGACAATTAAATAGAAACATGTAGGAGTCTAATTTGTGTTTATGTCAAACACACTCGCACTCATTAAGCTGAATCACTTTAATATGAGAACAGGAGAAAACTATCAGTTATATTTCACACTGCTGGGATCACTGATATATATCTCTTAATCCTTTATACAGGAAGTGAGAGACTGTCATCACTTACAGAGTATCTGCATTATGTGATGTTAAGATGTTAAAATGATATTACCTGAGATTATTAACAGATTTAATCTGTATTCATATTTGCAACCACAAAACTTTCTTTCAAGCAGAGTCTGTGTGCTGTTTCAGTAAAAATACTGAGTGACAGGGTGGAATGAGGAAGTTTTTTTTTTTTATTCCAAACGTCCGAGTTATGAATTTCCACAGATACAAATGTACCGCAGTTCTACTTTCAGTTCTACTTTCAGTTCAATCACGGAAGTTACTCACATGTATTGTGAGTACAATGTACACACATGTACAATATTTTCAGTGTGTAAGTGAATGTATAAAATATCTAAAGTCCGGTATATTGTATGTGTGCGTGTGAGTGTGTGTGTGTGTGTGCGTGTAAGGGTGCAGGTGAAATGAGTCAGCCTTACTAGTTTTAATAAATCAGTCCGGGAGCACTGATGATAGAAAATGGCTGTCCTGTAAAGCTGTCCTTATGATGAATAATCAAATATCAAATAATTTTGGTGAAAAAAAAACTCAAGAAAAACATTTTTCAAGCCCAAGAAAGTGGAAAACAGCTGACAAAATGCCGTCCGAGATTCCTTACATGATTCAATGGTACAGAGACAACACTATTACATTTCACATACCAGCAAAAGCTTGGATTTCTGTTTCGATTGGTAACTTAGTTCACAGTCTAAGTAAAGTCAACATCTATGTGTGTGTGTGTGTGTGTGTGTAAAATTCATTCTGCACAATAACCTCTTTCCTCTTCTTCCTCCTCCTCATCTCCTGTTTCCGGTTTCTTCACACACAACCTGATTCTTTTTAAAGTGCAGGTTATTTAGTTTTATTTTTTTACTTTTTATTTACTATATTTTCTGTTAATCTCTTTTATATGAATATTTTTGAGTTGTGGAACGAACAAGAGGAGTTTACATTATTTCTTATGGGGAAATTCGCTTAATGACAAAATGGCATCCAGGATTCTCCTCGCAATTTAAAGGCGCAGAGACAACATTTCACTGTGAGATTCATTTCCTTAGGTGGTGTTACAGTTTTTGGCCACATAATGGTAGTGTTGTTAAAAGGGATAGATTTAGTCAAGTGGATTGGTATGATTCATATTGTATATTTGTGTCGTATGAGACTCACTTTCTTTTGGATTTACAAACAAATCCAACTTACGAACATGCTCTCCGAACAGAGCTCGTTCATAAGTAGGGGACAAACTGTAAATATAACATGCAAAACCCGTAAAGCATTGTAAGGATTTCTTGAATTTTGGTAGACCCCCTTTTGTCTACTCAGTGCTCAGCCTGTATTCTGCTTGGCCCACCTGGATCCAGGGAACCCCTCAATGAAACACTAAACAGAAAACACTCTGTTCTCATGCACACAGAATACCATGAAATACAATAAAAATGTCCCTACATCCAGGAATCTAATTTGTGTTTCCATCCATTATAGTACGGCCGCTATAATACACATCTACATTACACCAACATGTAACAGATGTGTTTGGTGTTACTAAAATCAGATTATAGAGCCCAATCACACGATATTGTAAAAGTTAAACAGCTGTACTTCTGTTGTTGTTAGCAACAAGATAACTTAGGACTCAACTGATTCGAGTAAATGAAGAAAAGGATTTGTGATTCGTGAGTCATGTAAAGGATTCATTCATCTGTACAGTATGTCATGCTGTCCTACTCCTCGACGAGTGTAAGAATATGAAGTTTTATAAATAACTTGTGTTCTACAGTACAAACCCATTTCTAGGGTTTACAAAGAATGGTGTGAAAAGGGAAAAACATCCAGTATGCGGCAGTCCTGTGGGCGAAAATGCCTTGATGCTAGAGGTCAGAGGAGAATGGGCCGACTGATTCAAGCTGATAGAACAGCTTGAATCAGTCGGATTCAAGCTGTTCTAAAAGCTGTTTGACTTAGGGTTAGATGGAGGCAGATGATTCGCTGTGGCGACCCCTGAAATGGAACAGCCGAAAGACAAAGAAGAAGAACAGCAACTTTGACTGAAATAAGCACTCGTTACAACCGAGGTATGCAGCAAAGCATTTGTGAAGCCACAACACGCACAACCTTGAGGCGGATGGGCTACAACAGCAGAAGACCCCACCGGGTACCACTCATCTCCATTGGGATGTGGTGGAACGGGAGCTTTGTGCCCTGGATGTGCATCCCACAAATCTCCATCAACTGCAAGATGCTATCCTATCAATATGGGCCAACATTTCTAAAGAATGCTTTCAGCACCTTGTTGAATCAATGCCATGTAGAATTAAGGCAGTTCTGAAGGCGAAAGGGGGTCAAACACCGTATTAGTATGGTGTTCCTAATAATCTTTTAGGTGAGTGTATATTTTACCAAATAAAAGTACTTACATAACACTTGCCCTACTGTCACCTACTGGAATAAAGTGTAAATCAAGACTCTCATTCAGAAATATAAGTGCAGTATTGGTAGGCACACAGGGTGAAATTTTTTTTTCTAAGAATGTATTTTCAGATTAGAGATTGACCTTTTATTCAAAATCAGTTAAAATAACCTGTAAAATTACATACAGTATGTATATTCTCACTCTGGAATTTAAGATAAAGCGTTATTACACATTTTTAACAGCAGATGGCCTGTGAAACGCTTCAGAGCAGTCAGCTGAGATGGAGACGCTTGAGGAGTTTCCTGAAATGTGTACACTTAATTAACCGTATTTCCTTTGTATTTGTGCCTACACTATCTGGGTAACTCTACAGAAAAGGTGGAATTTGGGTGAAATAAAAAATACTAAACTGTATTTCTTCTTTCACACCTAGGTCTTTAATAGCAATAACTTACTTTTAATTTTTTTTTTTTGACACATTTAATACAGAAAATTAAATTACAACGACTTACAACACTACATGGTGTTCACTGCGCGCCTAAATGCTTGTCTCAGAGCTGTATTGGATTGTGAACTCCGTCTTGTTAAGGATTTTCTTTTCTTCTAAAATTAGGATTTGTCATGAACTGGGTGTTAGGGGTTGTTGTTGTAGTCATGGGCACAAAGGGCAGGCATAGGCACAGAGGGTTTTTTTAAACGAATGAGTCTTTTAATAATAACAACAACACAACATGAATAATAAAGAAACAAAACAAACAAAGGAACAAACAACAAACTCAAACAATAACCAAAACCATAGAGTGAGCCACAGGCTCTTTGGTGGAACACAGGCTCTATGACTTTACACACATGACATAAGCTCTATGGTGAAAAACAGGCTCTATGATGTTACACACAGGCTAAGCATGGAGCTGAAACGGGACACGGAGATACCAGGGACATGAAGAGACCAGGGACGCCGAGAGACTAGGGCTAGCTACATGGCAATCAGCTAGACGCAGCAATTAGCTAAACATGATAAATAGATAATCATAGCAATAATAACACTAGAGCCTTCTTATAAACACAGAACAGGGGTACGTTATATATGTCAGTCCGATGAACTGACACATCTAAGATGAGATCATTGTGTTAATTACGATATGCATTGACAGTAGAAACACTGATAACAACTCCTTGGATTGGTTGACAGAATAGCAAAAAAAAATTTTGTAACACGTGTTATGCGCTGAAATGCAAAATTGCCACATAGTGACAGTAAACATAAATAATGCTTAACCCAGTTTCCCAGACTAAACAACTATTAATAGAAGATGTAATGAGCTGCCTCAGTTCAGGTGATCACCTGCATCACCTGACCGAGGTGCCTTCTAAGAAACTTCTGGGAGTCTGCAAACCAAAACTACACAAACAAAACAGTGACCTCTAGTGGTGGTCCCTTACAGGATTATTTACCATCAGGACAGCTTTACAAGATTTTATGTTAATGTGCCCAAACCCCACTTGTTGATTTAGTTTTCACGAAACAATACAAATCACATTTAGTTTAAAGCATTAATTAACATGTCTAATATGACAACTTTCTTTAGTAATAGTTCATTTACATTTATGAAATATCATTAGAATGATATACTTTGTAAGCTTTAAGAGCTCTGGGTCTGCAGTACAGACATACAATACTGCAATACTAAAAAAAAATAGAAATAAAAATAGACAAAGACAAAACATTGTACAAGACAAGAACAGTGCAATCAGACAATATGTAGTGATGTCAATCTATTTGTATGTGCAAATATTAGTATGTAAGTCTATGGTATGTGCAAATATTTGGGTAGCAGCATGTTTACTGTTCAAGAAGAAAGTAAAAGTAAAAGTAACTGTTTGTATTCAGGCAGACAGGCTGTTAAAGAGGGGGTGAGTGTTGGAGATTTCTTAGTGGCAGCATGTTGTTAAGAAGCCTGACAAATTCAAATGCTTAATTTTATTTATTTGTCCATGTAACATAGTAACATAGATGTTACTCATCAACAGTGGTAGGTTTCTAGCCTGACATAGGGAAGTCCGGGTTTCAGTTCTTAAACCACAGCCAGTGAGTTAGATTTTAATACATTCAATATTATTTAATACATACATTTCGATAATGTTTCAATAAAACAATTATAAGTATAAATATAATGTTTTTGTCTGCAAAACTTGTCTGTTTTGTCTTGCAATATATATACTTTACAGTATATATACATAGTCCATTTATATATTGCAATATATTAATTAATATACTGTAAGCACTAGTTTCCTATATATGGAAATGTATTATTTAATATATTGCATTATATTTTACAATATATTGCCATTTTTTTTCCGTAAGGAGACCCAGGGAGAAAAAGAAATGTAATGTAGAATGTAATTCTGTTACATGTTACATGTAACATGGAGAGATAATCAGTGGGTCAAACAGGCGACAGCTTCTCCCTCTCTGGCACACACACTAAGCATACGATAACAATTGATTAGCATCACAATGTACATCAATTAAATTGAATAACCATATTAAATTATTAATTTTCATCTTGACCAACACAATTAAATACCAGTTTAAAGTAGTCAAGTTCATTTACCATTAGGTTCATTCATAGCAGAGTCATTCATGGGGAGAAGCAGATAATACATGCGCTTATGGGCCCCGCACACAGGTAGACCGAGGCCATCACATGTCGCATGCAGAAAAAGCCTGAAGTGTCCTGCTGATATTCCCCCCCAAACAAGGTCTCGAAGAGAAAGTTCCACTACTTTAACATTACATTCTTTGTGAACAGTCATGGAGGAACAAGAATTTGTGAAGTTCATTAAACCAATATTAAAGCAAAAAGGAAGAAAATTAAAAAATCATGGACAATAAAATAAAGGTGAAAAAATAGTAATACAAATAAGGAAGGGAAAAGCAAGTAAGATTAAATCAATGAATTATTAATTATTACTATAACACTTTGAACAATCTTTTATTTTGTGTTTGTATGCGTGTGTGTACAGCATGGGTGTACTGTTTATTATAACACACGTGTGTGCGCGTGTAAAGCAAAAGAAAGGCAATATAAGAATTAAGCACAGGCCCATTAAGGCTTTTGTATAACTCTATAGCAAATAAACATTCCCAAAGCCATATATCCTGTTTAAAACAAACATACAAAAACACAGTTTGGAAGTGCATAGTGTATTATGTTAGTTCTTATGAACATATAATCTGTGTAAATAATCAAAACCTGAAACAAAACATCTCAATCTTAAAATGACCTCCATTCTAAAAATAACTTCTGTTAAATCCTGTCCTGGTATAAAGTATGAAGAGGCTTATCAGGCAGGATTATGGAAAATGTATTCTTTTGATTGTGTGAAGAGAGCAGATAGCTGTGTGACCACAGACTATTTTCTCATGTGGTGAATAAAAAAAACACGGGTCTACCTGCTGATGGTGTTAAATCTACAACCACAGCACATTAAACAACCCACACACTGGTAAACTAAAGCTCTCTTACAAAGGGTTCAGTGCATTTCTCCTTATAAGGTGTTTAAACCACTTTAATTGTCTTTACGGCATCCAAGCAGTCATATGATCCTGTACACACACTGTGCAGTTAATGCCATTAAATCGGTGTGCCTGCAGTAACAAAACTATTTTTTAGAGGTCTTTGTGTTAGATCTTTATTGATCTAATAGTTTTACTGTAATTTAAAACCACACTACCCTACACTGTAAGTTTTTGAAACATACGTATTTCAACCCTTTCATACCTTGACGGCTGTAGGTCACAGTAACGAAAAGAAAATCAAGAAATGAAAAGTAAAGTACAAATATGATTTCATATATTGGCATTTTTCAAACAAAGAAAGCTGAAGAAGAAGTAAGTAGGCAGAAGAGATCAGGAGAAAGAGAAGGACACAGAGGAAGGAAATGAGAAAATGAGAGAAGATAAAGAATATTTCCTACATGTTAATAATTCCATATCAATAATTGTGCAAATTTTGTAATTTACCTAAAACATCAACACTGGTTATTGTGGATCAGACTTTAACTACATTTAAAATACATTTTAGCACTGTTGCCTTGCACCTCCAGCATCTGGGTTTAATTCCTGCTAGGGTCTGAGCACATGGTGTTTGCATGTTCTCCCTTTGCTTGGCGTTTTTTTTCGGGTACTCCAGTTTCCTCCCACAGTCTAGTGACGTGCAGATTAGGCTAATTGGAGATCCCAAATTGCCCACTTGGCCAATTTGCCAAGATTTGGAGGAAGACCCAAAATGGAACGACCAGGGCACAGCCCTGCCATAAGCTGCTGGAATGCCAGTGCCAAGTCAAGGCAGTTTTATAAATACATATATTTACATAGATTGTGCAGTATAGAGTGACATATATTCTTTAAGCACAAAAATAAAGCTCATCTTAACCAGATATACAGTACAAACATGGTTGAGCATACAAATATAGCACAAATACAAATGTTTGTTTTTCAGTTGATTCTTTGATATATATATATATATATATATATATATATATATATATATATATATATATATACACACACGTAATATATGTTATACTTATGTATATTTTATACATAAGTATAATATATATTCAATTTCAATTCAATTTTATTTTATTTATATAGCGCTTTTAACAATGGTCATTGTCTCAAAGCAGCTTCACAAAGATGATATATATATATATAAACATATAATATATATATTATATATGTCAGTAAGCCAACATCTTAACCACTGCACTACCTCCTGCACCGGTATAAAGTGTGTAGAGGCCTAATGGAAATGTAGGGTAGTGGAAAGTTTACTTTTCAGCTTGGGTGAAGATAGCTGTTTGACCACAGACTTCTGTCATTTCTCGGGGGGAAAGAAATAACATACGTCTATGTGCTGATTTTGTTAATAACCACAAACATCCTGGACCATTGCACAAAGACACTTTAATAACTTTGCACACCTACCTTCACAACTACACTACATGTTTACGTTTACATCCTGGACCAGTTCACAAAGACACTTTAATAACCTCTGCACAAAGACACTTTGTTCTATGCATATTTGCACACCCAGTACAGTATATTTTAATTTGTACAGTATATTTCTATTTTTATGTACATCATATTTCTATTTTTATTTTTAGTTCTATTTTTCCTAGTTTAATTTAATTTTTCTATTTAATTTTCTATCGTATTTCTTTTATTCATATTTATTTCTTATTTGTAAACTTTAATTCTCTTTTAGGGTCAATGGCAGTCGTATATATACAATAAGCATTTCACTACATTTCGAACTATGTATGACTGTGTATGTGACAAATAAAATTTGAATTTGAATTTGAAACATTGCACATGACACAATGGTAAACTTTATCTGTCTAAAGGTCAGTTACAAAGGACTCCGCACTTCTCTTTATATAAAGGGTTTAGACCAATTTATTTGTGATACTATTTTCATACTAAGTTTATTACTTATATTAAATCATGGTTTCTAAGATAAGGCCAGTACAATTTTGTTTGGAGGCAGACCTTGAAAATTTTATACAGTTCACCAACTGCAATGTATTGACATGATATGATGTTTCATATTTATTGTTTTGCAGCATCCAAAGTGTTCATTGTAACCATGATGTTGTAGTGTGTTTTAGAATGATTGTACTGATGGTCAGTAACCTAGTGAACCAGTATAACAATGTAGGAATAATGATTACAAAGCACCTCTGTAGGTCATCTGGTTAAAGCTGTATGTATAATGCCAGAAATTTAAATGTAATATAAATGTAATTGCCTTGGGAAGAGGTAAGGTCACAGAAGGTTAAGCTGCAATGAAAAAAATATTGACAGGTGAAATTCTTTCCATTTCATTTTAATGGCTAATAAAGAAACCGGTGTGCATAATGTGTGCTGCAGTGACAAAACAGTTTACCTGAAGACAGATAAAGTTCCTACTTTTCGACATATTGTACTTTCATGCCTGCAGTACCTAACAGGAAATAAAATATATCAATGTTTAATTTTAAAAATAGGGTTTCCAGTAAGAAATAGGTTAAAACCAAACATCACACCTGTCTAAATGCTGAGGTGTTGCAACAGTGCAGTGCTAAACCCTTGGGTGCTGCAAAGAAACTGGACTATGTCTAAACCAGACAGATATTTGTTTAGTATGTTTCCTGTGCAGAGTTTATGCTTCTTAACACCATCAGGAGACATCTACACCACACACAAAGCCACCAGTGATGTGGCTGATTAGACATACCCCTCTCACTCACTATTCACCATCCTATATGGAATAGTCTCCAAATTAATGTTCGCGACTCAGACACAGTCTCAATGTTTAAGTCCAGGCTAAAAACCTATTTATTTAGCTAAGCATTTTTGTAAATAGATTAGCCTTAGGTTTGGGAGCAGATCTGGGGGACTCATGAACATAAAATACAGTGGAACTTTGGATTACAAGTAATGCAGTTTACGAGTGTTCCAAAAGACGAGCAAAGATTTTTTATACATTTTGGCTTGAAAAACGAGCATTGTCTTGGTTAACGAGCACCGAGTATTATATATCACGCATGCGCTTCTTGTTTTCACACCGAGCGTCACGTGATCACAACTGAGCCAACAGTTTTTCTCTCTCTTGCACTGCAGAATTGTGGGTAATCGTCTCCCCTGCTCGTCTCTTACTGGTATAATTAACATCCGTGCATGCGCATACTGTTTACTATAACACTGTGACCACGTGTGTGTGTGTAAAACATTTTATTTTGTGTTTGGAAGCACGTGTGTACAGCGTGGGACAAAGTCATTGTTTGGCAAGTCACAAGTAAGTCTCAATTCATTGCCCTCAAGTCCCGAGTCAAGTCCCAAGTCAAGACAGGCAAGTCCCGAGTCAAGTCCCAAGTCAAAGGCCAACAAGTCTCAAGTCAAGTCCAAAGTCCTACGGTTTGACTTTCAAGTCTTTTCAAGTCTTTTTAGCAGAAAAATAAAATGTATACAGATTATGTATGGTTGTAAGATCTGTATTTATTGAACAAACCTTTTTTTATGAAAGAACATTGCTCAGATACATAAAAATACAAATGTTAGTAAATGCTAGTAGCAATGTAAAATGGTAGCACATATTCACAATGAAGTAGGCTACTTCATACAAACAATAACGTTGTTTTCTTCACATAACATTAAAGAACTTTGCTCCCTACTTTGTGTGATACACTCACGTAGACTACCTCATACAAACAATCCGGTGCTGTGTCGAAGTTGGTTCCCCCATCAGGATGCGTTTTTTTAGCCCCACCCCCGTGAAAAGGGCACAGGGAATGCGCATTTAGGAGAAGGCTCGCCCGCGAAGGGTTATGCGTGGACCACTGAGATCCTACAGAGCGCGGTAAAGAATAAAAAGGACAGTTAGTGTTTTTTAATCCCTGACGAACTCTAGCCAACAGGATGTGTTTCCCTTGTTATCTTGGACATATTTAGAATGATGAACCTCGGCTGAGTCACTTGTAGGCTGTAACACAGACAGCTGTTCTCTGAGGCCTTGTAACTTCAGTCGCTCGATAGTTCAGGACTGAAGTTTCCTAAAGTCTACCAATAACGAACTGGACTCCATTTTAACTTTAACACATCTCCTGTTATACTGAACTTCCAGTCTCACATAGTATGATGCAGACCAATCCCTCCTTTCCGTTTTACCCAAATGAGGATGAGTTCCCTGTTGAGTCTTGTTCCTCTCAGGGTTTCTTCCTATTACCATCTCAGGCAGTTTTTCCTTGCCACTGTTGCCATCGTCCTCGGCTTGCTTATCAGGGACAGTCTTATCATTTTGAATCATAAAACTTCACATTTCATACAGACTTAAATAATTATTTTGATTGCGTAAAGCTGCCTAGTAAGCCTTGGAAGCCCAAGACTGCCAACCCGGCCTCCAGACTTCACAGACCCCAATCTGACCGTGCACCCATGGTATGAAGCAGACAAACACGTCTGCACCATGGAGGCCTGTAATGGGTTCGACTCTTCATGTACGGGTTCGATTCTCCATGCCAGCTGGGCACTGACGCCGGACCTGCATGGACCTTCCCCTTCTTCCTTCCTCCCTCCTTATAACCCTTTTCTACCACATTTTTTTCTAAATAAAATTATCCTTTACTCCGTAAGACCTCGTCTCGTGTCTGTGTGTCTGTGATGCCACCTGTGCACGTAACTTTTCTCCCAGTGTTATTTACGGAGTTCCAGAGATGCAAAAGAGTCTGGTGTAGGTATGGTTGCTCCGATGTTCAAATCCAGCGTAAGGACAGGCTACAACGTGAAGTAAACAAAAGTAGCACCATTTTGGATCTGGAGCAGCTGCTGCGAGCTACTGCCGTGCTGCCATCTTGGATCCATTCAAGCTTGGAGCATTGGCGCTAGGTGGAATATACACTCCGATGATGAAAACGGTGATGAAATTCCATGGTAAATAAAAAAGTCTACATCTAACAGTCACAAATTCCACCAGCGATGAGCAATAGCTAGAAACTAGCACAGAGCTCTTACGCCATTCCAGGTTGATGTAAACACACAAGCCACTGCCATGTGTCTTACCACACAGAGCATGTAGACTAAAATAGATGCTGCAAATAGCAATAGAGTCTGGCAGTGGTATGTACGGACACTGGTTGCTCCGTTGTCCACATACCATGTAAATATAGGCTACAAGATAAAATAAACTGGTTGCTTTATGTCCCATATAGCCTTCATGTCTGTGTTTCCTCCTGGCTCTCCCTTTCAGTTGTGGTGTCATAGTTAATCCTTTCAGAGTCCCTGCTTGTAATAAATATACATTCACCTTATACAATATGTGACTGTGACCATACCTAATTGTTACCTTCTCTTCTCTTTTCTTTTCTTCTATCACTTATTTTTTCTCTCTCCTTGTCTCTCTCTCTGTCGACCTACACATGCTGCCCCTAAACTGCCAGTGATCCAGACCGCTTCTGCCCTCTAGACCTGTCTGACTTGTTCTGGTGCCCCATTTTCTGGTTGAAGAAAACCAGATGGCATTGTGTGGTCTGCTTGTGCTCGGCATTGTGACTGTGAACAGTTTCACTTTACCATGAAGATGAGCCTGGCCTTGACTGGTGCACACAGCTGTTTTTTGAGAACTGGACTGGACTCTTTGAGTTCAGGACTGAAATTTTTAACAGTTTCGTACCTGAGCCTCCTATAACAAACTGTACTCCATTTTAACTTAAACTGATATATTAAACTTCCAGCCTTCTAACTGATGAGTGCCAAACAATGTCTGCTATCTGTTATCACTGAAATGAGGATGGAAGCCGGGCTTCTTGAGTCTGGCTCCTCTGAGGTTCTGAGTTTTTCCTTTTCATGGTTGCCCATCGCTTGCTCATCAGGGACAATCTAATCATTTTGATTCATACATATATTCCACACATATCATATTCATTTTAGTACAATTTAATAAACATTGATGCAGGTGACAATCTAAGTGTATCAAATTAGCACTTGGAATAGTTTACATATTAGAATCTTATGTCCTGTTCCTACATATTTCTAAAGCAAATAGTACCAGAAATAACTTTCATCTTTAGAAAACAATTGTTGAAAAGCAAAATTCTTTCACAATGATGTGAGAGACTAATAAACTACATACATTAAACGATTACTTCAGGTTATTGCTGCTAAAGGTGAATTTACAAGCTATTGAATCATAGAGTACTTAATATTTTTTTTACTTTTTGGCTCCAGTTGTGGTAAATATCACAACAATGCCACAGTAAAAAAAGATACATACAGTGAAACCTTGGATTGCAAGTAACTTGGTCTGTGAGCATTTTTACAAGACACGCAAAATTTTAAAATAAGTTTTAACTTGTTAAATGAGCAATTAAATATACTGTATATATACAGTATACTATATATTATATATAGTTATTATATATATCTATGTATCATTTATATATAGATCATTAATAGACCATTGTTAAAAGCGCTATATAAATAAAATTTAATTGAATTAAATAGAATGTTGTTGTTGGTCTTTCGGCTGCAATTGGTCGCCACAGCGGAATATCCGGTTCACACTACAACTTGGCACAGGTTTTAAACCAGATGACCTTCCTGACGCCACCCTCCCATTTTATCTGGGCTTGGGACCGGCACTGCATCCAGTGGCTGGCGGGCTTGGGCACTGGCTGGGAATCGAACCCGGGCCTTCCGCATGGCCAGTGAAACACCTACCACTGAGCCACCAGTGCAGGTTTTTTTTTTTTAAATCATGTTCACTGTTTTTATATGTGAATGAGGTCAGGCTTACATTGGCTTTATGAGCCTTTTACTATGTATTAACACTGACATTTTTTTCTTTACTTTTATATACATACTATTGATTTGATTTGTGTAATATATTTGTTAATATTTCCAAATTTTTAGTCCAAACCAGTTTATTTTGTATCATTAATTTTCAGCTAGATAATCAACTTAAAACGGATTAAAAAGAGAACCAGAGGAAACACACCAGTTTTTACAACATAACACCTTGTTCTGCTCAGCGTCACTGAGGCTTTGAGGCGACTGTAACGTAGGTCACACTGGTCATTACATCTGATGATGTGTTTTCCTTAGCAGCAGCTTTGGAACCTGTGCTGTGTTGGTGAATGTTTCCTTCCTGTAAAGATGGACAAAGAAAGAACTGTAAAGACACCATAAAACAACTGATCTTCCCTATCGTAGTGTTTACTACATGTGTACTATATTTCTGAATTTCCTAATAATGATACTTTATATAATGAAAACTGAGTATTTTTTATTTACATGCTGTGGATAAGATAACAAGTATTGATGCAAAAGATAGCAGCACATACTGTATATTAAGTATATTATAAAGGCTGTTCTGTTTTGTAAAGTTAATGTGTACTATGTCATAAGCTTAATTGCACAATGTGTCCTATATAGTGAGTAGGGCTGGGCAATATTGCCCAAAATCTTTTTTTTTTCTTCTATTTATGAACATAATACAATTTTAAAATTACATTTATTTAAATGTTTTAATTTATTAGAATGGACATTATCTAAATAGATCCATAGCAAATATTAAAAATAAATAAATACATTTAAATAAATTTAAATAAATGGGGAAAATGTGGTAGAAAATAAATTGCAGCGCTGTAGTCTGTAGCTCTGTTGTGATCTGAGTTTGCTTCAGTTGGTAAGGTATGGAAGTATAATAGTGTCGAAATTCCTCAATGCAAAATAGCCGGTTGAATTCCATGAACTGCAAAAACTTTTTGCAATAAAGATGTTTTAATTTTTCTGCATTGCAATTTGATCTGAACTGAAAAAAAAAAATGCTTAGAGCATTTACAATGCTTGAAATTTGTGCCACTGCAATTAATTGTGGTTGTATATTTCCAATAAAAATGTAATTCAAACATTTAAAATTTAATGCAAAAATATTCAAGTTACTAAACTGCAGTTCAAAAATATTTTTAAGTGTTAAAAATACAATCTTCAATATTTTTTAAACTTACAAATTTAAGTCGACAAAATTCAGGTAATAAAATTTAGGTTGCTAAATTTCAGGTAATAAAATTCAAGTTGCTAAAATGCAGGTCTTCACATCCGGGATATCACAGGAAGAGCAGTGGAGAGCCGATTGCTGCTGTCCGTGCCGCAGTGTACTTTAAAGTGTGCTTCCTGCTCCCTGCGCAGTCTACTTCTCACAAACTACTTACCGATCGGAATGCAGCCCTCTTAACTAACAGGCACAATAAACGGTGTAACACTAATGTACAGTCTGTGGCAAGTTTCTGTACATGAAACAAGCAGGAACAAATTTAAAAAGCAGTTAAACAGCATGGGTTCAGCGAGTGACACCAGAGTAACTGCAGACGTCTGGCTGGGCAAAGAAACTGATAGGGAGAATTCAAGACAAAGAATAAAGACATATACAAAAAATATATATATATTAGTTTATTTTAATTAGACTGACATTAAACCGACATTAAACACACCTTATGTTTTTCTTAATTACAGTTTTTATGGTTACCTTTATTTATAATCAATATAAATTTAACAAAGTAAAAACAGCATGTATGTTGTTGCTGCTGCTGAGGAATATAATTCCATCTTGTTACTGCAGGGACAGGAAACCCATCGCTTTTGCATGTGAATGAAACAGCGCTGGCTTTGCTTTGAATATAGCGTTTACGGCAGAGGGGTAATTTTAACGCGTTATACCGTTTATTATGCAACTGGCAACCCGGCCTGTTAGCTAAGAGTGCTGCGTTCAGAGCGACAAGTAGTTCCTGAGAAGTAGACTGCACAGGGGGCAGAAGGGCAGATTTAAAAGTACACTGCGGCACGACAGCAGCAATCGGCAATCCGTTGCTCTTGCTTTGATATCCTGGAGTGTTTTTTCAACCTGAATTTTTATCGACGTGAATTTGTAAGGTTGAAAAAATAATAAAGATTGTATTTTTAACATTTAAAATTATTTTTTAAACAGAAATTTAGTAACTTGAATATGTTTGCATTGCATTTTAAATGTTTGAATTACATTTTCATTTGAAATATACAACCACAATAAATTGGTGTGCCACAAATTTCAAGCATCGTAAATCCTTTTATGATTTTTTTTTCAATTCAGATCAAATTGCAATGCAGAAAAATTAAAACATCTTCAATCAAAGTTTTTTTTTTTCAGTTTATGTAATTCAACCTGCTATTTTGCTTTGGGGAATTTTGGCACTATTATACTTCCATAGGTAAGGTTTAGGTTCAGCAATTTAATGAGCCCCAAACATGAGGTCTGCTGACTACCTGAATATACTGAATTTTAACCAGGTTTTTGCATCAATTATTTTATTCCTTGATGACGCTTATTCTGAATCTCTTATCACCAATACAACCAAGTACCATTCTGGACTGAAATAAATGTTGCAACATGGCATAAGCTTATTGAAATGATGCCATGGCAAATGTGTGGGGTAATCAAAGGAAAAAGTGGTCCAAAATGTGCCTTTTTATTTTTATTTTTTTTAGATTAGGCAGTGTATGAACATGTACAAACATAATTAGAACATTTGAAATTCACATTTAACCATTAACTCAAATTAATCAAATTAATTGAGAACATGCACCAGCACAGGTACTGAGCATAAAAAGTCGAAATGCTTATGAGAAATTTTAATTAAATTAAATAATTAATTTCATTATAGTTTATTTTTATTGTTTTTGAAATGGGGTTAACGTTTATAATTATTAATCTATAATTATTCTTACAGATTAACTTTTATTACAGATTAATTAATAATAATAATAATAAATAATACATTTTTATTTATAATGCACTTTATATTTGAAACAAATCTCAAAGTGCTACAAAATTAATTCGACCCGAAAGCTCTGATAAAAAGATAAGTTTTACAGATTAATAATTAAAGTTCTTAAAGCCTATAATTATCAATCTGCATCACATTTTCTTTATCATTTTCTTTGAAGTGAAGGTTTTTGTGTGACTAGGTGATTTCACAGAAAAAAATCAAAAGACTAAAAACACTGATAAACCCTATATGTCACTTTGCTCAGGAAATTATTATAACATGAAACAATTAAACATATTTTGTAAGATAATTTTTACTTTAAAAATTAAGGACATTATGAACTACATTTCATTTATTTACTACATTTTTACATTATCTAAACAAATATTAATATTAATATTATCTTTCTTTGGTACCTTTTGATTTGGGTCTGTGGTGTTTCTGAAGCAACTGCATGACTCCCTTTCCCTTGACCTTTCTGAAAGGGAAAATAATTTCATTTGGCAAGAAAAAAAATCAAAACTTTTCCCACATTTTGTTATGTTACACCCTTATTGTAAAATAAATGAAATTTAGATGAAATTCATTTTTCCTCCGAATTCTACACACAGCACCCCATAATGACAACATGAAAAAAGTTTATTTGAGATTTTTGCAAATTTATAAAAAAAAAAAAAATTTGAGAAGCACATGTACATAATACATTGGGACCTTTAAAGCAGCAAAAAGTTTCTGTAACCTTTCCCAGATTTGTGCCTCGAGACAATCCTGTCTTAGACGTCTATAGACAATTCCTTTGGCTTCATGCTTGGTTTGTGCTCTGACATGAACTGTCAACTGTGGGACCTTATATAGACAGGTGTGTGCCTTACCAAATTATGTCTAATCAACTGAATTAACCACAAGTGGACTCCAATTAAACTGGAGAAACAAGAATGATCAGGGAAAACAGGAAGATCAGGGAAGCGGGATGCACCTGACCTCAATTTAGAGCTTCATAGCAAAGGCTGTGAATACTTACAGTATGTAGAGTACATGTGCTTTCTCCATTTGTTTATTTTTAATGAATTTGTAAAAATCCTTGCCACCATCGCCAGCACCCTTGGCTTGCTCATCAGGGACAATTTCATTATTATCTAAACACACTTTGTCTCACTCATACACACTTCCATAAATGTTCTTTTTATTTTGTGAAGCTGCATTGAGACAATAACTATTGTTAAAAGCGCTATATAAATAAAATAAAATTGAAGTGAATTAAACTAATTACACTTTGCTTTTTAAAAAGCAAGAATCTATGAATAGAAAAAGATTTTAACAGAAAAAAATATAAACATTATAAACATAGCTGGTCTGGCATTTAAAGTTTAAATATATTACTACTTAATGATGCAAATTAAAGATATTATATGTAAACAAACCTTTGAGTCTACAGCAGAACACAAACATGCAGATGAAATTTATTAGGATAGAGACCAGGCACACACACAGTGTAATCCCGAGCTCTGCTCCTGTAGACGGCTGGTAATCTGGAGCATCAGTTGAGTTACTAGAGTCTGTATGTTGATAATCTGAAATACACAAACAAACAGTGACATATCAATGTGCATTGTGCAGAGAAAAGCTTGTGTATGTACATGTTTGTGTGTAAGGGTTTACTGCACTAACCTGTAAAGTTGAGTCTGATGAGTTTCCCAAACTGAGTGTTTGTCCTGTTTCGACCTCCACAGTAATAAAACCCCAGATCTGTCTCTCTGACTCCAATAATCACTAAACTGACTGAACTGTTACTTTCTGTTACATCAAAGTGACTCTTGTCTACATTATAACGAAGGGAAAAGGTTTTCTTCAGCTTCCATTCCTCAGCAGATATCAGCAGCTTCACCTCGTCAGATCTCAGTCGATACCACGATATCTCAGGATAATTAGTGATGTTACAGGACAGGGTGATGTTCTCTCCAGGATGGACAGATCTGACGTCTGCTGAAGAGATCTCAAGGAGACACGGTGTAAAGAAAGCTGAAAGAGTAGCACATAAAGAAAACAGAATCAGTGAGTCCTTCAGATTAGTTTCAACACATAAATCACAATATGTAGTTTATATATTACTGCATGCAATCTCTAGATATACAAGACTAATAATTTACATATAAGGTCTCATATAAAAGGACGATTTCATCCTAAATACCATTCAATCTTTTAACAATTTTGTATAATGTACTCCTATCAGGTATTTTTCATGTAAAATAAACTCACTAAACAGCATCTGCAGTGTAAAAAGCTCCAGGAGATTAGTCATTTTTTGCTGACATGCTTCAGTGGGCTACAAGGTGGTGATGTGGTTCATTTTCAAACTGACTTAATTAAGTTAAAACCTCTTTGTTCCTAATGTTTGTCTTTACTTCCTGTTTAGCTGTACACAACATACATCCTGTTTTGTCAAATGTCTAGTGAGCAGCTAATCCTATTTTATTTCTTAAAAAGCACATAAAAACTAACCTCTTATATACATTAATCAGTTTATCAATTTACATAATCAAGAAAAATAAATAAATAATTAAATTATTATCAAGGAATCTATTATTAAGCGTTTGCTTCCTCTTGCATTGAGTTTGGACAGAATGGTCATGTGAACAGAGAAATATAAGCTGGTTTAAAACACATTAGCACTACATTAGTAACCAAAAAAGGTTAGTGTAAGCTGATTATATGTAAAATTGCCGTACTAAGGCCCTTCATTCCACTAAGCCAAATCTAGACAATGCAAATTCATTATAAACATGGAAGAGCTTGTTAGAGTATGGTAACGGTGGCTTACAGCCTCTTTTGGGCTCTGTATGAATTCTGATGTGAATGTAGTTATTGTCGATTGTCGGGGGGAAAACTGGAGCGTCAAAAAATTTCAGCTGCCCCCTGTTGACATTAACACCTCGTTAATGCCTTGGTTTTGACTCATTATCGAGTCATTATTGATTTTTAAGGGCACTTATAAAGTTTGGCAGCCAAAAATTATATTAAACATACAGTGAAACCTCAAATCGCAGTCAGAAATGTGAAGGGGGCATCATGTGTACACATCATGTTCGAGCACTGTTTTTTAGCTGCGTCCAAAGCCTGGAAAAGTGGATTGCACTTTGTCAGGCCTCTACCTAGCTCAGTGGTTAAGGTGGCATTGGACTACGGTTTGGAAGATCCCAGGTTCAAACCCCACGACCACCAAGTTGTCTCTGTTGGGCCCTTGAGCAAGGCCCTCAACTGCTCAGATGTACAGTATAATGAGATAAATGTAAGTCGCTCTGCATAAGGGTGCCTAAATGCTACCTGTCTCAGTATAGCTGGTATAGATCTTAAGGTCACTGAGGCACGCAAACCCTCTGACCACAATAAGGTGGCAATCCCTCAGGGGAAAACTAAAAAATTTAAATTAAATAAATAAAACAAAATAAAATAATGACAACATTTATCTTAGCTGGATGGTCTAATTCTCAAAAACGTTTAACTTAAAGTAAGACTTAACACACTATAACTAGAATATTTACAAAACTGAAAGGTTGTCTTATGAATAATAATAAAAAAAGTTAAAACAAATGGGCTTTAGAACAGATCCAATTATGTTTTTATTTATTTATTTATTTTAGAGTAAATGAACAATTCTAAGTAGATGAATCGTCAAATTTACTATAGGCTTTTATTATAGTAGATTCCTGCCAACAGGACAAGAACTTTAAAATGTAACGCTTAGCTTAGATTTGATTTATGAAAATTTGATGGTAGAAAACACGAGGTAAATTTGACTATATTCATTTACTTAGGCTTTTACTATAGGCTTTACGTAGGGGTCTGTCAGCCAACAGTAATTTGCAACTGAAAAAACGCTGCAGCTTCTTCTTCAGTCTTTCCACTCCGTGACCGCTGAAATCTGACACGACATTACACAACATATTCATTTTATGAGTATATTAACATGTGTTTTCTCAACATTTCAAAATTTGGATTTCAGGGGGCAAGACATTTATTTGAGGGGGTGCTGCCCCCTCTTGCCCCCCCCCTCCCCCACATATCAAGCCTCGCGTCCCACACAGTAGTCCCCTCAAATAAGAGGAGAGGGAGGGCTACTGTGTTGAGAGAGAAGGGACAATAGAAGGGAGTGGGGGATGGAGCCATGCTTCCTCTTGTCTTTTAGCTTCACACACACGCATGCGAGCAAAAACACACACACACATTCATACATAGCAAACACACTAATGGAAACACTTGTCTGTTGGCATTTATTTTTACTTTTTTTATATTATTTTCTAGTTATTTAATAGCATATTTTCTATTTATTTTTTAGGGTTGTGGAATAAATAATCTGAGTTTTCAGTATTTCTTATGTTGGGAAATTCACTTTGATACACGAGTGTGATGTGTATGATGGCGCCAGCATACACTCGGAAGCTTAAAATCAAGTTACAAAATAAAAACAAACAAACAAATAAAAAATATATACATGCATTTAACTGTGCAGTCAAACATAAAATAACACTGGGGATTGTCATGACTTCCATAGGGGGGAGACGAACGCAGGTGCAGGTTTAAGAAAAAATGAGGTTTATTTGTGAAAGGAATAACACAAAGCACAAAATAAAACAGAAACCAATAAAACAAACACTGGACGGCTTAGTAGCCCCTTTCCCAGGCTGGGTCTGCAGCCGACATAGACACACTAGGGGGAGACAAAAGCCACGGCTCAGTAATCCGGTGAGCCCGATCTTACTCCCCAGGACTGAGGTGGCCCAGATGTGACAGGGATGAAAACCACAGAAGAAAAGCAAAAAGCAAAGGTAATAATAATAATAATAATAATAATAATGAATTAAGAAAGTACATTCAAATAAGAATAATTTTTGATACAAAAGAAAGAGGGAAGAAAATAATATGAAAAATAAAGACTCAGAATCTCTTTCTCTCTCTCCTGCAACTTTTTTAAAATAATTTTTATTAGCCTTTGAGTAATGTCACGGTCTGCGTCTGTGATGGTTGTGCGCCTAAATTTATTATCGTTCCTCACTTACTTTGTAGGCTCCCTACACAGGCCAGGTCGGGCTGGCTGGCAATGAATGTTTTGGCTGGAGTTTAGTCCGGGGTCCGGAAGCACAGAGAAGAGTCGCTCGGTGGACATAACTCCACATGTGTTCATTCATAGTTTTAATGCCTTCAGTGAGAATTCATAAACTTTTTCAATAACAAAATTGTAAACATTAGGCAAAAAAATTCAGGCTTTGAAACCAGACAATTTAATTAATACAGATGATAAACTAACCATAACAGATCAGACCCTAGACCTATACTTTACTCCTGTTGAAGAGAATAAAATAATTTTACTGATGTCTTCTGCAAAATCATCAATTAGATCCTATACCGACACATTTTCTTAAACAGATAGTACCAGCAATAATAGAGACAACACTCGTTAAAGTAGTCACTTTTAGTCACAAAGGTTGAGTCACTATGCTTGTATTACTCGACCTCAGTGCAGCTCTCGACAAAATTGATCATAGTATTCTTGTTCATACTGTAGATTGAAAAATTCAATTCAATAAAATGTTATTTGTATAGCTTTTTTAATAATTGACATTGTCACAAAGCAGCTTTACACAATCAAAATAATTATTGAAGTTTGTATGAAATGTGAATGTGTATGAATAAAATGATAAAATTGTCCCTGATGAGAAAGCCACGGATGACGACGACAGTGGCAAGAAAAAACTCCTTGAGATGGTAATAGGAAAAAACCTTGAGAGGAACCAGACTCAACAGGGAACCCATCCTCATTCTCATTTTCCCGTGTCAGGGAGTTTTTCCCTCAGCACCGTTCCTCTCTGCTTGCTTATCAGGGACAATCCGATATATATATATATATATATATATATATATATATATATATATATATATAATTTTTTTTACATCTTTTATATTTGATCTTTTTTTATTTTTTACATTTCAGATTTTTTTTTTTTTTAATTCTATGTGTTCACCCTGTTCGGGAAGGTTGTTTGGGCTAGTGGCTTCGGCCATGTTTGTGTGTGTTAAGTGTGTGTGACCTGTTGAATGTGCTCTGGTTCATGCTAAGGCTGAATTGGGTCTGGTTCTCGAGTAAATGTGTTCCCCATGCTGTATGTGTACTGTACTGTGAAGTAATAAAGTACTTCCAGCCATTTGCATTGGGAAGCAATAAAGTCAACTCGTCTCTCCAACATCTTTTTCCAGAGGTAAAACTCTACAATAAATTTGACTTTGAACTAATGGGAAAAGATCATGTGGTGTCATGCACACATCTTTCAGAGTGGCCACTGTACAAGCCTAAGGGCAGTCTTATGATCTATACATGCATATAAAAGTCAACTAACATTAACTAGTTCAAGCAACATAAACTAGTTAACTGTACGCAAGTCCACCACTGCACAAAATATCCTCATAAACAAAGCTGATGTCAAATCAAGGAGACTGACACACAGACAATGACATCATCAGCACACAAGGTGACGTTACAACAAGCCAAAATCTCAGTTTCCTGTCTACACACAACAACACTGAAAATGAAGTTTTGAAAATTCACTTTGAGTTTTCCAAAAGTTTAGTTTTCAACGACCAAAACTGCATTTGCATGTGGATAAAAAAAAAACCTCTGTTTTTAGAAATACCTAACTACATATGGACATGGCCTAAAACTAGAGAAAACCTTCAAATGTCAAGATTTTAATCGGCCTGCACAACCGTGGAAACTTGTGTGTCGAGGCTTTCCTATGAGGTGTTGATATAGGGTTTAAATCAAACTTTACTCATACACACAAACATAAAACACTTGCATACACATATGTGAAACAGTCACACATACATGTATACTACCGTCAAACATACGACGCCTCATATCTTTTTTTTTATGGACATGAATACAACTAACAAGCTCTTTGGAATTTTGGAAGACAGAAGATAAATTAATTCTCCATTCCTTTCTCACTCTTAGTTAGCTAGTAGGTTCTTGTTAATTTATGTTGTATTTATCTCGGTCCTGATGGAACGTTGTTTTGTTTCACTGTGTACTGAACCGTATATGGTTGGAATGACAATAAAAGTCTACTTGACTTGAATACACAAATCAAGTGATTAAAACACACAATATAGAAAATCATCTGAAGAGAGAAATAAAAAATGAAAAATACAATAACAACAGAGTTTATGAGATAGATTGAGGTCATACAAACCAATTTTTTCTCTTTTTATATTCGTCATATATTAGATAAGAAATAAATGTAAAGTTTATTATGAAATGCAAAAAAAAAACCCTAATAAAAAAAAAAATATTTTTTTTTAGGTTTAAGATTACTGAATATTGATTTGTAAATAAAAATAAAAAAAACTCCAATACAATATAATTCAACAAAGAGACATCCATGTGCACTAGCCTTTAGGTGCGTTCGACTTCATGCGCAGACCGATCGGCGGCTGACTTGAAGTAGTGCATGCCGGTTATAAATTTTGTCCGACTTGAACCGGCGCCGACGCCACGTGACGTTCACGTGTGGCATCAAAGTAACGCGAGAGCGTTTCGAGAATAGCCGGCTTGCTCAGCCAGCGCAGCATTTCAGGAGTGACTGCACCAGGCTGTGATGACGTCACAGCTTCTCATTCACCACAAGACGAT
This sequence comes from Clarias gariepinus, assembly GCF_024256425.1. Lineage (NCBI taxonomy): Eukaryota > Metazoa > Chordata > Actinopteri > Siluriformes > Clariidae > Clarias > Clarias gariepinus. The sequence continues at coordinate 6,240,277 of NC_071101.1, forward strand.
GATCACGAGTGTTTCGTGCTTCAATCCATATAATTGCATAACAAATTAACTTGCATGCCATTTCGTAAATAGTTTACGATCTTTTGACTGCAGTACATTTTTTTTCCCTTAAATTCTTTATATTGGATTTGTGAATAAGTTTATTATTGTACTTTTTCAATACAGACCACTTATAGTATTCAGCTGCATATTTAAGTAATATTTTTAATGAAATAACTAAAAAATGTCACAGACATTTAATGTAATGTGGTCAACATTGATTGATGCTAAAATCTGTAGTTGCTGCTTCACTTGCATGTGCTGCATTGTGCTATTGTGCATTGTCAATTGAAAAATACAACATTCAGATCACTTTTATACACTGGTATAAATTATAATAAAGACAAATACATTGTGCTTGTGCATCTATGATTTTTCTTGGTGGTTTTTCTAGCCTGCCCTTAGCTAACTCAAGGTAAAAGTTAAATGTAAAAAAAATACATACAAAAAAAAAAAAAAAAAACACAACATAACTACAAAATTATACTACATAACTACAATCTTAATCAAACTACAAAAAAACACAGCCTAATTCCTTATAATGTGCAGGTCATTCATGTTCAATGTTTTTAGTTTATGCCATAAATATCACATAAATTCTAAAACCACAAAAATTAAAAACAGACAACCACTTAAATCAGAAAAATTGAAATCTGTTAAGTGTTATTGCAATAACTAGTTTTTATCAGACATAACGAGTCACACACCTTGAGTATAGTCCCATGGTCTCTCACTTCACATATATAAAGACCATGCATTACCAAGTGCAAGAAAAAACAAAATGAATAATATAACAATAAATGTAAAGGACAGCAAAGGAAGAACCTTTACTCTTAAGGTTTTCAATGGAATTGCAGAAAGAATATTACAAGTTAACAATGATTTGTGTAATAGTTTTGAGTATTTCTGTGATGGGCCAGATGCAAAATTCCTCTCTGATGTCATGGCAAAAGTTACAGCCATTGACACAAAACAAGGTAAACACTTGTGATGAACAAACACATACTGGACACGCAAGTGACAACTAAATTTTTAGCTTTCTCTCTAAACAGCTCTTATCAGCGATCTAGCTTGTGCTGCAGTGTTTCCCCAACCACCTTCTCCATGTCCCTCTACCTCCACTAAGTCACCTGTACCCCTAAATCTCAGTTTTGTGAAACCACCAACCAGCTAGTGCCCTGTGCAACAGACACCCATTAGCCAGGACCTACTGACTACCACCCTAAAAAACAATGTAGTGGGTGGTAACCCTTCAGGAGCCAGAAACCCATCCTCCGTCCAGATAGACCGCCCTGAATCACAAGGTATGGCACCTAAGACTGGAAAAAAGATGCATGTGTTTGCAGTGGTAAAAAACTTTTTTTCAGAAATCACACACAAAATGACGTTGCTACTTTTGGACCTTACAAAAACTTATCAGCAACTCTACTTCCGCAACAAATTATTATGCATTCCCTGTGGAACAAGGGAATGAGGATCTTCTTCAAGAACTCGTCCAACCTCTGTTTGATGAAATGCTCTGGCGTCATGCCAACTCCCAGGGTGACCCACACTGATGTGACAGAAGTGGCGCTCACTGTCACAAAATCCAGTTAAAATTACAGAATAGAATTGCTTCCTATTCAGGTAGGCAAGGGGATTATCACAGTGGGGACTCCTTATAGGAATGTGACACCAATCCACCGCACATACTGTACAGTGTTGGGGAAACCGGCTAAGTCAAATTTCAACTTTGACATTTGCAACCTTTGGCCTCTGGGCCAGGATTTGTGATGGGCCATGTATGTATTAACATAACAACAAAACTCATGGAGATGTTTAGCAAGAGTAGATTTTGAGATGTTGAATCTGTCTGCTACCCCACGGTATGACTCCTGATTGGCCAATGTCCAAAGGCAGAAAAGAACACTCGGCAGTTTGCTTTGCTGTAAATTCATATAAACAGGACCAAGGGCAGTAATGACATCCTGTAAAGGTAGAACATAAGGTTTCAGGAGAATATACCAAATTGTAGTTAAATTATGTTGAGTTTATGTAGTTCGCACCTCCACTTGTTCTCTGGAAAGCCTGAAATGACTGCAAAATTCTGAGGGACTGTATAGGGGGACAACCTCCTCCACAAATTGTAGTACTTTTGGAACTAATCTAAACAATAAAAACATGTACTTATTATTATTGTACTTATACACATGTATTGTAATTCTAAAGTATTGTCATTCAGTGTTTTTGGTAGAACTGGAATAGATTACAACAATTAAAGTTTACACGACTGTCACATCTGGGCCACCTCAGTCCTGGGGAGTAAGATCGGGCTCACCGGATTACTGAGCCGTGGCCTTTTGTCTCCCCCTAGTGTGTCTGTATCGGTACTGTTTCCCCATTCATTTAATCAAACACTAAACAAATATCACCTGTGTCTACCTCCCGTGTCACACTATTTAACCCAGCCGAACCCATACCACCTCGTCTGGTCACTGATGTGCACGTTATGTTTGTGTCTCACCATTTTGTGTGTTTTTCTCTCTCCCAGGACTGAGTGGCGTCTGCAGGAGGTGGCGGTTGGAAGGAAAGGACTAGCATTAAGGTTACACGTATGCTTTTCTTTGGAAAGTCATTCCACGTAGTGATTTCTCTCCCATAAAAGAAGGGAGTACTCGCATTCTCAAGTGCGTTTTACACAGCCCCCTGCAGACCCAGCCTGGGAACAAGGTCGTTGAGTCAATTAGTTTTCATTATGCCTGGTTCAGCTTGAGTTTGTGCTTTTGTGTTCATTGTTTTCTTGTTTTCAAAATAAACCTCTGTTCATTCTGACAACCTGCACCTGCGTTCGCCTCCTCTCTATGGAAGACATGACAGATGACCAGACCTCCCAGAACGCAGCAGGGACCCCCCTCCCAGAAGATGAAGTCCCTATCCTGGATTACATCCGCCGGCAACAGGAGCAGATGAACAGTCTGGCCAGGGCCGTAAGTCTCGGTCAACCGCCCCGCCCCTGCCTCTTCTCCACAGCGCTCCACACCATCACGACCTAGAGCCACCCCCCCGGAACGATACGCTGGAGATCCGGAGGGGTGCAAGAAGTTCCTCATGGCCTGTGAGCTGTACTTCACTGACTACACCGATCTATCAGATCAGAAGAAAATCAGCTTTATTATCCAACAGCTCACCGGGCCAGCGATGGACTGGGCCACCGCCGTGTGGAGCGCGGGTGGGATGGTGACGTCCCACTACGGCCGGGTTCTCCACGCCTTTCGCACGGTCTTCCAGCATCCGGATCACGGCAAGACGGGGGAACAGCAGTTATTGAGGCTAAAACAGGGACACCTCTCGGTGGCGGATTACGCCGTCAAGTTCAGAGTTCCCGCCGCGGAGAGTGGCAACCAGACCTCCAGCTAGAGCTAGCCTGCCGAGACGCAGACTTCGACCTGGATGACACCATCGAGCTAGCTATCAAACTGGACCAGCACCTCCGCGGACGACGGCGCCCTCCCCTTTCTAAAAGCGGAGGAGGAAGAACTGACTTTTCACACAGGGACAGCCTCAATAAAACCCCCGTCGAACTGCGCGATGCAGTCGAACCCATGGACGTCAGCACCTCTCGCCTGTCAGCCCAGGAGAGACGCCGGAGGATTTCGTCCGGACTTTGTCTGTACTGCGGAGGGGGCACGCACCTCCTCAAAGACTGTCCTCTAGTTCGAGTAACTGCACGCACACCCCCACGCACACATCATGCTTTTTGTTTACGTGCATCACTCACATATCATAACCACTCTGTTTCTGTTTTCCCTTTAATAGATTCCGGTTCGGCTGGGAATTTCATTTCTTCCTCTCTCCTTTCCGCGCTGCGAGCTCCTGTGTCGAAGCTTCCAAACCCAATTCAAATCAAAGCTCTAGATGGCAAACCATTAAAACAATCGCCAGTTAAACTTCTATCCGTGCCCCTACGGTTAACCTTCCCGGGTCACTCCGAGGAATTAAAATTCTTTGTAATTTCGCGGATGGACCAAGCCGTCGTGCTGGGTCTCCCATGGCTAAGCTCCCACAATCCCAATATTGATTGGGCAGGTTCACGCATCATTTCTTGGTCCCCCAGATGCGCAAAATTCTGCAAACCTTCCACGTTGAAGGTCCAAGCCACCACCATTGAAAGCCCTATCGCCCTAATGTTTACCACGGTGCCATCTGAGTACGAGAGTTTTAGTGACGTGTTTAGTATTAGGGCAGCCGCGCGACTCCCTCCTCACCGTCCGTGGGACTGCGCGATTGAGCTCCTGCCGGGGAAAACACCGCCTTGCTCGCGCATTTATCCATTGTCTGTAACAGAAACACAGGCACTGGAGGAATACGTGAGTGAAGCTCTCCGGCAGGGACTCATCAGCAGGTCCACGTCTCCGGCATCGGCAGGTTTTTTTTTTTATCGAGAAAAAAGGGGGGGGGTCTTCGACCTTGTATTGATTATAGGGGACTCAATGCTATTACAGTAAAATATAAGCACCCACTGCCCTTGGTACCGGCCGCTATCGACCAGCTCCGCGGCGCGTCCATATTCACAAAACTCGACCTCCGCAGCGCTTACAACCTCGTTCGTGTTCGCAAGGGAGATGAGTGGAAGACTGCGTTTAGCACGACATCAGGTCATTACCAATATAACGTGATGGCTTATGGACTGGTAAACGCACCTGCGGTGTTTCAGGGGTTCATGAATGACGTGTTTCGTCATATGTTAAACCGGTTTGTCATAGTATACTTGGATGATATCTTGGTATACTCTCGGTCATATGATGAACACGTCCATCATGTAACAGCCGTTCTACGTCGACTGCGCGAACATGGGCTCTATGCGAAGGCTGAGAAATGTGAGTTCCATAAAACGGAGATCGCATTTCTCGGCTATCGCATAGGACCACAGGGGGTCGAAATGGACGTCGCCAAGGTAACGGCGGTGCAGTCATGGCCGGAACCCACAACAGTGAAGGCGCTACAGAGCTTCCTTGGGTTTGCCAATTTTTATAGGCGCTTTATTAGAGGTTTTAGCATGCTGGCAGCGCCGCTTACTAACTTACTAAAAGGAAAACCCCAAAGGTTAGGTGCGCTCACACTGGACGCGCGCACCGCATTCCAGCGCTTAAAACGAGCTTTTTCCTCCGCGCCTATCTTAAAACTGCCCAACCCCACCAAGCCTTTCGAAGTGGAGGTCGATGCGTCGGAGGTCGGACTCGGAGCGGTGCTGTCACAGCGCCATGGCCACCCAGGGAAACTCCATCCCTGCGCCTTCTTTTCTCGTAAACTGACACCTGCCGAGCGCAATTATGATATCGGCAATCGTGAACTGTTAGCAATTAAAAGCGGCGTTAGAGGAGTGGAGGCATTGGTTGGAGGGAGCCGAACACCCTTTCACGGTGCTAACAGATCACCGGAACCTAGAATACCTCCAACAAGCAAAAAGACTAAACTCTCGTCAAGCCCGATGGGCGCTGTTCTTCACGCGTTTCCACTTCACCATCACATATCGTCCCGGCTCAAAGAATAAAAAAGCGGACGCGCTTTCCCGCTGTTTTCCCACACCGGACCGAGACCATGATCCGGAACCGATATTGCCCTCGTCACTCGTAGTGTCTCCGATTGTATGGGACATCGACTCAGAGATCGCGCAGGCTACATGGTTCCAACCCGTGCCGCCTGGCTGCCCTCCGGGCCGAACATACGTACCGGAGACATTACGAGAACGCGTCATAGTCGAAGCACATACCAACTTGGCTTCAGGTCACCCCGGTATATTAAAAACAGGTAAATTACTAAAACCAAAATTCTGGTGGCCAAATATGTGGAAAACCGTGAGAACAGTAGTTTCGTCTTGCGCAGTTTGTGCACAAACTAAAACCCTCCGAAATCTACCTGTTGGTAAATTAATGCCCCTTCCGATACCGAACAGGCCGTGGTCACACCTGGCGGTGGACTTTATGACGGACCTGCCGGTATCACGAGGGTACACGACGGTTTTAGTAGTAGTGGACCGTTTTTCTAAAGGTTGTAGATTCCTTCCGTTTCGCTCCCTCCCAACTGCCCTCCAGGTGGCAGAAACCCTATTCACTAAAGTGTTTCGCTACTATGGCATCCCGGAGGACATTGTTTCTGATCGTGGTCCCCAATTTATCGCAAAAGTCTGGAAAGCGTTCTTTCAGAAGTTGGGGACCACTGTTAGCCTAACGTCGGGCTATCACCCCGAGTCTAATGGGCAGGCAGAGCGGACTGTCCAGGACCTCAGGAGGTACCTCCGCGCATACTGTAGTAGTCGACAGCATGAATGGGCAGACTGTTTAATCTGGGCGGAGTATGCGCAAAACTCACTTCAACACTCCTCGACCGGCTTAACGCCGTTTCAATGCATACTCGGACATCAACCTCCGCTCTGTCCCTGGGATGCCACTTCCACTAATGTCCCCATAGTGGATCAGTGGTTCAACAGGGCGGAGAAAGTATGGGAGGATGCTCATACTAACATCTCCCAAGCAGTTTAGCGGTTCAAAGAATTCGCTGATAGACGGCGAGGAGAGAGTCCTCCGCTCCAGGTAGGAGATCGAGTTTGGCTCTCAACAAAGGATCTCACCCTTAATCTCCCCTGTCGTAAATTATCCCCAAAGTACATCGGTCCATTCCCTATTATAGCACAAGTCAATCCCGTTTCTTTTAAGTTAAAACTACCCAATCACCTACGTATTAACCCTGTCTTTCATGTTTCTCTTCTCAGGCCAGTGGTTCTGGGGCCCCTAGACGGGGGTGTCACAAACCCGTCGCTCCCTGGGGCTGTGGAAATAGCGGGCGCCCCTGCATTCCGGGTCCAACGACTTCTGGACTCCCGGAGGAGAGGAGGCTCCCTTCAATATCTCGTTAATTGGGAGGGGTACGGACCAGAGGAGCGCAGTTGGGTCCCGGCCAGAGACATCCTGAGCCCAGAACTCATTTCCGAATTCCATCGAGAGCGGCCGGATCGCCCAGCTCCGCGACCTCCGGGCCGACCCGCCCGCCGGTCATCCCAGCAGGCCGGTGGGTCCAGACTCCCGCGGGAACCGCAGAGAGCGCGCCCCCACCTCCCTCGGGAAGCCGGTCCTGGGGGGGGGGGGGGTACTGTCACATCTGGGCCACCTCAGTCCTGGGGAGTAGGGACTCCCAGGACTGAGTGGCGTCTGCAGGAGGTGGCGGTTGGAAGGAAAGGACTTGCATTAAGGTTACACGTATGCTTTTCTTTGGAAAGTCATTCCACGTAGTGATTTCTCTCCCATAAAAGAAGGGAGTACTCGCATTCTCAAGTGCGCTTTACACAGCCCCCTGCAGACCCAGCCTGGGAACAAGGTCGTTGAGTCAATTAGTTTTCATTATGCCTGGTTCAGCTTGAGTTTGTGCTTTTGTGTTCATTGTTTTCTTGTTTTCAAAATAAACCTCTGTTCATTCTGACAACCTGCACCTGCGTTCGCCTCCTCTCTATGGAAGACATGACAACGACTGTTGAACATGCAATATAAAAACTTATTTGTATTTGTACTATAAACACAAAACAAGTAGCTTACTCTCCAACAGCTATTACAGCTAATTATTTATTGTTTACAGAAGCCTAATGTAACACCACTAAACAAAACATAATTTGATTAAGTATAAGCTTTATTTGTAAAACAGTATTTGTTTAGTTACTTTAAAATGAAATGATTTACACATGCACATAAATTGTTTATAAACTTACCGTTGTTGATCATTCTGTTGCATTTCTTCGAACAAAAAAGATATTTCTATAGCTTCCAGTTCATCTGCAATAAAGTAGGCAAAAGCCACGTGATCTGCCATGTTTGAGGAAGCAACGAGATCCCCAACGTGTCCGACTTAACGGCTCCGCTTTCAGCTCCTCCCCGACTGCTTTCGGCTAATCTCGCCGATCGGTCTGCGCAGCGCAGCATGAGCTCGAACGCACCTTTTCACTCCCTGCATTCCTTTACAATGCAGAAAGAAATAAAAATCAGGAACCATCATGGAGTTAGAAAGTGTTTTAAAACTTTTGAACGGTAGTGTATATATGCATTGGTCTGTTTTTACATGGGTATCGTACACAAATGCTAAAATAATGGTGTACAATATGAAGATGGTCTTAAAATAAAATATTTTTTGTGTATAATGGGCAAATTTTTATACTTGATGTTAACCTAATCAAAATGTTAACATCTTTATACATTTTTTGTATCCTTTGCAGTTTTTCTGGTCCTTAATAAAAGGTGTGCTTTACTCACAACAGGTAAGATCTGCTACAGTACATCTACTAATGGAAATAATGTTCCTTACATGACCATTTCATTTGTTAGTTCTGAGTAGCTTGTTACTTTTCATTTAGTTTTATTTACGACATCAGACTCCAGTACATGGACAGGGACTTTGATAATGACTTTATTAAACTTTATCAAATTAATGACATACAAGACAAGAGTACCATGAAAGTCAGTCAAGGCTCTTTGCACCAAAATGGTGAAAACACATCTTCACCCGCCATTGACTCAATAATACTCTCCTCCCCTGAATCAGCAAATGCTCGATCGCAGTGGCAGAATTTCAGATACCTCAGTTTACATATGATGTGGAGATGCAACTTCAAAGTGCAAACCAACAAGCCTTCATGTCAAGTAGAGTTTTCATAAACCCCAACCACAAACTAAAGTCAGACATCTTGGAAAGTCTGGCTGAGCAAATAATTAAGTTTAAGGCATATCCTTCAAATTTGGAAATAGAATCTGTTGCTGAAGCATTAATTAAAGCTAATTAAAGTAACCCTGTTGTCGTAGGTCAAAAAAAGACACAACAATGCAGTTATCAAGGAGAAGATGGCCAAGACCTTTGCTATAGGAGACAGGAGGCAGTCAGGGACAAACCTATGATGGCAAAGTTCAAGACAAGATGGCCAGGGCTGTTTACTGTTTCTGAGGTATTTATGTTTTTTTTTAAACATCAATGATCAATGTTATATAATGTATCAAATGACAATGTGAAAGAATTATAGAATACAGTAAAATGTGGTCTTTTTTGTGTGGGTTAAATAGCAAAATAGTACAGAGCTCAGGCTCAGATGGTGGGTTTAGGAGAATGCAGTGAATTAGGAACATGACAAAACTTAGATAAATGTAAAGGGATGTTTCTATTGCATTTAAAGTTTTTGAATGCACCAATAACTGGTTGTTTGTGGACATTATTTAAAGGTGGAAGCAGAATTTGTGAGGATTACCACTGTTCCCCTCATCTTAAAGTTTTTTGCACAACTTGACCACCAGACTGATTGATCAGCTCACCAGAGTGCTGGAGAAGAAAGGTGGATCAAAAGGAAAGAAAATTGACCTCGCTTTTTCCGGACTGCACAGGTATTTTGCTTTTTTGTAGGACTAATCGAATTTACAAGAAACAGTAAAACAGAACAATGCTTATTGCACAGTACTGCCAGCACACTGATCATTCAAAAAGCTCCCTTTTTTACTATGTCTACACTAATTGACTTTCATAATCAGTAATTATATCTTTATGTAAATGGTTATTCTACATGTGCCTAATTTCATAGTGAAATGTTCACTCATTTATTAGGATTGTATAAAGTATATTGAGTACTGTTTTTTTTTTTTTTTTTTTTTTAAGAATGCAACTGTTGAGAAGAAGAGGGAGTGCCTCATCAAGGCACTTTTTGTCTACCTAAATGAAGATCCGGATCCGGTCTCTTCAAAGAATATCTGGTAGGAAATGCTAATGATTACTGCAGAAGTGACGGTATCGTTGGGCTCTTTAGAATACCACAATATCCCAATATGCTTTTTGTGTGTATTAATAGGATACAGATGGCAAAGAGGACCTTGAACACGTTGTATTTGGCATCTACAGCATCAATGTTGGAGGTGATGCCACAACCCCTCCAGCTGATGTTGGAATTGTTATTGAGGGTGTTGAAGTGCTTCACGACTTGAGAGACACCGCTACTCCTTGTGCAGTCTTAATGGAGTTTACTAGATGCAATGAACATCAATTATCCTCAGGAACTGAAAACATTTTTTGAGGTACTGCAGAAGATCTTCCTCCAGCTGGATGCTACCAGACTTTCACCAAAAGTACACATGCTTAAAAACAAACTTTAAGTATAAACCAACATCGAGCACTTGAATTTGTTGAGTTCCAAATGAAGGCCTTTTTTGCACTTATTGGAAATGTTTGCATGTTTTGTTTTGGATGCAATATATTTAGGCTTTGTTTGTATTTGATAGCACAAAATAGGGGTAAATGATGTTAATTTTGTTAATATGGTAAATTAACAAATGTTTAGTTGGTATTATTGACCTTAAGGACAAGGTTGAGCATTTTTCTTTTAAGAATTTTTTTTTTAAAGATTCATACAGTAAGAACGATATTTTCTTTTTATTTCTTATGTAAAACATGTCCAAAATACTGTTGAAAGAAAAGTTCAAGATAACCAACTTTAATGTTGCTTTTTTTTTTGTCAAACACACAGTTTTTCCCCCTTATTAAATGTGTCAAAGTAAAAAAAGTTGGGGAAAAAACGTTATGTGAATATGTTGCATTTTGTGTACAGGGTGTCTTTTGTATTGCTGGACCATAATATTCTCAATTACTTGATCGCACGTTGTGAACATACACTCAACAAAAATATTAACGTAACACCTTTGTTTCTGCTCCGATTTTTCATGAGATGGACTTAAAGATCTAAAATTCATTCCAGATACACAATATTACCATTTCTCTCAAACATTGTTCACAAATCAGTATAAATGTGTGATAGTGAGCACTTCTGCTTTGCTGAGATAATCCATCCCACCTCACAGGTGTGCCACATCAAGATGCTGATCTGACATCATGAGTAGTGCACAGGTGTACCTTATACTGCCCACAATAAAAGGCCACCCTAGAATGTGCAGTTTTGTCTCACAGCAAAATGCCACAGATGCCACAAGCATTGAGGGAGCGTGCAATTGGCATGCTGACAGCAGGAATGTCAACCAGATCTGTTGCTCGTGCATTGAATGTTCATTTCTCCACCATAAGCCGTCTCCAAAGGCGTTTCAGAGAATATGGCAGTACATCCAACCGGCCTCACAACCGCAGACCACGTGTAACCACACCAGCCCAGGACCTCCACATCCAGCAGGTTTACCTCCAAGATCGTCTGAGACCAGCCACTCAGACAGCTGCTGAAACAATTGGTTTGCATAACCAAACAATTTCTGCACAAACCTGACTCCAGCTCGTCGCCGTAACAGACTTGAGTGGGCAAATGCTCACATTCGATGGCGTCTGGCACGTTGGAGAGGTGTTCTCTTCACGGATGAATCTCGGTTTACATTGTTCAGGGCAGATGGCAGACAGTGTGTGTGCCGTCGTGTGGGTGTGCGCTTTGCTAATGTCAATGTTGTGGATCGAGTGGCCCATGGTGGTGGTGGGGTTATGGTATGGGCAGGCATCTGTTATGGACGAAGAACACAGGTACATTTTATTGATGGCATTTTGAATGCACAGAGATACCGTGATGAGATCCTGAAGCAACCCCAGATTATAATACTGCCTCCAGAGGCTTATATAGTGGACACATGCATGATGGGTGCATCGCTTCATGCTCTTCCCTTTTTACCTGAGGTGCTGTTTTCTCCTTTAAATTTTGCTGTCAGGTAGTTAATAGTTTAGTTTAATAAATAAAATGAAAAGACATTTCATGTTAGTAAGCACAGATGTATATAAGATGTATCAATTATAATTTTGACACCTTGTGTCACATCTGAGCCACCTCAGTCCTTGGGAGTAAGATCTGGCTCACCTGACTACTACACCCTACTGTGTAACGTTTCCTCCTTGATTTCTAGATTACCTGCACCTGTGTCTACCCCGTGTGTGTCCCTATTTATTCCAGTCAAACCCGTAGCCCTTCGTCTGTTCACTGTTGTCCCATGTCTTGTGTATCCCCTGTGTCTAATCATTGTGTTTCTTTTGTGTTGACCCAGGACTGAGGGAGTCTGCAGGCGAAAGATCCTTTTTGTTTTCTCAGGGAGAAAAGTTCAAGTTCAAGGCTGACCGAGAGGCAGCACTGAGTTCATCGCGAGGCTGTAAATCCAGTTTGTTTGGTGTGACCTAGTTAATCTTCATTTTCCCGCCTGCAGACCCAACCTGGGGAAGCCTCCCCCGCCCGGTTTTCGTTATGTTTAGGTTTTTTTGTTTTTTGTGTTTCTGGACTCCTCATTAAAAATACCCTCATTGTTTTCTAACCCTGCATTTGCGTTCGCTTCCTCCTTACACCATGACAGATGAACAGACCTTCCTGAACGCAGCAGGGACTCCCCTCCGTGAAGATGAACCCCCCTACCTCGATTACGTCCGACGGCAGCAAGGACAGATCGACGCGCTGGCGAGGTCAGTGTGCGAGGTGGAGGTCAGTCAACGACCTGGCGCGAGGTGTCCAGAACCTCACCACTGGCCAAGCGCGCCTGTCCACGCCCCAACGCCGGTCCGCATGCTCTCCACCACGGGCAGCCCCTCTGGAGAGATACGCAGGAGACCCAGAGGGGTGCAAGAAATTCCTCCTGGCCTGCGAGCTCTACCTGACCGACTTTCCCGATCTTTCAGAGGGAAAGAAGGTCAGTTTTATCATCCAACAGCTAACGGGGCCGGCGATGGACTGGGGCGCAGCGGTATAGAATGCCGGCGGGAGCACCACGTCCAGTTATCACCAATTCCTCCACGAGTTTCGCGCGGTGTTTGACCATCCTGACCACGGAAGGATGGGGGAACAACAACTGCTGAGGCTAAAACAAGGACAATCTACAGTAGCGGACTATGCCGTGAAAGTTCGGATCCTCGCTGCGGAAAGTGGCTGTTGCAGCAAGAGCTTACTCGCCAGGTTCAGAGATGGACTGCACCCCGACCTGCAGCTGGAGCTGGCATGCCGGGACGCGGGTTTGTCGCTAGATGACAGCATCCAACTGGCGATTAAGCTGGACCAGCACCTCCGCGGGCCCGAACCGCATCAACAGCTCAGCCTCAGCAAACCCCCCGTCGAGCTGCGCGAGGAAAAATTGAAATTGAAACTATTGAAAGCCCGACCGCCCAGGTATCTACCATAGTGCCATCTGAGTACACCTCGTTTAAAGATGTGTTAAGCGTTAGGGCAGCCGCATGACTTCCCCCTCACCGTCCGTGGGACTGCGCTATTGATCTCCTGCCGGGGAAAACACCGCCTTGCTCACGCATTTATCCATTGTCCGTGGCAGAAACCCGGGCCATTGAGGAATACGTGACTGAGGCTCTCAGTCAGGGGCTCATCAGCAGGTCCAGGTCACCCGCGTCGGCAGGTTTCTTTTTTATCAAAAAAAAAGGCGGGGGTCTACGTCCGTGTATTGATTATCGAGGGCTCAATGCAATCACAGTAAAATATAAGCACCCTCTGCCCTTGGTACCGGCCGCTAGCGACCAGCTCCGCGGCGCGTCCATATTTTCTAAACTCGACCTCTGCAGCGCCTATAACCTCGTTCGTGTTCGCAAGGGTGATGAATGGAAAACTGCGTTTAGCACTACATCAGGTCATTACCAATATAACGTGATGGCTTATGGACTGGTAAATGCACCTGCGGTGTTTCAGGGGTTCATGAATGACGTGTTCATGAAACACGTCCGTCATGTAACCACCGTCCTTCGTCTACTACGGGAACACGGGCTTTATGTGAAAGCAGAAAAATGCAAATTCCACAAGAGTGAGATCGCATTCCTCGGCTATCACATAGGGCCACAGGGGGTCGAATTGAATGCAGCCAAGGTAACGGCGGTGCAACAATGGCCGAAACCCAAGTCAGTGAAGGCGCTACAGAGCTTTCTTGGGTTTGCTAACTTCTATAGGCGCTTTATTAGGGGCTTCAGCATGATGGCAGCACCGCTCACGGGATTGTTAAAGGGAAAACCACAAAGACAACGCGAGTTTTCGCTGGAAGCACGTACAGCTTTCCAGCGCCTAAAACAAGCTTTCACCTCCGCGCCTATTCTAAAACTGCCTGATCCCGAGAAGCCCTTTTTAGTCGAGGTCGATGCGTCGGAGGTGGGGTTGGGAGCAGTGCTGTCACACACCACGGCCACCCAGAAAAGCTCTACCCCTGTGCTTTTTTTTCGCGAAAACTGACACCTGCCGAGCGCAATTATGATATCGGGAATTGCGAACTGCTAGCAGTCAAAGCGGCGTTAGAGGAGTGAAGGCATTGATTGGAGGGAGCTAAATACCCCTTTGTGGTACTAACAGATCACAGGAATCTGGAGTACCTCCAACAAGCAAAGAGACTTAACTCTCGTCAAGCCCGATGGGCGCTGTTTTTCACGCGCTTCCACTTTACAATCACGTACCGTCCCGGTTCTAAGAATATAAAGGTGGATGCGCTATCCCGCTGTTTCCCGACGCTGGATCTGAATTCAGATCCTGAACCCATATTGCCTCCATCACTTGTTGTGGCTCCGGTACTGTGGGACATCGACTCGGAGATGACCCAGGCGATGCAGTCCCAACCCGTGCCGCGGGGTTGTCCACCGAGCCGAACCTACGTCCTGGAGTCACTTCAAGAATGAGTGACGATAGAGGCACATTCCAGCTTTTCTTCAGGACACCCCGGCGTTTTGAGAACATACCATCTCCTAGAACCAAAGTTCTGGTGGCCAAACATGCGGGAAACCGTAAAAACAGTAGTTTCGTCTTGTGCTGTTTGCGCAACAACTAAAACCCCTCGATGTTTGCCAGTTGGAAAATTAATGCCCCTGCCCACACCGAACAGGCCGTGGTCCCACATCGCCGTGGATTTTGTAACGGATCTGCCAGTGTCTAAAGGGTACACTACAGTATTAGTCATGGTAGATTGCTTCTAAATGGGATGCCGACTTCTCCCATTTAGCTCGCTTCCAACCGCCCTCCAGGTGGCAGAAACCCTATTCGATTCGGTGTTTCGCTACTACGGTATTCCGGAGGACATTGTTTCAGATCGTGGTCCCCAATTCATCGCGAGAGTCTGGAAAGCTTTCTTCCAGAAGTTGGGGACCACTGTTAGCCTAACGTCGGGTTATCACCCCGAATCTAATGGACAGGCAGAGCGGACTGTCCAGGATCTCGGGAGGTACCTCTGTGCATATTGTAGTAGTCGACAACATGAGTGGGCAGACTGCTTATTCTGGGCGGAATATGCACAAAACTCACTTCAACACTCCTCGACCGGCTTAACGCCATTTCAATGTGTACTGGGGCACCAACCACCGCTCTGTCCCTGGGATACCACTCCCACCGATATCCCCATGGTGGATCAGTGGTTTAAAAGAGCAGAAAAAGTATGGGAGGATGCGCACACTAAAATCTTCCAAGCAGTTCGACGTTTTAAAAAATCCGCCGATAGACGGCGAAGGGAAAGTCCTCCGCTCCAGGTAGGCGATCGAGTGTGGCTCTCGACAAAGGACCTTTCCCTCAACCTCCCATGTCGCAAGCTCTCCCCTAAATACATCGGCCCCTTTCCCATTGTAGCACGCATTAACCCTGTCTCTTTTAAGTTACAGCTCCCCGCTCATATGCGTATTAACCCTGTCTTTCATGTGTCTCTTCTCAGGCCAGTAGTGCGGGGGCCCTTGGACGGAGGCCTCGCAGAGCCTTCGCTCCCCAGAGCTGTGAAAATAGCGGGTGCCCCTGCGTTTAGAGTCAAAAAACTTCTAGACTCCCGGAGGAGAGGAGGTGCCCTGCAATACTTAGTCGATTGGGAGGGGTACGGACCGGAGGAGCGCAGCTGGGTCCCGGCCCGTGATGTGCTAAGCAGAGAGCTCATTACAGAATTCCACCTGACACGGCCGGACCGCCCAGCACCACGACCTCCGGGCCGACCCCCCTGCCGGCAAAGCCGGCGGGTCGGTGGGTCCCGACTCCCTCCGGTAACGCAGAGAGCGCGCCCACACCTCTCCCGGGCAGCAGGTCCTGGGAGGGGGGGTAATGTCACATCTATGCCACCTCAGTCCTGGGGAGTAAGATCTGGCTCACCTGACTTCTGAGCCGTCGCTTTGTCTCCCCCTAGTGTGTCTGCATGTGTAACGTTTCCTCCTTGAATCCTAGATTACCTGCACCTGTGTCTACCCCGTGTGTGTCCCTATTTATTCCAGATGAACCCGTAGCCCTTCGTCTGTTCACTGTTGTACCATGTCTTGTGTATCCCCTGTGTCTAATCATTGTGTTTCTTTTGTGTTGACCCAGGACTAAGGGAGTCTGCAGGCGGAAGATCCTTTTTGTTTTCTCACGGAGAAACGTTCAAGTTCAAGGCTGACCGAGAGGCAGCGCTGAGTTCATCGCGAGGCTGTAAATCCAGTTTGTTTGGTGTGACCTAGTTAATCTTAATTTTCCCGCCTGCAGACCCGGCCTGGGGAAGCCTCCCCCGCCCGGTTTTCGTTGTGTTTAGGTTTTTTTGTGTTTTGTGTTTCTGGAGTCCTTATTAAAAATACCCTCATTGTTTTCTAACCCTGCATTTGCGTTCGCTTCCTTCTTACACCATGACACCTTGAACACAACAAAAAGCAACATCATAACTGTACGTGCATGTTATTCACAAGTTCTGACGCGTGTCTTTTGTTACACAGTTTCACTGACGACTTCAAACTTTTGTTGATTTCTTTGTCTCTTGTTTATTTTCAACATCAAAAACAACCGTTGTTACAGTTTCTTGCATAAATCCACTGTAGTCACGACAAGTCGCTTGCTGTGTTCTGTAGCTTCGATAGATTACAGTTACAACAACTTATTTTACTGTATTCCTTTTAGCTTACTGTCTCACGGTCAAAAGCTTGTGTGCTCCACACCTTTCTGTATCCTTCCGTGTCTTAACAACAACTAACAACTAACGTGCGTGATAGACATGAAACTGCATAACTGTCGGATGATGTCACAGAACAACTCATGAAATGATGTCACAATACAAATTATAAGTATGATACTTAATGCTTAATGCTTAACTAATAAACTGAAATAAGATAAACATAACAACAAATCACAAGAATGAAATATGGCCCTTACAATAACTCAATTTGAGAAATAAACTTTATTTTAAATGAAATCTCAATAATACATCAAATTGCAAAGGTAAATGAAATAGATTATTTTCAATTAGAATTTTGAGCCCAAAGTTGCATGTACAAGTTGAAAATGTAATTTAAAATTTATCATATTATATTTCACAGACTCCTGTGCACCCGAACCATCATCCTTTTGATTCTGATTATCTGAAATTCAATTAAATTAAATTCAATTTTATTTGTATAGCGCTTTTAGCAATTTTCATTGCCGCAAAGCAGCTTTACCCAATCAAAAGAATTATTTAGGTTTGTATGAAATGTGAATTTGTATGAATATACAGTGTGTTAGGTGGCAGGCAGTTCAGCTATAATAGCTGATGTTAATTGATGTTAATATGGAGTCCAGGTAGTTATTGAAGACCCAGGTAGACTTGTAAGAAGTTCCAGTCCTGAACTATCGAACTGTCAAGTCCCCAGAGAAACAGTTGCCAACACCAGTCAAGGCCAGAACCATTTTCTAGGTAGAGCGAATCATCCCCAGACACCAGACGCATCCCAGAGAGACACACGGGGCATCCATGTGACGAGATCTTCAACCAGAAGCAGGGCACCAGGATGGGTCAGACAGGTCCGGAGGGCAGAGGGAGTCTGGATCACTGGCAGCTCAGGAACGACATGTGCAGCTCGACAAAGAGAGAGAAAAAGTAAAAGGGGGAAAGACAGGAGGAGAGAGGGAAGAGAAAGAGGGGAAGAAAGAGAAGAAGAGGAGAGATGGCAGTTAGGTATGGTCACAGTCACACAATGTATAATGTGAATGTATATTAACTGTAGAGTGCAAGCAAAGATTCCGGCAGGACTAACTATGACAGCATAACTTAAAGGGAGAGCCAGAAGGAAACACAAACATGAGGGCTCCCTGAGATGTAAAGCAAACAATCAACTCATCGTCAGCAAACCTGAGTGATCAATGAAAGTGAGGAAGACAGTATCCAAACATACCAGTTCACCATAATACTCGACGTCCATGAGTACCCCAGATCTGCTCCTTTACCTAAGGCAAATCTATTTATAAAAATGCTTGGCTAAATAAATAGGTTTTTAGCCTGGACTTAAACACTGAGAGTGTGTCTGAGTCCCGAACACTATTTGGAAGACTATTCCATAATTTTGGGGCTTTGTAAAAAAAAGCTCTGCCCCAAGCTATATTTTTCATAATACGCGGTACTGACAAGCAGCCTGCATCCTTTGATTGAAGTAGGCGTGGCGGTTCGTAAGACACTAGCAGTTCACTCAGGTACTGCGGCGTGAGACCACTTAATGCTTTATATGTCAAGAGTATAATCAATAATCACACCAAGGTCTTTTACTGTTACACTTGATGGAACAGAAAGGCCATCTAAAGTTACGGTGTGATCTAAAATTTTACTCCTAGCTGTATGCGGTCCTATGACTAGAACTTCTGTCTTATCCAGATTAAGCAGAAGGAAGTTAATTAGCATCCAATTTCTTATGTCCTGCACACATTGCTCAATTTTAGTAAGCTGTTTTATCTTATCAGGTTTTGCTGAGACATATAACTGTGTATCGTCAGCATAACAATGAAAACTAATACCATGCTTACGGATTATGTTGCCCAGAGGAAGCATGTAAAGGGAAAAAAGCAGTGGACCTAAAACTGAACCCTGCGGAACGCCAAACTCCACTAGAGAACATGCAGAATAATCACCATTTAAGTCTACATAATGATAACGATGGGTCAGATAGGATCTGAGCCAGGAGAGGGCTGTACCCTTAATTCCTACTACATTTTCTAATCTGTGAAGAAGAATAGCGTGATCAACGGTGTCAAAAGCTGCACTGAGGTCGATTAATACAAGCATAGTTACACAACCCTGATCAGATGCCAATAGGATGTCATTTACTACTTTAACGAGTGCTGTCTCTGTGCTGTGATGAGGCCTAAATCCTGACTGATACAGTTTATGTATGCCATTTCTATGTAGATATGAGCATAGCTGCTCCGCTACTATCTTTTCCAAAATCTTAGAGATCAAGGGGAGGTTTGATATTGGCCTGTAACTGGACAGCTGACAGGGGTCGAGGTCAGGTTTCTTAATCATTGGTTTGATAACTGCAAATTTAAAAGATTTTGGAACATAACCAATGCTGAGTGAAGAATTAATTATTCTTAACAGGGGTTCTGTTATTGCTGGTACTATCTGTTTAAGAAAATGTGTCTGTACAGGATCTAATGTACAAGTTGATGAATTTGCAGAAGAGATGAGTGAAATTAGTTCATTCTCTTCAAGGGGAGTAAAGTATTCTTGGTTCTGATCTGACATGGCTAGATTAACATCTGCATCAATTACATTGTTCGGTTTCAAAACCTCAATTTTATGCCTAATATTTACAATTTTATTATTAAAAAAAGTTCATGAAGTCCTCACTATTGCATTATTTTGTTGTGGAGATTTCTGCAGTGGTCTTATTTCTGGTTAATTTGGCTACAGCATTAAATAAAAATCTAGGATTATTTTTGGTATTTTCCATAAGAGTGGAGAGATACGTTGATCTAGCTACACTAAGAGCTTTTCTATAGTTCAGGATGCTCTCCTTCTATGCTATTTGAAATACTAACAATTTAGTTTGACGCCATTTACGTTCTTATTTCCGAGCGGTCTGTTTTAAAGTGCGCATGTGATCGTTATACCAGGGAGATTAGTTTCTCTAATCATTTTTCTTTTAACTGGAGCTACATTATCTAAGGTATAGCAAAATGTCGACTCTAAATATTCAGTCGCCTGATCGAGTTCTGTGGGGTCAGACGGTGATCTAATCAAAGTTGAGAACTCTGGGAGATTACTGATAAAACTCTTTTTGGTAGTTGATGTGAATGTACGTTTCATACGGTAGCGCGGCGCTGTGCGTACATTATTACTGTGACACACTTAAATTGAGACAAGATAGTGATCTGAGATAACTTCAGATAGTGGAATTCTGAATAAATTTCTTATACTTAATCCGAATAATATTATTAAATTTAATGAAACACATTCAATAATAAATTCAGACACTGAGTCACTAGTTGAGACACTTTTCTCCTTTCCACTGCACTGATATTACCACAGCTGATTCAGTATTTATATAACATCTAAATCCACATAACAGATTATGAAATATTGGGTTAGTTTAAGTTCTAAGGTAGATGTGCTAGATTTTACTCTTCATTAAAAATAAGTTGTAAATTAATACCAAGTTATATAAATTATATGATGAGAAATAAATACATGTGTAAGGGTCCACCACCAGAGGTCACTGTTTTTTATTTTGTAGTTTTTGTTGGCTGACTCAGTTTTCCAGCAGGCACCTCGGTCAGGTGATGCGAGTGCACACCTGAAACGAGGTAGCCATCAATCCATCTATAAATAGCTGTTTAGACTGGGAAACTGGATCGAGCCTTTTTGGTTTTACCATAGTCAAGTGTGAGGGCGTTTTGTTCTGTTTTGTTCTTTGTTTAGTTTGTATTTTGATTTTAGTTGTGTTGACTTGGGCTCTCTTATTGGCAATGTTTCTGTGTATGTTTTGTGTGTCTGTGTTAGTGGAGCTGATTCAGTCCTGTCCTAAATTTATGTAAGTACTGTGGTTGTTGTCCTCCTATGTTCTTGTGTGTTTAGCTAGAGTCAGGTAAGTAGTTAGGTGTGTGTTTGGCTAGAAGCCTGTTTAGCTAAAATCTATGAGTTACAGTAACTAGCATGCTTCTAGTCATAGCCCCATTTTGTGTCTCTAGCTGTTCTGTGTTTTCTATCCCCCTAGTGCCCCAGTGCGATTAGCCTTAGGGTGCCGCCTAGCTTTGGAGTGCCGCCGAGCTTGTTAGTGCCGCCGAGCTTAGCCTGGGAGGGCCACCTCGCCTAGCCACTGGGTATTCTCCGTCTGTGTTTCTGTGCCCCCATTCCCTAGTGTGTGTTAAGCTATTAGGTAAGTGTAGCTTCGTGCATGTTGGGGCTGAAGACATGTTTAGCTAGGTGTATGTGTAGCTGACTGCCATGGTTAAGAGCAATCTTAACCATGTTTAGCTTAAAGCCATGCCTAGCTGACTGCCATGTCTTTAACCCTCTCTCTCCGCGTCTCCCCTCGCCGCTCTCCGCGTCTCCCCTCGCCGCTCTCCGCGTCTCCCCTCGCCGCTCTCCGCGTCTCCCCTCGCCGCGCGTCTCCCCTCGCCGCGCATCTCCCCTCGCCGCGCGTCTCCGCTCCACGCGTCTCCTAGTTTGTGTGTCCTGTTATGTTTGTCCTCCTCCTGCCTGTGTACCGCCACAGGATGTGTCGTGTGTCCCTCTGCCTGTGTCTCGCCAGAGAGCCCCTGTTAGCACAGAGTTAAGTATTGTTTGAGTTTGTTTGTTCCTTTGTTTGTGTCTTTATTTATATTTTGTGTTTAATGTTCATTAAAGACTCTTTTACACTTTACTATCTGTTTATTAACTAATGTGTATGAACTCACCGAACAGCGTTTGTAAAATAAATGTAAAGCGGAGTTTGTCCATTTCTAACACACTCCCTCCGGCATGCTGGCAACAAGTGCTGCTGCTTTAACTCAACTCAATTCAATTTTATTTGTATAGCGCTTTTAACAATTGACATTGTTGCAAAGCAGCTTTACACAATCATGAGAATTATTTAAGTTGTGTGAAATGTGAATGTGTATGATTGTCCCTGATGACAGGCAAGGATGAGACAGTGGCAAGGAAAAACTCCCTGAGATGGCAATAGGAAGAAACCTTGAGAGGAACCAGACTCAACAGGGAACTCATCCTCATTTGGATGAAAAAGGGTTATACTGTGTGAGACTGGAAGTTGAGTATAACAGGAGATTAATAGGGAGTCCAGTTCGTTATTGGAGGCTCAGGCTCAGATAGACTATAGGAAACTCCAGTCCTGAACTCTCGAGTGACTGCAGTCATGAGTCCTCAGAGAACAGCTGTCTGCATCAGCCGAGGACATGACCGTCTTTGTCGAAGACACTAGCAATTAGCTCAGGTACTGCGGCGCAAGACCATTTAATGCTTTATATGTCAAAAGTAGTATTTTTAAATCTATGCAAAATTTTACAGGGAGCCAATGCAGTATGGATAGGATCTGGGTGATGGACTCTTCCCGCTATTCTCGACTTACTAAAGCTTGTTTATGCACCTAGTTGAACAGCCAGACAGTAAGGTGTTACAATAGTCCAACCTAGAGGTGATAAAAGCATGAATTAGTTTTTCTGCATCGTTTAGTGACAACATGTTACCAGGATAGCATTCCTTCACCTCAGAAATATTGCCAGGATAAGGGATTATTTTCTACATGTGCTTCAAATAAAAGGCTAGGATCTATTATTTTTTACAGTTGCAGAGGTCTTTTCAAGTTGAACTTGATGGAACAGAAAGCCCATTTTACCCATTTGACGCAACCCTGATCAGAGGCCAACAGCAGGTCATTTACTACATTTACATTTAGGCATTTGGCAAACGCTCTTATCCAGAGCGACTTACAAAAAGTACTTTAAAGTTTACATCATTGGATACATACTTACACTGGGTTAAGTATTTACTACTTTAACGAGTGCTGTCTCTGTGCTGTGATGAGGCCTAAATCCTGACTGAAGTTTTTTCATAATATTTATGATTTTGATATTGAAAAAGTTCATGAAGTCCTCACTACTGTATGTTGTTGTTGTGGAGATTTCTGCAGTGGTCTTGTTTCTAGTTCATTTTGCTATGGTATTAAATGAAAATCTAGGATTCTAATTATTTACCTTTTTAACTAGAGCTACATTATCTAATTGTTGCACATTTACCATGGCAGTGGTGGCTCAGTCGGTTAAGGCTGTGGATTACTGAGTTTCTGATCGGAAGGTTGGGGGTTTGATCCCCAGCTCCACCAGGTTGCCACTGTTGGGCCCTTGAGCAAGGCCCTTAACCCTAACTGCTCCAGGGGCGCTGTATCATGGCTGACCCTGCGCTCTGACCCCAGTTACGCTGGGATATGCGAAGAAGGAATTTCACTGTGCTGTAATGTATATGTGACAAATAAAGGCTTAACTTAACTTAAGGTAAGCTATATTATCTAAGGTACTTGGCAAATGCCAGGTTTTAGCCACATGCTACTACAGTACATTTGTTTAATTTGAAGCAGTATGTTTCTGGGCTGACCCATGAGCGCGGTCATATGTTGGACTTGGTTTTAGCTTACGGCCTTGATATTGAGAATATCCAGACATGTAATAATGGTATTTCTGATCATATGACCATTGTGTTTAATTTGCATGTGCAGGGCGCAGATATTTGATGTTTGTCGCCCTTCTCCGCGTTACGCACAGTTGATAAACAAAATACAGTAACACGGTTTATAGAGGCATTTTCTTCATCCGCAAATTAAATCGAATTTTCTGCTCTAGATAAATTAATTTGTAACTTTAATTTTACTTGCAGTACTATCTTAGATTCTATAGCGCCTTTTAAAAGAATTCGACCTAAAACGAAATCTCAGCCGTGGCTTGATGATACGACAAGAATTCTCAAACGGGCATGCAGGAGAGCTAAAAGAAAATGAAGGAAGAACAGATTGCAAGTTTCTTATCAAATTTTGAAAGAATCATCAGTCAAATTTCAAGATGCTGTGAAAACAGCACGAGAATTTTTTTTCTGATTTAATTGTTAAAACTCTCGGTTGATAGTTGTATTTATTTAATACATTAAGTACTTTACAGTAAGTCCTCCTGAAAATGTTTTTGGTAATATATTGCACTTAAATAGTGATTTTTTTTCCTTAATTATTTTGTTAGAAAAATAACTAACATTCGGACTCAGGCATGTTCAGTTGCTGCTCTAGTAGTAGTCACTCCAGCACCTACTGCTAAATTTGTTGAATTTTCTCCAATCACTCTTCAGTATTTAAGAAAACTAATATCTAAATTAAAACCCTCCTCTTATCTACATGATTCAATGCCTCTCCGTCTTATGAAGGAAGCTTTTAATTGTCTCGGTCCTTGCATTTTACAGATAATTAACAGTTCGCTCATGTCTGGTAAAGTACCCACAGTTTTTAAACATGCAATCATCCAACCGCTTTAAAAAAAAAAGGTTTGGACTTTAATGACCCGACGAATTATAGACCAATTTCGAAGCTTCCATTTCTTTCTTGAAAAGGTGGTATATTCAGCAAAAAAAGAAACGTCCCTTTTTCAGGACTGTGTATTTCAACAATAATGTTGTAAAAATCCAAATACCTTTACAGATCTTCATTGTAAAGGGTTTAAACAATGTTTTCCATGCGTGTTCAATTAAGCATAATCAATTAATTAACATGCACCTGTGGAATGGTCATTAAGACCCTAACAGCTTACAGAAAGTAGGCATTTAAGGTCGCAGTTCTAAAAACACAGGACACTAAAGAGACTTGTCTACCGACTGTGAAAAACACCCAAAGAAAGATGCCCAAGGTCCCTGCTCATCTGCGTGAACGTGCATTGGGCATGCTGCAGGGAGGCATGAGGACTGCTGATCATCCTCGCCGTGGAGGACCAGGTGTAACAACACCTGCACAGGATCGGTACATCCGAGTACCATGACAGGTACAGGATGGCCACAACAACTGCCCGAGTCACACCAGGAACACACAATCCCTCCATCAGTGCTCAGACTGTCCGCATAGGCAGTCCATGAGGAGGAGATGCACTGCAGTACTTCAAGCAGCTGGTGGCCACACCAGATACTGACTGGTACTTTTGATTTTGAGCCTCCCTTCATTCAGGGACACATTGTGAAACATTTTTAGTTTATGTCTTATGGTGTTGACTCTTTTAGTGTTTTAAGTTTACTGAAAATAAAAACAGTTGAATGTCAGAGGACGTTTCTTTTTTTGCTGAGTATATATCATCAACTTTAGCCATTTCTTAATAAAAATAATATTCTGGATCCATTTCAATCAGGTTTTCGGGCAAAACACCAAATATCATGTATTTCTACCGAATATCACCGAATCTGCACTGATTAAAGTTACTAACGACTTGCTTATGTCTGTGGATTCGAGGGATTGCACAGTGTTAATATTTTTAGATCTTAGTGCCGCTTTCGACACCATACAGTAGATCATGTTTTGTTAGAGCGCCTTCAACAGTGGGTTGGTATTTCGGGTACTGTATTGAAATGGTTCTCATCGTTTATGAATTCTAGAACCTTCTATGTTTCTTTTAATGAATCATTAAAGCCCCTCTTCTGTATGGTGTTCCGCAAGGGTCTGTACTTAGCTGTGTTTTATTTTCGTTATATATCAGTTATCCTTAAGCCACATAAAAACAAAATATGGAGTTTCCTATCATTGTTACGCTGATGACACGCAGCTTTATCTGCCCTTAAAATTTGGAAATCCGAAATTGTTGCAACCCTTACTTAATTGTTTATTCGACTTAAAAAAATTGATGGCCACGAATTTTTTTGAATTTAAACAAGTCCATGACTGAAATATTATTATTTGGATTGCTGTCAGTTGTTGAAATCTTAATCCCCGCCTTGGGACCACTGTCACCCTATATTAGATCACGTGAAAAATCTTGGGATGATATTTGACTCAGATTTTAAATTTGAGAAGCAAATATCAGCTGTGGTGAAGTCGTCCTTTTATCATTTGAGGATATTGGGTAAGGTGAGGGGCTGTTTTTCTTTCAATGACTTTGAGGCGATGATTTATGCTTTTATTTCTTCGCATTTAGATTCTGAAAACACGCTATATTATGGGGTCAGTCACTCTGCACTAGCCCGTCTGCAGTTGGTTCAAAATGCTGCAGCACGACTTTTGACTAAATCAAAGAAGTCTTGTCATATTACTCAGATTTTAGTTACGTTACATTGTTTACCGGTGGAATATAGAGCTATATTTAAAATCCTTTTATTTGTTTTTTAAAGCGATCAAGGGGATAGCGCCCCAATATACAGGTATGAGTAATTTGATTCACCCATACTGTCCACAGAGAGCACTAAGATCATCTTATCAACTTCTGCTTACAATTCCAAAAAGTCGACTAAGAAGGAGAGGCGACCGTGCTTTTTCTGTGTCCGGGCCCACCCTGTGGAACAAGGGTTGAACTCAAAAACGTATCTGTTTACCAAAGCTTTTAAACATGTGTTATAGTGGTTTTGTTTCGGTAATTTGATGGTTTTAGTAGTTTTAAATTTTGAATTCCAATATTTTTAATTTTTTTTTTTTTTTTTTTTTTGCTATGTTATGTAAAGCACTTTGGTCAACTATCGGTTGTTTTAAATGTGCTATATAAATAAATTCATTTAACTTAACACGAGCAGCGGTCATTTGACCGCAAGGGGGTAAAAAAAAAAATAATACTTCACACTCGATCAATTTCCAGGACCCTCCTTTCATGACTTTTCCTAGTTCTGTGAGCTTAATCACCCTGTATGCTTAAATTTTTTTAATCGCACCAGTAAAAGCCAGTATAAAGCTATTTTGCTCTTATTTGCGTGAAATCACTGACAGCTGCGCGGCGGCATGACGTTTCCTGTCTTTTCCAACCTGCGATTCTCATTTCTCTCAGCAGATGGCGCAAGGAATCGCGCATACTATCTATGCGTCATTCAGTGCGTATGTGTAACTATCTCAGGTTTCATTCCATATATGCAGTTTATATATATATATATATATATATATATATATATATATATATATATATATATATACACACATATATATATATATATATATATATATATATATATGCTTCCGTAGAATATCGACAATTCGCCATTCATTCTGGCATTGATAATCAGCGATATTTTATAAGGACATTTAGGGAATTTCGCTGTACTTAATTTTATAAGGTTTTGAGAAAATTAATTAGTTTGTTCGTTCTGTTAGAAGCTTCCGTGAAATTATCTCTTAAACAATATTGTTTTACATATTACATATGTAATGACCCCTCCTGAGGATATAAAGCCTCATTATTGAATGTAAATAAATCAGATCTACCACAGCAGATAATAAACTATGCTATGTCATAACCAAAGCAAACACCACGATTATGCCTCGTTTCGTTCAGTGTTGCTAGGCAACGGACCACGCGCCTAATCGGCGGGAACGTGGTTCACTTGGCCGCGGTGTATTATAAACCTGCGAATTGTTTCACTGCTTATGCATAAAAGCGAGGGAAATGTGGAGGTGATGTGTGGCCACTGAATGAGAACTAAATCAAAGATTTCGGTAACTACACTGAGTGTAACATCTGCATAGTGACACTAAACAGCTGAACAACTTCACTTTCCCGTTTACCTCTGAGAAAAAAAAAAAAGCTGTATGTTGTTTGTTTATATGTAGAATGTTTATAAAAGTACAAGAAGTAGGCGCGCGCGCACAGACACACACACACACCTCCCCTGAGCCCTCGGTCAACATCTAATGACCGTCGGTATGCAAATGAGTCAAGACGTAGCCTAACGTGGTGTCGTGTCGGATTTCAGCAGTCAAAGAAAGTGGAAAGACTTTGAAGCAGTTGCAGCGTTTTTTTTCAGTTACAACAAGCACAGCGATGAGTCCATGTTGTTTCACTGGTTATGACATAGTGACACTAAACAGCTGAACAACTTCACTTTTCTGTTTACCTCTGAGAAAAAAAGCTGTATTTAGTTTGTTTATATTCAGAGTAACACCTTCCAACCACCTCTCATAGTCTAGTGTTAGTTTTAATGATTTGGCTGAAACTAATTATCACTACATAAGTACCCCAACACCATTGATCATGAGTTTCAGCTGAAACTAATTCTATACATGCAACATATATACATGCTATATATATATATATATATATATATATATATATATATATATTCCGCTTCAGCGTGTTTCTTAATCTTTCCCTATATATATATACTTTTCAAATAAAATCACCATTACTTGACCCTGAAGTTTAGTTTAGCACACAAAAACTGAATAAATCAATCTGGTAAAAAAAATAAAAAAAAAAATAAAAAAATCTGGTAAATCAAGTTCAAGTTCAAGTAGGCTTTATTGTCATTACAACCATATACAGTTAGTACACAGTGAAACGAAACAACGTTCCTCCAGGACCAAGGTGCTACATGCAACATAAATCTACAACATAAATTAACAGAGACACTAAACTAGCTAACCAAGAGGCCTAGTTAGCTGGCTAGCAGAGACAGGACAGAGAGACCTAACATAAATTACAACATAAATTAACAAAAACTAACTAGCTAAGTATAACTATTTTAACAGACAACATAAAGTGCACGTGCAAATGTGCAAACAAAAGCAACAACAAAGTGACAGTGCGCAACCACGACATAACAGAACATAAAATATGGTGTTAAACGTAACAGTTACAGAACATAAAATATGGTGTTGAGGTAGTGGGTAAACGTAAACATTCTTTAAAAACAGCAGCAAGAGGAATTAGTGCAAAATTAGTCCAGTAATGATCATTGTGCAAAAAGATAAACAGTGAAGCATTTACAGGTTGGTGTGTACGATAATTTGGTGGTGTAGGTCAGTGTGTCTGCACTTGTGTTGATTAGTCAGTCCAGTCCCAATATTTTGAGGTAGTTGAGTTAAGCTGTGTGATAATGTTTGTGTTAGTGTGTCTGTGTGTGTGTGTGTGTGTGTGTGTGTTTATCAGTCCAGTCCCTTTTTGTTGAGGAGACGGATGGCTTGTGGAAAAAAGCTGTTGCACAGTCTAGATGTGTGTGCCCAAATGCTTCGGTACCTTTTTCCAGATGGCAGGAGTGTGAAGTGTGTGTGAGAGGGGTGTGTCCGATCAGCCACAATGCTGGTGGCTTTGCGGATGCAGCGTGTGGTGTAGATGTCTTCAATAGAGGGGAGAGAGACCCCGATGATCTTCTCCGCTGTCCTCACTATCCGCTGTAGGGTTTTGCGATCCGATATGGCACAATTCCCAAACCAGACAGTGATGCAGCCGCTCAGAATGCTCTCGATAGTTCCTCTATAGAAGGTGGTCAGGATCGGTGGTGGAAGCTGGGCCTTTCTCAGTCTTCGCAGAAAGAAGAGACGCTGTTGGGCTTTCTTGTGTAGGGAGCTGGTGTTGAGGGACCAGCTGAGGTCCTTCTCTAGGTGGACACCCAGGAATTTGATGTTTTCGACGATTCCCACAGAGGAGCCGTTGATGCTCAGCGGAGAATGGTCGCCTCGTGTCCTCCTAAAGTCAACAATCATCTCCTTTGTCTTGTCAACATTTAGAGACAGGTTGTTGTCTTTACACCAGTCCGTTAGCCTCTGCACTTCCTCCCTGTATGCTGACTCGTCGTTCTTGCTAATGAGACCCACCACGGTCGTGTCATCAGCGAACTTAATGATGTGGTTCGAACTGTGTGTTGCTACACAGTCGTGAGTCAGCATCAACTGCATATGTAGTTTATTTACAGCAATTCATTAATAAAATGAATATACATTGTACAGTACAAGGTAAACACGAGAAAGATTACAAAATAAAAAAACAAAGAGTGTCTTCTTTACAAACAGCTTCTACTGTGCGTCGAGATGCTGAAATCCCTTGCATGTTGCCCCTCAATTTTGTGCTTCCATTTCAAGTGGAGAGATATTTGACCGACAGCTTAGAACAAAAGAACTGTAGGTGTGATCACAACCCCCTCCGAACGACCGTGCCATCAATCACTGACCACCTCAGAAGTTCCCTCCAATGTATGCTGATGTTTTGCAAGTATTTTTGCAAAACTATGGCACTCTCTTGAGAGGTGGTTGGAATGTGTTATTTATTTATTTATTCTATACAAGGGCACTAACTACACAGACCAAACTGTTACCTTATTTCATTCTTATACTCATCGCTGTGCTTGTTGTAACTGAAAAACGCCGCAACTACTTTAGGGGAGGTGTGTGTGTGTGTGTGTGTGTGTGTGTGAGCGCGCGCGCGCGCTGCAGCCTGTGAATGAATACGCACAGCAGAGGGACAGAGACATGAGGGACATCTAATACCTTATTGTGTAGTGTCCCTTTTTCAGCGGATTTCTCTGCTACCGCAGATCAGTTTATCAACTTGTAATATATTAATTTTAGGAATATATTAACATGTGCAGACATTTAGTTGATGGGGCGCTGCCCCTATTGCCCCTGAATAGAGCCAGCCTCGATTACACACACATATATATATAGCATGCATCGAATACACACACACACATATATATATATATATATATAGCATGCATCGAATACACACACACACATATATATATATATATATATATATATATAGCATGTATTTTTATACATTTGGAATCTGCATCTACATTTTCTGTTGCATGTATAGAATTAGTTTCAGCTGAAACTCATGATCAGGGGTGTTGGGGTACTTATGTAGTGATAATTAGTTTCAGCCAAATCATTAAAACTAACAATAGACTATGAGAGGTGGTTGGAAGGTGTTACTCTGAATATAAACAAACTAAATACAGCTTTTTTTCTCAGAGGTAAACAGAAAAGTGAAGTTGTTTAGCTGTTTAGTGTCACTATGTCATAACCAGTGAAACAACGTGGACTCATCGCTGTGCAAACTGAAAAAAAAAACGCTTTCTTTCCACTTTCTTTGACTGCTGAAATCCGACACGACACTACGTTAGGCTACGTCTTGACTTTGCATATCGACGGTCAATAGATGTTGACCGAGGGCTCAGGGGAGGTGTGTGCGTGTGTGTGTGTGTGTGTGTGCGCGCGCGCCTACTTCGTGTACTTTTATAAACATATAAACAAACAACATACAGCTTTTTTTTTTCTCAGAGGTAAACGGGAAAGTGAAGTTGTTCAGCTGTTTAGTGTCACTATGCAGATGTTACACTCAGTGTAGTTACCGAAATCTTTGGTTTAGTTCTCATTCAGTGGCCACACATCACTTCCACATTTCCCTCGCTTTTATTACATGAACATAAGCAGTGAAACATTTCGCAGGTTTATAATACACCGCGGCAAAGTGAACCAATTAGGCGCGTGGTCCGTTGCCTAGCAACACTGAACGAAACGAGACATATTCGTTGTGTTTGCTTCGGTTATGACATAGCATAGTTTATTATCTGCTGTGGTAGATCTGATTTATTCAAATTTAATATTGTTTTAGCGATAATTTCACGGAAGCGAGTTCAGAACTAAATCGCTGCTCCGAGACGTTCAGAAGCTTCAAATAGAATGAACAAACTAATAACATTTTCTCCATACGATATAAAATTAAGTAGAGCTTTCCTTTTTGTTATAGTACGAAGCCCCTAGATGGACAAAGGAGGAGAAAAAACGGCAGAAAAAAGTCAAAAACTTTGGGTTATAATTCCAAACATGACTTGTTTTTTCCCTTTTCCTTTGTCCCCTTAGAGACTCTGTAGTAGGTTTTCTCAGTTGAATATGAAAAAAAGATACCGCTGATTATCAACGCGGGAATGAATGGCGCATTGTCCAAGTGCAAGTTGATCTTGGAGCTAAACTATTTGCTTTGGGTGAAAGCGCCATCTAGCGATCATTGTGTGTCAGCAGCAGCTTCCCATTCAAAACAATAGGCGGTCAAATGACCGCTGAACCGCGCTTTTAGTAGGTGACACTGGCGCGGCGCTTCTAGTGTTAACATACTGTTCAATGTTTTATCTGTCCACTAATCTGCTCACAACCTTGCATACTGACTAGGGGTGTGCCAAAAAATCGATTCACAGAAAAATCTAGATTCTCATTTGCATCGATTCAGAATCGATCTGACATGTCCAAGAATCGATTTAATAAATAAATAAAATCAACTGGCTGTTCGCCTCCATTTTTGTAACTAGCCTACTGGTCTGTACTGATGCCACCACGCAGCCGGTTCTTGAACGTAAGCGTGAGCGGCAAATCACTTAAACAAAGAGGAAGCAAATATAAATGAGAGGGAGATCCAATCAGCCCCGTCTTCACTTAAAGCTAAAGTTTGGCGTCATTCCGGTTTTTACCGAATGCCTGGAAGCACTGCGCTGGACATGACACACACAGTGTGCGAGCTTTGCAAAACGAAAACCAAGTACTTCGGCAGCACAACAAATGCGCGTGCTCATATTACTAGGCATCACCCGGAGCTCAGCGACACGGAGCAGAGTCAGCCGCCAGCTGCAGACCAATGCACACTGCAGTGCTTTACGAAACTCCCTGCCAACACGAGAGAGCAAAAAAAATAACTCGGTCTATCGCTTGCTTCATTGCCAAAGACCTAAGGCCTTACAGTGTGGTGGAGAACGAGGGGTTCGTCTGCATGTTACAGACAGCGGAGCTGAGGTACGCCATACCGTCCCGCAAGTTTTTCACAGTTCATGTCCAGTTTTTTTCATGATTTGTTGAAAATCATATTAGTTGCACAGTTTACAGTTCTGTTGTTGCAAGAGACACTGTCATGAACATTTCAGAGACAGGTAGCTTAGGGGTACTATTTTTCATTTTGAAAGAAGCACTTTATTTTCATAACTTGTTATTCTTTAAGTTTCTGAATCTGACTGAAAAATATAGATTTTTTTTGTCTTCTCCGGTTGTGTTCTACATGATATTTGTGGTAAACTGCAACTTTCCTGGGAAATGCATCTATTTTCAACCATTTTGTATTATGAAGAAGCACTTTATTTTTGTTCCAACTTATTTTATAGCTAGCTACTAATGAGTAGCAATTGAGAACCAGACAATGTTTTTGATAAAAGGCAATTCCCTGAGAATTTAACTTAATAAATGTGAAAAAGACACTTTATTGTCTCCGTTTGTCATTCTGTATAGCAAAGCAGATGAGAGTAGATCATGATCAGAAACCCGATTAGAAATCATTATGAACAAAATTGAATCATTTTGAATCAAAAATCTTTTTTGAATCAAATCGTGGCCTCAAGAATCAGAATCGAATTGAATCGTGAGATGGTAAAAGATTCCCACCCCAAATACTGACCTGAGCAAATTCATCATTTTATCAGTTTATTTTGTATGCCAGTATAAGTTACATAATAAGCTGAAATCACCTGAGATTTTTTAAACAAATTTTAATTTATTCTACTCCACAGTGTAGGACACAAATGGTATTAATTTTAAGGCGTGTGTACAGAACCAAATGGCTGCTTGGGCTCTGCAAAGAAAATTAAACTCGTACTTATTTGAAGAGATGCATTTTAATCTTTCATGAAAGAGCTTTAGTTTATTAGTGTGCGGCTTGTCTACTGTGCAATGTGTAATGGGTTCAACCCTTTTTGCACGGGCAGCACCATAAAGCACGGCCATGAGACGAGGTTCAACGGAAAAAGGGTAATTTATTAAGGAAAATGGGGAAGGAAAGGGTTAAAGGAGGAAGGATTGAGAGAAAGGGAAGGAAAAAATGTGCAAGTACAGATCTGGTGAGCAGTGCCCCGCTGGCATGCAGACACAGGCTGGTGAGCGGGGGACAGCAAACAGAGTGGCAGCCTGGAGCACATGGAGGCAGCACTCCTGCATGCTCCCATGACGGCAACCTCTGCCGGTGAATGCGAGCCAACAGCGGCCTCTCCCAGCTCTCTCTGGGTGCGGCCTCAGGTGAGAGTCTCTCCTGGATGTCCAACGACTGGGTGGCTTTCCCGGCTAGGATCAGGGGCCTTAACGCAGTCCTCTCTGCGGCCTTTTCCTCTTCAGCAGCGGAGATGCGAAGACGGGCTCTACAGAGAAGTGAAGGTGCTGCGGGAGCTTGAGCAGTTCGGGTACGCAATGTCCTCTCGCGGAGACCAAAGTACGAAATCCGGTCTCCTTTTAACAGTCTCTGGGGTGCATCACATCGCCCTGCTAGCGTGCCACTCTCTTTAAAACCTCCGTAGGTTATGTACAGGAAACAGTATTGAACAGTTCTCATCTAAGAGTGTCTCCCCTGCTTGCTCTACAAGTTCTCAATCGGAAGTAGTTTGCGGAAGTCTGTGATTGGCTGGTTTTGTGGCAGTTTTGTAACACTGGACAAAGTTCAGCAAGCGTGCACAGAAAATACATGTTGCACGCGCGTGCAGGCAGAGTTGAGCGCGCACAGAATCGAACAGAACATGTTGGGTGAACAGGGGAGACACTGCATGATGTTGGCCCTACCCCCTTTGCAGATATAACAGCTTCAACAGTTTTGTAAAGGCTTTGAGCAAGGTTTAGAAGTGTGTTTATAGGAATTTTTAACCATTCTTCCAGAGGCGTATTTGTGAGGTCAAACACTGATATAGGACGAGAAGGCGTGACTCACAGTCTCTGCTCAAATTCATCCCAAGCGTGTTCTATCGGTTGAGGTCAGAACTCTGTGCAGAACAGTCAAGTTTTTTAATTTCAGTGAAAGAACCTCTTAATGCTCCAGCATACCAAGACATTCTGTACAATTTCTTGCTCCTAACTTTGTGGCATGGCGGTTGGGCATGGCGCCAACATAACCGCAGATTGTGGACTATGGATTAAGAATTGGATGTTACTCAAGTTCATATGCATGTAAAGGCAGGCGAGTGAATACTTTTGGCAATAGAGTGTAGATTGCCGCATGTATATACATCAACATGCAGTCCAATTTCACTTATATCTAAGTCAGTATGGGTTTAGGTTTACGCCTCTCAGCAACGGAGTCAGGAACATCATTTTTTTTATCATCATCATCATTATTCTTTTTTAAGATTTTCTGGCCAAATCTAATCCTAAACCTTTCGTTTCTTGAGTGTTCCCATTGGTTTGATTATTGAGGTAACCCTCTGTATTTATACTCATAAAGGCAACTCCACTTGCCAAATGTTGTAAAAGGGTTTTCCATCACCAATGAAATAATTCTGTGATTATCTTTTGGTGTCTTCCTGGTGTTTTGGCGTTGTTGAGATTATTGCCAGTGATAGGCATTTTTTTGTAAAGAAGACAATCACAGATATCCGATTGCTCACTGGAATTTCTGGCTCCAAACTCATTGTTGTAAAATTGCACTTGTTATGTGAGTCCACTGGTTTCGTTAGAGTCTGAATAACTAGGATTTTAACTAGAACGCCTAAATAACTTGCTGTCATTTTGGATGTGTTCCAAATCATTTGGCAATGGAAGATGTGATGAAGCACACTGCTATGTAATAGCATAACTTAATCTATAACTCAATTTTGCTTACAATTTTATTTTAAGACTTGTGAGTAATAATCCGAAATTAACACAAAGGAATTAACGGAATTCGTCTTGTTAGAGCCTTTAAAATTAGTATCTTATATACAGGTGTGTGTATGTACAGTAGTGTTCAAAATAATAGCAGTCCAACATCAGTAAACATATCCATAATTGGTTTTGGGAGAAATTATATTTCTTTATGGTAAATATTTTACTTGCAGGTGTAGTGAAGTAATAGATAACAACAGACCCAACAGTCATGATTAGAGGCACCTGATTCTGTGTAATTTAATCATTAATTGAAAAGGGGCTTGTTCAAAATAATAGCAGTGTGGAGTTCAATTAGAGAGGTAAATTATTCTGTGAAAAACAGGTGTCAAACAAATTCAAGGATAAAAAAATTCAAGGATAAATGCAGAAAAGGTTCCCCTTGTGCATTTTTCTCAGAAAATAAAATGGAATATTCCAGACATTGTTCAGAAGAACAGCGTACTTTGATTCAAAAGTTGATTAGAGATGGAAAACATGTGAAGAAGTGCTGGTCTTAGGCTGCTCTGCTAAAATGATATCAAATGCTTTAAAATGGAGACCAAAACCAGAAAGCTATTAGCAAGAAGCCAGCGCAAAGTCCCATTGTTAAAAAAATAGCGCAATATTTTGTGAAATGATGAAAGCAAGATTGTTCTTTTTGGGTCTAGAGGCCGCAGACAGTTTGTCAGGCCCCCAAACACTGAATTTAAGCCACAATACACTGTAAAGATAGTGAAGCATGGAGGCACAGGCATCATGATATGGACTAAAAAAAGATATGGCTTCTCGTACTATGGTGTTGGGCCTATTTATCACATTTCAGGGATAATGGATCAATTTGAGTACATCAGAATACTTAAAGAGGTCATGTTGCCTTATGCCGAAGAGGAAATGCCCTTGAAATGGGTGTTTCAACAAGACAACGACCTAAGACCAGTAAGCGAGCAGCATCATGGTTCCAAACCAACAAGATTAACGTTATGGAGTGGAAGCCCAATCCCCACACCCTAATCCAAGAGAAAACTTGTGGGCCGACAATAAAAATCCTGTTTCTGAGACAAAAAAATATGTTTCTTGGGCTGGAAAACCTGTTCCTGAAGTTGGTTGACTCCATGCAGCACTGATGTGAAGCAGTTCTCAGAAAGCAGGTTATACAAATAAATATTAGTTCAGAGATGCACAAGAAAGATTAAACTTTACGCATTTTTATTTAAACTGTAAATTCATCACTTTGTAAAGATGAGTGATGACACTGCTATTTTTTCGAACAGACTAAAATTTGTTTTCATTCACTTTCTGTAAACTTATAAATGATTTAGCATATTTTTCTTCATGTTGTGATTCAGAATAGAACGTGCAGGGAGTCCAATGCACTTATGTGATTTAAATTAAAAGTTATTATATGGATATGAAGCTTTACTCTGCAGTTGTGTTAAAAAATATTGTGTTTATTTTTAACACAACTGTATGTGTGTGTGTGTGTGTGACTGCAGAAATGTCTGTTCAGGTTTATTTTCATTTAAAGAGTCTGTACTCTATTGATTTTCTTTACATTTTTTTCTTTTTACTGTTCTGTTTTTATCTTCCCTTATTTTTATTTTTATTTATTTAAATCTCATGCCAATAAAGAACCTTTGAATCTATAAAATCAGTGTACTGTACATGATAAGCAACTATTAGCATTATACCTTAGTGCATAAGAAGTACAGTTCATGTCCATTTTCATGATGTGCTTATATAAAGCTTTGGGTTTTATCTGGAGGTAAATAAAAACATTTATTTAACATTCATTTAATTAACATTTTACAGCCTTTTATTCTGTATTGGTCTTTACACACAGTGCAGTGTTACATGCTACACAGGACTAAACTACTGCTAATGTTTCCTGGGCCATCAAGAGACACTTGTGTAGGTCACAGAGGTCGAATCAGACAGCCGCAGGTCCACTTCCTGTAGAGAGAAACATCTAATCATGTGACAGTTTTATTCTGCTTTAATAAAAACAAGATCTCAGCACTGACTTCCATCAGCTACATTTCAGTGTTTTACTGTTACCTTCTCATCTGAGCCCTCACTGGATGAACACTTATCTGAAAAATAAGAGAATTCAGCAGAGAAAAAGGAAAAATGTCTCACAGTTTTAAAGAGCTGCTGCATAATCTTAAACAACAGGAAGTGTAATAGACAAAGGTATGTGTGACGGGGTAAAGTGTAAGTTTAAGATGTAAGTTCTCACCCTGTAGTGTGGAAGAGTACAGAGAGAGAGCACATACACGATAGGATTATAATAATAACTCTACAGTGTGTATGAGAGGCAGACTGCTGTATGTCTGAACCATTGGTCTCATGTTTCCGATCATCTGAAACACATTCAATAATAAATTCATCAACTGAGTCAATAAACCCTTTTCTATTCCCCACTGTACTGATATTACCACAGTTGTTTTAGCATTTATACAATATCTACAACAATATAGATTATGAAATAGTTTGTTTCTTTAAGTTCTTAGCCCTCCCACATTAAAAAGAATATCTTCTAAAATAATAAACCTCACCTAGAAACCTTAAACCCTGAAGTTCAGCTGGAATATAAGATTTCACTTTGAAGTGTTGTTAAACTAAATTAAAAAGCCTTAAAGAAACTGAATCAAGAGGTTAAATCTCCAGATCAGCAGGACTTTATAAATTCTGGAGTGTCAGATGTGTTAGATTTTACTGTTACATTTCACACTGCTGGGATCACTGATATACTGTGAAGCTCAAAAAAAAGGAAAAATTTTAAACTTTTCTTGTAATTTTATTTAAAAAGTGAAACTCGTATTTTATACCGATTACACAAGTGAAATATTTTGAGCAATTTTATCAATTTTGATGAAATTGAGTGGCATCTCGAAAATTTAAAATCCAGTATCTCAAAATATTACAGTATTCTATGTTGACCTGATGAATGACTTAATGAATTCGGCCACTCTGTCACCTCATATTAGTATCCAAATTAATCTGGAAGTTGTGGATAACAGCTTAAAGATTACAATCGACTCAAACATCTACATTTTGAATAGGAAACATGCTTCAGTTACATTAGGGTCACTGTCATTTTTATGGGCGTCAATAAGTTTGGTACATGTGTTTCTGTTGAAAAGAAATATTTTGGTGTTTTACTCTAATGTAATTTATTTTAATAAAAGGTTGGGCTTTTACTTTCTTTTTTCAGTATAAGATGAAGCTACTTCACAAAAAAGTGTGTATTCTTACTCACTTACCATAGACTGAGAGGTTAACACGGCTAATAAATTCTATCCTGACAAAGTCATCTTTCTTGGTGGGTCTCACTGACAGCTGGCTGGTGTAGACTCCTGTATCATTAAGTCTCAGGTCACGCAATACCAAGGAACAGTTCTCCTTACTCAGCTCCTCCTGGGTAACGTCCACACGGCCCTCATATCCCTCGCCGTGACTTACGTACTCATCCACTCTGTGAAACACCATTTTAGATTGGATTTCCCACTTAATATAGCGTATTATAGTCTGTATACCCGTCATGTCACATGGCAGAACAGCTGTAGAACCCACTGGGCGAGATACACTGAACACTGAAGTTTCTGCAGAGAGGAGGTCTGAGATGGGAAAATTAAAATCCAGATTATTGTAGCTCCTTTTAGACAATGTTGCTATGTTAAAAGCCTTATGTTTTATATATTTTACCACATAAAAGTACTTACCCGCACACACAGTACCCAATACAATGTGCAGAAAAAAACAGAAGATCATGATGCTCTGATAGTGTCGGGAGGAGTGTGTGTAATAATTCTTAAACAAGAAAATGCAGCTGTCAATATCACCAAGTAACAGAGCGCTTATTAGTTGTTTATTTATAATTTTTTTAGCATCTTTTTTTATTTATAACACACTAATTATGTTATGTACTTTAACATTTATATATAATTATTACTCTCACTCATTACTCACTCACTCACTCACTAACTCACTCATCGTTGTCTATACCACTTTATCCTGTATACAGGGTAACAGGGTACACCAAGGCAGGGTACACCATGGACAGGGTGCCAATCCATCACAGGGCACACACACACATACACACACATACTCATTTACACACTACGGGCAATTTGGGAACGCCAATTAGCCTAACATGCATGTCTTTGGAATGTGGGAGGAAGCCAGAGTACCTGGAGGAAATAGACACAATAATGTCGGTTAAAGTTTTAAACATAAATACTGTATTGTAATACAAGCTTTCTGAACTGTATGTGTGTGTATGCGGGCTTACCCAGGTCCCTCAGTCACACATCATTAAAGTTTAAGCTTTGCATCTTATCTGTTTAAATAAATCAGGCTAAACTCCTAAACACTACAATCAGAAAAATGTAAAAACAAAAACATGAGATACAGTTTAAACACTGGTGCGAGAATAACAAAGATATTTTCGTACCTCAGTTCATGACAGAGCGGTGACAGCCTGAGGAATAGACTTTACAGTTTACTGACATCTGTGTTAATGCCACTTCCTCAAACTGTCGGAAACAGCTAAAAATAAAAGGAGCACATGGTGTCATGTTAAGCCGTGCTAAATGTAGATTAAAGCTTCACGTTTGTCTCATGAAGCGGACCTGTTTTGCATTGATCTCTTGCTTCTGCTTTCGGATAGAGCACCACCAATTTATCAGAATAAATCCTCATGCTGACTGCAATAACAGTTTTTACCTCTCATTTCCATTCTTTGATCACCACTCTGCCTAACCCCCAGGATTTAACACAACACGAAATGCATGCATTGCACGGCAAATATTCATTATTCATATTCTGAAATCCTCGTAAACCAAATTTTATTTTCCCATAAGAAATAATTGAAACTCAAATTATTCGTTCCACAGCCCAAAAAAAATAAAATAAATACATAAAAATAATAAACACAAAATATAAAGTAAAAATAAAACAAATTAACCTGCACTTTACCCTTAAAAAGGGTAATAAAAAAAAATAATCCCACAGATAAGTGTTTTCATTTGTGTGCGCAGGCGCTGTGTGTGTGTGTCTGTGTGTGTGTGTGTGTGTGTGTGTGTGTTTGTGTGAATCTAAAATAAGCTCCCCTCTACCCCTTCTCCTTTTACACTTTTTCTCCACTCTTTTCATACAACATCTGCCATGTTTTTGGGATTTGACCTATCACCTTCTAGAATACAGATGAAACCAGAAGACTTCTAACAACATGCCCTTTTAACTTACTATAACTGCTACTGTTTACTATTATGAAAAATGTATCTTTATTTCAGGTACAGTACATGATCACACCAAAGTCCATAAAGCACCTAAAACAATGCTCCAGTAATAGATTTTGATGGAATAAAAATAACAGAGGAAAGACAGTGTGTCTGTTTATTGATAAACATAATGTGGGAGGTTACATAATCTATCCACCTTTGGACCCGGTTGGGATGTGGTTGGTGGACCAATGAGGTGAAAGAGACCATTCTATTTAAGGACCATTATTTTGATGGCTATGCTGGTGTCTTGTTGATTCTGGGTCCTTCTCGCTCTGGTGTTCACTGCTCCCTTCCCCTTCGTTTACCGGTCAGGTGATGGTGTGCTGTGGTGATTGGCTTGGTTAATTAGTGCCAATTACAGGTTGATCAAGACCTCTTGTTTTGGCCTAGGTTAATTTCTTGTTTTGTTTCTAGTTATTTTTCTGTTTTCCTTCCAACTTGGTTTTCCTCTAGTTATTTGCTGTTTTTGGACATTTTGGTTGTTTTGCCTGTGGACATCTTGTTCTGTGGGGTTACAGACCTTGGGACCGCATTACCTGTGATGTGGCTGCTGTTTGGGTTCGTAGCGCTAGCCTTGTTTTTATTTGATTAT
The DNA here is from genome assembly GCF_024256425.1 of Clarias gariepinus. Lineage (NCBI taxonomy): Eukaryota > Metazoa > Chordata > Actinopteri > Siluriformes > Clariidae > Clarias > Clarias gariepinus. The sequence continues at coordinate 6,281,443 of NC_071101.1, forward strand.
TATTTTTTTAAACATTCTGGTGTGTGTAGTACAATGCATTGTACTGGGCCCTGGGGTCCGTTCTTCGTACGTCGCTTGACACATCCGAGATGAACTGATACATCTAAGATGAGATCATTGTGCTAATTACGATCTGGCTAAGTTGGTTCTTCGACACACCTGTTGTTGATGATTAGTAGAGCCGGATTGAGTTGTCTAGGATTATTGCACGTTCGTGAGTTGGTTTAAAAGGCGATATGCATCGACAGTAGAAACACTGATCACAAGCCCTCCGATTGGTTGACGAAATGGAAAAAGAGCGGCTCAACTTTTTTTGTAACACGTGTTATGCGCTGAAATGCCCCCCTGCCATGGATTGCCCCCCCCTACATAATCGCTATCAAACAATGTATTAGAACATAAATTTATAGGTTAATGGTTTACAAATTACAAATTACATGAGACAATAAAATAAAATGCAATATGAAAATAAATATGTTGTATATGAAAAAATAGAAATATTATGTATACTTTTATATTGTTTATTTTATAATAAAATTAGTTTCGTCCAATTTATCATTATAAAATATTTATTTTATATATATATATATATATATATATATATATATATATATATATATATATATAAATATTTATTTGCATATTTTTTATGACAAACCCCTGAAAAATAAATGTGTAACGAAATAAACATTATACAAGAATTTGTATTAAAGGTCCTACACATCCCATTTTTCATTAAATGTTAATATGATCTTCAGGGACCAAATGAAAGGTTTGTATTATACGTTAATTAAAAATTCAAAAGGATTGTGTAAAAAAAACACTACTTTTACCTGGTAAAAACTAGCTCTGTTCTCAGCAACCTGTTTCAGTACATGCTAATTTAAATGCTTATGACCTCTGCTGAGCCCCCCCCCCCCCCCCCTATGGAGTTAATTATGTGCCAAAATTTAACAAACAAACACAATCTGCTTTGCAAAGAAAAAAACTACTTTCTCACAAATGCAGCGTTTTGCAAACAAACAAAATCTGATTTGCAAAGAAAAAAATTCTACTTTCTCACAAATGCACCCACTGTATTTTCTCACAAATGCACCCACCGTATTTTCTCACAAATGCATCCATCCGTATTTTCTCACAAATGCACCATCCATATTTTCTCACAAATGCACCCTCCGTATTTTCTCACAAATGCACCCACTGTATTTTCTCACAAATGCACCCTCCGTATTTTCTCACACATGCGCCCAACCTATTTTCTCACAAATGCAATGGAGCAACTTCCTCTTCCAAAACAGCAGATGGCGCTATCGGTCAATTTACTCTATTCTCCCAAGACCTCAAACAACGTGTTTATATGGTTTACCCTTATGTCCCAGAGGAATATGAGTGGGGAACAGTTTTGAGGTGTCCATTATATATCCAGACAGCCAGACATATTAACATTCCACTATCTTTAGGATAGAGCCCTGTAGGGGGATACAGTTATATCAAACCACAGCTGCATTTTAATGAACTAAGTTTTGTGTCAATGTCCTAACCCTGTTTAATAACATGTTTTTATTTTACAAATAGGTTAAATAACATAAACCCAGTGTGTCTTCCTGTAAATCATGTGATGTCGAATCACATGATTTACAGGAAGTCACACAACAGCTTAGAATTATTGAGCTTAAAATAAATCAGATAGAGCTGCACTTTCATTTCCTCTTAGTGAGATGGTAAGGTCTATTTATGGTGTTACCCATACTCCAAACAGGGCATCATAAACAGCTTAGTAGGAACACAAGCCCAAATCTTTACCTAGAAAACAGACATTTTTAACAGCATGCCTAAAATGTTTTTAAACAAAAACTGACCATAACTTAAGATTATACCAAGAATACCAAATATGTATTTAATGAAACTCATTAAATGTCAGTGTACTAAATGTGCTCAGGTGTAGACCAGATCACAGCATCTCTCTCTGATGGTGATGAGTTGTGATAAGTATTTCCTGAGCCATCAGGAGACTCAAAAGATGGGTCAAATTAGCAGTGTGTTGCAGGGTGGCTCCCTGGTAACACACACATGTTTGGCACAAGGTAGGTTACTCCCTGGATGGGGTGCCAGTCCATTGCAGGGCCCACAGACACTCACACACTATGGCAATTTGGAAAGGCCAATTAGACTAATCTGCATGTTTTTGGACTATGGGTAGAATCACAGGGAGAACAAGCAAACTCCATGCACCCAAACCCTGGAGGTGCAAGTTGACATTGCTAACCGTGCCACCCTATAATTTTAAACATGTCATTTATTTATTAATTTTTTTCATGAAAACACATCTGATAACTTTGTCATCTTAAATAACACATTGTCTACTTAATAACGGACACTTTTAACTAAATGTATTTAAGTTAATTTAATTCCATTTTATTTATATGGCATGTTTAGCAATGATCATTGTTGCACAGCAGCTTCACACAATCTAAAGAATTATTTAAGTCTGTATGGAATGTGAGTGTGCATGAATCAAAATGGTCAGACAGTCCCTGATGAGCAAGCCGAGGGCGACAGTGGGTAGGAAAAAACATTGAGAGGAACCGGACTCAACAGGGAACCCATCCTCATTTGGGTAAAACAGATAGCAGGAATTAATCTGCATTCATACTGTGTGTGTTAGGTGGCAGGCAGTTCAGCATAACAGTTGATGTTGATTGATGTTAATATGAAGTCCAGGTAGTTATTGGAGACTCAGGTAGACTTGTAGGAAATTCCAGTCCTGAACTATCGAGCAACTGCAGCCAATTCAAGTCTTTAGAGAAACAGCTGTCAACATCAGTCAAGGCCAGGACCGTCTTCATGGTAGAGTGAAACCATCTCAAGACACCAGATGCATCCGAAGATACACACAGGGCATCAATATGACGAGATCTTCAACCAGAAGCTGGGCACCAGAACGAGTCAGAGAGGTCCAGAAGGCAGAGGGAGTCTGAATCGCTGGAAGCTCAGGAACCACATTTGTAGCTTGACAGAAAGAGGGAGGAGAGCAGAAGAGAAGGAGAGATAACAGTTAGGTATGGTCACGATCACATAATGTGTATATGTAAGGTGGATGTATATTTAGTGTACAGTGCAAGCAAGGACTCCGGCAGGACTAATTATGACAGCATAACTAAAAGGGAGAGCCAGAAGAAAACACAGACATGAGGGGTCCCTGAGATGTAAAGCAACCAATCACCTCACCGTCAACGAACCTGAGTGATCAATAAGAGTGGGGAAGACAGCATCTAACCATACTAGTTCACCATAATACACTACATCCATGAGTCCCCCAGATCTGCTCCTTTACCTAAGGCAAATCTATTTAAAAATAGGCTTTTTAGCCTGGACTTAAACACTGAGATTGTGTCTGAGTCTCGAACATTAATTGGAAGACTATTCCATAACTATGGGGCTTTGTAAGAAAAAGCTCTGCCCCCTGCTGTAGTTTTCATAATACGCGGTACTGACAAGCAGCCTGCATCCTTTGATCGAAGTAGGCGTGGCGGATCATAAGACACTAGCAGTTCACTCAGATCCTGCAGCGCGAGACCATTGAATGCTTTATATGTCAATAGTAGGATTTTAAAATTATTGCGGAATTTCACAGGGAGCCAATGAGGTCAAGATAAGATAGGGGTGATGTGCTCGTATCTTCTGGTTCTAGTGAGGAACCAGAACAGAACAGACAGGCCATCTAATGTTACAGTGTGATCTAAAATCTTGCTTCTAGCTGCATGCAGTCCTATGACTAGAACTTCTGTCTTGTCAGGATTAAGCAAAAGGAAGTTAATTAGCATCCAGTCTCTTATATCCTTTACTCATTGCTCAATTTTAGCAAGCTGGTTTTGCTCATCTGGTTTTGCTGAGACGTATAACTGTGTGACATCAGCATAACAATGAAAACTAATACCATGCTGACGAATTATGTAAGGGAGAAAAGCAGTGGGCCTAAAACCGAACTCCGTGAAACACCAAACTCCACTAAAGAACATGCTGAATAATCACCATTCAAATCTACATACTGATACCCAACAGTCAAAATAGCCAGGAGAGGGCTGTACCCTAAATTCCTACCAGGTTTTCTAATTTGTGAAGAAGAATACTATGATCAATGGTGTCAAAAGCTGCACTGAGGTCGATTAACACAAGCATAGTGGTCAGAGGCCAATAGGAGGTCATTTATTACTTTACCGAGTGCTGTCTCTGTACTGTGATGAGGCCTAAATCCTGACTGATACAGTTCATGTATGCCATTTCTATGTAGATATGAGCATAGCTGCTCCGCTACTATCTTTTCCAGAATCTTAGAGATAAAGGGGAGGTTTGATATGGGCATACAATTGGACAGCTGACAGGGGTCGAGGTCAGGTTTCTTAATTATCGGTTTAATAACTGCTAATTTAAAAAAAATTGGAACATACCCACTGCTGAGGGAAGAATTAATAATTTTCAACAGGGATTCTGTTATTTCCGGCACTATCTGTTTGGGAAAATGTGTCGGTATAAGATCTAATATACAGGTTGATGAATTTGCAGAAGAGATGAGTGAAATTAGTTCATTCTCTTCAAGAGGAGTAAAGTATTCTGGGTTCCGATCTGACGATGTTAGTTTAACATCTGCATCAATTACATTCTCTGGTTTCAAAGCCTCTATAATGGAGAGATACAATGATCTAGCTACACTAAATGCTTTTCTATAGTTCAGGATGCTCTCCCTCCATGCTATTTGAAATACTAACAATTTAGTTTGACGCCATTTTCGTTATAATATCCGAGCATTTTGTTTTAAAGTTAAAAGCTACATTATCTAAGGTATAACAAATTGTTGACTCTACAGATTCTACAGCCATTAAGACTGCGCGTGATGCCGCAATTTAGTGCGCGACTTGCTGCGAGCAACATTCAGGATATTAAATAAATGTTTTGTGCTTCACTAAATATCCGCCAGATGGCGCATGGAAGGACTTTATCTAAAAGCCGGACCAAGTACAACGGAGAATTGTGTATACTGTAATTAGTTAGCCTAAAACAATATTGTTTCCAATGCTGAAGCAAACATGATTTTTTTTATTTTGTTTTACAGTAGATCTTTCATGATGAATGTGTGTATATGTGCTTCATATTATTTTCATAAGGATGAATTCAGATGCTTAAATCCGTGCTTTGAAATTCATAGTAAGTTTCTTAGACTGTATAGTTTTTGTAATGTTTTAACAGGGATAAAACAATGAAAGACATGGCAATGCCTCGGTTTAAATGATATTAAAATTAATTAGCAAAATGCAAATTTTGAGAATTCTACATTTTCGTGACATCATTTCCAAATTAGTGTAAAGTAGTGGTCAAATTTACAAGTTATAAAAGTAATGTTAACTTTCATCTACCTAGTCTCTCCGTTAATACACACTGGTAGGACTTTTATATAAGCACACAAACACACACACACACACACAAACAGATATATATATATATATATATATATATATATATATATATATATATATATATATATATACAGTTTGGTGCAGCTAGGGTGAGACCTGTCAGTAAGCCAACATCTTAACCATTGCACTACCGCCTGCACCGGTATAAAGTGTAAAGAGGCCTAATGGAAAGTTAGGATAATGTAAAGTTTATTCTTTAGCTTGGGTGAAGATAGCTGTTTGACCACAGACTTCTTTCGTTTCTCGGGGGAAAAAATAACACACGTCTATGTGCTAATTGTGTTAATAACCACAAACACTGCACATGATACAAAGGTAAACAAAGGACTTAGCGCTTCTCTTTATATAAAAGGTTTAGATCAATTTATTTGTGATACTATTTTTATACTAAGTTTATTACTATATTATGTATAGTTTCTGAGATATGGCCAGTACAATTTTGTTTGGAGGCAGACCTTAAAAATTGCATACAGTTCACCAACTGCAATGTATTGACATGATATGATGTCCCACATTTATTGTTTTGCAGCATCCAAAGTGTTCATTGTCACCGTGTTGTTGTACAGTGTTTTAGAATGATTGTACTAATGGTGTCATAGAACTAACCTGAGGTGACCAGAAGACTTAGCTTTAGCGGTTAGCCCTTTGTTGCGTGATTGGTAAACCCAAACGCGAAAGCAAGCGAGTAGGCAGGATAACCACGCGATTTGGTCTAAGGACTCTCACAAAAGGGGAGCAAGGGAAAAACACAAATTTAACCTGCGTTCTATAACACACACTCAAATCAGAAAGCAAAACCCAAAGAGGTGAGTACTCACGAATTGGTAGATGAACAGCCTGAACCGACATGGGCCAAACTCAATGACTGAGCACTAAGCCGTGGTTTGTTTACTCCTCTTATACTTCCTGGTTTGCGACCGCCTTACTTCCGGGTCCTAGTGCCGGTTGTGTATTGAGTGTGCATGACAGTACCCCCCCGTCCAGGACCGGCTCCTGACGGTCCTGGAGTGTAGGATACCCTGCGACGGTAGTCTTGGATTAGTTCGGGGTCGAGAATGAACCTGGCCGGAATCCAAGACCGTTCCTCGGAGCCGTAGCCCTCCCAATCGACCAGGTACTGGGTGCCTCTGCCCCGAGGTCGGGAGTCAAGGATCCGACGCACCGTGTAGGCGGGACCACCATCGATGATGCGGCGAGGAGAAGCAGGGGGGGTGGGTGGAACCATGGGAGAGGTAGTGAAGGGTTTTAGTTGCAAGATGTGAAATACAGGGTGGATCCGGAGCGCCGCAGGCAGCTGGAGCCGGTAGGTGACTGGATATATCCGGAGAGTGATGCGGTATGGTCCGATGAATCGAGGTGATAGTTTCTTCGACTCAGTGTGAAGATGGAGATGTTTAGTGGAAAGCCATACCTTGTCACCTACGTGGTACAATCGTCCCGGAGGGTGTCGACGGCGATGTTGGATGGTATAACGGCTGTTGGCCTGGTGGATGGATCGATTTGCCTGGTTCCATAGCCGTCGACACCGGCGGACCAACTGTTGGGCTGACGGCACATCAACCTCCGGTTCTTGATGGTTGAACATCGAAGGTTGGTAGCCGTAGCACACCTCAAATGGGCTTAGCTTCGTGGCTGAAGATACGTGAAGATTGTGTGAAAGTTCGGCCCAGATGAGGTAGCGAGCCCAGGAGCGCTGACGGTCGGCGATAAAACATCTCAGATAGCGCTCCAGTTGTTGGTTGGTCCGCTCCGTCTGACCGTTAGTCTGTGGATGGTATCCCGATGATAGACTGCAGGTGGTGTTGATCAGACGGCAGAAGGCCTTCCAGAATTTGGCAGTGAATTGGGGCCCTCTGTCCGAGACGATGTTCTTAGGGAACCCATGCAGACGGACTACGTGCTCTAATATCAGCTCGGCTGTATGTTTGGCTGACGGGAGTCCGGCGAGGGCCACCAGATGCACGGCCTTAGAGAACCGATCAACGATGGTCATAATGGTGTCTTTTCCTTCAGATACCGGCAGGCCCATGACAAAGTCGACGGCAATGTGCGTCCAGGGTCGGCGGGGAACCGGAAGGGGTTGAAGGTCTCCCGGCGTAGGTTGGTTGGTGTTCTTGGCCCTGGCGCACACTGGACACGCCTGAACGAACTCTTTGACGTCCCGAGCCATAGATGGCCACCAGAAGTCTCGTTGGAGAAATTGAAATGAGCGTCTTGTGCCTGGGTGTCCTGAGAGGGGGGAGGAGTGTGCCCATTGGAGAACCTCGGATCTCACGGTTTCGGGTACGTAGAGTCGTCCAGGCGGTACACCTGCCGGTTCGGTCTCTGCGCCTGGCGGACCCTCGTTTCCAAGTCCAGTTGAAGTGGTGCGACGATCTTGGATGAAGGTAGAACAGGCACGGGGTCCGCCCGGGGAAGGTCCAGCTTGAGTTGCCAAGAGAGCGCATCAGCCTTAGTGTTCTTGGACCCCGGGCGGTATGAGAGATGAAAGTTATAATTTTCAAAAATCAACGCCCACCGTGCCTGTTGGGGGTTCAGCTGTTTCAGGTTCCTGATGGAGATGAGGTTTTGATGATCCGTCCAGATGATGAATGGCTCTCTGGCGCCCTGGAGCCAGTGACGCCATTTCTCCAAAGCCCACTTTATGGCCAGCAGCTCGCGGTCCCCTACCCCGTATCGCTGCTGAGTGGGGTCAAATTTTTTGGAGAAGAAACTACATGGATGTAGTTTCTGATCTGGACCTCGTTGAGAGAGAACAGCTCCAGCGCCCACATCTGAAGCATCCACCTCCACAACGAATGGTTTACTGACGTCAGGATGAAGAAGAATGATAGCTGTGGTGAACCGGTGGCAGAGTGTTCTGAATGCGGAGATGGCAGCGGGGTTGAGGTGGAAAGGAAGAGATGAGGGATGGGTCAGGGCGGTTAGGGGCGCGGCAACTGTACTGTAGTCCCGGATAAAGCGACGATAGAAGTTCGCAAACCCGAGAAACCGTTGAAGTTGTTTAAGAGTCTTGGGTAGGGGCCAATGACGCACAACCTCTAGCTTCTGCGGGTCCATGGCCACACCCTGGGGCGAGATGACAAAACCCAGGAACGTGGTGGAGCGCTCGTGAAAAGCGCACTTTTCCAACTTACAGTACAGCTGACGGGCGAGTAGTCTTTTTAGGACCGCCCTGACGTGCTGGGTGTGTTCCTCAGCGGTACGGGAGTAGATAAGGATATCATCTAGATATGCAAATGCCCACCGTCCCAGCATGTCCCGGAGAACATCATTGATGAGGTGTTGAAAAGCGGCGGGGGCATTGCATAGTCCAAATGGAATCACCAGGCTTTCATAATGTTCTGTCGGGGTGATGAAGGCCGTCTTCCACTCATCGCCCTCTCTGATGCGCACCAAGTTCCGAAGGTCCAACTTTGTAAAGATGGTGGCACCAGAGAGGGCGTCCAGGGCTGAGTTGGTAAGAGGCAACGGGTGTCGGTTCTTGATGGTGTTGTTATTTAGCCCCCGATAGTCGACACATGGGCGAAGTTCGCCTCCCTTCTTCTTCACGAAGAAGAACCCCGCGGCGGCAGGTGAGGAGGAGGGCCTGATGGTACCTTGGCGAAGAGCGTTGGTTACATATTCCTCCATCGCCTGCGTCTCTGTGGGTGTCAGCGAGTAGAGATGGCCGCGGGGTGGAGTCGTGCCAGGGTGGAGGTCAATGGCGAGGTCGTACGGGCGACGTGGAGGCAGGTGGGTGGCTCGTCGTTTGCAGAAAACTTCTGCTAGGTCTCGATATGCCTCTGGGATGGCGTTGGTGTCAACGTCGGGGGCCTCGGACTCCCTAGAGCACGTCCCAGCCGACGCCCTTAGGCATAGTTCGGTGCAGGTCGCGCCCCGCTGTAAAATCTGGTTTTGTGTCCAGGAGATGAGGGGGTAATGTTGAAGGAGCCACGGATGTCCAAGGATGATGGGAGGAGAGGAGATGGTGGTGACATGAAAACTGATCTGTTCGTGATGTTGGTCGATGATAAGAGTGATGGGTTGAGTTTGGGTGGTGATGGGACTGGTAGATAGGGGCCGACCGTCGACAGATGTAATGCGAACGGGCTGGGATAACGCCTCAAATTTTACCCCCAATCTTTTGGCATAAGAAGAGTCAATGAAGTTACCTGCTGCCCTGGAGTCGATGAATGCAGTACTTCTGACCCGTTTGTGGCCAAATTGGAGGTGCACTTGGACCGTGAGACGGGAGGAGTTGGTCGTGACGGAGGAGAGGATGAGGTGGCCCGGTGAGTGACTCCCATCTCTCACCAGGCCTGCGCGTTTCCCGGCCGGAGAGGACAAATCGCCCGGTGGTGCATAGCCAACCCGCAGTAGGCGCAGAGCCCATCTCTAAATCGCCGCTCCCGTTCTGCAGCGGTCAAGGAGGCGCGTCCTACTTGCATGGGTTCCCCGGCTCCGGTGTCAACCACGGCAGGTGGTGGAGATCCGACAAAACCGGTGTTAGCAGTGGTAAGCGTGGTCGGTGGTTGAGGTGCTGTGTAGTAGGGGATGGAAGCAGGCGGCAGGGTCCTGGGGGCTGGCTTCGGACGAGAGAGAAGGCGCTGATCAATGCGGAGGGCTAGCTGAATCAGACCCTCCAGGGTGGCAGGAAGCTCTCGTCCGGCAAGTTCGTCCTTAATACGAGGCGCCAGCCCTTCGAAATAGGATGTCCGGAGTGCGGTGTCTCCCCATGATGTCTGCACCGCGAGGGTTCGAAATTCCGCTGTATAACGGCTCACAGACGATCCTCCCTGCCGCAGGTGATAGAGCTTGGTGTCGGTCTCCACCTCGCCCGCTGGGTGTTCAAATGTGAGCTTGAGTTGACAGGTAAACTCGTTATATGAGTGCGCGGTGTCCGTGTCTGCGGTGGGCTCAGTCATTCTGTCATAGAACTAACCTGAGGTGACCAGAAGACTTAGCTTTAGCGGTTAGCCCTTTGTTGCGTGATTGGTAATCCCAAACGCGGAAGCAAGCGAGTAGACAGGATAACCACGCAATTTGGTCTAAGGACTCTCACAAAAGGGGAGCAAGGGAAAAACACAAATTTAACCCGCGTCCTATAACACACACTCAAATCAGAAAGCAAAACCCAAAGAGGTGAGTACTCACGAATTGGTAGATGAACAGCCTGAACCGACATGGGCCAAACTCAATGACTGAGCGCTAAGCCGTGGTTAGTTTACTCTTATACTTCCTGGTTTGCGACCGCCTTACTTCCGGGTCCTAGTGCCGGTCGTGTATTGAGTGTGCATGACAAATGGTCAGTAACCTAGTGAACCAGTATAACAATGTAGGAATAATGATTACAAAGCACCTCAGTAGGTCACTCTGGTTAAAGCTGTATGCATAATGCCAGAAATTTAAATGTGATATAAATGTAATTGCCTTGGAAAGAGGTGAGGTCACAAAAGGTTAGGCTGCAATGAAAAAAAATATTGGCAGGTGAAATTCTTCCTATTTAATTTTCATGGCTAATAAAGAAACCGGTGTGCATAATTTGTGCTGCAGTGACAAAACAGTTTACCTGAAGACAGATAAAGTTCCTACTTTTCTACATATTGTACTTTCATGCCTGCAGTACCTAACAGAAAATAAAATATATCAATGTTTAATCTCAAAAATAGGGATTCCAGTAAGAAACAGGTTAAAACCAAACATCACACCTGTCTTAATGCTGAGGTGTTGGAACAGTGCAGTGCCGAACGGGTGCTGCAAAAAACTGGACTACAAGCATTTTTGTAAATAGATTTGCCTTAAGTAAAGGAGCAGATCTGGGGGACTTATGGGCATAGAGTATTACGGTGAATTGGTATGTTCAGATGCTGTCTTCTCCACTCTTATTGATCACTCAGGTCATACAGTAGTTAGTCCTGCCGGAGTCCCTGCTTGCACTAAATATACATTCACCTTATACATTATGTGTGTGTGACAATACCTAACTGTTACATTTAGCCCTCTCTTCCCTCTCTTATCTCATATCACCCCCTTTTTTCACCCGCTAATAAGCTGCCAGTGATCCAGACCCCCTCTGCCCTCCGGACCTGTCTGACTTGTCCTGGTGCTTCATTTTCTGGTTGGAGATGTCATCACATGAAGGCCTTGGGTTGTCTGCTTGTGGTCTGTGTTGTGACTGAAACAGTTTCACTTTACCATGAAGATGATCCTGGCCTTGGATGATCTAGACAGCTGTTCTTTGAGGACTGCAGTCACTAATTAGTTCAGGACTGGAATTTCCGACAGTTTCGTACCTGGGCCTCCAATAACAAACTGTACTTTATTTTCACTTAAAGACATCAACTGATATATTAATGGGTGCTAAACAATTCCTGCTATCTGTTATCACTGAAATGGGGATGGAATCCCTGTTGAGTCTGGCTCCTCTGCTCACCGCTAGCTCATCAGGGACAATCTGATCATTTTGACTTATACATATATTCTTACACATCTCATTATTATTTTAGTACAGTTCCATAAACATTGATGCAGGTGACGATCTAAGTGTATAAGATTAGCACTTAGAATAGTTTACATATTAGAATCTTAATATTCTCTCATCTCGTCAGCAAAATTATCAACTTATGGTCTATGTCCTGTATCTACATATTTTCTCATGCAAATGGTACCAGAGAGAACTTTTTATCTTTAAAAAACAATTGTTGAAAAGCAAAATTTGGCTCCAGGGGTCCGTTCTTTGTACGTCGCTAACTCAGTTAGCCATATTTGATTGTTGTGGATTTGTCCTGATCTTGAATTGTTTCGTTCTTCGATGCGCATCTCGCATTTGCTGTCATAGCAACATATCTGTAAGCTTAAACCTGTTCGGGAGCAGGTTTATTTAATGTAAACAGGATTTAGGCTGCGCTCCTGGCGGGTTATGATTGGTTGAAATGGCGAGGTCACATCTAATTGGTTAAAGAGCACGACTGATGCGGACTGACTCACGTGGGAAAAGAATTATATATATATATATATATATATATATATATATATATATTATATTATATTAGAACATAAATTCAGATAAATTCATAATATTATATTAGAACATAAATTCATAGCTTTATTATTATCAAATATACGCACGAGACAGCCGTCAAGACCATTAATACAAATTCTTGTATAATGTTTATTTTGTAACATTTATTTTTCAGGGGTTAATCGTGAATATGCAAATAAATATATATATATATATATATATATATAGCCACTAACCCAAACACCTTTCCCCAACAGGGTGAACACACAGCAACCCCTCCCGCAAGGTATGATGGTTGCCAGTCGAAACCCCGCCCACGCCACACTGCCCCCACCCGAGCTGTGACCATCCCCAATCACCATGACGGTGGTCAGCGCTGGGGTTGTGAACGCCGGAGTCTTTTTGCGGGGGAAGGAGGGGCGCAACCCTCTCCCTGAGAGTTCCACAGAGTTCGATGTTTCGCTGGCGTGGGGCTGATAGGGAGCGAGACGGTCCTGGTGGAGCACGACCACTCGCGACCGCCCCGCCAACCGCACCCGGTAGACTGCATTGGAGAGCTGGGCAATTACTGTACAGGGGCCCACACAGTAAGACATAAGCTTGGGGAAGGGGCCCCCTTTTCCTTCCGGGGGAATACACCCAAACCTGCTCCCCAGCAGCAAAATCTCGCCCCCGGCTGTGAGTGTCATACACACGGCGCTGCTTAACACCGGCGTCCGCCAAGTGTTTACGCGCCAACTTGTGATCACGGAACAATTTGTCTTTTAAAGAACAAAAATAATCCAACCCAGGGTTCGTTGGTACATCCAATTGGGGAGGTGGTCCGAACACAAGGCCCACGGGAGTGCGCAACTCGCGGCCGAACATTAACGCAGCTGGCGTCAGCTGTGAGGACTCCTGCACTGCTGTGCGATATGCCCAGAGCACGAGAGGCAAATGTTCGTCCCAATCCTTCTCCTGGTCGCTGGTAAGCATGGCGAGTTGTGTGGTGAGCGTCCGATTGAACCGTTCCCCATCCACACCCCATCCACCAGCACTCGAGCCGTGGTGGAAGCGCTCTGGTCAGGAACAGCAAAAGCCTCCAGCCACTTGGTGAAATAATCCATTGCCACCAGCACATACCGGTGTTCTGTACTATGTTGTATATCACATCATGTATGTACAGTATGTTGCCCTTTATGAGTTGCTGCGTGTGTCCGCTGAGGAGGAGTGCGTGTGAGGAGGTGTGTGTGTGCGCGTGAGGAGGAGAGAACAGAGCAGGAGCTCAGCTGACCGCTATTGTTGGCTCTGAGCTCTTTATTCCCCGGCTATCCGGCGCAAAGCGGCACAGTTTGCGTGCATGTGAATGTATTGTAATCGTATTCCATTACGTCTTCTGAAACCACGCCCCCTTTCACCTTAAATTTACACGTGTTGAATGTGCTCCGGTTCATGCTTAGGCTGAATTGGATGTAGGTTCTTGTGTGAATGAGCTGCTCATGCTTTACATGCTGTGTACAAAATAAAGTACTCCCAGCCATTGCATTGGGCAGCAATTAGGCTCGCTCGTCTCTCCAATGTCCTTTCCGGCGGAAAACGCTACATTGGTGTCAGAAGTGGGATGGAGAATAACGAGTTGGAGCGCACTACGGAGGATCTACGAAAAATCCAAGCAGGCCCCCAAGTAGCGGAGTGACTACTGGGCAAGAGAAAGCTCTTACCTGACGGAGCTAGTGCGAGCACACCACGGCGACCAAAGAGGAGCGGCGATGAGATGAAGATCCCGGCACTGGATCTCGGGGCGGAGCCCTACGTAGACGCTGCGCAAGCGCTGGAGCAAGCTACAGCTCCGTCCGCCAGCGAAGCAATCTGCAGCTATGACTTCCTTCCTACAACGGCGCCGTTGAACCCCACACATTCCTCGCCCAAGTAGAGCTAGCCGCCGACTTCGAACAGCTTCCCTTTCTGAGGCACTGTCCGAGGCCGAGCACGCTGAGCCCATAATGGCGGAACATCACGGCGAAAAAGCCAGCTCAGTGGCGCTCGGTAAGTGAACCTAGCTGGGGACAGGGCTACCCGTCGCGGCTAGGCAACAAGCAAGTCTCAGAGGTTTTGCGGCGATGCCGAGGCACGGGACCTCGAGACTACGTTGCGATGTTCTCAGGCCTAAGTGATAGCGTACTCCAGCAGCCCCTAAATTAGCGCCGGGGGGCGCTAAGGGGAAGCCACCTCCCACAACCGTTCTTGCTCCCCCAACTGGCGCGGGGATTTATGTCAACTGTGTGCTGGACAGCGTCTTACTACGCACGCTCGTGGACACTGGCTCAACTGTTTTGCTGCTGCGCTCTGGATTACTGGGGCAAAGCAAGCGTGTTTGTAGACGGCCTGACCCAGCCTTCAACATCCGCACCGTTACTGGGGGCTACACAAAGGTACGGGCGTGTCGCACGGTGCGAGTCCAAATAGGTGAGCGAACTTATTCACATGAGTTCTTTGTGGGGAATGTCGAGGAGGACTGCATTTTGGGGTTGGACATTCTGGAGAGATGGGGTGCGGTGCTGAATTTGGCTAACGGAACTCTGCGTGGTAACTTCGGGGTAGCCAGGTTGCTAGGACCCAAACCACAGCCGGACAGGTTAGTAGCACACACACGGGGGGCGGAACTTCCGGTAGCAGACCGAGCGGAAAACCTACACTCTTTTTTTACACCTACACTCTCTTTTCTTGGCCGGGCAGCAAAGCGCGTGGCCGGTACTGCGAGCGAGTGGAGCGTTGTGGCGACGTAGGACCCTCGACTCCAAACATTCTCCCCGTGCAGTCCTCCAGGCTCTCCGGCGGTGATTAGTCATCCGAGCCAGCGTGCGGCCGAGTTACTGCGTCACCCGTAGTCGCTTCGCCGGTGTCACAGCTGGACCGTGATCTGCTCATCGCCAAGCAGGAGAAGGGCCCCACCCAGCGCTCGCGTGCACCACTGCAGGACTTTCGTGTGGGGGCACCTATGGAGCGTATGGGCGTGGACACAGCCGGGGGCGAGATTTTGCTGCTGGAGAGCAGGTATGGGTGTGTTCCTCCAGAAAAAAAAGGGGGGCTTTCGGCCAAGCTTATGTCCCACTGGGTGGGCCCCTGTACAGTAATTGCTCGTGCTGCTCATGCTATACAAGACAAGACAAAGGAGATGGTTGTTGACTTTAGGAGGACACGAGGCGACCATTCTCCGCTGAGCATCAACGGCTCCTTTGTGGGAATCATCGAAAGCACCAAATTCCTGGGTGTCCACCTAGAGAAGGACCTCAGCTGGTCCCTCAACACCAGCTCCCTACACAAGAAATCCCAACAGCGTCTCTTCTTTCTGAGAAGACTGAGAAAGGCCCAGCTTCCACCACCGTTCCTGACCACCTTCTATAGAGGAACTATCGAGAGCATTCTGAGCGGCTGCATCACTGTCTGGTTTGGGAATTGTGCCATATTGGACCGCAAAACCCTACAGCGGATAGTGAGGACAGCGAAGAAGATCATTGGGGTCTCTCTCCCCTCTATTGAAGACATCTACACCACACGCTGCATCCGCAAAGCCACCAGCATTGTGGCTGATCAGACACACTCCTCTCACACACACTTCACACTCCTGCCATCTGGAAAAAGGTACCGAAGCATTCGGGCACACACATCCAGACTGTGCAACAGTTTTTTTCCACAAGCCATCCGTCTCCTCAACAAAAAGGGACTGGACTGATAAACACACACACACACACACACACACACAAACACAAACATTATCACACAGCTTAACTCAACTACCTCAAAATATTGGGACTGGACTGACTAATCAACACAAGTGCAGACACACTAACCTACACCACCAAATTATCGTACACACCAACCTGTAAATGCTTCACTGTTTATCTTTTGCACAATGATTATTACTGGACTAATTCCTCAATTCTTGCTGCTGTTTTTAAAGAATGTTTATGTTTACCCACTACCTCAACACCATATTTTATGTTCTGTTATGTCGTGGTTGCGCACTGTCACTTTGTTGTTGCTCTTGTTTGCACATTTGCACGTGCACTTTATGTTGTCTGTAAAAATGTTATACTTAGCTAGTTAGTTTTTGTTAATTTATGTTGTAATTTATGTTAGGTCTCTCTGTCCTGTCTCTGCTAGCCAGCTAACTAGGCCTCTTGGTTAGCTAGTTTAGTGTCTATGTTAATTTATGTTGTAAATTTATGTTGCATGTAGCACCTTGGTCCTGGAGGAACGTTGTTTCGTTTCACTGTGTACTAACTGTATATGGTTGTAATGACAATAAAGCCTACTTGAACTTAAACATGCTGTGTACAAAATAAAGTACTCCCAGCCATTGCATTGGGCAGCAATTAAGCAGGCTCGTCTCTTCAAAGTCTTTTCCGGCGGTAAAACGCTACAATATTTTTAACAATAAAAAAATATTTTTGAACAGCAATTTTGTATTTTGAATATTTTTGCATTGATCTTTAAATGCTTAAAACACATTATTTTTTTAAATATACAACCACAATAAATTGCTGTGCCACAAATTTTTTTTTTTTTTTTAATTTAGATCAAATTGCAATGCAGAAAAATTTAAACATCTTTAGTGCAAGTTTAAACATCTATTTTTCAGTTCATGTAATTAAATCTGCTATTTGCATTGCTTTGGCACTATTATACTTCCATAATAAGGTTTAAGTTTAGCAACATTTGAAATTCACATTAAAACATTAACTTAAGTTAATCAAATTAATTGAGAACATGCCCCAGCACAAGTACTGAGCATAAAAAGGCAAAGTGCTTATGACTAATTAATTAATAATTTTTTTATTTATTTATTTATAGTGTGGCGTGGGCGGGGTTTCGATTAGCAACCATCATGCTTTGCGGGAGGGGTTGTTATGTGTTCACATAGAAAGGTGTTTGGGTTAGTGGCTTCGGCCATGTTTTGTGTGTGTGGGTTAGATGTGTGTTTTATTGAGTGTGGATTCGTGTGTGACTGTTGAATGTGCTGTTTATGCTATTTCGTGCCGGTGCTGAATATATTACTCCCAGCCATTTGCATTGGGCAGCAAGGAAGCTCACTCATCTCTCCAAGTTCCTTCTTAGCGGTAAATAACGCTACATTTGGTGTCAGAAGTGGGATGGAGAGTAACAGGTTAGAGCGCACCTGGACCACGGGGGGGATTCCTACAGTGACGTAGCGCAGGCACCGGAGCAAGCTACAGCTCCGTGCGCCGTCAGCCTGCGAGGCGACCTGCAGCTGCGCCTGCCTTCCTACAACGGCGCCGTCGAGCCCCATGCGTTCCTTTGCCTAAGTGGAGCTAGCCGCCGACTTCGCGGGCTATTCCCCGGCGGAAACAGCCGTCCGGGTGGCCCTCTCGCTGGATGGCGACGCGCTGATGAGCGGAAGGACTGGGTGAAGTTGCGGGAGTCGTTCCCTTTCCGGTTCGGCGCGGGTGACCGTAAGGAGGCCGCGGGCAAGGAGCTAGGAGCGCCTGGGCTACCCGTAATTCGAGCACGACAAGCAGGAAGAGCTAGCTCGTCGTGCGTTCCTTCGGGGACTCTTGTAGACACCGGCTCTTGTAGACACCGGTTCTACAGTTTCGCTGCTGCGCTGGGGATTATTGGAACAAGGCGAGCGCGGTTGTATGCTGCCGGACCCAGCCTTGAACTTTCGCACCGTATCGGGAAGCTATTTGGAGATACAGGCCTGTCGCACAGTGCGAATACAAGTAGGTGCAGTCAGTCTTTATCATCCATTCTTTGTGGCAGACATCGAGGATGATTGTATCCTGGGGTTGGACATTTTGGAAAGGTGGGGTGCGGTACTGAATCTCGCTGACGGAACTGCGTGGTAAATTCGGGTTAGCTAGGTTGCTAGTGCCCAAAGCACAGCCCGACGTGTTAGTAGCATGCACCAGGGGGGCGGAACTTCCAGTGGACGCGCCATGTGAACATCCGGTTATGCAGCGTAGCAGTGTGGGGCTAAGTCAGTCACAGAATGACACTGTGAAGTCCTTTTTACACGAGTTCGCAGACATTTTTGCGGTAGATGAGCGCCAGTGCACTCATACCAAATTAGTGCAGCACACGATCGATACGGGTAACGCAGCTCCTCGTTCGGTTACATCCGAGACGCCTTCCATTAGCTAAACGAGCTATCACCGAACAGAAGCTGCGTGAGATGGCCGACTCGGGCGTCAAAGAGCCAGCGTACGAACCGTGATCTTCACCGGTTGTGCTTGTGCGTAAAAAGGACGAATCGTGGCGGTTTTGTGTTGACTACCGGCGGTTAAATGAGGTGACGCGCAAAGATTCTTATCCGTTACCGCGAATAGATGATGCGCTGGAACACGTTGCGGGCTCAGCGTGGTTTAGCTCGTTGGATCTGCGTAGCGGGTACTGGCAAGTAGAGCTCGCCCCGGAAGCCGACCTAAAATTGTGTTCTCGATCGGGCAAGGGCTACGGCAATTCTGGCGCATGCCGTTCGGCCTATGAAACGCTCTAGCAGTTGATGGAAAAAGTGTTGGCAGATATTCTTCGCAACCGTTGTGTCGCCTACCTGGACGATTTACTGGTGCACGGCAAGGAGTTTGAGGTCGCGCTAGCTAACCTATGGGAGGTATTTTCGGCTATCCGGCGAGCGAATTTGCTGCTCAATCCCAAAAAGTGCCAGCTGTTGCGGCGAGAGACCGTTTTTCTAGGACACGTAATTAGTGCTCAAAGGATTGCCACCGATCCAGCCAAAATTGCTGCGGTACAAAATTGGCCTAAACCAATAAATGTGTCGCAGGTACGCACCTTCCTTGGGTTAGCCTCTTACTATCGCCGGTTTGTGAAGGATTTTGCCACGATTGCCAGTCTGCTGCACGGGCTCACGAGAAAGAACCAGCCGTTTCGCTGGGACAGGGTGCACGTGCGTTCTTTCACTCGGTTTCGGGAAGCTCTGGTCACGTCGCCCGTTCTCGAATATCCTGATGCATCTCGTATGTTCATCCTTCACATGGACGCAAATGACGTAGGGGGGTGTCCTGTCTCAGGTTTCCGAGGGCAAAGAGCGTGCTATCGCCTACTTCAGCCATGCGTTGTCTGGACCGGAGAAGAATTACTGCGTCACGCGGCGCGAGCTGCTAGCGGTCGTCGCGGCCCTTAAACATTTTAGGCCATATTTATACGGGCAATCCTTCTTGCTGCGGACCGATCACGCTTCGCTGGTGTGGCTGCTTAGTTTAAAAGAGCCCGAGGGGCAGTTTGCGCGCTGGCTCGAGCGGTTGCAGGATTACAATTTTACCGTTCAGCACCGAGCAGGAGAACTGCATGCTAACGCCGATGCTTTATCCCGCCGCCGTGCAGCAAAAGCGTTGTCGGTACTCCGAGCGGGTTGAAGAGCGCGTGGGTGGTTGCGACATCGAACACTCTCCGAACCCTGTGAATCAGAACATTCTCCCTGCGCAGTCCCCCGGAGCCCCGTCAGTAATCAGCTGTCCGAGCCGGCGTGCAGCCTGTGCCACAGCTGGACTGTGATCAGCTAATTGCCGAGCAGGAGAAGGATCCGGCGCTGCAGCTGGTATTAGGTTGGGTTAACGCGGGCCAGTGACCGGATTATGCCGCGGTTGCTCACCTGGGACTAAAGGAAAAAGCTCTCCACTCACAGTTTAACCGACTAGCGTTGCAGGAGGGTTTACTCTACCGTCACTGGAAACGGCCGTGCGGCGCTGGCGAATATTTTCAGCTGCTGGTGCCGCGGACTTTGCGGGCACATGTGTTAGGGATGGTTCACTGGCATGCGGGACACTTCAGGGTAACGAAAACTCTGCGGTGCTTGCGCGCTCGCGTCTACTGGCCGGGCTGTCATACTGATAGCGAACTCTTTGTGCACAGATGCGACGTCTGCACAGCAAAGAAGGGACCTACCCAGCGCTTGCGAGCACCCCTGCAAGACTTTCGGGTGGGGGCACCTATGGAGCGTATGGGCGTGGACATTCTCAGGCCATTTCCCATCTCCGATCACGGGAACCGGTATGTGCTGGTGGCCATGGACTATTTCACCAAGTGGCCGGAGGTGTTTTCTGTTCCTGACCAGAGTGCTTCCACCTCGGCTCGAGTGCTGGTGGATGAGGTGTTCAGCCGATTCGGCGCCCCGGAGCAGTTGCACAGCGATCAGGGGCGTAACTTCGAGGCAGAGGTGTTTGTGGCGGTGTGCGAGCGCCTCGGGGTGAAAAAAGACCCGCACCAGGGCCATCCATCCGCAAAGTGACGGCCTCGTGGAATGTTTCAATCGAACGCTCACCACCCAACTCGCCGTGCTTACCAGCGACCGGCAGAAGGATTGGGACGAACATTTGCCTCTCGTGCTTTGGGCCTATTGCACAGCAGTGCAGTCCTCACAGCTGACGCCAGCTGCGTTAATGTTCGGTCGCGAGCTCAGGTGGGGTCAGTGTAGCGTGGGCGGGGTTTTAACTGGCAACCATCATGCTTTGTGGGAGGGGTTGTTGTGTGTTCACCGTGTTGGGGAAGGGTATTTGGGTTGGTGGTTTCCGCCATAGTGTGTGTGGGTTAGACGTGTGTTCTATTGATTGTGTGTGACCTGTTGAATGTACTGTTTCGTGCTGTGCAGAATAAATTACTCCCAGCCATTTGCATTGGGCAGCAAGGAAGCTCACTCCTCTCTCCACGTTCCTTCGTAGCGGTGAAAAACGCTACAATATATTTAATATAAAGAAATGGACCACTACGAGTGTTGATTTCTTTCATGTGCAGTTTGGGTTTATTTAAACAGATGTGACCTAGTAAATTGACATCACGTGGATAAAATGCTAATTATCTCACATTAATAATTATAATAATTTTAAAAAATATAATAGTAATAATAATAATAAAAAATAATAAAAATTAATATTATTAATGTATATATATTAATAATTATGATTATTATTACTATTATTATTATTATTAATGTCTTGAGACTGTATCTGACGGGCCTCTATTTTGGCATTATGGTTTTGCTGAAAAGGCATATTTGACATAGACAAAATACTGACATGTTTACAGTCTACAAGTGACTCAGCCAAGGTTCATCATTCTAAATATGTCCAAGATAACAAGGGAAACACATCCTGATGGCTAGAGTTCGTCAGGGATTAAAAACACTAACTGTCCTTTTTGGCCTTTACCGCGCTCCGTAGAATTTCAGTGGTCCGCGCATAACTTTTCGTGGGCGAGCCTTCTCCTAAATGTGCGTTCCCTGTGCCCTTTTCACGTGGGTGGGGCTAAAAAAACGCATCCTGATGGGAGAACCAACTTCGACACAGCACCGGATTCATCTGGGTTAAATAATCCGATTCTTTATATGACTCATGAATCCTTCTCTTCATTCACTCGGATCAGTTGAGTCCTAAATTATATCGTTGCTAACAACAAAATACATAAATGCAAACTGATTACACCATTCGATTGTTCTTAGTTGTTGTTTAGCTAGTGAAAAACTTCCTGCACGTGAGAGAGAATAGCGGCTACTGATTCGACTGAACCGGGAGACTCGACGGATCTGCCGGACTCACACCGCGGAGTGACACATTCGGATCCGGGAGACAGTATGTGTTCATGCGTCCAAGGATTCGCTGAGCGCCCCTAGTGGAGGACCATGGCAATAACAGACAGAAGTCGTGTATCACTGCAGCCGTTTCATTTTTACAATATTGTGTGATTGGACGCAGTGCTCTATAATCTGATTTAATTAACACCAAACAGATTTGTTACATGCTGGTGTGATGTAGATGTGTATTATAAAAAACTGGGATGAAAAATGACTCTGGCATTTGTATCACGTACACAACGTAACTTCACAACTTCACCAGAATGGTAATCCTAACGGAGCTAATGGTGTGATGTTTTAGCTCATACAATGACTGTAGTATCAGCATGAAAACTCAAGCAAAAGTCTTGGCTATACCACCTGTACTTTTTTTTTTCTTCTTTTTTAAAACCTACTATACCAGATGGTTGTGAGGGTTCGCCACTAGAGGGCACTGTTTGGTTTTTGTAGTTTTAGTTTGCAGACTCAGTTTCCCAGGAGGCACCTCGGTTGGGTGCTAGTGTTGGTGTAGCCCCTTGTATGTTTACCTTCTTGTGTGTTTAGCTTCCTGCATTTTTAGGAAACTATCTGTTTAGCTTCTTGTATGTTTAGCTTTCTGCATGTTTAGCACACTATGTTTAGCTTCCTGTGTGTTTAGGTCCCGGTATAATTAGTTTTATGTATGTTCAATTATTTGTCTGTTTAGCCACGTGAGAGCTTAGCCGTTAACGGAGTTTGCCTTTAGTAGAAATTAGCCTCATGTGTGCTTAGCCTTTTGTGTCTCCGTTCTCGTGGTAGGTTTTTGCAAAGGGAAATAGGAGGCTGTTGTTGTAGAGTGGATTGGAGAGAACAGAGCTGTTCATTTACAATAAGAAATAAACAAAAAAATTAATAATTATATATATATATATATATATATATATAAATATATATATATGATCTGTTCTATAAATGCAACTACAGGGGGGCGCAATCCAGTGTCTTCTTGTGCCAGTCCCAAGTCTGGACAAATGCAGAGGGTTGTGTCAGGAATGGCATCCGACGTAAAACATTTGCCAAATCAATGATGCGAATCACAAATATAATTCCCATACCGGATTGGTCATGGCCCGGGTTAACAACGATCGCCACCGGTGCTGTTGACCTACAGGGTGCCTGTGGAAATTGGGCTACTGTTGGTCGAAGAAGGAGAGGAGGAAGGTGTGTTCAAAAGAAGAGAGAAAAGAGGAAAGGCGAGTTTAGGAATGATAGGGACTTTGAATGTTGGGACCATGACAGGGAAGGGAAAAGAGTTGGTTGATATGATTCAGACAGGGAAGGTGAAAATACTGTGTGTCCAGGAGACCAGGTGGAAAGGTAGCAAGGCTAGAAGCTTAGGATCAGGGTTCAATTTTTTTTACCATGGTGTGGATAGGAAAAGAAATGGAGTAGGAGTTATTCTGAAAGAGGAGTTTGTAAGGAATGTTCTAGAGGTGAAGAGAGTATCATATAGGGTGATGAGTCTAAAGCTGGAAATTGAAGGGGTGATGTTTAATGTTGTTAGTGGCTATGCTCCACAAGTAGGATGTGAGTTAGAAGAGAAGGAGAAATTCTGGAGTGAGTTAGATGAAGTGATGCAGAGCATCCCCAGAGGTGAGAAAGTGGTGATTGGTGCAGACTTTAATGGACATGTTGGGAAAGGGAACAGAGGTGATGAAAATGTAATGGGCAGGTTTGGTCTTCAGGACAGGAATGTAGAAGGACAGATGGTGGTGGACTTTGCAAAGAGGAAGGAAATGTCAGTAGTAAATACTTCCTTCCAGAAGAGACAGGAACATAGGGTGACATATAAGAGTGGCGACAGAAGCACTCAGGTGGACTACATCTTGTGTCGACATTGTAATCTGAAAGAGATCAGAAAAGGCAGAGCAGAGGACAAAGTGGTCGAAGCTGAGAAATGTAGAATGTTGTGTAGTCTTTAGGGAGGAGTTGAGACAGGCTATGGGTGGTCAGGAGGGGCTTTCAGTTGACTTGACAACTACAGCCAATGTGATCAGGGAGACAGATAGGAGGGTATGTGGTGTATCATCAGGTAAGGGAAAAGTGGACAAGGAGACTTGGTGGTGGAATGAGGTTGTCCAGGAGTGTATACAGGGAAAGAGGCTAGCTAAGAAGAAGTGGGACTGAAGAGAGTAGACAGGAGTACAGGGAGATGCAGCATAAGGTGAAGGTAGAGGTGGCAAAGGCCAACTAAAGAGCATATGAGGACTTGTATGCTAGGAGGGAGAGGTGGATCTGTACAGGTTGGCGAGGCAGAGAGATAGAGATGGGAAGGATGTGCAGCAGGTTAGAGTGATTAAAGATAGAGATGGAAATGTACTGACAGATGCCAGGAGGGTGATGGGAAGATAGAAGGAGTACTTTGAGGAGTTGATGAATGAGGAAAATGAAAAAGAACAAAGAGTAGAAGAGGTGACTGTTGTGGAACAGGAAGTAAAAGTGAGTTGAGAAGGGCATTGAAGAGGATGAAGAGTGAAAAGGCTGTTGGTCCTGATGACATACCTGTGGAGGTATGGAAGTACTTAGGAGAGGTGGCAGCAGAGTTTCTGACTAGTTTGTTTAACAAGATCTTGGAGAGTGAGAGGATTCCAGAGGAATGGAGGAGAAGTGTATTGGTGCCGATTTTTAAGAACAAGGGAGATGTGCAAAGCTGTGGCAATTATAGAGATATAAAGCTAATGAGCCATACAATGAAGCTGTGGAAAAAAGTAGTGGAAGCTAGGTTAAGGGCAGAGGTGAGCATTCGTGAGCAGCAATATGGTTTTATGCCTAAAAAGAGTACATCATACCTTTGAACAGGTTTGTGAGGGATGGCTGAGTAACGCGAGAACCAACGAGACCGGGTGCATAATCTAAGATGGTGGCTCATTGCTGCTAGACATTCAGTAAACAACCTTTTCCCCATCTCTTTTTTGGACTTTCCCATCCTTTTCTATTTTTATTTATTTTCCCTCTCCCTTTTTCAATACCGGTCTATATCGTATTTGCAACCCGTCTCAAAACCGGACCATAACGTTTTTTCAACCTGGATTACCTGGAGGAATTCATCGACACGCACTATAACAAACTTTACAGCACCATGAATAAGGATAACGCAGATGACAACAAAAAAAGTAAAGGCAACCTCACTCCGACCTACAAGAGACCCCGTCCTAGTTCACTTTCCAGCACAGGTACAACACCATCCACATCACCAAAACCGCTGTGCTGCACTGAGGTAAGCGACATTTTACTCTCCATTGAAAATAAACTTTCCGGACTTGATGCAAGGATCAAATCAAATTCAAATCAAATACAAATTCAAATTTTATTTGTCACATGCACAATCATACAGAGTACAATATGCAGTGAAATGATTTTGTGCGACCACAGAGTCGCGACGGCAGCCACCTCACCGGCGCCATCATAGAAAATAAGGAATAAGATACATTAGGATAACGAGGGTAAAAAAATCCCCTCCCAGACTGTCCTTCGAAAAGGGCAGTGTGCGATCAGAGGTAAAAAAATACCTCTGCAACGAGCACATAAAAACATGTAATCACAAGACATAAACATTGCAACGATGAGGGTACAGGGGATAGGAAATGTCCAATGTAGGCAAACAGCTCCAGTCCCTGCAGCTAGAGAGCGCTGGTCCCGATTCCGCCTGCCCACACTGAAGGGAATAAGCACACGAAGGCGTTGGATATGGGGAAGGTAGAGTGTCTATCTGTAGCTGTTCTGTGAGCGCGTGTCAGTTTGGATCGCGCTAATAGAAGTAATACACAAGGATTTTCAAGAACTATGGCACAGTCTAGAATTCAGTCAAGAACAGATAGACACTTTCACCAAGGAAAATAAGGAGTGAAGGACTCCGTTCACACTCTTACAGCTGAACTCACCTCCGTTGTTTCACAAAACAAAGTGATGAAAGAAAGTATTCTGGACTTACAATCATACATGAGGGACAATTTAGTTTTTACAGGAATCCCGGAACAAACCCCAGACTATCCCGAGAAATCAATAAAGGACTTTATGATTAAACAACTCAAATTACCAGCCGATACTGTACAGAACATCACTTTTCACTGTGTGCATCGGATCAGATCTCAAAACAATAACAATCGCCCATGTCCAATCATTGCAAAATTTGAGCATTATAAACAAAAAGAACTGGTTCAGAGGCGAGGAAAACAACTCAAAGGCACAAACTACGGACTCAATGATCAATACCCAAAGGACATACTAGAACGACGCAAACACCTCTTCCCAATCAAAAAACAAATGATGAATGAAGGAAAAAAGGCAATCATTTCTGTGGACAAACTTTACATAAATGGACATTTATATCGCAACAGAGGCATTACTCCCTGGCCTTTCTGATTTTTTTTTTTCTCTCATCCCCATTCCTGAACTAGCAAATAATTAATGAACGCGAATTTATAAATAATCCATCCTTACCTTACTCCCCAATACCCCTCTCTCTTCCTTCTCCTCCCTCCTCCCCCTCTATCACTCCCTACTTTTCCACATTTTTAAATCATGCAATGTAATATATAATGCACCTAGATCTCACGCCCCCCCTAACCTATTTACCCTGTCTCACACTATGTCTTTATTTAATAGTTTCTGTTTTGCTGTTGGTGTTGTTGTTGTTGCTGTTCTTGTAGTTGTTGTTGTTGTTGTTGTTGCTGTTGTTGTTTTGCTACATACACACTGTCATTTGGGTTTTTTCAATTACATTAGCCTGTCAACAACATTAAAATGTTATGCAAACACATGTACATATGGTCATGATTCCATAAATATATATACACACAGCTGCACACACCACTCATACATCTTTACAGTAATATACATTTCACTTTTATAACATGTCTTCTATCAATTTTCTAACCTGGAATGTCCGTGGAATTGGCTCTCATGCAAAGAAGATCAAAGTCTTGAAGCATTTAAATAAACTACAAGCTGACATATGCCTTTTACCAGAAACACATCTATCAGATTCAGATCAAGATAAAATTAAATCATCCGAATACAATCAGTTATTCTCAGCTCACTACAATACAAAACAAAGAGGAGTATGTATTTTAATAAATAAAAAAATCCCATTTGTACATAATACCACTGTTATAGACCCAGAGGGACGATATATTCTAAATATATCTAAATCAAACAACTTCAAAATATCAATACAAATAATCCAACAGAAGAAACACAAAACAAATTAGGAGAATACAAATTTAAACTAAATGCAATAATTAACAAACACACTCAATTCCTGATTCATAGGCTTAGACAAGAAGAATTTTTTCATGGTAACAAATCTGGTAATATTTGGCAAATCAACTTAAATGAAACAAGGAAAAAGTAACAATTTCAGTTATTACAAACTCAGCAGGAAAATCTACCAACTCACCTGATGAAATCAATCATATCTTTAAAAATTTCTAAAGCAAATTATACTCAGCAGAAAAAGACCCAAATCAAAATGACATCAATTCTTTTCTCAATAGTATTAACCTGCCACAACTGGATGAACACCAAAAAAACAGCCTTGAATCACTCATAACACAACATGGACTTTATACAGCATTACAACACATGCCTAATAATAAAGCACCAGGTCCTGATGGATTCCCTGCTGAATTCTACAATAACTTTTGGTCCACTTTATCACCACTTTTTTTCAGAATGTTAAGTGAGTCACAACAAAAATTAAGTACCAATAAGCATGAACACAGCTACAATTTCACTTCTCCTCAAACCAAATAAAGATCCCAAATTACCATCAAGCTATCGTCCTATTTCTCTGATCAATGCAGACATTAAAATCATCACCAAAGCATTGACCTACAGAATCGAAAAGGTCATATCATCTATAATACATCCGGATCAAACCGGTTTCATTAAAGGAAGATTAGCATCCACCAATACACACAGACTATTTAACTTAATGCACTATTCTTCAAGTCATAAAAAAACCCATCATAGTTACTTTGGATGCAGAGAAGGCTTTTGATAGGGTAAACTGAAAATTCTTGTTTTCCACATTAGAGAGGTTTGGTTTTGGGGAGTCATTCATTAATTGGATCAAAATTTTATATACTTCACCTTCAGCCACTGTTATCACCAATGGACTAACATCACGTAGCTTTACACTGCACCGGGGTACTAGACAAGGATGCCCACTCTCCCCCTCATTATTCACCATTTTTATTGAACCTCTGGCAGCAGCCATCATATAGCCAAAACAGTTACATTAAAGGAATTCAAACATTAAACATACAGCACAAAATTAGCCTTTACGCAGATGACGACAAACTACTATATTTAAAATCTTTCATCATCATTACAAGAAACAATTAAGCTTATTGACTCTCTCTCTCATATTTCTGAGTACTCAGTGAACTGGAGTAAATCATCTATTCTCTCTTTAAATCATAAAAGCTTGGATGTGACATCCCAAATATCACCTATCCCTCTCTGCACCAATCACATCACATATTTAGGTATTAATATTTCCCCTAGGCTGTCAGACCTAGTTAGTCTGAATTTCACCCCATTACTCAAAAGAATAAATGACGACCTTCAACGCTGGATGAACTTACCACTATCCATTATGGGCAGAATATCAGCAATTAAAATGACTACACTCCCTAAACTAAACTACTTATTCTCAATGATTCCACTACAACTCACCCTCAGCTGGTTTAAATCTCTGGACTCAACCATCACCAAATTCTACTGGAAAAATAAGACCCCAAGAATTAAATTGTCCACTCTACAGAAACCAAAAACACTAGGAGGATTGGAAGCACCGCATTTTTATTACTACTCTGGCTAATCAACAATATATATAAATATATTGTGGCGTGGGCGGGGCGGCGGCTGACGACCAGCATGCCTTGCGGGGATGTCGGTGTATTCACCATGATGGGGAAAGGTGTTTTGGTTAGTGGCTTCGGCCCTGTTTGTGTGTGGGGGTGTGACGTGTGAAATGTGCTTCAATTCCTGCTAAGGCTGAATTGGATGTAGGCTCCTAAGTGAAGGTGCTGCTCATGCCTTACATGCTGTGTGCTTAATAAAGTACTCCCAGCCATTGCATTGGGCAGCAAATAAGCTCACTCGTCTCTCCACCATCCTTTCCGGCGTAAAAACGCTACAATATATATATATCTATATATAAATGGATTCACCCAAACACATCAGACTATACATGGCTAGATATTAAGCAAACAATTTGTAAAGACATTAGAACTACAGATTTACCGTTTTTAAGTCAGACGATCAAAAAACACTCCTGTTTTAAATCACTAACTATAGCAACAGCTCTGACAGCCTGGTGGAAATTTCACCAGTTTACAAATACTCCACTTGCATCATTTAAATTCACCCCCATTTGGAATAACCCAGATTAATAAAAAGCCACTTAACATGCGCACATGGGCTGAGAAGGGCACCACACAACTTCAACACATCTTTCTTAGTAATAATCTGGCTTCCTTTTCATACTTGGTCCAGAAATACGGAATCAGGAGTAATAATCTTCTACAATATCTACAACTCAAATCATCTATCTAATCAAAAATCAATATTCGGACTGGTAACCTTAAACTTTCACAATCGATCTTAGAATTAATTAATATATCATCCTTAAAAAAGCTTCTCTCCAAAATATATAAAATAATAATAAAATCAGACAACACAATAAGTTTACCAAATTCGAAATGGGAATCAGACTTATCTATCACTCCTGATGCCGATTTCTGGATACAGATCTGCACAAATATCTATTTCATGACAAAAAATCCCAATTTGCAACTTATACAATACAAGGTACTTCACAGATCTCACCTTACCGGACAAAAATTGTTTTAAATGGGATTCACCTCAGAAACATGTTCACATTGTACCCAAAATCACCCAGACACATATATACACGCCCTTTGGTATTGTACTCCAATTCAATTTTTTTGGTAAAATGTCATTAAATTATTATCCATCACTATGGGATGTCACATCCCATTTTCCCTGTCACTCTGTTTACTAGGCGATATATCCGTAATCAGTTTAAATAACAAACAGCCAGTTACTCCTAGTCGCATTAGTAATCGCCAAGAAAGCTATCCTCATGAACTGGAAATCTAGAAATTCCATAAATATCACATCCTAGAAAAATCTGTTAATTGATTATATTTCAATAGAAAATCTATCTAGTTCATTTTACAGTAATACAGAAGAATTACACCCCTTTTGGTCATCTCTCCTTACCCTCCATCAGTCATAAATCTGTTGACCTTCTTTGTCTGAGACTTACCACTACAAAGCATCATCACCTTTTTGTGTTAATTTAAATATTAATATTTGAGGGTTTTTGGGAAGGGTGGACGACAATAGCAAGGTTAACCTATTTATATGTGTGTATATGTATGTGTGTATACAGTATACATACATATATATTTTTTTTGTTTGTTTGGTTTTTTTTCTCTTTGGCCTCTGGTCTCTGGAGGGCTACGGCATACAGGTCCACAACTGATATGGTGAAGTTGAAATATGGGTGGGTGCATGGGTGGGGGCTGGGGTCATGTATCCCTCCACCCTTTCAACCTGAGCTTGCGCCTCAGGGACCTCTTTCCCTGGCCGGTTCTGGCCTGCATCCCTCACTATTTTAATGCATCACCTATTAGCTGAAATACATACACACCTATTAAAATGCTCAACTTAGAATTTTTGTATGTATATAATAGTAGGACTATAAAGTAAAAAAAGAAAAATGTGTTAATATAAACACATACATAGGGTAATGTTTTTTGACACCTGCATTGCTCTTTTTCTTTTTTTAGAATTTGTACACACACTCCTCCAGACGTTATCAGGACATCATGACCACCTTTATTTCCCTTTACTTCATATTGAGTACTGTATGTGTGAGTAAGTACCTTTTTTTAATAAATCAGATGAAATATAAGTATTTTAATATAAAAGCATTGTTTAAACATGTACTAAAAATAATCTATATTATATTTCCTTGTCTCAGACTTTCTCTCTGCAGTGCCTGAGATCAGTGTATCTGGCCCAGTGGGTTCTACATCTGTCCTGCCGTGTCAACTGACGAGTGTGGACACTGACACACAGTATATTAAGTGGGAAATTAAATTCAAGACTCAATCCAAGACTCTGTTTGAGCGACTGGGTGAGGAGTCAGATGATGGTGAGGGGTATAAGGGTCGTGTGAACATTTCTGTGGAGGAGCTGCGTAAGGGGAACTGTTCACTGGTGTTGAGAGACCTGAGACTGAAGGATACAGAAATCTACACCAGCTACCAGGCAGTGACGAACACCAAGAGAGGTCTCCCTCTTACAGAAAAGAAATCATCAGCCGTGTTCATCTCACAGTCCATGGTGAGTGAGTGAGTCTCAGTAGAACACACACACACACACCAGAGAACGATGCTAGAAATAAGAAATGTTTGTCATTTTTTTGTCACAAATTTATTGTGTTACAAAACAGTTCATTTGGAGAAATATAATGAAAATGACTTACTTTTAAACCTTGTGTGTGTGTGTGTGTGTGTGTGTGTGTGTGTGTGTGTGTGTGTGTTACAGTGAGTCAGGAGAACACACTACACCTGACTCTCTTTATATTTCTGTTTCATCACACACTTGTAGATTCTCACAACTCTACATTTAAATATTTATAATTAAATGAGAAAAAGAAATCACTCGTGAGAATAAATAATGTGTAAAAATCACACACACACACACACACACACACACACACACACACACACACACAGATATTTAATATTGTTTATTTTTCTTCTTTTTCCTCTAAAGACCGAACTGAAGAGAGAACAGATATAAACCCAGATACCTCAGGTGAGTCAATATTAAACTTTAAGTGTGTGTTTCAAACATCTTACACAGTCATGTGATTGTAAGTGATGACATAAAAAAATTAAAAATAAACACACATGAAACAAATAATGACAAAATGAAGAATGTCCAAAAACACCATGTGATAAAATCATGTGATCATCAGTTTGAATTTATAACGTCTTTATATACTGAGAGTGAATAAGTTACAACAACGACTTTCTGTCTCTGTAGATAAAGGAGGAAATAATCTTCATTACTTGTGGTTCCTCATTTTGCTCGTTGTGGTGTTGTGTGGCGTCTGAAGAAGAAAAAAAAAACCCTAATGTGCTTTGAATTATAAAGAACTAACCAACTACTTCTCTTTCGGAAAGAGCAGTCAGAACTCCTTAAGAAGGATTTCAGTGAACTCTTTAAAACGGTTAAAAGAGTTGAAGTTCAGTCGTTCATCAGTGGGCCACTCCCAGTAAGGGGAACTAACATGTTCTCACGGCTGCTTGGGCTGAACACATGGCTACGAAGAACCTGCAGTTTAAAAGGAGTCAACTTTATCGACAACTTCAATCTTTTCTGGGGCCATAGACAACTGTTCAAACTGGATGGTCTCCACCCAAACAAACTTGGTTCAAGGGTGCTAAAGGAAAATATATCTATTTCTCCCTCCATCATCCTTAAGCAGAATGTGCCAATCCTCTCAACCTGAATGGCACATGCACACCTGGACAAAGTTTGAGTGACCACAAACAGCTCTCCAGTCATCATATGGTTAAAGAATCCCACAAGGACATTGATAACACCACACAGCCAAAACAACCACTGCTCACAGACATCCCATCTCAGTCCTGCCCACGGAGCTCGTCACAGACAGACTGTGACATACTACAACAGCTCCAAGATAACTTTCAGGAAATTTCACTACAGCCACGGGAAACACCAGAGCCAGAGCTCATCTCACCAGACACATCCATCTCTCCAGCATCTCCACTTCTAAGCTGCTCACACTGTAAAAAATAAATAGTACATTTTACGGTAAAAAAATGGCAGTTGTGGTTGCCAGAAGTTTACCGCAAAGAGGAGATGCACTGCAGTACTTCAAGCAGCTGGTGGCCACACCAGATACTGACTGGTACTTTTGATTTTGAGCCTCCCTTCATTCAGGGACACATTGGGAAACATTTTTAGTTTATGTCTTATGGTGTTTACTCTTTTAATGTTTATACAAATATTTACACATTAAGTTTACTGAAAGTAAAAACAGTTGAAAGTCAGAGGACGGTTCTTTTTTTGCTGAGTATATATGTACTGTAGGCTTAATTGTGTTGGCCATGAAAAATTTGGAAGTTTGGACATTTAAATAAATGTATAATCAAAAATGGGGTTGGTCTTAAATCTATAAGTGTATACAGAAATCACTGAACTCAAACATTATCTCATTGCTTCACTTCTCAATAAAATTATTCTGTATATTGTATTTTAGTTCCCAAAGTAAGTTTGCCATTTGCCAGTTTAATTTCAATAAACTCATTAAGGTGTCCACATTTGTAAAAGATTAGCCATGTTGATTAACTAGGGACACCTGGGTGTGCTTTAGCCCCCCTAACAATCGTACTCAGCCCCCTAAAAATTCTCCATAAACTTCACACAAATTGTTGGTCGCCCATCGTCCCCTTTAAATTTGATATGAAAGCGACGGCAGACTTCAGCTCCTTCCCGTCTTTCAGCGGGTCTTTAATTCGCCATCACAGAGGGAGGATTAAGGCAAGGTGTGTGTTTTTCGGTAAATTGTTATATCTGCATCAGTGCAGTCCTTTCTCATAAATACAGTTTACAAAATGTCCTGAGGGATTAATCAGTTAAATCTTTGCTGTGTTCACCCTCATCACACCAGCTGTTTCCTCTAGTGAAAATCAAGCATTTAATACACACTCTATGAACCGATAGTCTACTTTATACAACAATCATGCCGTTGCTGTTCTAATTGGAAAACAATACACAGTTCATATGGCATTAACTACCATAGAGTTATGCATATCAATGTAAGTTTAAAGTTATATGCTGTTTTCTGGTTACATGTTTCTGATTGTACCTGTACATACTGTAAAAAAAGGTTTATATGGTAAACAGCGTGTGTGATCAAGAAGACTCATTTGATGACTGATTCTGAACAAGTCAAATAAAGTCAGTAACAGAACTACTACTACTTACTTAAAACATGGACATATGAAGTTGTTTTTTTTATAATTATTATAATAATGCGAGATAATTAGCATTTTATTCATGTGATTTCATCTCACTAGGTCACTATCTGAATAAACCCAAACTGCATATGAATGGAATCAGCACTGGTAGTGCTCCATTTATTATTAAATATATTTAAAAAAAAATTACATTAGTAAAATAGCATAAATAAATCATGGGTAGTGTATAACAGTGATAAAAAACAATACAACGCATGTTATAAGTTTGTTTTCAAGGTGCGTGAAATTCACCGTCTTTTCCGTTTCAGGAATTTAAAATCCGCTAACTATGTCATTTTTGGCCTCTACTGCTCTCCATAGATTCTCAGTGGTACACGCATAACAGTTCGCGGACGAGTCTTCACCTGAAAATAGGAGGAGAAAATAGACAGTGGGAATATCCAGTGATGACAGTAGACGGAGAGGTTGGAGTAACAAGCATGGAAAAAGCAGAGATGATGGTGAAATCTTTTTCAAAAATACACAGTTCAGAAAATTTGACGGAAGAAGAGAAAAGGAGAAGGATAGTAACATTAGGTCAATATGAACATACAATAGACAGGAAGGATGAAGAGAATGGGAAAATCCTAAATGAGTTATTTTCAGTGACAGAAATGGTGAGAGCAATTAAGAGAGCCCGGCTAACTACCCCAGGAAAAGATCAGATAAATTATGCTATGTTAAAACATCTTGGAAATGGGACAATTAAAAAGCTGCTTGAGGTATATAATAAAATCTGGAGAGAGGGAATATTACCAAAGGTATGGAAAGCCACAGTAGTGATTCCAGTTAGGAAACCAACCAAAGACCCAACAATAGACTTAAAGCTATAGATCCATAGCTCTGACATCCAGTTTGTGTAAAATAATGGAGCAAATGATAGCAGAAAGATTAATATATACCCCAGAGAAAAGAGAGGTATTAGCAAATTACCAGAGTGGTTTCAGGAAGGGGAGGAATACAGTGGATGCTATTGTAAGATTAGAAACTGAAATAAGAAAGGCACAAGAGGCGGTATTCTTTGACATAGAAAAAACATATGATATGTTATGGAGGGAGGGGTTATTAATAAAACCAAATAAACTAGGAGTTGGCGGGAGGATGTTTAATTGGATAAAAGATTTTTTGTATGAAAGTGCACAATTGGAAATGGAACACCACAAGGTAGTGTGATTAGTCCAATACTATTCATCATTATGATGCACTTGATGTTTTTCAGCACTTAAAAGTATAAAATCTGGTAGGTCATCAGCTAGGATGGATATTGTCTATAATATATTTTGCAAAATGTACGATCTGAAAGTTAAGGGCATATCTACACAATTCATTTGGGTTCCTGCTCATACTGGAGTGGAGGGAAATGAGAAGGTGGATATTCTGGCTAAACAATCCCTAAGAATAAAGGAAATAGATCTATGTATTCCGTTGAGTAAAGCCGAAGCGAAAGTATACATCAGGAAATATACACAATCCGTTTGGCAGACATATTGGGATGACCATGAAACAGGCAGACACTTACATAATATACAAAAATCAGTAGATGCCGGGAGAATAGGGAGTAGGAATCGAAGGGAAGAAAATATTATTACACGCCTTAGAATTGGACACACTGGACTTTACAGTACATTATATAGAATTGGCAAGCACCCGACTGGGGAATGTAGACACTGGAATCAACAAGAAACAGTTGAACATGTTCTACTCCAATGTACCAAATATAACAAAGAGAGATATCGTCTCTTTCAGTCAATGAAAAAGGCGAATCAGCAGGAACTTTCTTTACCTGGTTTATTGGGGAAAACAGCTAATAAGATATATGATGATATTATCAAGTTTATACAAGAATGTGTATTAAGTAAAATAATATAGAATATACATAATACATTTCTATACCCATCATATTAATAAATGCATACATTCTGATCCACACTCCAGTCCAGTTGGTGGCGGTAATGCACCATAAAGCTGGTTTGCCAACCGCCATAAAACACCAGAAGAAGAAGAAGAAGAAGTAAATAACGCACCCCGATGGGGAACTAACTTCGATACAACACCGTCATGACATTAATATATGGTAAGCTGATGTGATATGATTTTGGTCTACTGTGTCCGTTTAGCGGTTTATGCTTTATTTAGTAATACTTTGAGCGCTTCAATGTGTTTACAGTTTAACGACGGCTAAGTGTCAAACGGTGTTAGCGGTTAGCATGCTAAACTGCGGTTCGTTTGCTGTTCGCATGTTTGTTTGTTTTTCAGCTTTTGCCGCCTCTCTACATTCAACATTAAAGTTTGGAGCTAATATTGGGTCTTGTGATATGTTCACATATTTGATTAAATGTATTATAAGTAGGAACTGTCACATTTCAATATGTTTGAAGTCGATATAAACAAATATTTATTCTGGGAGGGGCAGAACCCCGGAGGTGCGTTTCTAGGATTTTCAGTTAAGGGGAGCTTAGCCCCATAGATGTTTCACACATATTTATCTGTTCAGAATCAGTACTCAAATGAGTCTTCTTGATCACACATGCCGTTTACTGTATAAACCTTTTTTTATGTACAGGTACAATCAGAAAAATGTAACCAGAAAACAGCATATAACTTCAAACTTATATTGATTAGCAACATAAACAACACACCTATGAGGCTGGACAATAGAATAAACTGTGTGGAAGCCAATAATGTCAAACATTTATCTGTTCATTCTTAGACAATACTGCTGCTTTTTTGTTGGAAACTGGCAGACATAAAAAAAAAGAAGTAAAAATAGTTTCTGATGCAGTGACTTCAATCAGTGTTGAAACCAGTGTTTATGTGCCTGAGAGGCTGCGCTTTTAGAGAACTGAAAACAGAACTGGAGATGTGGTTCTTCAACTCACATGGGAGAAGGTCTCTAAATGAGCAGTAGGTTAGAATAGAACATCTTTTTATTTCATGTGACTTGAAAAACCTTCCATCTACAGTTAAATATAAATAATAAAACTTTGATCATCATGTTATCTAGTTTAATTTAGTGTTTTGGCTACATAAATAAGACAGTAGGTTCTCTATTCAACCCCTTAAAATTTCACAGCTGTTTATTTAAATTCATTAATATAGACAAGCATCGTTTTAATGTAATTAAACAAATCTTTTTAATATCGTTCTTTTTTGTTTTTATTCATTTAAAAAGTAACTTTTTTTTTAAATCAAAGTGACTAAAACCCTACTCTAAGGCTAGTAAATGTATTTTACGATTTGGGACATTATTTAATACATTACAATATTTATTAAAAAAAAACGTTTTTTTCTATCTCTGTAAATCACACTGCTATGCAATTAAAACAAGTGCACTGAATGATGTCTGTCACTATTTTTAATCATTTATGTGCATAACTTTATGGTAGTTAATGCCATATGCACTGTGCAATGTTTTATATAGACAGTTAGGTATTTTCAATTAAAACAGCAGACTATAGGTTTATAGAGTGTGTATTAAGGGCTTCATGTTCACTAGAGGAAACAGCTGGTGTGATGAGGGTGACACAGCGAAGATTTAACTGATTAATCCCTCATGACATTTTGTAAACTGTATTTATGAGAAAGGACTGAACTGATGCAGATATAACAATTTATCGAAAAACACACATTTTGCCTTAATCCTCCCTCTGTGATGGTGAATTGAAGACGGCACTGAAAGACGGGGAGGGGCCGAAGGAGCCAGTGTCTGCCGTCGCTTTCATATCAAATTTAAAGAGGACGATTGGCAAATTTTTAGGATGCTAAAATGGTCAAACGATTTGTAAAATTTTAATGTAACATGGATTCTGTTTATAATTATGGCTTTCCAGCTAGTACTAGTAGTTGTTTTTTGTATTTACTTATATATTTATACTTTATACTTTTAATATATTGTTAAATTTCAAGCATTCAATTTTTTGTTCAATAAAAATGTATCCTTGAGTCATCCACCATAATTTTGTGGCTTTTGTAAAGTATCGGTTCAGGCACCGTTTTGGCACCGGTACCGTTTGAAAAGTATCGATTTGGCACCGGTATAAAAAAAAAACCTCAAACGATACCCAACCCTATTATAGGGGCACTGCTAAGGATTTTGGGCCACATGAAAAGAATCTTGACAGGGCCCCCAACACAGCTGAGACTTTTTTCATATTAATTTACATAAAATCATGCGCTTTTATGGTATTTTGACTATCATTCTCATATATTTAAGTCAATCAGACAATGTCAATTTAATTCAATTCAATTTTATTTGTATAGCGCTTTTAACGATTTACATCATCACAAAGCAGCTTTACACAATGAAAAGAACTAAGTTTGTATGAAATGTGAATGTGTATGAATCAAAATGATATGATTGTCCCTGATGAGCAAGCCCAGGACGACGGCGACAGTGGCAAGGAAAAACTCCCTGAGATGGTAATAGGAAGAAACCTTGAGAGGAACCAGACTCAACAGGGAAGCCATCCTCATTTGGGTAAAAACAGATAGCAGGGATTGATGTGCATAATAATATGCGAGACTGGAAGTTCAATATAAGAGGAGATGTGTAAGATTAAAGTCCAGTTTGTTTCTGGAGGCTCAGGTAGACTGAAAAATTTCAGTCCTGAACTATTGAGCGACTGAAGTCACAGGTCCTCAGAGAACAGCAGTCTGCATCAGTTGAGGACAGGACCACCTTCATGGAAAAGTGGAACCAACCCCAGTCACCACACGCATTCCAGGCAGACCACACGGGGGCATCCATGTGATAAGATCTCCAACCAGAAGCAGGACTCCAGGATGAGTTAGAGAGGTCCAGCGGGCAGAGGGGGTCTGGATCACTGGCAGCTCAGGAGCGACATGTATAGCTCGACAGAGAGATGGGTAGAGGAAAAAGGAGAGAGAGAGAGAGAGAGAGAGAGAGAGCAGAAAAGGAGAGAGCAAAGAGATGGAGAAATAACAGTTAGTGGAGATGTCCACACCCGTAATTTGTCCTCTGTAATTCTGCACATTAAACTAATACTAAAAGTCGCTCACCTTCTTCTTCATGTGGGAGCGCAGGGGCTGATTTAGGGGATGCTGAAGTTAGGGGTTGGGAGACAGCCGGACCAGTTGCTGCTGCTGGTTCAATAAATTCTGTTTGGTACAAGGCATGATTTTCACAAAGTGCGTTTGACTGCATTGAACGTTAAACTAAAACTGTGTATTGTTATTTTTTCCAGCGTTTTCTTGATCTAACATGGGAAGAAAATTGAGTTCCCTTATCATGCACTTTTAACACTAGAACGGCCACCAGCAGTCATTTTAACCGCAACATTTAAACTTAGGGTAATTATTTTTAACACTAGAACGAACAAGGCGTCATTTTGACCGTTTTGAAATTTGCATATTCAGTAACTTTGTCTAAATAAATCACTAAGCCTTGCTGCTTCCTGACTTTTCCTAAAACTACATAAATTTTCATTAAAACTAGTTTAAATATTTGTGTAAATAAATATTTAAACTGTAGGCTACGATCATTGTCACACGGGCGGTCCACTAACAATTTAGTCCTACTTACAAACCCACCTTTTCTTCTGAAATATTGGGTAACATACTGTCGACCCTTTGCCTCTTTCACTTGTCTTATTTTTTTCTCTTTCCGTTTTTGGCTTCCAGATTTTTGAGCCATTTTCACTTCTGTCGGCGCTATAAGTAAAGTCAAGCTGTTGCCTGGATACAATTTGGGCAGACTGAACCATTTTATGATAATCGAGAGGGAAAGAGGGGCTCACAGAGTTTGTGTTTCCTAAACAAACACATTTTTTGACACCAGGAAACAGCAAATAGAATAATTTTAAGTTAATAATTTTGACTATCAGCACCACAATTTTATTGGTGGGCCTCAGTCATGGGCCCCGAGAATCGTCATCGTTTAACCGCCCCCGCCCCTGCCTACTTATGATTGGTTTGTGGTTTAAGGTTACATACATTTACGAGCAACACTTATCCTTCCGCTGTTTAATTATCCTATTTCTGGCAACCAG
Organism: Clarias gariepinus; assembly: GCF_024256425.1. Taxonomy (NCBI): domain Eukaryota; kingdom Metazoa; phylum Chordata; class Actinopteri; order Siluriformes; family Clariidae; genus Clarias; species Clarias gariepinus. Next base: position 6,321,624 of record NC_071101.1, read on the forward strand.
TGACTGTAAATCAAAATGTCAACCAATGGAGCTTATTTACAGATTTTTTTTAAATATTGTTAATAAAATACATAAATGTGGAATATTCTCAGCAAGAGTAGCCACTGTCCTTATGTTATTAAATTAATAAATAGAAAAGGGTTGTTAGACATCAGAATTGTTTATAAATACGAACATTTATGACACATGAATGACTTATGATGACGAGTGAATTTCACTGTTGTTTATTTAAGATGATACTGCTCACAGTTATTTCTGATAGAGAAGAAAGCAGGTATTTCTACATCTCTCTGTGGTCAAGCATTAATTCTCCCTTCCAATTTAATAATGGCACGTGAAACAGCAGTCTAGGTCCTCTGTGACATCATAAAATCCTCTAAGGCAACCATGTTTTTAAGGTCTGTTCAGGTCTTAAATAACATTTTATACATTTTGCCTTTTAAATTCTAAAAGGCACTCGTAATTCAGCCCTTGATGTTTCACTCCATTTTTCCCAGTTCACAAAAGCCTGTAGCCAAAAAACACACACACACAAAGCAGAATTTAGGATTGTTAGCCATGCTTTAAAAATACAAGAAGCAAAATTACATTAAAAAAAAACATAAATAAACGGACAGATGCTTACTGTCAAGCCATGCATAGTGTGCCTTCTGTCTGAACTGGATCCTGTTCACAACTGCATTAAAGCAACTGCAAGTAAGCGAAAGATTTATGTAGGCAGCATCTCCATTCTGTAGCACTACTTCCAAGAGTATCATCTCCAAGATCTCCATGGGTAACTGGAAAGTACAGTGGTTACTCAAGGGGGAATGTCTATGACTGCCGTGCACTCCGTCGCGGCCAAGCAGCAACAGCCAAAATAAATCAGTCGCAATTCAAAGCAATTTGTGAAATGACCGCCAGGTGGCGCAAAGGGACATTTTGCAAAATTGCTGCAATTCATTTTGTTTAGACAGACTCTGTTACTATCTGTCTTATTATTATTATTATTATTAAAGAAAACAGCACAAAGAACTCAAGGGCTTGTAAAACATTTGTATTATTAGGCTACCTAATTAAGTTCACTAGGTAACGATTTTATTTGTAGAAGAAATGAACTGTTCTACAAACAGAAGCTATATCGGTTTATTGTTATTATAAAAAAAAATGTTACATTTAAAGACATCAATATAATACATTAAATATAGAAATAACTGGAAGAATAGACTTTCAGAATAACATTAGAATAACTAAATAAAATACACTTCTATCTTTGGTATAATATGGTTATAGTTTAATATATCGTGGCTGTGTGACGCATCCTGTACTCTGCCTTCCAGACTCTTTGGTGGAAGTTGTTGATGTTTATTTTATTTATGTAGTTTTGTCTTTGATGTTAACTACACAAATTCAATTCAATTTTATTTATATAGCGCTTTTAACAATGGTCATTGTCTCAAAGCAGCTTTACAAAAATGAAATTTTTTTTTTTTTTTTTTTTTTTTTTTAGAAAAGAAAATATTTGGAAGTGTGTATGTGTGAAAAAAATGTGTCTAGATAATAATTAGATGAATGAATGATGAATGAAATGTCTCTGATGAGCAAGCCAAGGGTGACGGCGACGGTGGCAAGGAAAAACTCCTTAAGATGGCAATAGGAAGAAACCTTGAGAGGAACCAGACTCAACAGGGAACCCATCCTCATCTGGGTGATAACAGATAGAAATAACATCATGTGTGTTATGCAGCTGAAAGTTCAATATAACAGAAATTCTTTAAATTAACATGAAGTCCAGTTCAGCACAGGGGGTCAGTAGGTGCAGAGGGCAGATGGGGTCTGGGTCATTGGAAGCACAGGAGCAGCATGTGTAGCTCCAACCATCATAAAGCAGAATCCAGCTGGAGCTGGTCCTTCTTTGGATGCCTCAGGATCCTCGCAGGGTCGGCCTTTGTCTACTAAAGCTGGCACAATCTCCAGATGCCTCGGGATGGGTAGAAAAATACAGAAAAGATGGAGAGAATTAGCGTAGTTGCCGAACACTGTCTGGAAGGCTATTCCAAAGTTTTGGAGCTACATATGAAAATGCCCTACCCCCTTTTGTAGATTTTAAAATTCTGGGAATTACCAGAAGTCCGGAGTTTTGTGATCTTAAGGAGCGTGGTGGATTATAGCGTATCAGACGACTGGTTAGGTATGTGGGAGCTAAACCATTTAAAGCCTTGTATGTAAGTAGTACTATTTTGTAATTAATTCTAAATTGAACAGGTAGCCAGTGCAGGGATGATAATATAGGTGTTATATGATCATATTTTCTGGATCTAGTGAGAACCCTGGCGGCTGCATTTTGGACTAACTGTAGCTTGTTTATTGAGGATGCAGGACAACCACCTAGTAATGCATTACAATAGTCCAGTCTGGAGGTCATGAATGCATGAACTAGCTTTTCTGCATCAGATACGTTTGACAATATTTCTAAGATGGAAAAAGGCTGTTTTTGTGATATTGGAAATATGATTTTCAAAAGACAAGTTACTGTCTAATATTACGCCCAGGTCTTTTACTGTTGAGCTGGTAGTAACAGTACATCCTTCTTAACGCAGGCTGAATTGTGAAAGCTGTTGTGTACTGGTTTTTGGGCCGATGAGCAATATCTTTGTCTTATCTGAATTTAGTAAAAGAAAGTTATTGGTCATCCAATCTTTTATGTCCTGGACACACTCAGTTAATCTAGACAAGTATAAGGTAAATAAGGTATTTCGTCTGGTTTTGTTGAGATGTATAATTGGGTATCATCAGCATAACAGTGGAAACTAATCCCATACCTTCTAATGATGTTTCCCAAGCGAAGCATGTATATTGAGAACAGCAGAGGTCCTAAAACTGACCCTAAAACATTACGTCAGACGGTACTCCATTTAGATCTACAAAATGGTATCGATTAGACAGGTATGATCTAATCATTTATGATATGATCTGATCATTTTCTGCAAGAATGTGCATATTTGAGCTGATATTTCTAATATTTTTTTATATGAACGGAAGGTTTGAAATCGGTCTGTAATTTATTTCATTCGTGTCCAAATTAGATTTTTTAAGAAGCCGCTTAATAACTGCCAACTTGAAAGGTTTAGGGACGTGACCTAGATATAATGAAGAATTAATAATGTTTAGAAGTGGCTCTCCAACCGTAAGCATCACTTCTTTTAAAAATCTGGTTGGTATTGGGTCTAACAGGCACGTTGTTGATTTAGCTGAGGTGATAAGTTTATACAGCTCTTCCTGTCCTATACCTGTAAAGCACTGAAAATCTAAATGTGAAGCTCTAGGCTGAACTAGATCGTGAGATACTATTAGAGGTTGAACCTCCGTTATTTTCTTCCTGATACTATTGATTTTTTCATTAAAGAAGTCCATAAAGTCTTCACTTCTAAACTGTGATGGGATACTCTCTGCGGGCATCTTAGGTTTTGTTAGGCGAGCCACTGTACTAAATAAGAACCTGGGATTGTTTTGATTTATTGCTATCATTTGGCTAAGATGCTCGGTCCTAGCAGTTTTTAGAGCCTGTCTATAGCTGCACATACTGTCTTTATACGCAATTCAAAAAACTTCTAATTTAGTTTTTCTCCATTTTTGCTCGAGGTTACGGGATGCTCTCTTTAGGGAGCGAGTATGACTATTGTACCACGGTGCAAGTGTTTTATCTCTGACTTTTTGTAATCTGATGGGAGCAACAGTGTCTAATGTTCTGGTAAATATAGTACCCATGCTGCTAGTCATTTCATCCAGATCGTCTGCATTTAGGGGTCTAATAAGAATTTGGGACAGATCTGGCAGATTACTTGTGACTCTGTCTTTAGTAGTCGGATTCATATTTCTAACAAATTGATAATGTGGGGAGACATAGCTAATCTGTTCTACAGGTAGAGTATATATCAGGAGGTGATGATCTGTGATATCATCACTTTAAGGTAAGATCTCTATATTAGAGACATCTATACCATGGGATATAATTAAATCTAGTGTATGATTAAAGCAGTGAGTTGCTCCATTTATATTTGTTTAACCCCAAAGGAATTTAGTAAATCCATAAATGCGAGGGCTAAAGTGTTGTTAGCATCATCTACATAAATGTTAAAGTCTCCCACTATTAACACTTTGTCAGAGTTAACCAGTAGGTCTGATAGCAGATGTCCAAATTCTTTAAGAAAATCGACATATGGCCCTGGGGGTCTGTACACGGTGGCCAGAGTAAAATATAGCTCGGGTTTATTATGTATTTTACTGAGTGCAACATAAATGATGAGCACTTCAAATAAGTTAAACCTGGGCCTTATTTTCTGAGTAACAGTGAGTACATCATTGTAGATAGTGGCGACACCACCACCACGACCAGTTAGATGGGGCTCGTGCTTATAAAAATATCCTGACGGAGTAGACTCATTCAGACCAATATATTCATTTGGTTTAAGCCAGGTTTCGGTGAGGCAAAGTGCATCAAGGCAATAATCAGAGATCATTTCATTAACAATAAGTGCTTTAGGCGCAAGGGATCTAATGTTGAGAAGTCCAAACTTTAGAGGTAGATTTCGATTACTTATTTGGCCTCTTTCTGGTTTTATGGTTATCAGATTGTTTCGGGAACAGACACAATTTCTATAGGACAAGCTATGTGTGTGCGTCTATCAGTATGGTGAGTTGTGATGTGGCTAATGTGATTGGAATCTACTGTATGACTTACCGCCAGTCAGATGGTTCGTAATGTCCTGGAGATGTTGTCTGAAAGGACCGCCGCTCCAGCTCTGCTAGGGTGCAGGTCATCGGTGTGGTAAAGCCTAGGACGCTCCCCGAAAACATTCCAGTTATCAACAAAGGGTAATCTCTGTTGTTGACACCAAAATTGTAACCATTCATTAAAGGCAAATAATCTACTGAAACACTCGATTTCTCGCTGAAATGTCGGAAGTGGTCCAGATACGACAATCTTTGTTGTGGGTGATGTGCTGCGGACCTTCTCAACCAGGCTCCTGAAGTCCTTCTTTAGGATATCCGTCTGCCTCAGCCTGATGTTCTTCCTCAGGGCCGCAGGCACCTGTGCAGCAACATCAAGAACACGTGCACCAGGTAAACGGCGTGTGTACGCCTTACCTTTAGCCGTGGTAGCATGCACGTGTCGGACGATGGAATCTCCGATGACCAGCGCGTCGTGTGCCGTTTCGCGGAAGGAGCGAAGCGGTTTCGGGTTGAGATTTCAAAGACAGGTGGTGGCGGAGGAGGATAGGTCCTCGCCCGGGGCTTGGCGCGCGTCTTCCGCTGCTGTAGTATCCAGGCTTCGTTGTATCCCGGGATGTCCGCGATGATTCCAGCGTGGCTTTCCGCTGCTGTGGCTTTGCCAACTTCACCTGTAGGTCGCGGATCAGCTTCTCCACGGCCTCCAGCTCCAAGTCCACCGAGTGCAGCTCCAGTGTCTCCTCACCTGCACACAGAGGCAGAGACACAACTGACATGGTGTCTAAAAATAGAAATAACCGGTGTGAGAGAGCGTAAACAAACTTGTGATAGCCGGGCTAACGGGCTAGTGGTGCTAATGGAATGGTTTGCTGCAAAACAATTAAAACTTATACGATATAAACTTATACGAAAACCATATAACACGCGTTTCGAGTAAACATATTATAAGATAGTATAAAATACTTATCTGTTAAATGTTTACTCTTTGTAAGGGGACAAAAAAGTAAAAAAATTGGTCAGTCTGGCGGAGCTCGGAAAAAGGCAGTGTCTCTCAAGAGCATTAGTGAGATCAGAAACACAAAGCAGTGTCTTCCCACCTGGGAGTTTCTCCAGCATACTGATTGATGATCAGATTGATGGACATGAGTCCTCATCTGTTACATTTTTTGTGACAATTTTTTTTTTACGCACACATTTAATCAATAATATTTTAAAAAGTTTGATCCGGCATTATAATTCTCCTCTTTAATTTCCTACATAGTCTAATCAGCGCTCAACCGCACATATAAAGTTTTTCCAGAGCGCAGATAATAATAATTATATACAGTATAATCAGGACCTCTTATTTCTATTTACTTTAGGTTGATGTTCTTTCAGTGTTAGTGTGTGCTTTGCAATGTCAGACACATTCAAATGCAAATAATACACCCTCCCCAGTTGTGAATCAGCTGTTCTCACCTTTACACTCGGAGAAACTAAAATGCTGAAACCATGCAAAGTGGGGAGGATCTTGGATTTTGCTTCAGGCCTCTTCTTAAATTTGTGTAACCTTTAAATTTAATAATTAAATTTAATAACTTTAAACTGTGTTTGTCTGTCTGACTTTTTCTTCTGTCACTTTAATGCTTTTAATTTTATGTATTTCTTTTGCTTTTTTTTCTCCTTTCAATCCTTTTAATGAATTTTACTGTTTCTCTTCATCACCTTATTTACTTTTTTTTTGTATTTTGTCTTTCCTTTTCCTTTATTGATGTGGAAGTCTCTCTCTCTCTCTCTCTCTCTCTCTCTCTCTCTCTCTTATTTTTGCTTTTACCTTCTCAAATGTTGTTTTTTTAAATTTTCCTTCTCTTCTCCCCTTTTGGCACTGTATTTCTCCAGCTTTTATTCTTTCTCCCTGTTTTTATTTTTTTATTGTTTCCTTTTTTACTTTGGCTTCTACACACTTTGTTATTCCTGACTCCATATGCACTGATTTAATGACTTTGTGCTAAATGGAGAGAATAGCACGTGCTGACAGTCTCTCTTGTGACATTGTTGACCTGAGGTGACCTGTGACTATCTGCTGCACAGGCGTGAAAAAATTGTTAGCTTTGTCAAAGGTCCTATTAATTGTCTGTTCTTCTCCCGTTATATCCGTTTTTTTCTGTACAACTTGGATAACTTTGTTTTATGGCTGTAGATGGAAGTCTCTCTCGCTCCTCAATCAAACTGCAGTTAGGGTTTCGTCACACGGAATGTACCATCGTGGTGTGTGTTTTTGGGGGTGTTCTATGGGACTAAAATGCTTTAACGCAACTCGTGTGGTGTAATGGCATACTAATGCTGTTTCTTCGACTGGATTTTAATTATTTTTAAATGTTAAATGTAAGTGCGGGGTCCCTGGCAGTTCGGGGCTCTGGGCGCTCGCCTACTTTTGCCTAATGGTAACGCCGCCTCTGATGTCAACTCACTAGGTCACATAATTCTGAATAAATTCAAACTGCATATGAAAGGAATTAGCACTGGTAGTGGTCCATATTTTATTCTTATTCTTAAAGAGCATTAAAGAGCATTTTTATTACTCTTCTTAAAGGGGTCATACAGTCCCAATTTTTCCCAAAGTTAATATGATTCTTTAGGGTCCTAATGAAAAGTTTGTAATATACTTTAATAAAAAATTCTCAATGGTTGTGTAAAAAAAACACTACTTTTACCTGCTAAGAACTAGCTCTGTTCTCAGCAACCTGTTTCAGTACATGCTCCTTTAAATGCTTATGATCTCTGCTGAGCCCGCCCCCCAGTTCTGTGGGGCGGTTCTTAACAACACACGTGAGGTATAGCCACGAGAGTGTAGTCCAGTGCGGGCAATGCTTTGTGGGTAATGCAGTCTAAAGTGTGAAAATGCTGGAATATAGAGCCTGAGCCTGCTTTCTTAAGTAGTTTTTGGTTTGATTTAAGTACGGAACCTACGCAGAAGTTTGTAATATCGCCTGACAACGCAGAAATTAAAAGAATGGACATGCATCGACTCGATTGTCTTTCTCATCACTGCATGGGCATGAATTAACGGGCTGTTATGCTGCCGCGAGCAACGACAAAAAAAAAGCGGAGAAGCTAACACAGTAGCCTACTGAGAGAGATACGAACGCGATGTGTTTACTGATGTGTTTACATGACTTCTTAATCTTCTACAGACATCGTTATAAACCATCTAGCGTTACAAGGGTAAGCATAATATAGTTTTCCGACTACGTACACAGTTTGCAACTAGACAATCACCTTAATGCATTGTTTATTATAAACGGGCGATTAGGGATTATATAGAGACGGATGTACATAGAGCAGAAGCCATAACCATGTTCTATTAGAGTATAAGTTAACTTACACTCCGCATTCATCGTGATTATTAGAAAAGGCGATCTGCAAAGATTCATAGCAAAAGAAATCACACTCACTGAGCCTGGTGAAGATGAAGCAGGAACACAAAGTTAGTACAGATCCATTTTTTCGGAGCTGCTTCCTAGTAAAACCTGCTTTATATTGACCCGCGTTTATAAAGCAGTCCGGTGAAAAATGATTAGCGCAAACATGAATGCATTTAGGTAGATCGGCGGGGACGTTAGCTTTAAAAACTAAATTCAGCCACTGCGTCCTCAGTGGCTCAGATGTCGGTAGTGAATGACGACTGCTGTGTTCGCTATTACACCCAACAACTGTACACAACACTCGCTTAGGCGACATTTTGCCCCAGCTGCGAAAAACAATGGCCGACCGCTTTCTTCTCACTCGGGGCGGGTCTTTGCTAAAACACCAGTGTCAATCAACTATAGGAGGAGGGGCCTCTTGTGGTGTGGCGTCACACCGACAGGGATTTGCGATTGGCCTGATTTCAGAAGGGGCATGTTATTGTAATAAATGAAAAGAAAATCACTGGGTGGCTCTTTTTCATTGTAGAGTGGTTGTGTACACACTTTCCTAACACACATTTCAGTCCAAACAGCTTGAAAAAGTGCACGTAGCACCGTATGACCCCTTTAAATTTGTGTAAATTTAAAATCTTCTGGATTCTACATTCTAAAGTTGACATTGTTACCGTTTTTAATCCCTGGAATTAGATTTTTCTTATCATAACATGTGTTGTATTGTTATTAGTCACTCTACATTGTTTTTAATTATTGTACAATGTTTTACTTTTAGATTTTATTTTAAAATGTCTTGTTTACTACCTTGATCAGGCATCATAATTCTCCTCTTTAATTTCCTGGAACACCAAACTCCACCAAAGAACATGCAGAATAATCACTATTTAAATCTACATACTGATAACGATTGGTCAAACAGGAGGGCTGTACCCTTAATTCTTACTACATTTTCTAATCTGTAAAGGAGAATACTGTGATCAATTGTGTCGAAAGCTGCACTGAGGTCGAGTAATACAAGCATAGTTACACAACCTTGATCTGAGGCCAATAGGATGTCATTTACTACTTTAACGAGTGCTGTCTCTGTACTGTGATGAGGCCTAAATCCTGACTGATACAGTTCATGTATGCCATTTCTATGTATATATGAGCATAGCTGCTCCGCTACTATCTTTTCCAGAATCTTAGAGATAAAGGGGAGGTTTGATATTGGCCTGTAACTGGACAGCTGACAGGGGTCGAGGTCAGGTTTCTTAATTATTGGTTTAATAACTGCTAATTTAAAAGATTTTGGAACATAACCAATGCTGAGTGAAGAATTAATTATTCTCAACAGGGGTTCTGTTAATGCTGGTACTATCTGTTTAAGAAAATGTGTCGGTGTAGGATCTAATATACAGGTTGATGAATTTGCAGAAGAGATGAGTGAAATTAGTTCATTCTCTTCAAGGGGAGTAAAGTATTCTAGTTTCCGATCTGACATGGTTAGTTTAACATCTGCATCAATTGCATTGTCCGGTTTCAAAACCTCAATTTTATGCCTGATATTTACAATAAAAAAAAAGGTTTAGGTTTACTGAATCATGTGACTGAATCAATTCATTAGTGTAAAAATGCGATGAGCGAGTCAGTCACATGATTTTCCCCTGACAGTCTCTGACAGTCTCCCCCTCCCCTGACAGTGTCTCAGGACATCATATGTCTCAGAGGAAGGACGTGATGGACTTGTCCACCTCACCCTGTTTCTCCAGGTGTTTGATGTAGCCCAGGGGTTTGTTCACACACAGCTGATGTAACTGTTCATTACAGGTTCAGTGGGTGTGTTTAGGTGTTGATTAAAGGTTTTAGGGGAAAAAAAAAGAAAATCTGACCTCTGAATCAGTCAAAAGAGAAATACCAAAATGATCTCTATGACCGTCTTGTGTTCAAACTCTTTTGACAACTGCATTAACTTTTCTTTTTTTTTTTAAATTTTTACAGACACTTCTCCAGATGTTATTAGGACGTCATGACCGCCTTCATTTTAATTCACATCGTATTGGGCACCAGGTTTGTGAGTAAGTACATTTTGGTTATAAAATAGATTAAACATAAGACGTATAACATCTTGGTAAAAAAGCATTGTTTAAACATGTGCTAAAAATAATCTATATTATATTTCCCATCTCAGACTTCCTCTCTGCAGTGCCTGAGATCAGTGTATCTGGTCTAGTTGGTTCTACAGCTGTCCTGCCATGTAACCTGATGCGTGTAGACACTGACAGATCGTATATTAAGTGGAGCACTGAATCTGAGACTGTGTTGGAGAGAAAGAATGGAGACAAATACGAGGCTGAGGGATATGAGGGTCGTGTGGACGTTCCTGTGGAGGAGCTGCGTAAGGGGAACTGTTCACTGGTGTTCCACAATCTGACATTTACTGATGCAGGAGTCTACACCAGCTACCACATAGAGGGACACAAGAATGGATCTCCGGATGTCAAAATCGACTTGATCAACCATGTTAAACTCTCAGTCCATAGTGAGTGAGTTTGTCTCAGTAGACAAGTTCACTGTGTAACCAACAGTCTATTTGGAGCAAATTTAATGAAAATCTTAATGATGTTTATCCTAATAACTAAAACTTCTGCACTGAACAGGTAATTATAGAGCTCTCCATGTGACACCTGACACTCTTTATACTTCTGTTTCATCACACACACGCAACTCTACATTTAAATATCTTTCTTTATAAAAATGTAATTTATTCCAGAGAGTAGGAACAGTGTGGCTGTATAACTTTTTCAATAAGTACAATGTATTAACTTAAAATACTGTATTAGAATCACACACACACACACAAACACACGGTATTTTTGTTTACAGGAATTATTAATGTCCCTTCTCTGATTAATGTCAGAGTTATAACCCTGTGTCTGTTCATCTAGTTTACAACTCCTTTTTCCTCTGAATAACAGGTTCTTACTGCTCGTCTCCCTTTTAATTGTAAGACAGTGTGTGTAAACAGGATGGGTGTTAATCAGACACAGGTGTACACTCATTAATAACATGAATATTATACATACATTCTCCAAGACTCAGTCCTGCATTCACACACCGAGCTCAACCACTAAAGACACCACATGGGAGGAAATCAACTGTGTGTTTAAAAAGAAATCACTTGTGAGAGAAAATAATAATAATAATATCTAAAAATCACATACACACAATCAGAACACAGATATTTAATATTGTTTATTTATGTTTTTCCTCTAAAGACCGAACTGAAGACAGAACAGATATAAACTCAGATTCCTCAGGTGAGTGAATATCAAACTTTATTGAAATCTTTTCTTTACTTGGCTGTTCAGCTGTTTTATGAGTAAATGATACACCATACACACCTGATTATGTGAGTGAGGATAAAAGTAATTAATCATGTGTAAAAGATTTTAAATTGATACTAATCTATTTTTCCACACTCATGTGATTATAAGTGCTCACCCGGGCCGGACTGAGGCCATGTCCACACGTAGGCGGGTATTTTTAAAAACTGTAAAATGTGTGTACATGCGTGTACATGCAGTTACTCACACATTATGTTAACAAACAGAGGTGTCTGAATGTACTACGAAGCTCACTGCTGCTACATACAAACCCCCGAGAACACACAGACAGCGATGGTTAATACTAGCTGTGCCCAGGATCTCATTCATGTGGAATTTTGAAAAAGTTTTTGCCAATTGACAGACAACTTTTTTTTAACTGACAGTGTTACAGTAGGTATAACATGGATTACTTTTTTAATGTAATGAGTGGTGATGCACCGAAATGAAATTCTTGGCCGAAGCAGGACAATAATAAAATGCTTGGCGGTGTTTTGCATTTTTTCCATTTATTTTGCCAATTTATATAAATTATTTATTAAATAGTAAAAATTTGCTTTTTACTATTTTGTTGCTTTTCAGAAAAATCAATCAAATAACAAAAATACAAATTCAAAATATTTATTTAACACTGAACATTTTTTTTAAACATTCCAGCAGATATTATACAAACAAAGCACAATATAACTTAAAATAAATAAATTAGTAAAATAAAAAAATAAAAATTATTTGGCCATCTTTGAAGCCCCCCTTCTTGAATAGCCTATGTTAGGGCTATAACTGACTGCTGAAAGAATGTAACTCTGTATGTCTACAACAACAAATGTGCATTAAATAGTGCAAAAAATGTGGATTCGCTGCTACTATTGCCGTAGCCACCGCCGTGTCTTTCTCGTACTCTGCATGATGTTCGGGGCAGTGTTGCCAACTTAGCGACTTTGTCGCTATATTTAGCGACTTTTCAAATCCCTCTAGCGGCAATTTTTTTAAAAAGCGACTAGCGACAAATCTGGCGACTTTTTCTTTTTTTCTCTGATGTGTCTGTACTGACTCTTCTCAACTTGCCACAGCAGCTGCCGCCGCCGGCCCCTCCCCCGTCCCAAAGCACTCACAGACAGGCCTGTCCTCTCCCTAGTGTTAACTAGTGTTAGTGTTGATGGGGGTCTGGAAAAAACAAAAAAATTTGGATTACTACATTAAATTTTTAATGTAGATGGTATTTAAAAAAATGTTACAATGTTATTGTTAAACTGTTCATGTTTTAAGGTTCTAAGTGGATTATAAGATTATAAAGATAAAAAAACAAGCAAAAAAAAAAAAACAGAAAAACAAACAAACCAAAAAAAAACAACTCCGCCAAAGTGTCTTATTTGGGTCACTTTTGCCGGTCCCAAGCCCGGGTAAAGGAGGAGGGTAGGAATTGTGACATAAAAAAAAAAATTAACTAACGTTAACCAGTAACACTAGCTTTCCTGTTCTTTTTGTTTACTATATTTTATTTTATTTAGGCTATTATATATATTAAAAAAAATAAAAACAGATGCCCACCATAAGCATGTATTATTATTTTTCTATTCTATCATCAGCATTTGCTAAATGCACTGTGTATAAGCTAACTGAGACATGGCATAGCATTTGCATGTCTTTGCTCTTTTGTTGATTTTAATTCCTTTAAATGTCCTTATTTATAAGTCCCTTTGGATAAAAACATCTGCTAAATATGAAAAAAATAGTGATATATATATAGTAATATATATTTATATATCTATGTATAAGAACTACGACGGTACGATGGAGCTTTAGTGCCACGTTAAAAATAAAAAAAATATGTAAATCTACAAGAATAAACTCAATGTTATGAGATAAAAGTCGAAATGTTACAAATGGGTTTGTCAGATACAAATACACATTCTTACCATATTTCAAGCTTCAAATAAGTGTCACGTAACTTTATGAAAGCCATATGACAGAATTGTCTCTTACTTTCGGTTTCTGAATTTGCAAATAACTTGCATGTGCAGCGTGCATTATGCAAATTACGTCATGACATCATCTAGCTACTTCTACGACAGCCAATAGCTACTTTCCTTACTGACGAGTTGGCAACACTGGTTCGGGGTGTCTAAATTTAATTTATCACTTAAAATCAAAAGTGCTGTACGTTTTTGCAGATGCACCCCCTCTGGACAATTCAGCAGAACAGTATCTGCAAACGGCCGTTTTTGCCCCTTTTCTGACACTTTAAAGTTCTTCCACACTGCTGACATGTTTGCTGCATAAAGCGCGCGCCTCTCGCTCTACACGAGTTACTATTTGTTTGCGTCATTAAAAACGTCATTGTTCGGCAAAATTTATTCTGCCTTTTCACTTATTCAGCTGAACACCGAAAGTGCTTTTTTGCCTATTTTCGGCCGAATAATTTTGGTTGCCGAACATTCGGTGCATCCCTAGTAATGAGTAATCTAACACGTTACATCCGCCATTTAAGTACTCAGTTATTTAGTTCAGTTTTTCAAGAATGTAATCCGTTATTCAGACAATTTATATAATTTAGTGGGTGTGAAAGTTGTCCTACAAGCCCCGCCCCCGATAACACCCCCCTCCCCCCATTATACCTGCTGTTATACTCCTAATCTTACCAATGCGGTTTGACTATGTAAGGACCGACGCGCGGAAAGATGGAGACCTAATCACAGTGCCAAAACTTGCGGTGAATGACGATGAACCGTACTTAAGGCCACCGCATGAAACCACGTAGGTGAGATAGGGGTATTAGTAGTTAACAGATTATGGGACAAACTTTACTGAGTGATGATGGTAGAATAATTATAAAGGTCTTGACTAAAACAACATGCATGAGGAATCACAAAGGAGTTTTTATTTCTGCAATGGAAAAGTACTCTAACTAGCTACTTTTATTAGAAGTAGCGCTGTAATGTAACTGATTACTTTTTAAAGACAGTAAATTTGTAATGTAATAAGTTACTTTAAAAAGTAATGTCTCCCAACACTGCTGACCAGTACATGTTGAAATACAATTGCATTCGTAAGCGTGTATTTAAAAATTTACAGCACCATCTGTTCAATTAGAATTTTTGTTCTGTTTGAATTTGTTTGTTGAGGGCCAGTCCGGCCTGGTGATGACACAAACAGTATCAAAATAATTTAAAGACCGCCCTATCATCCGGAGATCGCTGGTTTGATCCCCGGGTGATGCTCTTAACCTCTCACAGCCGGAGGCTTAGAGAGAGATGATTGGCCGAGCTCTCTCAGGGGGGAGGGATGAGAGGTACTCAGTGCTCCCACATTAATAACGGCTCTACAAGCCAATCAGGGGCATCAGGAGCGGATAGCGCTTTCCTCCGAGTGTGTTACACCGCCCCCAACAGGGTGTGAGCAAGCAGTTCGGTGGCGCCACGTAGATCGGAGGAAACACGTGGGTTTTTTTTTTCCTTCCGCTGTCACAAGCCAAGACCGGCCCCCTTCCAGCTCTCTGGGTGTGGTCTCAGGCGAGAGTCCTCGCTGATGTTTGTCAGCTTGGCAGCTTTCCCAAGAGGGATCGGGGTCCCTAAAGCAGTCGTCCTTGCGGCCTTTTCCTTTTCAGCGGCGGGGCTACGAAAGCGGGTATGACGCGGGAGTGAAGGTGCCGCGGGCGCTTACGCAGGTCAAAGGGCAGAATCATGCTCCACCGCATAACGTTTTTTCCGGACCCAGGAATAAACTCTGCGCTTTGCTTTTATAATGCAGAGCAAGCCCGAGATCCCATTAACGTTAATTATCACCAGCTGGCCGGAATAGGTGGCCCTGTCCCTGCATACCTGCAGAAGGGGGTCAACATATAATGATAAATAACAAGAAATGTAAAAAAAAACATGAAGTTTACATTCAAATCATGTGATTATCGATTTGCATGTGGTGTGTGCACACATGCCAGTTTTCTCCATGTTTTCTAAGTAAACTTATAAAATTATAAGATCTAAACTTTAGTAATTAAAAAAAAAAGTCACTATGATGTGTTTAAAAGCAATTAAATGTATAATGTCTTTCCACTGAGCATGAACTATTTACAGCAATGAATTTCTCTCTCTGCAGATAACAGAGGAAGGAACCATCATTACTTGTGGATCCTCGTTTTGCCCGGCTTGGTGTTACTTGGTCTCGGTGTGTACGCTCTGAAGAGGAAAAATATTTATTTGTCAGCTAGGAATGAAGAAGGGAATCAGAGCTGAAATTTAAGAACGAGGGGGACGTGCAGATCCAATATATAGGCACCGATATTGGACACCGTGCCCCTTCACACACCCTTCCTCCCGTCGCCTTCTCTCTCTCTCTCTCTCACACACACACACACACACACACACACACAAACACACACACTCTGCTCAATACAGAAACACTGCTCTGTTGCGATTCTTTTCAAAGGTAAAGAACCTTGGAACATCTGGAACGAATTAAGCTCGTACTCCAAGGTTCTTTTTGTGTGTGTGTGTTTAGTCCAAGTACTGGAGAAACAGATGCGTCTTGAGTCGTCGTTTAAAGATAGTCAAAGTTTCTTCTGTACGGACACCTAGGTGCCAGAACAGAAAAGAGCCTGGATGAATGCCGCCCTCGATTCCTGAGAGATGGTGGGATGAAGTGAGCAGTGCTGGAGAATCGGAGGGAACGTGGTGCAGTGCGTGGTGTGATTAGAGCAGAGAGGTTAGTGGGTGCTGGGCATTCTGGATCAGTTGCAGAGGACGAATCGTGGACAGAGGCAGGCCTGCCAGGAGTGAGTTGCAGTAGTCCAGTCTTGAAATAACAAGGGACTGAACAAGCACCTGAGTAGCCTGTGAAGAAAGAAATGGGCGAATTCTTCTGATATTGTAAAGAAGAAATCGACAAGAGCGAGTAAGGTTAGCGATGTGTGGGGAAAATGACAAATGATTGTCCACGGTTACCCCAAGATTGCGGGCGGTGTCTGAAGGAGTGATTTGGTTGTTGTCCATGGATATCACAAGGTCTTGACCTGGAGATGATTAGGGTCTAAGTACACCCTGACTAAGTACAGTTAGGGTCAATCTTATTAATTTAGTCAAAGCTTGATTGCATTAGATTATATTATTTTAAATATTGTTATTATTGCATAATTATATAATTATTTTTGCTTATTTAAAAGACTGATCATTAATATTTTCATTTATAAAATAATCCTATTCTTCTTAAATCATAATTGTATTATTAACCTATATGATTTTGAACATTTGACATTTGATAATATACTGTACGTCCAAAAAGTTACAACCTTTATTGATAAATTTTAATTCTGTAGTATAATATAGAGTGTAGTAGGGGATAGTAATAGATTTGATTATTAACTCTTGATCCCTTTGTTTTTTAGCTTTAAAACAGGAAGTCTGGCCGTCTGTGCTCTGTGTCCAGAATAACGGAACTGAAAGTTATTTCTTTTAACTTTTCTTGAGCATCTCTGTTAGTCTTATTTTGGCATAGAACTTTTTGGACTTTTCCATTACGTTCTGCCTGCTTTTAAGTCCCTTAAATATTATTAGTATTATTATTTTTCCTAGTATTATAATTTTTACCTATTGCTTTGTTTCCTATCCCTGCCTTCCACCTGTATATTTCTCACTTTCCCAATTTGTCGTGCAGGCGCCTTCTTTTTTATTGTAGCGAGCAGATCATGGCCTCTTGAACCCGAGGCCTTCTGGGTATTTAGTACTTCACACTTGAATACAATTGTAGGCCAATGAAATGTTTCTACAGGACCTCATCTGGTGTTAACTAATACACCACTGCACTCTCACTGTCTGTCTGTATTACACTGCTTCATCCACTCTGAATCTTTATACAATCAGTAACTTATGTTTATTATTGCACTGTATATTCCACTCATATTTATTCTGTATATATTGTATCATATACATGTACATATATGGATTCAAAATTCAAATTTTATTTGTCACATACACAAACATACACAGTACGAAATGTAGTGAAATGCATTATACGACTGCCATTGACCCTAAAAGAGAATTAAAGTTTATAAATAAGAAATAAATATGAATAAAAGAAATACGATAGAAATTAAATAAAAAAATTAAATTAAACTAGGAAAAAATAGAACTAAAAATAAAAATAGAAATGTGCTAGGAAAAATAGAACTAAAAAAATAAAAATAGAAATATGATGTGCATAAAAATAGAAATCTATTGTACAAATTGAAATATACTGTACTGGGTGTGCAAATATGCATAGAACAAAGTGTCTTTGTGCAGAGGTTATTAAAGTGTCTTTGTGCACTGGTCCAGGATGTAAATGTGAAACTGTAAAATGTGGTGTAGTTGTGAAGGTAGGTGTGCAAAGTTATTAAAGTGTCTTTGTGCAATGGTCCAGGATGTAAACGTACGACATGTAGTGTATATATGGAGGGTGAGCATGTAATTATCCATAGTGTTCATGGATGTAAGAAGATTGATAGATTTGATCAATTATGAAAAGATTGTTAGTTCTGCATAATGGTGTGGTTGTGGTTGAGAGACCTTATCGCCTGCGGGAAGAAGCTCCTCCTCAGTCTCTCTGTGTTGGCCTTCAAGGAGCGGAATCACTTCCCAGACCCCAACAGAGTAAACAGTCCGTTGTTGGGGTGGCTGAGGTCCTTCACGATCTTCCTGGCCTTGGTCAAGCACCGCTTGCTGTAGATCGAGTGCAGGTCAGGGAGCTCGATGCGGATGGTGCGCTCAGCTGATCGCACCACCCTCTGTAGAGCTCGTCTGTCCTGCATGGTGCTGTTCCCGAACCAGGTCGTGATATTTCTGTCTGTATCATGTTTATTTGAGCATGTTATCTTCTTGACATGTTATACTGTATATTACTATATACACCATATACTTATTACTTACTGCACTTGTACATTAATCACTCTCACCCCTGTACATATGAACCCACACCCTCATTTACCTCATTATTATTATTAATGTAAATAGGACACTTATGCACTTCTCATGTACTTTTAACAATGACAATAAAGTTGAATCTATTTTAATAAAATTTTAAGTCCTTTTAAAATCCTCAGAAATAGCTGTTTAATTCTATTTGTAATAAATCAGCTTTACATAATTATATAAATTCATTAAAGTCAGTGTTTAACTTGTAAATGTCTCCCTAATGATAACTGAACATTAGCATTAACACTGGACTAATCAGATCAGAAGGAGATTAGGGGGCGTGGTCTCTCATAAAAACAATTAGACCAGATTAAATATCAGGCTTTAAGATTGTGTTCAGGTGAGATTAGGACACGTCCAACATCAGTCCTGCAGGGTGACATGGGGGAAATGTCCCTGGGTCTCAGAAGGACACAACTGTCCCTTAACTACTGGCTTCATCTGCAAAGACAAAAGCTGGATCACGTGACACAAGTCTCATTAAAGTCTTTCTGTAAAAGAGATAAAAAGGGATAAGTGTGGAGTCGCCAACCGTCCAGTAAAATACAGAATCGTCCTGCAGTGTGAAACTTAAAGCCCTGTTCTGTATTGAACCGACAGAGGGCGCTGTTTGTCCTGTGTGTTTGAGAATCAAAGTGAAATCTGTGGGAGAGAAATATTACAGATCAGACTAAGACATTGTGTGTGTGTGTGTGTGTGTGTGTGTGTGTGAGAGACACAGTGGACAGTCAGTCAGTGGACAGAAGGAAACCCCTCTCTAGTGACTCTAGTGTGTAAATGAGGCAGGGGACTGACTGGGAAGCTCTCTCACTCAGGAGGACGAGATTAGGACTAGTGGACATTACCTCAGGTCACCTACAGGGGGCGCAGGAAAAAAAACACACATCTAACTTTATACAGCAGTGCAGTTAGTAACATCACTGACAGAATGAATAAAACACACATCATTCATAACACTGTAGATATATACTGTACAGTTACACACACACACACACACACCAGTGTTACCTGCATAACTCTCTTATCTGTTATCTTCAGGGTCTGATCACTTCCTCTCAGGGTTACACATCACACCAATACACACACACACCTGGGCACTTGTCACTGTCATGCTGTTCTTCTGCACAGTTATTACTATTGCACTGTTGTCACTTCACCATCACTACAGTTACACATCAAAGGGTTTCTGCATTTCACTCTCTATTATATTCATTCATTTCCTTTGTCTTACTTTTTTTTTGTGTAAATTTTAATTTAAACTTATTTATGATGTATTACTTATAATTTATATTAATAGACTGTTATATATATTCTTGTGAAAACCCAGACTTGTTAATAATCTTTATTAAAAGGAAAACTAAATGAGTAAAGGAGCCTGGTGTCGAGATCAAACACTGAAGAGTTCACCATCATCCAGCATCCAGTAAACTCTCATTTATCTTCATCACTTTACCTCTCTCTCCCACCACTAGATGGCGCTCCATCCCTTTAGATCACACCTCCTTATTGACATGTGTCTCACACACCTCCTGCATGTGTAGTGTGAGTTCTGTCTGTTAATCTGTCAGTGCTTTTACTTCTCCTCATCTTAAACAGTCCTCTGTAGAGCCTGGGACAAACTCAACTTATTACACACACTGACTGGAGTGTATGGAGTGTGTGTGTGTGTGTGTGTGTGTGTGTGTTCTCATCTTCTTCTGTTAGTGATGTAGCACCTTTTTGATTTGATCACACAGTCCTCAGTCCAGTCTTCATTCTGGAGTCACTTTACAGACATTATACAGTGGATTATATACTGTATAATATGAAAATATAAAAACCACAAAAAAGTGAACACAGTTTTATTGTCACATTGAACATGATAAAGATAACATCTCTGAGTATAATGTGATCAGTAATGATAATGAAGGGCTGCTGTAACTGTGCAGTGTAACACCAGTTTAACTCAGAGTAAAGTGTAGATGTTTGGATCATTTGATACACCACGCTGTGAGAAGAACAAACTGGTTCCTCCAGAACAAAATCCTGTTCAAGTTCAGTTCTGGAAGAAAGTCCAGTCTCACTAATGCTGAGTTCTGACAGGAAAGTGTGTAAAAGCTGCAGTGTGTAGTTTACTGTGTGTGATTGAAACACACAGTCCTGTACACAGCTGTAGGTCACACTCATGTTTCTCCACAGAAGAGCTGGACGAGTAAACATGAGACGAGGGACAGGACCAGGACCAGTGGGTGAGGACTCTTCATTACTGCAGAGAGACAGAAATGAGTTTTAGTTATTATATTTAACAAGAACATGTACACACACATTCAGTAAAATTCTAGAGACAGAAATTCAATTTAATACAATTCACAAAATAAAAAAAATAAAAAATAAGAAAAGAGGGAAAATGCACGAGGAAATATACTGTATATGAATCAAAATGATCAGATTGTGCCAGAAAATTCTATGGCAGGAGCGTTAAAGATGTTCTGGGACACTTGCAATCTTTCGTTTGTTGCTTTATTTATTCATTTATTTATTTATTGTCACCAAGCTGTATACCTATATTTAGAATTCATTTACATGAGCATCACAGCAGTATTCGGTGCGACTCAGACAGCACGGCTAAGCTAACAGCAGAATAAGAAATGCCCCATGTTACAGCCTCGCCCACATGTTACAGCCTCGCCCACATGTTACAGACCCGCCCACATGTTACAGACCCGCCCCCACGCTATAGCCCCGCCCCCTACACCAGTAAGAGCTCAGTCCTGTTTAACTCAGTTCTATTCTAATGTACAGACTAATGATGAGCTCCTTCACCTGCATCAGCACCTCTTTACACTGTGTACTGAGAGTCTCATCAACATCTACCAAATACACACAGGCCTTTAAAATGCTTATCAGTCAACTGTCCAGTTACTTTTGAGCCTGTGTAAATCAAAGCACTTAAAAACGTCTGTAATTTCTAAAGAATGATTTAAAATAAAGTATTATTTAAACCCCTTTCTAAAAAGAGACTGAATAGATGATTAATTAATAAAATCAGGTTGTTTTCCAGAGAAGGTTCAGTAGATACTGACTCACCTGTTGGAGCTGATGAGAGACCTCTGGGTGTGTCTTCACCACGGGAAACTAAAAGTAAAAAATACATAAAAAACACTGCATCATCGTGGACAATCATAAATCCTCTGTAAGTGCACTTCTCCATGAAGATAAAATACAAGGAGCGTTCAAGTCAAGTCATATATTAGTTGTGATCATTCACAGACAAAGCAAATGCCTACAACTTGTATATAAAGATGCTGCTTATTTATCAAGTTAAAATGTATTTAGAAAATTTTCTTGTCGTGCAAAGCGCTCGTAGGCCGAGTTACTCGCAATCCAAAGTTTCACTTTTTATTTCAGTATTGCAGAAAAAAATAATAATATTGTACAATCAAGCAGTCAAGTTTAAAACAGTTTTGTTGTGTAGTGGTTCAAAACAAAAAAAAAAAATTAAGAAAAGCATTAAAACAGAAATAAACAGGGCAACATTTCAACGTGTACATAAAAAAAAAAAACATGAACCAACATGAAAAATATATAGAGAAAAAATGGATAATTGAATTTACTAAAAATAAAGATAATATATGAAATGTCTTTCCCAATCACATATTTAACTCTTTGGGTGGCATTAATTTCCTTTTAAAATGTAATTTTTTTTGTTGGACAAATCCCAGTTAAATTAGCAAATTTTCATAAGCAGGCTTGGCAGTTAATCTATAAACACAACTTCTCACCGCATCAATGCTTTATATGGATGTGCTGTTCTATTGAGTTAATCACATTTAACCTTGTATTAAGTTGCAGTTTAGTGACACCTTCTGGACAGAGATCGGTACTACACTTAGCGTTCGTGTCCTTGTTTGATGACATCAATAGTGTGAGTCTAGCAGTAATACCGAAGAGCACATTGTCATGGCTGATATCGATGCCTGATTTAAGTTGATTTGAAGGCACATTCAGTATGTAGACATTGTATAGTTATTATTTTACTTATGTTCACGTATACAAAGGCTATATCCATGTTATTTTACATGTTGGATGTATAACTTTATTCTTTACTTGATTGATTGTATTACCTATATGATTTAGGGAAGTTAAAGCTAATATTATGCCTTTAAAAGGTCCTAGTTGTGTTTGTGCGTGTACATATCATTATTTTGTATACTTACAGTTTGTAATTTGTATGTTTTGCAGTTTTACGTCATTCCATAAGCAACAGTAAAAGCTAGATATTACTTCCTGAGTCTGTTGTCTTTTGGGAAACTTCATCTGACTGCCGAGTCAAGCAAGGCGTTTGATGCAGAACAATGGGATAATAAAGATATATTGCATGTTACATGCATGTGTATGGCAGGTAGGTGTGTAGGTTATGAAGGTAAATCAGTAGCAAAACCCAAGATCTTGCAAATTTAAATGTGAGAACTTGTAAAATTAATATTTGTTTTTGTAAGTTGACTGATGTGACAACTGAAGTTGACTAAGTTCACAGCTCTGATGTGAAAAGCTGCATCTACCGATTTGCACACAGACAATACTCAGAACACCAGTTCAGTGTTTTGAAGTCGAAGTTGAAGATTAATAGTGACAAATATGTAAAGTGTCATTCACATAAACAAAATGACAGGCACAATTGTGTACTACACATTTATCTCTGCGCTTTACTTCAGTTTCGCTGTACAACCACAAGTCGGCACTCACAACCTCTCGGATCTAAATGCACATTCTTAATACTTGTTGATAAATGTATGTTGATAAGTTGATAAGTGTATGTTGTCAAAGTATCTGTGGACATATAATTAGGAGAAAAATGTAAATTAAGGATGTCTTGAAACACAATGCAGTAACTCTGTTTATTTAAAAAATAAAGTAAATAAAGTAAATTAAGCCAGTATGTCAAATAAAGTCAGTATAAAAATCTGTAACTGAATAACTACTATATATTATTAAAACCAGTGAATGCTATTAAATACCACAATTTTTTTTGATCCAGGATAAACAACCCAACGATGTGTTTACAGAAACCCAGCATTTTTTTAGTGTACTTTTTAGTTTTAGTTTGCATTTGCATAGTGTGCATTTTAGTTTCTCCGAGTGTAAAGGTGAGAACAGCCGATACACATCTGGGGAGGGTGTATTATTTGCATTTGAATGTGTCTGACATTGCAAAGCGCTCACTGCAAGGACAACGACCTAAAGTAAATAGGAATAAGAGGTCCTGATTATACTGTATAAATATTAATTAGTACAACAAAATAATACAACTCTGCGCTCTCGAAAACTTTATATGTGCGGTTGAGCGCTGATTCGACTATGTTGAAAATTAAAGAGGAGAATTATAATGCCGGATCAAACTTTTAAAAAATATTATTGATTAAATGTGTGCTGAAAAAAAACTGCCGTCACCAAAAATGTAACAGATGAGGACTCATGTCCATCAATCTGATATACAGTATGCTGGAGAAACTCCCAGGTGGGAAGACACTGCTTTGTGTAGTTAACATCAAAGACAAAAATAAATAAATAAAATAAACATCAACAACTTCCACCAAAGAGTCTGGAATGTAGAGTACAGGATGCGTCACACAGCTGCTAAATACTATACTATAACCATATTATACCAAAGATAGAAGTGTATTTTTAGTAATTCTAATGTTCTATTCTGAAAGTCTATTTTTCCGGTTATTTCTATATTTAAATTTCGATGTCTTTAAATGTAATTTCTTTTATAATAACAATAAACCGATACAAACATAAGCTATATAACAGTTCATTTTTTGTACAAATAAATTCGTTAGCTACACCCTAAAAAATGCTGGGTTAGAAACAACCCAATCTGGGTTGTTTTTAACCCAGCTGCTGGGTAAATATAGGACTAACTACATGCTGGGTTAATTTTACCCAGCAAAATTGGTTATTTTTTTTACCTAGCAAAATGGGTTAAATATTTAACCCAAATGCTGGGTCATATTTAACTATAATGCTGGGTTAATTCTACCACATAAATTGGTCAAATGTTCTATCCAGATGTTGGTTCATTTTAACTGAAATGTTGAGTTAATTCTACCTCACAAATAGGTTATTATTATTTTCATGTTTTACAGTGAATCTGTAAAAAAAAAAAAAAAAAATACCCATGTCTATTAAACGGTTAAATTACTTTGATATACTGGTTTATTACAAAAAATCAAACCATACATACAACATACATTTATTTTTCAGAAGCACAAGAGCAGATAATCAACAGCGACATCATTACTATACTATTACTCACAAGGGCAGAATGGAGTAATAACACAAATAGGCTGAGGCAGCTTCTACAGAGCAGGATCGCTCTGTGACATTAGATATATTTTCTGCAGAACAAAACTATCCAGCCCTGGTCCCGTTTTAACATACAAACACTGTCTATGACTTTCAAGTAGGCCTCGCTATTTTATAGCAACATTACAAAAAGTCCTATACAGGAGCACACTGCTTTGGATAGGTAATGTCAAAAATATAAAATGCCTTGAAGCACACATCAACCGCCCCAAGTAGTGTGCATTGCTCCAGAGCCTGTCCCACCAGAATGACGAATGCCTGAGAGCAGTGCTGGTCATTATTTCCCAACGTCAGGATGTACAGTAGGGGTATGGCCTTGACCCTTCAGCCTGCTGGAGGTATTCCACCATGTTGGTGCCAACCTAAGAAAGAAATGAAAGAAAGTAAAAAATTTGTTGAATAACAAAGATCAAACTGAATAAGACTATCAATTTAATGTGTAATAGGATTTACACTAAATAAAAAAATTACAAAGCTAGGGTATAGGTAACCTGAAACAAAAACATGGAGACAGCTACTACCAAAAATAAAATAACCATGGCTTTTGGAATAAAGCGCATATATATATATATATATATATATATATATATATATATATATTGTAGCGCTTTTCACCGCTAAGAAGGAACTTGGAGAGACGAGTGAGCTTCCTTGCTGCCCAATGCAAATGGCTGGGAGACAGCTACTACCAAAAATAAAATAAGCAAAATAAGCATGGTTTTGGAATAAAGCTCATATATACACTCAACAAAAATATAAATGCAACACCTTTGTTTTTGCTCCGATTTTTCATGAGATGGACTTTAAGATCTAAAATTCATTCCAGATACACAATATTACCATTTCTCTCAAAAATTGTTCACAAATCAGTCTAAATGTGTGATAGTGAGCACTCCTGCTTTGCTGATATAATCCATCCCACCTCACAGGTGTGCCACATCAAGATGCTGATCTGACATCATGAGTAGTGCACAGGTGTACCTTATACTGCCCACAATAAAAGGCCACCCTGGAATGTGCAGTTTTTTGCTTCATTGGGGGTCTGGGGACTCAGAACCGGTCAGTATCTGGTGTGACCACCATTTGCCTCATGCAGTGCAACACATCTTCGCATAGAGTTTATCAGATTATCAATTGTGGCCTGTGGAATGTTGGTCCACTCCTCTACAATGGCTGTGCGAAGTTGTTGGATATTAGTGGGAACTGGTACACGCTGTCGTATACGCAGGTCAAGCACATCTCAAACCGGACATGCTCAACGCGGGCGACTTTTGACCGCAGAGTAAATTACTAGCTAGTGAAAAACGGGAGGGTTAGCAGGTCTGGATATTTGTGAGAGGGTCAGTGTTTTGTAACACCCCAGCATTTTATTGTCTCAAACAGTGATATTAATAAAGTTCTAATGTTAATGTGGTTGCTAACGCTAGCAACCTAACTAAATGCTAGCGTCATGCGAATACTACAGTTACAGTTTCGTCACCCTGCAAACATTCTACAGAGAAAGCTAAAAAGCTCAGACATCTTATCCGTTTCTTTTATACACAGGTGGGATTCTTTCGCTAACTAGCAGCTATTGTCAGCTAAATTATCTTACCTCAGACCAGCCTGAAAGTTTAAGTGTAACCTTAACACGGTAACAGTAATAAATCTCACATATAGTAATAATCTTTCTGTCATATGTGACAGGTGAGTGAATATGTGTATACAGACCTTGTATTTAACGCCATTTTCCCTTAAATGAACCGTCATCAGCGGTGTGGGAGCTCAGGAGAGGAACGAATCTCTGACTGACAGCCGCTGTTCCCTTTCAAAGGCTACACTCGATGCTGCGTAAAAAGGCTATGGGAATATCTTTTCATGTTGCCGGTTGTGAAGCATGTGTGTACCAAACACGCCAAATTTTGGCTTATATAACCTCGATCAGGTGACGTCATCTGATTAGACGCACCTGCAGGTTATAAATAGGAGTGAGCCGGCAACATTCCTCAGATCTTTTTCTTTACCACATTGTGCGTGTGTGTGTGTCAAACAAGCATACTAAAAAGCTAACAGCAGAATTTAAAGCTTATAAAACTCACCAGACAATAATGGCGGAGTTTAGAGCTAGATGTCCCCCTCCGTGCTATAAATTCCTTTCGGAGGGCGACATGCACACTTTCTGCTTTGAATGTTTGGGTGAGAAGCACACTTTCGAAGGGCTTAATGGAGAGTGTGAGCACTGTGATCTTCTCCCCATGAAGCTGCTATGCGCGCGCCTTGCGTTCTTTAGGGAACCACGAGCCGCGCTGCACTCATGGGGATCACAGGCTGACTTGGCCAAGGCATGAGAGACGGAGCCCCTCCTTTCTCTCGCCCTCTCCCCCGATCCCGAAGTCTCTCCTTCCACTTCACGAGCGCACTTCGGTGCCTCTCGTGGGTGCGTTGAAGAGACTTACTCCCCTGCTTCTGTGGAAATGGAAGTAGCTTCCTCAGAACGCTCCTTTAAAGATGAGAGAGAATATGAGGAGCATAAGGTTATAACGCATGCAGTCGAACGACTGCATATTGATTGGCCACAGGAGCAAGCTCACCCAAAACACTCAAAATTACACAACAGATTCCTGTCGGGTGGCCAGGAGATGGAGCCAAAACGCTAGAACTTCTTCTACCCTTGTAGGGAAAGCGTTTCAAGCAGCAGGTCAGGTCGGCGCTTCCTTGCACACCATGGCAGTTTTGCAAGCGTACCAGGCTGATCTGCTGAAAGATCTGAGCACGAGCCGCACAGTGAATCAAGAAGCATTCACTGAATTACGACGGGCTACTGATTTATCCCTGCGTGCGACTAAACAGACAGCCCAAGCTATCGGCCATTCAATGGCCCATATGGTGACTGCTGAAAGGCACTTATGGCGAAATCTAACAGGCATCAAGGATAAGGACAGAGCTTGATAAGGACAGAACTCCTTGATGCTCCTGTTTCACCTTCCGGCCTATTCGGCGACGCTGTTAATACCGTCGCCACTAGGTTCCGAGAGGCTAGATTGTATGAACAGGTCTTTGGGAAATTTCTCCCACGCCGTGCTCAGGAGTCGAGGCCGTTGGCCACCCAGCCTCGACCAGATCTGATTCTCGCCAGGCGAGAGGCGCAGAAGGAGAGCGTCAGCAGCCGGGCACCCCCCCGTAAGGACTGGGGTATGGCTCGTCACCCCTCACAGACAGCCTCCAAAAGATCAGATCGCCGCACTGTTGTGCTCAGGACCCGGGGAGCGGCACTCAGCGCTCCTTCCATTAAGAGCATGCCCCCATGGGGTCGGTGTTCAGTTTCCGTCGCCTTTGGTGTTTTGGACAACACCGATCTCCAAAATTATGTTAGTGCCTCGGTTTTATCCTGCTACATCCCAGGATGCCGAACCACTAACACCCCAAACCCCGCCCCCCTGCAGTCCCAGTACTAAAACTTTTACCCCTTTCAGAGAAGCTGGCAGCGTGCGAGCTACTGCCAGGCTTATCTCACTGGGTACTAAAGACTCTGTAGACAAGAACTACGGGATTCAGTTTGCACATCGACCTCCGCGTTTCAACGGAGTGGTCCACATTTCCGTGACACCGGAAAGTGTGCATCTGCTGACAAAAGTTGCTAAGGAATGGGGCCATGGAACATGTTCACCTACCAGACATTGAGTCAGGCTACTATAATTAGTATTTCTTGGTTCCAAGAGGAACGGGGAGCTGCGTCCAATTTTTAGATTTTGCGGGCTGTCCCGCTATCTAAAATGAATAATACAGCTGCAAAATGTTGACTGTCAAAGTGATTGCTCTCAAATTCTACCAAGCGATTGATTTGTGACAAACGATTAAAGGACGCTTACTTTCATATAGAAATATTGCCACAACACAGGAGGTTCCTGAGGTTCGCGTTTGGGGCAAAGCTTACCAGTATCGGGTCCTTCCATTTGGTCTAGCTCTCACTTGCACACATACAAAATGCATGGATGTAGTTCTGGCTCTTATGACTCCGGGGCATCCATATTGAATTACATATTCGACTGGCTGGCCCAGTCTTAGTAGCTAGCGCTTCGACATTAGCATGTCGTCCTGGCTCACATTTGTTTCTTGGGATTAAGACCCAACACCACGAAAAGCGTGCTCTTTCCTATTCAAGGGACAACATATTAGGTACCACATGGGATTCGAGCGTAAGCGGGCACAGCGGTCTCCTGCCCGTGTCGAATCCATTCTCAACACCCTTGAGGAATTCAAGCTAGACCAGAAAGTGACCTCAGACCTCAGTCTCAGTTGTGGCTAAGAACCAGGGGATTTCACTCTAGGGCCAATCCCCAATAAAGATTACGCGCCAGGTGCTTCGTACCCTTCCTATGTGGTCAGACCCTGGTTTTTACTCTGGGTCCCACTCTAACTTCATCTTGTCATCGCAGATGCTAACGACAGATGCTTCTCTCACAGGCTGGGGTGCGGTCTTAGATGACCGTCCAGCCCAAGGAAGCTGGAGAGGCCATCTTCTCGCGCGGCACATCAATTGCCTTAAAATGATGGCTCTATTTCTGGTCCTAAAGCACTTCCTCCAGCAGTTAAGAGGCTGCCATGTCCTAGTGCGGGTGGACAACACTATGGAAGTCTCATATATTAATTACCAGGGCGGACTGTGCTCGCGCCGCTAATAGCTAGCGCACCAGGTTTGTGTCCCTCAGGGCAATTTACATTGCAGGGCATATGAATGTGGGAGCAGTTGTACTTTCTCAATCTCTGACACACGGGGAATGGAAACCCCACCCCAAAGTAGTCAGTCAATCTGGAAGGAATTTCATGTAGCAGAGGTGGACCTCTTTGCCTCGCAAGATCAGCTAATGTCCCCTTTACTACTCTCTGACTCTTCCAGCTCCCCTGGGTCTGGACGCCTTGCCTGATAGCTCTGCTCCCGGGAGTCTTGGCAAAGGTCTATCAACAGCGTTTGCGCCTCTTATTGATGGTGCCCTGTTGGCCGACTAGAGTGTGGTCCTCGGATCTAGTATCCCTCTTCAACGGTTCACCATGGGTGATTTTAATGAGGTGGGATCCTTCTCAGGCGCAGGGGCGCAAGATATTTCATCCCCGGCCCGAGTTTTGGAACCTTCACGTTCAGTCCCTGAATGGGACAAACTAAGTCAAGCTGGTCCCCCAGCCAGCGTAATTAAGACTATTTTAAGTGCTAGGGCTCCCTCCCCTAGAAGAGCTTAGGCCCTCAAATGGAATGTATTTGAAAGTTGGTGCATGCCGAAGCAGGTAGACCCAATCCACTGCCGAATTGTTTCAGTGCTGGAGTTTCTGCAGGAAAAGTTGTCCTCAGAGGTGCTGACAATTACGCAGCTAAGA
The DNA here is from genome assembly GCF_024256425.1 of Clarias gariepinus. Taxonomy (NCBI): domain Eukaryota; kingdom Metazoa; phylum Chordata; class Actinopteri; order Siluriformes; family Clariidae; genus Clarias; species Clarias gariepinus. Next base: position 6,351,738 of record NC_071101.1, read on the forward strand.
AGGATGGGCCAGGGGTAGCTCAGTGGTTAAGGCATTGGACTACGGTTCGGAAGATCCCAGGTTCAAACCCCACAACCACCAAGTTGGCACTGTTGGACCCTTGAGCAAGGACCTTAACTGCTCAGATGTTTAATGAGATAAAAATGTAAGTCGCTCTGGATAAGAGCGTCTGCTAAATGTAAGGATCTTTTTAAATCTTGTGGAAAAAAAAAACAAAGATCTTGATGCTTTAAACTACAGGTAATTTAAACACTATGAGTTTTCTTTTGCAAATTAGGAAAGAACATTTATGCAAACTTTTATTCTATTTTTCTTACAATAATGTAATTAATAATAATGATAATCACAATCAATGTGTAAAAGCCGACAGTGTTTTTTAACTCATTTTTTTCAGTGTGATTATATCTTAGATGGGTGTGATCATCTTTATGTTTCAGACAGATTAAACTGAACAGGAGGCTGACCTGATTTCCCCCAACTGGTGTTTCACTCCCCAAGAAAGCGCAACAGCAGTGAATTTGTTTGTGTTAAGACACTTTCTGCAGACAAACTGGTAGACATAATATCGCATCCATCAGATACGGAAACAACTGAGTCAACTGAAGTAACAGCAGCTGGTCCGCAAAGAGAAAGTTCAATAGCATCAAGTCTGCAGCAAGATTTACCATGTAGATTGTATTTTTTCACTGGGGTTGGCGACAAAACAAGGATTATTAACTTATCTAAGGTGTCATTAGCCCTTGGCACCAGTGTATGTCGGCACTCATTGGTACCCAGAACTTCTCTGACTGTGACTCTACAAGTGCCTTCTATGGCAAATGAAAAAAAAGTAATTTTCTTTTGCTTGTGGGAAAGAGAAATACCTGACTGCATTTAGAAAACTGGGTAGCAGTTTTAACTTGGAGCAGCCTACCTTTGAAGTACTTTGCAAATATGTGTGTCACCTGTATGAGCAGCCATGTGGCAAAAGTGAGAACGATGTAAGATGCAAGCATTCTGCATGGCATTGTCAGCTTTGCAAGAACGATCCATGCTTCCAACAAGTGATGCCCTGTACCAACACTACCAAGCAGCCATAAGCATGAGACATTCTCTTAAAAGGTATAATGTGTGCCCCTTCACCTGTTGGAAATGGATGGCACATCGAGGATGGGGAGTTCACAGTGACCTGGATGACTAGAAATCTGGCCCCCGAGAGTGTGTTGCAGGACGTCCACTACAGTTGCAAACAAAGCAAATGTGAGACTGGAAGATGTTCTTGTATGTCTGCAAAATTGTCTTGTACAGATCTATGTTTCCCCAGAAACAGAGTTATGGGGATGTTAGTGATGAGGAATGTTGAGCTGGGTCATATTTCAGGTTTATTGGAGCAGTAATGAATCTGCTGTAAAATTGTACAATTTTGGCATTTTTGAAAAATCAGGGCAGCAGAGAAGAATTTTGAGTCATTTTACCCAACTTTCTCTTAATTACTTAGTGCCTACTGAAAATTATGATGTATAAACGTTACTTAAAATAAAGAAATCTCTATCTTCAATTTAGTTTGATGCCAATCTGTGAAGTTAAATTCTGTTTTGTATAAATTTTCCCAATTTCATGGTCTTTATTCACAGTTCCAAAGACAAACGTACCAATACTTGTCTCAAATGTATAGGCACATGTAAAAATGTGAGTTTGACATATATTTTGTGTTGTTGTGATGCATAATAATAAAGTTATAGGCTAAATTAGCAGCATAAGATAGTGCCCAGGAGTCAGAACGAAAATCACCCTAGGTAGAGCAATTATAGTACACCACACTCATAGTTATTCATGTGTTACTATGTATCTGAATTACTTTCAATATCTCACACACATCTTAACACAAATGTATGATGGGGAAACACGATCTCCTAAAAGCCATGATCTATGGTTACCCATGGCATAGATCAAGGGCATGTCTTTAATCTCACTCTCTCCCACACACAGACACACCCACAGACACACACACAGGACTATTTTTTTCTCTGAACAACACTCTCTCACTGCTCGTCTTCCTTTTAATTGTGAGACAGTGTGTGTAAACAGGATGAGTGTTAATCAGGCACAAATGTACACTCATCAATGACATGAATATTATACACACATTCTCCAAGACTCAGTCCTGCATTCACACACCGAGCTCAACCACTAAAGCCACCACATGATCTGGAGGAAATGATCTGCATATGTTTAAAAAGAAATCACTTGTGAGAATAAATAATGTGTAAAAAGCACACACACAATCAGAGCAGAGATATTTAAAAAGAAGAATTATTTATTTTCTTTTTTCTCTAAAGACCGACCTGAAAAGAGAACAAATAAAAACTCAGGTAAATAAGTATCAAACTTTGTCTGTGGAAATTCATTACTTGAATGTTCGAAGGTTGGGGACTTTCACTAAATTTTTTTGGTTGCCAGTGCTAATGTGTTTTATATCAGCGTATATTTCTCTGGTCACATGACCGTTCTGTCCCAACTCAATTCAAGAGTAAGCAAAAAATTACCCTGATAATAATTTAATAAATTGCTTATTAATTTTTCCTGTTTATGTAACTGTATGAACTTTGTTTATATGTGCTTTCTGATAATTAATATGGCACTGCTTACTGAACACTTGACAAAAGAGGATGTAGGGGCGTACAGCTAAACAGGAAGAAAATACACACAATAAGAACAAAGAGGCTTTACCTTGAGTAAGTTATTTTTAAAATACACCACACCACCACCTTGTTGACCACCGCAGCATCTCAGCAAGAAATGGCCATTCTTCTGGAGCTTTTTACACCACAGCTGCTTTTCGGTGAGTTTATATACATGCAAAATACCAAATAGGAGTTAATTATACAAATAATTGATGAAAAAAAAAATATTTTTAAATAATTGATTGGACTTAATTGCCTTTATATAACACCTTATATATCTACCTTATATGTAAATTATTAGTCTTGTATATAGAGATTGCATACAGTAATATATATACAGTGGAACCTCGGATTACGAGCTTAATTCGTTCCGGAAGTGGGCTCGTATTCCAAAACACTCTTAAACCAAATTTTATTTTCCCATAGGAAATAATGGAAACTTAAATTATTCGTTCTACAGCCCAAAAAAATAAATACATAAATATAATTAATACAAAATATAAAGTAAAAATAAAACAAATTAACCTGTACTTTACCTTAAAAAAAATGTTAAATTAAACCCCGACAGATAAGGGTTTTCGTTTGTGCATGCAGTGTATGTGTGTAAAATGTGCGCGCGCGCACACACACACACACACACACATTAACGGATAGACCGTTTTTAAAACCATTTAAAAATTAGCAAGGAACATTCCTAGTCACACTCACGTGAGCGCATACTAACAGGATCACTGCTGATGTTGCAAAACAACAACAAAAACAAACAAAAAAACAAATTAAACAGCACCTCACCTTTGAAAACAATCGCGACAGAGAGAAGTTTGTGTGTTTATTTGGCAACCTGAGAGGAGGGGGGATGAAGGGGGGCTCGCTCGCGTTTACGGCCCCCTTCTTTCAGGTTGCCAAATAAACACACAAACTCCCTGCCTTACACAGACACAAACACGCGCACGCAAAAACACTGCAGGCACTAAGACCCAGCAGGGGAGACGATAGGTCTCGGCTTTACAGCTCCCCTTATCTCAGGTTGCCAAATAAACACACAAACTCTTCTCTGTCGCGACTGTTTTCAAAGGTGAGGAGCTGTTTAATTTTTGTTGTCGTTGTTGTTGTTGTTTTACTTTACAGTAGTAATCCCGTTAGTATGCACTCACGCGAGTGTGACTAGGGATGTTCCTTGCTAATTTTTAAACGGTTTTAAAAACGGTCTCTCCGTTAATGTGTGTGTGTGTGTGTGCGCGCGCACACGCACATCTCACACACACACACACACACACACAGCGCGTGTGTGTATTCACCCAGCAGGAGAGACGATTACCTACAATTCTGCTGCAAGAGAGAGAAAAACCGTTGGCTCACTTGTGATGATGTAACGCTCGTTGTTAAAACAAGAAGCGCATGCGTGAAACATGATACTCGGTGCTCGTTAACTAAGACAATGCTCGTTTTTCAAGTAAAAAATTATTAAAAATTGTTGCTCGTCTTGCAAAACACTCGTAAACCACGTTACTCGTAATCCAAGGTTCCACTGTATATATATATATATATATATATATATATATATATATATATATACTCAGCAAAAAAAGAAACGTCCTCTGACGTTAAACTGTTTTTACTTTCAGTAAACGTAATGTGTAAAAACACTAAAAGAGTCAACACCATAAGACATAAACTAAAAATGTTTCCCAATGTGTCCCTGAATAAAGGGAGGCCCAAAATCAAAAGTACCAGTCAGTATGTGGTGTGGCCACCCTGCTGCTTGAAGTACTGCAGTGCATCTCCTCCTCATGGACTGCCTATTGCGGACAGTCTGAGCACTGATGGAGGGATTGTGTGTTCCTGGTGTGACTCGGGCAGTTGTTGTGGCCATCCTGTACCTGTCACGCAGGTGTGATATTCGGATGTACCGATCCTGTGCAGGTGTTGTTACACGTGGTCTTCCACTGCGGGGATGATCAGCTGTCCTTCCCTGTGGTGCCGTCTTAGGCGTCTCACAGTGCGGACATGAAGATTTATTGCCCTAGCCACATCAGCAGTCCGCATGCCTCCCTGCAGCATGCCTAATGCACGTTCACGCAGATAAGCAGGGACCCTGGGCATCTTTCTTTGGGTGTTTTTCACAGTCAATAGACAAGTGTTTTTCACAGTCAATAGACAAGTTAAATTCTGGTTAAAACAAATATATATATATATATATATATATATATATATATATATTTGTTTTAACCAGAATTTAACATAGAAGTAGTTTATAACATCAGTGTTACAGCTTTAAATTTAGCTTGATTTATGAGCTAAAACTGATCTGAAGCAGTCACTGAGTAAAGACTCACTAATTGATGTTTCTCTTTTCTGAATGTCTTGACCTTTTAGCTTTCTTTACACCGTGTCTCCTTGAGATCTCTTTAGCAGACGTCAGATCTGTCCATCCTGGAGAAAACATCACCCTGACCTGTACGATCACTAATTATCCTAAGTTATTGTGGTATCGACTGAGAACTGATGAGGTGAAGCTGCTGATATCTGCTGAGGAATTGAAGCTGGAGAAAACCTATCCCCCTCGTTATAATGTAGACAAGAGTCACTTTAATGTAGCACAAAATAGCAGTTCAGTCAGTTTGGTGATTATTGGAGTTAGAGAGACAGATCTGGGGTTTTATTACTGTGGAGGACGAAACAAGACACACACTCAGTTTGGGAAACCCATCAGACTCAACTTTACAGGTCAATAAACGATTATACACAAACACATACATACACAAGTATGCTTTTCTCTAGGGATGCACCCAAATGAAAATTCTGGGCCGAAAACGAAACCGAAATTTTTGGATGCACTTGGCCGAAAACCGATACTGAAACCGAAAATGGCTTCATTAAAAAACATGTTTAAAATATTTTCTTTTTGTTTGTATTAAAAAAATGTTGCATATTGCAACTTTGCTGTCCTCATCTGAAACTTTGAAGTGCTTCCAAACCGCCGACATACTTCGTGTTTGATGCGTAATGACAGCGCAAACGAGACGGGAGGATGGGAGAGGCGTGGCGACAATTTCGGCTTTTATTTTCGGCGCTTTCTTACGTTTCGGCCGAAACCGATAATGCTATTTCGGCCGAAAATTTTCGGCGGCCGAAATTTCGGTGCATCCCTACTTTTCTCTGTACAAAACTGACATCTATGTCACTATTTGTTTTTTGTATTTCAGATTATCAACATACAGACTTTGGTAACTCAACTGATGCTCAAGATAACCAGCAGTCTACAGGAGCAGAGCTCAGGATTACACTGTGTGTGTGTCTGGTGTCTATGCTAATGAATTTTATCTGCATGTGTGTGTTCTGCTGCAGACCCAAAGGTGTTTTTATTTATATAATCTCTAATTTGCATAATTAATACTCTATTTGAACTTGAATGCCAGAGGGTTAGTAATGTTTATAATGTTTATATTTTTTTATTGAAATCATTCTATAACCTTAGAAAAGAGTGAAATCACAAAAATATATTGGAAATGTTGAAAAAGAAAGAAAAACATTTAGAAAAAAATCGAAAATGTCTAAAAATCTTCATCTTTCTTTTTTATTATACCTATATGATGTGAGTTAATGATTGATGATATTTTATAGCATGAATTTAACTTAAAAAAACAACAACATAAAACCCAATATCTATATTTCTTATTTTGACCTTTTTATATAATATATATATATATATATATATATATATATATATATATATTTTTTTCTTCCAAATATTTTTCATTCTTTTTTCTTAACAAATTAAATTATTTTCCTTTTTAGAAAAGTTAAGGATATCATGCAGTTGCTTCAGGAACACCATAGACAGAAGTGAAAAGGTACCAGAGATAGATTATATTATTCTATCTATCTATCTATCTATATATATATACAGTATATATATATATATATATATATATATGTATATATATATATATATGTATATATATATATATATATATGTATATATATATATATACATACATACAGTTGTGTTCAAAATAATAGCAGTGTGTTGAAAAAAGTGAGTAAAGCTCCATATCCATATAATAACTTTTAATTTAAATCACATAAATGCATTAAACCCCTTGTAAGGATTTCTTGAATTTTGGTAGACCCCTTTTGTCTACTCAGTGCTCAGCCTGTATTCTGCCTGTCCCGCCTGGATCCAGGGAACCCCTCAATGATACACACAGTCAGTGCTTAGTGAGACGTTCAAAGTTTATTGTGGGAGACAGAAGTATATATACTCAGCAAAATAGAAACGTCCCTTTTTCAGGACTGTGTATTTCAACAATAATGTTGTAAAAATTCAAATAACTTTACAGATCTTCCTTGTAAAGGGTTTAAACAATGTTTTCCATGCATGCTCAATTAACCATAATCCATTAATTAACATGCACCTGTGGAATGGTCGTTAAGACCTTAACAGCTTACAGAAAGTAGGCATTTAAGGTCACAGTTCTAAAAACGCAGGACACTAAAGAGACTTGTCTACCGACTGTGAAAAACACCCAAAGAAAGATGCCCAGGGTCCCTGCTCATCTGCGTGAACGTGCATTAGTTATGCTGCAGGGAGGCATGAGGACTGCTGATGTGGCTAGGGCGATAAATCGCCATGTCCGCACCGTGAGACGCCTAAGACGGCGCTACAGGGAGACAGGAAGGACGGCTGATCATACTCGCAGTGGAAGACCACGTGTAACAACACCTGCACAGGATGGGTACATCCGAATATCACACCTGCGTGACAGGTACAGGATGGCCACAACAACTGCCCGAGTCACACCAGGAACACACAATCCCTCCATCAGTGCTCAGACTGTCCGCAATAGGCAGTCCATGAGGAGGAGACGCACTGCAGTACTTCAAGCAGCTGGTGGCCACACCTGATACTGACTGGTACTTTTGATTTTGAGCCTCCCTTCATTCAGGGACACATTGTGAAACATTTTTAGTTTATGTCTTATGGTGTTGACTCTTTTAGTGTTCATACAAATATTTACACATTATGTTTACTGAAAGTAAAAACAGTTGAAAGTCAGAGGAGGTTTTTTTTTTTTGCTGAGTATATATACGCACACACTCAAAAAGCCAAAAAGGTGGGTGCAGGAGTGTTTAAATTTCGCATTTATTCATCTTTTGATCTCATGCCGACAGGACATCTATTTAGCCTAGTTGCATGGATTCACTGTGTAAAAAAAAAGTTAAGACATCAGTATAATTGATTGCGATTATTTCTGCTGGTCCGTCATATTTACAATCTCTCAGTTTTCTGGGGGTCAAAAATTTTACCAGAACAGTATCTCCCACATTAAAAGGATGTGTGGGTTTTGTTGATGGTATTGAAGTCACATCAGCAATTTGTTTATAATGTTTGGTAAGAGTGTTTATTAGAGCAGCAGAATATTCAGCAATATGTACATCAAGATCAGTTGTTCCTATCGCTGGTTTACCTTTCCTCCATGGCACGGGAAACGGTCTGCCAAATATAATTTCATGTGGTGAGATGTGCACGTCTTTTCTTGGTGTCATTCTCATTTCAGCTAGAACAGCAGGTAACAGATCAACCCAGTTTTTACTCCCATAGTTTTCATTGCTTCAGTCAATTTTTCTTTCAGTGTCCTATTTGTTCTTTCTATTATACCTGATGACTGTGGATGATGAGGAATGTGTTAATTCCAGGACAGTGAAAGATATTTACAGAAATTCTGTGTTACCTGTGATGTAAGAGGTGTTCCTTTATCTGAGTCACTAGCATGAGGCACGCCATAACGAGGTAGTATTTCTTTTACTAGGACTCGGGTCGTCACCTTTGCATTCTCTCGAGCACACAGAAAAGCTTCCACCCACCTAGAAAACTTGTCGACCAAAACCAGAAGATATTTAAATTTGCCATATGCAGGCATATGCGTAAAATCAATTTGCCACTCTGCAAATGGGGCAGTAGGTAACGGAAGACTTGTTTACCTTGTGTTTACCTAAAACCTTTGTCACATTATTCTGAGCACATACCAAACATCTAGATATTAAGGAATCAATTGTTCCGAGCATATTAGCTTTGTAAAAGAGTTTGTTCATATCTTCCTTAACCCCCCTTTGTGCGCGATGTGTAACACCGTGGAACTCATGCACGAGGAATGGAAGACAATGAGACAGCAGGCACAAATGACCATCAGCACAATACCATAAACTATCGGAAGCAACGTAGGCACTCTGAGCTTGCCAAAAAAAGGAATCATTCAGGAATCAGGAAGCTTGCAAAAACAATAAATCTACATTGGGAATCAAAGAGCTAGCAAGAAAACGTGTATTGATCAGATCAGAATCAGAGTCAGGAAAGAAAATCTGTTTTCGGGCTGCTTCTTTAGCAACAATCAGCTAGCAAATTACCTTGTACCTTCATAGAGTTGTTATTGTTGTAGAAGACATATCAGGACGTATACTAGAGGAGTGTCAATCTTTGAGCAGCAGTCATGATCTGTTTCTACTAGCGTGTCGTCCTGTTCATCGATCAAGCGTGCCAGAGCATATCTGGGGGTGTCAAAAGAAGAGGTGAATTTTATCGCTAAGTTACTTAAAGAACAAAGGATAATTTCATACCCAGACCTAAGCCTTCATATAGTGTGTAGCACTTGTTTAACCTAATATAGAGAATACAAAATTATAGGATGACAGAGATCAATCTTCTTAGCATCTTGTACCATCACCGCACAGGCGGCCACAGCCCTGAGACAGGCGGGAAAACCTTGTGCCACAGCATCTAAAGTTTTAGATAAGAAAGCACATGGTCTCATCACCCTTTCCCCTATGCTCCTGTGCCAATACAGCAGATACAGTGACTCTGTGCTCACACACATATAGATGGAACGGTTTTTGATAGTTAGGCAGGCCCAGCGCTGGAGCGAAGCATAGGGCCTTTTTTAGTTCCTTGTATGCCTCAATCATGTCAGCAGTCCATGTCAGAGGCTGTTGAAGCGGATCATTGTGCGAGATGGCTGTCCTGATGCGTTTGTCGTAAAATGAGTAAGTTGCGAGTGTTTTAATTTAGTTTTATAAGGAACACAGCATACTAACCCCACTTTGTCCTTGTGTTCAGCCCACAGACTGCTTGGCACACATTTAAGGGCAGCAGAAGAGAAATATTCTGTGAAGAAAGGACACAAATACTTACACGCATATTTGTGAGGTAGGAGAAAGGAACTGAATCAGGCACTTCAACAGTGAGTTTCGCACCAGAAAAAGTCAAGGACATGTGTAGTCTGCTCATTAAATTACGTCCTAGCAGATTAAAAATGCAATCAGGCATACAGACAAAACGTTGAGAGAGATGAATTCCCTTATCTAAAAAACATGTTAAAGTTACCTGAGGAGTAAAATGTTGTTGAGCAACCCCTTCAATTCCCACAGAGCTGATACTTTTATTCGAGAGCGGCCCCTCATAATCATGACTCAAAGACGACATTGTAGCACCTGTATCCAACAAGAAAGAGAATACGGAACCATTTATACAAAATTCTATAAAGGGCAACTCATTAACCTGAGGAGTACAAAGTAACATCGCGGGACTGAAACTCTGCAGGCATCCCTATGCATCATATGCTTCTACCTGCATCCCTGAAGGATTAGGAGAAAACACCTCATTAGCATGATGCCACTGACCATTATTCAGTTGAATATGCACATTTTGTCCATCACGTCCCTCATCTCGGGCCTTTGTGCGACATTCACAAGCCCAATGACCTTATTTATGACAGTAATAACACTTACCAGACCTACAGGGTGTGCTCTGACCCTGAAAAAGTGGGTTATGGTTTTCTTCAGAAAGGGGCATACCACCCAAAAGGATCCAGGTCTCTCTAAATCTCTCGAGAAATCTGGATGTAGTATCACTCTTTTCCTGTCTACAATTAGTTACCTGTGACAGATCCTGACTAGCTTGTTGACGTGCAAAAAGATAAGTAGTTAGCTCATCTTTTAGGGGATTCATAGCCTCATTAGAATTACCTCAAAGAAAGTCATATTCCCTCTTTTTCCGTTGTCCTCCTTCATCTATGTCATAAATTTTTCCACTATGTCATAAATACTTTTCCACCAATTTGTCTGTTTTAGAGTCTAAGCATTTTACGTTTTTTATCAAATCAGCCTCATCGTACCCATCTCCCAAAACCGATAAAGGGAAATAAAAATAAAAGTAAAGCGATAATCCACACCCATGAGCTGACGGGTGCCTAGAAGACTTTATCAGCATATCAACAAATTGCAAAGGTTTGTTGGGAGAAGGGAGCATCTTAATAATGTTCTTTAGCGTGCTTACGGATAGTGGAAGGATTTTTGGACCCTTTGGTCCAATGGAGAAAACAAATGCAGTGTTTTCTTGTCAAGGTTTGGGGCGAGACCTCTCATCCGGACCTTCATCGTTCGAGTTATCATCATCCTCACCATCAGTATCCTCGGTATCATCCAAAAGAGGGATGTCAGGAGTTTGTCCTGACACCTTCTTAAAAGTCTTTCCCTTTTCTGAGGCACACCCTTCCGGCGAAGTGAGCACGGTTTTGTGGGTACGTGGGAGACAGGCACAGATGGTCAGCTCACAAAAGTATTAGTTTGATTCAAATCAGGATAGATTTTCTCAATAATTTGTTGGTAAGATGCTGATATTACTATGTCAGCATGATATGGAGGAGGGATCGGAAAGGTTGAGTAAACGGGCGGCTTGAATTTAGTACAGCGTACAACCCTGGACGTTCTATTCTAAACCACAACATAAAGAAAAATTATGTTTTTTTCTGTTATATTGTGCTAAATGTATTATTAGTTTACTGAAAGTAAAGAAAAACAAATATTAGTTTGTTTAAAATAATAGCAGTGTGGAGTTCAATAAGAGAGGTAAATTATTCTGTGAAAACCAGGTGTCAAACAAGTTATTTAAGGATAAATGCAGAAAAGGTTGCCCTGTGCATTTCCCTCTGAAAATCAGAGTAAAATGGGTTGTCCAGACATTGTCCAGAACAACAGCGTACTTTGATTCAAAAGTTAATTAGAGATGGAAAAAAAACCTACAAAGACGTGCAGAAAATGATAAGCTGCTCTGCTAAAATGATACCAAATCATCTATGCGGTTTCGTGCGGTGGCCATAAGTACGGTTCATTATGATTCACCACGAGTTTTTGGCATTGTAAGAACGTTTTCATCTTTTCGCACGAAAAATTTAACATATTATTCACAATAATTTTTTTTGCTGGTCCTTGCGGAAGCTTGCGGAACTTCGCGGAACATCAGCGGAACGTTGGCCGGCAGTTGCGGCAGCTCACGGTGCCCAACACCAAATCTCACCATGAGTCAAACCGCATAGGAAGATAGAGAGTATAACAAAATTGACTCAAAGAACATCTAAAGTTACCTCTTGGTACTGTTACTATTAGAAGACAGCTATGTGAAGTCAAGCTATCAGCAAGAAGCCCCCGCAAAGTCTCATTGTTGAAAAAAAGACATGTGCTGAAAAGGTTACAGTTCGCCAAAGAACACACTGACTGGCCTAAGGAGAAATGGCACAATATTTTGTGGACTGATGAAAGCAAGATTGTCCTTTTTGGGTCTAGAGGCCGCAGACAGTTTGTCAGGCGACCCCCAAACACTGAATTCAAGCCACACTACACTGTGAAGACAGTGAAGCATGGAGGCACATTTTTCAGATAATACAATGTAGTTAAATTGAAACCACAACAGTTAATTTCTTTAAATTCAATTTAACTTTAAAAGAAGTAAGAAAGAAAATGTCATGCAGGTATATTATTAATTATAGGTTTAAATCACTATAGCCTTAGCATGGCCCTGTATTTGATTATTGAAGATCCTATAATGTTGTTTTACTTAAGACAGAGTGAACATGAGCATCAGCCTTACCCTACATGTGTATAACATTAACTCCATTTTGATGATGATAACAATAAAAAAAATAAAAAGTTAATAAATTAATTATATTATTTTTAATTAGTCATGAGCACTTTGACTTTTTATGCTCAGTACTTGTGCTGAGGCATGTTGTCAATTAATTTGATTCATTTGAGTAAATGTTTTAATGTGATTTTCAAATGTTCTATTCATGTTTGTACTTGTTTATACATTACTGGGCAAAACCACATGCATTAACCATGGCATCATTTCAATAAGCGTATGCCATGTTGCAACATTTATCTTAGTCCAGGGTCGCATTCATTTTTCTCCAAAATCTTGTATTGGTGAAAAGAGAGTCAGAATATGCGTCATGAGGGACGAAAAAATGTATGGAAAAACCTGGTCATTGAGTATATTAAGGTTGTAAGCAGACCTCATGTTTGGGGTTTGGTAATGTTGCTGAACTGAAGCAAACTCAGATCACAACAGATCTACACCCTTGTACAGAAGGCACTAAACTTTTTTCGACCACATTTCTTTCTCGAAATTGAGGGTCACCGATGTCTTTTCAGGTTTAATCATGTGTTTCACAGTCTTTCACCCATTTTATTTATTCATTCATTTATTTATTATTGGGCAATATTGCCCAGCCCTACTCATTACATATTTAATTCAATTCACTTAATTACTTTCACTCATTGTCTATACCACTTTATCCTGTATTTAGGGCCACAGGGGTCTGGAACCTATACCAGGAGACTTAGGGCACGAGGGGGAGTACACCCTGGACAGGGTGCCAGTCCATTGCAGGGCATGCACACACACACACACACACACACACACACACACACACACACACACACACACACACACACACACACTACAGGCAATTTGGGAATGCCAATTAGCCTAAGCTGCATGTCATTGGGCTATAGGAGGAAACTGGAGTACCTGGAAGAAACCCACCAGGTCAATTGAATTCAATTAATTTTGAACAATGATCATTGTCTTAAAGGAGCTTCACAAAATTAAAAGAAAATTATAGGAACGTGTATGAGCGAGAAAAATGTGTATAGATCATAATGATCAGATTGTCCCTTCAAGATTCAAAGAACTTTATGAATCCCAGACAGAAATTGCTTAAATGATGAGCAAGTCAAGGGTGATGGCGACAAGGAAAAAGTCTCTGAGATGGCAACAGGAAGAAACCTTGAGAGGAACCAGATTCAACAAGGAACCTATCCTCATTTTTGTCAAAACAGATAGCAGGAATTTTGTGCGGACATAAAATTTTTATGTTTTAGGCAGCTGGAATTTCAGTATAACAGAAGAAGGCTAAGTTAACAAGTCCAGTTTTGCACCAGTTTAACAAGACAGGTGCAGAGGGCAGAGTCTAGATCACTGGGAGCTCAGGAGCAGCGTGTGTAGATCCAAACCTACACAACCAGCTTTTCTGCATTAGATACAGATAAAATGTTCCTAAGCTTGGCAATATCTCTAAGCTGGATAAAGGCTGTTTTTGTAATATTGGAAATATGATTCTTAAGAGACAAGTTGCTATTTAATATTACACCCAGGTCTTTCACTGTCGAGCTGCTAGTAATAGTACATCCTTCTAAACGCAGGCTGAATTGTAAGAGCTGTTGTGTATTTGTTTTTGGGCCAATAAGTAACAACTCTGTCTCATCTGAATTTGGTAAGAGAAATTATCTGTCATCCAATCTTTTATATCTTGGACACATTCAGTTAATCTGGACAAAGATATTTCATCTGGTTTTGATGAGATATATAACTGGGTATCATCAGCATAACAATGGAAACTAATCCCATATCCTCTAATGATGTTACCCAAGGGAAGCATGTACTGTATATGGAGAACAGCAGAGGTCCTAAAACTGACCCTTGTGGGACCTAACAGAAATTCTTTAAATATATTGTTTTCCTGCAAGAATGTGCATATTTGAGGCTTAATAACTGCCAAATTGAGAGATTTAGGGACATGACCTAAATATAGTGATTTATAATGAGGAATTTATAGTGAGGAATTTATAATGTTTAGAAGTTATATTGTCTCCAGGTGTATGTATCACTTCTTTTAAAAATATAGTTGGGATTGGATCTAACAAACACGTTGTTGATTTAGCTGTGGTGATGAGTTTGTACAGCTCTTTCTGTCCTATAGCTGTAAAGCATTAAAAAACTAGATGCTTTTTATTCAAGAAATTCATAAAGTCTTTAATTCTAATCTGTGATGAAATACTCTCTGCAAATATATTGGATACATAAAAAACATGGTTCAGCTCATCACATAGTACACATTAACTTCACAAAACAGAAGCCTTATAACATATTTAATATACAGTAAGGATTTTGCTGTGTGTAGAGCAGTTATTTCATGGTGTTATGAGATGTTCCTCTGTCTGTCTTTACAGGAAGAAAACATTCATTATGCAAGTGTCCAACACAGCAGAGGGCCCAGAGCTGCTGCTCAGAAAAACACATCATCAGATTCAGACAGTGTGACCTACGCAACAGTCGCCTCACGGCCTCAGAGACGCTGAGCAGCACAAGGTGTCACACGTTATGTTGTAAAAACTACGCTGTTTCCTCTGGTTCTCTTCTTAATCTGTTTTAAGTTGGTTTTGTTAATGACAATTATTTAAAATTATTTTTAATTAAATTTTTTAAAAATATTGTTAAAATATTACATAACTCACCTGCTAATTAATAGTATTTACGTAAAATGAAGAAAATAAAATCATTTCCGGGTTAATACATAGTAAAAGGCTCATAAGGCCAATGTAAGCCTGACCTCGTTCACATGTAAAAACAGTGAACATGATTTAAAAAAAAAAGAAAAAAAAAACTTTTTTGTTTCTGGTAAAGATTTTAACTGCATTTTATATTCATATTTTTCAGAGATTATACTAATTAAAGTTTTTTATTTTATTGTGGTAAGATATAAAAAAACAATAATAATAAAAGCTAAACATTTTTAAAGTCCTGTTATCTTGGTAATGTTTAAACAAAAATCTATGTAATGCATTAAAAATCTATGTAAAGCTGCGCATACATTTTAGCTGGTGTGGCTAGTGTGATCACATGAAACATGCCCAGGTTGTATCTTTTGGTTTATATATTGTCAGTTAAATAAATATTGTTTATTTTTATGCCATTCTGGTTTATTTATTTCCTGATGGATGGAGCAAGATGTTTTGTAGGAGGGAGGATTGTCATGGGAGCACTGGGGTGTCAGGTGTTAGTGGGGGTCTGCACAGAATGACTCATGGAACAGGTAATGTAGGAGGGCCGCTTATCAGAATTTTACTTCGGGCCCAAGGAATGTTAGGCCTAGCTCTACTGCCTGTTCTGCCCCTGCCCTCTGTACGACCTCTGCAAGTGATTAACAATGCAGCTGAATGACTTGTTTTAATCGTCCTAAATTCTCCCACACCACCACACTCTGTTCCCACCATTGGCACAGTGCTGTAGATAATGTATTGATTATACAGAACTCTGCATCCAACTATCTCAAAGCATTTATCACACCCCACACGGCAACATGTTCTCTGGTGATGATGAATGCTGAGTAGCTGAAACGGGCAAGAGATGAAATGAGATTTTTGCTGAAGTTGTCGCATAGGCAATTTTTTTTTATTGCATCTTTAGGTACTTTTAAGCCTATAGGAGTAAAACATTTTTCTTACTGTATTTCTTTCTTTTAGTCTACATTATTTACTCACTCACTCATCGTCTATACCGCTTTATCCTATATTCATAGGCTCCTGTCGCGGGTACTTGGAGCCAATCCCAGGAGGCTTAGGGCACCAGGCAGGGTACATCCAGACAGGGTGCCAATCAATTGCAGTGCACACACATACACACTTAAACACCCATTCACAAACTACGGGCAATTTGGTAACGGCAATTACCCTAACCTGCATATCTTTGAACTGCGGGAGGAAACTGGAGTTCTACATTATTCAATTCATTTTAATTTAATATGAAGAAATTACAGAAAGCACAGGACATTTGCACAGTATTGTGTGCTTACAGAGCTTCCTATGCTACAGTGCAGGAAATTATCAACCAATTTCATAGAGGATTTAGACAGGTGCCAATTCAACAACACACAGGTCCTGTATCAGATGATGTAAAAATGATGTAAATTATCTGTTAACTTTTTAAGATTTTATGTGTTCAAGGTCATTCTGTAGGTAAGTCAAAGCAGTTTTATTTTGTATTGTTTCTTTTATTTGAAATGTCCATCATTTGTTACGTTTCTAACCTGAAAAAAAATTAAACAACAGGAAGTTTCATTAGAGACGTTAAAAATCCATTTTCTCTCACTCTGTCATTATGTAAGTTCGTTATGTCTGTGCGCATAATTTGACCCCAGGCTGGTTCACACACTCTCTCTTTCTCCCACCTTTAGTGTTTGTGTGTGTTTGTGTGGGTGTAAAGCACCCCCTTTCTACTTCACACACACAAACACACACAGACTAAAGTTGGGAGAGAGAGAGTGTGAACTGGCACAGTGTCAAATTACACACATGCACATACATATGAGTCTCCTTTTACTTTAGCTTTATACACAAACATGGGCTGTGGAGCGAATAATTTGAGTTTCCATTATTTCTTCTGGGAAAATTAAATTTGGTTTCCGAGTGTTTTGGAATGCGAGCCAGCTTCTGGAACAAATTATGCTCATAATCCAAGGTTCCACTGAATAGCGCTTTACAATGGTCATTTTAAAACTTCACAAAATGAAAAGAATTTTTTAAGAAAATAGAGACAAAAACTTTCACTTAAACATTCAGATCAGATGTGATTGTTCTCAACATTATAATTTACATTAGGGTAAGTAAAGAGTTTGTGTTTGTATTACTTTGTTTCTAAATGTGCTAGTTAACTTTATAATTTAATATTGTTATAATTTAAGTTGAACCACTTTTTGCTTTAATTACAGCAAACATTCACAGAGGCATCATTTTTATAAACTTATGCAATGTCACAATCAAGTTGAATTGTAAAGTTGAGTTCAAATAGTACTGATCTGATATACAGTTAAACCTTGAATTGGATTTTCATGTAAAACTAATTAATTCAAAATATAAAGTAAAAAGAAAATAAATCAACCTAAACTTTACCTTTAAAAAGAATCATGTCTGTAGTGATTGAGACCAGAGAGAGGAGAGGAGAAAGTGGGGGAAGGGGGTTGCTGTGTAGGATGACATTCACACCCCCAATTTGGCCGCTGTCTCCACATCTCAGTCATTTGCCGGTTCCAGCTTTATGCCAGTACATGTGACCAGACAGGTAATTGGGATTCCCTCGCACATGTGCGCGAGAGCTTAACCCCGGAACCAAATCACCGTTGTCTTGGAAACAAAATTAAACCATAAATGGTTGTTAAAAATGCCTGGTGGTTTTACTTTTCATTTACCACTTTATGTTAGCCTAACTAAAATTAACACCTTCTGTGGCCGCGCTACAACACATAGCCCCGTGCAAGTGAGCACACACACACACTCTCTTAATGGAGACACTACTTTGTCATGATTCTTTTTAAAGGTAAAGTTCAGGTTAATTTGCAGCACTTTACAGCAGTGATTCCATTAATGTGTCGCTCAATCGAGGGTCATTAGAGAGATTTCACGTTTATTTTTCTGATATAACAGTGTTTCCGTTGTGTGTGTGTGTGAAACTCAAATAAGAGAGGAGGAAGAGTTACTGTGTAAGACAAGAAGAGGGAGAGGGAGAGGGAAGGGGCATTTCTCCTCTCCTCTTACTTTAGCTTCACACACACACACACACACACACAGCGCCTGCGCGCGTAAACAGAAATCTGTCTGGATTTATTTTTACTTTTTTCAAAGGTAAAGTGCAGGTTAATTTGTTATCTTTTTTTTCTTTATATTTTGTATTAATTATTTTTATGCATTTATTTTTTGGGGGCTTTGAAACGAATAAAATAAGTTAAGTTTTCATTATTTCTTATAGGGAAAATCATTTGATTTACGAGCCCGCTTCTGAAACGAATTATGTTCGCAATCCAAATTTCCACTGTATATCGAACATCTGCTACTTTTCGATATTGTTTTTTTGTGATCATAGCAAGACGTTTGCAAAGAGAGCTTAGTGCAAGGACATGTTTCTTCTGCGACTTATGGGAGACCGTCAAAGATTAACATCGTTCTGTGGACGATAGGATCCTTTATATAAAGTGTAACTGATTAAATACAATTTAATTTTATTAGTATAGCACTTTTAACAATAGTAATAGTCTCAAAGCAGCTTTACAGGATAAAAATAACATTATTGAAATGAGTAATAAATGTTTGCGAGCATAGGTATGAATCAAAACAATCAGATTGTCCCTGGTGAACAAGCTGAGGGTGACCATGGCAAGGAAAGCTCCCTATGATTAACCAGACTCAACAGGGAACCCATCCTCATTTTAGTGATGACGGACAGCAGGAATTGTTTTGCAGTCAAACTGTGTGTTAGACGGCTAGAAGGTTAATATAACTGAAGATGTTAAAGTTAATATGGAGTCCAGTTTGTTAATGAAGGCTCAGGTATGAAACCATTAAACGACTGCAATTACAAGTCCTCAGAGAACAGCCGTCTGTGTCAGCACACCTGTGCAATATTCATGCTGTTTAATCAGCACTTTGATTTGCCACACCTGTGAGGTGGAATGGATTATTTGGCAAAAAAGAAGCGCTTACTAACATGGATTTAGACAGATTTGTAAACAATATTTGAGAGTATTGGGTCTTTTGTGTATGTAGAAAATGTTACAGATCTTTGAGTTCAGCTCATGAAAAATGGAAGCAAAAATAAAAGTGTTGCATTTATATTTTTGTTCAGTTTAAGTTATTTTTATGGTAGTTGTCATTTACTAGACAGATTGAGATGTTTTATTTCAAGTTTGTATTGATTATTTGAGCAGGTTATATGTTCATAGAAATAAACATATATTTTAAAATATACTTCAAAACTGTGCTTTTGTTTGTTTGTTTTATTTATTTATTTATTTTATTTATATTTTTGTAGCTGTTTATTTGTTTATTTATTTGCAGTTGTTATTAATAAACATCCACTTCATGTCTAATAAACTGTAGAAACAGAAAATTGTTGCATTTGCAAATACTCGCAGAGTGGATTAATGTTGTGGCATGCAAAAGTTTAGACACCCCTGTCGATAGTTCTGTTGAATCAATAAGTGACTAAAGGATGACACAAGACATTAAAGACAACACATTTCTTTATATTTTAAACAGGAGTGCTTTTTATTTCCATTTATCAGTTTCAAAATGGTAAAGAAAAAAAGACAGAAGCAAAACTTTAGGCACCCTACATAATCAGTGCTTACCTCACACCTAAATGAGAAATATAGCTTGTAAATGTATTTTGTAGCTAGCTAAGAGTCTTTTGGTTGGGTGGCTTTCATCTAATCTTCCTCATAAATTAATTAAACTATTAGTCCTGTGAGATTCTTAGGGCATCTTGTTTGCACTGTTATTTTGAGGCCTGCCCACAAATTTAGTTTAGGCCAGCAGACATGCCAAAAGCTCGAATCAGGATTTTTTCCCAATGGTTTGCATCTTGCGGTAAACCCTGGATAGATGTTGTGAAAGGTTTTTCATCACCAGAGAAAGAATTTTGTATTTATTTCTTATGTTTATCTTTTGTTTTTGTGTTTTGCTGGGATTGTCAGTGAGTTACTTATCTTAAGAATGGAACAAAGTGTTTATTTGGACCGCTAACCTTTCTGTTTTGTTTTCACCCAAGAATGGCCTCCTTCACCAGCATCAGGCCCTCTTTGGACTGCATACTAAGCGTTCCTATGAACAAATACCAAATGAAAATGTACCACTTGGAATGCACAGTAGACATTTAATCTCCTTAACGTGCCATAAAATACGTAAGGGGGAAACAACCACATCTGGCCTTTAAACCATCATCATTCCACATTTATATTACTTTTCAAATTCAAATCAAATTCAGATTTTATTTGTTACATACACAGTCATACACAGTACGATATGCAGTAAAATGCTTAGACAACTGCTCGTGATCTAAAAATAAAAGAATATGAATGGGAATAGGAAATAAATATGAAAATTAAAATAAAGGGTAAATTTAAC
Organism: Clarias gariepinus; assembly: GCF_024256425.1. Taxonomy (NCBI): domain Eukaryota; kingdom Metazoa; phylum Chordata; class Actinopteri; order Siluriformes; family Clariidae; genus Clarias; species Clarias gariepinus. The sequence goes on from NC_071101.1 coordinate 6,372,470, forward strand.
TAGAAAAGAATAAAATAAAATTTAAAAAAATAGTTAAAAATAAAATTACTGTACAACAAAAATACACAATATAAAAAATATATGAAGAATATATGAAGAGATATAGAACAATAAGAGCAGCTGTACGAGTAGGTATATATTTATGTAATTTTTGTGTGGAATGGAGTTAGAATAAATGGTAATAAAAGATTGGTAAGGTCCAGGGTAGTGCAATCCACATATTTAAAGTGACTTGTGCAGTGCGAATATGCTTAAAAGTGATTTATTTAAAGTGACTTGTGATAGAGTGATTTGATGACCACGAAGTGTAGTTGTGCAATGGCCACTAGTGTAAACGAATGTCCAGAATGTCCAGTGTGTGTGTAAAAACCATATGTGTGTGACAACAGAAACAACAGAGTGAACAGTCCATTGTTGGGATGGCTGAGGTCCTTCACGATCTTCCTGGCCTTGGTCCAGCACCGCCTGCTGTAGATTGAGTGCAGGTTAGGGAGCTTGGTGCGGATGGTGCGATCAGCCGATCGGACAACCCTCTGTAGAGCTCGTCTGTCCTGCATGGTGCTGTTCCCGAACCAGGTTGAGATGTTTCCCGTCAGAATGCTCTCTATGGTGCAGGAGTAAAAGTTCCTGAGCACCTTGGAGAGCAGTCAGAAGTCTCTCAAGCATCTGAGCTGGTAGAGACGCTGATGTGACAGGACCATGACAGGTGCTGCGTGATGTGAACACCGAGGTATTTAAAGCTGTCCACTCTCTTCACTGAGCTCTCATTCATGACGGGGGTCTGGTAGTTCCTTTCCTGCTTTGTGCTGAAGTCCACTACCAACTCCTTTGTCTTACTGACGTTTAGAAGGAGGTTGTTCCTCTGGCACCAGTTCTCCAGATTCCTAGTTTCCTTTAGGTAGGCTGTCTCGTTGATATCAGGGATCAGGCCCACCACGACGGTGTCATCAGCGAACTTAATGATGGTGGTGGAGCTGGTAGTGGCCACACAGTCATATGTGTACAAAGAGTACAGCAAGAGGCTCAGAACACATCCCTGGGGGGCTCCAGTGCTGAGAGTGATGGAGGCTAAGACATGTCCGCCCATCCTTACTGCCTGTGGTCTGCCAGTTAGGAAGTTGGAGATCCACTGACACATAGATGAGCTGAGTCTCAGGTGCTCCAGCTTGGTGGTAAGTGTGGAGGAAATTATGGTATTAAATGCAGAGCTGCAGTCGATGAAGAGCATTTGAACATAATTCCCCCTTCTAGTCTCCAAGTGAGTAAGTGATGTGTGGAGGAGATGAGAGATGGCATCATCTGTGGAATGATTTGGACGGTACGCGAACTGTAGTGGGTCCAGTGTGTCTGGTAGTGAAGAGATGATGAAGTCTCCAGGCATTCAAAGCACTTCATCACTACTAAGGTGAGGACTACAGGGCAATATTCATTGAGAGAAGCAGGGTGGGGTTTCTTCGGGACAGAAACAATGATGGACTCTTTGAAGCAGACTGAGATAAAGAGATGTTGAATATCTCAGTGAACACAGGTGCTAGCTGGTCTGTGCAGGCTCTGAGGATACGGCCTGAAATGCCGTCTGGTCCTGCTGCTTTCCTGGTGTTCACTCTCTTGAAGGCTTTCCTCACATCATGCTCGGTGATGATAAACATATTTCCGTTGCTGGCAGTGTCTTCCTGTCTGCAGCCATTAGCGCCATTAGTCTTTAGCTGCAGCCTCGAAGCGAGCATAAAAAGTGTTCAGCTCATCTGCCAGAGTCACATCCGCATTCGTCATACCGGTTGTTGGTGTTTTATAGTCTGTTATTGTCCTTAATTCCTGCCACAGGCTCCTAAAGTCACTCTGTTGGAGTTGTGACTCTAGTTTCTTCCCGTAGTGCTGCTTCGCCTCTTTCACTACCTCCCGGACGTTATATGATGCAGCCTTGTACGGTTCCATGTCCCCTGTCGCAAGTCCCGTGTTGTAGGCAGCGGTGCGAGATCTCGGAGCGTCGCGGATGGTTTTATCCACCTACGGCTTCTGGTTGGGAAATGTTCTAATAGTCTTTTTTTCCATGGTATCATCCGCTAGTTTCCCGAAGAATCCCACCACCATGTCCGTTAACACGCTGACGTCATCATCTGAGCTGTTTCTGAACATGTCCCAGTTTGCGTCATCGAGTGCGTCCTGTAACGCGGCCACCGATTGGTCCATACAGCGCGTGACCTCCCTCTGAACCGGAACTTCCTGTTTCAGCCTTTGTTTCAACCAAACGAAGGGCGAGATTGTGCCTTGTAGCTGTCCTTAACCGTAGTGTAACAGTGGTCTAGTGTCCTTTCGCCCCTGGTGGGACAGGTGATATGTTGGTGAAAGTTTGGCGCTGCGTGTTTGAGGTTGTCACTATTGAAGTCCCCCGCCACAATAAGCGCAGCGTCCCGGTGTTGTGTTTGGTGCTGTGTGAGTGCCTCATGCAGCTTGCATAAGGCAGTGTCCGTGTCCGCTTGTGGTGGAATATAAACGGCACTTATTATGACCGATGTAAACTCCCTACATAGATAAAAAGGACGACACATAATGGACAGCAGTTCCAGATTTGGTGTGCAGGAGCGTATGAGAGTTACAACGCTCATGCTGTTGCATCAGCTGTTGTTCACCATTAAACACACGCCGCTTTCCCTTGACTTCCCTAAGTCCCGCATCCTGTCCATGCGGTGAACCGAGAAGAACTCGGCTGGCTGGGTTCAGCAATGTCTCGGTGAAGCAGAGGAGATTGCAGTCCCGAATGTCTCTCTGGAACGTTATCCTGGCCCTGAGGTTATCGAGCTTGTTCTCTAGTGACTGGACGTTGGCGAGCAGGATGCTAGGCAAAAGTGTGCGGTGTGCACGGGCTCTCAGCCCAGTGTTGCCAACTCGTCAGTAAGGAAAGTAGCTATTGGCTGTCGTAGAAGTCGCTAGAAGTCGCTAGATGACGTCATCACGTAATTTGCATAATGCACGCTGCACAGTGTGAAAAAGCAGCTTTACATGCTTCTCCAATGTGATCACATGCCAGCATAGAACAGTGTTCAGCGATAACTAATGCCATGGTGGCTTCAGCTTTTTTTGAAGAGTCTTTTTTTTTTACCATAAATGGCAGTTTGTTTTGTGTGAAACTATTGTAAGGCTTTGCCTTTTGTGTATGTTTCTGAGTTGACATGTGTTTTTTTATATCGCAAAGTTTGGCATAAAAATCAGTCTTGCAATACAGGCAGTATGCCCGTGTATTATCTCCAATAAAAGGCTTCAACCATCCGTTGAATTCAGGATTTGATTCCCACTCCTTTCTGAATTTCTGAGAGTATAGTTTTGACTGAGACATGATGAACTAGCAAGCTATATGTTTATGCTAAAGTCACAGAGAAGCACACACACAGTGGATGAGGTAAGTAATGAGGCTGTTTGAGTCAAATGCAGCGATTTATTCTTGTGCAGCAATTTATTTTAGACAAAGAACATTTTTTAATATGCATCGGAACAGGATATTTTTTATTTACATCCCGCTTACAAGCCAGGGCGGGATCACTTAATGGCGAATTCGCGCATGGGCAATTCATTTGCAGTCGAGACTCGTGGGAGTGAGCATCTCCTGCTGTAACTGCAGCTGGGGGGGGGGGGACTCCTGCGAGAGGACAGGCCTGTCTGTGAGTGCTTTGGGACGGGTGTAAGTGGCCTCTAGAGGTCACTATAAGTAATTCTTCAGTCAGCTTATTCATGTGACGGGGTTGTGATTATAAACCCAGGAACCTGTATAACCTCTCAACAGTTTAACGGTTAAGATTTCCTTTGTCCAAGAAGCTCAGCACAAATGTAAGTAAACTTAGTTTGTGTAATTCTAGTGCTGTGCATTTTTGAATTGTTTGGGTTGCTCTGCCTCATGTTCGCATTTGTGTGCTGTTTAGCCCAGAGCCTTTAAAGCTAACTTCTACCTCAGGAAGCAGCAAGTTAAAAGTTTGCACCCTTGGTGAGCGGAGCGAGGTGTGTGTTTTTGATTCCATGTTAAAGACAGGGAAAATCTTTAATGATGTTTCTGGAATTTTGTTTTGTTGTGTCTCTCTTACAAAAAGTTTGTGCGTTTATATTGTTTTAAATACTGTAGTTTTAAGGTTCATGTAATGTACATAGCATATGTATAAATGCATGACGATGTACTGTAAAGATGTGAGGGTTTTATTTGTAAATTTGTATTTAGCCAAAGGCTTATTTAACCAGCTATTTATGTGTTTATTTTAGTTTTCACGGTGCTTACGCTGGTTGCAGAATAAAATCAATTGCACCCGTTAGAGACTCTCTGCTTTGTATTCAGAAGCCAAGGGCTGCGACAGTGAAAACTCGACGCTGAGGCATCTACCTATGCCGACATCTTTAGCGGATACAAGATCATCTGATGTCATGCCTGCTAATATTTGAATACCCCAGCTGCTGCAAGAGACTTTGTCTGAATAAGTGGGTAAAACCAACCACAAATACCGTACACGTACAAGAAAACTACATAGAAGTTACTGCGGTAATTGGGACTATGTGCTCAGCTAATTCATCGCGTGGGACATTGGACATCTAGAGATATTAAGAGCTGCTATACCCTAAATAATTCTAGTGTGTAGTACAAAATACTGTAAAGGCTTGACCTGTAAGGTTGACAATTACAAGGTGTAAGAGTACAGTAAAGGTAAATGTGATGTGTACATTAATTCCTGAATCTTACAGTTTCTGAGGGGTAAAATTGTGATTGTAAATTATCAGCAGTGTTCGTGTCTATGACATTTTGCTTACTCTCTGTGTACTTTCCTTGGTGTTCACAAGTGTAAACGTCTGATGTGAGTGGTAATATATTTTAGAGATAAGTTAAAGACACCACACCACCCAAACTTGAGTTTAGACGTAAAATAATCCCAAGGCTTTACAGTACACAGACCCATTAGATCTTCAAGATGTCATCACACGATGAGCAAAAGGACAACCCTCCAGAAGCACAACAGATAAGGGCGAGCTCCCGTGAGCGTAATTTAACAACAAAGGGTCAAGAATTACATGAACAGGAAGCAAAGAAAAATGAAAAGGCATTTAACAAAGCCTATGACCTTTGGAAGCACACAGCAAAGGAGTCTAGAGGAAAACTAAAGGCCTTCTGCTCACCTGAGGATCTTGATAAAATCCAAATAAGCATCAAATCTAAACAAGCTATACTACACCAAAATTATGAGCCCATGCGACGCAATCATACTACCACTCCGGATATCGTCAAAAGAATGGATGCTTGTGACACTCTTACAGTTGAGATTTGTGACATTGTCAGTAAACGACAAGAGAATATAGATGAGGCTTTTAATGACCAACTAGAGAAAGAGAGGGTAAGAATGGTGCTAAATAAGGATGAGTATGGCTCAGTCTTTGGAAATACAAAAACAGAAACAGTAATTTCAGAGTCATCACAAGGGTCGGGCTACAACTCAAGCGCCACCTCCAGGTCCTCTAGTAAACGTGCAGATGCGGAAGCAGACTTGGCAGCCAAAATAGAACATGCCAAAGCAATGCAAGAAATACACATTCAACAACAGCGACTTGACAAACTGGAAGGTGAATGGAAGTTAAAGAAATCTCAGATGTTAGCAGATCTCAAACAAAATGAGGCCGAAATGAAATTAAAGTTAGATTTGGAGAAAACAAGGTTACAACAGCTACAGGCTGACAATGAAGTGAAGGTAGCAGCCGCTCGGGTCAGAGCGTACAACAATTTTGATGACGTTGAAAGTTTGGAGGAAGAGACTGACCATAAAACCCAGTATGGGTGGCAAGATGCTGGACTCAAAATTCCACTAAATCCACAAGCAGTGCCATTCCAGCCTTACTCCACACCCACTAATGCACCAGCAATTCAGGAGGAGGTTAGCCTTGCTCAGGCAATTGCAAGCTCACTCACCCTAGGCCGTTTATCTGTACCAGAACCAAGTACGTTTACTGGTGATCCTTTAAGGTTCATAGACTGGAAGATATCATTCATGGCTCTCATTGACCAAAAGCCCCTCCCAGCTAGTGAAAAAATGTTTTATCTAAAGAGTTACCTAGCTGGGGAAGCACGCAAGGCTGTTGAAGGATTTTTCTACCTAAATTCAGAGAGGGCATATCAGGGTGCTTGGGCAGTCTTACAAGATAGGTATGGTAGCCCGTTCATTGTCCAAAGGGCCTTCAGAGACAAGCTCATGAAGTGGCCAAAAATAGGTGCAAATGAACTGGTTGGGCCACCCTTAGCAGCAATAACTGCAATCAAGCGTTTGCGATAACTTGCAACGAGTCTTTTACAGCGCTCTGGAGGAATTTTGGCCCACTCATCTTTGCAGAATTGTTGTAAGCTATTTGAGGGTTTTCTAGCATAAACCGCCTTTTTAAGGTCATGCCACAACATCTCAATAGGATTCAGGTCAGGACTTTGACTAGGCCACTCCAAAGTCTTCATTTTGTTTTTCTGCAGCCATTCAGAGGTGGATTTGCTGGTGTGTTTTGGGTCATTGTCCTGCTGCAGCACCTAAGATTGCTTCAGCTTGAGTTGACGAACAGATGGCCGGACATTCTCCTTCAGGATTTTTTGGTAGACAGTAGAATTCATGGTTCCATCTATCACAGCAAGCCTTCCAGGTCCTGAAGCAGCAAAACAACCCCAGACCATCACACTACCACCCCCATATTTTACTGTTGGTTTGATGTTTTTTTTCTGACACGCTGTGTTACTTTTACGCCAGTTGTAACGGGACACGCACCTTCCAAAAAGTTCAACTTTTGTCTCGTCGGTCCACAAGGTATTGCCCAAAAGTCTTGGCAATCATTGAGATGTTTTTTAGCAAAATTGAGACGAGCCTTAATGTTCTTTTTGCTTAAAAGTGGTTTGCGCCTTGGAAATCTGCCATGCAGGCCGTTTTTGCCCAGTCTCTTTCTTATGATGGAGTCGTGAACACTGACCTTAATTGAGGCAAGTGAGGCCTGCAGTTCTTTAGATGTTGTCCTGGGGTCTTTTGTGGCCTCTCGGATAAGTTGTCTCTGTGCTCTTGGGGTAATTTTGGTCGGCCGGCCACTCCTGGGAAGGTTCACCAGGTTTTTGCCATTTGTGGATAATGGCTCTCACTGTGGTTCGCTGGAGTCCCAAAGCTTTAGAAATGGCTTTATAACTTTTACCAGACTGATAGATCTCAATTACTTTTGTTCTCATTTGTTCCTGAATTTCTTTGGATCTTGGCATCATGTATAGCTTTTGAGGTGCTTTTGGTCTACTTCTCTGTGTCAGGTAGCTCCTATTTAAGTGATTTCTTGATTGAAACAGGTGTGACAGTAATCAGGCCTGGGGGTGACTACAGAAATTGAACTCAGGTGTGATAAACCACAGTTTAACAAGAGGGGCAATCACTTTTTCACACAGGGCCATGTAGATTTGGAGTTTTTTTTCTCCCTTAATGGAAACCTTCATTTAAAAACTGCATTTTGTGTTTAATTATGTTATCTTTGACTAATAGTTAACGATTTTTGATGAGCAGAAATATTTAAGTGTGACAAACATGCAAAAGAATAAGAAATAAGGAAGGGGGCAAATAGTTTTTCACACCACTGTATATAAGGTTTCCATACCATGCAGTCAAAAGCCAAACATTAAAGCGCAATTTGCAGCGATCGCCGGTTTTCCTAATGTAATCGGAGCGATCGACTGCACACACATTGCTATAAAGGCGCAATTTGCATATGTGAATCGGAAACATTTTCATTCAATAAATGTGCAAATAATATGTGATGCTCAAATGGGCCTAAAAAATATTGTGGCTAGGTGGCCTGGGTCAACCCATGATTCATTCATCCTCACAAACAGCATGGTGGGAATAAGGCTCCAAGGTGGCAGGGTGCGCGATGGGTGGCTTCTTGGTGAGTGATGTATTTAAAGATATTATTCTAGTTATTAATTCCGGAGGACAAACTTGCAAATAACACAGTTTTTCTCCGAGCTACCTCGATAGGAGCACCTCCAATTCACATTCTGTGAAGTTTCTCTTCTTGCTTGCTTTTGCCATTGCTTTTTCGTTTGGTTTTGCCAAAGTGAAGTCATTAACATATTTATACGGAGGAGGAGGCAGGGAGGGGTTTTGCGCTTGTGCACGTGCGCTCAATTTCACGTTAATTCGGATGTACAAAGAGAATATGTGTGGGATTCCACGTACGTAGTGTTACATACATCAGATTTTTTTACTGCGTACTCACATTTATAGCTTTGTCCGTACGCAATGTTTTAGTATGAATTCAACGCAAGTCTTTGTACATGAGGCCCCAGATCTGTCTCTCTGACTCCAATCATCACTAAACTGTCACTTTCTGTTACATCAAAATGACTCTCGTCTACATTACAACTGAGTAAAAATGTTTTCTTCAGCTTCCCTTCCTCAGCAGATATCAGCAGCTTTACCTCATCAGTTCTCAGTCGATACCACGATATCTCAGGATAATTAGTGATGTTACAGGGCAGGGTGATGTTCTCTCCATGATGGACAGATCTGACGTCTGCTGAAGTGATCTCAAAGAGACATGGTGTAAAGAAAGCTGAAAGAATATCACATAATCACTCGCCCAGTCTGAACACTACACACACTCTCACAGCTCCGATGATGACGTCAGCGTGTTTACGAAAGCGGTTGTGGGATTCATCGGGAAACTAGCGGACGATACCGTAGAAAAAAAGACTATTAAAACGTTTCCCAACCAGAAGCCGTGGGTGGATAAAACCATCCGCGACGCTCTGAGATCTCGCGTCAGGGGACATGGAACCGTACAAGGCTGCGTCATACAGCGTTCGGAAGGCGGTGAAAGAGGCGAAGCAGCGCTACGGGAGGAAACTAGAGTCACAACTCCAACAGAATGACTCTAGGAGCCTGTGGCAGGGATTAAGGACAATAACGGATTATAAAGCACCAACATCCGGTATGATAAACGCAGACGTGTCTCTGGCAGACGAGCTGAATACTTTCTATGCTCGCTTCGAGGCTGCAGCTAAAGACGCTAGCGATGCTAATGCTAGCGGCGCTAACGGCTGCAGACAGGAAGTCACTGCCAGCACCGGAAGTGCGTTCATCATCACTGAGCATGACGTGAGGAGAGCCTTCAAGAGAGTGAACACCAGGAAAGCAGCAGGACCAGACGGCATCTCAGGCCGCATTCTCAGAGCCTGCGCAGACCAGCTAGCACCTGTGTTCACTGAGATATTCAACATCTCTTTATCTCAGTCGGTGATCCCCACATGCTTCAAAGAGTCCATCATTGTTCCTGTCCCAAAGAAACCTCATCCTGCTTCCCTCAATGACTATCGCCCTGTAGCCCTCACCTCAGTAGTGATGAAGTGCTTTGAACGCCTGGTCAGAGACTTCATCATCTCTTCACTTCCAGACACACTCGACCCACTACAGTTCGCTTATCGTCCAAACCGTTCCACGGACAATGCAATCTCTCATCTCCTCCATACATCTCTCACTCACCTGGACACTCGGAGGGGGAATTATGTGAAAATGCTCTTCATCGACTACAGTTCTGCATTTAATACCATAATTCCCTCCTCACTTACCACCAAGCTGGAGCACCTGGGACTCAGCTCATCAATGTGTCAGTGGATCTCCAATTTTCTGACTGGCAGACCACAGGCAGTAAGGATGGGCGGACATGTCTCAGCCTCCCTCACTCTCAGCACTGGAGCCCCCCAGGGTTGTGTTCTGAGCCCCCTGCTGTACTCTCTGTACACCCACGACTGCGTGGCCACTACCAGCTCCACCACCATCATTAAGTTTGCTGACGACACTGTTGTGGTGGGCCTGATCACGAACAACGATGAGACGGCCTACCTGGAGGAGGTTGGAAATCTGGAGAACTGGTGCCAGAGAAACAATCTCCTCCTGAACGTCAGTAAGACAAAGGAGCTGATAATGGACTTCAGTACAAAGCAGGTGAGGAACTACCAGACCCCCGTCATCAACAGGAGCCCAGTGGAGAGAGTGGACAGCTTCAGATACCTCGGTGTTCACATCACGCAGGACCTGGCATGGTCCTGTCACATCAACACCGTGGTAAAAAAGGCCCGGCAGCGTCTCTACCACCTCAGACGCTTGAGAGACTTTAGACTGCCCTCCAAGGTGCTCAGGAATTTCTACTTCTGCACCATAGAGAGCATCCTGACGGGAAATATCACGACCTGGTTCGGGAACAGCACCATGCAGGACAGACGAGCTCTACAGAGGGTGGTGCGATCAGTTGAGTGCATCATCCGCATCGAGCTCCCTGACCTGCACTCGATCTACAGCAAGCGGTGCTTGACCAAGGCCAGGAAGATCGTGAAGGACCTCAGCCACCCCAATAACAGACTGTTTACTCTGTTGCGGTCTGGGAAGCGATTCCGCTCCTTGAAGGCCAACACAGAGAGACTGAGGAGGAGCTTCTTCCCGCAGGCGATAAGGTCTCTCAACCACAACCACACCACTATGCAGAACTAACACAATCTTTTCATAATTGATCAAATCTATCAATCTTTTTACATCCATGAACACTATGGACAATTACACGCTCACCTTCCTTCATATCTACACTACATGTTGTACGTTTACATCCTGGACCATTGCACAAAGACACTTTAATAACTTTGCACATCTACCTTCACAACTACACTACATGTTTACGTTTACATCCTGGACCAGTGCACAAAGACACTTTAATAACCTCTGCACAAAGACACTTTGTTCTATGCATATTTGCACACCCAGTACAGTATATTTCAATTTGTACAGTATATTTCTATTTTGTACATCATATTTCTATTTTTATTTTTAGTTCTATTTTTCCTAGCACATTTCTATTTTTATTTTTTAGTTCTATTTTTCCTAGTTTAATGTAATTTTTCTATTTAATTTCTATCGTATTTCTTTTTTTCATATTTATTTCTTATTTGTAAACTTTAATTTTCTTTTAGGGTGAATGGCAGTCGTATAATGCATTTCACTACATTTCGTACTGTGTATGTTTGTGTATGTGACAAATAAAATTTGAATTTGAGCTACAGGGATTTATTCATCATTTATACTTTACTATCTGTTTATTTACTAATGTGTGTATGGACTCACTTAAATGAGTGGAGTTTGTCCATTTCTCACACGCTCCCTCCAGCGATCAGACGACAAGTGCTGCTACTTCACACTCAGTACAGGCCGGGCTTTTAGGCACATGCTATTACATTCTGTTCTGTATTTTATCTGCCATCTAATCACATCATACTTATACAGGAACATGTACATAGATCACACTGAAAGAAAATAATAGCAGGCTAAAGAAAAAAAAATCACTAGCACAAAACACCCTTAGATGAAGAGACAGAGGGTGAGCTGGACAGGAAAGATAAATTGAGCTATTTACAAAAATTAACATAAAAATCCTTATGTTCATGCTAAAGATAAATCTTTTTATTTATTTATTTAGCTTTAAAATTTATTTAAAATGCTTTCTTCACATCACATACTAATGTAATAGGATGGTGAGATCTACTTATGGTGTTAACCACACACTCTGAACAGGACATCACACACAGCTCCGTGGAAACATGAGGTCACACTTTTACTCAGAATAAAGACACTTAACAGTGTTCCTAAAATGTTTTTTAAACAAAAAACTGACTGCAACTTTTAGATTAAATTTCAAATCTTTATTTAATTGTTTTAATAATAACACGCACTACTGACTTAACTGGGATTAACCACGAGTGTGTGTGGTACCTTCTCATCCAAGTTGTCACTGCTAACACACTGAAGAGAATTCATTTCATAACTGACTTAACAATATCTATACTGCTGGTTTAATTCCTTCATTACACACACACACACACACACACACACTAATTAGATACACGCACTTGAGTCTCAATGTTGCCGTGTAGCAGGAATGAAGATAAATAAGGCAAAGTCGATTTACATAGTGATTATGAATTGGGTTAAAGTTCTCACCTGCAGAACGCACACATGAATGGTAATGAGAACAGAGACTTTGGAATTAGCAAAGAACATCGTGAGCTTTGTGATTAGTTGTTCAGTAAGTTTTTAGCTATTAGGTTTAACACTGCTGGCATGTTTTCATTAAATTGTCTAAATTGCCCAAAAACTGTTTTAAAATTAACTGTTTTGGTTACGCAGTGTATTTGGCGAAAACAACTGATCAGAGCTGTTCTTGACTTGTCCAATCCCATGCGCATTACTCATAAGTAGCTGGTGTAGACTCCTGAATCAGTGAGCATCAGATCACACAACACTAAGGAAAGGTTACCCTTATGGAGCTCCTCCACAGGAACGTCCACACGACCCTCATATCACTCACCATGATTTGAGTCATTACCCAGTCGCTCAAACACAGTCCCAGGTGTGATGTGCCTTGAACAGTCAGCGTTCCCGTCTCACTCTTAAGTTCACATGGAAGGACAGCTGTAGAACCCACTGGTTTAGATGAACACTAACCCTAACCCTAGGTTCTGCAGAGAGGAGGTCTGGGATGGAAAATTTTAAATCCAGATTATTGTATTTCCTTTTAGACAATGTTCTTATGTCATGAGCCTTATGTTTTATAAATTTTACCACCATAATTCCCCAGTGGTACAGTACTGGTCATGATGCACTGATAGTGTCTGGAGGTGTGTGTGTTAATTTTTTAAAAGAAGAAAAGACAGCTGTCAAAAAAAATCTTATTGAATATCAACAAGTAACAAAGCCGTTATTAGTGTCTATCAATCATTTCTAAGCATCTTTTTTTTTTTTTTTACATTTTTAACATTATATAACACATGTAGTGTGTAACATTTAATTTCAGGTCCAATAAGATGTCTAAAATAATATTTTTGTGAATCAACCCCATTTGCACAGTGTCTAATACTTTAAAATACTTTTAAAATATTGCTGTATGAAATAAATAAACATTGGCAAGACAGCTACAGCTCACTTATCAGCATCATCGTCTCGGATGGGCTTTCTGTCAAGACCAGACGGCCTATCCTTGCATCAATGAGCCCTGGGAGCACATGACCCTTTCACCAGGCCACCTGTTGTTCTTCTTTAACAGTTCATAATAATTAATATTTTCTGATCAAGCGAGTGGAGATCAGACTTCTTGATTTTTTCCAGTGCTCCACAGGCCATTATTTATGCTCCTGTTTACAGTATATTCCTTTATGCTAATTGTTGTATAAATTGTTTTATGGCATTTTGCATATAGTTTTAACCAGATTGACTTATAAATAAATGTAAGATGTCATAAGTCACATATTTAGTCTCAAAGGATAATTTTGTGCTATTCTCAATAGTGTGCAGATGGTGAAATGCATCAAATTATTAATTATTAATTTTGGCAGGCTTAAGAGAATTAAGAAAAGTTTATTCCTAAACATTGTATTAAGAAAAGCTGGTTACTGGTGTCAAAATGAGGTTTCACTTTCTCTTACAGGATCCTTATTTAATTTTTTTTAAACTAAGTCTTCTATAGGTTTTGCAGAGCCACTACTTTAAACAAACATGTTCTGTCCATATATCAGGAACCCGGATGTTTAATTAGGAGAATTCCTTTCTCCTGTCTGTCTCCGGGTCTCTCTATGACTGACATGTTAATGACTGGTTCTTTTGATGTTCGGGACGTAGCACTGTTTAAATGTGCTCTCTTTGCTGAGAATAAACAGAGATCTTTAGACACCATGCTTGCGCGTGTGTGTGGTTTTCTTTTCCGGTCGATCGGCCATGGACTGGTTAGTATATCAAGGTGCAGCGGACACTACAAGCTAAAACTCTTTTTCTCTTAGCCTAAAACTTATCTCGGACACATTTTTCTTCATTTAAACCTATCACCGGACATTACACAGTAACAACTAAAAATGGAGCTTAATGAAACAGGATTTTGAAAATATGCAAAACCCAAATCACCCAAAATGTAACTTAATAGCTGATTTTATGTGAAGGGTCACAAATAAACTGCTCTAAACCCCTTATATGAAAAGATGCTCTTTGTAACAGCTTTAGTTTACTAGTGTGTGGGTTAAGTCATTTGCAGTGTTTGTGGTTAACACCATCAGCAGATAGACGTGTGCTATTTTTTCTCCTGCAAAAAAAGAGGAAACTGTGGTCAAAAAGCAACAAATTGTATCTTCTTTTAAGATACAAAAGGTATCTTCCCTCAAGTTGAAAAATACACTTTACCCTGCCAATTATTCCTCATTACCAGTGTCGGGAGACGTTACTTTTTATAGTATAACTAATTACATTACAAAATTACTGTCTTTAAAAAGTAATTAGTTACATTACAGCGTTCTTTTCTGTTAAAAATCACTCCTTTGTGATTCCTCATGCATGTTGTTTTAGTCAAAACCTTTATAATAATTTTACCATCATCACTCAGCAACGTTTGGCTCAAAATCTGTTAACTATTAATACCCCTTTCTCACGTAATGTATGCGGTTTCGCACGGTGGCCGAAAGTACATTTTATCATTATTCACCGCAAGTTTTGGCGCTGTGATTAGGTTTCCAATTTTCCATGCGTCGGTTCTCGCATAGTCAAACATAGTCATTAACTAAATGTGCAGTTAATGTCTGTACAAGGTAGCGGTATGTACACTTGCTGAATCAAAGACTGAACTTAAATGTGCGTGTCTTTGCTATATAAAGTATATAGTTTGTGTGTCTGTACATTGAAGATTTAGAAATAAATGGGGGCGGGGGGTTGAGTGTAAGATGGGTTTTAGAACACATCCAGATAGGTTTTTTTTTTTTGTCTGTTTGTTTGTCTCTGCACCCATTACATAAAAACCACTGAACAATTTTTCATTGGATTTTTACAGGTGTATTAGGCCGAGGTTGAGATGCCATATAGGCTTTGTCTTCTATACCTCTTATCATGTACATGGTCATGGGGGACAGGACCCTATCTTAGGTTCAAGTCAAAAATAGTTCAAGTCTTACATGAAGAGAATTTCACTTGATGGGGAATCCCCAAATATAGGTAGTTTTTTTTTTTTTTTAAGGATTAATGGACATTAGGATTTTCACCAACGGACAGTGGACATTCCATACACCCACCTATACATAAAAACATTGTATATACAATTTGTAAATATTGGTATTTGGTGCACCATAGGGTTTATTTTTGTAAAGGTGTATGTATAATACACATTTGGGTTTTGTTCATTGTCTGTGTGTCTTTCTTGTTCCTTTTTTTTAAACGCCAGCACTAAAGATAAAAGACCAGTAAACAGTGTAATCTCAGTTAATTATTTAATCTAAGTGTTACAACCCTGTTACAGTAATCATTATTATATGTTTTTTTTAATCCCACCATGGGTCTTATATAGGTATATGAAAAGGTCATGACAGTTCTGTGCAGACTTAATGGTGACTTTTAATTAAGAATTTTAAACAGCCTGAGGAAAGTAGACCTGATGTAAAAAAATACTGAATCTCTCAATCTTTTTCTCTCACAATACTGTGCCTTGGTCAGCCCTAAGTGACACTTTTGGGGGTTCGCTGTAAGACTCGCTTTCCACAATTCACCCAGCACTAGCACTTGGATCTCAGCATGTCTGGCAGACATCTCATTTTGGATGGCTGCTCATCAGCTGAAGCTTAATCTCAATAAAACCGAACTGTTGTTTATCCCTTGTGACTCATCTCCAGGTCAAGACCTTGTGATATCCATGGACAATAACCAAATCACTCCTTCAGCCACCGCCCGCAATCTTGGGGTAACTGTGGACAATCATTTGTCATTTTCCCCACACATTGCTAGCCTTACTCGCTCTTGTCAATTTCTTCTTTACAATATCAGAAGAATTCGCCCATTTCTTTCTTCACAGGCTACTCAGGTGCTTGTTCAGTCCCTTGTTATTTCAAGACTGGACTACTGCAATTTACTCCTGGCAGGCCTGCCTCTGTCCACGATTCGTGCTCTGCAACTGATCCAGAATGCAGCAGCACGTCTCGTTTTTAACCTCCCCAAGTTCTCCCACACCACCCCACTCCTCCGCTCCCTGCACTGGCTTTCTGTAGCTGCCCGCATCAAATTCAAAACACTGATGCTTGCCTACAAAGCTAAAAATGGCCCAGCACCCACTTACCTCTCTGCGCTAATTACACCACGCACTGCACCACGTTCCCTCCGATCCTCCAGCACTGCTCGCCTCATCCCACCATCTCTCAGGGATCGAGGGCGGCACTTTTTGTAAGTCGCTCTGGATAAGAGTGTCTGCCAAATGCCTAAATGTAAATGTAATTGTTTTAGGTGGTGCAGATAATCATCCCAACTACACGTGTGAATCATGCCATTGTCCATGTACACAGCGCCATAAGGACGGCGATTGAGAAGGATAATGTCCATTAGCTGATGAAATGTACCTACGGCACCATGGAAACCGAATGGGAGCACCCAGTACTGCCAATGGCCCTGCTCTGTGGTGAGGGTGGTCTTTTCCTTGGTTGCAGGTGTAAGTGCTACCTGTCAGTAGCCTTTTGTAAAGTCAAGGGTGGAGATGACCTGGGCCTTTCCAAGTCAGTCCACGATATCAGCTGTATGTGGATGCGAGTATGCGTCGAGAGTGGAGATGGCATTCAGACGACGGAAGTCATTGCAGAGCCTAATTGACCTTTTAGGCTTGGGCACCATAACGATGGGCCTGAATCAGGGGCTCATTGACTCCTTAATAATGCCATGCCGAAACATGCTGTCCACCATGCGTTTATGGCACAACAACAGGCTTCTGGGCTCGATATGGGGGCTGGTGAATGATTGCACCTGGTGGTGTCTGGATGTCATAACGCATGAGGTGTGTGTGCCCTGGTTCAGTGGAGAACATGTCCATGAACTGATTCACAAGTTTGCTCAGCTTCTGGTTCTGTGTGGGCATCAGTTCCTCTCGTAACTGGATTAAACCAGAAATCAGATCATCCTAAATCAGCATTACATTAGAGAGGCAAAAGTTTAGGTGTGCAGAATGGGTTCAATTCACTGTTTTAAAAGATTGACATGATACAGCCCATTTGGCACGGGGGAAGAGCAGCAGCACTCCATCGCCCACCTGAATGCGTTTCTGCTTTCCTTGCGCTTTCTGCATGTGCTGTTTTACAATTGGCAACACCTTTTTAATGTTCTCTTGCAAGTCTTCAACATATTTAATCACTGACCGGAAAGGTTAGGGCTTCTCCTCGATCACATTATCGAACCCCTCTCCCAGCCGGATGGCGTCATCCCACTAACCTTATCTTATTTGTGACACAAAGCAGCATCTATGACACGAAGAAGCGGGAAACTTGACCCGATCAGGCAAAGTAAGGCTACTGAGCCTGGAGCCAGTTACAGTCCAGTTAACCTCAACTACAATGGTTTAAATTGGCAAAAGTGGCGATAAAAAAGGAGACAGTTTTACATCTTCGAGTGAGGGAAAACCCTCCCCAACCTCATACCAATGGCACTCTCATTGACATCCAGAGCACATGCCTTTCCACGAACTTCCACCCTTACAGACACACACACTTTTTCTCTCTGCTCTACACAGAAACACTGCTCTGTCACGATTCTTTACAAAAGGTAAAGTGCACATGCTTTTCCACGAACAAAGAGACATAAGGCATAGACATTATGTTAAACAATCCTTAAAAGTGTGCCAGTAGGGCAAAATTAATCTACAGATATTGCCCTAGTATGTTTTATGTCTGTGTGTATGTTTGATTATTTTCTCTAACAGTGCGTTTACGGGGTTTTTTTTTTTTTTTTTTACTTCTCGCACCATACTCCTCACTGTGCGAGCTGGTAAGATAAACTCAGTTCCTCAACCAGTCTTGTTTGTCAGTGTTTTACTTGTTAAGACTAGAACAGTGACTAGTTAAACCTCTTAATGATTCCTCTAACTGTAGATATGGGGGTGAGTTTAGGTGAGTGGCTATTTTCTTGTAGCCATTGCCTGACTTATGAACGTCGACACACATTTGTCTTACTTCAATCGGGTGTTCTCGTGTCTTTCCCATGTTGAAGAGTGGATAAGTGCAATAGGCCTCTGAGTCGCATCACACACACACACACATTTGTGGAACATGTGATTAGGTTAGATTTTTCTAAAATATTTAGTGTGAGATTATGCTTTTGCAAAAAAATTTAATTTATTAGAAGCCAGACGACACATCTTAACCAGGGGTGGCAATAATTGTGGAGGGTCGCTGTATATGTACATATTTTTCTTTGGGGTAATCGTCTCCCCTGCTGGGTCTTAGTGCGCATCTCTTACTGCTATAATCAACATCCCTGCACGCGTGAACTGTTTACTATAACACTGTGACCATGTGTGTGTGTAAAATATTTTATTTTGTTTCTGTATGCATGTGTGTAGCGCGCATGTAAAGCAAAAGCAAGACTCATTAGAGAGGTTAAAGATCCATTTTCTGTCTCTGTATCAGCCTGCTCTTTGTGTCTGTGTGTGTGGCACGGTGTCCAATGACGCACACACACATACACAAGAAGCGCACACACACACACAGACCACTCCTACTTCCACCCTTACAGACACACACACTCTTTCTCTCTGCTCTACACAGAAACACTGCTCTGTCACGATTCTTTACAAAAGGTAAAGTGCAAATTTGTTTTATTTTTACTTTACAGTGGTGTTTCCATTAGTGTGTCGCTCAATCGTGTGTCAGAGAAGACTGGAAGAAGGGTAACTGTGTAAGACGAGAAGTGGGAGGGGATCCTTACTTTAACTTCACACACACACACACACACACACACACACACACAAGTATTAGATTGTGCAGATTAATTTGTTTTATTTTTACTTTACTTTAATATTTTGTGTTAATTATTTTTATGCATTTATTTTTTGGGGGCTGTGGAACAAATGATTTGAGTTTCTATTATTTCTTATAGAACAATTTGATTTGGTTTACAAGTGTTTTGGAATATAAACCGCTTCCGGAACAAATTGTGCTCGTAATCCAAGGTTCCACTGTATATTTATTCCTAACAACCTGCTACACAACATTTCTACAATGAAAGGGAGGGAAGTGGAACAGTAAGAATACAGGGTGAAGAGGTGACAAAGGTACAGGGGTTTAAATACTTTGTGTGAACAGTCCAGGGTAATGGAATGTGTGGGGGGAAAGTGGTAAAGAAGTGAGTGCAGGCAAGTTGGAACGGGTGGAGAAAGATGTTGAGAGTTCTGTGTAAAAATATCAGCAAGAATCAAGGAAAAAAAAAGCACAAGACAGTGGTGAGACTGTTAATGCTGTATGGTTTAGAGACAGTGTCACTGGGGAAGAGACAGGTGACAGAGCTCGAGGTAGCAGAATTAGGAATAATTACATCAGAGGGACAGCACATGTTGGCCTTTTGGCTGACAAAGTTATAGAGGCCAGATTACGATTGTTTAGAAGTGTTCAGAGGAGGTAGAGTGAGCATATTGGTAGGAGAATTTTGGACATGAAGCTTCCAGGCAGGAGGCAAAGAGGAAGGCCAAAGAGGAGGTACATTGATGTAAAAAAATGAGGATATAAAGCTGGTGGGTGCAAGTGTTAAGGATCCAGAAGACAGGGATAGGTGGGAGAGATGATGAATCTAACACTGTAGGGTGTTTTTGATTTTTTGCTAGGGTTCTTTCTTTCTTTCTTTTTTAACACCATGCCAGCTTCTATGGCTATATTCAGGACGAGTTGCTTTTTTGTTATTTAAAAACTAGACGAGATGTTTAAAAAACATTTTTTTTAAGATCTGGCCATTAAGAACGCATGTTTCGAGAAAAGGGATCCTGCGACTTGTTGAAATGCCCTTCATTACCTGTAGGGGGCAGTCGTGTTTCAGTCTGAAGTATTGTGTATCTACTGAAGCCGAAAATGTATTCTCTCTCTTAGGCGCCCATTGACAGCAAGCGAAAGAACTCATAAATGTGTCGAGCTCAAACTGTAAATACTGATATGTATTTATTCTTCATTTTCTTCTCCTTCAGTAATGATACTTTTTAACTGCGCTTTCTCCATTAAGTATTATTATTACTAGTAGTAGTAGTGCTTTAAATTTATTATTATTATTATTATTATTATACTTATTATTAATAATAAAACACACCGTGCGTATGTGAAAAAAGACGAAATATAACAAATAATGCAAAAATGTATAATATGTTAGCCTGAAACAATATTGTTTTATTGTGTTTATAAGCTTTAAATATACACTAAACAATAAACACTGCCCTTGTGCAAAGTTAAAGTAAGTTTGGTAAAACTACAGACATAAAATGAAACAAACTAAAATATATGCTACTCGCTGAATACAACGCGACAGCACTCAGAATCCCCAGGCTTTGACTGCGCTTTGTCCATTAATTAGTACTGTAGTAGTACACTACTAAAAAATGCTGGGTTTCTGTAAACACATTGTTGGGTTGTTTATGCTGGGTCAAAATTCTGTGTTATTTCGGGTACTTTAATCACACTGTTGGGTTGCTTTTGCTATGAAGTGCTGCATAATTAAACTCAATGCAAAAAACGAAAAAATAAACTTCTCCGTTTCCTCCCTTTCACTTTTAATTCAAATCCAACATTTTAATGGTTAGTGATTGGTGCATGGGCGTCAACTTGCACGTTCTTTAATATTCCATTGTCATTTATACTGCTGTAGTTTTAGAGCCCTTTACTAAAGCATACGCCAGTTAGTTACTACTTACTAGCTTACTTACTACTTACTAACTTACTTACTAACTAGCGAATGCTATAGTAAAGGGCTCTAAAACTACGGCAGTAATAAAAGATAAATGAATAAATAGCTTTAAATGGTACTTCAGTGTAGTAAAAGTACCCTAGCATGAGTTTATATATAATGAAAATATTATGTATAAAGTACAACTTATTTATATATTTGTGCTC
Source organism: Clarias gariepinus (assembly GCF_024256425.1). NCBI lineage: Eukaryota > Metazoa > Chordata > Actinopteri > Siluriformes > Clariidae > Clarias > Clarias gariepinus. Next base: position 6,393,411 of record NC_071101.1, read on the forward strand.
AACTATAAAGCACGCGCAATTATTAATTTATTGTGTATATTTAACTTCATTCAGCCGTTATACGAAAAATAACGTACCAGCTCACTATTATTTTCTGTTTAAATTTCAAGATGCCTGCGCGTCTGTGCAAAAAGACGAAGTACAACAAATACAGAAGTGAATAATCTTTAATAAAGTTAGCCTAATACAATATTTTTTCCAATACTGAAGCAAACATGATTTTGTTTTAGTCTATTTGCTGAATACAACGCGACAGCGCGCGCCCACAGAACCCCCCAGTTACTGTAATGCCTCTTCTCACCTTTCATTCACGATAGGTGTAAAGTTATCAAACCGGTTTCGCTGATGGGGGAATTCACAGAATTGAGGGGTTTAAAACGACCGAGCAGACATCTCTGCCTAAAAGGTATTTCACCAGCAAAACATAAACATAAATACAAATAAAATGCTTAATGATACCAATTAAACCAGACTTTATAGTTGGATTTGATACTTTGAGTGTAATTCATAAATTTACTGAATATATTCAGATTTTGTAAAATAACGAAACCAGTTTCCTTCCTAGATCTTTTGTCTGCATCACAATGAACTGAAGCTCAGCACGTCTACATGTCTACTAAGTCTTTTTGTTTTAATCTGTAATGTTTAAATGGAATACATTTTGCGTATATGCTTAAATATTCCTTTTTATTTATGGACAGGTGTATTATGTCTGATCTGCGTTATTGCGAGAGGCGATGACTGTCTGGTGGAATATGTCTGCATTTTATCAATAAATCGCACGCGTTTATCAAATTCCAATTAAAATTTTATTTGTCACATACACAGTCATACACAGTACGAAATGTAGTGAAATGCTTACAGGACCGCCAGTGACCTTAAAAAGAGAATTAAAGCTTATAATAAGTAATAAATATGAATAAAAGAAATACGATAAAAAAAATAAATAAAAAATAAAAATAAAATTTAACTAGGAAAAATGGAACTAAAAATAAAAACAAAAAATAGAAATATGCTGTATGAAAATAGAAATATACTGTACAAATAGAAATAAAATGGTGTGCAAATATGCATAGAAAAAAAGTGTCTTTGTGCAATGGATATTAAAGTGTCTTTGTTCAATGGTCCAGAATGTAAACATAAACATGTAGTGTAGATGTAAAGGTAGATGTGCGTGGAATTGTCCATAGTGTCCATGGATGTATGAAGATTGATTGTGAAAAGATTGTGTTAGTTCTGCATAGTGGTGTGGTTGAGAGACCTTATCGCCTGCGGGAAGAAGCTCCTCCTCAGTCTCTCTGTGTTGGCCCTCAGGGAGCGGAATCGCTTCCCAGACCGCAACAGAGTGAACAGTCCATTGTTGGGATGGCTGAGGTCCTTCATGATCTTCCTGGCCTTGGTCCAGCACCACTTGCTGTAGATTGAGTGCAGGTCAGGGAGCTCGGTGCGGATGATGGGCTCAGCTGATCGCACTACCCTCTGTAGAGCTCGTCTGTCCTGTGCTCGTCTGTCCGGTGCTGTTCCCGAACCAGGTCGTGATGTTTCCCATCAGGATGCTCTCTATGGTGCAATCACCGACTGAGATAAGGAGATGTTGAATATCTCAGTGAACACAGGTCCTTAGTCCCTGCCACAGGCTCCTAGAGTCACTCTGTTGGAGTTGTGACTCTAGTTTCCTCCCGTAGCGCTGCTTCGCCTCTTTCACTGCCTTCCGGACGCTGTATGACGCAGCCCTGTATGGTTTCATGTCCCCCGACGCGAGTCCCGTGTTGTAGGCAGCGGTGCGAGATCTTAGAGCGTCGCGGATGGTTTTATCCACCCACGGCTTCTGGTTGGGAAACGTTCTGATAGTCTTTTTCTCCACTGTATCATCCGCTAGTTTCCCAATGAATCCCACAACCGCTTCTGTAAACACGCTGACATCATCGGAGCTGTTCCTGAACATGTCCCAGTCTGCGTCATCGAGTGCGTCCTGTAACGCGGCCACCGATTGGTCCGTCCAGCGCGCAACCTCCCTCTAGACCGGAACTTCCTGTTTCAGCCTTTGTTTGTATTTTGGCATGAGGAAGATGGTGGCGTGGTCGGATTTACCAAACAGTGGGCAAGATTGTGTCTTGTAGCCGTCCTTGACCATTGTATAACAATGATCCAGTGTCCTTTCGCCCCTGGTGGGGCAGGTGATATACTGATAAAAGTTCGGCGCTGCGCGTTTGAGGTTGGCACTGTTAAAGTCCCCCGCTACAATAAGCGCATCCCGGTGTTGTGATTGTTGCTGTGTGAGTGCCTAATGCAGCTCGCATAAGGCAGTGTCCGTGTCCGCTTGTGGTGGAATATAAACGGCACTGATTATGACCGATGTAAACTCCTGAGGTAGATAAAAAGGAGCGTGTGAGAGGAACAATGCTCGCGCTGTTGCACCAGCTGCTGTTCACCATTAAACACACGTCACCTCCCCTTGACTTTCCCGAGTCCCGTGTCCTGTCCATGCGGTGAATCGAGAACATGGTCCAGCACCGCTGGGTTCAGCCATGTCTCGGTGAAGCAGAGGAGATTGCAGTCCCGAATGTCTCTCTGGAACTTTATCCTGGCCCTGAGGTCATCGAGCTTGTTCTCCAATTGGCCCGGGCATTTTGACTAGAGACCGGCCCACTAGGTATTATTGGCAAAGCCATAAAGCCTTTGAATGAAAACAAATACTGTTCTGACAGCGATGTACACTGTCCTGTTGGTATATATGTATCAATCTAATAAACTTAAACCTACACCATCCTCCCTATTCTGGTATTCTAAACAGTACTTAGCGGAAAACAAAAGACTGCTTGGTCGAGTTAACCTCCTGAACTATCTACAACACATGGTGGAAACCTGAAATTAAGACAGAGAAGACTAGAGGTGAGACATGATCATTAATTAGTATTAAAATTAATAAATTACAGATTTAGTGATATTTTCATAAACTATTTATTTACCACATCAACAAACAGCATGGTAGCACAAACTATTTTTTTAAACATGGCAACCTTTAAAAAGTGAAAGAAGACAGCGAAAGAAAGTTGAGAAAGAATAACACTTAATTGAATTGTTGATGCCATTTTACACACAGTACTGGTACAGTATCTAGAAAATGGTGGAAAATACTGGCATCATATACAGTACTTACTTCTTAAGAAATTATGATGGGATCCTGAAAAACAGGACACAAGTGAAAGGACAGAGAAGGGTGAGAAAGAATGGCATTTGTTGGACTTGCTCATATGATCACAGTACTTGTATATTTATTCCACAAAAATAGCTGAATCATATACAGTAGTACTTACGTAGGAACTTAAACAGTTGCATGGTCTAGAGAACTCCTTAAAGGATGATTAGACCCTGAAAAACAGGACAGAAAGAAACAACGATTAGATAAATAATAAAATCTATTATTATTAGAAACTATATTTTATATAGTGCTTACTTACAATGAACCCACTTCAGGCTTCCAAAATTGACTGACAGTCTGAAATAAAACAAAGACAGATTAAGGCTATAAGAAAACATGTTTATAAATGCCTAATACCCCAATCTCATATTTATTCTATCTACTGTCTTATGCATTAAAACCTATTAAGATGGACACATTCTAAGCATTTTCTGAGCATGTGACATGTTTGAAGTGAAGATAGATACTAAACCTATTTATTTACTTTTAGGCAATAACAATAAAGTTGAATTTAATCTTAACTGATACATAATTAGGAATGTTTTGATAATTTTATTTCACCTAACCAGGTTACAAAAGCAGCTTTCTCAGCAGGTCACTTTCTCAGCTACCCTGTCAATGACCATGTCGGAGTCCAATGACATGAGAATGTCCTTTTCAGTGGCCATTAGTATAAACATCTCCAGCCTGTTTCCAGACAGGCTGCTTCGGAGTCTGCTTTTAATAAACTTGAGTGTAGAGAATGTTCTCTCACTATCAACCTGAGTAAGAGAGAGGGTCAACAGGTACTTGTATGCCAGCCCAAGGAGATGGTAGGCATCAGACAGCATGTTGAACCGCCTGAAAATTTGATAGAAGCACAGTGGGCAATTTTTGCAAGAATCACAGATTTTGGTCACAATTTCACTTCCTTCGTCCCATTCTTCAGATCTGTCCTCTGCTGTTCTGGTCCTGTAGTTATCTACATGTGATGTCTTAAGCCTTTCCCACTGTCCAGCAAAACTTTTTAGTTCTGACTGAAGGGTATTTATTGTAGCCATGCTGTCAAATTTGAGGAGACATGTGCTGAGGTTTTGAAGTGCATTACTAGGAAGAGAAACTGTTCTGACCTGGCTAAACTTCCTGGGGTCCAACCATGCCAAATCTGCAACAAGTGGGCCATTTGTGACAAATTGTCTGTGGATTGCTTCAATAACTGTGTCCAGGATGGTGTTGTGCACTTTCACCTCATAGGTTTTTCAGCATTGATTTGCAACTCGTCTTCAGTCATCTCTCCGGCCATGCGTTTTCTCTTCTTGGCTCTCTTTTCAGGAAGTGCAGCCTCCACTTCCATGTCTGTGTTGTCCTCCCTCTCCTCGAGTTTCTGATTTGTCTGTTTCACAAATGTGTCTGCAGCTGCCTTCACAGTTGGGAAGTCCCTGGCGATACTTTTGAGGCTATCTTGTGTGGCAGTCACCATATGATGGGCAGAGAGAATGTCCATTCCCTTTGACTGGAGGTACTTCGACAGAGGAGTTGTTTGCTCAAACACTCTAAGAAATATCTGTGCTGTTAAGACAGTTTTATGCTTCAAGAGACACTCTTTAAAGCCTTATGCTTTGGCACGAACAGCTGGCTTTTCTTTTTCCCTCTTTTCAATGGCTTCCAGCGTGAGCACTACATCAATGAAGAGGCCATCATCTGGTTGTCCAAAATGTCCAAAGATTTTTTGGAGGACATCATGCTTGGCCCACCACCGTGTCTCACATATTGGACTGAGGCGTCTGTGTCTTGTCTCTTCCTGGGTTTGTTTCTCCCACAGATTAACCCTGTGATAGGACTCCTTGATGAACACAGCTATGTCATTAAGTAAATTAAAGAGTGATCCACTTTCAATGACACTTTGTGTTGTGTCAGCAAGCACAATATTAAGTATGTGTGCATAGCACCACACATGCACATGCACAGTCATAAGTGCTGAAAAGCCTTTGTACTGGCCCTGCATATTTGAAGCACCATCTGTTGTATTCCCAATGCACATGGCCTTGTCCAGATTCAGATGCTCTAAAACTCCAGAAAGCAAGTTTACAAAGTACTGCCCCGTGGATGCTTCACACCTCACTATGGAGACAAGCCTCTCCTGCACAGCCTCAGTAACATACCTGATAATTACTGAACACTGATCATAACCTGTGATGTCTTGGGTTGTGTCCAGCTGAAAAGAGAACATCCCAGCTCTCTGGACATCACTGGTGATGCTCTCTTGAATGAGATGGCCAACTTTGATGATGGATCAACCTGGTGTAACATAAGGATTGGCACAATTTGTTGAGATTTTGAGGAGTTCCTTAATAACAAGGTGACCAAAGACTGCATTACAATAATCAGTGATAAAATTGCCTAATTACTGTTTAATAAAATCAAACATAAATAAAATATAATTAATCTTATCAATATAACAATAACGTACCAAATGCAATATGTTTATTTTTAACCTTTAACTATTAAAGGTTACAAGTAGGGTGGCCCCATACCATACCATAGTTATAACTTATAACATCAAGGTCCAAAAATATTTAAAATTGTTTGGAAACACGCAGACACTAAATAATAACATGGCGGTGCACAACAGTGCAGCGGCTTCTCAAGCTCCCGGTATCAAGCCAAGCCTTATTATGATAATAATAATAACAATTATTATTATTATACCGGGACCTGAGTCTTAATTTCGTACTAAGAACATGCAAAGGTTCTTTGTATCCTTGTAAAATTACAGGCAATTATCATTCACAAGATTTTGCTGATACATTTTAGCATTAAAAAGAATAAAATAAAAACACAACTTATCAATAAAAAATATATTTATGTATAAAAGACAAAAACATTAAAGTAGTTAGGCTACTTAAAAATCCAAGCAACTTTTATGTTAATGTGCAGCATCGCATCTGGTGAATCCCAATTTGAATCTATCTAAATTATATCTACAAGTGTAGAGGGTTTATGATGAATTCTAGCCAAATCATTTGGTTTCTGAGTTGGTTTCTGCGTAGTGCATTATATCAATAATGAACACTCAAATATAAAACAACCTATTCAATAATTACATATACCTAACTAATAGGGTTGCCAACCCCCCCAGGAAAAAATAAATAAATAACAGGGAACCACCCCCCACCTCATGATGCTTAATCGACGTAATCAACTTTAATTTAATGCACGTGTAAAACAAATTGTTACGATCTAGCTGGTTGTGGCAGCCCAGGTCTCTGGATGACACTCCAGTGATCTCTGTTTTGTTGTGTTGTCAGTTCTTGTGCCATGTGCTCTATGTTTACATACCTGTCCCCTCATGTCTCTGCCTCGTTTGTGACCCCGCCCCTGTCATTAGTGTTTGATTATCTGCCAGCTGTCTTTCCCAGGTGTATTGAATTTAGTCTTTGATTGGTCTGAGTATTTATGTCACTCCCTGTCTCAAGTTCATTGTCGGATGTTAACGTTTCATGTATGCTTGTATGTCCTTGCACTGCTCTTCGCGTTTTCTTTGTTTTCCACCCGTTTCCTTGTTTTCTGTACTCTATTGGATTTATCATTGCTGACCCTTGCTCACGTTTGGATTATTGCCTTTGCTTTTCCCTTTGGACTCTGATTGCTCGTTTTTTTGACTCACGCACGGACTCTGACCATTTTGTTGTTTTGCCTCTGCCATTGTTGGTTACCAGTGATGACCCAGCCTGTTTGTATATGCCCCATCGATCAATAAACACTCTGCACTTAAATTCACACGCCTTGTCGTCTCTCAGCCCTCGTGACAGAATGGACCGTCTCCCCGAATTCAGCGAGTGTTTCGTCGGACATGAGGGGACAGGTATGTAAACATAGAGCACATGGCACAAGAACTGACAACACAACAAAACACAGATATCACGATCGCTGGAGTGTCATTCAGAGACCTGGGCTGCCACAACCAGCTAGATCGTAACACAAATGCACAGAAATCAATTATTTTTTTTACAATAATTAAATAGATTCAACATCTTTTTTCGACATAATTTCAGACTGCACAGATGGTAAGCTTACTGGGCTTACAGAGACTTAATAATTTTAGACTTAATATTTACTATAAACGATAATGGATTTCTATACATTTAACATCAAATGACCACTTTGGTTGTAAGATTCAGATAATTATTTAAAAGCTAGACATTTAAAATGAGAATAAGAAAGAAAAGTATTTCTTGGTGCCCCCCTTTCCTTGTTAATGCCCTACCTGGCCCCCTGGCAAAACTTTGCTAGACCCCCCCTGAACAGTTACCAGTTGTCAGCTATGTAGAAAAGGATCCTGGTGTTATTTGTCTCTCAGAAACAGTTCATAACTTCCCTTCAACTCATTCATGTCACCTAAAAGATAAACCTGTTTCTACATCACCTGTTCAACTCTGATGATTTAATAAGGACATCTCCTGGTTTCACCATTATGTTTCTCTCTCACATATCCAAACCGATCATGACTAGCAGCTTTTATGGCTGTGGCTCCAGCAAACAGCTGATAAACCGATCAGCTGATCAACAGGAGAAGGAGGGGGAGAGAATGAGAGAAGCCGAGGCAGCTGCGCAGCGTAAAGACACGGGATAACTCCAGCTTTGTGTCATGAACGGGGTGTTGTGGCAGGTGTTGAACGCCATGGGCGGAAGGAGCAGGCATAGAGGCAGAGGGGTGGTGTAACCAAAAAGTCTTTTAATAAGGAGTAAACACAAAGTATAAATAAAGATACAAACAAAGGAACAAACAAACTCAAACCATACTTAACTTTGTGCTAACAGGGGCTCTCCGGCAAGACACAGGCAGGAGAAGACACTAAACACGCCCTGTGGCGAGACACAGGCAGGGGAAGACACTAAACACGTCCTGTGGCGAGACACAGGCAGGGGAAGACACTAAACACGTCCTGTGGCGAGACACAGGCAGGGGGAGACACTAAACACGTCCTGTGGCGAGACACAGGCAGGGGGAGACACTAAACACGTCCCGTGGCGAGACACAGGCAGGGGGAGACACTAAACACGTCCCGTGGCGAGACACAGGCAGGGGGAGACACTAAACACGTCCCGTGGCGAGACACAGGCAGGGGGAGACACTAAACACGTCCCGTGGCGAGACACAGGCAGGGGGAGACACTAAACACGTCCTGTGGCGAGACACAGGCAGGGGGACAAACACATAACAGGACATAAACGAGGCGTGGAGCTGAAACTAGACACTAGAGAGAACGGGAGACACTAGAGAGAACGGGAGACACTAGAGAGAACGGGAGACACTAGAGAGAACGGGAGACACGTAAAGACTAGAGACGAGAGACCAAGAGAGGGACGGGACGAGGGCTAAAGACATGGCAATCAGCTAGGCATGGCTTTTAGCTAAACATGGTTAAGCTAAGCTTAACCATGGCAGTCAGCTACACATACACCTAGCTAAGCATGTCTTTAGCCCCAACATGCACTAAGCTATACTTACCTAATAGCTTAAACACACTAGGGAATAGGGGCACAGAAACACAGACAAAGGATACCCAGTGGCTAGGCGAGGCAGCCCTCCAAGACTAAGCGAGGCGGCACTCACAAGCTAGTCGTTACTCCAAAGCCCGGAGGGACAGCACTCTAAACCTAGGCACACTGGGACACTAGGGGAAGAGGAAACACAGGACAGCTAGAGACACAGAGGGGCTATGGCTAGAAGCATGCTAGTACTGTAACTGTACCATAACTCAACATAGAATTTAGCTAATCATGCTCCTAGCCACACACACACCTAACTACTTACCTGCTCTAGCTAACCACAAGAACACAGGAGGACAGGACTGAATCAGCTCCACAGACACAGACACACAAAACATACACAGAGACATTGCCAATAAGAGAGCCCAAGTCAACACAACTAAAATCAAAGTACAAACTAAACATATAACAAAACAGAACAAAAAGCCCACACAAATGACAGAGGTGTTACCAAAAATGCTCGACCCAGTTTCCCAGTCTAAGCAGCTATTTATAGATTGATGGCTACCTCGGTTCAGGTGTGCACCTGCATCACCTGACCGAGGTGCCTGCTGGGAAACTGAGTCGGCCAACAAAACTACAAAATAAAAACAGTGGCCTCTAGTGGCGGACCCTTACACTTTGTGTTTTGTTTGTTTGTTTGTTTTTTTCATTCTAGCTGAAATACAGGACAAATCGCGTTCCTTTTCACCTCAATACGTAACGCGTAATATTTTCTCTGAATGCGGGACGATGAAGTTTTTTACGTTTGGCAACCCATACTAACCTTATCCATACTAACCTAATAATTCACTCTCAGTAACATCATAGCACCAGCATAGAAACTCTGTCATCATGCTAACTAGTACACAGTAGGAGTTATTGTAACTGACTGTAAAAAGTTAGCAAGCACAACAAAAGTAAGCTACACCTACTTGGTTTATAAGTTTTTTTTGACTTGGTTTTACTTACCTCAAGTTCAGTTCTGCCACTTGGACCGGCGGCCGCCTCGGGTCTCTCCTCCTCCTGCCTCCCCTTTCCCTCCTTAACCTGCGGCTGCTGGCCTCCATCACTTGCTAATTTTACTGAAGTTGAAGCTCCACTATAGCCACCAAACAACTCTGATATTTCAGCACATTTGGCAGCATCTGCCTGAAGGGCTAGTTTCTTTTTGGCCCTAATTTTTTCCGCTCCTCCTGCTCCTTTGCGTTTTTTGTTCTCCATTTTTGTTCAGCAATGATATGTGATTGCTGAGCCTTTGCAAGGGGGGGGGGGGTGCATCTGACCTCCTCGGCTGTAATTGATTCAGCCCAGAGTCGATCATAACCAATTGGCCAATCTGCCACCTTTAATAGTTTATAACGTTACAAAAAAAAAAAAAAACATCGGCAGCCGGCCCACAAAAGACGAAAATCACCATCGGCCCACCGGGCAAATGTGGTATGCCCTATGGCCAGTCCAGCCATGCCTCCTTATGGAAGTCAAACTCCACCGAGCCCTCAATCTGAGAGTCGAGCTGCGAGTCTCTCAGGTCCACAGTCAGGTTTTGGATGCGACTCAGTACAGGATCAGCCTTGACATCTTTTGGAAAGACGTGGATGATGTTTTTAGCGGCGAAACTGGCTGGATTTAAAACTATCTGATGACATGATTCCAACGCATGATTACCAGAACAAACAGGGAGATTGTAATGCAATATTTATAGTTTCTGCACTCTTTGTCTCTTTTGTACTAGACATCAGTGTTGAAACAGAATTAGCAAAGCTTTTCTTACTGCCAGCCTTCAGCGGACAAAAATCAGTCTTTGCCTTAACACTCTTTGTTATAGAAGTAGGATCTTGAATATTACCAAAGATAGGATCTTGCAATATTTTTGCTTGTCTTTCATGTTGGGGAGGTCTTCAGCAGCATTGCAACAGCCCCTCAAATAGAGTGCATAAGCATGAAGCCCTGATATTACTCCAGCTTAGGGCCTTCTCCATGTAGGCACTTGAAATTTTTACTTCATCACCAAAATGAAGCTTTAGAAGCTTCAGCATAACCCCTTCTAGCATCCATATGCAAACAGGTTCTGACAGGCTCCCTTGACTGGCCAGAAGTAAACTGTTCCAGATAGTAAAGTCTATCCCTGTTGTTGTCTGTTTTATCCTCTATGCCATGTTCAAAAGCTTGAATAAAAGATCAAAAACTTAGTGGGCCTCCGTCGAATACTGGAATTTCTCTAGAGGAGAGTAAGGAGTGCTTTTGCTGCAAAACCAGGAGCTCGGCAATATCATTCTGCCTCTGCACCACTTCTGAAAGATTCATACTTGTAGGTCCAACAGATGTGTAACTGGCAGATGGATTTTGAGCTGGCATAACCGACTTATCAGATCTTGTTGTTGTGTCATCAATATTATACTTCCTTTGTGCAACTTGATCAGGTTTTTGAGGTTGAAGTATCCTTTGCAATGGAGTTTTTGGGATAGCACCAATTTGAACAAACCTGAAAGATGGTGAAGTTCCTAATGGTGTTTGATCCTGAAATACTGTTTGCTTAGAATTCTCAGCACCTGACTTCTCAAGATAGTCATTCATTCCATCCTTAGGTTCATGAGATTGATGAAAATTGAAAGAACAAGCAGGTAGACTTGGGCTCGCAGTTGTTTCAGAATCCTCTAAAACCTTCAGTTTAGCATCATTTGCAGCTAGATCACATTTCAAATTGGCTGATTCCGTTCTCATATTCAAATCCACCTTCTCCATTTCAAGGGCATCTTTTTGTTTTAATGCAGCCTTTCGAGCAAGAAGAGCTGCTTTATCAGCAGCTACTTTTATCCTCATTGATGATTGTTACGACCCCCGGTCTAGGGTTCAGGGACACAACAAAAGATAAAATAAAAAAAAACCTTCACAACCAGGTTTGAGTGTGCGTGGTCTTTTATTTTTATTTATTTTTTTTTTTACACACACACGCACACACACACAGGAAGCTCTTGGCTTTAGGGTTGGGCTAAGGCCAAAACAATAAACAAAAACCCTGTCCCTATCTCCTCCCGTAAAGCTAGCTAACCTACACAAAGAAAAACTATGAAGCAAAAACACAGGGCTAACCTAACTCCCTAACTAAACATACAAAAACAGGAGAAAACGGGTTTAACAGAAATGGCACCCAACCCCTACTGCTTCCATAGAAAAAAAAATGTGTCTACAAACAAAAACGGCTATTAATAGCCAATATTTACAAACAATGAAATAACAAAAAAAAAAAAAACAGAAACCAACACTCACAACACTTACAACAGTTAGTAAACAAACAACACAACACAAGCCATCATCTCCAAAAACCAACATCAGCGCGCGCTTCCGGCTCTTATGCGCCAGCTCAAAAGGACATGCTGCTCCAGGGCCAGCCAATCCCCGTCGCACGTCACGCCACACTCAATCAGGGCGGGGCTTTCGATTGGGGAATAGGAAATTCACTAATTGCCTCTACCTTGGCATTAACAGGGCGCACCTGTCCTTGGCCAACTTGCTTACCCAAGTAAACGACTACAGCTTTTCCAAATTTAAATTTTTTTAAATTGACTGTCAAGGACGCTTTGTCTAAGCGAAAAAATACCTCACGCAACGAGTTTAAGTGGGCAATCCACGAATTAGAATAAACGACGACGTCGTCCAGATACGCTTCGCAGTTCTTTACACCTGATAAAACCTTTTGCATTAGCCTTTGGAAGGTAGCTGGAGCATTTCGCATTCCAAAGGCAATGACGGTGTATTGTAAAAAATTATCTGGCGTTACAAATGCGGAGATGTCTGACGCACGTTGTGTAAACGGCACTTGCCAGTAACCTTTCAATAAGTCGAGTTTTGTTACAAATGTTGAGGCACCAACATGGTCCACACAATCCTCCATTCGAGGTAACGGAAAACAATCTGGTTTCGTTACGCTATTGACTTTTCTATAATCCGTGCAGAATCTAACAGACTCATCAGATCTTGGCACCAGCAAACACGGTGAGCTCCACAGGCTCGAACTAGGCACTGCCAAACCATGCGTAAGCATATATTCTACCTCTTTTCTCATCTCTTCTCTCTTTTTTGGATTATCCCGATACTGGTGTTGTTTTATCGGGAATGGCTGTAAAAGCTTGACATCATGGAACAAAACGTGAATTTGTCTGGGGATGTCTAAAAAGAGAGAAGAGAATTCATGAATTAATAAAATTACATCTGTTCTCTGCGAATCTGAGAGGTAAGATAAATGTTCCTTTAGATTGTTTAAAATATCAGAATTGGATAATTTATTGTTAGCAATTTTGTCGTAATGCTGCAACCCATCATCCTCAGGATTAACTTCAATTGACAGAGGGGAAACAGTCACCACTGAGGACACCTCCACTGCCAGCTTCACAGACGTTTCCCTATTTACATAAGGTTTTAACATGTTTATGTGACACACACAACTTTTCTTTCTCCTCTCAGGAGTACGAATTTGATAATTAACTTTGTTAATTTTCTTCTCCACCACATAGGTTCCAAAATGCTCTTTTAAAAGTTTCAGAGGGCCCGCATAGTGTGTCCAAAGACCAGCTCAGCCGGACTGAAGCCTTACAATTCCTGCACCGTCTCACGTACTGCAAACATCAGCATCGGGAGTCCTTTTTCGTTTCCAGACAGAAAGCCCGGAGCATGGACTTGAGAGTTTGATGGAATCTCTCCAACATGCCTTGCGACTCCGGATGGAGGGCAGTCGACAACTGTTGCTTGACAGCTAGTTCACAGCTTTGAGGTAAAATTAGACCCCTGATCAGTTTGTATTACTTTAGGCAATCCAAACAGGGAAAATTTTTTTATTATTTCTTTCGTCACCAGCTTAGCTTTTATACTGCGCATTGGAACGGCCTCCGGAAAACGAGTGGCAGTACACATAAAAGTGAGTATAAACTGGTGACCTGCTTTCGATTTTGGCAACGGACCCACACAATCAATAACCACATGCTCGAATGGTTCTCCCATTACAGGAATTGGGTGTAAAGGAGCCAGAGGAACAATCTGATTCGGCTTGCCCGTCACCTGACAGACATGGCACGATTTGGAATGAGCAACAACGTCGGCCTTTAAACCCGGCCAAAAAAAACGATCGTAAAATACGGTAATATGTCTTTGTAATTCCCAAATGGCCAGAAAAAACATGGTCATGAGCCAGATTTAATATCTGTTTTCGATAATTTACAGGCACTGCAATTTGTTAAACAATATCAACATTTTCCCATCGTCTCATTAATACTTCGCCATCTAGATAAAACATTACATTTTTATTAGGCATCATTAGCTCATCGAGAGAGAGAGAACCCTGTTGGGGAAAGGTGTTTGGGTTAGTGGCTTCCGCCAGAGGTGTGTGCGGTTAAGATGTGTATGTGACCTGTTAAATGTGCTCCAGTTCATGCTAAGGTTGAATTGTAAACAGCAAAAGATAGGGTTTATGTTCATGTTCATGTTGTGCCATAGACATATGTTACTACAAAGAACATGAACCATTGTAAATGTCCTGGTGAGATCCTGAAGAATCAAAGAAGAAGAAGATAGAGAGGTGTCTGTCCAGAGACAAATCACAAGATGTTGGCTCGAGTTAGGGGGAGAGGGGGAAGGAGACAGAGGGGGAGAGAGAGAGGGGGTGAAGAACAGATGCAAGAGGAGACAGTAAGATAGCAGCAGGAAAGATTAACACGTTAATATCTATAAGTAAGAGAGCAAGAGAGTAGAAATAACTCCTTTATATATAAAATAATTCTAACTTCATGTAAAATAATTTTTAACTGTTTTTTAATATTTTTAACTGTTGTCAAAGCTACAGTATACCCCAAGTGTGTTGTGAAGACACGCCCCACAGAACTGGGGGGCAGGCTCAGCAGAGGTCATTAGCATTTAAAGGAGCATGTACTGAAATAGGTTGCTGAGAACAGAGCTTCTTTTTACCAGGTAAAAGTAGTGTTTTTTTACACAACCATTGGGATTTTTAATTAAAGTATATTACAAACTTTTCATTAGGACCCTAAAGAATCATATTAACCTATGAAAAATTGGGACTGGATGACCCCTTTAACCCTGTAAGACCCAAATATAGAAAAAAATGAGCAAAATTTTTTTTGACCTCTCAGATATTGTCTTAGGAGGCCTCTGATGTAGGAATTAAAGATTTTTTTAACATTTTAGTAAGTTTTTAGGGAAATGTTGTAATATTGCAACGTTGGGCCTACTCTAGTTGTGAGCATAATTTCTGTGTTTGTTCTCACATTGTCTGAACAGGTATACAGAACATTTAAGCATTCATTTGTAGGGTTGTTCACTTACGTAGCCCCATAGCAGTATATATCATAAGTAATAATTACACAACAATCATATTTTTTATAAATAAGCATTTATTCATAAAAATATTTTTTTTTAAATTTTTTGGTCACATTCAGCGTGGTTTGAATGATCTCTGTGTTTACTTGCAGTGATAGTCCCTAAGACAGGTGAACATTGCACTTGCTACACAGTGTGTTTATGTATCCATTAGTGCAGTGTCTGCAGCATCCTCTCTTCGTCTTTACTGGAAAATGTGCAATCATGTCTTTGCGTACATCCAGTTTAGCCATGGTCATGGAGTTTCCAGAGTTTGTCCTTCTTTTCCATCTCTGACACACTCAAAAAACTAACTTGTTGAATGAACGTAATTAAATTATGGAAAGAATTTCCACCTGATTTAATGGCTTTCTTTCAACATTAAGCAATTTTGTTGGCCCAACTTAATGTTCTTAGGTTCAGTCAAATTAATTTTATTAGGTTCATTTAACTTATTTACTACAGCTGCGTCCAACATAATTTAATACTGTTAACATAAATGAATAGCGTTGGTACAACACATTTTTCAGTTGTAAATTAAGTTGATCCAACTCAAGTAAATTTAAGTTTCAAGCCCTGGTCAACAGAATTCTGTGAAGGAATGGAAGCATAAGACAAACGGTATAAAACAGAGATTTTTATTTTTTACACCAGCAGCAACTTACAAATTAAGTCTCAATTTGAAAAGATGTATAAAACATAAAACACCACAAATAAGTATTAATTATAGAAAAAAAATTAACACCAACAGAAGGTTTCGTACTTTATAACTGTACGTTATGACTTAAATATGACCGTTAGAGACGGTTGGTCAGGAAACTCCTGAAGTCAGATGCAGACAGGACACTTTCACTCACAAACTCCTGTGAAAAAATACAGAGATAGATTCAATTAAAATTCATGATACTTAATTTATCAAATGAACAATATTTATACTTTCTTCCTCTCGCTTCACAACTCATGAGAACAGACCGAAACCAGAACCGAACCGCAGATTAAGCACGCACATATAACCGTCGGTATTTTACGTGTGATTAAAAATACAAGAAATGGCTTAAACCAAAATAACGTGACTAAACATCGCTAAACAGCAGGTGACATTTATGTTCAGTATTTCGTTTTTTTTTTTTTAGAAAGGTGGGAATTAATTCCTGCTTACCTTTTCCACACGCGCGCCAAACGTTTGTCTTCTCAACACGCTGTGTTCTCTTCTCGCGATGTCTTCTCGCGATATTTCCGGTTTTGCTATTTCCGGTTTTCATAGTGACAAGATCTCTTTGGTTTATCTCAAATCTAAATACATGTTAATCTAATACATGTTAAGTTGTTGAATTTCATGTAAATACAACATAATTTATTCATGTTCATCTTGGAAACATGAAATTATTATGTACCAAACACATATTACATTTTAGTACATGTAACAGGTAGCCATGTTCATTTTTTTGAGTGCACAGTTAAGTTGTTTTATGAAGTATAATGAAGTCAACAGAGATTGGAATCTGTTGCGGGACATCACATCAGAAACAGGGGTGTACCGTGTGTCTGTCTCCCAATACATACGGACTCCAGACATTTGCATTAGGCCCATCTTCAGGTACATGCCAAGCATCTTCTCAATTTCCTTATTATTGGTGTTTACAAATGTTCTTTTTTTTTGCAAGCTGTACTCATTTGTGTTTCAGAGCCTTAATCATATTTTCTGTCACAAAACTTTTAAAGTACTCCAGTGGGGTGAGAAGGGGGGTGGCATCATTAGTGATTTCTGAATCATAAAAATCAGTATTGGGACTGATAAACTTCTTTTTTAACCAGCAAAACCTGCCATGGGCCACGGTGTGTTTTTTTTGGTTGGGGCTTGATGTCCACATCATCACTGGCTGGGCAGTCAATGGATTGGTGTTTTTTTTTTGTCCATTTCATCTGCATCTTCATTCTCTCAGTCACTCGAATCAGTGTAATCTGAGTCCATTTCAAAACCGCTTTCTTTATTTTTGACTGCAGCAATCACATCCTGCACACTGAACAGGTGACCTTTCAGTACTGGTGGCTTTCTAAAACTGAAAAAGGTTGGAAAAATGTAAATAAATATGTGAATAACACAACTATAGGTCTTATATTGTAGCAGATAAACAAAGAATAGACAGGGTGGTAGACCACGTGTCAAGGGTGCAGATCTAAGTATTATCCATCAAAGTATTACAATTTCAATGCAAATGCTAATCAAAATTCCATTCAAACAGTACTGTGGCCTGTCATGCTCTCTACTTATCATACTAAAAGTGACACAAGCATCCCTCCTAGAGCACTAACAGGTTCATATTTACACCTGTCCCTGAACAATGCAACAGGCTACCACTCTGACCCAACGTTGTAGAATTACAACATAGACATAATAAGCTCTGAATCAAATTTGATTAATGTTTTCTAAAATAACTATATATGTATGTGTTTTAGACATTGTAATAAACACAAAAAATATTTAAGGGATTTTACTTACTTAAATCTTGACAAATCCAGTAATGGAAAAAATGGAGATCCGCTCAAAGTGAAGTTTGTACAGATGTGGCCATTAAGACTGCGCGTGTTTTCCCGCAAGATGCCGCAATTTAGCGCGCGGCGTGCCGCGACTTGCCGTAAGCAACATTCGGGAATTTTAAAAAATGTGTTGTGCTTCACTGAATATCCGCCAGATGGCGCATGGAAGGACTTTATCTAAAAGCCGGACCAAGTACTGTACAACGAAGAATTGTGTATAATTACAGATCTGGCCTTTAAAAACGCACGTTTTCGGAAAAGGGATCCCACGGCTTGCCGCGAGTGCGCGCGGCAAGCTGTGAAAATGCCCTTCAATACCTGTAGGGGGCAGTCGTGTTTCAGTCTAAAGTATTGTGTGTCTACTGAAGCCGAAAAATGTTATGTCTCTTAGTTTGTCTTTTGTAAAGTACTTTCACTTTACAAATGGCAGCGTTTTTATCAAAAGGTTGATAACGTGTGTTGTACAGTATATGCAACGCGACAGCGCGCTCAGTTACTCACTTCTCATATTTCATGTAGATCTGCTCGGACTTATTAATTCGTTTTAAACCCCTCAAAAATGCGTGTGTATACAGCTTAAAACCTCCATCAGTTATAAAAGATAGCATCTATTTAGAAAAAATGCCCCAGTGATTTCGGAAAAATCTCCCGGCGCTCTGCGCATAACACCGAGCCAACTCATGTCGGAAAGAATTTATAAACGGTTTCTAAACGTGGGCTATTGTTTTTTTACTTATAATATTTGTTAATTTAATTTAAATGAGGTTTGGGCTCAGAACTTCGATTCGGCATCGTGATTCTCCTCTTTAATTTACTACATAGTTTTAATCAGCGCTCAGCCGCATGCATAAAGTTTTCCAGAGCGCACCGGCAGAAGTAGACTAATGATTATGAATGCGTTGGAAAAACAGCAAGCAGACTGACTCTGACCATTTAAAAAAACGTTTGCGTTCATTTTCTGACGCGCCTAAAAACAATACAGAACAGCGCACCTTATTTGCTTTCAAACATTTACAAAATCACGTTTTTTAGTTATTGTGAGTGTGCTTAAATAAAAGTTTTATAAAGGCTATGTAGTCTTATATAGTGTTGCACATTAATCCTCATCTGTTACATTTTTGAAGACATTAGTTTTTTCAGCCTGTCACGGCGTGCGCCCAAATCAATATCGCTCCTCGCTCACTAGTTAGGTGGCCTCCCCTTCAGATATGCGAAGCAGCGGGGCCGCGGATTAGGCACGGATGGTAATAGTTAAAATATTAACAAGGGGAATGTTTGATGTCATGTGGGAATTATAAGATTTGTACTGAAAACTTCTAACTAAAAAGTGGCAGCTGGCACGCCTAAAAATAGACGCAGGCTAATTTTTTTAATAGTCTAAATGAAAATTCTCCTCTTTAGTGCCTCCTATTCCTATTAATCCTAAATTGTTGTTCTCTTAGTGTCACTGCGCTTTACAATGGCAGACAACATTCAAATGCAAATTATTCACTCTCCCCAAGTGTGAATCAGCTGTTCTCACCTATACATTCAGAGGAACTGTAATGGACCTCTCCACACTTTAAAAACCTCTTGAATCTGAGGCTCTTCTGAAGACTTTCAGTGATTAAGGCCTCTTTTTAAATTAAAACGCATTTTTAAAAACGCATCCATATGCGTAGAAAAGAGATGCATGGTATTATGGTTTCCGTAATTTTTTTTAATATACATATATTTGAGTACTGACTGGGCTGGCCCACATTGGCCAGCGGCCCACCGGGAAAACTCCCGGTGCTCCAGATGGCCAGTCCGCCACTGCTCCTCTTTTACTTTCCTACTGTATGTAGAATCAGCGCATGCATGATAAAGTTTTGTAAATTCGTTTAACTTTTATTTCATAAGGTTTTGCCAGCGGTGGTACAGCGCAACGGGGGTCATTATTTACTATTAAAGAAAATTATGATGATCTGTCACGGCGTGCGCCTGTGATGGGTATGCGCCCAAATCTACTATCGCTACTCACTCACTCTGTAGGCTCCCTGAACAGGCGGCAAAGGGACGGAGCCGCTTATTTGTTTCGGCTGGCGATAATTAACGTTAATATGATCTCGGGCTTGCTCCACATTATAAAAGCAAGGCACAGAGTTTAGTCCGAGGTCCGGGAAGTACGTGATGTGGTGGAGAATAGGCAGCGGCGGTTCTACACTGAATTGCTCCCCGGGCGAGACTCCCTCCCGCCCCCCGTCCCCGTCATCGCCACTTCTAACCCCCCTGCGCGATGTGTATAAATCAATGTGTGTGAGAATAATATGAAATTATATTTGATATAGGTATATATTAACTCATGCTAGGGTACTTTTACTATGCTAAATTTATGAATTACACTCAAAGTTTTAAATTCAACTATTAAGTCTGATTTAATTGTTACCATTAAACATTTTATATCTACGTGTTTATTTTTCTATTTATGTTTATGTTTTGCTGGCGAATTACATTTTGGCAGAGACGCTTGCTCGGTCTTGCTAATTTGTTTAAAACCCCCCAATTCTGTGAATTTCCCCAGCAGCGAAACCGGTTTGATGACTTTACACCTGTTGTAAAGGTGAGATGGGGGATTACAGTAACTGTGGGTGCGCTTCACCTCGGAGCGCGCTGTCACGTTGTATTCAAAGAATAGACTAAAACAAAATCATGTTTGCTTCAGCATTGGAAACAATATTGTATTAAGCTAACTTTATTAAAGATTATACACTTTTGTATTCTTTGTTCACACATGTGGGCATCTTTAAATTTTTAGATATTGATCCTTTCTTGATGCAGCGAATTTTCTGAGCAAATTAATAATAATTTCCATGAATAAAAAGGAGGAAGAAGAAAAGGTTACGCGAAAATAAGAAAAACCTTCAGAGGTAAATGCTGTAAAATGCTTCAAATTAACAGATTCTGCCTATAACAGGTCAGGGACAGCGAGGCTGGATCCAGCAGCGCACCACATCCCACATCTCATTAAAGTGAAGATAAATTTTAAAAACTACTTACTATAAAAATATAACACAATACAAAAACGTTAAACAAAGTTTCACTGAACATATATTGGGTCATATTTGTAAAACAAAGGAAAGAATAATAAGTCAAAAACATATAAAACTGCAATATTTTCAGTGTCCAGTAGCACCAGTCTCACAGAGACCCAGGAGGCTTAAAAACAGTTTGACAGAAAAATGAGACATTTTGCCAGTATTGTGATTTTTTTTATTTATTTATGTATTTCAAAAGATGCAAGACAATACTGCCAACATGTATTATTTACATGCTGTTAGAAAATATTCTTTGCATTGTCTCTTATTGAGTCACAAGGGTGGTAAAAAGCTATTCATATCATTAAAAGTTATTCATATCAGTGTAGTTAGTATGATTTTGAAAGTGCTATAACTCCACCTGGCACAGAATAATCCCAGTGGAACAATCTGACTACATGTGCAGTGCCATAAAAAAAGTATTTGCCCCTTCCTGATTAAATTTTTCTTTGCATATTTGTCACCCTTGTAGTGGAAGTCCAGGGCCACTTTTTGGTCCCAGTCCGCCCCTGGCAATAACGAATGGAGAAAGTGCAGTCAAAGCCTGGAGATTCTGCATTTCCCGGGGGGCCAGTCGTGAATAGCTGACACTCAGTGACAGCCAATGAAATTGAAGCATTTTTGCCGCTTTCCACGTGGTGTGGCGTTGCTTAAATAATAGTATAAACTCGTCCAGACCCTGGTTCGAATCCCGCTCTGGGTGAAAATGTAAAAAATGTGAATCCTTTGTTTTACACTTTTTGCTTATGATAATAATTCAATTATAGCAACTGTGAGGTGAGTGCTAATGTGTTTTACAGCTTAAGAAAAAAATTCTCAATTGCAAACATGCATTTAATACTGAAGCATAACTTGATAATGTAATGGCTATATCATGGCATTTTAGCGCATAACACCGGAGCTTTGAGCACTGGCTGGGAATCGAACCCAGGTCTTCCGCATGACAGGCGAATCACCTACCACTGAACCACCAGTACCCATCTATGTTTAAAGCCCATAAAAACAATAAAACAATACTGTTATAGGCTAACATCATACATCTTTGTAGTCCTGTTGCACACGCCTGTGCGCTACAATAATAATAATAATAATAATAATAATTATAAATTCGAAAAACTACTACTACTAATAATAATAATTCTGAATGAAAATGAAGAATAAATAAATATCAGTTTGAGCTGACACGTTTATGAGCTCTGTCGCTTGCTGACAATGGGCGCCTAAGAGACATAACATTTTTCGGCTTCAGTAGACACACAATACTTTAGACTGAAACACGACTGCCAAGACGCGGCAAGTCGTGGGATCTCTTTTCCGAAAACGTGCGTTTTTAAAGGCCAGATCTGTACGTAGAGTAAGTTAATGGCAAGATGACCAGACCTATAAACACTTTTTCTATTCAATAGCATTATGAGGACAAACAATAGGACCCATTTAATATGTAAATGTGGTTTTGAGAAAAAAAAAAAAACATTTGCTGGCTTTTTTTTTTTTTTTTTTAGAATTGTTAAAAGTGATGTTGTAATTCTGCAACAGTGGGCCTTACAGGGTTAAAACCTCAAACATTTAATTATACTGAGAAAAAAAAAACATTATAATTGTGGGTCACATAAGCACAAACTAGCACAGATACACATGAGCAAGTTTTTAACTGCTGTTTTAGTTTGTTTATATGACCAACAACTTTGTTTTAAATAGTCAAATTGGGCTAATAATCATAATAATAAAAGCAATAAATATAATTTAAAACAAAGTTGTCTCCCATTTTCTGCCTTTCTGCATTGAAGTAGTTGGTTCAAGTAAATGTTTTGATATGACCCCCAAAAATCCCCAACAATTAAAACACGCAAACATGACTTAAAAAATTTATTCTTCCAAAACTAGTCAGAGTTAAAACAGTAATTTGTATAAAGCATACAATATATGTTGTATTTTTTTTAAAGGTCATTAAAATACCCGGATAACACCATCTGCTTATTAGTCTCTATCTGGTTCTTTTATAGTAATTCTTTTTTTTAACTATCAAAGATGGAACAGTTTAAGTCCTTGTTTCTGCTAAAGTGTCAGACGTTTTGCAATTCCATGTTCAGAATATAGACCTGACCAAACATCATTCCAAATCTGTTGCACTGTGACATCATCCCTCCTACAGCTCCCTCAACAGCTTGTTCAGGCTCCTCAAGTAGCTCCAAAAGGACAACCGTCACCTGTCTGACCCCCCAATCCTCCACAGCGGGGCTCTGCTTAAAGACAACAGGAGAATCTAGGGAAAATAAAGGAGACAAAGATAAATAAACTTTACAGAACATCTAGTTGAGATGAAAAAAAAGAAAATATACGAATAAACCCATTTAAAAGAATGTGTAAAATATTGTTTCTCTGTACATTCTGGAATGCAAATAAACAGCCTGCGCTAATGTTAACCATTGAACTTTGTTAGCAGTAGCCACTGCATGTCTGTAATAATGTCTGCTTTAAATTGACAGAGAATTTACTTAATGCGCTTTTCATACAAATAAGTTAAGCGATATAACACCCGTTTATGAGAAGTATATGAGCCCCCCCACTCCCCAGCCTTTCTTTAACTAAGAGTTGCAAAACTACCATGCAAAAGTCACGGCCAAGATGGGAAAAATATAAACCCGGTTATGAGCGTTTAGCCCGCTAGCTCTTGTACATCTATCCTCATCTTGTGTCCCTCATGAACTGCATCTCATTATATTTTAGTCACAGAAATAACCTGCAGATTAACTCTTGCCCAAGGAATAAATAAATGCTGAATGTACAGTATTTACACTCAGACAATACACATTTCTTATGTTTTTCGAGTAGTGCAGCTTTTGTAATAGGGACATTAATAGTATTTTCGTCGTTTTTGGAATCTTTGAGAGAAAAAGAGGAGTGACATTGTGGGTTTGTGCCACTGACAGTAAGCTGTAATGTTAACTCCAGACTTGGTAAACAGACCATGAAGTTATCTACACCGCGTTCCAAATTATTATGCAAAATGGATTTACGTTTTATAAACATGAAATGTTAAGTTTTTAAATTAAACTCATGGATGGTATTGTGTCTCAGGGCTCTTTGGATCGCTAAAATGAATTTCAGACATGTGTGATAACTAGTTTGCCAGATAAGCCCAATTAAAGGAAAAGTACTGAAAAAGGTTGTTCCACATTATTACGCAGGCCACAGATTTTTAGGCAATATGGGAAAGAAAAATGATCTCTCTGCTGCTGAAAAGCATCAAATATTGCAATGTCTTGGACAAGGTATAAAAACATAAGATATTTCATGAAAACTTAAGCATGCGATCATCGTACTGTGAAGACATTTGTGGCTGATTCAGAGCACAGACGGGTTCGTGCAAATAAAGGCAGAATGCGGAAGGTTTCTGCAAGACAAATTCATCGGATTAAGAAAGCAGCTGCAAAAATGACCATTACAAATCAGCAAACAGGGATTTGAAGCTGCTGGTGCCTCTGAAGTCCCGCGAACCTCAAGGTGTAGGATCCTTTAGAGGCTTGCAGTTGTGCATAAACCTACTATTCGGCCAACCGTAACCAATGCTCACAAGCAGAAACGGTTGCAGTGTGCCCAGACATACATAAAGACGAGTCTTGTTCACTGATGAGTGTCGTGCAACCCTGGATGGTCCAGATGGATGGAGTAGTGGATGGTTGGTGGATGCCCACTATGTCCCAACAAGGCTGCAACAGTGGCTCGGAAAAGTATATAGGGTTTTTGACTTTCTTCCATGGTACAAAAAGAAAAAACGTGCCTTTTGTAGCAAAATCATCTTCATGCACGACAATGCACCATCTCATGCTGCAAAGAATACCTCTGTGTCATTGGCTGCGATGGGAATAAAAGATGAGAAACTCATGGTGTGGCCACCATCCTGCCCTGACCTCAACCCCATTGAGAACCTTTGGAGCATCCTCAAGCAAAAGATCTAGGATAGGAGGCAGTTCACATCAAAACAGCAGCTCTGGGAGGCTATTCTGACATCCTAAATGGATGCAAGAATTGTGAAGGTGATATCAAAGAAGGGGTCCCATGTTAAGATGTAACATGCCTTGTTTGGATGTTTTTGATTTAAATAGCTTTTGATTTCAGTAAATATGACCTCCTAATGCTGCAAATTCAATGAAAGCCTATTTTAAGTTCTTTACAACCTATAAAGTGTTCTAACTCTGTTGTGCATAATAATTTGGAACAATGCATTTTCAGTTTGTTTTTTTTTTAATAAATATTGTTATCATTAGGGGGTTTGTTCTATAAAATTTTAATTATATCCTAATGGTTAATGACTTAAAAATAAAAAATTACTTGTTTTAACATGTTCTTGAGAACAAAGCTGTGAAATTTCGACACGCCTTTCTGGCAGGAAAGGGAGGGTGGATCACGGCATCCATAGGGCAGTCGTACGCCATTCGCACGCCATTCACACGGTTGCGGCTATTTTGCGTGGCTCCCTTTGTAGCCTTAACAGATCTTTCATACAGGTACTGTAGCTTCCTGTTTTTGTATTGTTGCTGCGAAATTTTTGCATTAGTATCAGCGTTTAAATTATATAGCTTTTCCGTTTATACAATAATAATATTAATAGCAACTAGTTTTTGTTACGTTTACATACTATTGGACTTCGCCTTTTTTCCGTTTTTTTGGAGAATGCGCGAGTTTCAACAAACGGAATTCAGCTTAGAACAACTAACCTCCGACTCAGGTACAATATAATGGATAATATTCAGCTTATCCAGTGTGTAGAGTGCAGGATGTTTAGACATTTTTCCTCCGTTGTTAGTGGTAATTTTACTTGTAATAGATATGTGTTAGTGGGCACTCACGGAGAAGATATCAGCGTTAAAGGAGCGCTTCCAGACCTTAGAGAGGGTTAGAGAGCGCAATAACAGTGTTATTCATGTAACGGACAGTCTGGGTGCCGCAGGCGGAGATAACCAGCTCCCGAATCCGGCATTAGAGCCCTCACAGCGGGGCGAGTGGGTGACGACTCGACGGCATACTCGATAAGCCAAAGCTAATGTTGAGGCTAGCCCACTGGAGCATACCTGCTGCATAGAATCTTCACTCAGGGTTCATCATATTGAGACTGTGTCTGTTTCCTGAGCTAAGCAAAAATGTAGAAAGACTTAGAAAGTCTGTTATAGTAATTTAATTAACCTAGATACCACAAACTCGGATCATACTGAATGTGCAGCTCTAAATAAAGCTAGTCCTCCTGGATACAACTACATACACCAGCCTCGGCTAACTGGTAGAGGTGGAGGCGTTGCAATCATTTACAAAGATAATCTGTCCATTGTACAGTATAAAAACATGGACACAAATTTAATGCGTTTGAAATTCTCTATAGTAACATAAGTGCAGCTACAAATATTAGGTCTGCTCAGTCGATCCCGCTAATTATTATTTACAGACCTCCAGGGCTGTATTCTGAATTTCTAAGTGAATTTGCAGATTTCCTCTCCAACCTAGTCATTTCTGTAGACAAAGCGTTAATTGCTGAAGATTTTAATATTCATTTTGAGAATATAGAAGACGCTCTGAGGACAGCATTTATGTCCATACTGGACTCAGTAGGAGTAAATCAATGTGTAGTAGGACCTATTCATAAAGCAGGTCACACTTTGAATTTAATAATATTTTTCGGATTAAGTATAAGAAATTTTTTCACAATTCCACTGTCTGACGTTATATCAGATCACTATCTTGTCTCAATTAAAGTGTGTCATATTGATAATGTACGCACAGCACCGTGCTATCATATTAATAAACGTACATTCTCATCAACTACCACACAAAGTTTTACCAGTAATCTCCTAGAGTTATCAACTTTGATTGGATCACCGTCTGACCCCACAGAACTCGATCAGGCTGAATATTTATAGTCGACATTCCGTTATACCTTAGATAATGTAGCTCTAGTTAAAAGAAAAATTATCAGAGATAAGAAACTCGCTCCCTGGTGTAACGACCACACACACACAAATTTATCAATCTGTATATTAGATCCTATACCGACACATTGTCTTAAACAGATAGTACCAGTAATAACAGAACCCCTGTTGAGAATAATTCCTCACTCAGCATTGGGTATGTTCCAAAATCTTTTAAAGTAGCAGTCATTAAACTGATAATTAAGAAACCTGACCTTGACCCGTGTCGGCTGTCCAATTACAGCCCAATATCAAACCTCCCCTTCATCTCTAAGATTCTCGAAAAGATAGTAGCGGAGCAGCTATGCTTATATCTACATCAAAATAGCATACAGGAACTGTATCAGTCAGGATTTAGGCCTCATCACAGCACAGAAACAGCACTCGTTAAAGTAATAAATGACCTCCTATTGGCCTCTGATCAGGGTTGTGCAACTATGCTTGTATTACTCGACCTCAGTGCAGCTTTTGACACCATTGATCATGCTACAGTATTCTTCTTCACAGATTAGAAAATGTAGTAGGAATTAAGGGTACAGCCCTCTCCTGGCTCAGATCCTATTTGACCGATCGTTATCAGTATGTAGACTTAAATGGTGATTATTCTGCATGTTCTCTAGTGTTCCACAGGGTTCAGTTTTGGGCCCACTGCTTTTTTCCCTTTACATGCTTACTCTGGGCAACATAATCCGTAAACATGGTATTAGTTTTCATTTTTATGCTGACAACCCACAGTTACTAAAATTGAGCAATGTGTGCAGGATAAAAGAGATTGGATGCTAATTAACTTCCTTCTGCTTAATCCTGATAAGACAGAAGTTTTGGTCATAGGAACGCATTCAGCTAGAAGTAAGATTTTAGATCACACTAACTTTAGATGGCCTTTCTGTTTCATCAAGTGCAACATTAAAAGACCTCAGTGTGATTATAGATTCCAGCCTTTCATTTGAAGCTCATGTAGATAATATTACCAGGATAGCATTCTTTCACCTTCATTTTCATAAGAAATATACTGTCGCTAAACAAAGCAGAAAAACTAGTCCATGCTTTTATCACCTCTAGGTTGGACTATTGTAATGCCTTACTGTCTGGTTGTTCAACTAGATGCATAAACAAGCTTCAGCTAGTCCAGAATGCAGCAGTGAGAGTCCTCACTAGAACCAGAAGATACGAGCACATCACTTCATACAATGCTTCACTTCATTGGCTCCCCATGAAATTTCGCATTGATTTTAAAATACTACTCTTGAGATATAAAGCATTAAATGGTTTTGAGCCGCAGTATCTAAGCGAATTGCTAGTGTCTTACGATCCGCCACGCCTACTTCAATCAAAGGATGCAGGCTGCTTGTCAGTACCGCATATTATGAAAACTACAGCTGGGGGCAGAGCTTTTTTTTACCAAGCCCCAAAATTATGGAATAGTCTTCCATAACAGTCTTCCACAGTCTCAGTGTTTAAGTCCAGGCTAAAAACCTATTTATTTAATTTTTATAAATAGATTTGTCTTGGGTAAAGGAGCAGATCTGGGGGACTCATGGACATAGAGTATTAGGTAAACTGGTACAGTATGTTTAGATGCTGTCTTCCCCACTCTCATTGATCACTCAGGTTTGTTGACTGTGAGGTGACTGGTTGCTTTACATCTCAGGGAGCTCTCATGTTTGTGTTTCCCTCTGGCTCTCCCTTTTAGTTATGCTGTTATAATTAGTCCTGCCGGAGTCTCTGCTTGCATTGTACTGTACACTAAATATTAATTTATATTATACATTATGTAACTGTGACCATACCTAACTGTTCTCTCCTCTTCTGCTCTCCCCTCTCCTGTTCTCTCTTCCCCTCTCTCTCTTTTCCCTCTCTCTGTCGGGCTACACATGTCATTCCTGAGCTGCCAGTAATTACGACTCCCTCTGCCCTTCGGACCTGTCTGACTCATCCTGGTGCCCCGCTTCTGGTTGGAGATCTTGTCGCATGGATGCCCCATGTGTCTCTTTGGGATGCGTCTGGTGTCTGGGGATGGTTTCACTCTACCATGAAGATGGTTCTGGCCTCGACTGGTGTTGACAGCTGTTTCTCTGAGGACTTGACTTGGCTGCAGTTGCTCGATAGTAGTGATCGGAAGTTTAATTCATTTTAGTGACTAGGTTCTTTGAATCTCATTCATCAAAATGAACGAATCTTTTTTGAGTCATTCTTTTGATCAGAAATAAATTAAAATGTTGCGTTTTCAATAAAAATACCCCCAATATGTCTACATACACACATTATGGCTATAATTCCAGTTATGAAAGTATTACAAAGTAACTAAGGACATATTATAATAAACAGAATGAGCAGCTCATCTCTTATACCTTCCAATCTGAGTCGTTTGTTCTTTTTAATCACAAGAAAATAACGAACGACTCGAGACTCATTGCTGAGAATCGTTTAATACTGTTTCCTTTGTACTGCATTGCATAGCGTCTATGGAAGTCACATGCCAAAAGAACGAATGGTTTGGGACTCGAAGACTCACTAGCACATTCGTTCAATACTGTTTCCTGTGTACTGCACTCATAGCGTCTATGGGAGTCATGTGTCAAAAAAACGAACGACTCGGAACTTGAAGACTTATTGCTAAGAATCGTTCAATACTGTTTCCTGTTCATAACATACAGAGGCTTTGCGATGCTTTGCTCATGCGCGCCCAATAGAAAATGAAAGAATCACTTTCCGAGATGACTCGTTCATCTGAGTCATGTTAAAGATTCATTTAAAAAGAATTAATCGTTCATGAACGAACCATCACTACTCGATAGTTCAAGACTGGAATTTTCTACAAGTCTACCTGAGTTTTCAATAACTACTTGGACTCCATATTAACATCAACTGTTATAGCTGAACTAGCTGCCACCTAACACACAGTATAAATGCAGATCAATTTCCGCTTTCTGTTTCACCCAAATAAGGATGGGTTCCTGCTCAGTCTGCTTCCTCTCAAGGTTTCTTCCCATTACCATCTCGGGAAGCTTTTCCTTGCCACTGTTGCCCTCGGCTTGCTCACCAGGGACAATCTGATCATTCTGATTCATACACATTCATATCCCATACAAACATAAATTATTCTTTTGATTGTGCATCATCTACCAGACCCCCGTCATCAACAGGAGCCCAGTGGAGAGAGTGGACAGCTTCCGATAACTCGGTGTCCACATCACGCAGGACCTGTCATGGTCCTGTCACATCAACACCATGGTGAAAAAGGCCCGACGTTTGAGAGACTTCAGACTGCCCTCTAAGGTGCTCAGGAATTTCTACTCCTGCACCATAGAGCAGGAGTAGAAAGCATCCTGACGGGAAACATCACGACCTAGTTTGGAAACAGCACCATGCAGGACAGACGAGCTCTACAGAGGGTGGTGCGATTAGCTGAGCGCATCATCCGCACCAAGCTCCCTGACCTGCACTCGATCTACAGCAAGCGGTGCTGGACCAAAGCCAGGAAGATCGTGAAGGACCTCAGCCATACCAGCAATGGGGCTTCTTTCCGCAGGCGATAAGGTCTCTCAATCACACCACCATACAGGACTAATAACATCTTTTAAACTCCCAACATTGACTGGACAATCATGGACAATCATGGACACATTCATACACATGGACACATTCATACACATGGACAATCATGGACAATCATGGACACATTCATACACACTTGCACTACATATTTATATATCTGGACCATTGCACAAGACACCTCAATAAGTCACTTTTCATGCATATTTGCACATCCACTGTCACTTTAAAATGCTATATATATATATATATATATATATATATATATATATATATACTTTTTTTTCTATATTTCTCTATTTCTATATTTTTTGATATTTTAATATGCCCTTATTTGTACAGTTTATTTAACTAGTTAAATTTATTTTTCTTTACTATTTCTTTTTATTCATATGTATAAGTCTTTATTTTTTAAGGTCATTGGCAGTCGTATAAGCATTTCACTGCATATCGTACTGTGTATGACTGGGGACGTGACAAATAAAATTTGAATTGAATTGAATTGAAGGGATAGACAACACAATCAATTCCCTCAGATAAAGTATGCTGGTAAACGTTTATAAAAAAGAAAAAGACTGTGTAGTCAAAACTGCAATTCATATAAACTTTAATATTCACATTAAACTACCGGGACTTACGCAAGTGAAGGCATAGTGACACAGGGAAAACAAGACAAAACCATAAATAACATTGACTTTAACTTAGATTTTAGGAAAAGTTTGTAACAGAGGTTTAACACCTCATTGTGCATTTATTATTATTATTTTTAATCCACCCTCTTGTTACATCCCCATAAACATAGGTACGCAGACACACCTACTAGAAAACAAGACAAAATTATAAAGGACATATTAATTTTTCCCCAGATACGTTGTTTGATTTGGAAGAAAAAATATCAAAAACAACAACTGTTGCCCGAGATGTGTTAGAAGAGTTTTCTGAAAAGTTTCTAAAACGACATTATAAATAACACATAGCCTTGACACTTAACAGATCATTCATACATGAAGGTTTAGCGACAGACACCATAAACAATTCCCTCAAATATAGTATGTTGCTAAAAGTCTATGAAAAAAAACCTGTGTAGTCAAAATTGCAATGCATATAAACTTTATTATTCACATTTAGCTACCAGAACAAGTGGAGGCATAGTGATGCAGGGAAAACAAGACAAAACCTTAAAGAATGTTGTTTTACCTAAGATTTTTGAGAAAAGTTTCTAACAGAAGTTTAGCATCTCTTTGAACTGAACTGTCCAAGCTTTTACTACATCAGACACAAGTACACTCACCCGTTATGAGGTCCAAGATAGCGCCGGTGAGGTCGGCTGCCGTCACGACTGCTCCGACCTACTTTTTATTATTTTTGTATTTTAAGGTAATTTCCAGTAACTTTAAATCGGCAAAATGACCACCATTGAGTACTGTACGTTAGATATGATAGAGACACTCTTGTTTCTATTGGATCATGTAAATCAATTGGATCATGTTCAGAAACAGCTCCGATGATGTCAGCCTGTTTACGGAAGCGGTTGTGGGATTCATCTGGAAACTAGCAGATGATACCATTGAAAAAAAAGACAGATTATCAGACAGGACTAATCATCTCCATGTTTCTTCAATGTTTCTGCAACATTGCACAGAAATGGTCACTCATGGATATTTCTCATCTTTGCACACACCCCAATACACTGTAGACTGGACAACCATGGACACTGCACATTTGCACACACATTGCAACATTTGCACACATATTGCATATTGCACACTTGCACTCACGATGCTCATTTGCACACTTCTGGACATTTTCCATTCATTCTACTTCTTATTTGCATCTAAATCTAAATTTATTTTGTCTTATACAGAAAAGTTTTATATTTCTTATGTATTTTTGAAAATGTTTGTATTTTGGTCTAACTTCTTATAGTTAAACTATTTATTTCTTGCTTCTTTTTATTTTTCTCTTATTTCATGTCAATTGTTCTGGTTCTTTTTTTAAATTTAAGGTCACAGACGGTCGTGTAAGCATTTTACTACATATTGTACTGTGTATGACTGTGTATGTAAAAATATTAAATTTGAATTTGTAAATGCTCATAAACCCTTATATTCTATTAACTATCATCTCTATGACCCCTGACAGAACTTACATGTAATAGTGAAAAAGGAAACATGAAAAAAACATCAATTCCCTCAAATACAGTATGCTACTAAATGTTTACGAAAAAGACTGTGTAGTCAAAATTTGTAACAGAAGTTTAACAACTCATTGTGCATTGTTTTTTTTTAAAATCCACTCTCTTCTTACATTCTCACAAACACACATATACACACACAGACACACACATTAATTTTTATGAACGAAGAAATCTTAGCTAAAATTCCGATGCAATAACTTTCAACTTTTATAGGTAAATAAAAATTTGTAACCAAAGACAAAATCGTCAAGGACAACAACTATTGCCTATGTGTTAGAAGAGTTTTCTAAAAAAGTTTCTAAAACGATATTATACTTACACATAGCCATACTGTAACACTTAACAGATCTTTAAAGAGTGAAGGTTTAGTGACACAGGAACCATGTCTAAACAATCAAGAACTTATACTTTTACATTTTGTTAGATGTTTTTTAAAGTTTCTAAAATAAAGGTATTGCTCACAACATTTACTAATAGAACCTAAAAAAAATTACATACTGTATGTGTAAGTTTAATGACCGATGAAACAAGTCTAATCATTCAACAGTATCAACTTTTAACTCGAATACAGTATGTTGTTCGATTTTTTACAAAAAATTATTCGTTGGTTACACGTGTAACTAAAATTCCAGTCTAATTACTTTTAACTTAGGTGAAGAAATAATGTAATGGAAGACAAAACCTAAAAGAAAAAGAAGAACAACAGCTTTTACCCAACATATTTTTGTAAGAGTTTTCTGAAAAGTTTTTAAAATGACATTATATTTACACCTAGCAGTGACAGCTAACCAAACTTTTAAATGTGAAGGTTTAGTGACAGAAAAAAAGACTAAACCCTCAAGAACAACCCAAGAACATTTACTGATCTGTTTACTTCAGATCAGTTTTTGTTAAGATTTTGAAGAAAATACTTTGTGTAACTCACATTACCAGTTATTTTGAGAGCATTGAGAGCTTACTCAACTTATATGTTACGGTCTAGTGAAACTTCAAATAAAATTGAAAGGTATTCCTATCCCTGTGTAAATGTTTCCCTACCGAGATATTAATACAACCCGATGTGTGACCGGCTTGGCCCAAACTCTGTGTTGTGTTGTGAATTGAAGGAGACCAGACAACAAATATTTTTTTATTATTATTATTATTATTATTCTGAATGAATTAAAAACCAAATGAATAAAAAAAAACTTCATGTTTGCTTATAAATGACCTGTGAGTCAAAATAGATGATTTTAGCCATGGAGTTCAAACATACATATATAGTGTCACTTTCAAAGAAAACATGCATTAAACAGCCTCTATTTGTGCTTCCTTACAATTAAATTGCATTTTTATTACAAACATACATCTTACTCGCAATAGACCAACTGTAATTAAACTTATATATATCAAAATATAAAAGAATTAATATCTGCTACACATGAATGGACATAAATGAATGGACATATTAATTTATTTGCTTATATATTTTTTTTGTTTGTTAGTTTTTTTTGTTTTGTGTGTGTGTATGTAATGTGATGTAATTTGGCTGCCTATCTTGGCCAGGTCTCCCTTGCAAAAGAGATTTTTAATCTCAATGGGCTTCTCCTGGTTAAATAAAGGAATAATAATAATAATAATAATAATAATAATAATAATAATAATTATTCACCCAAATTCACACTTGGCGTAAACATTTTCTATCTCCCCATAAGAAAATATCTGGTTAAACTTTTATTACATTCTAATCTGATATTGGATGTTAACTAACACCCCTATGCCATTACAACGCCTGCTATGACAACCAAAAAACTAATTTATTTTTTTCAAGAAAGGTATAGTACCAGGTTTTTAAGACATGGTCCTCATATATATAAGCATATATAAAACCAGCTAGACTTTTAACCCATCTGTTGGATCAGTTAAGCATGCCATTCCTGACAAAATGATCATGGCACAATGTGCACTGATGATTCAGGGATCAACTTTTGTTTTGTAAAGTTTTTTAATGTTGCGTAGTAGAAGAAGCGAGTTGCTCGGTCTGTCCGCTGTGCTTCAGTAAGCTTTTCTGGCGCCAGAAGAGACTCAGTCAAACACACACGTTGTCTGTCAGAAAGGTCTCTGTTTATTAACAGCAAAAGATAGGGTTTTTATATGTTTGACTAAACGCCTGTGCCATCGACATGTGTTATTACAAAGAACATGAACCATTGTAAAAGTCCTGGTGAGATCCTGAAGAATCAAAGGAGAGGAAGATAGAGAGGTGTCCGTCCAGAGACAGATCACAAGATGTTGGCTCGAGTTAGGGGAAGAGGGGGAAGGAGACAGGGGGAAATACTGTAGATATAGAGAGAGATAAAGAGAGTATGGGAAGGTGAGCGTGGGAGCGTTCACACCTTTAAGAGCAGATGCAAGAGGAGATAGGAAGATAGCAGCAAGGAAGTTTTAACACGTTAATATCAGATCTATGATGAAGAGAGCAAGAGAGTAGAAATAACACCTTTATATATAAAATAATTCTAACAGTTGCCCCCTTAAATTCTAAAAGAATTTGTGAATGTCAATTAGGTAACATAGCAAGAGATATTAACGTGAAGAAGCAGAGATTCATAATTAGTAAAGTCAGCAAATATGATGATAAGAAGTATGATAAAGAGGAACAGAAGAAACATAACCATTTTCTATATCTCTCTTTTTCTTCCTTCACTCCCGTTCCCAATGTCCTGATTTATTACAGTATCTGCAGATTGTTTCTTTACAGTGTCCTTGTCCATTGCAGTTTCTGCATCTAATAGTGTGGCATTTAACAGGTTTCTTTAAACCATTAGCACTTATTGTAGGTGACGTGTGATTAGATTTTCCTCTGAGGGAGGCAATAAAATTGCTTTCAACATCCAGATCACATACCATACTTCCTATGAGTTGTATGGCAGGTTAGTGTCCGGTCCCTGCTAGAGAAATTTTAAAAGATTTAGCAGAATTAGGGTCTATATTATTAACAAAGGTTGTTTAAAATAGTTGTGTGAAATGTTGAGGAATATTACAGCCAAAGAAAGTCCCGGCGTAAAAACCATACAATTTTAAACCTATTGGGTACAAATCTAATTCCTAAAACCTATTCCTGTCAAATAGGTGACACAAAAGGTTAAATACAATTCCAAATCCTTAATTATACATCCAATCATTGGGGGTAAGAGACTGTTTAGAATGACCATTTCCCATTTTGTTAGTAATCCAGCTGTTTAGCTGTGCATTTATTCAATGAGCACTGTGCTACGTCAGAACTGACTGCATTATTTTATGTTTATCTAATGTCTTAACACTAGAAGAGCCGCGCCAGTGTCACCTACTTATAACGCGGTTCAGCGGTCATTTGACCGCCTATTGTTTTGAATGGGAAGCTGCTGCTGACACACAATGATCGCTAGATGGCGCTTTCACCCAAAGCAAATAGTTTAGCTCCAAGATCAACTTGCACTTGGACAATGCGCCATTCATTCCCGCGTTGATA
The DNA here is from genome assembly GCF_024256425.1 of Clarias gariepinus. Lineage (NCBI taxonomy): Eukaryota > Metazoa > Chordata > Actinopteri > Siluriformes > Clariidae > Clarias > Clarias gariepinus. The sequence goes on from NC_071101.1 coordinate 6,429,286, forward strand.
ATCAGCGGTATCTTTTTGTCATATTCAACTGAGAAAACCTACTACAGAGTCTCTAAGGGGACAAAGGAAAAGGGAAAAACGGCAAAAAAAAAATACAAGTCATGTTTTGCATTATAACCGAAAGTTTTTGGCATGACTTTTTTCTGCCATTTTTTCTCCTCCTTTGTCCATCTAAGGGCTTCGTACTATAACAAAAAGGAAAGCTCTATTTAATTTTATATTGTATGGAGAAAATTTATTAGTTTGTTCATTCTATTTGAAGCTTCTGAACGTCTCGGAGCAGCGATTTAGTTCTGAACTCGCTTCCATGAAATTATCGCTAAAACAATATTAAATTTAAATGAATCAGATCTACTACAGCAGATAATAAACTATGCTATGTCATAACCGAAGCAATGACCACTATTATGCCTCGTTTTATAGCATGCATCTTTATACATTTGGAATCCGCATCTACATTTTCTGTTGCATGTATAGAATTAGTTTCAGCTAAAACTCGTGATCAATGGTGTTGGGGTACTTATGTAGTGATAATTAGTTTCTGCCAAATCACTAAAACTAACAATAGACTATGAGAGGTGGTTGGAAGGTGTTACTCTGAATATAAACAAACAAAATACAGCTTTTTTTCTCAGAGGTAAACGGAAAAGTGAAGTTGTTCAGCTGTTTAGTGTCACTATGTCATAAACAGTGAAACAACAAAGTGGACTCATCGCTGTGCTTGTTGTAACTGAAAAAACGCTGCAACTGCTTCAAAGTCTTTCCACTCCATGATCGCTGAAATCCGACACGACACTACGTTAGGCTACGTCTTGACTCATTTGCATATCGACGGTCATTAGATGTTGACCGAGGGCTCAGGGGAGGTGTGTGTGTGTGTGTGTGCGCGTGCGCCTACTTCTTGTACTTTTATAAACATTCTAAATATAAACAAACAAAATACAGCTTTTCGTTTCTCAGAGGTAAACGGAAAAGTGAAGTTGTTCAGCTGTTTAGTGTCACTATGCAGATGTTACACTTAGTGTAGTTACCAAAATCTTTGGTTTAGTTCTCATTGTGTGGCCACACATCACTTTCACATTTCTCTCGCTTTTATTACATGAGCATAAGCAGTGAAACAATTCGCAGGTTTATAATACACTGCGGCAAAGTGCACCGCATTCCCGCCGATTAGGCGCGTGGTTCGTTGCCTAGCAACACTGAACGAAACGAGGCATAATTGTGGTGTTTGCTTCGGTTATGACATAGCATAGTTTATTATCTGCTGTGGTAGATCTGATTTATTCAAATTCAATAATGAGGCTTTATATCCTCAGGAGGGGTCATTACATATGTAATATGTAAAACAATATTGTTTTAGAGATAATTTCACGGAAGTATATACTTCCGTGAAATTATCTCTAAAACAATATTGTTTTACATATTATATAAATAAACTCTGCATATATGGAATGAAACGTGAGATAGTTATATATACGCACTGAATGACGCATAGATAGTTTCCGCGATCCCTTGCGCCATCTGCTGAGAGAAACGAGAATCGCAGGTTGGAAAAGGCAGGAAACGGCACGACCAGCACGCAGCTGTCAGCGATTTCACCTAAATAAGAGCAAAATAGGTTTATACTGGCTTTTACTGGTGCAATTTTAAAAATGTAAGCATACAGGGTGATTAAGCTCACAGAACTAGGAAAAGTCATGAAAGGAGGGTCCTGGAATTTGATCGAGCATGAAGTATTATTGTTTTTTTACCCCCTTGCGGTCAAATGACCGCTGCTTGGCGCTTCTAGTGTTAAACTGTTTTATTTTTATTCTAAATGATGTTTTAATTAGCTTTAAATAAGTTTTCTATTTATATTTAAAATTAATTTAAATTTGATTAAAGGTTTTATTGCTAACTGTTTTTATTTTTATTTTAAATTAAATGTAAAAGTTTTCCTTAAAAAGTTTTATTGCTATTATCTTTTATTTAATTTTATGATTATTTCCTTTTCTTCTATGTAAAGCACTTTGAATTACCATTGTGTATGAAATGTGCTATACAAATAAACTTGCCTTGCCTTGCCTTGCCTAGTAAGTTACAATTAGTAAAAAAAACAAGCTTATCGAAGTTAAGCGGACACTGTAAGCTTTTTTTTTTTTCACGGGTGGTGTGATGTTCAAATAGAATGTATAAGTAAATATTTAAAACTGAAGAAAACTGTAATTAATAAATGTATTATCAAAAATGTGCAATATCTCAGAGTTCCTGATAACACTATTAGGAATATGATTTCTATTTTAAGTTCACGTGCTTTTACACCTTTGGAAATTATTCACATATTTATCAAATACCAATATAGTGAATTAATAAGGCATTCGGCCAATCTGCCCCGTTTCTGAGAACACTCAGAAAAACGAACCTCAGGTGCACCGGGCTGAGATCGCATGCCTCTACATCAGGGAGACATAAAAAATCATGCACATCACACGTGTACAACTGCATGCCGCTCCCTGTCCAAGGAACACTCTAAGGAATATGGCTACTATAACCATTAATTAATTTATTTTCTAACCACGCACCTCTATGCCAGGGCCAGCTTATACAATAAGTGCACGCTACAAATGCCTCACTAAATTACAAATATTGTAGTGTATAAATCACGTAAACTACAGAAGTTAGCAAACATATAACTTTTTAAATCACACCCGAAGGAGCGCGTCTCTTCTAACAGGATGCGGTTTTGATGACATAGGTACTTGCAACGACAGCGCTGTGTATGTTTTTAGCTTATTGCTAACAACACCGGTTCAGTTTCAGTTAAACACCTAGTTTTCTTCCATGTTTCTTCCATTATTACTAATTACCACACACAGGGTCACCTCAGCTCTAGTGTTAGAGAACTTTTTAGAAGACAAAATAGGCATAGTCCTACCTAAAAACGTGGATAAAACAACAGATTTAGATGAGCACTCTAAAAAATAAAAGAAGAAGAGGTGGATGCAGGGCTTTATCACGTGCAGATCCAGCCAATCACAGCGCCCGAAAGGAAATTCGTTTGATTCCCCTTTCAACAAACTCCCGCACATTCCGAACCAGACGAAAACATGTGCTGCACACGTTTAATATCGGACAGGCTCATGCAGTAAAACAGTTAACTTTTAACGAGACCTTGTTTTTTTCTCATTTATTATTCTTTTCTTGGACTCGCTCGCATGATCTCAACAACGTTCTATTCGCATCATCATTTTTTTTTCTTCTTCTTCAAACCACAAGAGATCTCAGTCATTTATTTAACATTCCTTATATCAGCCTTTTATTCCGTATTGGTCTTACACACAGTACAGTGTTACATGCTACACAGGACTAAACTGCTGCTGATGTTTCCTGGGCTGTCAGGAGACACTTGTGTAGGTCAAAGAGGTCAAATCAGACAGGTGCAGGCCCACTTCCTGTAGAAAGAAACATCTGATCATGTGACATTTTTATTCTGCTTTAATAAAGAAGCCAGGGGTAGCTCAGTGGTTAAGGCATTAGACTACAGTTCGGAAGACCTCAGGTTCAAACCCCACAACCACCAAGTTGCCAACCTTGAGCAAGGCCCTTAACCCTCAACTGCTTTAGATGTATAATGAGATTTTAAAAAATGCAAGTCGCTCTGGGTAAGAGCGTCTGCCAAATGCCTAAATGTAAAGACATGATTTCAGCTTTGACTTCCATCAGCTACATTTCACCATTTCAGTGTTTTACTGCTACCTTCTCATCTGAGCCCTCGCTGGAAGAACACTTATCTGAAAAATAAGAGAAAAAGAAAAAACGTTTCACATACAGTTTTAAAGAGCTGCTGCATGATCTTAAACAACAGGAAGTGTAATAGATAAAGGTAAGTGTGTACTGTATGTGTGACAGGGTAAAGTGTATGAATGTTGTCTTTAAGATGTAAGTTCTTACCCTGTAGCGTAGAGGAGTACAGAGAGGGAGCACACACACGATAGGATTATAATAATAACTCTAGAGTGTGTATGAGAGGCAGCCGACCGCTGTATGTCTGAACCATCGGTCTCATGATTATTGGTCTGATCATCTGAAACACAGCTGTTTTAGCATTTATACAATATCTACAACAATATAGATTATGAAATATTTGGTTTCTTTAAGTTCTTAGCCCTCCCACATTAAAAGGAATATCTTCAAAACTAATAAACCTTGCCTAGAAACCTTAAACCCTGAAATTTAGCTGGAATATAATGTTTCACTTTGAAGTGTTGTTGAACGAAATTAATAAGCCTTAAAAAAACTGAATCAAGAGATTAAATAATGTCCAGATCAGCAGAACTTTATAAATTCTGAAGTGTCAGGTGTGCTAGATTTTACTGTTTGTTCATAAAAAAAAATCATAAAATAATATTCAAAATTGTATACATCATGAGAAATAAATATAAATGCTCATGAAGCTTAATCACTTTTTTGTAATAACAGGAGAAAACCATTTTGTGGTTTTCCTTTTTTAGAAAGCTACATTTCACACTGCTGGGATCACTGATATAATGTGAAGCTCAAAAAAAGGAAAGTTGTTTAAACTTTTGTTTTGTAATTTTATTAAAAAAGTGACTCTATACTTACATACCTATATTCTATACCGATTATACCAGTGAAATATTTTAAGCAATTTTACAATTTTGATGAAATCGACTTCCATCTCGAAAATTTTTAATCCAGTATCTCAAAATATTACAGTATTTCATGTTGACCTGATGGATGGCTAAATGAGTCCCGCCACTCTGTCACCTCATATTAGTATCCAAATTAATCTGGAAGTTGTGTATAACAGCTTGAAATTTCTAAACACTCCAATTAACTGAAACTTTTACATTTTAAATGGGAAACATGCTTCAGTTACAACCCAACATTCAAATTGGGTTCACTGTCATTTTTAGGGGCGTCAATAATTGTGGTACATGTGTTTCTGTTGAAAATAATTATTTTGCTGTTTTAATCTAAATGAATTTATTTTAATAAAAGGTTGGGCTTTTGTCTTTTTTAGTATAAGATGAATATACTTCACAAAAAAGTGAGTGTGTTCTTCTGAGACTAACTCACTCACCATAGACTGAGAGGTTAACACGGCTAATAAATTCTACCCTGACAAAGTGATCTTTCTTGGTGGGTCTCCCTGACAGCTGGCTGGTGTAGACTCCTGTATCATTAAGTCTTAGATCATGCAATACCAAGGAACAGTTCTTCTTACTCAGCTCCTCCTGGGTAACGTTCACACGGCCCTCATATTCCTCTACGTGACGTACTTATCCGCTCAGTGAAACACATTTTAGATTGGATTTCCCACGTAATATACCGTATTATAACATGTATTCCTGTCATGTCACACGATAGAACAGCTGTAAAACCCACTGGGCCAGATACACTGAACTCTGCAGTTTCTGCAGAGAGGAGCCCTGAGATGGGAAAATTTAAATATAGATTATGGTAGCTCCTTTTAATTTAATTCAATTCAATTATATTTGTATAGCGCTTTTAACAATTGGCATTGTCCCAAAGCAGCTTTACACAATCAAAAGAATTATTTAAGTTTGTATGGAATTTGAATGTGTATGAAATGTTTTAGACAATGTTGTTATGTTAAAAGCCTTATGTTTTATATATTTTACCACATAAAAGTACTTACACACACAGTACCCAATACAATGTACAGAGAAAAACAGGAGGTCATGATGCTCTGATAGTGTCGGGAGGAGAATGTGTAATAATTCTAACACAAGAAAGTGTCATGCACACTTAATCGGCGACCGGCACTAGGACCCGGAAGTAAAGCGGTCGCGAACCAGGAAGTATAAGAGGAGTAAACAAACCACGATTCTACGCTCAGTCATTGAAATCGCCCATGTCGGTTTTGGCTGTCTGTCTACCGATTTGTGAGTACTCACTTTCTTGGGTTTTGCTTTCTGATATTAAGTGTGTGTTTATAGGACTATATAAATTTGTAAATTTCTCTCCTTCTGTGAGAGTCCTTAAACTAAATCGTGTGGTTATCCTGCCTACTCGCTCTCTTCCGCGTTTGGGTTTACCATCCACGGTACATTGGGCTAATCGCTAAAGCTACATCGTCTGGTCTCTGAGGTTAGTTTATCCTGACAGAATGACGGAGCCTAACGCGGTGAACCCAGCAGATTATGCGCATCTCTGCGACGTGGTGGACCAGCATGCCGAGCTAATCAATAAGCTAACCGGGTAGATCACTACTCTGCGCCAGAGCGTCCAAGACGTTGCAGCCTTGCGCTGCGAGGTTGCGGAGCTCAGGCAGGAGAACGCGGATCTCCGGGCTTGCTGGCCTCCCGCCGCACAATCCATCCCCCCCCCCCCCCTCTTCTGATGTTTTTCTCTCATTACCAGAAAAATGGAATGGCATGAATGGGAAGTGTAGTGTGTTTCTAACAGGTTGAGTTTAATTCCACCAAGTACTCCACTGATCGGCTAAGCATTGCTCTACTTGTCTCGTTGCTTTCAGGGCAGGCAGCAGAGTGGGCCACGGCAGTTCTTAAATCAGACACAGACACCGCCCATTCGTATATAACGAATTCACCCGCCAACTCAGACTCACTTTCGAACACCCTGCGGGCGAGGTGGAGACCGACACCAAGCTTTATCACCTGCGGCAGGGGGGATTGTCTGTGAGTCGTTACACCGCGGAGTTTCGAACCCTCGCTGTACAGACATCTTGGGGAGACGCCGCGCTCGGGACATCCTATTACGAGGGGCTGGCATCACGTATAAAAGAAGAGCTTGCCAGACGAGTGCTTCCAGCCAGGCTGGAGGGATTAATCCAGCTGGCCCTCCGTATCGATTAGCGCCTCCTCGCTCTTCAGAAGCCAGCCCCGAGGACCCTGTCGCCTGCTTCCACCTATTACCGTACTGCACCTCCAACACCGACCACTTTCACCACTGCTACCATTGGACCTGTCGGATCTCCACCTCCTGCCGTGGTTGACATCAGAGCCGGGGAACCCATGCAACTAGGACGCGCCTCCTTAACCGCTACAGAACGGGAGCGGCGATATCGTGAGGGATCCGCCTACTGCAGGTCGGCAGCGCATCACCGGGCGATTTGTCCTCTCCGCCCGGGAAACACGCAGACCCGGTGAGAGATGGGAATCACTCACCGGGTCACCTTCTCCTCTTCACCATCACAACCACTCCTCCCATCTCACGGTTCAAGTACACCTCCAATTTGGCCACAAACGAGTTCAAAAGTGCTGCATTCTACAGTGGGGTTCGATCTGCACCGAACTATGCCTAAGGGCGTCGGCTGGGACGTGCTCTAGGGAGGCCGAGGCCCCCGACGTCGACACCAACACCATCCCAGAGGCATATTGGGACCTGGCTGAGGTATTCTGCAAGAGACGAGTTACCCACCTGCCTCCTCATCGCCCGTATGACCTCGCCATCGATTTACAACCTGGCGCCGTACCACCCCGCGGCGACCTCTACTCATTACCATCCACGGAGACACAGGCGATGGAGGAGTATGTCACCAACACCCTTGAATTGATAAATGGAAGACGACCATTATCACCCCAACCAGACATTACGAGAGTCTCGTGATCCGCGACATGCTAGGTCGGTGGGCATTTGCTTACTTAGATGACATCCTCATTTACTCTCGCACCGCTGACGAACATGTTCAGCATGTCAGGGCGGTCCTAAAGAGATTACTTGCCCATCAACTGTACTGCAAGTTGAAGAAGTGTGCTTTTCACAAACACTCCACCACGTTCCTGGGTTTTGTCATCTCGCCCCAGGGTTGGCCATGGACCCGCAGAAGCTAGAGGTTGTGCGTCATTGACCCTTAAGCAACTTCAACGGTTTCTCGGGTTTGCGAACTTCTATCGTCGCTTTATCCGGGACTACAGTACAGTTGCCGCCCCCCTAACCGCCCTGACTCGCCGCTCATCTCTCCCATTCCATCTCAACTGTACCGCCATCACTGCCTTCAAGAGCCTCTGTCATCATTTGTCAGAAACAGATTAAAAAAAAAAAGAAGCACATGGTGTCATGTTAAGCCGTGCTAAATGTAGATTAAAGCTTCACGTTTGTGTAATGAAGCGGATCTGTTTAGCATTGATCTCTTACTTTCGAATACAGCACCAAGTTATCAGGATACATCCTCATGCTGACTGCAATCCTAGTTTTTAACACAACACAAAATGCATGCACGGACTTGAACTTACACTTTCGCCTACTACATTTACATTTAGGCATTTGGCAGACACGCTTATCCAGAGCAACTTGCATTTTTATCTCATTATACAGTACATCTGAGCAGTTGAGGGTTAAGGGCCTTGCTCAAGGGCCCAACAGTGGCAACTTGGTTGATGTGGGGTTTGAACCTAGGATCTTACGAACCGTAGTCCAATGCCTAAAAACCCACACCAAGCCTTGGCCCTACATTGTCAGCCCAACTTTCTCTTCTGGAACAGACATCGCTAAAATAAAGGTGCATCTGAAACAGAGGCCCTGTCAACTCACTTTTCCTCAAGCACATGGACTCCATTACTCTCATTCCTCTGCACTCTTGTTCCAGTGTGCACCCTGATAAAATAATTCAGCCAAGACAGATTCAGCAGAATTGGCTCGGGTAAGGTCAGCCCTGGAGAGACAGGGCACCCTACTCGGGGTACATCACAAAAAGCTACTTTTTACCTAGTGGTTTTCCACCATCACAACTTATATACAACAACTTCAATTTACACTGACTCACAACACAGTCCAAATTTGGCAATGGGAAATACGCCTCGCCATGCAACCTACTTATGGAAGTAAGCCAAGTACATCTTACTCCTTCCTCCCTCAATGCTTCATAATCCTTAATCTATAGTCCTGCCTCCACCTTCCCTGCGGAATGGTACAAGGTTGCCTGTGTCATTACACTCCTTACATGAAAATTACCTGCCATGCTTCACAAGTTCATGGACCTGGCTGGCTGGGTGGACTCATGCAACAACTCCCTCACAGGAAAATCAGGAAGAACCTATGCAGATGAGCAGGACATGCGTCTCTCCAGAATAGTGACAAGGTCTAAATATATATTCAAGACCTGTCTATTAAAAGAGGGACACCCTTTAACTGGGATCATTAGAGGGCCAGATATTAGAAAAGTTCCCAAGCCAGTGGCCAGTACTACCTGCAGTTCTCAACCATGAGTGTTAGACTCACTCCGTTCAGCACTAATTGAATCTGGCTCATGGCCTAACCAATTTCCCAGCCATCTTTTAGGCCCTTATTAATGCCATTCTCAAGATCTTCTATATTAATTTACTTAGATGATATATGAATCATCTCTCGCACCCTGGAGGAGCACCATTGCCATGTTTGTCAAGTCCTCCAAAGGCTTCTGTAAAACAAGCTGTATATCAAAGATGAGAAATGCGAGTTCCATACAACATCTGCCATGTGTTTGGGATTTGTCCTATCACCTTCTATAATACAGATGTAACCAGAAGACACTATTTCTGAAGCACACAGACTCTGTTTCTCTCATTTCTCTGCACTTGGATTTATCCAATCTTGTCCCACTGCGAACCTGACATTTAATTTGATTTGCGGTTTGTGTTTCCCCCGATATGTTCATGAGAAATGATAACAAGCCCACAAACAATATAACACCTTAAAATGGAAACTGGGTAATAACGAATTAAGCAATTAATTAATTACCTTAAGTTAAAGTTCTAACGTTGTATGTCTACTAATTACTATGAGGAATTTCTTTATTAAAACACTAGATTTCAGCCTAGACAGTCTGTAAAGTTTAAGGCAATGTGGTGAGATAAATGATAAATTTAGGAGTGCAAATATCCTGGTTATTTCACTTGGTGGCAAAGGGAATCATTTATAATCACACTGTCCAGTGTCATTCAGGTGAGAAGGGTTCTCTTTGGATTCTTGCTCAACTAAATGATTCCTCCTCTATCATCTCAGGGAGTTTCTCTTTACCACTATCAACATTGTCCTTGGCTTGCTCATCGAGATAAATTAAAAATTTAAAAATAATTCCTGGAATTTATATATTTCTGTAAAATTGCTTTATGACATTATTAAAAGAAGCATAAAAAAATAACTGAATTGAACAGCAAACCAAATATTAGATGTTACTTTAATACTATCTGTTCCAATTTTTTTTTTGTTTAGCTAAAAACCTGGTGACCTGCCACCAAAGATGCCATGTCCCAAGCTGTGACATCTACATGAAAATATCAACAAATTAAATTTGGATTTATTATTCCATATTCATTAATTGATTCCAAACCAAAACGTTTTCAGTTTGTAGCAAAAACAAAAGAATCAGCCGTGCCGTGATACTCTTAGAAGGGATGGCATGATGGAGACCTGATGATCTCAAATCAGTTTGGACCCATGGTCACTGACTGAATAATTTTGAGCTAAGGTTCAGTGATTCTGACGGTAGTTCTAGTAGGACAGTTTAGCTCATGTATCAATCAGATGGGAATTTATATCCAGTCTGATTCATTACTGATCCACTGCCAAATACGTTAAGTATTGTTAAATCTGTATTAAGTAGAGCAACTGAAATATCACGGTTAATTAACAGTCTCAGAGGAGTAGGAACTGCTACTGTTCATTGTTACTATATAAAAATTTTTTCTTTATTTCAGGCACAGTAGATGATCACACCAAAGTCCATAAAGCACCTAAGGCATTGATTTGATGGAATAAAAATAACAAAGGAAAGACAGTATGTCTGTTTATTTATAAACATGATGTGGGAGGTTACATAATAATCCACCTTTGGACCTGGTTGGGGTGTGGTTGGGGGACCAATGAGGTGAAAGAGACCATTCTATTTAAGGACCATTATTTTGATGGGTATGCTGGTGTCTTTTTCATTCTGGGTCCTTCTCACCCTGGCGTTCACTGCTACGTTTACACTGTCAGGTAAATCTGACCCAATTTCGATTTTTTGCTCATATGTGACACATATCAGATATGTTCTATGTCCGTGTAAACAGAAAAAAAACACATGCATTTCGATATTTCAAGATCGGTTTCAGGCGTCCTTCATATGTGGAAATAAATCAGATATAAATCAGATATGTGCTAATGTGATTGTCGTGTAAACAGACAGATCGGATTTCCTAAGTCATTGCGTTCTGTACGTCATTAAAACTGCGACTTCTTTGCGGTTTAATAACGTAATGTTATTCTGCGATAAAAGCGCATGTGGAATTATAACATCGCAGGTGACATGGAAAAGGAAAAGCACCCAGCTTTTTTTATGCTTATTAGCGCTAAATAAAATTTTAAAATCTGAATTTGGTAAATGAAGCATATGCGCAGGCTGCAATTGTGCCGTTTTTTTCTCCTCCTCCGTTTTAATACCATGGTGACATTTCGCGAAGTTTGCATATATCGCAGATTGTCAAGCATACTTCACCTCCGTCTATCTTGGCTAGTCTGTAGCGCAAGAACCTCCCTTTATGTATGCGCGATGTTTCAGATGGCATGGCAAGTGTAAACACGTGTATCATATATGAGTCATAGTTGAAAGAACGTGTAAACAGACAGTCAAAAAAATCTGATATAGGCAACAAATCAAAATCAGGCATCCAGACCTGCAGTGTCTCTTGTTTTGGCTTAGGTTAATTTCTTGTTTTGTTTCTAGTTACTTTTTTTGTTTTCCTTCCAACTTTGTTTTCCTCTAGTTCCCTTTCAAAGGCTACACTCGATGCTGCGTGAAAACGCTATGGGAACATCTTGTCATGTTGCCGGTTGTGAAGCATGTGTGTACCAAACACGCCAAATTTTTGGCTTTTATAACCTCGGTCAGGTGACGTCATCTGATAGGACGCACCTGCAGGTTATAAATAGGAGTGAACCGGAAACATTCCTCAGATTCTTGTCTTCACCTAGTTGTGAGCGTGTGTGTCTAACCAGCAAAATAAGTGTTTAACTCACCGATAATGAGTTTAAACGAGATGTCCCTCCGTGTGTATAATCCATATCGGAGGGCGATCTCTACACTTTACTGCTTCGATTAAGTGCTACGCTCGCGCCTTGCATTCCGAGCTGCCGCGCATTCCTGTGGCTTAAACACGTGCATCCGGCAGAGCAGTGAGAGACGGACTTAAAAACTCCTTTCTTTCGCGTTCTCATCGGATCGGGAAATCCCTCTGTCCGCTCGCAAGCGCGCACTGCGCTTCTTGTGAATGGGCAAGGATAAACATCATCTCCTGCTTCCGCGGAGATAGTAATAGCCTCTAAGCACTTTAAAATAAATAAATAAAAACAAAAATAGACGGCAGGTTCTGACTGGTGGCCGGGGGCGGAGCCTCAACGACGCTTTCTCCCCTTTTCTTAGCAATCTCCATATGAGTTAACCCTTTCATGGAGTAAGCTGTATTCATTCCGTGTTTTCCTGCCATCAACTTATTTATTTATTTAAATATAATTGAGGTAGAAACGCGGAGTTATATGATGACACCCAGATAGAAGAGACGCTTCCAGGCTATCTCTCTTCTGGGACATCATCCTTCCCGAAAAGCTATTACTTCCTTTCAAGCTGTGTAGACTTTTTATCTTCCCTGGAGGGAAAAACTTATTGCACACCATGGCAGTTTTGCACGCCTACCAGGCTGACCTGCTGAGAGACTTGAGTACTGGCGGGGCTCTGCAAGGTAAGGCGTATTGGATTTACGCCAGGCCACAGACTTGTCTCTTCGTGCAACAAAGCAGACGGCTTGTGCTATCAGCCGTTTTATGGCTGCTATGGTCTCCGCGGAGAGGCACTTGTGGTTGAATCTCAGGGGCATTAAGGAGAAGGATCGTGTATTCCTCCTCGATGCCCCATCTCGCCTCCCGGCCTACTTGGCGATGTCGTTAACTCGGTCGCCACTAGGTTCATGAGGCGAAGTTATATAACAAGGCTTCGGGAAATTCCTTTCCCGCCTTGCTCAAGAGTCTCGACCGGGTCTGACTGTTGCGAGGCATGAAACACACAAGGAGAGTGTTTTTGAGCTGGGCACCCCCTCGCAAGATTTGGGTGCGTCATGCAATCCGCCTCAAAAGAGGTCAGACTGGCATATTGTCTTTACAAAGAAGCCCCAATGGGGAGAGGCACGCAGAATTCCTTTTAAATAATGAAGTGTTCTCCCTGGCACCCCCAGGAGGTTGGTGTTCTTGCTCCGCCACCACTGGTGTTTCAGGCAACTCCAGTCTCCAATAAAATGTTAGTTCTTCAGGTTTTTCCTGCCGTGTTTCAGGATGCCGAACATCTAACATCCCCCCGTATAACCAAGCCGCTGAGCTTTGCCCCTTTCTGAGAAACTGACAGCGTGGAAGCTACTGCCAAGTATATCTCCTTGGGTACTAAGCACTGTACAGAGAAACTACAGGATTCAGTTCTCACATCACCCTCCGCGTTTCAATGGCGTGGTCTCCACTTCCATGAAACCGGAAAGTGCAAGAGGAACGGGGGGCTGCGTCCAATTTTTTAGATTTTGCGGGCTTTACCGCTATCTGAAAATAAATCAATGGAAATATTGCCACAACACAGGAGGTTCCTGAGGTTCGCTTTCGGGGGCGAAGCTTACCAGTATCGGGTCCTTCCATTTGGTCTAGCTTTTTCACCCGCACATACACAAAATACATGGATGTAGTTCTGGGTCTTACGATTTCAGAGCATCTGTATTGAATTACATGACTGGCTGGCCCAGTCTCAGTAGCTAGCGCTTCGACATCAGCATGTCGTTCTAGCTAATCTTTGTTTCCTAGGATTGAGATCCAATGCCATGAAAGCATGCTCTTTCCTGTTTAGAGGACATTTTTGGGTGTCACATGGAATTTGAGCGTAAGCAGGCACAGCTGTCTCCCGCTCGTGTCGAATCCATTCTCAAACACCGTCAAGGAAATCAAGCTAGACCAGAAAGTGACCATCACTTTCAGAGATCTTAGCTCTCATGGCAGCCGTATCCACGGTGACACCTTTGGACCTTCTGCACAGGAGAGCATTTCAGTTGTGGCTAAGAACCAGGGGATTTTACTCTAGGGCCAATCCCCAATAAGGTATACGCGCCAGGTGCTTCGTACCCTTCCTATGTGGTTCAGACCCCGGTTTCTGACTCTGGGTCCCACTCTAAGTTCGTCTTGTCGTCGCAGATGCTAACGACAGACGCTTCCCTCATGGGCTGGGGTGCGGTCTTAAATGACCGTCCAGCCCAAGGGAGCTGGAGAGGCCATCTTTTTGCGCGGCACATCAATTGCCTCAAAATCATGGCTCTATTTCAGGCCCTAAAGCACTTCCTCCAGCAGTTGAGACTACCATGTCCTAGTGCGGGTGGACAACACTATGGCAGTCTCATATATTAATCGCCAGGGCGGACTGTGCTCACGCCGCAAAATAGCTAGCGCACCAGATTTCTGTCCCTCAGGGCAATTTACATTCTGGGAAAATTTCATGTAGCGGAGGTGGACCTCTTTGCCTCGCAAGATCAGCAAATGTCCCCTTTACTACTCTCTGACTCTAAGTCAAGCTGGTCTTCCAGCCAGCATAATTAAGACTATTCTAAGTACTAGGACTGCCTCCCCTCAAATAGAATGTATTTAAAAGTTGGTGCATGACGAAGCAGGTAGACCCAGTCCACTGCCGAATTGTTTCAGTGCTGGAGTTTCTGCAGAAAAAATTTGTCCGCTGGCTTGTGCCCCTTGTTGAACCACTAGAGTCAGTGCCTAAGGTTTCTGACCCTTAAGATGGTTTTTCTAAATGGTGTTACCTCTCTAAGAGGATCGGACATCCCTATTGTTTTTGAAGCCTTCTGTCCTCCGCCTTTACAGCTTCGGAGCAGGAGAGACTTCACTCACTGTGTCCAGTATGTGCTCTTCAGATTTACGTCCACCGCATCAGCCAGTGGCGTAAGTCAGAGCAGCTTTTACATGTTTTGAAGCCGCAAGCTGCGTGAGAGATGCTATTGCCCTCTCCTATGAGGCGCGTGGGTTCACTTCGCCTCTAGGAATCAGGGTTTATTCAACCAGGGGAATCGCCTCATCAATTGCACTAGCAAGAGGTATTCCTTTGCAGCAAGACTGTGATGCGGAGGGTTGG
Source organism: Clarias gariepinus (assembly GCF_024256425.1). Classification (NCBI taxonomy): domain Eukaryota; kingdom Metazoa; phylum Chordata; class Actinopteri; order Siluriformes; family Clariidae; genus Clarias; species Clarias gariepinus. The sequence continues at coordinate 6,444,392 of NC_071101.1, forward strand.
TCCTCTCCGCACACATTTGCCAATATGCATCCTATTGTTTTGAAGCCTTCTGTCCTCCGCCTTTACAGCTTCGGAGCAGGAGAGACTTCACTTACTGTGTCCAGTACGTGCTCTTCAGATTTTCGTCCACCGCATTAGCCAGTGGCCTAAGTCAGAGCAGCTATTACATGTTTTGAAGCCACAAGCTGCGTGAGAGATGCTATTGCCCTCTCCTATGAGGCGCGTGGGCTCACTTCGCCTCTAGGAATCAGGGTTCATTCAACCAGGGGAATCGCCTCATCAATTGCACTAGCAAGAGGTATTCCCTTGCAGCAAGTCTGTGACGTGGAGGGTTGGTCCTCTCCGCACACATTTTCCAATATGCATCCTATTGTTTGAGACCTTCTGTCCTTTACAGCTTCGGAGCAGGAAAGACTTCACTTACTTTGTCCAGTACGTGCTCTTCAGATTTACGTCCACCGCATCAGCTAGTGGCGTAAGTCAGAGCAGCTTTTACATGGTCTGGGGCCGCAACGGGGGGTGGCCCCCACTACACTGGGCTATTGCCCTCTCCTATGAGGCGCGTGGGCCCACTTCGCCTCTAGGAATCAGGGCTCATTTAACCAGGGGGATCGCCTCATCTATTGCACTAGCAAGAGGTATTCCCCTGCAGCAAGTGTGTGACAACGGAGGGTTGTCCTCTTCACACACACACATTTATTACATTTATAGTTTGGATGTTTATGCTACTCCGGGCCCACGGGTCCTCGAGTCAGCTACCCAGACATAATTCTAAGACCTTCTCGGCCTTGTGCGCACACGCTACACAACCTTGGAGTCCAGACACTTGCAGTGCGGCGGCGTTGGTACTCTCGTTCCCATAGCGTTTTCACGCAGCATCGAGTGTAGCCTTTGAAAGGGAACGTCTCGGGTTACTTTGCTGTAACCCTGTTCCCTGAAAAGGCGGGAACGAGATGCTGCGTCCCAATGCCGCACTGCCTATGTGACCGGACGTCCGTTCAGACAAATCAATCTGAGGAATGTTTCCGGTTCACTCCTATTTATAACCTGCAGGTGCGTCCTATCAGATGATGTCACCTGACCGAGGTTATAAAAGCCAAAAATTTGGCGTGTTTGGTACACACATGCTTCACAACCGGCAACATGACAAGATGTTCCCATAGCGTTTTCACGCAGCATCTCATTCCCACCTTTTCAGGGAACAGGGTTACAGCAAAGTAACCCGAGACGTTATTTGCTGTTTTTGGACATATTGCTGTTTTGGTTGTTTTGCCTGCGGACATCTTGTTCTGTGGGGGTTACAGACATTGGGACTGCATTGCGTGTGGTGTGGTTGCTGTTTGGGTTAGTACCCTAGCCTTGTTTTTATTTTAAGTTTAAATTATTATTATTATTATTATTATTATTATTAAACATATGGTGCATGTAGTACAATGCATTGTACTGGGCCCTGGTAAGCCTTGATAATTTGGTTTGTATTTATTTTGTTTATTGCGTTGTATTTTTGCCATTATTTCTTTGTTTTTGTTTTTTTTCTTATTGTAAATTTCTTTTGTATGTTTTGGGTGTTATTGTGTTTCATTCTTCTTTTTTTGTTTATTTATTTATTTTTTTATTGGTAACCAGTGAGGACTTTGAAGTGGAGCAGGGGAGGTTAGCTGCTCTTTCTTGAAGGATGTGTTGGCACAAATTCTTCTTGTCCACGAATGTGGCGATTGAGTGTGGATTGAGGTGGGGTTAGATGGCTCAAGTTGCGGCTGTCCTGTTTCTGCCTAGCTTGGTCCCAGGGAAGATTATTTTTATATTTCTGTGTGTCTGTCTTAGAGGACACACTTTATTAAAAAGACCATCTTGGTGAAAATAAAAGTGACACAGGGCCTTTGGGACCCTATGGGAGTGCCACAATGATTAAAACAGATATTGAGTTTTGTGTCAATTTCCTAACATGTTTTTATTTTACAAATAAGGTAAATAACATAAACCCAGTGTGATGTCGAATCACATGATTTACAGGAAGACACACAACAGCTTAGACTTACTGAGCTTTGTGCTGCCCATAAAAATTTCAATAGTATTTGTTGTGTATTCTTTCATTATTTATTTGTGTTATGTGAATTTTTTCTCCTGGGACTTTTATTCGGAAATCGCGATCTCTAGGCGGAAGCGCGGATGTTCAGATATGCTCAGAAACTAAAGGGAATGGATGATGACGCAGTAAAACTTAGAAATGCGATCTCGTAACAGTTTAGTTCTGGAAAACATTTGACTGTAAGCCATTTATGATGGTAATCACTTTGTAACAAACTTTAAATGTAAAAAGTTACTTAACTATCTTTAATGTCAAAGTGAGCATAGTTATTGAAGGAGAATTGGAGAATTAGAGCAAACAATTGTCTGTCATCAAACAGAATAATTGCAATGATGTTTTCTTGTATGTTTTTCTTGTGTATTTATACAGTGTATTTTCTATATTTTCAGTTTTACAAGTAAAGGATAAGCACCAAGAAAAGTATGCCTTGGGTCTTTATTCTAGATGTTCGCTATCTGTCTAGTGGAGCACAGTCACGTTCTATGAGGGCAGAATAAGCTTAAAATAAATCAGATAGAGCTCCACTTTCATTTCCTCTTGGTGAGATGGTAAGGTCTATTCATGTTGTTAACCACACTCTAAACAGGACATCACAAACAGCTTAGTAGAAACACGAGGCCACAATTTTTTTTTACAGCAGGCACTTTTAACAGCATGCCTAAAATGTTTTTATACAAAAACTGACCCCAACTTAAGATTTAAGAATAAATATCAAATATGTATTTAATGAAGCTCATTGAAAGTCAGTGTACTAAATGTGCTAAGGTGTAGACCAGATCACAGCAGCTCTTTGCTGATGGTGATGATTTGTGATAAGTATTTCCTGAGCCATCAGGAGACACAAAAGATGGGTCAAATTAGCAGTGTGTTGCAGGGTGACTTCGTAAAGAGACAGACTACTCATCCAAGTCACTACTGCTAACACACACGTCTGAAATAATTCATTCCGCATTAAATCCAATGCCATAACTAATACAAACATAAAACAGTTTTATACATGCTTGCTGATCTTAGTATTGCTGTAAACCAGGAATGAGGATAAATAAGGGAAAGTGGATCTACACAGTGATGATAAATGGGGTTAAAGTTCTCACCTGGGTTCCTGGAACAGAACACACACATGCAGATGATGTTAATAAGGCTGCCAACATAAGACAGAAAAAAGTACTGGTCAGGTTACACTTTAGTTAATGTCTGTATTTTTTATATCTGATGCAAATGTCAAATTAGTGCCTCTATTCGAAATAATGTAATCTGGTTCAGCATGTTCAGTGATTTCAGCCAAATGTCTTAATTCAAACAAAATTGACCAAAAATCTGCCACAGCATCCCACACACTGATAAGTAGTGGCGACCAAGAATAAAGGAATCTGTGAACTCTGCTGTAGATTAACCAATGGCTGGTTAAAGACACCATCAAGCTCTGCCCCCAACATATGGGTGAAGAAATATGGGAATAAATAAAAACAACATGTTTCAATTTTCATCATTGATTTTTTTTGTATAGCGCTTTTAACAATTGACATTGTTGCAAAAAAGTTTTACACAATCAAAAGAATTATGTAAGTTTGTATGAAATGTGAAACTGTATGAATCAAGATGATAAGACTGTCCCTGATGAGCAAGCCGAGGATGATGATGACAGTGGCAAGAAAAAAAAAGGAAAGGAACCAGACTCCACAGGGAACCCATCCTCATTTGCCCGCAACCACTGCCCGCAATCTTGGGGTAACCGTGGACAATCATCTGTCATTTTCCCCATACATCACTAACCTTACTCGCTCTTGTAGATTTCTTCTTTACAATATCAGAAGAATTCGCCCATTTCTTTCTTCACAGGCTACTCAGGTGCTTGTTCAGTCCCTTGTTATTTCAAGACTGGACTACTGCAACTCACTCCTGGCAGGCCTGCCTCTGTCCACGATTCGTCCTCTGCAACTGATCCAAAATGCAACAGCACGTCTCGTTTTTAACCTTCCCAAGTTGTCCCACACCACACCACTTCTCCGCTCCCTGCACTGGCTTCCTGTAGCTGCCCGCATTAAATTTAAAATGCTTATGCTTGCCTACAAAGCTAAAAATGACCCAGCACCCACTTACCTCTCTGCTCTAATCACACCACGCACTGCACCACGTTCCCTCCGATCCTCCAGCACTGCTCGCCTCATTCCACCATCTCTCAGGGATCGAGGGCGGCATTCATCCAGGCTCTTTTCTGTTCTGACACCTAGTTAGTGGAATGAACTTCCTCTAGATGTCTGTACAGCTGAGACTTTGACTATCTTTAAACGACGACTCAAGATGCATCTGTTTCTCCAGTACTTGACTCCAGTACAGAACCCCCCCCCCCCCCAGTGTTGGACTAATGGCACTTAGTTATTAACCTAGTTAACCCAGTGTAAGTATGTATCCAATGATGTAAACTTTAAAGCACTTTTTGTAAGTCGCTCTGGATAAGAGCGTCTGCCAAATGCCTAAATGTAAATGTAAATGTAAATTTGGGTGATAACGGATAGCAGGGATTAATGTGTAGTCATACTGTCTGTTAGGAGGCTAATGCAACCACGGGGGTGCAAGCGAGTGTCTTCTTCTGCCAGTCCTAAGTCTGGATAAATGCAGAGGGTTGTGTCAGGAAGGGCATCCGACGTAAAATGTTTGCCAAATCAATGATGCGAATCAAAAATGTAATTTCCTTACCGGATCAGTCGCGGCCCGGGTTAACAACGACCGCCACCGGTGCTGTTGACCTACAGGGTGCCGGTGGAAATTGGGCTACGGTTGGTCGAAAAAGGAGGGGAGGAAGGCGTGTTTGAAAGAGAGAGAAAAGAAAAGGCAAGAGTTTAGGAGTCACGTGTTAAATCTTTCCTGTTGCTATCTTCCTGTTTCCTCTTGCATCTGCTCCTTAAGGTGTGAACGCTCCCACGCTCACCTTCTTTATGTCTCTCTCCCCCTCTCTCTCTTTCCCCCTCTGTCTCCTTCCCCCTCTCCCCCTAACGCGAGCCAACATCTTGTGATCTGTCGCTGGACGGACACCTTTCTATCTTTATCTCCTTTAATTCTTCAGGATCTCACCAGGACATTTACAATGGTTTATGGTCTTTGTAGTAACATATGTCTATGGCACAGGCGTTTGGTCAAACATATATAAACCCCATCTTTTGCTGTTAATAAACAGAGACCTTTCTGACAGACAATGTGTGTGTGTGTGTTTGACTGAGTCTCTCCTGGTGCCAGAAAAGCTTACCGAAGCACAGCGGACAGACCGAGCAACTCGCCTCTCCTACTACGTAACTTTAGAAAAACTTTACAATCTGGGGGCTCGTCTAACCTTTTCTCTCCAGGAAGGTAAGTTAAGCATTATTTTTGCTATTGTACTTCCTTTCTTGGTCAGAAAAGTTTTTGAACCAATAGTTCATTTACGTAGTAAATTGGCGTATATTTGGGGTATATTTTGGAAAAAGATACTTTATGCATGTTAATTTGTTTTTGGCTTGTGTTGTTTTTGGCATTACTCGCGTTAATTTATTGATTAAAATTATAGCGGCTGTAGCGATTGTGGTTAATTGAAAGATATAAACAAAACTAGGTGTTTAACTGAAACTGAACCGGTGTTGTTAGCAATAAGCTAAAAACATACACAACGCTGTCATCGCGAGTACCTACGTCATCAAACCGCGTCCCGTTAGAGGAGATGCGCTACTTCGGGTGTGTTTTAAAAAGTTCTACGTTCACTAACTTATGTTGTTAACGTAATTTATGCATTACAATATTAGTAATTTAGTGAGGCATTTGTAGCGTGCACTTTGTGTATAAGCTGGCCCTGGCGTAGAGGCGCGTGGTTAGAAAATAAATAAATTAATTGGTTATAGCCATATTCCCTAGAGTGTTCTTTGGAACAGGGAGCGGCATGCAGTTGCAGTTACGCACGTGGGATGTGCATGAGTTTTATTGTCTCCCTGACGTAGAGGCGTGTGGACTCAGCCCGGCGCACCTGAGGTTCATTTTTCTGAGAGTGTTCTCAGAAACAGGGTAGATTGGCCGAATGCCTTATTAATTCACTATATTGGTATTTGATAAATGTGTGGATAATCTCCAAAGGTGTAGAGGCACGTGAGATTTGAAATAGAATCCATATTCCTGGTAGTGTTATCAGGAACGTGGAGATATTACACATTTTGATAATACACTTATAAATTACAGTATTCTTCAGTTTTAAATAGATTCTGATACACTCTGTTCGAAACTCACACCACCCGTAAAAAAAAAAAGCTTAAAGTGTCCGCTTAACTTCGATATGCTTGGTTTGTTTACTAACTGTAACTTACTAACAAAATGGGTAATGGTCGTTCCAAACAGTCTCTTACTCCTAATGATTGGATGTATAATCAAGGATTTGGATTTTTTGTTTAACCTTTCATTAACAATTTGGCTGGATTGACGGAGGGTTCTTTTCAGTGGAGACATTATCCAAGAGAAGGTTCATTTGACAATACTGACATTATCACTGCTGATCTTTTAATTAATCAAGGTTATGGTGATCCACAGTGGGACAGTCAATATATGAAAAAAGCACTTACTACATGGTGTGATTTGAAACCGAAGTGGGATGGTGAGTGCTTTAAAAATGTGATAGCTAAAAATGGTAAAGATAATATTCGTAAGTGTAAACTGACCACCAACTCCAAACCACTCATACATGCTTTTCCTGTTCTCACTACTAAGGTGGAATCACCTATTGTCTCTGCTCCCCCTAGCTATTCTTCAACCACTGAGACACATAGCTCTCAAGGTGGGGGCCATGGTCTAATTATGCATATCCCTTTGTTATATGTGGAGAAAAGAGATGGAATATTTCACCTCCAACTCTATCTGATATCCACAGCATTGTTTCTAGCCTTCCTAAACCATCTGATGTTCACTTATTTTGTGACCAACTTAAAAGCACAACATGTTATTGATAACATGTTCAGTGAACTTAAAGCTTTTCTTATAAAGAAATATCACTCTTCATGTGATCTCTCACAGGTGGCATCTATCAGACAGGAACCAGGTGAATCGGCAACTGCCTTTTTTAACAGGTTTAAAACTGCATGGTCTGAACATGGAGGACTTCCCTTTGGTCATAATAGTCCTCCACATTTCACACAGCTATTTCAAACTACGTTTGTTAATATTATGAACACTGATTCTGCCAAAACTCTCAAAATTTCTCTAGCAGGAACCGGAAATAAACCTGACATTCAAATCCTGGGACGGATGGTGCGCTATCTGGATGCTGCAGGTGCCTTTATCGCCACCTGCAGCGGAAACTCTAATCAAACTCTTGCCGCTGTCTATGATCATGGTTCACGACAACATGCCAGGTGCAAACGCTGTAATAAACTAGGGCACTGGGAACGGCAAGGTAAACAAACAATATGCAACTATTGCAAGGCAGAAGGACATTGGGCACGTGACTGTAGACAAAAAAAGAATGATATGGAAAATGGGTATGTCTCTTCTACTTCACAGGCTCACCAAATGCATCAGACCACCCCATCAGGCACTACGGGCCCAACCAGGCCTACACATGTTAAAACACAATAAGAATTTCGCCCATAGGGCTGCCCACAGAGCAAGAACCTCACAGAGAGTATGTTGCCCTTGGTACTGAATAATGATCCACAAAACCTCCCCATTTTAAAGTTAAATGTCAATGGTACTCCTTATCCTTTTATGGTAGATACTGGAGCTACATGCTCTTCTTTTAGTGGTTCTCAGTACCGCGGACCTGTTTCAGCATCGACTATCAGCTCTGTAGGGATTGATGGGGTCCCTATTTTATGCCCTAAAACTTTTCAACTTCCTGTAACTAGCCCAGATGATCCAAATTTGCATTTCCGTCATCGATTTGTTGTGATACCCTCATCTCCGTTTAATTTACTAGGCCGAGATGTACTGTCTAAATTAGGCTGTCCTATATATTTTGCAGAGGGCAAAACTGTTTTAAAGACGCCTAATAATCTGACTATGTTCTCTGATGTGATCCCACAGGTTGATTCTACTGGTGAATCTATTGTCATCCCATCCTACTTGTCTTCTGTACCTCCGAGGTTGTGGTCTACTCATGCTAATGAAGTGGACACAGTTTGCACTACACCATACACAGCAAAACTTAAAACACTGACACCTGTGTATTGTAAATAATACCCTCTTTCACCAGATAAAGAGGCTGGCATTGAAAAAGTGATTTTGTCATTAATACAACAAGGTCTCCTAGTTCCTACCCAATCTCCATACAATACACCTGTTAATCCTATACAAAAGGCAGGTGGAAAAGGATGGAGATTTACCCAAGATTTGTGCAAAATTAATGATATTGTAATTCCTGCTAGTCCTATTGTTCCAGACATCCCATCCATCTTGACGTCAATACCTCCAAATCATTCATATTTTACAGTAGTTGATTTGTGTTCTGCCTTTTTCAGTGTCCCTGTCAGTGAGCAGACGCAGCCTATATTCGCTTTCACCTTCAAAAACCAACAACTGACCTGGACTCGTCTTCCTCAAGGGATCATAGACTCTCCAGCTGTGTTCTCCTCTGTTGTAAGAGATGCCATGGCTTCCCTGACCCTGCCTGAGAAAGTCTGCCTTCTGTTATACGCCGACGACATCCTCCTCTCAGCTAAAACTGAGGACTTATGTCGCAAACATTCACTGCGCATGCTGACACATCTGGCTGATGTTGGATTCAAGGCTTCACTCACTAAGCTTCAATTTTGCTTACTGCAGGTCTCCTATCTGGGATTCACAATCACCCAGGGACAAAGAACATTATCTGCTGATCGCATTCAATCTGTTGTTGAGATTCGTCCACCTGCCACGAAGCAAGCAATGATGAGCTTTCTTGGACTTATAAACTATTGTAGGCAGTTCATTCCTTACCGTTCTTACTATGACGATATTGCACCAGTCATGCTCCTCCACTTAATCAGACAAAATAGACATCTGAGATGAAGGACTCTTTTTGTTACCTCAAGCAATCTCTAAGTTCAGCTCCGGCATTGGGTCTACCTGATTATGGCAAGCCATTTTACCTATATGTCTCTGAAGGCGGGGGGGTCGCAGCGGGGGTCTTAGCCCAAGATCACGGCGGGTCTTATCGGCCAGTTGCATACTTATCTAAAACCCTAGATCCTGTAGCATCAGGACTTCCTGCTTGTCTGCAAGCGGTGGCTGCCTCTGCTCTCATTGCCATGGATGCTGAAAAGATTGTTCTCTTGTACCCCTTAGTATTACACTCTTCTCACCAAGTTATAACGATCCTTAATAATATTCAAACACAGCACATGACAGCTCAACGTCGTTCAGGATACGAAGCTATTTACTCTCTTTATGTCGAAGCTATTTATGTCGAAGCTATTTACTCTCTTTATGTCTCTTTATGTCTCTCTCCCCCTCTCTCTCTTTCCCCCTCTGTCTCCTTCCCCCTCTCCCCCTCTCTCTCTTTACCCCTCTGTCTCCTTCCCCCTAACTCGAGCCAACATCTTGTGATCTGTCTCTGGACGGACACCTTTCTATCTTCCTCTCCTTTGATTCTTTAGGATCTCACCAGGACATTTACAATGGTTCATGGTCTTTGTAGTAACATGTCTATGGCACAGGCGTTTGGTCAAACATATATAAACCCCATCTTTTGCTGTTAATAAACAGAGACCTTTCTGACAGACAACGTGTGTGTGTTTGACTGAGTCTCTCCTGGTGCCAAAAAAGCTTAAAAAAAAAAAAGCTTACCGAAGCACAGCGGACAGACCGAGCAACTCGCCTCTCCTACTACATAACTTTAAAAAAACTTTACAGGGGGTGATGTTCAATGTTGTTAGTGGCTATGCACCACAGTTAGGGTGTGAGTTAGAAGAGAAGGAGACATTCTGGAGTGAGTTAGATGAAGTGATGCAGAGCATCCCCAGAGGTGAGAGAGTGGTGATTGGTGCAGACTTTAATGGACATGTTGGGGAAGGGAACAGAGGTGATGAAAATGTGATGGGCAGGTTTGGTCTTTAGGACAGGAATGTAGAAGGACAGATGGTGGTGGACTTTGCAAAGAGGATGGAAATGACAGTAGTAAATTCTTTCTTCCAGAAGAGGCAGAAACATAGGGTGACATATAAGAGTGGAGGAAAAAGCACTCAGGTGGACTACATCTTGTGTCAACGTTGTGATCCGAAAGAGATCAGTGACTGCAAAGTGTTGGTAGGGGATAGTGTAGCCAGACAACACAGAATGGTGGTGTGTAAAATAACCCTGGTGGTGTGGAAGGTGAAGAAAACAAAGGCAAAGTAGAGGACAAAGTGGTGGAAGCTGAGAAAGGAAGAATGTTGTGTAGTCTTCAGGGAGGAGTTGAGACAGGCTATGGGTCGTCAGGAGGTGCTTTCAGTTGACTGGACAACTACAGCCAATTTAATTAGGGAGACAGGTAGAGGGGTACTTGGTGTATCATCAGGTAAGGAAAAAGTGGACAAGGAGACTTGGTGGTGGAATGAGGAAGTCCAGGAGCGTATACAGGGAAAGAGGCTAGCTAAGAAGTGGGACACTGAGAGGACTAAAGAGAGTAGACAGGAGTACAGGGAGATGCAGCGTAAGGTGAAGGTAGAGGTGGCAAAGCCAAACAAAGAGCATATGAGGACTTGTATGCTGGGCTGGACAGTAAGAAGGGAGAGGTGCATTTGTACAGGTTGGTGAGGCAGAGAAAGTGAGAGGATTCCAGAGGAATGGAGGGGATGTGTATTGGTGCCGATTTTTAAGAACAAGGGAAATGTGCACAGCTGTGGCAATTACAGAGGCATAAAACTAATGAGCGATACAATGAAGCTATGGAAAAGGGTAGTGGAAGCTAGGTTAAGGTCAGAGGTGAGCATTTGTGAGCAGCAATATGGTTTCTTGCCTAGCAGTAGTACATCAGATGCAGTATTTGCTTTGAGGATACTGGTGGAGAAGTACAGAGAAGGTAATAAAGAGTTGCATTGTTTCTTTGTAGATTTAGAGAAAGCGTACGACAGGGTGCCAAGAGAGGAGCTGTGGTGTTGTGTGAGGAAGTCTGGAGTGGCAGAGAAGTATGTTAGAGTGGTGCAGGACATGTATGAGAGCTGTAAGACCGTGGTGAGATGTGCTGTAGGTGTGACAGAAAAGTTCAAGGTGGAGGTGGGTCTGCATCAAGGATTGTCTCTGAGCCCCTTTTTGTTTGCTCTGGTAATGGACAGTTGGACAGGAGTCTCCATGGACTATGTTGTTTGCAGATGACATTGTGCTTTGTAGCGAGAGCAGGGAACAGGCTGAGGACAATTTGGAGAGGTGGAGGTATGCTCTGGAAAGCAGAGGAATGAAGGTTAGCCGCAGCAAGACGGAATACATGTGTGTGAATGAGAGGTACTCAAGAGGGACGGTGAGGCTACAGGGAGCAAAGGTAAAGAAGATGCAGGATTTAAAGTACTTAGGGTCAACTGTCCAGAGCAACAGAGAGTATGAAAAGGAGGTGAAGAGGCGGGTACAGGCGGGTTGGAATGGGTGGAGAAAAGTGTCAGGTGTGTTATGCGATAAAAGAGTATCAGCAAGAATGAAAAGAATGGTGTACAGGACAGTGGTTGGACTAGCAATGCTCTACGGCTTAGAGACAGTGGCACTGGACAAAAGACAGGAGGCAGAGCTAGAGGTAGCAGAGCTGAAAATGTTGAGGTTCTTTTTGGGAGTGACAAGGATGGATAGGATCGAGAATAGGTTCATCAGAGGATCAACCCATGTTAGATGTTTTGGAGATAAAGTCAGAGACGCCAGATTGAGGGTTTGGACATGTTCAGAGAAGAGATTGTGAATATATCGGTAGAAGGATGCTGAGGTTGGAACTGCCAGGCAGGAGATTGTGCTTGGGTGGGGTACACCCTGGATGGGGTGCCAGTCCATTGCAGAGCCCCCACACACACACAAACATTTACACACTATGGCAATTTGGAAATGCCAATTAGACTAATCTGCATGTTTTTGGACTGTGGGTAGAATCACAGGGAGAACAAGCAAACTCCATGCACCCAAACCCTGGAGGTGCAAGACGACATTGCTGACCGTGCCACCTTTTAATTTGAACTATGAGTCATTTATTCATTTATTTTTTTCATGAAAACACATCTGATAACCTTTTTATTTTAAATAGCACATTGTCTACTTAATAACTGCTAAATCTATTCAAATGAATTTAATTACATTGTATTTATATGGCATGTTTAGCAATGGTCATTGCTGCACAGCAGCTTCACAGAATCCAAAAGAATCTGGCTAAGTCTGGCTATGACAGAAAAGCACCAGAAAACCAGTGCAACACAGTCAACTCTGCATGGGTCCCTTTAGGCAAAGAGCCCCAGACCTGACCTCGAAACTCCCCAGATGCTGCTGCAGCCTGGGCAGCAGACTTTGGCAGTACAATGAACGCAATGGCTTAACATTTTATATTCTATTTATATTTCACAGGTAACTTTTTTAGACAAAAAATGATCAAGAATGAATCATTTCAGCCACAAAATATTTTTTAAATATTAAATTTCATTTGTGGAAATATATGTAACATACTGAATGTGTTGATACTTTCTAGTACTTTTTCAGCTTGCACAGTTTTGCTTATTCACATTTATAGTGGTGACAGATGTGTGGACATTTCAATGGTTCCAAATCAATGTGATGGGGATAAACAACTGCGGACAAAGTCTACCCTCTTGTGAACGCCCCCTGTAACTGCAGGATAAAAATGACTACAACTCAACCTACGTCACATACAATTTTATTTTAAGACTCTTTATTTTGAGAATTTTTATGTTTATTTCAATACTTTTAACTGCAGTGAAAAATTATAACTTGAATGCACTAGCTAGTGTATCAGTGTGCATAACAAAAGTTCAGACAAGTATTAAATACATTTAGCGTTCTAGATAGTGTGAAACATTCTTACCGGCATTTTGGACGTGTTCCAAATTGGTTTAGTACCGTGTAGTATGAAAACTACAGCACGGGGAAGAGCATTTTCTTACAAAGACCCAAATATATGAAATGGCCTTCCAATTAATGTTTAAAACTCAGTGGGTTTAATAGGATAAAAAGTTATTTATTTAATCAAGGTATAACACAGTATGATCACTCCTAGCTATCAAATATATTTTTAATCCTGTAAATCTGCTTTGCGGCAATGATCACTGTTAAAAACACTATAAATAAAATTGAATTGAGATTAATAGAATTAGTAAGTGTGAGTAAGAGTAGATGGCCATGATTTCTGACAAATACCGGATACTGGTTTCGGTATCAATGAATCCAAAAGTTAACCATCCATTGGTACTAATTCTGAAGGTGTCAACTGTGACAAAACATGTGACAAAAAAAAAAAGTTGTGTACACTGGAAGGGGCGGGTTACACCCGCTGGCTCAAGATTTATTGAACTTTTCGAGCCCCGAGCTGCATTCCATTCCGAAGTGTACTTCACAGAGTGCTTCCTACTTCCTGCTTTGTTTGCAGTGAATGTTGATGAAGAGGACTTCCCTCAAACAAAACTCCACCATTCGGAACACCCTGCGTAGTCACCAGTACTGACATCACTTCCTCTGTATTAATAATAATAATAATAATAATAATAATAATTGATTAGCCATGCAAGATGGTGTCGGCAGGGAAGGTCGTGTTTTAGTGAGCTTGTCTTAATCTGTAGGATAGGCTGTAAGGGCCATATTTCATTCTTGTGATTTGTTGTTATGTTTATCTTATTTCAGTTTAGTAGTTAAGCATTAAGCATTAAGTATCATAAATATAATTTGTATTGTGACATCACTTCATGGGTTGTTCTGTGACATCATCCCACAGTTATGCAGTTCCATGTCTATCACGCACGTTAGTTGTAGTTGTTGTTAAGACACGGAAGGATACAGAAAGGTGTGGAGCACACAAGCTTTTGACCGTGATAACGTGAGACAGTAAGCTAAAAGGAATACAGTAAAATAAGTTGTTGTAACTGTAATCTATTGAAGCTACAGAACACAGCAAGCGACTTGTCGTGACTACAGTGGATTTATGCAAGAAACTGTAACAACCGTTGTTTTTGATGTTGAAAATAAACAAGAGACAAAGAAATCAACGAAACGTCTAATGTCGTCAGTGACACTGTGTAACTAAAGACACGCGTCAGAACTTGTGAATAACATGCACCTACATTAAAGTCAAAAGCTTGCTCCGCCGCAGAAATGAAGATAAGTGACTTAAGATTGTGAAGAGCGCGCGTGCGACTTCAAAAACGCGCATCAACCGAAACCGAAAGCGAGAAGAGGACTTGCCTGCCTTAAACTTCACCATGTCACACGGCGAGGACAACGCCGCTATCGCCGAATCTGAGCAGGTGATGGTGCTCAACGAACTGAAGAGCGCCAGAGAAGGCAAGTGGAGTCAGTTGACTGTATTATACAATGAACTAGAGGCGCTTATGGACAATGCTTGTAATTTGCATGACGTTAAGGCCAAGAGCCGCCAATACAAAGCGCTGCTAAATGACTTTATTGAAAGTAATGTAACAGTGCGATCGTGCGTAAAGGATGAAGAGCGTGAAACCGATCAGCACCACTGGTATCACCCTAGATTAACGCGCTGCACGGAATTCATGATAAGAGTGGAGTCGTGGATCGCGGACACTAGTAACCGCTTTAAGCCGTCTCAAACAGTTGACGATGGAGTTTCGCCAAACGACAGTGTGTCAATGGCGGAGCGTAAGACGCCCGCCCCCCAAAGGCAAGGAAGCGTAACGTCATCGGCATCCAAGAGGTCCTTAACGTCAGCAGCATCCGAAGCTCGACTAAAAAAGGCAGAAGCCAACAGAGCAGCTTTGCTGGCTAAAGCAGCAACTTTGAGAGATCGGCAGGCGCTGGAGCTGGAGGAAGCACAACTAAAGGCTAAACAAGCACAATTAAAGGCACAAAAGGAAAGGCTGGAAATTGAAACGGCGCTTGCAATGGCCGATGCTGAACTAAATTCTTACCAGAGCCGCAAAAAACAACATCCTGCCAGACGGAGCGTGGTCGTCGAAACGAGTGGTGCACGCCCCTCGGAACCAGAGCAAAACGACCACTGCAACCACAGTTCGGCAACGGAATACCTCGAGCTGCCATCACGCCTCCGAGCAACCCACTTAAGCATGCCAGTGAGTACCAAACCCATAATGTCAAGCACCTTAATGGAACGGCCCACCCAAGGTAACGAACACTCACTTTACAACACTGACATAGTGGAGCCTCAGGGTAGGATGCCACTTCAGGCAGATCTTACAGAAATGTTTGCAAAGAGTCAGAGGCAACATTCCTTACCTTCGCGCAACGTTCCTCCATTCTATGGTGACCCTCTTGAGTTCACGTCCTTCGTAAGAGCCTTTAAACACGCCATCAAAACCAACACTGATAGCAATCATGATAGGCTGTTCTTTCTCGAGCAGTATACTGAAGGACAGCCTAAGAACCTAGTGAGAAGCTGCCTGCTCATGCCAGAACATCGTGGCTACGCAGAGGCTATGAAACTGTTACATGACAATTTCGGAAATAGACAAATAATCGCTACAACGCTGATGCAAAAGGCACTCAACTGGCCGGAAATAAAGTCAGAGGACGGAAAGTCGCTAAAAAACCTTCTCCCTGTTCCTAGTAGAATGTTACAATACCATGTCAAGCATCGACTACATGGATGAGCTAGACAATGCTACCAACTTGAGAGGTGTTGCCTCAAAACTGCCCTACAAATTGCGTGAAAAATGGAGAAGCCACGTATACAAGTACGAGGAGCGCAATCAGGAAAGAGCTAAGTTTGTGCAGCTGATGAAATTCGTAGAACGAGAAGCAAAGGTAATGTCCAACCCACTCTTTGGAGACCTGAACGTTTCAACTAGTGGTACAACGACTAGTGGTAAAAAACACAGCAGCAAATCCTCTCCAGGATTCAAGCAAAAAACTGAAGAAAAGAGGGGCAGCAGCTTTGCGACCGGCGTAAAACAGGTTGGTAAAAATCATAGAGACTCAATCACAGTAAAGAGTAGTGGTGCATTAGTTATTAGTGCCTTCACTAAACCTTGTGCATCCTGTGAGCAAGATCATACCCTAGACGAATGCCACAAGTTTAACAATGAGACATATAAGGTCAAATTGGACTTTCTAAAAAAGAATGGATTCTGCTTTGGCTGTTTAGTAAAAGGACATTTAAGCAAAGACTGCACGAAGAAAATTACCTGCCAGTTGTGCTCAAAGAAACATCCTCGCATGCTACACATTGCAGCAAAAGACACAGCTCAAGCGATCGCAAAGGCTGACGAAACCGAACCAGTTCAAACATTGCCTGTTGCAGCGAGTCACGAAACGAGTGCGTGTGTCGGGGCTGGAGATGACTGTATTCTCTCCATAGTACCTGTTAAAATAAAGTCCAAAAAAGGCAACAAGACAGTAAAAGTATACGCCTTTATGGACCCAGGTAGCTCTGCTACATTTTGTACAGAGTCACTAGCAAGGCGATTAAACGTACAAGGTAAAAAAATTGACATCATGTTAAGCACCCTGAACGCGAAGAAACAAGTAAAAAGCTACGTGCTTACTGATCTAGAGGTTAGCAGTCTGGAAGAAAACACCTTTGTTGAACTCCCCAAAGTGTTCACACAAAGGAGTATCCCAGTCTCAGTGGAAAATATTCCACAACAGCACGACATCGATAAGTGGCCATACCTCAGCG
The DNA here is from genome assembly GCF_024256425.1 of Clarias gariepinus. Classification (NCBI taxonomy): domain Eukaryota; kingdom Metazoa; phylum Chordata; class Actinopteri; order Siluriformes; family Clariidae; genus Clarias; species Clarias gariepinus. The sequence continues at coordinate 6,461,245 of NC_071101.1, forward strand.
AAGTAAAACTGCCTTACATTAATGCTGGCGTTGAAATTCTCATAGGTAACAAAGAGCACAGGCTCCTAGAACCATGGCGAGTGATTAACAGCAGGCACAATGGGCCATATGCAGTAAAGACTGCTCTCGGATGGACCATAAATGGACCTCTTCGAGAGTCGGTCGAGGAAGGCACATGTGACAATGAGCAAGTGAGCGTTGCAGTCAACAGAGTCTCCATCGAAAGTGTAGAACAAATGCTGATACAACAGTACAACCATGATTTTCCTGAACGGAACTGTGATGACAAAGCTGAGTTGTCACAAGAGGACTATCAGTTTTTAGACTCTGTAACTAACTCCCTGCAATTTACCGATAATCACTTCTACATCGGTCTCCCATTTAAGAAAGCAGCTATTCAAATGCCCAATAACCGAAGCGCAGCCATGCAGCGCGCTCTGAACCTCAAACGGAAGTTTAAGCATAACCGCTCCTTTCACAAAGAGTACTTAAACTTCATGAATGACATGTTTGAGAAGGGTCATGCAGTCAAGGTCCCCACACCCCACCTAAGTCGACAAGACGGGCAGGTGTGGTACATACCTCACCATGGTGTGCACCATCCTCAAAAGAAAAAGCTAAGGGTAGTCTTTGACTGTGCTGCTAGCTATCAGGGAATATCATTAAATAGCGAGCTTCTGCAGGGACCCGACCTGACAAACTCACTCATTGGGGTGCTCGCACGCTTTAGACAAGAAGAAGTTGCCATGATGGCAGATGTGGAAGCCATGTACTATCAGGTCAGAGTTCCGGAAAAGGACACAGACTTGTTGCGTTTCCTGTGGTGGCCGAACGGAGACGTGAGTCAGGACTTGGTTGAGTATAAAATGGTCGTTCATTTGTTTGGTGCAAAATCATCTCCAAGTGTAGCTAACTTCGCCCTTAGGAAAACAGCAGAAGAAAACCGCAGCAATGCATCTGCCGAGGCAGTCAACACAGTACTTAAAAACTTTTATGTAGACGACTGCTTGAAGTCTGTCTCTAGTCATAGCCAAGCAGTTGCGCTATATAGTAATCTCACAAAACTGTGCGCAAGTGGAGGGTTTCACCTCACCAAGTGGGCAAGTAATAGTCGTACGTTGCTAGCTTCCATCCCTGAGGGTGAGAGAATTAAAGACATGAGGGACTTAGATTTGAGTAAAGACGTACTCCCTGTTGAGAGGGCTCTAGGGGTGCTGTGGTGTATTAATTCAGACACGCTCAAGTTCAAGATTAGCTTAAAAGAGCGGCCTGTGACTAGAAGAGGAATCTTGTCAGTCACTAGTTCAATTTATGACCCCTTAGGCTTCCTTGCACCAGTCATACTGCCAGCTAAGATCTTAATGCAGCAGTTATGTAAAGAGAGACTCGCTTGGGACGATGACATTCCCGAACAATTTATAAAAAGATGGAGGGCCTGGCTACACGAGTTGCATCAATTGTCTGAGTTTAGTGTAGCAAGATGCGTAAAACCAGTTGACTTTGGAGTCACAAATACAGCACAACTTCACCACTTCTCAGATGCAAGTGAAATGGGATATGGAGTTGTCTCATATATTAGGTTAGTAAATGCTGATGGACTTACACACTGTGCATTCATGATGGGGAATTCTCGCGTAGCGCCCTTGAAACAAACTACTATCCCCCGAATGGAATTGACAGCGGCAGTGGTCGCCGTAAACAACGACAAAATGCTGAAAGGCCAACTGGAAATAGAACTGCTGGACTCTGTGTTTTGGACCGACAGCACAACTGTTTTGAGGTACATTGTTAATGAAAAACTTCGCTTTAAAACCTTTGTCGCTAACAGAATCTCCATCATACGAGAGTCAACCAAGCCACAGCAGTGGAGGTACGTCAACACTTTAAAAAACCCAGCTGACGCTGCTTCCAGAGGAGTTTCCTGTGAAAAATTCATGAAAAACAACAATTGGATCCATGGTCCGCCCTTTCTTAAAACACCAGAGAGTAAATGGCCTGAAAACATTCACGATCTGTCGACGAAAGAGGATGACATTGAGATTAAACACTCAGCCTCAGCGAACCTCGTAAAAACTACAGAGAGCACAGATGCCGTGAGTAAACTGATTAACTATCACTCCGACTGGTATAAGTTGAAAAGATCTGTTGCCTGGATTCTTTGCGTTAAAGACATGCTTAAACAGAGAACGAGAAGGATTAAGGGACAGGCAAACAACTCAATAATAGAAAACCATAAGTCTCTAACAATTAAGGACTTAACAAGGGCAGAAAACGAAGTCATTAAGTTCGTTCAAAACCAAAAATTCAAAGACGAAATTTCCATGTTACAAAAGGGTAATGCTTCCGTAAAAAGAAACAGTTGTCTCTCCAAACTAGATCCAGTACTGCAGGATGGAGTGCTAAGAGTAGGAGGACGTCTTGGTAGGTCTGCAATGCCTGAGCATGCAAAACACCCTGTCATTATACCCAAAGACTCACACATTACAACCCTAATCTTAAGAAACACTCACGAACAGGTCGGACATTGTGGAAGGAATTATATGCTTTCAAAATTGCGGCAGAAATACTGGATTCCGACAGCAAATTCCCTTGTGAGAAAGTTTCTGTCCAGTTGTGTGACATGCAGAAAGATCAGAGCGAAGAATAGTGAACAAAAAATGTCAGAACTGCCACCCGATAGAATAACACCAGATCACCCACCGTTCACTAACGTAGGGGTAGACTATTTTGGACCCTTCGAGGTCAAACGGGGTAGAAGTAATGTTAAAAGATATGGCGTATTGTTTACTTGTCTGACAACAAGAGCCGTGCACATTGAAGTCGCGCAGTCATTAGATACAGACTCCTGCTTAAATGCTATTCGACGCTTCATGTGCAGAAGAGGCCAGGTGTCAGTTATGAGAAGTGATAATGGAACAAACTTCATAGGCGCTGAGACTGAATTGCGTAAAGCTATCCAACAGTGGAATCAGTCAAAAATTGAAGGCGTCCTCATGCAAAAGGGGATACAATGGATATTTAATCCTCCTGCTGGGTCTCACTTCGGTGGAATATGGGAAAGGCAGATAAGGTCAGTTAAAAAAATCTTGAGGTCTGTACTAAAAGAACAAACACTAAACGACGAGAGCTTGCACACATTCCTGTGTGAGGTGGAAGCTATAATAAATGACCGTCCCCTCACCACCGCTACAGACGATCCCACAGACCTGGAGCCCCTGACACCTAACCACCTGCTGCTGATGAAAAAACAGCCAAACTTGCCCCCTGGTCTTTTCAAAAAAGAGGACACTTACGCACGTCGCAAGTGGAAGCAAATTCAGTATCTTGCCGACCTATTCTGGAAGCGATGGGTGCGTGAATACTTGCCCTTGCTTCAGGAGCGCCAAAAATGGTCTCAGGTGAAAAAAAACCTCTCGATTGGAGACGTAGTTCTAATAATTGATGAGTCTTCTCCAAGAAATTCATGGGTCGTCGGACGGATCACGAAAGTGTTCCCTGATAAAAAAGGACTTGTGAGGCGTGTACTGGTCAAAACTAAAACCAGTACCCTGGAAAGACCCATCGATAAGCTGTGCCTGATATGTGAAATGGACTGTTAATTACCTTATAAAGTAGTCATGTTCCTTTCATTTGGTACGCAGCAATATGAATACCTTAAGTTAAACCGTTAAAAAAAATGTTTAAAGTGTTAAGAAAGTTAATTCTAAAGTGTTAAGAAAGTTAATTCTAAAGTGTTAAGAAAGTTAATTCAAATTTTAATCCAATAGTAAATGTTGTGGCCCAATTGTAAAAAAAAAAAAAAAAAAAAACAACAAACAAAAAATGTGTGTAATTGTCAGTCTTCCTGCCTGTCAATTAGGGGCTGGAAATGTAAGGGCCATATTTCATTCTTGTGATTTGTTGTTATGTTTATCTTATTTCAGTTTAGTAGTTAAGCATTAAGCATTAAGTATCATAAATATAATTTGTATTGTGACATCACTTCATGGGTTGTTCTGTGACATCATCCCACAGTTATGCAGTTCCATGTCTATCACGCACGTTAGTTGTAGTTGTTGTTAAGACACGGAAGGATACAGAAAGGTGTGGAGCACACAAGCTTTTGACCGTGATAACGTGAGACAGTAAGCTAAAAGGAATACAGTAAAATAAGTTGTTGTAACTGTAATCTATTGAAGCTACAGAACACAGCAAGCGACTTGTCGTGACTACAGTGGATTTATGCAAGAAACTGTAACAACCGTTGTTTTTGATGTTGAAAATAAACAAGAGACAAAGAAATCAACGAAACGTCTAATGTCGTCAGTGACACTGTGTAACTAAAGACACGCGTCAGAACTTGTGAATAACATGCACCTACATAGGCAATACAACCCGTAATAACTCTTTTCCTTGACAGTAAGTCTCCTCGACCAATGCAACAAAATTTAGTGTTTAAATGGGCAAACTGAAGAAAAAAGAAATGAAAATTGGAAAGGCTAAAACAGCAGATGGAAAAGAAATGATGCTAACAGCTAGTTCTAACTCTTTTGCAGTCCTCTCCGCTATGGACTCGGGAAGATGAAGGCCGCATGTGCTTGGATTCCAGTTTAACCATTAAGGACAACAGTAGGTCTGTTACTGTACATGTTACGTGCTGAAATGCCACCCTGACATGGATTGCCACCCCCCCCCCACATAATCGATATCAAATATTATATTAGAACATAAATTCATTGGTTAATGGTTTACAAATTACATGAGTATAAATAAAATAAGCAATATATATATATATATATATATATATATATATATATATATATATATATATATATATATATATAATTTTTTATTATAAAATGTTTATTTTTATTATATATAAATATTTATTTGCATATTCATGACAAACAACTAAAAATAAATTTGTCACAAAATAAACATTATACAAGAATTTGTATTAATGGTCTTGACGGCTGTCTCGTGCCTTGGCTTTATTATAATAATAATATTATATTTGATAATCATAAAGATATAAATTTATCTTCTAATATAATATTTGATAGCGATTATATATATGCAAGATACTTTTCTTTTCCCACGTGAATCAGTCCGCATCAGTCGAGCTCTTTAACTAATCAGATTTACATGAAATAAACCTGCTTCCGAGCAGGTTCAAGCTTACGGACATGTTGCTATGACAGCAAATGTGAGATGCGCTTTGAAGAACGAAACAATCCAAGATCAGGACAAATCCACAACAATCAAATCCAGCTAACTGAGTAACCCTAACCCTAACTAAGAACAAAATAGAGTCCTGTACCAATTCAATATGGAACAGGGCTTTTATTTTAAAAATTTGGGAGGATTCTGTATTTTACAGGACGGTTGGCAACCCTATGCTACAACAACCAAAGGAAAAAAAAGTGGAAACATATTTTATCACTGATTAGTATTTAACTTGCCTTGCCTATCTTAAATATTTCACACTATTGTGAAATAAATTACTCTCCAAAAGGATTATTTCATTTTTTATTTGGAACTCATGTCATGCACTTTTTGATCAGAAAATAACAAAACTATATGAATTAATTAACTTGGAAATAAAACAAATAATTCATTAAATCTTTAATATTGGACAGATCAAGTTAGTGAAACAAGCGGTGGATTTTTTATTTTTGTTTTAAAGGTGTCTGTTTTAAATGAACAAACCACAGCTTAGATACAGAGTGTGGCAAGTGATGGTAGTAAACAAAACCTGCTGTTTTGAAGATGCTCTTTTTTTTTTTTTAAAGCAATCACGTTGTGCTTTTAGCACATCACCATTGAGAACTGACTGTTCAACTGCTGCCTAATAAATCTGACCTATTGACAGGTGTCAATATAAGAAGAGACTCATTACATATTCTTTCATATGTTATTCATAATTTATGTTATTCTCTTTACCCAGTGCTTTAATGTTATGGCTGATCAGTGTACATAATACCATCACCCTGTGTTAGTTTCATTGTTTGACATGAGCATGGAAGACTCTCATGCTGTGACAGATGAATGATAAATGCCATTAGTGTTGTATTGGAATTACTAAACAATTTACTGTTGCCTAGTTTAGAAATGTATGTATTAAAGCTATTTAAAATACTGCAAATAAATATTTAAAAGCAATGTATTTTGTATTTAATATAATTCTTTGCAATATAACTAAATTAACAATAATAATAATAATAATAATAATATTTTTTAATTAATTGATTGTCAAGTTAATCAGTATTTGCAAAACCAAATATTATAATTAATATGTGACTACAATATAGTACATGATATAATACTTTATAAAGATGGTCAGATGTGTTCTTGTGACTCAATCTAGCACACACACTTAGAAACACTGACATTTGTGTTAAATTGGTTGTATAAACCGCTTTGGTCATACAGTAAGTTTAACGCTTCTCCAAACACCAAGCTGTAAATGTGCGTACGCAGTAAAAAAAATCTGGGGCCTCATGTATCAACGCTGCGTACGCACAAAAACTTTGCTTACGCCAGTTTTCACGCTCACAGTCGGATTTACTAACAGTAAAATTAACGTGAGAATGTGCGTTCTTCCATGCCAACTTCATGTCTGGCGTACGTGTATTTCTTGGGTTAGGGTAAGTGTTTCATACATCAGATTTTTTTTCTGCATACGCAGATTTACAGCTTTATCTGTACGCAATGTTTTAGTATGAATTCAACGCAAGTCCTTGTACATGAGGCCCCTGATGTATGAAACACTGCATACACGGAATCCCACGCATATTCTCTTTGTACATCCAAATTAACGTGAAATTGAACGCACATGCACGAGCGCAAAACCCCTCCCTGCCTCCTCCCCCGTATAAATATGGTAATGACTTCACTTTGGCAAAACTAAAAAAGCAATGGCAAAAGCAAGCAAGAAGAGAAACTTCACAGAATGTGAATTGGAGGTGCTCCTATCGGAGGTAGACTGGAGAAAAACTGTGTTATTTGCAAGTTTGTCCTCCGGAATTAATAACAAAATAAAAAAAAACTTAGCTGGAATAATATCTTTAAATACATCACTCACCAAGAAGCCACCCATCGGGCAGTCGATCGCTCCGATTACATTAGGAAAACCAGCTGCAAATTGCACTTTAATGTTTGGCTGGTCAACTGCATGGTATGGAAACCTTATATACCTGCTAGACATGCGGATGATCCCGTCCCATACACCTGGCATTGCACGGCTCAAAGACGACTGGCTTAACCCCGAGCGGTCTGCCAGTTCCCTTTGGAAAGAACCAGTTGCCTGGAAACCAAGCGTTGTCAGCACCTGTAAGGGAACAGGTAATGCGTGGCTCCTCGCTGTCTCTCTTTAAAAATTTGGACCCAACTCAGCACAGAGCTCCAAGAGGATAGCTCTTGGAAATCTGAAACGGCTAATAAGCCAGTCATCATCGTGGGCCAGAAAATCACTGTGATCCCTAAAAACGCGTCCCTTCGGATTCGGCCATTGACAATGTCCTCTAATAAGGCCAACACTGCCATTGCCATAGACTAAGGGTTGTATACATTTGCAAATGCTTTATATGTTCTAAATCACATAATTGGTAGAAAAATATTGTGTCAATTAACCCATTTTATCAATTATAAATTAATAGCAATGTTTTTCACGTGTTACTTTGTAGTGTGCAATTTAACGTAATTGCCTCTAGGAGTCGCCAACGGAAATAAAACAAACAAACACAAGAAATACACGTACACCAGACATGAAGTTGGCGTGGAAGAACGCACATTCTTACGTTAATTTCACTGTTAGTAAATCCGACCGTGAGCGTGAAAACTGGCGTAGACAAAGTTTTTGTGCGTACGCAGCGTTGATACATGAGGCCCCAGTTTTTTACAGATTTGTTCCCTGGTTCTGTATGTGTGAGATGGTCAGTGTGTATTCTGCTGAGACTTATTTACTCACCAAAGACTGAGAGTTTCACTGTGTTGAGTAATTTACTGATAGCATTGCCAGGACTCTGGTAGTGTATCTGGTAGCTGGTGTAGACTCCAGTATCATTCAGTCTTCACACCAGTGAACAGTTCCCCTTACGCAGCTCCTTCACAGGAACGTCCACACGACCCTCATATCCCTCACCCAGTTGAGTCACCTCACCCTTTCGCTCGAAAAAAACATCCTCAAAATTGTTTTTCCATTTAATATATGGTGTTTCACTGTCTACACTCGGCAGCTCACACGGTAGGACAGCTGTAGAACCCACTGGTCCAGATACACTAGACTTAGGTTCTGCAGAGAGGAGGTCTAAGATGGGAAAATTCAAATATAGATTATTCCATCTATTTTTAGACAGTTTACTTACTGTATTTTAGAAGTCTATAAAAATATAGATACTTACACACACACACACAGTACCCAATATGATGTAAATGGAAATAAAGGAGGTCATGATGTCCTGATGGTGTCTGAAAAAAAGCAGGTAAAAAAAAGATATATTTAAATATCGACAGGTAATAGAATGCTTCTTAGTGGCTGTAATTTGTATACTTATTTGATATTAAATCGTATGACTGTCTTATTATTGGAATCTAAAATATCATGAAAATCAGTACTAGTTCCACAATTTCTAATACTGTATGTACTTCAAAGTTCGTATTGACATGTAATACCAGAATAAAACTATTGTTGGGAGGAAAAAAATGCAGGATGACTGCAGCATGCTAATCAATTTCATCTTCTCTACTGGGCTTTTTGTCAAGTTTTTACTATTTAATTCAATAAAAATTTATTTGTATAGCGCTTTTAACAATTGTCATTGTCACAAAGCAGCTTTACACAATTAAAAGAATTATTTAAGTTTGTATTGAATGTAAATGTGTATGAATCAAAAATGGTCAGATAGTCCCTGATGAGCAAGCCGAGTTCATGCTTTTATTACCTCTAGGTTGGACTATTTCAATGCCCTACTGTTTGGTTGTTCATAGGTGCATAAACAAGCTTCAGTTAGTCCAGAATGCAGCAGCAAGAGTCCTCACTAGAGCCAGAAGATACGAGCACATCACACCTATCTTATCTTCACTTCATAGGCTCCCGGTGAAATTCCGCATTGATTTTAAAATACTACTTTTGACATATAAAGCATTGAATGGTATCTGAGTTAACTGCTAGTACAGGTGTAGAAGGTGTTACCACATAAGGCATAAGGAAGCACATTAAGACCAGCCCCTCTCAGGGCAAAGGAATTTTCTTGTTAGATTGCAATATTATAAAACCTTACAGGTTTCAAAGCCTCAATTTTATGCCTAATATTTACAATTTTATTATTAAAAAAGTTTATGAAGTCCTCACTACTGTGTAAGCTGCTTACAGATCTACTGGATGTCGTTTATCCTGTATGTGTGTGTGATGGACAGGGATTTATTTACTGCTTTCATTTATTTATCTTCATGGGTAGGGCCCAATGGTTTAAATTACTTGCTTATTACTTTTTATATTTTAGTATAAACTACATTTCTTAGAAAATATAACAGGCAGGTAATATAAAAATATTAACTGGAGGTATGGAAGTATAATGGAAAAATCACATTTTAATCATGTGTTAATTGTGCCACATAGACTGTAGAAGCTTTAAAACCTGCCTGCTGAATTGTAAAAAGACAGAGGATAGCACAGAAACAAACCCACTGGGAAAAATCTAAATGATTAGGTGAAGACATCTCATCTGTGTCAGATAAAGAAAATCAGCCATGTGACTGTGGGAACATCATGTCACATAGCTGTCACAATAACATAGATTATGTTAGCAGAGATGTTTGTATATAAAATGAAATGGCTGAGAGAAAGAAAACACCTTTATCTATTAATCTTTGTTACTTCGCGCTTACCTAGTGTATGTCTTATTTGTCTTCTTAGTGTTTTCAGGATTTTCAGGAATAAAAATGTTCACACTTTTAAGTTGCAAATAAACTAAATAACTAGTTATACCAAAATAAATTAATAAGTAATTAAATCTGTTTCACTGACAAAATGTAACTAATTAAACTTATTAAAAACTCATTAAAATACAAGTATTTGTTTATAAGATTAATCAAAGGAAAAGTCCAAAGGGAAAATTGGTTACCTCAACTCTGACTTTGTAGATTACACTAAAGTCTTGTTTGTTTTGATCTGAGAAGATCAAGAAATAAGGATATACTGTATAGTATAGGATCTGTCTAAAGATGGAAACTTCAACAGTGAAAAGAGATTTTTACACAGTTTGAAAACAAAACTTATCAAAACCTATGCTGCATGTTTTTAATCGCAGTTTACAAAATGGGTTATGTATATTGTTATGTTTATGTTATAGTGGACCACTACCAGTGCTGATTTGTTTTATATGCAGTGTTTATGCTCTCTGCATTGTTTTTGGGGCAACATATCATACTAGGGGAACGGAGTTCATCACAACACATTTACAGTATGTGACTCATAAACGGTTCTTGTTTGCAGCAGATGTAACAATATCTTCCAGTGCTCACTAATGTAATGTGCTGTTATTGTCACATACGACTCTGTCACGACCGAAGTCCAGGAATCACATGTTATTGCAACTCGATAAGCTTGGCTCATTGATGCCATTACCTGGGCTTTGGTTTCGTGGTAACGTTCCGGTGATGCATCGTAGAAACGATTAATTTAGACACCCCTACGTTTTAGGTTCTGTGCTACAATAAAACTTCAGTAGACAAGTTCACTAACATTGCATTGTAGGAAAGGTGATAAGTTAAGGCCTTATAAACTGGCACTACAAATATAAAATATAGTAAGTTTCATTGTGTTAATCCAATATAGTCCCCTCATGTGATGTCATAGTAGGATAGTTTTGTTAATAATATTCCTGGGAAATGAAATCTCATAAATCTATTGTACAGTGGAAATGTGGATTACGACCATAATTCGTTCCGGAAGCGGGCACGTATTCCAAAATAATCATAAACCAAAGCAAATTTTCCCATAAGAAATAATGGAAACTCAAATTATTGGTTCCACAGCCCAAAAAAATAAATACATAAAAATAATTAATACAAAATATAAAGTAAAAATAAAACTAATTAACCTGCACTTTACCTATATAAAAAAGTAAAAAATAAATCCCGACAGATAAGTGTTTCCGTTTATGCGCACAGGCGCTGTGTGTGTGAAGCCAAACATTTGCTCATTCTCTGTATTAGTGATGAGAAGTTTAAATAATTTTAGTGACTCGGTTCTTTGAATCTTGTTCATCAGAATGAACGAATCTATTTTTGAGTAATTTAGTTCATTTCGTTCTTTTGACCAGAAATGAAATAAAATGTTACATTTTCAATAAACAGAACCCCAATCTACATACACAAATTGTGGCTCTAGTACCAGTAATGAAAACATTATAATGCAGCTAATGACATAATATAAAAAGAATGAGCAGCTTACCATCATATCTTTTAATCGGAGTCGTTCGTTTTTTTGAATCTATTGCATTTCATAGTGCAATTCATGCACTCTCTCTCACGCCTTTATGTGCGCGGGCGTTGCGTGTGTGCGCGCAGGCGTAATTTGACACTGTGTCCCTTCACACAGAGAGAGAGTGTGTGTGAAGGGGCACGGTTTCAAATTACGCGAGCGCACACACATACTGTAACAACAGGCTGGCGAGCACTAAGACCCAGCAGAGGAGATGATTACATTTACATTTACATTTAGGCATTTGGCTGACGCTCTTATCCAGAGCGACTTACAAAAAGTGGTTTAATGTTTACAACATTGGATACATACTTACACTGGGTTAACTAGGTTAATAACTAAGTACCATTAGTCCAACACATCTGAAGTTTTTTCTGTTTTGTTTTTTTTTTGGGGGGGGGGGGGGTAGTCCAAGTACTGGAGAAACAGATGAGTCTTGAGTCGTCGTTTAAAGATAGTCAGAGTATCTGATGTACGGACATCTAGAGGAAGTTCATTCCACCACCTAGGTGCCAGAACAGAAAAGAGCCTGGATGAATGCCGCCCTCGATCCCTGAGAGATGGTGGGATGAGGCGAGCAGTGCTGGAGGATCGGAGGGAACGTGGTGCAGTGCGTGGTGTAATTAGCGCAGAGAGGTAAGTGGGTGCTGGGCCATTAATATTTGTATAATAATTTAAATGAGACTTCTCTCATGTATTTTAATTAATATACAGTGAAACCTCGGATTGCAAGTAACATGGTTTGCAAGGGGTTCCGCAAGACGATCAAAGATTTTTTTATTACACACAATTCTGCAGCGCAAGAGAGAGAAAAAACATTGGCTCAGTTGTGATCACATGACGCTTGCCGTCAAAACAGGAAGCACATGCATGTTACATAATATTCGGCACTCGTAAACCAAGACTTTTTAAGTCAAAATTTATAAAAAAATCTTTGATCGTCTTGCGGAACCCCTTGCAAACCATGTTACTTGCAATCCGAGGTTTCACTGTATATTAATTAAAATACATGAGAGAAGTCTCATTTAAATTATTATACAAATATTATCCTGTCAAGTCTTTTATTTCTTTAAAATTGAAAAAAAGCATATCAACACCAGCTGCTCTTTATGTAACTCTGCTCCTGAAACCATTTTGCATGTATCAGAATCAGAATCAGAATTACTTTATTGATCCCCTTGGGGGAATTCTCTTTTATTACAGAACAAACTCCTGATAAAAATAAAGATTTAAGAAGACATATAAAGATGGTAGAGAAGATTTAAATAAAAATAAAACAATAAAGTAATTAAAATAAAAATATGTACAAATAAAAATAGAATAATATAAACATAAAAATTAAAATTAAAATAATTAAAAAATAGTCAAATAACCAATAAAAGTAAAACCTATAGCAGCAATTTTTTTAGCATGTATTTTGGACATTTAGGTCAAATATTGTTGGTTTTATTTAAAGTTTATTTCCTGATTTTCGTTTTTACTGGCTTTTTCAGTATTTTACAATACAAGAAGGAAAAGAAATATTTTATAATAAATTTAATACTTATAATTGCTAATAATTGCTAATCCCCATAATTACTTTTAATTCATAAATGTAATAATAGTACACCCCTCTTTATTGTATTCAAAAATGAAATTATGTGATACTTAGAAAGTATTAAGCTTCCTTTACAGTGCTCCTGTGCTCCAGTGCGCCTAGCTGACAGCCATGTCTTTAGCCCTAGTCCCGTCTCTAGTCTCATGTCTCCCTCTAGTGTCTCTCCTGTCTCGTCGGAAGTGTTGTCTAGTATTGTCCAGTTTCAGCTCCACGCATAGCCTGTGTCCCGTTACGTGTTTGTCCTCCTTCTGCCTGTGTCTCGCCACAGGGTGTTATTCGTCCCTCTGCCTTTGTTACGTCACAGGATGTGTGTTGCCTGTGTCCTGCCAGAGAGTCCCTGTTAGCACAAAGTTAAGTATTGTTTGAGTTTTTACTTATACTTTTGTGTTTAATGTTCATTAAATACTTTTTTTATTATTTTTTTTTTTATTACACAACCCCTCTGCCTCTGTGCCTGCTCTCACTGCCCAGGGTAATCAACACCTGCCATTACACCCAGTTCGTGACAGTTGTTTGGATTTTGTGTTTGATTTGTATCTTATTGTTTTTAGCAATGACAAAAAAAAAACATAAATTCAATATTAATTTAATATATATGTGAATTTTAAATGATTTTACAGAAATTATTAATAAATAGCAATTAACCATTATTTTACAATCCACCATACCTTAGCTATAATTTCCTCCCAGGTTTTTTCTATGACTAGTCAGGAGTACACAACCTGGCTACTCCGACTGTATGTTTGAATAAATGACCCTAAACTTATAAACTGTGAATAGTATTGCATACGTGGAGAACTGCATAAGAATATCAAAAAACACATTTATATCTATAGAAGGCACTATACAACTGTATTGCAAAGATAAAACAGATATATTCACAACACAGTGGTTGTGTTCCCGACACAGTGTACTTCAGGCCGATCAAAATGCATTGATTGTGTTGTGAATATACGATCATGTTAAGTATGATTCTGAACCGCAGTTAGAGAAAATGTTCACAGAAGTGTGTTCAATTCGGAATGGAGTACCATAGTACCATGCACAGCTAATAATGGCACCACCCTGAAAAGAGGCCTTGTTTCCTTCACAGCTTCTTTCCACAAGCCACCTGTCTCCTTAACAAAAAGGAACTGTGTAAACATACAAATTATTTAGATCACCTCCAAACATTTGGACTGAACTGATAAACATGCGCTGAAAAATAAAACGGGCCGCCTTAATGTGAAAAGGTTAATTAACAAGTTGCACAGCTTTTTTAAGTTTACATTTTTTGAGAAATTTGCTGGACATACAAAATATTTCACATTGCTGTTTAGTTGACACATTGTGTATCTGGTTCAAAATTTTAAGTTAACTCAACTTGTAATTAAAATATTTAAGTCAGCTCAAGTAGTATTGTTTGTGAGATCAATTAATTATATTTCTTTTCAAAAACTTAAAAAGGTAAGTTGTCTCCCACTGATGTACTGTAGTTTGTTGAAGTGATCGCTTTTCTATAAAAACAGGTTGAAACAATATTCCGACAATTAAAACACAAACATTACTTAAAAAAACTTTATTCTTCCAAAACAGTCAAAGTTAAAACGGTGATCTGCATAAAACAGAAGAATACACCTTCTATTTTGCTTAAGGGTCAATACCTGGGGAACACAAGAGATGCTTATCATTATCTTACTGATTGTTTTACATTACAACATCATAACCATTTTTAAAAACCAGCAAAGATTTGACTTTTTTTTTTTTCCAATGTGTCAGACACAAAAAAGAGTCTGTATGGCAACAAGAGTTTGTTTCTCAGCATGTGAATCTAAGGGGAGCGTGTCTCTCCAAGTCCAATAATAATCGATCAGATGGCTTCATAGGTGTACTTCCAGTCCTTTTGGAATTCAATGTTTAGAGCACAGACCAGACCAAACATCACTCCTAAAGCTGCTGTATGTCATCCAGACCCTCAAAGACTACCGTCCCCCCTAACACCATGTTCAGGCTCCTCCAGGAGATCCAAAAGTCCAGCCGTCACCCCTCTGACCCCAATCGTCCACAGCAGAGATCTGGTTAAGGAGAAGATAATTTTAACTGAATATATAGTTATGACAAAAATAAAATATATTAATAAGACTACAGTATATAGCTACCACCAGAGTGCAAAACACTGTTTCTGGAATTCTAATGATGTTTTAAAGCTATGCATTGTTTCATATTCAAAAGGGTTTTATATTTTCACGGGTTTTACTTTGTCATTCTCAGGAGTAACTACATGTTTAAAGTGGTGTTTTAAATTAACTCATTCAGTTTTCATACAGATAAGTGAACCAAAGATGCGGTTGGCTGGCGTCACGTGGTTCGGAGGAAATGCGTGATATTCTTCGGCCCTCCCGACTGAGTGGTAGTAGTAGCCTTAATGTGGGAGCCCCCTAGTGACGGGGACGAATTGGACACGACGAAATTAGGGAGAAAATTCTGGAAAAAAAAAAAAAAAAAGATGAGTGAACCGATATAACACTCGTAGATGAGCATTAGCAGCTCTGAAGCCAAACTAACATGGACATTTTTATATCCTTTAACTTACCGCTACTCCTTAACTAAACACTTCGGGGGTTGCTGTGCCGAAGTGTTGCTAATATGCACGCAGTGCTGCCAACTTAGCAACTTTGTCGATATATTTAGCTAGTATTCAGACCCATCTAGCGACACATTTTTGAAAAAAGCAAATAGCGATAAATCTAGCGACTTTTTCTAGTGTTACTGGAGACTTTGATGTGTCCGTACAATACCGTTCTTAAACTTCTAAAAACAAAATAACTGGTCTTTGAGGGTCAGAAATCTGGCTAATAAGCAAGTGATCAAATACCTATTTGACACAGTAATTCACAAATAAATTGTTAAAAAATCATACAATGTGATTTACGGATTTTTCTTTTTAGATCCTGTCTCTCACAGTGGAAATGCACCTATGCTGAAATTTTAGACCCCTCCATGATTTCTAAGTAAAAGAACTTGCAAAATCACAGGGTGATCAAATACTTATTGACCTCACTGTATACTGTATATACACCATATATAAACCAAAAAAAAAAAAAAACTAAACTTAAAAACTAAAAAAAAAAAGACCTCCCCCAGAGTGTCTCTTTTGGGTCACTTTAGCTGGTCCCAAGCCCGGATAAAGGAGGAGGGTTGGAATTGTGACATTAAAAATGAAGAAAAAAAATAAAATAAAATAAACAACTGACATTAACTAATTAACACTAGCTTCTATGTTTCTTTTGTATTCTATTTATTTTCTTTTTCTTTATTATACAATTAACAAAAGCAAAGCAGGCCTCTAACACTAGCTTGTTCTATTCTTTTTCTATTTTATTCTATCTCATTTCATTTTATTTTATAACATAATAATAATAATAATAATGAAAACCTTGCTACATGCACTGTGTTAAGCTAACAGAGACTTGTTATAGCACTGGCATATAATTGCTGTTTTAGTGATTTAATTAAAATAAATAAATAAATAAAATTATATAATAGATATTGTGTTTAAAAAATAATAATAAATAAATACTAAATAAATACTCACCAAAATAATAAAGAGTCCACAAAATGGCCATCTTCACCTCTTTAGTGCAATTTGATAGCATCAGTCCAGTGGGGGGAGGGGCGGAGGTCTTATAAATCATGTGACTGCATCTCAATGAAGGTATATTATTGGATTAACTTGATTTTTAAAATTTATTCAGTCTGTGTCTCCAAAGTTTTTAATAACACAATGTTGCCTGTTGTCTCACCAAATACCACTGTAGAAAGTTGGGCCAACAATACAGTGTTAATTCATTCAACATTTATCTAGTTAGATTTTTTACAGTGTGCGCGCAAACAAACTGATTAAAAACCGTCTTACAATTGTACATACCAACCTGTAATTGCTCTTTTGCACAATATTTGCTATTTGCACGAAAATAGTGACGGGAAGCAGCTAAATATGAAAGGAAATTCTGTAATTTCTTTGCTGAAATACCTGAATATACACTGACTGTTTCTTATCCCACTACCTCAACTCATTACCACAGCGTATAGAAACATGTCATGTTGTCGTGTTGTCACTCTTGTTTGCACATCTGCACGTGCAATTTGTCTTTTTTGTATAGGACTTAGATAGTTTTCTGTTAATTTATAATGTTAATCGTTCTTAGTTAGTTAGTTAGTTTCTGTTAACTTGTGTTGTTTGTAGCACCTTGGTCCTGGAGGAACTTTTTCGTTTCACTGAACTGTGTATGGTTGAAATGACAATAAAAGACTACTTGACTTGACTTGACTTCTTAGTTGTTTTTTGGTAGCTGGCAGCCAAGCTATACAGTAGGTGCATTACCGTCACCTGCTGGACTGGGTTGTGAAGCATTAGACTGGTAGAAAAAGCAAAACAAACAATCAAACAAAAGCCTGTATTAACTTGTATCTATTAAACCAGTTTTGTTAGGATAATTAATCAAGCTACTATACAATTTTCAGGTCATTTTCCCTAGAATGTTTCTAAGCAAGCCTCGTCTGAGATCCTGTCATATCTTCTACAGTTTATCAGTATGTGTTACTGACTTAATTTGCAAACAAAAAATTACATTCTCTAATTGCTTGTTTGTTTATTATCCTAAGACTCTGGTTTAACCCTATGTGTTCTATTCTTAGCCATGCTATAACATTCTCCTCTCTTCTGTTTCTGCCCCATACTTTCCCTTATTATATTTGCTCCTGAATTTTATGCAACTGTCTACCTATTTCTTCTTCATCCCATCTTTTCTGCCATATTTTATTTGTGTCTTTTTTAAATTATTTACTTGACTTGTATTGGGATTTTTATTTGAACATTTTACTCTTAAATGCTTGTTTGGTGAATTAATTTGCTTCTTCACTTCCAATTACTTCTACATGGACTGATACCTCATAGTATTTAATGTCATATTTGGTGTTAATTTCAAGTATTGAATTTGTATTTTGTATCTGTGCATAGGAAGTCTTAGTATGAAGTTGAGAAAGGTGCTGATGCAGGTAAGGGAGGGCACTGATAGGCTAAAAAAAATATTAGAGAGAGAGCAGAAATTTTAGGACACCAAATCAACAGTCTGGTACGTTCTTACATTTAAAATACACTGTTAAACTCATCAGCACCTGAAGGAAACACTTTAAATAGCAGATCCCAATAACTGACACACACCTACAGTATGATAAGAGTTCAGTATCTGTATCAGCTGATTCTGATGTCTGCGCTCGTGGTTGGCCCCAAAAAACCCTTATAGCATAGCATCGATATTTATGGTCTTTAATGTTTTTTTCTTTTTTGTTATGTGTGGCTCTGTATGGGTCAGTGTTGTTTTCAGTGTTGGTCATTTCACTGTGTGTTGTATAACTGTATAGGGTTGGAAAGACAATTTGACATTAATTTTAAACTTCAATATTGCAACCTACCAACCTAGCCTACCTGTACCTTAATTGTTTTATTCCAATTTAATTTTTCTACCCTGTCTAACAAATAAATTTGTTTCCTGTGTGTTCTCCCTCAATCAGATGCTGTCCAGTGGTATTAGTAGTAGCAGCTGAAATCTTACAGTCCACCATCACCATTAGTTCATCCAATATAACCAACTGTATGCTGTGTACACAATGAGAACAGTGTCTATAATATGACATAGCAAACTGATCAGGATAAGAGCAGCTCGATCACCTGATTCACATAAAGGGTTATGACACAGTTTTGATGTTACCCAAGACCTGATTGGTTTATTTCTCCATCCCTTTCTACACAAGTTCCAGGGCTCCCATTACCACTGGCATTGTTGTCATGTTCATTCCAACATTTGTTCGATCTTGATCTTAAGGTCTTTGTATTTTAGTTACTTTTACTTTAAGTTCCTTTCAGTCAGAATGGACATGTCTATTAGTAAACAAATTTCTTTTTGCTCTTGATGGTGATGGCCATGTGGCCTTTATGTCATGATCAATCTGTCTTGGCATGTCAAACATAACTGTGATGCTGTCTTTTTCTGTTTACGTTGGAGGCTTGTGTTCATACTATTTTTTTAAATTAAAATTAATAGTTAAAGATGATAGGGTTTATGCCTGATGATTAATTTATTATTCATGTATTACGAATTCTTGATGAAAATGTGTGTCGATAATGCCCAAAATTTAGTATTTTAAAGTCTATAAGAATAATAATACTAATTATTATTAATATTATTATTATAATAAATAAAATAATATAAATCAATTATAATAAAGTAATAAAATAAATAATAAAGTAATATTATTATTAAGTAAATAATAATAATAATAATAATAATAATAACTAGAGAGGCACATTTCCTAAAGAAAATGTGAGTGGTGCTTGCCGTGGTATCATAGACATAGCTATGATGTCACAGCTGACCTTGGTTTCAATGTTAAGGCTATGGGACCCCCGCGGAGGCAATTAACCGCCCACCCCTTAGAAAAGTCATAGCACCCCATTAACGAATATGCCGCACGATTTGACACCTCACTCATGGATCTACGACAAATGGTGCGGGACAAGTTACTAGTTAAGTTTTGTACGGAAGAAGAAGCAGAAAAATAATAATAAACCTGTGAGATAACAGTAGTAATGCTTCGCTTTGCAAGCACCACTAATAATAATAATGTACATGCTTATATTCAATTCAATTCAATTTTATTTATATAGCGCTTTGTTGCCTTGGTTTTTTTTTTTTTTTTTTTCAACAGGGTAAGGCCGGGTTAACTGAACTATACTAAACTTCAGATGAATAAACTAAACTATTAGTTGGTTTTACTTATCAACTATACATTTTTATTAGTTTACTTACTATTATTATTATTATTATTATTATTATGTTCCATGCTGTTAATACAAAATATTAATTAGCATGAGATTTAATAAAAAAAAATACTACAAAATAGTACAACATTACCATGTTTATTGTATAGTTCCTTCTTTTCTAATTAAAAGCTAAATTACAACCTGAATGATAAAGAATAGCGGAATGGAGACAAAGAGTGTTTGTTTAGAAGAGAGAATAGAGGAGTAAAAGTTAGAGAAGAGAGAGTCTCTTTGAAATACAGTCCTGCGCAAAGGTCTTAGTCACATGTAAAAAACTGCTGTAAAACAATGATGTCTCCGAAAAAGGTTCTACATTAAAAAATATAAAAACTATATTAATCAGTAAACAGTAATTATTAAAACAAGTCAATAATTAGAGTGATGACTGTTTGTTAAAAAAAGCTAGTCTCAAATACAATTTGTGCAGCTTTATAATGAAACTAGTGGATACCCACAGCTCTGTCTGTGTGCAGATCCTGACCCCTGTGTTCGGTATCACCTGAGAATGGAGTGTGCAGTCAACTCACTGTCAATGTTTCAGCAGCCCATTCTTCTCCCTGTTCTATGTGCTGTCACTGTAGATCTGTCTGAGCCGGGGTTTCAGGAGCCCTGAAATCAGCCTGACTGTACCCTTTTTCACTACTGTTGCAACGTCTGTGACACACTCACATTATTGATTATAATGTGAGTGTAAAAAATGAAATAATGGTAGGCAGTGTCATAATCAATAATGTGACACACTGACATCAATTATTGATTATGACACTGCCTACCATTATTTCAGTGAGGAATGCACCTGTGACACGTAAACTGTACTGAATGTACCTATGCAAACACCTGCACATAATCATCGCCCCCTGCCCACCAGCCACCTTGGATTTTTGTTCGATATTGCCAAAAGCACTTGCTCATTCATCTGGAGTGTGTTTATGGCAATTTTTTACCATTTCTCCAGAAGTGCATTTGTGAGGTCACATGCCTTTTTTTCCTATGTTTTATTAATTTATTTTATTTAAGAACTGTATAATGTGAACTAAAGATTGATTGACGGCAGTGTGTTCTAGCCGGAGCACTGTTGCCAGTAAAAATGTAAAAGTGCTTTCATTGTCATTAGGGCCTAAGCACTATGACATCAGCCCATTGCCGTCATAGTGTGTAAATTATTTTCTTAATGATTATCTTCAGCCAGTCAGCCATGATGTTGCCCTAAACTTATAATGAAAAGTGGTTAATAACTTTCTGTGGTACATTATATTGAGTGAGATCACGTTCAGTGACATTACATTGAGTGAAATCATAGTGTGACGCTTTTTTTTTTTTCCAGCATCTGGGTTTTTTTTGAGGACTAAACAGTAAATTTCCCCTTTTCCAAAAATTATGTCATAATGGTATTGGGATATCCCCTTTAAGTGCATGTGCCCACTGTGCCCACACAGTCTGCCTGGGTGGCGATGGCGCGGGGTGTTTTGCCTATATATTTTTAGTTGTTTTTATTGTTACATGCATTGTTTTATTTTATTTTTTTTTATTAATAACATGAATTGCAGTAATTTTGTTGAAATGTAGTTTTATTACACTGCATCATACATTTAGATCGCAAAAATACTTTCATTTGTAATTATTTGGCTTCACTGCATAATGTTGTTGATCTTTCGGCTGCTCCCGTAAAGGGGTCGCCACAGCGGAATATCCAGTCCGCACTGCAACTTGGCACAGGTTTTGCGCCGGATGCCCTTCCTGACGCAACCCTCCCATTTTATCTGGGCTTGGGACCGGCACTGCATTCAGTGGCTGGGGTTTGGGCACTGGCTGGGAATCGAACCCGGGCCTTTCGCATGGCAGGTAAAACACCTACCACTGAGCCTCCAGTGCCCCAAGAACTTAATGAGGACCTGCTTGTCTCTCTATCAAAGCTGACTGAACCATCCTGAAGATCTTCTTGCCCATGCTCAAGTGCAGAATCATCATTTAAAGCCTGGTGGTCCATCATATACGTGTATATTTTATGTAGCCTACTACAGAATCCCACTTACAAAGCAGCTCTAGTGTCCTAACTAGTGTTCTTGTGTATAATTGTACTTTCGTTATTGCAAGATATCTATAGTGTTATAAAGTTGTAGTACTGCAGTAGGCATTTATTATTAACTGAAGTATTACTAGTATAATTAGTATTAAAAGTAGTATTGCAGCATTACTGCAGATAAAATTAATAATAAAACTGCATTTCAAATGCAGTGTTTTCCTGTCCAAATAACTACATTTCCTGCACATGTACTGTATATGTAAAATAAACTGCTGTTTTGACACTTGAAAACTGCAGCTATTTGTTATGGCCATTTAAGTGCAATTTGTGCTGCTGTGACAGAAGCAGCTCTAGAATCCTGAAATCAGTCATAAAGTTGTTGTGAAATCACTACTTTTATACTGTATAAAGGCTTGTTATAGAAATTAAATGATAAAAAATGTATCTAGTTTATCTTTGCCGTATGTTCAGGGTGTACACTACAGTAATACAGGAGTGTAGCACATGTACAGAATCCTTCTGCCGAGACCTACTGAATGGTGTAAATGATTAAAGAATATATAATACATTCTATGTTTAATAAAACTGTAAAGTTTGCATGTCTGTCATACACAGCTTCCTGTTTTTGTATCGTTGCCGCTAAAGTTTCGCGTTTGTATCAGAGTTTAAGTTAAATAGCTTTTCTGTTTATACAATAATAATATTAACAGCAACTATTTTTTTTATGTTTTTTATGCTATTGGACTTTTTTCCATTTGCCTTTTTTCCTTTTTTATTTTTTATTTTTGGAGAATGCGCAAGTATCTTAGTCTAAGAACAACAAACGGAATTCAGCTCAGAACAACTAAACTCCGACTCAGGTATGTAACACCAGTAACACCTGTGCACTACTCATGATGTCAGATCAGCATCTTAATGTGGCACACCTGTGAGGTGGGATGGATTATCTCAGCAAAGCAGAAGTCGCCTACTGTTTGTGGTTGGTAATGATGCATTGATAGTTATTGATTGGTACTGTATGTTGCGTTATATTTGTTTTCCAGTATCTAAGAATGTACAGTTTAATTTAAGAGACTAATTAGTAATCATTGTTGTTCCTGTTATTGCTGCTTTGGTGTTACTCATTTTATTTCTTTATATAGAACCACATATATGTCCGCCTGTTGATTAACATGCATAATGCTGGAATAAAGATAGTGTTTTGTGTGTGTGCCCTGTAATGGATTGGCACCCTGTCCAGGGTGTACCCTGCCTGATGCCCTAAGCCTCCTGGGATAGGCTCCAGGCCCTCTGTGATCCTGAATACAGGATAAAGTGGTATAGAGGATGAGTGAGTAAGTGAGTAATCAGTTAAATATTGCACGCCAGGTAAAAATAAAAAATGATAATAAATTCCATTTTTGTCTTATGAGTCCCATGTAGGGCGGCACGGTGGTGTAGTAGTTAGCACTGTCGCCTTGCACCTCCAGGGTCCGGGTTTGATTCCTGGCCAGGCTTGATTCCCATCTCTGTGTGCATGGAGTTTGCATGTTCTCCCCGTGCTTGGTGGGTTTCCTCTGGGTACTCTGGTTTCCTCCCACAGTCCAAAAATATGCAGATTAGGTTAACTGGCATTCCCAAATTGTCCGTAGTGTGTGAGTGAGTGCGTGAGTCTATGTGTGTGTGCCCTGCGATGGATTGCCACACTGTCCAGGGTGTACCCTGCCTTGTGCCCTGAGTCACCTGGGATAGGCTCCAGGCCCCCCGTGACCCTGAATACAGGTGGTATAGACGATGAGTGAGTGAGTGAGTCCGGTGTCACTCAGCATTACCAAAGCATCTCTTCTGCGTACATCTCTGCCTAAACACCTTTCCTATCAGTGTCTCAAAATAATTTGAACCCGGTAAATCCAAAATTGTCAGCACAAGCTAAACAACGTTTCTTAAATCTAAAGGGCAAAATCAAGTCGAAACCAGTAAATCCAAACAAATCCAGGCAGGCAAGTGATTCTTAGACAAAATCAAGAAATTCTCTAGCAATAAACAGATCAGCTACAAGACATACAGGTTCAATTTACAAAAGTGATTATTGGCATGAGTCGAGAAATTTGTTTGAAAATATTGTTCGGTTTTGAATGTAAACCTCACTACTTTTATGTTACTGTATGTGAAAAGTGTTCTTCTGTAGCTACATTAAGTAAAATAATCAATCTCTGTCTTGTCTCTAACATTTTTAATTCTATAGTTCTTCCTTTAGAGAAACCTAACCTGTGGATAGGACTGTGACTTTATGCTTCTGACTTCCTTTTAATGTTTCTGGGTTGTCCTGTTCACCTGCTTGATCACCCTCCTGCCTGTCAATCTGTCTGAAAAAAATTACTAGCACTGGTGTTATGGCTGACGTTTTTTTATTTATAAATTATTATTCATATTGATTACACAGACTGTTACATTTCAAGTGTTCTATATCATTTTGATGATTATGGCTTACAGCTAATGAAAACCTAAAATTCTCAGAAAATGTAAATATTACTTGGGATCAATTTGAGCACAGAAATGTTGGACTACTGAAAAATTTGAACATGTACAGCACTCAATACTTTGTCTGTGCTCCCTTATCATAAATTATTGCAGCAATACGGCATGGCATGGAGGCAAATCAGTCTGTGGCACTGCTGAGGTGTTATGGAAGCCCAGGTTGCTGGTTACTCTAATAGCAGCCTTCAGCTTTTCTGTGTTGTTGGGTCTGGGTTCTCACATCGTCCTCTTCATAATACCTATAGATTCTCTACTTTTACTGAGTAACAGTCCAGTCTTTTTTGTCCATAGCCCAGATAAGACACCTTTGACGTTGACTCTGGTTTAAGAAAGTTGGGAAAGTGGTAGCCCATGTTCTTGATATGTCTGAGTGCATGATGGCTTTTGAAACACTGACTCCAGCTGCAGTCCACTCCTTGTGAATTTCCTCAAATTCTTGAATGGGCTTTGTTTCATGATTCTCTCAAGACTGGGGTTATCCCTGTTGCTTGTGCAGCTTTTTCAACTACCCTCCATGTGCTGGGTGTAAATTATCATCTTCTGGACAACTATCAAGTCAGCAGTCTTCCCCATAACTGCCTACTTAACCAGACTGAGAGACCATTGAAAGGCTCAGGAAAGGCTCACCTTTGCAGGGGTTTTAAGTTAATTAGCTGATTAGAGTGTGCCACCATACAGTATGTCTCCAATATTGAACTTCTCACTGTTCCGAATTTAGTGCCCCCCACACCTGCCTGGAGCTCGCATGCCAAGTGAGCTCTTTGCAGTGAGCGAGGAGCGAAAAAATAAATAATGACATGACATACTATTTGGCTTCGCCTTTTTCTGCGCTTTTTGGAGTACGCGCAAGTTTCTTCGTTTAAGAACAACAAACGGAATTCAGCTCCAAACAACTAAACTCCAACTCAGGTACATTATCATGTCTAATATTCAGCTTGTTCAGTGTGTAGAGTGCAGGATGTTTAGACATTCTTCCTCCGTCGTTAGTGGTAATTTTATTTGTGATAGGTGTGTGTTAGTGAGCACTCTGACGGAGAAGATATCAGCGTTGGAGGAGCGCATCCGGACTTTAGAAAGGGTTAGAGAGTGTAAGATCAGCGTTATTCCTGTAGCGGACAGTCTGGGTGCCACAGGCGGAGATAACCAGCCCCTGACTCCGGCATTAGAGCCCTCACAGCGGGGCGAGTGGGTGACGACTCGGCGGCATACTCGTTTGGCCAAAGCTAACGCTAAGGCTAGCCCACCGGAGCACACCTCTTCTTCTGCGCATCACATGTCCAACAGGTTTGCTCTCCTCAGTGATGCACCCGCTGAGAAACCTGAAAGAGCTCTGGTTATAGGAGACTCTATACTGAGACATGTGAAATTAGCCAGGCCTTTAGGGGCGCAAGCGGCAGTGGTTAGGTGTATCCCGGGAGCCAGAGCACCGGACATAGCAGGTAATCTTAGGGCTCTAGGACAGCACAGGTTCTTAAAGATAGTAGTACATGCTGGAGCTAATGATATACGCCTTCGTCAGTCAGAGGTTAGTAAGAATAACTTTATAGAGGTGTTTAAATTAGCGAAGGCGATGTCCGATGGTGTCGTATGCTCTGGAAGCAGACAGACAGGCTAAACCAACCGTCTGCTAGCTGGATAGAGTCGTCACTCAGGGTTCACTGTATTGAGACTGTGTCCGTTCCCCGAGCTAAAAACTAATTTAGAAAGACTCAGAAAGTCTGTTTTAGTAATTTAATTAACATAAAGACCACAAACTTGGATCAGACTGAATGCGCAGCCGGCACCTCTGATCTGAAGCTAGGATTGTTAAATATTAGATCTCTCGCATCTAAAGCAGTTATAGTTAATGAAACTATCACAGATCAGGACTTTGATATACTCTGTTTAACAGAAACCTGGATTAAACAGGACGAGTATGTAGCTCTTAATGAAGCTAGTCCTCCTGGATACAGCTACATACACCAGCCTCGGTTAACTGGTAGAGGAGGAGGCGTCGCAGTTATTCACAATGATAATTTGACTATTGTACAAAAACACGGACACAAATTTAATTCATTTGAAATTCTTTATAGTAACATAAGTGTATTTAACTATATTAAGTCAGCTCAGTCGATCCCGCTAATTGTCATTTACAGACCTCCAGGGCCGTACTCTGAATTTCTTAGTGAATTTGCAGATTTCCTCTCAAACCTAGTCGTTTCTGTAGACAAGGTATTAATTGCTGGAGATTTTAATATTCATTTTGAAAACCCAGAAGACCCTCTAAGAACAGCATTTATGTCCATACTGGACTCGGTAGGAGTAAATCAGTGTGTAGTAGGACCCACTCATAAAGCAGGTCACACTTTAGATTTAATAATATTATTCGGATTAAGTATAAGAAATTTATTCACAATTCCACTATCTGAAGTTATCTCAGATCACTATCTTGTCTCAATTCAAGTGTGTCACAGTAATAATGTACGCACAGCGCCGCGCTACCGTATGAAATGTACATTCACATCAACTACCAAACAGAGTTTTATCAGTAATCTCCCAGAGTTCCCAACTTCGATTAGATCACCGTCTGACCCCACAGAACTCGATCAGGCGACTGAAAATTTAGAGTCGACATTTTGCTATACCTTTGGTAATGTAGCTCCAGTCAAAAGAAAAATTATTAGAGATAAGAAACTTGCTCCCTGGTATAACGATCACACGCGCACATTGAAACAGACCGCTCGGAAATTAGAACGTAAATGGCGTCAAACTAAATTGCTAGTATTTCAAATAGCATGGAAGGAGAGCATCCTGAACTATAGAAAAGCTCTTAGAGTAGCTAGATCAACATATCTCTCCACTCTTATAGAAAATAACAAAAATAATCCTAGATTCTTATTTAATGCTGTAGCCAAATTAACCAAAAATAAGACCACTGCAGAAATCTCCACAACAACATCATGCAATAGTGAGGATTTCATGAACTTTTTTAATAATAAAATTGTAAATATTAGGCATAAAATTGAGGGTTTGAAACCGAACAATGTAATTGATGCAGATGTTAATCTAGCCATGTCAGATCAGAACCTAGAATACTTTACTCCCCTTGAAGAGATTGAACAAATTTCACTCATCTCTTCTGCAAATTCATCAACCTGTATATTAGATCCTGTACCGACACATTTTCTTAAACAGATAGTACCAGCAATAACAGAACCCCTGTTGAGAATAATTAATTCTTCACTCAGCATTGGTTATGTTCCAAAATCTTTTAAATTAGCAGTTATCAAACCAATAATTAAGAAATCTGACCTCGACCCCAGTCAGCTGTCCAGTTACAGGCCAATATCAAACATTTCCTTTATCTCTAAGATTCTGAAAAAGATAGTAGCGGAGCAGCTATGCTCATATCTACATAGAAATGGCATACATGAACTGTATCAGTCAGGATTTAGGCCTCATCACAGTACAGAGACAGCACTCGTTAAAGTAGTAAATGACATCCTATTGGCCTCTGATCAGGGTTGTGTAACTATGCTTGTATTACTCGACCTCAGTGCAGCTTTTGACACCGTTGATCACGCTATTCTTCTTCACAGATTAGAAAATGTAGTAGGAATTAAGGGTACAGCCCTCTCCTGGCTCAGATCCTATCTGACCCATCGTTATCAGTAGGTAAACATAAATGGTGATTATTCTGATCAGAGTTTGGCGTTCTGCAGGGTTCAGTTTTAGGTCCACTGCTTTTTTCCCTTTACATGTGTTGCATGTTTAAAAAGAGTAATAACCTGATGCTTAGTTAAAGTGATATGTTTTGTTGCATCAGTTGGATAAAGTGCGTCGGTCTCTTTAAAGGGTTAGGAATGGGATGACGTAGAGGGGTTGAACTGAAGTAAGTGCTGGGGGATAAAAAAGTGTTGTGTTGAGTTTTTGGTGAATAAAAAGAAGAAGCAAAGAAGTTCAAGTACGAGTCGTTCTTACAGATATAACAATTGGCGACGAGGATGGCTGATGATTCCCCCGCGTTGTCGCTAGCTTCCCCGTCTCCATTCTTACCTCACCCTGGTGAACCTACGGTCCCGTGGGAGCAGTGGAAAATGGCATTTGAAACGTACCAGCTCGCAATGGGTTTTGATGTTGTTCCAACGAGGCGGAAAATGGCCATACTCCTCCACTATCTTGGCGCCGAAGGACAACGTGTTTTTCGCACACTTGGAAATGCGGACGATTACGCAGCTGCGATTACTCTGTTAGACCGTCATTTCGAAAAAAAACAGAGTCTCTTGCTGAAACGGCTGCAGTTCCGACAGCCCAGTCAGCATGCCGGTGAGTCAATTGCTCAATATGTCGCTGATTTAAGAGGGCTGGCAAAACCGTGCTGTTTTGGTGCGTTATCAAACGAGATGATACGAGATCAACTAATTGAGAAAACACACAATTCACTTGTGCGGGAGCGCCTGTTATTGGAAGATGATGATCTCACTTTAGAGAAAGCCGTAATTCTGGCCACTCAAGTTGAGTCTGCTGCGCAGTGTGCTGCTAAATTAAACACTGCACGTGAACTAAGTGTAAGCAGTGGGGGCGTGACCCAAGGATACACACACATTCACAGAGCAGAGGCAAATTTATTGTCAAACGCAGACATACAGCATGCACGACCTCAGATGCAGCGGTGGTGTGAAAATTGTGGCTCCACTAGATACTCATTACGTGCCCCTGACTGTCCTGCATGGGGACAAATATGTCGACGCTGTCAGAAGCCCAACCACTTTGCAAAATGGTGTCGATCTGCTCCAGTTCAAGCTCCTCCACAACGAAACTCACGTACGAGCCCCACAACCCCTGCCATTATTCATTCAATAAACTCCAATTCAGCCGGTTTCTCTACATGTGTGATTAATATTGCGAATTCCCATATTCCCCTGCTCCTGGATACAGGGGCTAAAGTATTACTGCTTAATATGGCCACTTATGAGCGTTTTTTGGCGCACTTGCCCCTGCAGCCACCCTCTCTGAATCTGTTTGGATACGGAAATTCTGAAATCGATGTTGTCAGACTTATACATGCGCCTGTCCAGTATGGCAACAAGGCTCTGCCTGAAACCCCATTTCACATTACACACCATGGAAACAATATCCTTGGATTAGACCTATTTACGAGGCTGGATTTTTCTCTATTGGACAATAAGGGGACTCAGATTCTGACGGTCAGTTGCCCTTGGCAGCAAGAGTGGCCAACACTGTTTACAGGCCTTGGGTGCTTAGCTGCATTCACTCACCAACCTCTCTTAGATTCCACGGTTAAACCAGTCGTTCAGCCGCTTCGCCGCATTCCGTTAGCGCTGCGTGAAGAAGTCACTGCAGAACTTAACAGGCTGTTAGCAGAGGGCATCATCGAACCTGTGGACGCCTCCCCATGGGTGTCTAATTTGACAGTGGCTAAAAAAAAACTGGTGGACTGAGAGTTTGCGTAGACCTAAGGTCCGTTAACAAAGCAATAATACCAGATCGATACCCATTGCCATCAATCAAAGAACTGACTACACACTTTCATGACTCAATGATTTTTTCTAAACTAGACCTTCGTCAAGGTTACCTCCAGGTTCCTCTCCATCCAGACAGCAGAAGCCTGACTGCATTCGTCACACATGCAGGCGTATTTCGTTATACGAGGATGCCTTTTGGACTCAGTTCAGCCCCTAGCTGTTTTCAAAAAATCATGTCTACCATACTGGCTGGCGTTCCTGGCACTGCCATCTATCTGGACTATGTTATTGTCCATGCCCCGAATGCAGCGATTCACGAACAGCGCTTAAAGGCTACTTTTGCTGCGCTGAGTCGACATAACCTGACACTTAACGCAGAGAAATGTATATTTGCAGTACCAGAGGTTGACTTTGTTGGCTTTCGTGTTTCAGCTGAGGGCCTTTCGCCATTGCACTCCAATATTGAAGCTATACACCAGGTACCAGAACCTTCATCCGCAATACAAGTGGCTTCATTCTTGGGGATGACTACATACTATATGCGCTTTCTACCTCAATACTCCACAATTACATACCCCCTCCGCCAGCTGCTAAAAAAGGATGCGCCTTGGGCCTGGTCGTTGGCCTGCTCGAACGCAGTGCGCACACTTAAGGGACTGTTGACGAGCCCCCCTGTCTTAGCCCATTTTAGTCTTGACTGCCCCACGCTGGTCACTTGTGACGCTTCAGCTACCACGGCTGGCGCTTTCCTTTCACAGCTCTAGAATGGTGTCGAACGGCCTGTGGCAGAAGTACTCAACTGGAGAGAGGGAGGCTCTAGCTTGTGTCTGGGCCTGCGAACGCTGGCATGTCTATCTATTTTTATGGTAGAAAATTCATCCTCCGAACCGACCATCAAGCCCTTAGTGCGCTTATGTCTCCTTCTGGGTCGGGTCACAGACCACTGCGCATGTACCATTGGACTGATCGCTTTCAACAGTATGACTTTACCATACAGTATACATCAGGTAAAGATAATGTAGTGGCTGATCTGCTGTCCCGTTCTGTGTCGTTGCCTATTACCTCCTGTCAGGGGCCTGAGGACAGGGACCTTATTCAATTAGTGCATGCACCTCTGATAGCTTTCGTGTCCTTGGAAGAACTTACAGAGGAGTCAGCTGCTGATCTTACCCTTTCTATGGTTCGCGTGTATGTCCTGAATGGCTGGCCAGCCCAATTTACGACAGATATTCAGCCATACGCTCGAGTGAAACACGAGTTGTCATGTTGGAATGACACATGCTTGGCCCGTGGACACTGTGCCGTTATTCCTCTTAAACTTAGGGGACGAGTGCTGGCTATGGCACATGAGGGCCATCTCGGCATAGTTAAACTGAAGCAATGCTGTAGGGATCTCGTATGGTGGCCAGGGCTGGACAAAGACATCGAACAACTTGTTCGAGACTGCGTTCCATGTCTTGTAAGTGGGAAAATGGGCCCAACACCTCCGCCACCACTGGGGTCTCTGCCTTGGCCGACTCGGCCTTGGGACCACGTTCAACTGGATATCTGTGGTGAACTTCATGACTTGCCCCATCATTTACGCTTCCTCATAGTGGTCTATGATCTACACTCAAAGTGGCCAGAGGTTACAGCTGTGAGCTCTGTCACATCCAGCTCCATCATTGACTTTTTGGAGGTGCTCTTTGCCTGCTGGGGCGTGCCAAAGACCTTGACGACAGACAACGGCCCACAACTAGTATCTGCTGAGTTTACCAGTTACATGCAAAGCAAAGGGATCAAACACGTACGAACAGCTTATTATCATCCGCAGTCAAATGAGGGCATGGAAAGGTTTAATCAGACGCTAAAAAACGGTCTGAGAGCTCATTTGGCACAAGGCTGTTCTTTCAATGAGGCCTTGTCTCAGACGCTTCTACACTACAGGGCGGCTCAGCATGCCACCACAGGGGTGTCACCAGCAAAACTAATGCTGGGGCGAGAGTTGGAGTTACCCTTGCACAGACTTTGCCCTCCTGTTTCTTACAGTGGAAGCCCTGTGGTGAAAGCCAAGGTGCAAGAACAACAGCTCAAGGCACAAGGCAGATACAATGCAAGGAAAAGAGTCCGGATTCCCAATGGACTCGGTACGAGTTCTGCGACCACAGCGAAAAAACAAGCTTTGCACTTTCTGGTCACAGCCCCAACAGATACGGAAGCAGTTAGGTCCAGTCACATTCCAACTGTCGGATGGCTCCCGCTGGCATGCGGGTCGGCTTAGGAAAGTGCCATGCCCTTCAGAAGCAGATTGCACCCGGGACACGGTGTTTCCCTGCTCTATGCTAGGTGCTCCATGCCCTCAAACCCCAGGGCAGCATTCAGTGACTCCGCAAGCTACAACCCTGCCACGATCTGCGACGTCACAAGGCAGACCTACCAGATCGCATGCTCGGCCAGCTCGTTTTTAGGATTATCTAACATCTTTTCACACTTAGTTCACCGGGAGGGGGGGGGGAAATGTTGCATGTTTAAAAAGAGTAATATCCTGATGCTTAGTTAAAGTGAGATGTTTTGTTGCATCAGTTGGATAAAGTGCGTCGGTCTCTTTAAAGGGTTAGGAATGGGATGACGTAGAGGGGTTGAACTGAAGTAAGTGCTGGGGGATAAAAAAGTGTCGTGTTGAGTTTTTGGTGAATAAAAAGAAGAAGCAAAGAAGTTCAAGTACGAGTCGTTCTTACAGATATAACAACATGCTTCCACTGGGCAACATAATCCGTAAGCATGGTATTAGTTTTCATTGTTATGCTGACGATACACAGTTATATGTCTCAGCAAAACCTGATGAGAAAGAACAGCTTACTAAAATTGAGCAATGTGTGCAGGACATAGGAAATTGGATGCTAATTAACTTCCTTCTGCTAAATCCGGATAAGACAGAAGTTCTAGTCATAGGACCGCATACAGCTAGGAGTAAAATTTTAGATCACACCGTAACTTTAGATGGCCTTTCTGTTCCATCAAATGCAACAGTGAAAGACCTTGGTGTGATTATTGATTCCAGCCTTTCATTTGAAGCTCATGTTGATAATATTACCAGGATAGCATTCTTTCACCTCAGAAAAATTGCCAGGATAAGAAATTTATTGTCGCTAAACGATGCAGAAAAACTAGTTCATGCTTTTATCACCTCTAGGTTGGACTATTGTAATGCCTTACTGTCTGGTTGTTCAGTTAGATGCATAAATAAGCTTCAGCTAGTCCAAAATGCAGCAGCGAGAGTCCTCACTAGAACCAGAAGATATGAGCACATCACCCCTATCTTATCTTCACTGCATTGGCTCCCTGTGAAATTTCGCATTGATTTTAAAATACTACTCTTGACATATAAAGCATTAAATAGTCTCGCGCCGCAGTACCTGAGCGAACTGCTAGTGTCTTACGAACTGCCACGCCTACTTCGATCAAAGGATGCAGGCTGCTTGTCAGTACCGCATATTATGAAAAATACAGCTGGGGGCAGAGCTTTTTCTTACAACGCCCCAAAATAGTTTTCCAAATAGTGTTCGGGACTCAAACACAGTCTCAGTGTTTAAGTCCAGGCTAAAAACCTATTTATTTAGCCAAGCATTTTTATAAATAGATTTGCCTTAGGCAAAGGAGCAGATCTGGGGGACTCATGGACGTAGAGTATTATGGTGAAGTGGTATGTTTGGATGCTGTATTCCTCACTCTCATTGATCACTCAGGTTTGCTGACGGTGAGGTGATTGTTTGCTTTACATCTCAGGAAGCCCTCATGTTTGTGTTTCCTTCTGGCTCCTCCCTTTTAGTTATGCTGTCATAGTTAGTCCTGCCGGAGTCTCTGCCTGCACTCTACAGTTAATATACATTTACATTATACATTGTGTGACTGTGACCATACCTAACTGCCATCTCTCCTCTTCTTCTCTTTCTCCCCCCCTTTCTCTTTCCTCTCTCCTCCTGTCTTCCCCTTTCACTCTCTTTCTCTCTGTCAAGCTACACGTCGTTCCCGAGCTGCCAGTGATCCAGACTCCCTCTGCCCTCCGTCCTGTCTGACCCATCCTGGTGCCCCGCTTCTGGTTGGAGATCTCGTCACATGGATGCCCCGTGTGTCTCTCTGGGATGCATCTGGTGTCTGGGGATGATTCTCTCTACCTAGAAGATGGTTCTGGCCTTGACTGGTGTTGGCAACTGTTTCTCTGGGGACTTCCTACAAGTCTACCTGGGTCTTCAATAACTACCTGGACTCCATATTAACATCAATTAACATCAGCTATTATAGCTGAACTGCCTGCCACCTAACACACTGTATAAATGCAGATCATTTACTGCTTTCTGTTTCACCCAAATGAGGATGGGTTCCCTGTGAAGTCTGGTTCCTCTCAAGGTTTCTTCCTATTACCATCTCAGGGAGTTTTTCCTTGCCACTGTTGCCCTCGGCTTGCTTACCAGGGACAAACTGACCATTTTGATTCATACAAATTCACATTTCATACAAACTTAAATAATTCTTTTGATTGTGTAAACCTGCTTTGCGGCAATGAAAATTGCTAAAAGCGCTATACAAATAAAATTGAATTGAATTGAATTAAAAGACCACGCTTTTCGTGGCATTGGGTCTCAATCCTAAGAAACAAAAATGAGCTAGGACGACATGCTGATGTCAAAGCGCTAGCTACTGAGACTGGGCCAGCCAGTTGTCTATGTAATTAAAATACGGATGCCCTGGAGTCGTAAGAGCCAGAACTACATCCATGCATTTCGTATATGTGCGGGTGAGAGAGCTAGACCAAATGGAAGGACCCGGTACTGGTAAGCTTCGCCCCCAAAAGCGACCTTAGGAACCTTCTGTGTTGTGGCAATATTTCTATATGGAGTAAGCGTTCTTCAATCGATTGTCCCAAATCAATCGCTTGGTAGGATTTGAGAGCAATCACTTTGACAGTCAACATTTTGAAGCTGTATTTATTTATTTTAGATAGCAGAACAGCCCGCGAAAATCTAAAAATTGGACGTTGCCCCCCCGTTCCTCTTGGGAACCAAGAAATACCAACTGTAGTAGCCTGACTCACTGTCTGGTAGGGGAACATGTTCCATGGCCCTATTCCCCAGCAACTTCTGTCAGCAGATGCGCACTTTCCGGTTTCACAGAAGTGGAGGCCACGCCGTTGAAACACGGAGGGTGATGTGAGAACTGCATCCTGTACAGATGTGGCCATTAAGACTGCGCGTGTTTTCCCGCGGGATGCCTCAATTTAGCGCGCGGCACGCCGCGACTTGCCGTAAGCAACATTCGGGAATTTAAATCAATGTGTTGTGCTTCACTGAATATCCGCCAGATGGCGCATGGAAGGACTTTATTTAAACGCCGGACCTGTACAATGAAGAATTGTGTATAATTACTTAGTCTAAAACAATATTGTTCCCAATGCTGAAGCAAACATGAATTTTATTTTGCTTTACAACAGATCTTTTATGATAAATGTGTGTATATGGGACCGCCGGACTACCGCT
The DNA here is from genome assembly GCF_024256425.1 of Clarias gariepinus. Classification (NCBI taxonomy): domain Eukaryota; kingdom Metazoa; phylum Chordata; class Actinopteri; order Siluriformes; family Clariidae; genus Clarias; species Clarias gariepinus. Next base: position 6,496,686 of record NC_071101.1, read on the forward strand.
GCAACATTCTCAGGCCTGAGGGACAGCGTACACGAGCAGCCGCTAAACTAGAGCCGGGAGGACGCTGGGTAAGCCGCGCTGGGCTTTACGTCGACTGTGTGCTGGACGGCGTCTTACTGTGGGCGCTCGTGGAGCGCCGTCGCGACGTAGAACCCCTTAACACTGAACATTCTCCCTGTGCAGTCCTCCAGGCTCTCAGCCTCAGGTGATCAGCCGTCTGAGCCAGTGTGCAGCCGAGTTACTGCGTCACCCGCAGTCGCTCTGCCGGTCTCACAGCTGAACTGTGAACCGCTCATCGCCAGGCAGAAGGGCCCCACCCAGCGCTCGCGGGCACCGCTGCAAGACTTTCGGGCGTGGACACTCCCAGCCGGGGGCGAGATTTTGCTGCTGGAGAGCAGGTATGGGTGTGTTCCTCCGGAAGGAAAAGGGGGGCTCTCGGCCGGGCGTGTGTCTCACTGGGTGGGCCCCGGCACGGTAATTGCTCGGCTCTCCGATGTTTTCTACCGGGTGCGGTTGGCTGGCGGGCACGAGTTGTGCTTCACCGGGACCGTCTTGCGCCTTACCAGCCGCACGCCGGGAAAACATCGAACTCTGTGGAGGCCGGACCGCCTCAGGACTATGTTCGCGTTCATCCCTCACCTGCCAAAGGACGCCGGCGTTCCCACCGCCAGCGCCGACCGCATCTACGCCTCCAAAACAAAGTTCGTCGTGGTGACCGGGGACGGTCACAGCTCGGGTGGGGGCAGTGTGGCGTGGGCGGGGCGGCGGCTGGCGACCAGTATGCCTTGCGGGGATGTCGGTGTGTTCACCATGATGGGGAAAGGTGTTTGGGTTAGTGGCTTCGGCCCTGTTGTGTGTGTTGAGCGTGTGACGTGTGAAATGTGCTCCAGTTCAGACTGACGCTGAATTGGATGCAGGCTCCTGAGTGAAGGTGCTGCTCATGCCATACCTGCTGTGTGCCTAATAAAGTATTCCCAGCCATTGCATTGGGCAGCAAATAAGCTCACTCGTCTCTCCAGCATTCTTTCCGGCGTAAAAACGCTACAATATTTTTTGTAATGTTTTAACAGGGACAAAACAGTAAAAGACATGGCAATGTCTCGGTTTACATGGTGTTGAAATTAATTTAATTTCCTGATAGTAGGCTATCTGATAGTCTTAACTATGCGAATGTCCTGATTCGTGAATATGCCAACATATCTTATTTAAAACGTAAAAAATGTGTCGACATCATCAAAAGACATGAATAAACTATATATATTATATTATTAAGTAAATATTATTTTATGACCACGAGCTTCTTCGGGCATTTTATAATAATCATCATATTTGCTGTTTGTGTCCAGCATTTAATAATTATTTCATACATTATTTAACCACGGCTGGAAATAATAGCTGGAATGTGATGTGATTGTGAATTCATGACTGAAATAAAGCAGTTTGTCTTTTGTAAAGTACATTCACTTTACAAAAGACAAACTTTTTTAGCAGCGTTTTTATAAAGCGTTTTTTTTAAAGGCAGCGTTTTTATGTAGGTTGATAAACGTGTGTTGTACGGTATATACACCGCGACAGCGCGCGCAGTTACTCACTTCTCACCTTTCATGTAGGTCTGCTCGGACTAATTCGTTTTAAACCCCTCAAAAATGTGTGTTTGTATACAGCCCCAAACCTCCATCAGTTATTAACAATAGCATCTATTTAGAAAAAATGCCCCAGTGATTTCGGAGCTTCAGGAAATCTCCCGGCGCTCTGCGCATAACACCAGGCCAACTCATGTCGAAAAGAATTTCTAAACGGTTTCTAAACGTGGGCTATTGTTTTTTTTTTACTTATATGTTAATTTAATTTAAATGAGGTTTGGGCTCAGGACTTCGATTCGGCATCGTGATTCTCCTCTTTAATTTACTCCATAGTTTTAATCAGCGCTCAGCCGCATGCATAAAGTTTTCCAGAGCGCACCGGCAGAAGTAGACTAATGATTATGAACGCGTCGGGAAAACAGCAAGCAGACTGACTCTGACCATTTAAAAAAACGTTTGCGTTCATTTTCTGACGCGCTCAAGTTCACCAAAAACAATACAGAGCAGCGCAGCTTATTTGCTTTCAAACATTTATAAAATCACGTTTTTTCGTTATTGTGAGTGCGCTTAAATAAAAGTTGAGTCTTATAAAGGCATGTAGTCTTATATAGTTTTATTATATAGTTTTTGCACATTAATCAGAGTCCTCATCTGTTACATTTTTGAGGACAATAGTTTTTTTTCAGCCTGTCACGGCGTGCGCACAAATCAATATCGCTCCTCGCTCACTAGTTAGGCCGCCTCCCCTTCGGGGTTTGTTGGTTTACAGTGGATTTTACTACGCGGTGTGAGTGAGATGCGCGCACACAACGCGGAAGTGCGGCATGCAAACGGGGCAAATTATTATTCACTCTCCCCAAGTGTGAATCAGCTGTTCTCACCTATACATATTAACCTATACGTTCTCACCTAAAGTGTTTAGGTGAAATTCCACCTATACAAGTGTGACAAATATGCAAAGAAAAAAAATAGGAAGGGGCAAATACTTTTTCATGGCACTTCACATGTAGTCAGATTGTTCCACTGGGCTGAAACTGTGGCAGGTGGAGTTATAGCACTTTTTAAATCACACTTACTATACACTGATATGAATAACTTTGAATGATGAATGCTACGTTAATATGATCTCGGGCTTGCTCCACATTATAAAATCAAAGCGCGGGGATGGAGACCAGGGAAGTACGTGATGTGGTGGAAAATAGGCAGTGGCCGTTCTACACTGAATTGCTCCGCGGGCGAGACTCCCTCCCGCCCCCTGTCACCGCCACTTCTAACCAACCAAACCTCCTGTCTTAAGTCTGCTCGGTCTTGTTAATTTGTTTTAAAACCCCCAATTCTGCGAATTCCCCAGCAGCGAAACCGGTTTGATGACTTCACACCTGTTGTAAAGGTGAGATGGGGGATTACAGTAAATGTGGGTGCGCTTCACCTCGGAGCGCGCTGCGCGTTGTATTCAATGAATAGACTAAAACAAAATCATTTTTGCTTTAGCATTGGAAACAATATTGTATTAGGCTAACTTTATTAAAGATTATACACTTTTGTATTCTTTGTCCACACACGTGGGCATCTTTAAATTTTTAGATATTGATCCTTTCTCGATGCAGCGAATTTTCTGAGCAAATTAATAATAATTTCAATGAATGAAAAGCAGGAAGAAGAAAAGGTTACGCGAAAATAAGAAAAAGCTTTAGAGGTAAATGCTGTGAAATGCTTCAAATGAACAGATTCTGCCTATAACAGGTCAGGGACAGTGAGGCTGGATCCAGCAGCGCACCACATCCCACATCATAATACATCAGATGACCAACACGTCTCCCCTGATCTACCAGAGCCAAGTAAAAAGAATGGCAATCAAACAGAATAAAATTAGTAGCAGCACTAACTTGTGCTAGTTATTATGATGGTGGTCAATATTAATTGAAATAATGTTTCTCAGCATTATTTCGTGTTAATATTGACTACCATAATAATTAAAATAAGTAACTAGTTTACTAGCGTGAGCTACTGCTGCTACTGATTTTATTTCAGCTTACCTGTTCAGTTTTATTGCCATTCCTTTTAAAATATTGTCTTTATAGATTTATATGTTGTTTGTCTTGATGTTCTTTTTTTTCGTTTCTTTGACCCAATATATGTTCAGTGATACTTCAAATAACATGTTTAAATAGCATTGATTTCTGTATTGTGTTATATTTTTATACTAGTAACTGGTGTTAAAAATGTATCTCTACATTAATGAGCCAATGTATTATGGTGTGGGCTGCTGTGGGCCAGGAAGTCCAGGGACACTTTTTGGTCCCAGTCCGCCCCTGTAATAACGAATGGAGAAAGCGCAGTCGAAGCCCGGGGATTCTGTGTTCCGCGGGGGCCAGTCGTGAATAGCTGACACTTAGTGACAGCCAATGAAATTGAAGCATTTTTGTTGCTTTCCACGTGGTGTGGCGTTGCTTAAATAATATCCGTATAATATCCGTATATCCTATAAAATCGTCCAGACCCTGGTTCGAATCCCGCTCTGGGTGAAAATGTAATAAATGTGAATCCTTTGTTTTACACTTTTTGCTTATGATAATCATTAAATTACAGCAACTGTGAGGTGAGTGCTAATGTGTTTCATAGCTTAAGAAAAAAAAATTCTCAATTGCAAACATGCATTTAGTACTGAAGCATAACTTGATAATGTAATGGCTATATCGTGGTATTTTAGCGAATAGCATCGGAATTTTGAGCACTGGCTGGGAATCGAACCCGGGTCTCCCCTACCACTGATCCATCAGTACCCGTCTGCGTTTAAAGCGCATAAATATAGGCTAACGTCATACATCTTTGTAGTCCTTTTGCACACGCGCGGGTGCGTTACAATAATAATAATAATAATAATAATAATAATAATAAATTTGGAGAACTACTACTACTAATAATAATAATTCTGAATGAAAATGATGAATAAATACATATCAGTTTGAGCTTGACACGTTTTGAGCTCTGTCGCTTGCCGTCAATGGGCGCCTAAGAGACATAACATTTTTCAGCTTCAGTAGACACACAATACTTTAGACTGAAACACGACTGCCCCCGACTGCCCCTAAAGGTATTGAAGGGCATTTTCACAGCTTGCCGCGCGCACTCGCACTCGATGTTAGATGTTCGGCATCCTGAAACATGGCAGGAAAAACCGAAGAGCTAACACTTTATTGGAGACTAGTGTTGCCCGAAACACCAGTGGTGGCGGAGCAAAAACACCGACCTCCTGGGGTGCCAGGGAGAACACTTTATTCTCGAAAGGGATTCTGCGTGCCTCTCCCCATTGGGGGGGGCCACCCCCATGGTCCTGGGCACATGAACCTCAGGGCTTCTTTGTGAAGAGGACAATATGCCAGTCTGAGCTCTTTTGAGGCAGATTGCGAAGCGCGGTGCGACGCACCCCAATCTTTACCGGGGGGTGCCCAGCTCAAAAACACTATCCTTGTGTGTTTCACGCCTTGCAAGAGTCAGATTTGGTCGAGACTGGGCAGCCGACAGTCCCGACTCTTGAGCACGGCGGGAAAGGAATTTCCGAAGGCTTGTTCATATAACTTCGCCTCATGAACCTAGTGGCGAACGAGTTAACGACATCGCCAAACAGGCGGAAGGCGAGATAGGGGCATCAAGGAGGAATGCACGATCCTATGCTTGATGCTGCTGAGATTCAGCCACAAGTCCGTGGCCCGGCTTAATTCCAGATTGCCCTATCTTGAAGAGCCCCGCCAATACTCAAGTATCTCAGTAAGTCAGCCTGGTAGGCCTGCAAAACCGTCATGGTGTGCAATGGAGCACCAACCAGACCTGCTGCCCGAAAAGCTTTTCCCTCCAGGGAAGATAAAAGTCTACACAGCTTGAAAGGAAGTATAAGCTTTTCAGGGAAGATGATGTCCCAGGAGAGAGATAGCCTGGAAGCTTCTCTTCTATCTGGGCATCATCATATAAGCCTGCGTTTCCACCTCAACTATATTTAAACAAATAAATAAGTAGATGGCAGGAAAACACGGGATAAATACAGCTTACTCCATGAAAGGGTTAACTCATATGGAGAATGCTAAGAAAAAGGGAGAGAGCGTAGTTAAGGCTCCGCCCCCGGCCACCTGTTTTTTTGTTTTTTTTTTTTTTATGTGCTTGGGTGCTATTTCCATCTCCGCAGAAGCAAGAGAGGATGTTTATCCATGTTTGCCCATTCACAAAAAGCGCAGCACGCGCTTGCGAGCGGACAGAGGGATTTCCCGATCCAACGAGGGAGTGAGAGATAGGAGTTTTAAATCCGTCTCTCACAGCTCTGCTGGATACACGCATTTTAAGCCCCAGAAATGTGCCGCGGCCTGGAGCTTCTCGAGGAATGCGCGAGAGCACTTTATTTGAAGCAGTAAAGTGTAGCAATCTCCCTCCGATATGGATTTATTAGACACGGAGGGATCGCAATTAAAACTCTGCCATATCGGTGAGTTAAACACTTTCTTATTTTGCTGGTTTAAACACAGACATGTATACACAACAAGGTCAGTGAAGACAAAAGATCTTAGGAATGTTTCTGGTTCACTCCTATGTATAACCTTCAGGTGCGTCTCATCAGATGACGTCACTCGACCGAGGTTATATAAGCCAAAATTAGGCGTGTTTGATACACACATGCTTCACAACCGGCAACATGACAAGATGTTTCCCATAAGGTTTTCACGCAGCATCGAGTGTAGCCTTTAAAAGGGAACACTAATTTATTAATAAATTAATAAAATGGCCAGAGTCAGTCTCTGCTGTTTTCCCCCCCGACGCATTCTTTAACTTTATGCATGCGGCTGAGTGCTGATTAGACTACGTAGAAAGTTAAAGAGGAGGATCCCAAGCAGTGGCGGCTGGTGAAAATTTTTCCTGGTGGGGCTGATGTGACAAAATATTTCTTTGCTTAGTCCAATATAAGAATTAAAATCAACAGTCAGACGATGATTAAAATTAACAGTAATGATTTAATCTCCTCCTCAAAATCACCAGTTTCACAGATAAAGTAAATGAACAAATTTCCATTGTATAATACGCCATGCATGCTTAAGAGAGTATCAAATACAATAATCAACATCAAAGGGTATGATCAGCTGGATCACCTTTCAAGCAAAGTTGCATCTCAAAGTGATTCACACAAAGAAAAACTGTTTTAAAAATGCAATTTAACACAACAGTCTAAAACAGGTATATTAATAAGGATCTCACCGAATTTGGTGAAAACTGCTCTTCGCTCGTTAAGTTCGCCATCATTACTCTGATTGACCGCGCCTCTAAAGAAAAAAAACTTAAATCTCGCGGTATTTTCTGCTGCTTGGGGCAGAATTTTTCAGCGCCCCACGACCATAAAATTCTGAGAAACTGATTGGCCGCATATTTATTAATTTACCCTAGCAACAGTACATGACGGGCTATTTGGCTGCACTCAGGGGCGCTTTTTCTCAGCGCCCCATGACAGAAACGATACAAGTCTGTCTGTGGAAATTCACTGGTGAATGAATGTCACTAGGTGGGAAATGTTGTATATGTTATTCATATCGCATGTAGGCACATACTGGTGGGTAAACCGAATTTAAAAACTTAATTTGTAAAAATATATTGTGGCGTGGGCGGGGCGGCGGCTGACGACCAGCATGCCTTGCGGGGATGTCGGTGTGTTCACCATGATGGGGAAAGGTGTTTGGGTTAGTGGCTTCGGCCCTGTTGTGTGTGTGTTGGGTGTGTGACGTGTGAAATGTGCTCTGGTTCAGGCTGAAGCTGAATTGGATGTAGGTTCCTGAGTGAAGGTGCTGCTCATGCCATACCTGCTGTGTGCCTAATAAAGTACTCCCAGCCATTGCATTGGGCAGCAAATAAGCTCACTCGTCTTTCCAGCATTCTTTCCGGCGTAAAAACGCCACATTGGTGTCAGAAGTGGGATGGAGAGTAACGGGTTCGAGCGCACAACGGAGGACCTTCTGAAAATCCAAGCGGGCCCCTGAATAGCGGAGCGACTACTCGCGCAGAAGAAGCGCTTTCCTGACGGAGCTAGCGCGAGCACACCACGTCAACCAACGCGGAGCGGGAAGAAGAAAATCCCGGCGCTGGATCTCGGGGCGGAGGCTGGCGCTGCGCAAGCGCCGGAGCAAGATACAGCTCCGTGCGCCGTTAGCCGGCAAAGCGACCTGCCGCTGCGCGAGGCCGAGCGCGCTGAGCCCATATCGGCGGTACATCGCGGTGGAAGAGCCGAGCGACCGCCCGCAGCTCAGTGGCGCTCGGTTCGTGAACCTCGCTTCGGGGACAGGGCTACCCGTCGCGGCTAGGCAACGAGCAGCTCTCCGACGTTTCGCGGCAAGGGCGAGGCACGGGACAGCGTACACCAGCAGCTGCTAAACTAGCGCCGGGAGAACGCTTGGAAAGCCGCGCTGGGCTTTACGTCGACTGTGTGCTGGATGGCGTCTTACTGTGGGCGCTCGTGGATCGTCGTCGCGACATGGAATCCTGGACGCTGAACATTCTCCCTGTGCAGTCCTCCAGGCTCTCAGCCTCAGGTGATCAGCCGTCTGAGCCAGCGTGCAACCGAGTTACTGCGTCACCCGCAGTGGCTTCGCCGGTGTCACAGCAGAACCGTGATCCGCCCATCGCCAAGCAGACCGCTGCAAGACTTTCGGGTGGGGGCACCTATGGAGCGTATGGGCGTGGACACTTCCAGCCGGGGGCGAGATTTTGCTGCTGGAGAGCAGGTATGGGTGTGTTCCTCCGGAAGGAAGAGGGGGCTCGCGGCCAAGCTTATGTCCCACTGGGTGGGCCCCTGAACGGTAATTGCTCGGCTCTCCGATGTTTTCTACCGGGTGCGGTTGGCGGGGCGGGCACGAGTTGTGCTTCACCGGGACCGTCTTGCGCCTTACCAGCCGCATGCCGAGGAAACATCGAACTCTGTGGAGGCCGGACCGCCTCAGGACAATGTTCGCGTTCATCCCTCACCTGCCAAAGGATGCCGGCGTTCCCACCGCCAGCGCCGACCGCCTCCACGCCTCCAAAACAAAGTCCGTCATGGTGACCAGGGACAGTCACAGCTCGGGTGGGGGCAGTGTGGCGAATGGGCGTGGACACTCACAGCCAGGGGCGAGATTTTGCTGCTGGCGAGCAGGTGTGTGTGTTTCTCCGGAGGGAGGAGGAGGGGGCTCTCGGCCGGGCGTGTGTCTCACTGGGTGGGCCCCTGTACGGTAATAGCTCGGCTCTCCGATGTCATCTACCGGGTGCGGTTGGCAGGGCGGGCACGAGTTTTGCTCCACCGGGACCGTCTTGCGCCTTACCAGCCGCACGCCGGGGAAACATCGAACTCTGTGGAGGCCGGACCGCCTCAGGACTATGTTCGCGTTTATCCCACCGCCAGCGCCGACCGCCTCCACGCCTCCGAAACAAAGGTTGTCATGGTGACCAGGGACGGTCACAGCTCGGGTGGGGGCAGTGTGGCGTGGGCGGGGAGGCGGCTGACGACCAGCATGCCATGCGGGGATGTTGGTGTGTTCACCATGATGGGGAAAGGTGTTTGGTTTAGTGGCTTCGGCCCTGTTGTGTGTGTGTTGGGTGTGTTCCTGAGTGAAGGTGCTGCTCATGCCATACCTGCTGTGTGCCTAATAAAGTACTCCCAGCCATTGCATTGGGCAGCAAATAAGCTCACTCGTCTCTCCAGCATTCTTTTTGGCGTAAAAACGCTACAATATTTGACATTTTTAGCCCCTCTTATCAGGGAGGGCGGTGCCCCAGCGCCCCCATGGGCCGGCCGCCACTGATCCCAAGCATTTTTTCTAAATAGCTAAATCTTTAATTACCGATGGTGGGTTTGAGCTGTACACACATGTATTCTCGCCTAAACAACTAACTAAATTACACTTTTAACACAGTAACAGTAATATTTGAAACATTTTGCAGGCTGCCATTTGGAGAAACCAGAGAATAAAGAATAAACCGGTTGTTGGGTCAAAATAACGCAACCAGGTGTTAATTTGTAAATGACTCACTACATTTTATTTGACCCAACATGACCCAACATAAGCAAACCCAACCACCCCAATGTGTTTAAAGTACCCAAAATAACCCAGAATTTTGACACAGCATAAACCACCCAACAATGTGTTTGAAGAAACAACACAGCATTTTTAGAGAGTCTTTTTTGAGTTATTTGATGTCTTATTCTGAAAGTCTAGTTTTCCAGTTATTTCTATATTTAAAGTTTGATGTCTTTAAATGTATTTTTTTTAATTGCCCCTTTTTGAGGATTTTGCAAAAATGTGACACTGCGTTGTCGTTAAACAGATTAATCTCCCGTACTTCTACAGCCTTTTTCTTTATTGGGGCCATTGTTTCAATACAGTTACTAAAGAAAAGTCACTACACTTGGAACACAAAATATAAAAATGCTTTACACACACACACACGGTCACAATGTTATAGTAAACAGTATACATTCACAAGGATCTTGACTATACGAGTGACGCGCACTGAGACCAAGCTTGGCAGACGATTACTAACGATCCCACAGCATGCAAGAGAAGAGAAAGCTTAGTTCTCACGTGACGCTTGGCAGACAAAGCGCATTCATGCTACTCATATTTAAAGACCTCGCTTAATTATCAAGTTAAAATTTATTTAAAAAAATTTTTGTCTTGCAAAACACTTGCAGACCAAGGTACTCCCAATCCAAGGTTTTACTGTACATCATTCAACCTCCCAGATGTTCTACAGTGGTTAATTACACTAACTGTGGGTCGCAAAATTGGTAAAAGTAGGTCTGTACAGTCTGCAGTACTGAGGAGAGAGCAGCTGCCTGCCAAAGCCCACAGTCAAAACCAGTCACAGAGGTACTATTAGCAAGAAAACACATCTGATAATGTTATGTCATCTTAAAAAAAAACATTTTCACTCCGAAATAATTGCTTCTAAGTCATTCTGAAATTCCTCTGAGCCATACATGTTCTTTAATTTACAGCTACAAACCTAACTAACTCCAAACACACGACAAAATTCCAAATCACTCTCCAACCCCAGATTAAGGGCACTTCTTGGTGGGTGTGACAAGGGATTGTACACCTTACATACACTATATTGCTGAAAGTATTGGCTCGCCTACCTTTACTTGCATATGAACCAATTCTTAATCTATATGGTTTAATATGATGTTGGCCCCACCCCCTTTGCAGCTATAACAGCTTCAACTCTCCTGAGAAGGCTTTCCACAAGGTTTAGGAGTGTGTTTATGGGAATTTTTGTCCATTCTTCCAGAAGCGCATTTGTGAGGTCAGACCCTAATGTTGGATGAGAAGGCCTGGCTCGCAATCTCTGCTCCAATTCATCCCAAAGGTGTTGTATCGGATTAAGGTCAGGACTTTGTGCAGGCCAGTCAAGCTCTTCCACACCAAACTCGCTCACCCATGTCTTTATGCACCTTGCTTTGTGAACTGGTGCACAGACATGTTGACAAACTGTTCCCACAAAGTTGAGGAATTGCATAAAATTCTCCAATTCTCTTGTGTGGTGTTTGTATCTTTATCTTGATTTGTTTTGTGTAGAGTAATACAAACCTTGTCTTTTTGTCAACTGAAGTATCTGTCTATTTCTTTCTGTTATATTAAACCATTATATTCCACCTTCATATAGTTGGAAGTAAAATATATAGTAAAATAGAACCCCGAACCAATCATTTGCTGTACGGCCCAACCCTAGACTGGGACGTAACAGTATTGTAAGGTTTTATAAAGTAGTAAGACAATGTAATCTAATGAGAAGATTCCTGTGCTCTGAGAACAGACCCCTTACTGTGTTTCCTCATGTCTTCTGTGGTAACACCTTCCATATCCTGTATCCAGACGAGGAGACATCCAAATGGCTCCTGTCTGCTAGAATCCTTTTGTTTAATCAGGAGAATGCAAATGTATCTCCTCTCACCTGTCTGTCTCCGGGTTCCTCTATGACTGACATGTTAATGATGGTTCTTTTGATGTTCGGGACGTAGCACCGTTTAAATGTGCTCTCTTTGCTGAGAATAAACAGAGATCTTCAGACATCATGCCTGCGTGTGTGTGTGTGTTTGTCTCTCCCGGTCGATCGGGCCCTGACCGGTAAGTGTATCAAGGTGCGGCGGACACAACAAGCTAAAACTCTTCTTCTCTTAGCTTAAAACTTAGCTCGGACACACTACATCTTCATTTAAAACCTAACAAGTATGCTGAAGCATTAAGAGTTCCTGTCACTGAAAGTAGGGGACAGAGCCCAACTCCTGAAAAACAACCACAAAGTTCCAACATGACTGCCCACCAGTGCTATGGTAAGGCTGGTTTATGTTAAGGCCAGCCCTTTAAAACTAATTCAGTACATCTTTCACATGCAGTCATAGTTATGCCACAATACACAGAGTGGATGATCACAGTTTTATAGTGGTAGGTAGTCCACTGCATACTGCTAGTGGGGACAGAGGACAATGTCCATGTGACTCTGGGAAGTAGCTGTGGCTCGGTGGAGGCTGAAGGGAACACACACTGTCATTACATAATTGTGTCCTGTCAAGCTTTGCCACTACAGCACAGTGGGGATAGACCAGATTCTATTAGACTTTTCGATTGTCCTATTCTGTGATGGCTTTTAGCCAGGCTTCCTGGACCCGATATGGCTGCTGCTTTAAAACTACTCCAGACAGCATTTTGAAGTCATTTTGTAATACTTGGCTCCACACGGGATGTCCTGAGAACATATCCATGCCCTGGTTCATCACCTCCTTCAGTTCTTAAGCCAGAGCCAGGGTAAGGTACTCTCCAGTGTGGGCCCTTTCCACCTGTGGCAGACCTGCAGAGGTACTAGCAAATGCTGAACTTACTGGTAAGGGTTTGATCTACTTTTTAAGTAATTTTACATAATGCAGCTAAAGAACAGTCAGTGAACTTGGACACAATATATAAAAATGCCTTTTTGTTTACCTGGCTGCTGCAGGTAATAGTTCACTGGACTTACACTTTTGATGATGGTGTGTGGGCCCTGCCACTGACCCAGAAACATTCAGAAGGGTTTACAGAGGTAAACTGTTTTTGTTTGTTTTTATATCTACCTTCATGATAAATACATAAATACAGTGGTAGCTGTAGTATATGCAGTGGATGGTTCAGCCTAGCCCACCCCACATAGTTTGTGTAGTGAGTACGCCCACAGATGTACTGCGCATGCACCACCTGTTCATGTTGAAGTTCGTGTGTACAGATTAAAAGTGAGAAGTCTATGAGCGAACTCTGTTGTGCGTGCGTTATTGCTGATGAGTCAAGCAAAGCATACAACATGGTGTCAGAGCTGAGATTACCCCCTTATTAACACCGCACTCCTCAAGTAGCGACTGAACATCAACGCTGCACGAATAAAAAAAAATTAAAAGCAGAACAAACCAGCACGCTAACGCAAGGTCAAAATGAGATGCTTTATCCGCATCCGCCGTTATCTCTGACGGGCAACTTGGCCGAAAATTGGCGTAAGTGGGAACAAAGATTTAATCTGTACCTTACTGCCTCTGCACTAGTGGATAAACTTGAATCGAGACAGATTGCTGTGCTGCTGCATTGCATAGGAGAGGACGCCGTAGACATTTATAACTCGCTCGTGATTGAATACCAGGATCCACAGCATAAAAGATTATTGGAGGTCCTCACCTCAAATGGCATCAGTTCTGGGCCCACTCATTCTCTGAACAAGCAGGCATAGACAAATTCATCACAGAGTTAAGAAACAAAGCACGCACATGTGAATTTGGAGACACTGAAGATCTTATGATACGAGACAAAATAGTGTTCAGCACAACTGACTCAGGGGTTCATGAAGGACTTTTGTCCATACCCGATTTGACACTTATTAAAGCTATTGACATATGCAGAGGCAAAGAAGTCACAAAAGTGCAAGTCACAGCAATGGCAGCCTCATCAGAAGCCCAACTGGTGCATGCCATTACACAAAAAGGGTTGCAGCCTGCATGCTGGTCAAACAATTCAGTAGCAAATAAACAATCCTCAAAGTCATTAAGAGGATCTACAAGAAATTGTGGCAAATGTGGACGCAATCATCCTCCAAGACAGTGCCCAGCCTTTAATGAGACATGTAAAAAATGTGGCAAAAAGAACCATTTTGCGGTTGCGTGCAGATCAAAAGCTAAGATGAACATACTTGATACAGACACTGAGTTGTCAGGAGTGGACACACTGTTTCTCGGTACAGTGAGTCAGTCAAACAGTGCTAACACAGGCTGGCACACAAATCTGCGTATGGCAGGCACGATTGTTAGCTTTAGGCTCGACACAGGTGCTGAAGCGAATGTTATCCCAAAGAAAATCATTGATCGGCTTCGGATTCCGGTAAACATTCAGAAGACTAGCACTGTGCTTGTATCGTATGGGGGCACCCACATTAAACCAGAAGGTGTTGTTAAACTACACGTGCAGGCTGGAAACAAAACAACTGACATGATGTTCTTCGTGACCACAGCATCGAATACAGCACTGCTGGGAAGACAGGCATGTGCAATTGGATCTCATAAGAAAAGTGGAGACAAGTGGAGCGAAGTCTTTTAGCGCTTGAACTCAGAGAGTTTTGAGGACATTAAAGGTGTCTTCATGGTGGCCGATGACATGATCATAGCTGCAGCCACCAAAGCAGAGCATGATGCCATCCTGAAAAAGGTGATGAACAGAGCAGAGAGTCTCAACATCAAATTTAACAAAGACAAGTTGCAATATATGGTCAATGAGGTGACTTACCTAGGTCATGTTATTACAAAGATATCAAAGATATCCGCAATATTACAACTTTCCCCTCTAACTGACAGAAAAGCACTTCAGCGTCTGTTAGGTATGACACGTTAACTGTCACAATACATACCCAATGAAGCCACCCTCACTGCACCACTTAGGCTGTTGCTAAGGAAAGATATAGACTGGCAATGGCTACTTGAACAGCAGGTAGCTCTAGAATAGCTGAAAACAGCCATAACAACAGCACCTGTACTCAGACATTTTGATCCAAAAGGGCTCATAGAGGTGCAGGCGGATGCCTCAAAAGACGGCTTGGGAGCCACTCTGATGCAGAAATAGCCAGGAGCATACTGTATGCATCAAGAGCCCTATCTGCTGCTGAGAACTATGCTCAAATAGAAAAAGAACTGCTGGCTATAATGTTTGCTCTGAATAAATTTCACCAGTATGTTTACGGTGTTCCCATCAGAGTTCAGTCAGATCATAAACCGCTTGGGGCGATATTCTTCAAACCCATTGGGGCAGCGCCAGCACATCTTCAAAGAATGCTGCTGCAGTTACAAAGGTATGACATTCACATCGTCTTTACTCCAGGCAGCCAAATGTTAATCCCAGAGCGTATATTCTATCTGATGAAGCAAAGAATCTAGAGCTAAGTGAAGAGAAAGTAATCTATGCAGTGAATAGGAAATCACTCCGTGGTAACATCATCCATATGATTCAACAAGCCACACAGTCAGATCCTAAGCTTGACCGGATACGACAGTTACATGAGCAGGGATGGCCAGACAGAAAGAAGAAGGTCCCGTTAGCTGTTCAAGCTTACTGACCGATTAGACACACGATCAGCATAGATGACGGGCTACTCATGAAAGATGATCGCATCATAATCCCTCAAGCATTGCGACCTGAAGTACTGAAACGGCTTCATGTGGCACATCAGAGTATACACCGCTCTCTAGCACATGCCAGGTCATGCTTCTACTGGCCAGGACTCACCGAAGCTCTACATCAGATGGTGGAGTCTTGTAGTTCCTTTCAAAAGAGTCTTCACTTATAGCGCAGTTTAAAGCAGTGTTTGCAAGACACGGTGTGCCTGAGACCCTAATCGCAGATCATGTACCCTTTGCCAGCGCTGAGATGGCTCAATTCGCTCATGATTGGGGTTTTTTGGGGGTGCAGTCCGACTTTATGGCTGAGCGAGCCATAAAAACTGTCAAGACTATGCCGAAAGCAGCTGCTTAGGCTGGCACTGACCCTCACCTAGCCTTATTGACTCTTCACAACACTCCTGTCACTGGTCTTAAGTACTCTCCAGCCCAGATCCTGATGGGTAGAGTTCTACGTTCCACCTTGCCGACAAGCAAAGCTGTTCTACGGCCTTCCACACCTAAGTTCATTCAAGCAGCACTGCAGCATCGCCAGTCGCGGCAAAAGAGTTGGTATGATAGAACAGCAGCCCTGCTTCCAGCCCTTAGAGAAGGACAGAGAATATATATGAGAATCAAAAATACATGGAAACCAGAGACAGTTGTTTGAATGGTGTTTATGTTCCTTGTTCATAACTAATGATTACATATATCCTGCTAGTGTTTATAGCATACTTAGTCTTTTCTTCAAATTTGATTAGTATATATCGTTTATAGTTTAAGAAGAGGGATGTTGTATATGCAGTGGATAGTTCAGCCTAGCCCACCCCACATAGTTTGTGTAGTGAGTACGCCCACAGACGTACTGAGCATTCACCACCTGTTCATGTTAAAGTTCGTGTGTACAGATTAAAAGTGAGAAGTCTTTGAGCGAACTCTGTATTGCGTGCATTATTGCTGATGAGTCAAGCAAAGCATACAAGAGTAGCCAAAAGTATTGAGACAAAAGAAAACTCAAAGTTTTAATGCCATTTTAAAATTTCCACAAAATGACAATTAAGACGATGAAAATAATTAGCTATTTTATGCAATGAAATTGCTATACAACAATCACAAGTATGAAGTCTTTTATTCTTTAAAAACCTGCTGGATCTGGCTGGGCCTAGAGACCAAAAGACGTTTGCAGTCCTCTGGTGTCATGCACTCAATCCATGCCTGCTTGATTGTTTCTTGAAGTTTATGTACTTTCTGTAGATTGATATACAGTGGAACAGTGGATTACAAGCATAATTCGTTCAGAAAGTGGGCTCGTATTCCAAAACAATCCTAAACCAAAGCAAATTTTCCCATAGGAAATAATGGAAATTCAATTTATTTGTTTCACAACCCCAAAAAATAAATACATAAAAATAATTAACACAAAATATAAAGTAAAAATAAAACAAATTAACCTGCACTTTACCTTAAAAAAAAGTTTAAATAAATCCAACAGATTAGTGTTTCCATTTATGCGCTCAAGCGCTGTGTATGTGTGTGTGTGTTTCACTCTCTTGCACTATAGAGTGTGTGCATTATGTGTGCGCGAATGTAATTTTACACCATGCCGGTTCCCACACACTCTCTCTCTCTTGCCTTCACTGTGTGTGTGTGAGTGTGTGTGTGTGTGCCGGGGTACACGCTAGACAGGGTGCCACTCCATCGCAGGGCACACACACACTCAGACACTCATTCACACAATATGGGCAATTTCGGAAAGCCAATTAGCCTAATCTGCAGGTCTTTGGACTGTGAAAGAAAACTCACCAAGCAGGGGGAGAACGTGCAAATAGGGGGAGAACGTATTATGGTATCACTCAGGTTTGTTGACGGTGAACTGACTGGTTGCTTTACTTCCCAGGGAGCCATCATGTCTGTAGTTTAGGACTGGAATTACCTACAGTTTTCTACCAGAGCCTTTAACAATGAACTGGACTCTATATTAACTTAAACACATCATCTGTTATATTAACTTCCAGCTGTCTAACGCACAGCATGATTGCAAAACAATTCCTGCTATTCGTTATCACCAAAATAAGGATGGGTCCCCGGTTGAGTCTGGTTCCTCTGAAGGTTTTTTCCTACTGCCATCTCAGCTTGCTTATCAGGGACAATCTGAGGAATCATTTTGATTCATACACATTTCCATAATTTTGATTTTGTGAAGCTGCTTTGCGACAATGACCATTTTTAAAAGCACGGTACAAATAAAATTGGTCGGTGTTCATGATTCAAAAATAGAGATACTGGCCAAAAATAACCTACCCAAAAAAGGCATCAATGGGAGAGTTCCAAGGCGAAAGTCACTGCTGACCAAAAAGAACACAAATGATCATTTCACATTAGCCATGATTATGCCCTAAAGTTTAACGTTTTGGAAGGTGTGTCCCCTTACATCTGCCTTAAAACTCAAACATATTTCACAAAAAGAACATCATACCAACAGTCAAACATGGTGGTAATAGTGTGATGGTATGGGGCTGCTGGTCTCTTTGAAGCTTCAGGAACGGGATCACTTATCATAATTGATAGAACCATGAATTCTGCAATCTACCAGAAAGTCCTGAGGGAGAATATCTGGCCATTAGTTTGTGACCTCAAGCTCAAGCGCACTTGGGTTATGCAGCAGGACAATGATCTAAGTCCACCTCTGAATGGCTCAAAAAAACTAATTTTTGGGGTGGTCTGAACTTAAATCCGATTGAGATGAACTTAAACAGGCAGTTTATGCTTGAAAAACCTCCATTGTGGCTGAATTAAAACAAGTCTGCAAAGAAGCGAGGACAAAAATCCCTTTACAACAATGTGAAAGACTTATAGTTATTTTGCAAAAACTTGGTTGCAGTTGTTGCCATGGGTGGCACAACCAGTTATTAGGGTTAGGGTTACCTTTTCACATAGTGCCAGGTAGGTTTGGAGATCTTTTTTTCCCTTAATAATTTAAATCATTATTTCAAAACTGAATTTTGTTAATGAGTATTTCACATTGCTGTGGAGGAATAAACTTCAGAAAGCAAATTTCTCTATTATTTGATGATCTGAAACATTCAAGTATGACTAATATGCAAAAAAAAATCAGAAAGGAGCAAATACATTTTCATGACACTGTACATTAACTTCAGCTTTTTCCAGGGTAAAATTAATTTGGGAGTAGGCATCAGTAAAGGCTCTAGTGATATATATTCTTGCAACACCACTGGTAATATGCATACTCTACATGATTGTACGAAAATTCGTAGAAGGTTTACAAATGTACTGGTTGTTTTTTGTAGACATCTGGATTTCTGTAAGACATTGTTCATTCATTGTTCCATACAGTACATATTGGAAACAGAACAAGCATAACTATTTTAATTCAACTTGCAACATCTTTGAAGGGCAAACCTTGAGAATCCAACAGAGGGCGCCGTCTACCATTAGCCAAAAAATGAACGCATCCTCATCATCTTCATGGCTCCTACGTTTGTGGCTGTGAAACCATCATTTAGGCTAAATAAATATAAATAATATAATAATTGAATCTTTTCAAAGGATTTTGTAACAAACATCAGTGACACTTAAGAGACACAGGAAGATGCAATAATACCCACTCAAGTGGGTAAACCCCTCTAATTTCAGCAAACATTTAATTTAAGTATATATTTTCAATGGACAATACTGTAGAAATAAAACTTGAATATATTTTAGAGTAGTCAATGTGTAGCTTGTATAACAGTATAAATTTACTGTCCTCTGAAAATAACTCAACATACAGCCATTATTGACAAAATAGCTGCCAACAAAAGTAAGTACAAACACAGATACACTTAACACAAAAATCATAACTAAAAAAAAACAATTTATAAAAACCCAACGTTATGGTAAAAATAATGAACAAACAACAGAGACAAAGAAAGATATCAAACACACCACGAAACACGTATACGCGTACGCATGCCACACACACACACACACACATACATGCATAGATTCACTCACACAAACCAAAAACCAACTAAACGTGATGTCAATGACCATGACACTCAATATAATGTCACACAGATAGTTATTAACCACTTTTCAGCTTAAGTTAAAGGCATTGTCCCGGCTGCCTCATTTAAAATCCCTCCATAATTTCAATGTCTTTTGATTACATTGGCCCGGTTTGGTGGCAATCATATAAATTCCCTAGAAGGAGTATATCAAAATCCATCAGGTGCATTTTGCGAACAACCCAAAATAACTGACTACCTGTTGAGTAGAGCCCAGGACATGCAATGTGAAAGTTGTTCAGTCCAATGAGCTTTAAATGTGTACTAGGTTTCACGTGCATACGTGTAAGTGTGTATAAGCTATGCAACAAAATCTCATGTGAGGACCCTGAGGGCCTCCGGCCACGCGACTCTTTTATAACAATTGATCATGACTCCTATGAACAAAAAAGCTCTCCAAGTTGCAGCCTAAGATGTTTATTTGGAACCTACAGATAAAATGTATTTATTTGATTTTGCTGTATTTTTGTTCATGCCAAGAGAGCCTTTCTGTGCTAGTGTCCCACGAAATATACTGTTATTCTTATTTCCATGAGCTGTAAACCATAATTTTTGTAATTAATATAAGGAACTAGTGATCAGCCCCTGACTGGACACTTGACCTAACAGGATATAACGTCTTGCAGCTAAACAGGAACTAAAGACACACAGTGGGAACAGAGAGGTTTAAAAGGCAGGTTGAAAAAAAGCATTGCTACAGTACCTTAGGGAGGTCAGTCACTGTAGCGTCCCACTGAAGAAATGGTTAATCTACGTGGTCTCTTCATACCACAGCTTCTGTTTGGTGAGTTTGCATATAAAAAATACCAGAAAAGAGTAGATTATACATTTACATTTTTTATTAAATTAAATGGTATTCAGGACTTATATATCTAGGGATAGTATAGCGTCATATATCAGTTTTAACAAAAATATGAAAGCAGTATTTAATGACAGTGTAACAATTTGTAACCAAATATTGTAGTTTAAAAATAATTTTTGATCTGGAGCAGTTGCTAAATGAAGACACACTGACTGATGTATCTGTTCTCTTAATGTGCTGTTCTTTCAGCTTTCTTTACAACATGTCTCTGTGAGATCACTTCAGCAGATGTCAGATATGTCCATCCTGGAGAGACCATCACCCTGCCCTGTAACATTACTGACTATCCGTTGATATCATGGTATCAACTGAGATCTGATGAAGTGAAGCTGCTGATATCTGCTGAACTACTGGGCATAGACAAAATCTTTTCCCTCTCTTATACTGTGAATGAAAGCCATTTTGGTATAAAAGAAAGCAGCAGTTTGGCCACTTTAGTGATTATTGGAGTTAGAGAGACAGATGTGGGGTTTTATTACTGTGAAGGTCGAAACAGGATACACAAACAGTTTGAGAAACTCATAAGACTCAACTTTGCAGGTCAGTAACAATATTTAATTTAACTGATGCCTAATGTCTTTATGTATATTCATAAATTTTTAGCATTTTCATTTGTCTATTTAAGTGATAAATACAAAATTATATAATCCCCTGAAAATAGATTTAAAGAGATTGATAAATAAAATCATACTTTTAACAAAACACAAATAATTTATATATTTATTCATTCATTTATTTAGTTTTGATTGAGGTCTTTTTCCCTTCCTGGCTATTGGTTTATTTAATTTGGAGGTTTGCCAGTGAACATACAGTACAATTAAATTAAAGACTAAGGAGACACTGGAATACTTCAATTGGTACAATTTAAGATTAGGTGAATTGACACTTCTCACTCAAGATAATCAACTGATAAGTTTATCAGATAAATATAAAAATATCTGTCAAAAAAAACAGAATTAAGGTTTTTGTTAAGTGCCTATAAAGACAAAGTTTGTGAAACTTTTGGAATTACTAGGGGGTTTTTTTTGTTTTGTTTTTTTTTTGTTCTTAAACTTATAAAATGTGGGCTTATCTTCATTTAAGTTACAATTGTAGACAAACACAATTTGACTAAGGAAATAACACATAGTAGCTGTTTTCATGTATTTATTGATCATACTGAGTAATCATTCACAGTGCAGGCTGGAAAACACAAGTAGACCACTGTGTCAATAACTTCTTTAAAAATAAATTGGCTTGAACCTTAAATAAAGTCAGATTACTGACAAATCTATTGTTCTAAAGCATGCCTGATTAGTATGATCCATACCTAATCCCTTGAAAATTCACAGGAGCTTAGGAGATGCAATGTAGAGATGTACAGTACAAAGCTGTAAAGGGTCACAAAAGCATTTTTACATGATAATAAATGATTATAAAGTAATCAGCTATTAAACATAATACACATTTATTTGATTACTTGATAACTCAGTTCAATTTATTTGAACTTATGCAGTTATGAGTGACTTATATTTATGCAACCACAATAGCAAAAATGAAATAAAATAGAATTTTATTTTTGTTCTCCCAAGGATGCTTATCCAAAACAGGGGAAATATACAGCTGCTCGGGCAACTTTAACTCTGCCTTGTGCATGTCCATAGTTCATTTTCTCAACAAGAATGGGTGTATAGCATAGCTCACACCAGGAACACAGGAAATCCTCAATCAGGTGAAAAAGACCGGCAAAAGACTTGTCGACCTGTGAAAGTCTTTCTTAAGTCTTCAAAAATTCTAATAATGGAAGGACACCATAAAAAGGAAATCACTGTTTTCAGGGGGGATAAAACACTCAAAGAAATGGTGAAAAAGAAAATTCATATTTTTGACTGGACAAGTTAGACAAGAAGAGTCTTGACCACTGTAGTTACAGTAAAGGTTGTATTATTAAGGCACATCAGTCACAGCTCAGACACTAAGCACTACTGTTTCCTGACACTCTGACTGATGGGCCAGTGAACAGTAGTGCTCAGTGCCTGATAAAAAGTTGATAAGAGGAAAATTCACAAAAAAAAAGCTGGTAAGATAAATGTTATATGAATCTTGGTGATTTAATGAGTGGTGCATTATAAATAAATTTAAACATTTTTTTCTCTGCATGATTCTGATATATGTGTCAATCTGTATTTAGATATTTCACCTGCCCCAAAAAATCACTCCTGTAATTCAGCTAAGCATCAGGATACCCTGCGGTCTACAGGATTAGAGTTCTGGATTGCAGTGTGTGTGTGTTCAGTCTCAATCCTAATAAACCTCAGTTTTGTGTTTTGCTGCATATTCAAAGGTACAATTATTTATCTTTATCATCTCTGATTAACATCATTTTACATTAAACTGTAAAAAATGTTTTAAAAGGTTAAAGAATGCCCTGCTGGTTGTGTTAAGACATTAAAAAAAATATTTTCTCTGAATAATTTGCTAATCTCAAATAATCCACATAATCAACTGTTACCTTATTAATCAAAGTTAATTGAATGTAGTGACAGAAACGTACAGTAGGTGGCAATATAAAGTACAAGAACAGACAGTTTTATTTTATAAAGGCATTGAGTAATAATCTTACACTCATTCACAGAACTTTGTGTTAGTTAAACTATGTTACTGAAATAACAATGAAATGTCCAGGAATAAAAATAATCTGTGTGTGTGTGTGTGTGTGTGTGTGTGTGTGTGTGTGTGTGTGTGTTTGTTTTGTTATATTAATTATTAATTGTCCCTTTCAGGAAAGTCATTAACGTCTTGCCGCTTCTCCAGTAACCCCACAGACTCCAAACAAAAGGTGCCAGAGATGTATTGTGTTATTACTGTTTTATTTATTACTGCTTATACAATATAAAAAAATAAATAGCTTCCCATTATAATGCTCAACACAAGGGAAACGCAGTCACTGTTACACTGAGTCCACCCACAGTTTGCATCTGTATGTTCAGCTTTGGAGTGAACTGCTGATTCATTTTTGTAGCAGCTTTAGGACATTTTGTATTACAGTGGTATTTTGGCAAGCAAATATAATCCGTCCCAGAGGCGAGTTCTTAAAGTAAAATTCCATATTGTGAAACAATATTTTACATAGAAAATAATGTAAATGCAGATAATCTGTTCCAGCCACACAAAAATATTACCAATATTACCAATTCCCAACACTTTAATCATATTTTTGCATATAAAACAAATCAAACATAAAAAAAACACCTAAATAAAGTAAAATATAAATTAAATAAACATTAAACCTCACTTAACCTTAATTTATGTTCCATTTTGGCACCAGCTGCTTTAAAATCCAAACTAAAAGTGGCTCCATTTTCTTTTTGAAGAAAAGTTTTTCATGAGTGAAGAATCCTGGTGAGGTAATGAGGTCAGCTGACTATGTTTAAAGGCAAGGTGCTAATATATATGATAAGAGGCCAAATCTCCTTTGTTGTTTATATACATACAACCGTTTGACACTTTCCCCCAGTCCTGCAGATCTCTTTGCAGATGCATCAAAATTGAATTTCTCGCCTTTGGAATAAAATCACAGCACAGTTTTTTTTCATCATCGTGAAATGTCTCATAAAGCCATTGAGGCCGATACAATACTCCTGCACACACACTTACACAGTACACAGGACTTAAACCCATTCATCCATTCACAAAAACACCAAAATATTTAGTTTATAGTTGCACTCGTATTTTGTGCACGACGGTGTCTTATTTATATAACTTTTGGGTTTGGTATATTGAGTGTTTGTGTGTCTTTCATTTTCTTGGGTTTTCTTAACACCTGTAGATAAGATAAAAGTCCCATGTTTGTGTAACCCTTTTAAATTAATTAATTAAAACAAGTGTTACAAACATTCTTAGGACCCATACACATATGTAAACTCACGTTGCTTGGTTTCCCATTGACGAAAGCAAGTTTTGATCGGCTACCTGAATAAACATTTGGTCGCTCGTATGCAAAAAAAATGCTTTTTTTTTGCAACATTTTAGTTTAGACACCACTGTATGATAACTTACATATTTAGTAGTAAATAGTAACATTTGGAAGAGCAGTTATTTTATAGTGTAATGTGATGGTGCGCTGTCTCTCTATACAGGAAGAAAACATTCAGTATGCAAGTGTCCAGTACAAAAGAAGGTCCAGAGCAACTGCAAAGAAAAACACAGCATTAGAGTCAGACAAAGTGATTTATGCAGCAGTCACTCCGAAGACCAACTGAGCAGCACAAGGTGTCACAGATTGATTAAGCAGCATTAAAATGGTCTCTCTTCTCTGTCTCTCCCTCCAATCTGTTTTAAAAAGGATCTTAAAATGACAATACGATCTTTAAAATTAAAGGTTTTAGCCAATATATCAGGAATTATTGCATAACTATTATTAAAAAATTAGATAATTAAAAGTATTTATGTAAATGTAAACACAATAAAATAATTTCACCATAAATGCATAGTAAAATCTTCTAAATGCTTTTATTAGACCAACCTTATTTACTCATAAAAGTGTGACCAAATTTAAAGCTCCGGGGAACCTGGTATAAATTTTGTTACAATTTCATTTATTACTGTTTGTGTAATTTGATTATTAATTTAGATAATATCAAAAATGTAGAATTTTTTCATGATATTTACAACAATACATTGTAATGTCTTTCAGATTTAAAGTGATTATTACTTAGAAATTAATTATATAATTATGTAATTTTTTATTATTATTAGTAGTAGTAGTAGTAGTAATAATAATAATAATAATAATAATAATAATAATAATGGTAAATAAGGTTTAATTATTTTACTGCATAAATGATAAACATTGGGAAAAATATCTACCTGAAAATGTACCCCAGGAAATGGACACAGTTATAAAGTGTTAGAGTGAAATAGTGAGGAAAAAAGATGAAAAAAAAAATGTGATTCTTGTGGACAGTTTTATTCATTACTTATTATATCAATTAATAAAACTAAAGTAGCTTGCATGATAAAACACTTCGGGAATTCTTGTGGATATGTTATGGCAGTTTTATTAATTACTTATTATATTGATTAATAACATTAACTTGCATAATAAAAAGCTTCTGGAATTCTTGAGGAGATAAAACAGCAATGACAAACATTTTTTAGCAAGTCCCTGCTGTATCAGAATTACAGATGACTCTGTCTATGTTAATAGCTACTGTAACTGGCTTCTTTTTAAAATGCATGAATTACATTAAAAGTGAAATTTACCATCAATATAATACCCATGTTGAGCACTTGATGCTAATCTCTGTGTAAAAATGCACAAATAATTTTTTACATTTTTTACGTGATTTTAACATTGTGTACAATGGTCACAACAGTCACAGGAACATACTGTAGCCTTTCCGGTATGTCCCTCATATATACTTCTGGGTGCCACAAAATCAATCATGCTCCTAAAACATATAAGAATTACCATTTGATTATATAGATGTTTCTTTAACCATGTTTCAAATTACTGATGTAAACTTCAACTCAAATGTACAAGCAACTAATAAACTTCTTTAAGTCTTCTAAAGGTGTTATGTCTAAAATTTTCAAAATATTTCGAAATACAACCAGAATCTGGTACTTATTACATTTTACCAGCAAAGCTATTTTACTTCCACATCTGTGTATTTTATTAATAACCTCCAGAACAGAACAGGAAATTACACAACCCTGGGCATGTTGTAAAATCCAGGACACTTACTGTTTGTGTCCCTTCCATCGGGCAAAAGATGCAGAACAATCAGGACACACAGTAACAGACTGAGAAAAAGCTTCTTTCCCAATGCTGTAGCCTGTATTACATCACCCCCTACACCCAACCCCCCACACCACCCCACATATTCACACACACATACTGGAGGTGCTGAAGCTGAAGGCGGTTATAACAAAATTAGCTGATTGTCCCTTTTCCCTATGCTGCTGTTAATGCACCAGACACTTTACTGCACCAAACACTTTACACCAGGACTGTGTTATTTTGGCTATTAGTATAACTTGAGCAATATCTACTTATCTTGGACAATCATGTTTTGCACTTTAATGTTTTCACCAAGATCTAGGTCCCACTTCACATATATTCCATTGTATATATTGTTATATTTATAATTTTTTAATGCAATTATCTTGTGTTTATTCTTTTGTTTATTTCTTAATTTATTCTTATGTTTATTATTGCTACTGGTCTCTCTGAGAGCTACAAAACAAATTTCATTGTATCACTACAATGACAAGAAAGTCTCTTTATTTTTATCTATTATCTTTACTCTACAAAAAATTTTTTAGGGGTGAGTCAGGCTCTGTTCTAGTTGTAACAGGCATTTTCAAGAGGGTATTTACAGAAGCTCCTATGGCACAGTGCAGGTTTGAAGGTCCATACTCATTGAGCTGATATGTCTTTCTTAAAGAAATAAATGTAAAGCGTTGTGGGAAGATGCATTATCATCCTGAAAATTACTTCATCACCAAACCTAAGGTTTCCAATATAACACACAATATTGGTATTCAATATACATTTTTATTGTGCATTTTCTATTTTAAAGGCATATTGCTTTGAGTTTTCGCATCCTAACAATTTGTAAATCTCCTTTGGGCCACCCTTATATTTTTCTTCTGTGATTATCCCATTTTTATTAAAATTTTTTATTAAGCTATCACCAAATTTTAAAGGCAGTGAGAGAACAAAGTGAATCTTTTGCCATACATGTATTGCATTTCCTTTTAGAATTAATTTTATTATCCTTCAATGACAACTCTTTTGTCCGAGCCATATTTCATGTCAATTAACTAAGTTCAACAGCTGGCTCAACTTTCACACCACATTGCCGGCCACCTTTACTCTTAAGCCCGGCCTGATGCTGCCACAGCTCACTGGCCTTTTGTTGTCATGGCTGCTGGACTCTGCTTCACACTTTCACAGATTCTGCAGTCTCCTCACTTTATTTCTATTTCCCCTTTCTTACTTTATTTTATTTTTGGAGAAAACTGTGTCTTGTGTCTGTGTGTCCACGGTGTCCCAGAGTCAAGCTCCTACATTAGCTAAATATTCTGGACTCCTTCCTGGAGTTGTAGCCATATAACAATAAATCAAAAAAGGGGTTATTAAAAAGCAATTGTAAGTATTATATATTTGATCACCTTGTGATTTTGTAAGTTTTCTTACTTAAAAATCTTGGAGCGGTTCCATAGCCCTTTCCAGCTTTGTGAAGTTGTCCAATTTTGTCTCTTGTGTCTTTTGACAGCTCTTTGGTTTTGCCCATGTTGCTACATAGAATTTAGAATTATGAGAAGAGTTTAGCTGCACTATTTCAAAGCAAAATAACAGGTCTTTGAGGTTCAGAAATCTGGCTGATAAGCAAGTGATCAAATACTTATTTGACACAGTAATTCACAAATAAATTGTTAACATATCATACAATGTGATTTCCGGATTTTTCTTTTTAGATTCTGTCTCTCACAGTGGAAATGCACCTATGCTAAAAAATTGTAGACCCTCCATGATTGCTAAGTAAGAGAACTTGCAAAATCACAGGGTGATCAAATACTTATTGACCTCACTCACCTAAAGGATTATTAGGAACACCATACTAATACGGTGTTTGACCCCCTTTCACCTTCAGAACTGCCTTAATTCTACGTGGCATTGATTCAACAAGGTGCTGAAAGCATTCTTTAGAAATGTTGGCCCTTATTGATAGGATAGCATCTTGCAGTTGATGGAGATTTGTGGGATGCACATCCAGGGCATGAAGCTCCCGTTCCACCACATCCCAAAGATGCTCTATTGAGTTGAAATCTGGTGACTGTGGAGGCCATTTTAGTACAGTGAACTCATTGTCATGTTCAAGAAACCAATTTGAAATGATTCGAGCTTTGTGACATGGTGCATTATCCTGCTGGAAGTCGCCATCAGAGGATGGGTACATGGTGGTCATCAAGGGATGGACATGGTCAGAAACAATGCTCAGGTAGCCCGTTGCATTTAAACAATGCCCAATTGGCACTAAGGGGCCTAAAGTGAGCCAAGAAAACATCCCCCACATCATTACACCACCACCAGCCTGCACAGTGGTAACAAGGCATGATGGATCCATGTTCTTATTCTGTTTACGCCAAATTCTGACTCTACCATTTAAATGTAAACAGAAATCGAGACTCACCAGACCAGGCAACATTTTTCCAGTATTCAACTATCCAATTTTGGTGAGCTCGTGCAAATTGTAGCCTCTTTTTTCTATTTGTAGTGGAGATGAGTGGTACCCAGTGGGGTCTCCTGCTGTTGTAGCCCATCCGCCTCAAGGTTGTGCGTGTTGTGGCTTCACAAATGCTTTGCTGCATATCTCGGTTGTAACAAGTGGTTATTTCAGTCAAAGTTGCTCTTCTATCAGCTTGAATCAGTCAGCCCACTCTCCTCTGACCTCTAGCATCAACAAGGCATTTTCGCCCACAGGACTGCCGCATACTGGATGTTTTTCCCTTTTCACACCATTCTTTGTAAACCCTAGAAATGGTTGTGCATGAAAATCCCAGTAACTGAGCAGATTGTGAAATACTCAGACCGGCCCGTCTGGCACCAACAACCATGCCACGCTCAAAATTGCTTAAATCATCTTTCTTTCCCATTCTGACATTTAGTTTAAAGTTCAGGAGATTGTCTTGACCAGGACCACACCCTGAAATGCATGGAAGCACCTGCCATGTGATTGGTTGATTAGATAATTGCATTAATGAGAAATTAAACAGGTGTTCCTAATAATCCTTTAGGTGAGATATATATATATATATATATATATATATATATATATATATATATATTTATAATATTATATATATATATATATAATATATATATATATATATATATATATATATATATATATATATATATATATACTTACTTGTAATAAAACACACTAACAAGTTTATACAATAACAACAATGTGTTTACATTACTAATCAGTGTAGTTATGTTAGTACTATGAGACATCCTGTTAAAAAAAAAAAAACATGTTGAATTAAGGCATCCTTTTTAAGGATGGGTCAGGTCAAATAATTTTCTAATAATACATCATGATAATAATCATTCAGCAACAATATAAGGAATAAACAGGCCAAACCGCAGAATGATGTGTAATGGAAAGTGTTTCAACAGCCTGACTATGCACATGACTACAGTCTTTCACTTAGAACACGCGTGATCAGTGGCGGACTGGGACAATAATTCAGGCCGGGAATTCGACTCCACTCCCAGGCCACCTCTGCTGCTGCAGTCACCACCACCCTATTCATGTAATCTACTGGACTGATAAACTTGTAGGCTAACCCTATTATTGTAACAGGTAGACTACCAGATGCAATATAAATGAATAAAAAAATAGCCCTTAACAACTCACTAGGAATACACCATTTATACTACCAAACCAATGACGAATAGAAAATTGGCTTTTTAAAAGAGATAATAAGAGACACATTCACATGTTGAAATATTTACACTTTATGTATTTTCAGTGCTCAACTATAGTTTATCAAATGCATCAGAAACACAAACACAAATAAACTTAACAAAACCTATGACAGCGTAAGTAACAGATAACAATGTTTACTCAATTATGGCATTATGTGGAACAGACCAGTAAGAGTAAGTAGGTAATTAGCACTACTGGTACACCAGTAGGCATTTGAATTGGGTGATACTTAAAAAAAAAAATCTAAATCCTTAGACTGTGGACAGGCAAAATAATCAAAAGAGATATAAAGGCTTTCACTGTCTCCTTAATCTTTCCCTGAATCCTTCTCTCTCTCTCTCTCACTCTGCACATGTAGTTGCTCTGCAATATAAAATAAGCGTGTTCAATAATCTGTACTTATAATTGTGCAGCCATCAGTTGTATGTCCCCAAAATCACAGTCCTACTCCTGATCTTATAAATCATAAAAAGCACATGTTGTTTAAAAAGTATAGCCTGCTGCCTGCATGTTTAGTTTTGCTTATCTTTAACTTTACCTGAAGGTCCCTGCTCTGACTCAAACGCTGAACTGTCCACCACCTCTAGCTCAACAGCAGGAGCATTTACAGCACTAGTGCTACTGCTGCTTCCTTCGTCACCTTTTCAGACGAAACGAGACTTGACACAGCACAGCAGCACTTACATATTGTTGCTCGTTTGTTGGTTTAGTTTTATCGATTGTGATGATCTACGTAAGTGATTTGGATGAAAGTGTTCGTCTGCCAAATTATTATAAATATAATGTAGATGTAATCTTGACCGACCTGTTCCCTTACTGGCGAACATGGCTGGGATTTTGCAGCAGCTTGCTGCGTCTGCGGCCAGGGCTTTTTTCCTTTTTTTTTTTTTATACGCTTCCTCTCTGCTCCTCCTTTGCGCTCCATTATTTGAACGATTTAGTCAGATATACCCTGTCTCTGGATATAGCCAGATATTAGGCAGTGCGTCGCTGACGTTGGGTCATGTGATGTGGGAGTGTAATTTTCCATCCTGATCTTCTAATCTTTCCCTCCCTTTCCATTGCCTGATTCGTAGATTGAGAGATCCGTCAATTAATTCGTAGTTATACACCAGCCTATCACATGCCAGGCTGATCGTCTGCACAGCGGCAGCCGGCAGGCCAGAACGACTGTCAGGCCACCGGAAAATGTCCCAGTGCTCCCGATGGCCAGTCCGCCCCTGCGCGTGATGCTGTCACGTTCCGTTAGGTGTCGGACTGTGGGCATGGTGTTGAAACATAAACGCAGAGGGGGACGTCATGTAACAAAAGAGTCTTTTTAATAACAAAACCAAACATGAACAAAGGAAGTTGGCTTTACCTTGGAGCATACTATAAACAAAAACAATTAACTAATACACAGACAAGGGATTACACAAACTAATACAGTACAAACTAGGGATACTAACCAGACAAGACAAGACACACTAAACAGATTAGAGGTCTAAACACAAGGGACAATACATCCAAGGGCTAAACACACACGACAGACTTTAGCACATTAGCTGCTAAGCTAGCTAGTAGCCAGACACCCAAGAAATGAACAGACTAGGTACACAGCAGACTAGGTATGAAACAGTCTAAGAACTCTAGAGGTTAGTGGCTAAACAGGTTAGTACCTAAACAGACTAGGAGACTAGACAGACTGGAAGACTAGACAGACTAAGATCTAAGCAGGTTAGTAGTGCACTGATTAGTATTTATACAGACTAAGAACTACACATGCAAAAGAGGTTACTCACACATGAGGGTAAACACAAAAGGCTAATTCTCCTAGAGGCTAATCCTGCTAGGACACAACGAGACATACTAAAAATATAAACTGTAAACTTAAAGCTCCAGAAATTAAAAGGCCAACTATAATTAAACAAACAAAAACAGAACATAAGACAAAACAAAACCCCTTAAACCACTTAACAGAACAGAAATTAATGCTCGACCCAGTTTCCCAGAACAACCAGCTATTTATTACATGACTAATAAGCTACCTTGTTCAGGTGTGTACCTGCATCACCTAACCGAGGTGCCTTCTGGGGAACTGAGGCTACAAACAAAAACTACAAACACAAAACACTGCCCTCTAGTGGTGAACCCTCACAGTACCCCCCGCCCCCCCCCCCACCCCACCCCTTTAAAAACGCTCCTCCAAAGCGCTAACGGAGGTCCTGGATACTCTGCCCAATGGCCCGGGTCGTTCCACCCGACTTGTGACGCTGACAAGCTGGCTCCCCGAGGGTGGGAGGAAGGGCGAGTCTGGATTGCCACCGAAGCCGGGCGCCAGACGCAGCAGCGGGCTGCACCCGAAGCTGGACGCCGGGGGCAGCAATGGCTTGTGCTTGGGGTTGACTCCCAACGTCGTCGCCGGGTGGCAGAGGCAGCACTGGGTCAATGCCGTAGGCCGGGCAGTGGAGGCAGCGCTGTGTCGCTCTTGCAGGTGGAGCGTCACCTTTAGTCGCCCTCCAAGTCGCCCTCCAAGTCTTGGCTCTCGACGAAGGCGGTCGCATCTGCTCTCCCTCCCTTATCTCTCCCCGCTTGCTTGTCTGTCTGTCTTGTGAATACTATTCAGAGACTCTCTTCGTCTTGCTCTTGAAATATAAAGTAATATGGATTTGATCAATTGGTCTCTGAATGCAATTGACACAATCTTCTCGACGAGAAATGTGGGTTCTGGGGAACCTACTTGTCCTGCTGAGACGTTTGCTGCTGGATACACGATGGACGGTTGGAAGAAGTGGCGCATTGTGTGCCTGGCTGCACTGTCTCTGGAGGATGTTGAAGATATCTACCTATTCGGAACTCTAATAACAGGGATTCTGCTGATTGGATTAGGTGGGATACTTGGATATCGTAAAATTTTAAAAGCAGTCAGTCTCATCCCCAAGAGACTGGCTGGCTGGGAAATAGTGGTGACGAGAGCTGTCAGTAATCAGACTGTGGTACTGGACCGCAAATTGGATAACATCTTGGTGAGACTAGCAGCTATGCAACGTGATTTGGACAGACCTGGAGAGCAGTGATGGACATTAAATATCTGTGAAATTGGTAGATATTGATCGAAACCTGGAAAATATGTTTTTCTTTTTCGGCTGCCCCTTTTCTTTCCAGCTACTGCATTTCAAGGCCGTGGCTGGAGACATAACTAACTCCCCGAAGACCAAGATAACGAGACACTCTGGAATCCTACTCCTCCCCCCTTCAAGGACACCTGGCGCAGACTATTATGGGATGTTACAGGCTTACAAACTGACACGCACGCACTCACGCACACACATAACAGCTACAGATAGACACTCTACCTTCCCCATATCCAACGCCTTCGTGTGCTTATTCCCTTCAGTGTGGGCAGGCGGAATCGGGACCAGCGCTCTCTAGCTGCAGGGACTGGAGCTGTTTGCCTACATTGGACATTTCCTATCCCCTGTACCCTCATCGTTGCGATGTTTATGTCTTGTGTTTACATGTTTTTCTGTGCTTGTTGCTGAGGTATTTTTTGTACCCCTGATCGCACACTGCCCTTTTCGAAGGACAATCTGGGAGGGGATTTTTTACCCTCGTTATCCTAATGTATCTTATTCCTTATTTTCTATGATGGCGCCGGTTAGGTGGCTGCCGTCGCAACTCTGTGGTCGCACAAAATCATTTCACTGCATATTGTACTCTGTATGATTGTGTATGTGACAAATAAAATTTTAATTTGAATTTGAAGTCGGGCGGCCGATGCAGCGCTGTGATGTCCTCACGCCTGAGGCCCGCTGGCGATCTGAAACCTCCCCTGAGGCCCGCTGGCGATCTGAAGCCTTCCCTGAGGCCCGCTGGCAGGGAAATTGTTTTGTTACTCCAGGCACACAATTTATTAGGAGGTCACAAAAATTTACAAGTTTAAACAGGTTAATCAGCCAGCAACAAGTATTTGATGTTACTGTTAGCATCAGGAAATATGCTGCTGTAGCCATATCTCATGAAGCATGTACGTAAGTGCATTTCCAATATTCCCATGTTTATTTTTCCTCAGCACACTGCTAATTTATTACTGAATATTATTTACACCTTAATGACTAAAAGTAGAATTTTTTTTGTCTGCCTTATTTGTTCACTACATCAGTGGCATCTCCTCCTTGCAGAGTAATCATTTTTTTTTATTGAGCAATTATACAGGATGGTGAATACAGTAGGTGACCAAAGCACATTTTTAAGGTACTATATGTAGAATTCAAATCTATTCCACAGTGTAGGAAACAAATGGCTTTAAAAACAAAGTGTGTGTACTTTAAATGGCTGCTTGGATCCTTTGAAGAAAAATAAAGTAGTTTAAACACCTTATATGGACAAATGACCTTATGGCTGGTGTGGGTTGTTTAATGTGATGCGATTGTGGCTTTTAACACCATCAGCAGATAGATGTGTTATTTTTATTCCCCACATGATAAAATAGGGAAGTCTGTGATAAAACAGCTATCAGCCATCTTTACGCAATTGGAAGAGTAGTGTACATTTTCCATTACCCTGGCAGTAAGGCTTCATCACACCTTATACCAGGACAGGATTTAACATATAAGTCATTTACTAATTATTTGACCTGGTTGTATGTTCATAGGAATAAACACTATATACTTTCAATCTGTTTTGTTTGTTTGTTTATTATTTTTTGCTTGTTTTGAACAGGTTTTGAGAATGTGTATTAGCTACAGTATAAACTGATAAAACATTCACTGGAGTTAAATTACTGTATATTGATTTTTGTATTTAAAAATAAGCACAAATCTTGCAGCAAACTTATTTATTTATTCATTCAGTCATTTATTAATTATGCATTTAAGTTGTTAATGAACACCTACTTCATATCCGATGAACATTAAAAGCTGAAAAAGAAACTGCGGAATGTGCAAAAATCTATAGTGTGGACTTTATATATAACTACAAACATTAAAGCTGGTTTAAGTATTTTTACAAACTCTTTAACTTCATGTATCATTGACGGTTGAAGAGTTTGTAGAAATAGTTAAAATATTAAAGGCTAAAAATAATCTAATGATCTTTAATTTAATCATGGATATTATTATTTCAGGTTGAAGCCCTCATACATGTCTGTCTGTCTTTCTGTATGGCAGAACTCTCTGTTTAACCCATTAATACAAAGAATTATATATATATATAAATATATATATATCTTAAAGGTTGGGTATCTTACACCTAGTTTATAATAAGTTGTACTTCTTTTATCATCAGCCAAATACACTCCCTGTTTGGTAATCGGAGAATGAATCACAAATTAGAAATTTAAAATATAAATTAGATAAAGATAAAATTTTGTCTTAAAATGACTCCAGCATGTTAAAATTCACTTATACCACTTCAGCACTGTTTTTTTTGGTGGTGAACATATGATCAAAGTAAAAATATTCAGTTTAGCTTGTCTAATTAATATCTATTGGTGCAGGGGTTTGTTTACAAGCAAGTAGATCATTAATAGGTTATTTTAAAGTAAATTATTAAATCTGGCACATAACTGTTCATAAAGTCGCTTTTACTCAAGATTTGAGCCAGCAACTGGAACATTCAGAGTCGTGGTCCAATGCTTTAACTAAGCTACCCCTGACCGCTGTCACCTTACGTTTCCCCTCAAACACCTTAAAACCTGGCGGGAGCACTGATAATCCTTTCAGCAGTCCAAACCATCCTTTGTGGTCTTCTGGTCTTTGATTTTGTAGCTGAGCCAAACCAGTCAGTTACTGAAGTGCACAGGACATATTCAGTGATGGCTGTTTAGAACTGTGTGAGCAGATCCTGTGGCAGGTAAAACTCCTCAGCTGGCAAAGGAGATACAACCTCTGCTGGGACTTTTTAACAATGAAGTTAAAAAGCTAGCTTACTCGAGTACTTTTTGGCAAACTGTAGTCTTGCTTTTTTATGTCTCTGTGTCAGCATTGTTTTGGAGTTTGCAGGAAATGTTCAGAAAAAAGTGTGTTTATAGATTTCAGAGACAGCAGAAGGTATACAAGGTACACTGTTGTGTTCCGCTGTGTACATCTTCTGTGAAGTTCAACGAAACTTTAAGTTTTCACAGTTTTTCTTCAGATGTGGACTTGTGAAAAAACGGTGGCTTGTAAACATACACCGAGACAATTTTTTTGCAAACCAGCAATTCTAAGGTTTGCAGTAAACATTTTAGCAGTGATCAGATTATTGAACCGCGAACACCAATGGCACGAAAAAAGTTAGTAACTCGCGCTGTACCAGTGCTTTTTGCCTGGAATGATTATGGTGTTAAAGCATCGCGGTCCAGTGAGTGGGAGAGGAGAGAAAGGCCTGCTGAGGTGGTATCCGTCGAACCCATACCGATGGATGTAACGATGGATCATGATTACTGTAGCATTCCTGAGCCTTTATTATTAGACCTGGCATGTGCTAAAATAGAAGAACTTAGCTATTTCACCAGCTCCCAAAAATGACATGGAGATTGATAATTTAACTAAGCATCAGGATACCCTGCTGTCAAACATATTAATTACATTTACATTGGGGCATTTGGCAGACGCTCTTATCCAGAGCGACTTACATTTTTTTATCTCATTACACATCTGAGCAGTTGAGGGTTAAGGGCCTTGCTCAAGGGCCCAACAGTGGCAACCTAGTGGTTGTGGGATTTGAACCTGCAATCTTCTGAACCATAGTCCAGTGCCTTAACCACTGAGCTACCCCTTGCCATTAATGACAATAACAGTGTTTATATCAGTAATATGTGTAATTATGTTAGTACTTTGATATATCCTATTAAAAACATATTGATTCTTAATGCTGGGTCAGGTCAAATAATCATTTGTTCTAGAAAGTAGCTTTTATCAAAGCCTGCACTAGTACAAGAAGGAAAGAGACCTAACAGCAGGGTGATTTGTAATGGAAAGTGTTTCAATAGACTGACTATGCACACGTGAAGACCCAAAGCACTTATGGATTTGTTGGTATTAATAACCAGCCCCGTTGTTTTTAATAACATGTTGTAAAGTTCCAAAACTCAAGTTCAGTAATTTCCAATCTCTGCATTGTTTTATTGCTTGATGCAGGTCAATAATTAAACACTTATGAAGCAGCAACAAGTGTATCTTACATTGCTTGTTACAGTAGGTACTGTAGGTAAACAGGTACAGTGTGCAGTAGAACATTAATTGTTCCTCAAAGAAATTGTTTTGTTACTGCAGGCACACAATTTACAAGTTGGATCAAAACCAAAAATTTACAAGCAGCATGTAATGTCTAAAAGTATTTGATATTACCATAAGCATCAGGATATGCTGCTGCAGTCATGTCTCATGAAGCACATAACAGTACATTTCCAATAGTTCTAGTGTATTTTTTATATCACACAGATATTTTATTAGCCTTAATTATTGCAAAATAAAATGTTTTAAATACTATCTGTGGCATCACCCCTTCCAAAGTAATCTCATTTTATTAAATAGTTATAAAGGCTGCTGAGGATGCAGCATAAGCACATCTCAAAGTATGTAGAAGTTCATATCATACCACTTCAGCGCTGTTATTTCAACCAAAGTGAAAATATGAACTAATCCTAGTAAAAATATTCAGTTCAGCTTTTCTAATTAATATCTATTGGTGCAGGTGTTTGTTTAAATTGAGCAAGTAGTGCATTAGCAGCTCATTTTAAAGTAGATTATTAAATCAGGCATGTAACTGTTTATAACATCGATTTTTTTTACTAAACATTTTGATTTTAGTGCACTAAACACTAACATTTTGGTCTCAGATTTTTTTCTTTTCTTTTTTTTTTTTTTAAACACCTGGCTGGATCAGACATGCAGATATATAGACACATTCCTGACCTGGTTGAAGAAGGTCCTGTCCTGTCTTTGGCCTGACATAACTGTTTGAGTTTTGCTGTGAACCATGGTTTGTCATGGTAGTATATTAAAAGATTTCCTGGTAAGGATGCATACAGTATATTCTCACAGGAACTGAAATATGATGTTCCAGAATTTGTGAGCTTATTCAGATGCTTGGCTGCATCCAAAATATTTGTGTTTCTGGTAGGGCATATACTGTAAAGTGCTGTTGGAGCTTGATAATGATGCCAGCTTGTTTCTTCCATCTGTGCTTCTTAAAGCCTTTGATCATCGCTCCTTCACCCGTTACAATGTTCAACAAAATGTCCAAATAATTATAAACAGGTTGAAGATTGTGTGGTGTGTTCTGCAAAATGTTCAGCAAGTCATCCTTGGCATAACTTACATTTAAAAAACAAAAAATTGACAAACTAAAAAAAAAAAAACATTAAGACAACTGGAGAGCTCCACACTGAGGCATTTATCACAGGATGTACACTTTGTGTTTTCAAAAATAACTTTGTATTCTGTACATGAACTTTCTCTTTGAACAGGACTGTCTGTATCCTGAACTTGTACTTCTCATTTTTTGAAAAAGATGGTAATTACCAGACTCTAACTGAAACTCTTGAGATCCTGTGACCCTGACTGTTAAACCTTGTGACAACATTGCATTGTACTTTGTACTTTGTGTCTTTTCAAAAATGAGAAGTTCAGGTTCAGAACAGGCAGTCCTGTTCAAAGAGAAAGGCCTGAACTATTTAAAAGCTCTTAGTTGCTATTGTGTGCGCTTATTGTATGTCATTTTTATCTGTTTTGCACATTCTAAAAATATATTTCTGTATAAAATAGAACTGTGCAGTAAAGTTCAGGTTTTTTTTTTTTTTTTTAGATTCTTTTACTTTTAACATTGATAACACAATAATGATGTCATATTTACACCCTACCTAAACCGGTTATAGTTAATGACAACGAGTTGGTCCTGAAAACTACGAGCAAAAATAAAAAAAAGTCATGGTTTTAATTACATGTACTACTGTGAATTATTTGTACGTTCTGTGTTTGCGTTGAACAACTGAATCATTGTGTGTACTGTTCTTTGTTTTACTTTAGCAGAGTAAAAATTATAAATTATATTAAATTAAATTATTAAGTTGACTGCAAGGATTTACTAAGGGACCAGAATTAATTGTATGACCACTGTAGTTACAGTAAAGGTTGTAGTGTTTAGGCACATCAGTCACAACTCAGACACTGAGCACTACTGTTTTCTGACACTCTGACTGATGGGCCAGTGCCTGAAAAGAAGTTGGTAAGAGGAAAATTCAGAAAAAAAAACTGTTAAACTGATAAATGTTATATGAATCTTGGCGATTTAATGAGTGGTGCATTATAAATAAATTTAAACTTTTTTTCTCTGCATGATTCTGATATATGTGTCAATCTGATATTTCACCTGCCCCAAAAAATCACTCCTGTAATTCAGCTGAGCATCAGGATACCCCGAGTTCTGGATTGCAGTGTGTGTGTGTGTGTGTGTGTTCAGTCTTAATCCTAATCTCATCTGTGTGTTCTGCTGCATATTCAAAGGTACAATTATTTATCTTCATCATCTCTGATTAAACATCATTTTACAGTAAGCTGTAAAAAATATATATATTTTAAAAGGTTAGTGAATGCCCTGCTGTTTAGACATTGAGAATAATATTTTCTTAGAATAATACCTGGATAAACATTTGGTCCCTCGTATGCAAAAAAAAAAAATGCTTTGCATGCCGCAGCAAATTTTTTGCAACATTTTAGTTTAGACACCACTGTATGATAAATTACATATTTAGTAGTAAATAGTAACATTTGGAAGAGCAGTTGATGAGTTGAAGAGTTGAAGCAGTTGATGAGTTGAAGAGTGGTGTAATGTGATGGTGCGCTGTCTCTCTATACAGGAAGAAAACATTCAGTATGCAAGTGTCCAGTACAAAAGAAGGTCCAGAGCAACTGCAAAGAAAAACACAGCATTAGAGTCAGACAAAGTGATTTATGCAGCAGTCACTCCGAAGACCCACTGAGCAGCACAAGGTGTCACAGATTGATTAAGCAGCATTAAAATGGTCTCTCTTCTCTGACTCTCCCTCCAATCTGTTTTAAGAAGGATCCTAAAATGACAATACGATCTTTAAAATTAAAGGTTTTAGCCAATATATCAGGAATTATTGCATAAATATAAAAAAAATTAGATAATTAAAAGTATTTATGTAAATGTAAACATAATAAAATAATTTCACCATAAATGCATAGTAAAATCTTCTAAAGGCTTTTATTAGACCAACCTTATTTACTGATAAAAGTGTGACCAAATTTAAAGCTCCGGGATCCTCTTATAGATTTTGTTACAATTTTATTAATTACTGTTTGTGTAATTTGATTATTAATTTAGATAATATCAAAAAATGAAGATTTTTTTTAATAATATCCACAACAATAAATTGTAATGTCTTTCAGATTTAAAGTGACTATTACTTCGAAATTAATTATATAATTATGTAATTTATTATTAAGTGTGCCGGCACACACTTTACTGTTTCCCCAGAAATCCATTGCGCAATCCAGACATACTTATTACTGTTTCCCCAGAAAACCATTGCGCAATCCATTTATTATTCCCTAAAACTTTGGACCGTTTCAGTTATTGAAGTGCTTAGGACATATTCAGTGATGGCTGAGTAGAACTGTGTGAGCAGATCCTGTGGCAGGTTGAACTCCTCAGCTTGCAAAGGAAATACAACCTCTGCTGGGACTTTTTAACAATGAAGTTAAAAAGATGGCTTACTTAAATACGTTTTGGCAAACTGGAGTCTTGCTTTTTTATGTCTCTGTGTTAGCAGTGGGGTCCTCCTGGGTCTCCTGCCATAGCGTTTCATTTCAATTAAATGTCGACAGATAGTTTGCGCTGACATTGATGCTCCCTGAGCGTGCACGACAGCTTGAATTTCTTTGGAACTTGTTTAGGGCTGCTTATCCACCATCCAGACTATCCTGCGTTGCAACCTTTTATGAATTTTTCTCTTTCGTTCATGCCCAGGAAGATTAGCTACAGTGCCATCAGGTTTCAGGTTTGATTTTCATAATGCCCACATTATGTCAATTTTGCTTTTTTCCTCCCTTTTTTTTTTGTTCCAATACACACAAAGAGAATAAATGTGTATAGCAAAACATGTGTCAATGCAATACTTTTCTGTGAGAAATACTTGATTTTCTGGAAAAATTTCATGGGTGCCAACAATTTTGGCCATGACTGTAGCTTTTTGAGTTTTGCTGTGAACCATGGTTTGTCATTGTTATATGATAAAAAATATCCTAGTAAGAATGCATATATCCTAATAGAAACTGATATATGATGTTACAGAATCTGTGATCTCATCCTGCTTCCAAAACACTCCAATCAGTGCAGTCGAAACAGGCCTGTAGTTCTCGCTCTGCTTTACTGGTCCATATTTTATAGTCCTTACTACCAGCTTAACAGATGTGAGTTTTTGCCCTTAGGTCGGGAGAAGATAAAACAGATAATGGTCAGAAAGTTCTAAAGCTGTGTTCTATACATGAACTTTCTCTTTGGACAAAAAGGACTGTCTGTGTCCTGAACTTAAACTTCTCATTTTTGAAAAAGATGGTAGTAACCGAACCCCTAACTGGTACTCGTGAGCTCCTGTGACGTTGACTGTTTTATCTTTTTCAGAAATGAGAAGTTCAAGTTCAGGACACAGACAGTCCTTTTCAAAGAGAAAGTTCATATATTATATATGAGACTAATGAACACCACATCTCCTTAATGTGAAATATGGGGAAACAACCACACCTGGCTTTTAAATCGCTTGTCATCCAGGCTTCCCATAACTTTTGAGCCTGGGATTGTAGATATAAAAAGTGTAAAAAAAAAAAAAAAAAAAAAAAACAATACCTGTATTTTTATTATGTTTGTTGCACCCATGAATTTCAAATCTAAACTGTAATCACACATCTGTGTTTGTAGATTATCATGTCTGATAATCTCATCTCAGAAACATGTCTTTTATATTCATTAATCATTCACACCATCCTGCAGAGATCAGCAAAATGACACTAGACTGATTATTCAGTATTATTCCTGTATTACTATAGTGTACACTTCTAACATACAGCCCATGGCACATTTTCACAGAAGCCAAGGGAAACCAGGCTTCCCCAGTTTTTCAGGCTGTACTCATCATTTTAACTTAAAAAAAATTAAATAATTAATTGATTATTTTTTTGGCAATATACTAATCTGTGCTAAATTGTTGAGACAATAGGTAACACTGTGTACTTGAAAACTTTGATACTTAACTTTTTATGTTGAGGTGGCTTTTTTTTTCTTACAGTGCACCCCACACCACTGCATATAGCAGATAAATCAGTCATATTTTAGCACTTTATTGCTATCAAAAGTCTTTATACATATGAAAATATTTAATGGCTGATTACATTATTGCAGTTTAAAGACAGGTAAAGTTTGCTAAAACTTGCTATAACCAGTGTGCATGTTTTAGATAAATAACTTGCAACATTATTAAATATACATAAAAATGTTATTCTTCAGTTTGGGAATCTTTTTGATTCCTGCCTCAGGTCTGTGTGCATTGAGTTTGCATGTTCTCCCTGTGCTTGTTGGGGTTTCTCTTACAGTCCAACAACTGGCAAATTGCAGATGAGGTTAATTGGTGTTGCCAAATTTCCCATTTTGTGTGTGTGTGCCCTATGATGCATTGCCACCCAGTCCATGGTGTACCCCACCTTGTGCCCTAGTCTCCCGGGATGGGCTCCAGGCCCCCACGACCCTGTACAGGATAAGTGGTATTGAACATGAATGAATTAATCTTGTGATGTTCCATATTCCCTGAGCCATCGGAGACTCTTGTGTATCAAAGATCAAATCAGCAGAGTATATCAGGAGTGTATGGTACCATTTCATCTGAGTCACTGCTGGGACACACTGGACAGCAATTGTGTCACTGTTCACCACACACATTCCAAACAGACCACACGGGGCATCCATATGACAACATCTTTAACCAGAAGTAGGGCACCAGGACAAGTCAGACCGGTCCAGAGAGCAGAAGGGGCCTGGATCACTGGCAGCTCAGGAGTGACATATATAGCTCAATAGAGAGAAGAGAAGAGAAGAGAAGAGAAGAGAAGAGAAGAGAAGAGAAGAGAAGAGAAGAGAAGAATTAGGTATGGTCACAGTAACCCTGCTGCCCCCCTGCTGTAGTTCTCATATGTGGTACAGTACTGACAAACAGCCTGCATCCTTTGATTGAAGTAGGCATAGCAGATCGTAAGACACTGCAGTTCACTCAGGTATTGCGGCACAAGACCACTTACAGCACCATAAACAGCATCCTGATGGGAAACATCACAACCTTGTTTGGTAACAGTATAATGCAGGACAGACAGACGAACCTGTGGTATGATCAGCTGAGCGCAATATCCAAAACAAGCTCCCGAACCTGCAGTCAAACTACAGAAAGCGTTGCTGGACCAAGGACAGGAAGATCTTAAAGGTCCTCAGCCACCCCAATAATGGACTGTTCTCTCTACATTGCAGTCAGAAAAGTGCTTCCATTCCCTGAATGTCAACACAGAGAGACTGAGAAAGAGCTTCTCTCAATCATAAGACTAAACACTCTGATCAAAACAGTGTCAGTACTCATCATAATGCACATTAAACATTAG
Organism: Clarias gariepinus; assembly: GCF_024256425.1. Taxonomy (NCBI): domain Eukaryota; kingdom Metazoa; phylum Chordata; class Actinopteri; order Siluriformes; family Clariidae; genus Clarias; species Clarias gariepinus. The sequence goes on from NC_071101.1 coordinate 6,539,971, forward strand.
ATTAGATTAGATTAGATTAGATTAGATTAGATTAGATTAGATTAGATTTAACTTTATTGTCATTGCACATAGTTACAAGGCAACGAAATGCAGTTAGCATCTAACCAGAAATATAAGTTAGCAGCAGGGTATAAACATATATACAGATCTATATATATATATATATATATATATATATATATATATATAGATATATATACAGATCTATATATACTGTATATATATATATATATATATATATATATATATATATATATAGAGAGAGAGAGAGAGAGAGAGAGAGAGATATAGATAGATAGATAGATAGATAGATAGATAGATAGATAGATAGATAGATAGATCTGTATATACTATACATAAATAAATAAATAATTAAATAAATAAAAATAAAGGCTATGTATGAATTGGATTTACAGAAGAATATACAGTATGTATATATTTAAATGATCATACAGTGTAAAGTGAGCAGTGATGGATGAATTAATTGACTGAATAAGTGTAGATATACAGATATGTCTAAATTTAAGTATATGGGATAAAGATATACAGAAACTTTATATGGTTGAATTTACAGGATGTGCAATAATATGGAAATATATATGAATAAATATGAATAACCTAACAGCTGGATGGGAATGCAGAGAGTGTATATATATATTAGTGTACTGTCTATGTGCAGGTTATACAAGTGAATGTACAGGGAATATTTACAGAGATATTATACAGAGATGTTGGGTTATCAGTGATGATGATGCCGTGCATGTAAAGGGGCTAGGTGGTTGGCGAAGTGTTCAATAAGGTAACCACTGTGGGGTAAAAACTGTTTCTCATCCTGCTGCTCTTGGCCTTTAGGCATCTGAAGGAGAGAAAACAGTTTATGTGCAGGGTGAGAGGTGTCTTTCACGATGCTACGGGCCCTACGCAGACACCTTTTTTTGTACACCTCCTCAATGCCATGAAGAGGGGTATCAATGATGCGCTGGCCGGTTTTCACCACCCTTTGGATGGATTTACGGTCCAAAACAGAGCAGTTACTGTACCAGACTGTAATACAGCTGGTTAGGATGCCCTCTACTGCACAACGATAGAAATTGTTTATTATGTCCTTAGAAAGGTGATTCTTCCTCAGTAATCTCAGGAAGAAGAGACGCTGGGAAGCTTTCTTTACGCACATTTGTACATTTTGCACACAATGGAACTTTGAACTTTGACTTTGCACATTATTTTTCACATTATTCACATTGTCTAGCACATGTTTTAAATATTCCTATTCCATATAAAAGTTTTTCTATATCTTTCTACATTTATATATTTGTACAATTGTTTCCTTATTTAATATTTTATATTCCTTTTTGAAAACTCCTATTCTTCTTTTTTATTATTATTATTATTTTTAGGACATCAGCGGTCGTATAAGCATTTCACTTCACATTTAATAAAATTTTTATTTGATTTTGAAAGGGTAACTTACTCAATATTAGGCGGGTGGTCATAATGTTATGGCTGATGGTTGTATATGAAGATCTATGTTTTAGTGACATCTAGCGGTCAAATGATGTCATGGTTTAAACCGTCTTAACAACTTCTAAAACACCTCTCACGTGAACGAGCTGCTTTTTTCCCGCCAGTTATTTATCAGTAATAAAGATCACGTGTGACTACAATACTATCGTCCTTGACAATGACAAGAAACACTGAAACTTGTGCTGAAAATGCAGATTTAAATAGATATTACACAAAACCCGTGATTAAAACATGGTGTAATGTAAAATAAATTACATATTTATTAAAATTATACTTATTCAAATTTTATCTAGCATGGCTTTTAACATGTTATTGTACATATAACGAGGAAAGAACTTATTGAGCATAATTAATAAACATAAGTAAGTAAAGCCTTTATACATTTTAAAGAGAGCGGTATTAGTAGATACATGGTTTATGATTATGGACTCCGTGCGTCATGGACGAGCCTTAGAGTCACGTGAACGCGCGTTCTGTTTTTGTGACGTCATTAACGAAATGATTGGTAAAGGTGCAGCACAAAAAGCCACAGTGTTTACAAAAAAACTTGATTAATTTACAGACGGGTTCGATCGGGTTTCAGTGCTGTATATATATATATTTTCATGAGATTAATTTTAGACGGGTTGGAGTTTATACGGTGGTATAGACGATGAGTGAGTGAGTGGACGTGTCTTGATGTAGTTGTGAATTTTAAGCACTTAAGGTTGAACCTTTTCTACTCTGTGGGTTTGTTGAAGGAAAAGGAACAAAAGCACCAGTCTCATCATATATTAAAGGTCATATTCCTATGTGTTTCGTCAGTGTTATTATTGTGTGTGTGCAGTGGCGGACTGGGACAATAATTCAGGCCGGGAATTTGACTCCACTCCCAGGCCACCTCTGCTGCTGCAGTCACCACCACCCTATTCATGTAATCTACTGGACTGATAAACTTGTAGGCTAACCCTATTATTGTAACAGGTAGACTACCAGATGCAATATAAATGAATAAAAAAATAGCCCTAAACAACTCACTAGGAATACACCATTTATACTACCAAACCAATGACGAATAGAAAATTGGCTTTTTAAAAGAGATAATAAGAGACACATTCACATGTTGAAATATTTACATTTTATGTATTTTCAGTGCTCAACTCTAGTATATCAAATGCATCAGAAACACAAACACAAATAAACTTAACAAAACCTATGACAGCGTAAGTAACATATACCAATGTTTACTCAATTATGGCATTATGTGGAACAGACCAGTAAGAGTAAACAGTAAGTAATTAGCACTACTAGTACACCAGTAGGCGTTTGAATTGGGTGATACTTAAAAAAAAAATCTAAATCCTTAGACTGTGGACATAATCAAAAGAGATATCAAGGCTTTCACTGTCTCCTTAATCTTTCCCTGAATCCTTCTCTCTCTCACTCTGCACATGTAGTTGCTCTGCAATATGAAATAAGCGTGTTCAATAATCTGTACTTATAATTGTGCAGCCATCAGTTGTATGTCCCCAAAATCACAGTCCTACTACTGATCTTATAAATCATAAAAAGCACATGTTGTTTAAAAAAGTATAGCCTGCTGCCTGCATGTTTAGTTTTGCTTTAACTTTACCTGAAGGTCCCTGCTCTGACTCAAACGCTGAACTGTCCACCACCTCTAGCTCAACAGCAGGAGCATTTACAGCACTAGTGCTACTGCTGCTGCTTCCTTCGTCACCTTTTCAGACGAAACGAGACTTGACACAGCACAGCAGCACTTACATATTGTTGCTCGTTTGTTGGTTTAGTTTTATCGATTGTGATGATCTACGTAAGTGATTTGGATGAAAGTGTTCATCTGCCAAATTATTATAAATATAATGTAGATGTAATCTTGACCGACCTGTTCCCTTACTGACGAACATGGCTGGGATTTTGCAGCAGCTTGCTGCGTCTGCGGCCAGGGCTTTTTTCCTTTTTTTATCCGCTGACTCTCTGCTTCTCCTTTGCGTTTACGCTCCATTTTTTGAACGATTTAGTCAGATATACCCTGTCTCTGGATATGGCCAGATATTAGGCAGTGCGTCGCTGACGTTGGGTCATGTGATGTGGGAGTGTAATTTTCCCTCCTAATCTTCCCCTCCCTTTCATTGCCTGATTCGTAGATTGAGAGATCCGTCAATTAATTCGTAGTTATACACCAGCCTATCACATGCCAGGCTGATCGTCTGCACAGCGGCAGCCGGCAGGCCAGAACGACCGTCAGGCCACCGGGAAATGTCCCGGTGCTCCCGATGGCCAGTCCGCCCCTGTGTGTGTGTGTGTGTGTGTGTTTCACAAAAATTTTTTATTATGTTTTGACAATTGATGTGTCAAGTATTCAAAAGTGCCTAAATGTGTCTAAAAAAGGTCTCTCTGGCTGACGCTGAGCGGAAATACGCGGAAGCAATGGAGTCCAAAGCTCAGCTGGAGAGTGAGAAGTCTAAGCTGATGTCCAAGGTGGACCAACTGAAACTGGAACTCCAGGAGATGAAAAACAAGTTCTCTGAGATGCACTACAAGTGTGTTGGGGCAACAAAGATAAGTGAAAAATAAAACTCACATTTAAACTGTATTATAATGTGTTAGTGTTTTAACATACTATTTTTGTTGTTGTTGTTGTGGTTGTTGAACAGCACCTGGCGCAGTACATGCTCAAGGCCGCCAAGTCCTCTGCTGAAGAGCAGGAGAAAATGTTTAATTGGGACAGACACTCATTTTGGGTTAGCTTCTCTTTACGAAAGCACAAATGTTATTGTGACATGTCCCGTCTTTACATGTCTGGCGGTGTTTGTAGAAGTAAATAATATCAATAAGCATTGGTTGTTGAACTTCTAGGCATCTCGGGCTGAACTTTCAAGGAAAAACCAAGCATTGCAGGCCACTAATGCTGAGCTGGTGACTGAGCAGACTGACCTGAAAGCTAAAGTGAACATACTGTTAGCATTAGTGCATGAACTGGAGCAAGAGCTCACTCAGACCACGGGGAAGTGTAATAACATAAACTCAGTAAGTTACAAAAATTCTTACTGTATATTTAGCAGGTGCTTTAGGGCCTTGTGTTGTTGTTGTTGTTGCATAATGAGTTCCAGCACAGGCTTTGTGTTCTTGACTAAAATGAAATGCATTTTTACTACAAGATGCTCATTTGTTACTTGACTTGACTCGTTTTGTTTTAATTCAAGGTGCTGACATTTTAATAAACAAAATTGGAGTAGTCTAGATGTGAACATTAAGCACAAAAATTTGAACCTCACCTGTTCCATGGCTGTTTTAGGAGAGCATGAAGGAGCAGGAATCTCCGCTTCTTCCATATTCACAGAATAATCTGATGATTTTAACAAACAACGAGGAGTTTCCAATGGTACAGTTTTCTTCTCATGAAGTCATAAGTGAACTTGTGACAACAATTGTGTCTGTGTGTTGAAATAAATAAAACCAGCACGCTTTGGTTGTTGTACTTCGAGGAAGCCTTTAAGTGGAATGCTCAATTGGATGAAGATGACCTTCAAGTGAAGTACCAGGTACACAATCTTCTATGCGACGTTAGGGAGCTTGAAGAAAAACTCTCTGATATGAAGAAGACGTGTGAAACTCTGAAGCAGGTAAGGCAATTCTTGCATTAAACCATTACTTTGGAATGTGAACCAACATTTACAAATAAAATTTTTAATATGACATAGTAGATGTTGTGATGCATGGATGTGGCTTGTTGTAATGCTAAGTAAAGTAATGTTTGCTCTCTATGAGTTATCTGTGCTATACAGTGCTATGTGCTAGTTGTGGGTCAAAAAAGTAAATACAGGACATTACATTTTCACACATCCATATTAAGAAACAAACTTTTTTTCCCACACAGGCCCATGGGATTGACACAGTGAGGCATATGGCATTGTGAATTACCAGGACTATGTTTAACACTTGAATATTCCTTTATGTGTGCAAATATGCCAAGACTTATAAACCACTGTGTCTGAATATGACTGTGTGGCGATAAAGTGGGCGACTTGCCTACTGAGAGTCTGGTGCCCTTAAAGGCCTGAGCAACCAGATAGCTCAGGGGAGCTTGGGTATTTAATAGGGGCACTGGCCTCTGGTTTTATTAGCATGTAGCTTGGGGTGTCCTGTGGGCCTTTCAGGGTGAACTGGGTGTTTGTTAGGACTTTAGGAGTTCGGTTCCAAGCGCTGTAGGATGGCCTGTGGGCCTTTGAGGGACCTTGGAGCATTGTTTCTGTTTTACCACCTGTAGCCTCTGGTAGTTAGTGATTGAGACAGCATGACCACTAACATGCAGCTGCTTATTTTCAGATAAACAGAATATGAAATAGGTAAATAATAAAGATAAAGATTTGTTCAGATCAGTTATTTTAGTCAAATCACTTGGAATGTGTTTTTATTTACTTTTTTATAATTATATTAAGAATAATCAGATTTTACCAGCATTTTTATCAAAATTCTACTTCACTTCAGTCTAAGTTACTGTACTATGGACTTTAGATCATTAATATAAAATTTTACCCATGATATTTGCATTCACATTTCCCTTAAATTACACAATAAACCGAATTCATACTGTGATCACTCTCAAAAAGACAGGACCACAGGAATAGCCCAAAGCATTCACTGAGCATGACACTGAAGCATGGGACTGGCCAGTCTTGCAGTGGTCTGCCTGCTACAGCTTCCTATTGGGGGAAAGCCAAGCTCGGTTCTTCAACATTTTGGTTGCACCTCTGAACAGCAACAGCATCGATTTGAGTTCCTTCAGCACCTCCGACCACCTTTTCTTTGTTTTTGTTCTTTAAGTTAGTTTACAGCGTTTTAAAACCGGCAAAATTACCACCATGGGGTACATTAGTTATGATAGAGACACTCTTGTTTCTATTGGTATACAATGTACTCACAATTCGACGTTTTTAACTCCGGATCCGAGCTGGCCGAGTGAGATCCTGAGAGACAACAAAAGACGCGACGCGAAGCGGCGGCCCCGAGGGAAACGAGCCGGCGTCAGGAACAGGCTGAGAGCACGTGCACACCGCACACCTCTGCCTAGCATCCTGCTCGCCAACGTCCAGTCACTGGAAAACAAGCTCGATGACCTCAGGGCCAGGATAAAGTTCCAGAGAGACATTCGGGACTGCAATCTCCTCTGCTTCACCGAGACATGGCTGAACCCAGCCGTGCTGGACCACGCCATCCAGCCGGCCGAGTTCTTCTCGGTTCACCGCATGGACAGGACGCGGGACTCGGGGAAGTCAAGGGAAGGCGGCGTGTGTTTAATGGTGAACAGCAGCTGGTGAACAGCAGCTGGTGAACAGCAGCTGGTGCAACAGCGCGAGCGTTGTTCCTCTCACACGCTCCTGCACACCAAATCTGGAACTACTGTCCATCATGTGTCGTCCTTTTTACCTTCCTCGGGAGTTTACATCGGTCATAATCAGCGCCGTTTATATTTCACCACAAGCGGACACGGACACTGCCTTATGCGAGCTGCATGAGGCACTCACAAAGCACCAGACACAACACCGGGACGCTGCGCTTATTGTGGCGGGGGACTTTAATAGTGCCAACCTCAAACGTGCAGCACCAAACTTTTATCAGCACATCACCTGCCCCACCAGGGGCGAAAGGACACTGGACCACTGCTATACAACGGTCAAGGACGGCTACAAGGCACAATCTTGTCCACCGTTTGGTAAATCCGACCACGCCGCCATCTTCCTCATGCCAAAATGCAAACAAAGGCTGAAACAGGAAGTTCCGGTCCAGAGGGAGGTCGCGCGCTGGACGGACCAATCGGTGGCCGCGTTACAGGACGCACTCGATGACGCAGACTGGGACATGTTCAGAAACAGCTCCAATGGTGACGTCAGCGTGTTTACGGAAGCGGTTGTGGGATTCATCGGGAAACTAGCGGACGATACCGTAGAAAAAAAGACTATTAAAACGTTTCCCAACCAGAAGCCGTGGGTGGATAAAACCATCCGCTACGTTCTGAGATCTCGCACCGCTGCCTACAACACGGGACTCGCGTCGGGGGACATGGAACCATACAAGGCTGCGTCATACAGCGTCCGGAAGGCGGTGAAAGAGGCGAAGCAGCGCTACGGGAGGAAACTAGAGTCACAACTCCAACAGAGTGACTCTAGGAGCCTGTGGCAGGGACTAAGGACAATAACGGATTATAAAGCACCAACAATCGGTATGATAAACGCAGACGTGTCTCTGCCAGATGAGCTGAACACTTTCTATGCTCGCTTCGAGGCTGCAGCTAAAGAAGCTAGCGATGCTAATGCTAGCGGCGCTAACGGCTGCAGACAGGAAGTCACTGCCAGCACCGGAAGCGCGTTCATCATCACAGAGCATGACGTGAGGAGAGCCTTCAAAAGAGTGAACACCAGGAAAGCAGCAGGACCAGACGGCATCTCAGGCCGTATTCTCAGAGCCTGCGCAGACCAGCTAGCACCTGTGTTCACTGAGATATTCAACATCTCTTTATCTCAGTCGGTGATCCCCACATGCTTCAAAGAGTCCATCATTGTTCCTGTCCCAAAGAAACCTCATCCTGCTTCCCTCAATGATTATCGCCCTGTAGCCCTCACCTCAGTAGAGATGAAGTGCTTTGAACGCCTGGTCAGAGACTTCATCATCTCTTCACTACCAGACACACTAGACCCACTACAGTTCGCTTATCGTCCAAACCGTTCCACGGACGATGCAATCTCTCATCTCCTCCATACATTTCTCACTCACCTGGACACTCGGAGGGGGAATTATGTGAAAATGCTCTTCATCGACTACAGTTCTGCATTTAATACCATAATTCCCTCCACACTGAGTCCATAATTCCCTCCACACTGAGTCCTCTACTGTACTCACTCTACACATACGACTGCACGGCCACTAGCAGCTCCAACATCGTTGTGAAGTTTGCGGACGACACAACAGTGGTGGGTCTTATCACCAACGGTGATGAGACGGCATACAGGGATGAGGTCAGTGCCCTGACACATTGGTGCCAGGAGAATCATCTCTCCCTCAATGTCGGAAAGACCAAAGAGTTGATAGTGGACTTCCGGAGGTGTAGGGGTGCACATTCCCCCATCATCATCAACGGCGCTGCTGTGGAGAGAGTGAGCAGCTTCCGCTTCCTGGGTGTCCAAATAGCAGAGGATCTCACATGGTCAGTTCATACTGACAAAACGGTGAAGAAGGCGCAGCAGCGACTCTTCTTTCTCAGGAGACTAAAAAGATTTGGCATGAGCCCCCGCATACTTAGGTCCTTCTACCGCTGTGCCATCGAGAGCATCCTCGCTGGATCCATCACGACCTGGTACGGCAACAGCACCGCCTACAACCGCAAAGCTCTGCAGAGAGTTAGCTTCCCATCTACATCTACAGGAAGCAGTGCCTGAGGAAAGCGAGGAGGATCATCAAAGACTCCAGTCACCCCAGTAACCACCTATTTAAACTGCTCCCGTCAGGCAGGAGGTATGGAAGCATCCGGTCCCGAACCAGCAGGCTGAGGGACAGCTTCTATCATCAGGCCATCAGACTACTGAACACTGACCAATAGGTCTCCACTTGTCACTTTCACAATGTCACTTTACAGTCACTAAGCCACTTTATGGATTCCACATTGCACATAATTGCCTTTTTGCACAACAATCATTGCGGTCATTCCTTATACATTATACACAAGTAAACACTCCCACAGTCGTGTGTGTATGGGTATATACATGTATGCATATGTGTGTATGTGCATATGTAGATATATGTATATGTATGTGTATATATATACATAGACGTGTATATGTGTGTATATTCTGTATGTGTAGATGTGTATACTTATGCTCACTTTTTTATTTTTTTTATTTTTTTATAAATTATATATATATATTTTTTTTTCTTTTTAATAACACTTGCACAATATTTTACTTCTGTACTATCCATATGTATATTTATTCTTATAATTGTACACCACTATTGCTTGTGTAGCTCGCACATAAGAATTTCACTCACGTGTACGGTACCAGTGTACCAGTAACGTGATGTGACAATAAAAGCGACTTGACTTGACTTGACCTGGGACTCAGCTCATCAATGTGTCAGTGGATCTCCAACTTTCTGACTGGCAGACCACAGGCAGTAAGGATGGGCGGACATGTCTCAGCCTCCCTCACTCTCAGCACTGGAGCCCCCCAGGGTTGTGTTCTGAGCCCCCTGCTGTACTCTCTGTACACCCACGACTGCGTGGCCACTACCAGCTCCACCACCATCATCAAGTTTGCTGACGACACTGTTGTGGTGGGCCTGATCACGAACAACGATGAGACGGCCTACCTGGAGGAGGTTGGAAATCTGGAGAACTGGTGCCAGAGAAACAATCTCCTCCTGAACGTCAGTAAGACAAAGGAGCTGATAGTGGACTTTAGTACAAAGCAGGTGAGGAACTACCAGACCCCCGTCATCAACAGGAGCCCAGTGGAGAGAGTGGACAGCTTCAGATACCTCGGTGTTCACATCACGCAGGACCTGGCATGGTCCTGTCACATCAACACCGTGGTAAAAAAGGCCCGGCAGCGTCTCTACTACCTCAGACGCTTGAGAGACTTTAGACTGCCCTCCAAGGTGCTCAGGAATTTTTACTCCTGCACCATAGAGAGCATCCTGACGGGAAATATCACGACCTGGTTCGGGAACAGCACCATGCAGGACAGACGAGCTCTACAGAGGGTGGTGCGATCAGCTGAGCTCATCATCCGCATCGAGCTCCCTGACCTGCACTCGATCTACAACAAGTGGTGCTTGACCAAGGCCAGGAAGATCGTGAACCACTCAGCCACCCCAAAAACGGACTGTTTACTCTGTTGCGGTCTGGGAAGCAAATCTGGTCCTTGAAGGCCAACACAGAGAGACTGAGGAGGAGCTTCTTCCCGCAGGCGATAAGGTCTCTCAACCACAACCACACCACTATGCAGAACTAATAGTCTTTTCATAATTGATCAAATCTATCAATCTTCTTACATCCATGAACACTATGGACAATTACACGCTCACCTTCCTTCATATATACACTACATGTCGTACGTTTACATCCTGGACCATTGCACAAAGACACTTTAATAACTTTGCACACCTACCTTCACAACTACACTACATTTTACAGTTTTACGTTTACATCCTGGACCAGTGCACAAAGACACTTTAACAACCTCTGCACAAAGATACTTTGTTCTATGCATATTTGCACACACAGTACAGTATATTTCAATTTGTACAGTAGATTTCTATTTTTGTACATCATATTTCTATTTTCATTTTTAGTTCTATTTTTCCTAGCACATTTCTATTTTTATTTTTAGTTCTATTTTTCCTAGCACATTTCTATTTTTATTTTTAGTTCTATTTTTCCTAGTTTAATTTATTTTTTTTATTTAATTTCTATCGTATTTCTTTTATTCATATTTATTTCTTATTTGTAAACTTTAATTCTCTTTTAGGGTCAATGGCAGTCGTATAATGCATTTTACTACATTTCGTACTGTGTATGTTTGTGTATGTGACAAATAAAATTTGAATTTGAATTCTCTGGGACCAGTTTTGGGACCAGGCGGCTGCTGGCAGAGCATGAACTAACGACCTCATCAACCTTAATGTGCTACAACAGTTCACCACCTGACTAACAGAGAAGAAGATGTAATGGGTCCACTGCCACCCTGTCAACATTTCTCACTGAGGCAGTCCAGCCTCACAGGCATAGGACTACAGTATTTGGCAGTGCATTCAGCAGCAGGTGAGACCCCATCTCTCATCTCTATTATCTGTTTTCTTAATATTATATTATTTTATATAATTTTTAAAAATTATAATGTGCCGATCACAAATTCTAAAATGTCTATTCCAACGCTTTGAAACACACGGTTGTTATGGTGGACATGTCAGTCGATAAGGTGCCTAAGATAACCAGACATGCTAGCTCAACTAGCTAAGGTCAGTTAGCTGAAATACAGTATTGTAAAGTAGTGTATTTACTGTAAATACACAGTAATTAAAAGTGATCACTTTATAAACCACAATAAAAGGCTTAATCAGTTACAGTTATGACAGTATGATCCGTCCACCACACAAACAGAACAAGAGAGGGTGCCAATATTTATATTTATAAATATCCTCAATGGCCATATAGTGTGTTGAATAAATATCGTCACTTTATTCAAAATTTTATAATTAATTCTCGGCACAAACAAAACAGACTGATTGGAGGGGGAGAAGACCGGTCATTTTAGTCACAGTGACCTGAAGGTGGAGGACAATAAAAACAAACAAACAAACAAAAAAACTTATCTACTTAGATTAGACTCTTTATGTGATGGGACGGAGACAATTGATGAATTCTGGACAGGGGTATTTGCTCTTTAGCAGGGTGAAAGAAAAAAAAATCTATTGGGGCGGGCTGGACAACCAAAACATGGGACACAACCCATTGACGCCATTAAATGCAAAAAACAAAAAACAAACAAACAAAAAATTGTATATAAAATCCAAAAAAAAACAAATTATTGAAGGAACAGAAACTGCTTTTGGGGAAAGGGGTACAAATCAATATTTCCATAATTTTTTTCCCAAATGAAATTTTATTGAATTGAATAATAATTGCCTTATAATATTCACCCAGTATTGAAGGAATGTAATATATCTTTCTTCTGGATCTGTCCCTGCTTGTGTGTGTAACAATTTGTTTATTATCCTGAATATAAACATTAAGATTCTAGTAAACCCCTAACACAATAATAGTAGTAGTAATAATAATAATAATATGGACACTTTATTGTTATATATAAAAACAGAAATCCACTGTGGCAAGAAGTCGATGATTGTGTGTGCTGGTGTTTGCGGTAGTTACGACACAGGCGTGTCATAGGCCCAGTTCCCCATGAAATAATAGTAGGCAGCGTCATCATCACCTTTATGTCACAATGTGATGTAATAGTAGCCAATTATATAATCTGCCTTTATGTCATGCAGTGAGCGTGTCACAGGCGTTGCAACAGTAGTTGTCATCAGAAACGAGTCTACAATGACAACACATAGGACAGGGAGAAAAAAGGGCTGCTGAAACATTGACAGTGAGTTGACTGCACTCTCCATTCTCAGGTAATACTAGCACACAGGGTGTCAGGATCTGCACACAGACAGAGCCGTGGGTATCCACTAGTTTCCTTATAAAAGCTGCACGAATTGGATTTGAGACTAGCTTTTAAACAAAAGGTCATCACACCAATTATTGACATTGTTTTAATAATTACTGTTTACTGCTGTTAATAGTATGATTTCAATGTAAGAAAATGTAAGAAATCCTTGTTTTACAGCAGTTATTTACAGTACATGTCCCGCCATTTCAAGGTGACTCTCTCTTCTCCTCACTGAATAACTCTTATTCCTCTATCCTCTTTTCTAAACAACACTCTGTTTCAATTTCTCTATTTTTTATTACTTAACAAAAGAAATATCCAATAGATTTGTTAATGTTGTACTTGAGCTTCTCATGTATTAAATATCTCATGCTGTTCAACTTTTTGCATGAAAGGCAGTGAAAACAGTAACGACAATAATAATAATAATAATAATAATAATAATTCAAATTACAATTTTATTTGTCACATACGGTCATACACAGTACGATATGCAGTGAAATGCTAAAAAATAATAATAATATTAATAATAATAATAATAATAATAATAACTTAAGCATTAATTTATAATTAATAGTTAATGAGTAAAACCAATTCGTCATTCATCATTCATCAGCATTTTAGTATAGTTCAGGCCTTACCCTGAACAGGGTAAGGAAAAGCTGAGCTCTGTTTATTTTTTTCCCCAGTCAGTTTTCTTTTGTTTCCTTTTTTCAGTTTCTAATTGACAATCTTTAAGAACAAGGGGGATATGCAGAGCTGTGTCAACTAAACAGGAATAAAGCTGATGAGCCATACAGTGTAGCTTTGGGAAAGAGTAGTGGAGGCTAGGTTAAGGGCAGAGGTGATAATTTGTGAGCAACAATATGGTTTCATGCCTAGAGTATAGCAGATGCAGTATTTGCTTTGAGGATGCTGGTTGAGAAGTACAGAGAAGATAATAAAGAGTTGCATTGTGTCTTTGTAGATTTAGGGAAAGCGTATGACAGGGTACTGAGAAAGGAGCTGTGGTGTTGTATAAGGAAGTCTGGAGTGGCAGAGAAGTATGTTGGAGTGGTGAAGGACATGTATGAGAGCTGTAAGACAGTGGTGAGATGTGCTGTAGGTGTGACAGAAGAGTTTAAGGTGGAGGTGAATCTGCATCAAGGATCGGTTCTGAGCCCCTTATTGTTTGTTCTGATGATGGACAGGATGACAACTGAGGTTAGACAGAAGTCTTCATGGACAATGATGTTTGCAGATGACATTGTGCTTTGTAGCAAGAGCAGGGAACAGGTGGAGAAAAATTTGGAGAGGTGGAGGCATGCTCTGGAAAGCAAAGGAATGAAGGTTAGCCACAAAAAGACGTGTATAATTGAGAGGGACCCAAGTGGAACAGTGTGGCTACAGGGAGCAGAGGTAAAGAAGGTGCAGAACTGTCAGTACGTCAGTAAAATTACAGGTCCAGAACAAATGCGAAATGATTTCCGGAGTTACAGAAAGAGCAGCTGGTTTTGACATCACATAAGGTGACTTTAAAGGTCCTACACATCATATTTTTCATTAAATGTTAATATGATCTTTAGGGTCCTAATGAAAAGTTTGTATTATACGTTAATTAAAAATTCAAAAGGATTGTGTAAAAAAAACACTACTTTTACCTGGTAAAAACGAGCTCTGTTCTCAGCAACCTGTTTCAGTACATGCTAATTTAAATGTTCATGACCTCTGCTGAGCCCGCCCCCCCCCCCCCCCCAGTTCTGTGGGGCGTGTCTTCACAACACACGTGGGGTATAGCCACGGAAGTGTAGTCCAGTGCGGGCAATGCTTTGGACTGCATTACCCACAAAGCATTGCCAAAGCAGTTTGTAATATCGCCTGACAACGCAGAAATTAAAAGAATGGACATGCATCGACTCGATTTGTCTTTCTCATCACTGCATGGACATGAATTAACGGGCTGTTGCGCTGCCACGAGCAACAACAACAAAACCGGGGAAACTTACCGAGAGAGATACGGACGCGATGTGTTTAGTGATGTGTTTACATGACTTCTTAATCTTCGACAGACATCGTTATAAACCATCTAACGTTACAAAGGTAAGCATAATATAGTTTTCCGACTACGTTCACAGTTTGCAACTAGACAATCACCTTAATGCATTGTTTATTATAAACGGGCGATTAGGGATTATATAGAGACGGATGTACACAGAGAAGATGACATAACCATGTTCTATGAGAGTATAAGTTAACTTACACTCCGCATTCATCGTAATTATTAGAAAAGGTGATCTGCAAAGAGTCATAGAAAAATTAATTACTCACTGAGCCTGGTGAAGATGAAGCAGGAACACGAAGCGTTAGTACAGATCCATTGTTTAGGAGCAGCTTCCTAGTAAAACCTGCTTTATATTGACCCGCGTTTATAAAGCAGTCTGGTGAAAAATGAATATCGAAAACATGAACGCATTTAGGTAAATCAGCGGGCACTTTAGCTTTAAAAACTAAATTCAGCCACTGCCTCCTCAGTGGCTCAGATACCTAACCCTAGGTAGGTACCCTAGGTCACTAACCCTAGGTAGTGAATGACGACTGCTGTGTTCGCTATTACACCCAACAACTGTACACAACACTCGCCAAGTCAATCAACTTGTGTAGGAGCGGCCTCTGTCGGTTTGGCGTCACATCGACAGGCATTTGTGATTGGCCTGATTTCAGAAGGGGGATGTTACTGTAATAAACGAAAAGAAAACCACTGGGCCGCTCTTTATCATCGTAGAGTGGTTGTGTACGCACTCTCCTAACACACAGTTCAGTCCAAACAGCTCAAAATAGTGCATGTAGTGCTGTATGACCCCTTTAATGGATTTACGCAATGAAGCTTACTATACGTTCGTGTGGCCAGTTTATGAGGCCTTTATCTATGACATTTTCCACAATGCAATGTTCTTTCCATAATTATGAACTCTTATTATAATTAAAAAGTTTTATTGCAGCACAGAACCTAAAAAGATGTCTAAAGTTAATTTAATGGGAAAGTGTGCTAAGAATAATAATCCATAAAACTTGTATATCTGGAAAAGGGTACGATAAAGCAACAGCTTTATTATACAAAGATGTTCCTTTAATTAAATACAACTAGTTAGAGATTTATATCCTTGTGTCTTTTTTAAACTACACTAGAAAAAAGTAATAAACAAGTAATTTAAACCATTGGGCCCTGCCCATGAAGATAAATAAATGAAAGCAGTAAATAAATCCCACACACACACACACACACACATTCTTGTAATTAGGGCATTATGTGGACAGTAGTACACCTTATAAGGACAGTAATTAGTGTGTATATTTTGTACAGCTAGGCTTTTATAAAATAATTTTTGTATAATTAATATATCTAAACACAAATACAGTATCACTTTAAATTAAAGTTTTACAAAAAAAAACGGTGACTGTTTTTTAACACCTTATGAGGACAGTCATTACTGTGTATATGTATATATCCCATATTTTATATTTAATATTCTGTTCTTATCTGCAGTTTTTCTATATTTTAGAAACAAGGTCTCTATATTTTATTCTTTATGTCCATTCACTAAATAATTTTTATTTCTATTGATAATTTAGGTCACAAACAGTCATAAAAGCATTTCACTGCATATCAGTGTATAAACAGTGTATGACTGTTTGTGACAAGTAAAATTTGAATTTGAATTTAAATAACAAGAACCAGTCATTATTGGGGACCAAATTTGCATAGACAGATAATTAACTGTTTTTCATAATGTTGTGAGGATGTCTGGATGTTGTTAGCAGTGTCCTCTTCCATATTCTGTAAATGTATTGGACAATTAAAAACATTTAGTGCGCAAAAAAAGGAACATGCAACACAAGAATGTGCAAATCCTTATACTGTAAAAAGAAACATTGATTGTAAGAATGGAATTATCATTTCCAGGTTAGACACAGGTGCCTTTAGAGGAGCAGTGATTAACTAGTGAGGATGGTGTTGGTGAGATTAATACCTACTGTAGCTTAGGCATTATGCTAGGCTGCAAAGTTTGTTGGTCCCTGGTCAAGCTGTCTGCGCGTTACAGAGGTTTAAGGCTTTTGCCTAAGATCAGGCCATGCAAGCCAAGCTGTGACTGTGTGTGTGTGAGGAATGGGTGTGTTCTGGCCCAGGTGGAATGGCCACCTAATTCAACAGCTTACCCTCGCTGTTAAAAAGGGAGCACTGAGTCAATTCAGGCATTCTGAATTAAGGTATCATAGAGTATATTTATTTCAATAGGATTTAAAATTTTGTGTCAGGTCCAGAACAATCTTTTAATAACAATCTGACCGATCAGCTCCATTCCTACTTTCTAGAAGTCAGGAGACCTTTCCATCATGACACAGGTTAGAGTGGTGTGTGCAATAATAAAGGAGGATTGGTGAGAGAGGTACAAAGGTGTTTTTTTTTTTTTTTTTTTTGCAAAATTCTTCTCCCTCAGGACACCTATTGATTTTCAATGGGCCATGTATAAAGGACATGATTCTTTTTAAATTAGTTGAGATTTTGGAGCAGTTTCCAAAATAGCATCTCGTTTTCGAATGCAACCAAACATGGCCAAGCAATGGTGCTTGAAAATATTGACCCAATTAATTTTTTTATAGGAAAAATAGGTTGAAAATGTTTTTGTATTTTTATTCATTTTCATATCTTTTTTTATCAGCAGGAAATTATTACAGATTGTGAATGAAGTTTTCATCTTTATTGTTGGTTATCTCTGTTAATAAGCACGTTTAAAACAATCATAAGCTAAATATTAACATGATGGGTGAATAGCCTCTAAGTAAACGACCGTAATGCGCATGAAGATAATGAAGATTGTGTTTTTAACAATTGAATATATTTTTGAATAGCAATTTAATTAAGGTGAATATTTTTACATTGAATTTTACATGCTTGAATTACATTTTTAGTTGAAATATACAACAACAATAAATTGCAGTGTCTAAAATTTCAAGCAGTATAAACGCTGTAAGAACTTTTTCATTCAGATCAAATTTCAAAGCAGAAAAATTCAAACTGCTGTTTTGTGACAAGTTTATTTTCAGTTCATGTGATTCAGTATGCTGTTTTGCTTTGAGTAATTTTGGCACTGTTATACTTCTATAATCTTCTCTCAGAGTTTCACTACTAACCGTGCATATTAGCAACACTTCGGGACAGCAACGTTTGCTAGCGTTCTTTTTAAACAATGCACTGTCTGTGTGTATTGGAAACTGGTACTGTATATTGATATTTTATTAACAATCCCTACAATAAAGCAAAAAGAGACATTACATATAATATTACTTCAACCTATAAAATTATAATTGGGCAAAATAACAACATGTTAAGGGCGTGCCCCTTTGAGTGCTTCACTAAAGTCAGCAATCATCTTGCATTTTTTTTTTCTTTTCCTCCCAACAATAGTCCCCAAGGACTTCTTAAATGACTTTGCTGATTTCTTGGCTGAGTTTATGCCTAGATATGATCAAGTGGTAATTGTTGGGGATTTTAATATCCATGTTTGCTGTCCTAATAAGCCCTTTGGTAAAAGACTTTTTAGATTTAGTGGACTCTTTTAACTTTATTCAGTCTATCAATGGTCCCACTCAGAAATGTGGGCACACATTGGATCTTGTACTGTTTCGTGGCTTATCTGTCGTCAATGTGGAAATTGGGAATGCTGTGTTTTCAGACCATATGCCTGTTTTATTTAATTTTGTACCTTTCTCTCAACCTGCTAAATCGTGTGATTCGGTTCGGCACCGCCGTGTCTTTAATCCCACCTCCGCCACTCATTTCTCTGCGATTTTCACTTGTGATTGGGATTTACAATCTTCAGCGTCGCTCAGCACTGAGGAGCTAATATTACAGTTTGATTCTGCCTGTCAAATTGCATTGGATTTAGCAGCTCCCTTAAAAATCAGACGTTTTAAGGCTAGATCAGAGCCATGGTTAAATGATAATACCCGTGCTGTTAGAAGGGAATGCAGGAGAGCTGAACGGAGGTGGAAAAAGGACAGGTTACAGGTGTCTTTGGAAATGTTAAGAGGAAGCTGGTGTCATTATCAAAAAGCTGTGAAAGCTGCTAGAACAAAAAAAAATTCTGATCTTATTGTTTCTAACTCTCATGACCCTCATGTTCTTTTTAACACATTGAACTCTGTTCTTAATGCTCAGGAACCTGTCCCTCTGAAGGCTTCTATAGAAACCTGTGATGAATTTTTTCACTATTTTATGGATAAGGTTATACACATCAGGTCCCTTATTTTACCATCTGTTAGCGACCCACCAATTTTTAGACCTTGTATGAATGTGTTCGAGCATTTTGAGCCTGTCTCCCTTTTTTTTAGAGGATCTGGTGTCCAGTAGTAAGCATTCGGCTCTCCGTTTGATGTTACCCCTCCTAATTTTGTTAAGGAAGTTTTCCCCACTTTGGGTCCTTTTATTCTTGCTATTTTTAAAAGCAGTTTAATTTTTAATGTGATGCAGAAAAATTTTAAACATGCTGTGGTGCAACCCTTGCTCAAAACATCTGGCCTGGATCCTTTTGTTTCGTCAAATTTTAGGCCTATCTCCAAGCTACCTTTTTTGGCTAAACCTGTGGAAAAAATTGTTTAGTTTTGAGTCTGCTCTTTTAAGAGTTTTTAATGACATTTTTTTAGCAACCCACTCCGGAGATTCTGTACTACTTGTGCTTCTAGATTTAACAGCGGCTTTTGACAACAGACCATGAGTTTCTTTTATCCGGGTTGGAACAGTGGGTGGGCATTACAGGCTCAGCCTTGCAGTGGTTTGGGTACTACCTCTCTAATAGAACCTTCTGTTATAATATAGATGGTTTCACTTCAAACTCCGCTGCCCTTCCTTGGGGGGTACCACAGGGCTCCATTCTTGGTCCACTTTTATTTTCTTTGTATTTGCTCCCACTCTGAGCTATTTTCCGGAAATATAACATCTTCTTTCATTTTTATGAAGATGACTTTCAGGTTTACCTCCCATTAAAGCACAGTGGTGCATGTTCTGTCAAGCTTCTTCTGGACTGCCTTGTTGATGTTAAAAGATGGATGGCTTTTAATTTCTTGAATGTCAATGAGGAAAAGACCGAAGTTATGTTGTTTAGACTAAATGGCTCCTGCAAATCTGCTCGCTTTGACCTCTCCTCTTTGGCCCCATCTGAGAAAGCCTTGATTACAAATTTGGGTATTAAAATGGATCCAACTCTAAAAATAGATAGTCAAGTAAATGCTGTGGTAAAATCCGTTTTGTTTTTTTTTTTCCATTTGAGGCGAGTAGCAAAGATTAAGCCTATATTGTTAAGGCAGTACCTGGAATCGGTTGTCCATGCTTTTATAACCTCTTGTCTTGACTATTGTAATGCTTTGTTCTTTGGAATCAGCCACACCACTATGGCTCGCTTACAGTTGGTGCAAAATGCCACAGCACATTTTTTATCTGGTATAGGCAGACGAGAGCATATTACTCCAATCTTGGCTTCCCTTTACTGGCTTCCAGTGTACTTTCGGATCCATTTTTTAGATTCTTTTATTTGTATTTAAGTGTTTAAATGGTCTTGCTCCAGCCTATCTGGTGGAATTGTTGCACCCATATGTTCCATCTCGCTCTCTTAGGTCTACTGACAAGCTGCTTCTTTAAATTCCAAAAACCCGTTGCAAACTTCGAGGTGATGGTGCCTTTTCAGTAGCTGCTCCTCAACTATGGAATGAGTTACCCTTACTCATTCGACAAACTCCATCAGTGGCTGTTTTTAAATCACGGATAAAAACTCATTTTTACTCTCTGGCCTTCAACCCAGTGTGAAGCATTTCAATGAGATGTTTTGTGTTTTATATCTTGTTTCTCTTTTGATTATTATTATTTTTATTATGACTATTATTATTAGTAGTATGTTATTGTGTCGCTATGTTCTTAGTTGTTTCTTTTTCTTGCTACCATCATTCTCATTTTTAATTTAAATTTTTTATTTATCAATTTAACGTTTTATTATAAAACACCCTGCTGTTTATGGCCTGATTGTTGACTTTTGTACAGCACTTTGGTCAGCTTTGTTGTTGTTTTGAAGTGCTTTAGAAATGAAGTGGTATGGTATGGTAATATTTTTATTCTCTTATGCAATAACATGTCAATAGAAACTTGTCTCTTTTACCCGCAAAAACCTTCACTCTGTCTCCCCTTCCTCTGTGTCTTCATACACCCTATCATTCCTCCCAGACCCAGACTCCTTCTCCTCTTTACCACTAGAGACTGCGACTGAAACTTTCCTCTCCTCTCTCTCCTCATCCATAGATCTCCTTTGCCCGCTGTCATCTAAACCAAGGAAGAAATCTTGTCCTGCTCCTTGGCTATCTGATGTACTGCGCAACAACAGGAGAGAATTAAGAACTGCGGAGAGACGATGGAAGAAATCACAGCTTGATGCAGATCTCATCTCTTACCAGACTCTTCTTTCCAAATTCTCATGTGATGTGACTTCTGCCAAAACTACCTTCTTCAGACAAAAGTTGGAAGCATCTGCACATGATCCTGGCAAACTCCACAACATCTTCTCCTCACTACTCAACCCACCGACTCCTCCTGCCCCTTCCTCTCTGACTGCTGACGATTTTGCCACATTCTACGATGGGAAGATTGTAGCAATCCGCCAGTCCTTCGCTCTCAACCAAAGTCCTACGGCAGAACCTCAGGACCTTTCCTTCCCTCCTTTAGCAGAATTTTCCAACTTGTCATCTGACGAGATTCAACAGATCATCTCGTCATCTAACCCCACCACCTGTTCATTAGACCCAATCCCTTCCACAATGCTCCAGGCCATCTCACGAGACCTCCTTCCCTTCACCACAGCCATCATCAACCAATCCATATCATCTGGTCATGTTCCTGCCGCTTTTAAGAAGGCGAGGGTTATTCCCATCCTCAAGAAACCCTGCCTGGACCCATCAGAAGTTAACAACTATCGCCCGGTATCACTGCTCTCTTTTATTTCCAAAATTCTTGAAAGAACGGTTTATAATCAAATCTCTCTTTATCTCTCACAGAACAACCTTAATGACCCAAACCAATCTGGATTCAAAGTGGCACATTCCACAGAGACTGCCCTTCTGTCAGTCACTGAGAAGCTCCATGCTGCTAGATCTGCTAAACTTTCATCTGTCCTCATCCTCCTGGACCTGTCAGCTGCATTTGACACCGTGAACCACAAGATTCTATTATCTATTCTTACAAGCCTTGGAATTTGTGGAACAGTGTGGCAATGGTTTGCTTCTTACCTTAAAGATAGGTCATATGAGGTAACATGGAGGGGATCTACATCTGCCCCACGTAGACTCTCTACTGGTGTCCCGCAGGGCTCAGTACTTGGTCCTCTTCTGTTCTCCCTCTATACCCGGTCTCTTGGTAAGGTCATATCATCGCATGGATTCTCATACCACTGTTATGCAGACGACACCCAACTTGTCCTCTCCTTTCCTCCCTCTGACACTCAGGTTTCCACCCGGATCTCAGCATGTCTGGCAGACATCTCATTTTGGATGGCTGCTCATCAGCTGAAGCTCAATCTCAGTAAAACCGAACTGTTGTTTATCCCTTGTGACTCATCTCCAGGTCAAGACCTTGTGATATCCATGGACAACAACCAAATCACTCCCTCAACCACCGCCCGCAATCTTGGGGTAACCGTGGACAATCATCTGTCATTTTCCCCACACATCGCTAACCTTACTCGCTCTTGTCGATTTCTTCTTTACAATATCAGAAGAATTCGCCCATTTCTTTCTTCACAGGCTACTCAGGTGCTTGTTCAGTCCCTTGTTATTTCAAGACTGGACTACTGCAACTCACTCCTGGCAGGCCTGCCTCTGTCCACGATTCGTCCTCTGCAACTGATCCAGAATGCAGCAGCACGACTCGTTTTTAACCTTCCCAAGTTCTCCCACACCACCCCACTCCTCCGCTCCCTGCACTGGCTTCCTGTAGCTGCCCGCATCAAATTCAAAACACTGATGCTTGCCTACAAAGCCAAAAATGGCCCAGCACCCACTTACCTCTCTGCGCTAATTACACCACGCACTGCACCACGTTGCCTCCGATCCTCCAGCACTGCTCGCCTCATCCCACCATCTCTCAGGGATCGAGGGCGGCATTCATCCAGGCTCTTTTCTGTTCTGGCACCTAGATGGTGGAATGAACTTCCTCTAGATGTCCGTACATCAGAGACTTTGACTATCTTTAAACGACGACCCCCCTCCCCCCGGAAAAAAAAAAAAAAAAAAAACTCAGTTGTGTTGGACTAATGGTACTTAGTTATTAACCTAGTTAACCCAGTGTAAGTATGTATCCAATGTTGTAAACATTAAAGCACTTTTTGTAAGTCGCTCTGGATAAGAGCGTCTGCCAAATGCCTAAATGTAAATGTAAATGTAAATGTAACTTTGATGTACAGTATTCGACATTGTGGAACTAGTGGTGATATTTTAGATTCCAATAATAGGTTTATCATTAAATAGTATAAGAATTAAAGCCACTAAGAAGCACTCTATATTCAAATATCTCCTTTTTTTTACCTGCTTTTCTTTAGACACCATCAGGACATCATGACCTCCTTTATTTCCATTTACATCATATTGGGTACTGTGTGTTTAAGTAAGTACTTTTATTTTTATAAAATAGATGAAACACAAGACTCCTAAGATAAGTTAACTGTCTATAAGGTGATAAAATAATCTATTTGAATTTTTCCATGTCAGGCCTCCTCTCTGCAGAACCTGAGATCAGTGAATATAGACTAGTGGGTTCTACAGCTGTCCTGCCGTGTCAACTGACGAGTGTAGACACTGACACACCATATATCATGTGGAGCACTGAATCTGAGATTGTGTTTGAGCGACTGGGTGTGGGCATTTATCAGGATGAGGGATATGAGGGTCGTGTGGACGTTCCTGTGGAGGAGCTGCGTAAGGGGAACTGTTCACTGGTGTTGCACGATCTGAGACTGAGGGATACAGGCGTCTACTACAGCTACCTGATACACTACCAAAGTCCTGACGATTTTAGGACTGTTTTACTCAACAGAGTGAAACTCTCAGTCTTTGGTGAGTAAATAAGTCCCAGCAAAATACACACTGACCATCTCACACATACAGAACCAGGAAACAAAACAATATATATACCAAATAACTGGTGTTTGGAGAGGCGCTAAACTACTGTATGACCAAAGCGATTCTTACAACCAATTTAACACAAATGTTGGAGTTTTCAATCCGTATAAACTTTGTGTATGTATTAGATTGAGCCACGAGAATACAGGTTTAAATATTAAATACATCTTTGTTAAATAATATACCATGTACCATGTATAAAGTGGAATACCATGGAAATACTGATTACTTGATAATCGAGCCATTAAATATTATTATTATTATTATTATTATTATTATTTTAGCTATACTGCAAAGAATTATATTAAATACAAAGGACATTGATTTTAAATATTTATTTGTAGTATTTTAAAAAGCTCTAATACAAAACTCTCTTAACTAGGCAACAGTAAATGGTTTAGTAATTCCAATACAACACTAATGCTTTGTTTCTTTGCAGATTGGGGCCAGATATTACAGATGTGGGCCTTTTAGATATTTCACCTGCCCGAAAAAATGACATGGAAATTAGGCTTAGCATCAGGATGCCTTGCCAACTTTTGAACCCCCCTTGACATCCGTCAACAGGAGCAGAGTTCTGAATTTCAGTGTGTGTGTCATAAGTCTCAATCCTAATAAACCTCATCCTCATCTGTGTGTTCTGCTTCACATTTAAAGGTACAATTGTTTATCCTTATCATCTCTAATTGGGCATAATTGTGCATTAAGCTGTAAAAATGTTAATGTACTTAAAATGCCAAGCTAGTTGTTTAGACACTGAGAATAATATTTTCTCTAAAGAAATTGCTAATTTCAAACTCACTGTAACCTTATTAATCAAACTTTAATGAACGAAGCAGTGACAAAAACGTATGTGTGGCAAATATAATGTACAAGAACAGACACACTTATGGTATAAAACCATTGTGTTAGTTAAACTACACAAGTCTGTGTTTTGTTTTAACTTACTTACAGTAGGTTATTTAGCAATGAATTGTTTTTGTTGTGTGTGCGCGTGCAGATTTGTGTGTTTTATACATTTTCCCTTTTAGGAAAGTCACTAATGTCTTGCGGCAGCTTCGGTAACACCACAGACTCCAATAAAAAGGTACCAGAGATGTATTGTGCTGTTTGTACAATATAAAACCTATGTGATGGGTTACCAAATATGTGTTTATCTTGACTGAAACTATCTTCAATGAATAGGAATTCAATGAATATGCTCAAGGTGAAATTATTACAAATAACAATTCACTTTTATTACAGTATAATCATATCCAATTGTGCTCACAAGCTGACAAAACACCGCTCATATGAGCTGGAAATACAAGAAGTCGGGGAGGGGGGGGGGGGGGGCATGCTTCCAAACCACATTAATCAATACCCAAAATAAATTACAATCTTCTTACACGGCACACTAACTCATAGGAAAGAAAAATAATTCAAACACTCTTAACACCCCACACTTGTACATATGGAAGCAAGAATACCTCTCTTCCATAATCACACTGAGCAAGCCTATGTGGAACACTGAGACTATATACGTCAAAGCCTTGCTAGGGCACAAAAAGAACCAGAATACAAATACAAAAGACAAGTCCTGGGCAACACTCGAGAATATAATATTTACAAAACAAAATCCAAAAAATAAAAATAAAGGTGGGAAAAACAGTGATCAACTTAAGCTGGACTGAAAATAAAAAAGAAAACATTAAGCATCAAAACACAATTTATCAGTCCATGTTTTAATCCCACATTCTTAAATTAAACAATTAACAATTACACACACAAAAAACAAGCATTACCATTTAAAATGGAACCCACTGTCTATATATGTATTACAATCAATGTTAAAATGCTAGCTATCCTATCCACAATAACCATTAAAATAATTACCTTTAAAATGGTTAGCTGATCATACACATACACCATAAAGAGGCTATAATTATCACAATACACTTCCTAAGAAAAAAGGAAAGAGTTTTAACAATCAATTAAAAGGATGGTAAATTAGTGCCTATACGGATATTCTAATTATCGTTTTACACAATAAAACGACCTAACACAAATTGTTAGCCCCCACATGCAGCACACTGTTCCAAGACAACAAACACAAGAGTCTCAAAACATCTTAGTTAACTAAGAGCAATCACATAATTAAAGTTGGTTCTAAACAAAAAAAATGTTACGAATCGTTTTATACAATAAAATGTGATCTGATGGGGCATTAATCACTTATCACAACTGTGAATAGATGCAGCAGCAGAGACGGATTAAATCCCCATAAAAATTCACACTTGAAAACAATACTAAAACGACTAAACAGTTCCAGAGGGTTATTGCGATTTGTCCAGGGTTACTAAAGCCTGGCTTACTACTACTTTAAAAATATATATATCGTGTATGTATGTGTGTGCGAGAGAGAGTGAGAGAGCGAGCGTGTGCGCGAGAGAGGGCTTATATTGTGATTTGTCCACGGTTACTAAAGCGTGGCTTACTACTAATAAAAATTATTTCAATGTCACCCATGGGTCTCAATCACAAAATCAGCCACCGCTGTAAACAGATGGCACAACAAATGATATACTCTAAAACATTATTTTGAACATTTAAAAATATATACAAAAACATAAATATAAAAACAATCAACTATTATTGTTCGTTATTGTTGAAGGCCAACACAGAGAGACTGAGGAGGAGCTTCTTTCCGCAGGCGATAAGGTCTCTCAATCATCACACCACCACACAAGACTAATACCATCTTTTTGAAACTCCACGGCACAAATCACTTTAAATAAGACACTTTACAAAGTCACTTTTTATGCATACTTGCACACCACAGCCATTTAAATATTCTAAATCTGTTGACAAATTTCTATTTTCTTTTCTATACTTTTATACTTGGTATATATATATATATATATATATATATATATATATATTGCTTTTTTTAAAGATATCTTGTTCTTATTTGTAAAGTTTATTTTACTTTTACTTTGTACAGTACATTTGCACTAGTTAATCTTATTTTTAAAGTATTTCTTGTACAGCATATTTTACTAGTCAATTTTATTTTTTAAAGTATTTCCTTCATTCCTATTATTTCTTATGTATAAGCTTTTACTATTCTTTTCCTTTAAGGTCACTAGCAGTCGTATAAGCATTTCACTGCATATCGTACTGTGTATGACTGTGTATGTGACAAATAAAATTTGAATTTGAATTTGTTAATGTTACTTCTGACTCAAAATCAATATGGCTTATTAAAGATGCAATGTTTTATTGGACATGGCTGTTTTGTAATGTTCAGCAAAATAAACAGTGTCTATGGTTTGAATATACTGTGAATGTCTGAAAGTCATGATGTAATAGAGACAAGTCTCTTCAGATCCTTCTGCACTAATGTTATTGTGGTGTAAATTATTAACCTAATTGATGTATTTCACTTGCGGACAAAATAGACCATGTGTCTGTTTAATATTTCTTTTAAACAGCTGTGTTCTTAGGTTTGATCAGCTATTTACAAGACAACGTTGAAGCACTAATGGCTAAAGTGCCACCGGTGTGTGTGTGTGTGTGTGTGTGTGTTTGTGCTCCTGCATTCGTCAGGTTTGTCTGAGCTGGCTTTAACACAAACACATTTGCGCACCGGCAGGACGAAAGAACCCATCATAGCACCATCTAACAGCCAGTAGTGGACGGAGTCAGTACACTCTCACATTCCACTCCTCCTAAGTTTGTCTTTTAATGAAGTTCTAAGAAAACTAAGAAAAAATTCGAGAAAATTCGAGAAAAAAAAATAAAAAAATAATTTGGGTCACTTAAGCACAAAATAGCACAGATGCAAATAATCAAGTGTTTAATTGCTCTTGTCGTTTTCTCAAACATGATTTTCCCAACTTGGCGTTTATAAAGATTCAGACAGACTGAATTTAAGAAAGCACCGCTAGGAACACACACACACACATATACTGAAGAGCAAAGCGGAAATGCGCATTCACACCTCTGACCGTCTTTTGTCTTATAAATGATTATCCTTATTCACCTTCCAATCCCCCCCCAGCACACACACGCTGTACACTGTTAACTACGTTTGTTAGGGCACTTGGTTATACACAGCACTTAAATGTATAAAACACTTACTTCCTGGTTTGTTTTATTTTAAATATTGCTTATTACCTTATTCAGCAAAATAAACACTGTTGTCATTGTGTAAATTATTAATGTATTGATGTCTTTCAATTAAGGACAAAAACAGACCCTGCGCTTGTGTTTAGGACTGATGCTGAACAGCTGTGTTCATAGGTTTAATTAACAATTTACAAGATGACAGTTAAAGCATTTGTGGATGAGAGGTGTGTCTGTGTGCGCTCCTGCATTTCTCCGTTGGCTTTAACACAAACACATTTGCACAGACAGGTCTAAATAAACCCCTCCCCCTGCCAAAAACACACACAAACACACACAGTTAGCAGTTATCACCATGTCATAGTCAGTATTCTGCATTGAGGTTTCTCGCCTTCACATGGAGTTCTTAAAACCCAAAAATTTATTTATACTGAAACTGAACTAGCACAAATACCTATGATCAAGTGTTTAACTGTTGTTTTCATTTGTTTCTATGACAATAATAATAATTATTAATATTATTACTGATTAGCCAACTCTTTGACTATTTAAAACAAAGTCGTCTCCCATTTTTTGCCCATTAATGATCTGTTTACCAAGTCTGGAGTTAACATTACAGCTTACTGTCAGTGTCACAAACTCACAATGTCACTCCTCTTTTAATCAAAAAGACACTAAAGCTTCAAAAATACTATTAATGTCATTATTACAAAAGCTGCACTACCCGAGGAAGAGTGCTCTCTGAAAATTCCTTCATAATCTGACCGCGTGTTTTCTGGATAAATCAGCATTTATTTATTCTTTGGGTAAGAGTTAATCTGCAAATTATTTCTATGAATATAACGTGATGCAGTTCATGAAGGACACAAGCTGAGGATAGATGTACAGGAGCTAGCGAGCTAAACGCTCATAGCCGGGTTTATATTTTCCTCACTTTGTCCGTGAGTTTGCACAATAGCGCTTAGTTAACGAGGTGGATAAAAACTCTGAAGTGTTTATTAGGGGTGGCCGTATCGATCCTTTAAATTTTCTTTTACTTGAACCAACTACTTTAACCCTTAGGAGTCTGACTTGCCGCGGAAAAAGTGAATTTTTTTCTGGTAACCGTGAAAAGAGTTTAAAATGCTCCGTCATGATTAATCATACACATTAGTGTAGTACATCATTTGAATCTGTAAAGGGTCTACTTTTTTCATGTATACTCACAATATCCACAAAACAATGTGCTTTTGTAAAATAAAGAAAATAAACAGGGTGCGCTTTCAGCCGTCTCAGTCTCCGCAAAAATCTTTTTGAAACACGTCACTAAAATGAACTGAAACCCCGCGAATACTGCACATACACACATGAGAAATATATCTATAGAAAGCTTAAAGGGTCTACTTTTAAATGATGCAATTCACATTGAAAACAAATATTCTCAGTTTATGTAATCCATATAAAACCAAGGAGAGGCACAGAATTTCTGTCGCACTTCATTTTCTGCTAATGGAGGACCCGCCCACACGCCATTCACACGGAAAACAGTCCCGATGTAATCTACATACGAGGCCATGCCCCCCCGGGCAATGGCACGAAAACACACACAGACAGGCTAAAAAACACTCGGATTCAGTGAGTTTTCTGCACGTTTGGAAGATGGCACGCGCTGTACAGCCGAGGAAACTCTTCAGATGATTTTGGACAG
Source organism: Clarias gariepinus (assembly GCF_024256425.1). NCBI lineage: Eukaryota > Metazoa > Chordata > Actinopteri > Siluriformes > Clariidae > Clarias > Clarias gariepinus. The sequence continues at coordinate 6,569,692 of NC_071101.1, forward strand.
TGAGGAGGAGTTTACATTTACCTCAGGAGAAGACCGTGTGATGGCGAACGGGGGCATTTTGAGCAGAGAACAGATCCAGCAGAGGACATTGAAGCAAACTGCTATGTCAGTGGGTAAGTTATTAAGTCTTATATAACTCCTATTCTGATAATATTAAACTAATATTAATAAATATTTCCCTCACTTCAGCTAGCTCTTGTCAGCTTGTGTGACACATTGGCTCCTAGTGCCATTTATATAGTTTAGTGTAGCATGTAGATAATGCAACCACGGGGGGGGCGCAATCCAGTGTCTTCTTGTGCCAGTCCCAAGTCTGGATAAATGCAGAGGGTTGTGTCAGGAAGGGCATCCGACGTAAAACATTTGCCAAATCAATGATGCGAATCAAGAATATAATTCCCATACCGGATCGGTCGTGGCTAGGGTTAACAACGACCGCCACTGGTGCTGTTGACCTACAGGGTGCTGGTGGAAATTGGGCTACTGTTGGTCGAAGAAGGAGAGGAGGAAGGCGTGTTCGTAAGCAGAGAGAGAAGAGGAAAGGCAAGAGTTTAGAAGTGATAGTAGGGACTTTGAATGTTGGGACCATGACAGGGAAGGGAAGAGAGTTAGTTGATATGATGCAGAGAAGAAAGGTGGATATACTGTGTGTCCAGGAGACCAGGTGGAAAGGTAGCAAGGCTAGAAGCATAGGATCAGGTTTCAAATTGTTTTACCGTGGTGTGGATAGGAAAAGAAATGGAGTAGGAGTTATCCTAAAAGAGAAGTTTGTAAGGAATGTTCTAGAGGTGAAGAGAGTATCAGATAGGGTGATGAGTCTGAAGCTGGAAATTAAAGGGATAATGTTCAATGTTGTTAGTGGTTATGCCCCACAGGTAGGATGTGAGTTAAAAGAGAAGGAGAAATTCTGGAGTGAGTTAGATGAAGTGATGCAGAGCATCCCCAGAGGTGAGAGAGTGGTGATTGGTGCAGACTTCAATGGACATGTTGGGGAAGGGAACAGAGGTGATGAAAATGTGATGGGAAGGTTTGGTCTTCGGGACAGGAATGTAGAAGGACAGATGGTGGTGGACTTTGCAAAGAGGATGGAAATGGCAGTAGTAAATACTATCTTCCAGAAGAGGCAGGAACATAGGGTGACATATAAGAGTGGAGGCAGAAGCACTCAGGTCGACTACATCTTGTGTCGACGTTGTAACCTGAAAGAGATCAGTGACTGCAAAGTGTTGGTAGGGGAGAGTGTAGCCAGACAACACAGAATGGTGGTGTGTAAAATAACCCTGGTGGTGAGGAAGGCGAAGAGGACAAAAGCAGAGCAGAGGACAAAGTGGTGGAAGCTGAGAAAGGAAGAATGTTGTGAAGTCTTTAGGGAGGAGTTGAGACAGGCTATAGGTGGTCAGGAGGTGCTTTCAGTTGACTGGACAACTACAGCCAATGTGATCAGGGAGACAGGTAGGAGGGTACTTGGTGTATCATCAGGTAAGGGGAAAGTGGACAAGAAGACTTGGTGGTGGAATGAGGAAGTCCAGGAGTGTATACAGGGAAAGAGGCTAGCTAAGAAGAAGTGGGACACTGAGAGGACTGAAGAGAGTAGACAAGAGTACAGGGAGATGCACAGTAAGGTGAAGGTAGAGGTGGCAAAGGCCAAACAAAGAGCATATGAGGACTTGTATGCTAGGCTAGACAGTAAGGAGGGAGAGGGAGATCTGTACAGGTTGGCAAGGCAGAGTGATAGAGATGGGAAGGATGTGCAGCAGGTTAGAGTGATTAAAGATAGAGATGGAAATGTACTGACAGATGCCAGGAGGGTGATGGGAAGATGGAAGGAGTACTTTAAGGAGTTGATGAATGAGGAAAACGAAAGAGAACAAAGAGTAGAAGAGGTGACTGTTGTGGAACAGGAAGTAGCAAATATTGGTAGAAGTGAGGTGAGAAGGGCGTTGAAGAGGATGAAGAGTGGAAAGGCTGTTGGTCCTGATGACATACCTGTGGAGGTATGGAAGTGCTTAGGAGAGGTGGCAGTAGAGTTTTTGACAAGTTTGTTTAGCAAGATTTTGGAGAGTGAGAGGATTCCAGAGGAATGGAGAAGTGTATTGGTGCCAATTTTTAAGAACAAGGGAGATGTGCAAAGCTGTGGCAATTATAGAGGTATAAAGCTAATGAGCCAGACAATGAAGCTGTGGGAAAGAGTAGTGGAAGCTAGGTTAAGGGCAGAGGTGAGCATTTGTGAGCAGCAATATGGTTTTATGCCTAGAAAGAGTACATCAGATGGAGTATTTGCTTTGAGGATGCTGGCGGAGAAGTACAGAGAAGGTAACAGGGAGTTGCATTGTGTCTTTTTAGATTTAGAGAAAGCGTATGACAGGGTGCCAAGAGAGGAGCTGTGGTATTGTATGAGGAAGTCTGGAGTGGCAGAGAAGTATGTTAGAGTGGTGCAGGACATGTATGAGAGCTGTAAGACAGTGGTAAGATGTGCTGTAGGTGTGACAGAAGAGTTCAAGGTGGAGGTGGGTCTGCATCAAGGATCGGCTCTAAGCCCCTTTTTGTTTGCTCTGGTGATGGACAGGTTGACAGATGAGGTAAGACAGGAGTCCCCATGGACTATGATGTTTGCAGATGACATTGTGCTTTGTAGCGAGAGCAGGAAACAGGTGGAGGAAAATTTGGAGAGGTGGAGGTATGCTCTGGAAAGCAGAGGAATGAAGGTTAGCCGCAGCAAGACGGAATACATGTGTGTAAATGAGAGGGACCCAGGAGGATCGGTGAGGCTACAGGGAGCAGAGGTAAAGAAGGTGCAGGATTTTAAGTACTTGGGGTCAACGGTCCAGAGCAACGGAGAGTGTGAAAAGGAGGTGAAGAGGCGGGTACAGGCAGGTTGGAATGGGTGGAGAAAAGTGTCAGGTGTGTTGTGCGATAAAAGAGTATCAGCGAGAATGAAAGGAAAGGTGTACAGGACAGTGGTGAGACCAGCGATGCTCTACGGCTTAGAGACAGTGGCGCTGAAGAAAAGACAGGAGGCAGAGTTGGAGATAGCAGAGCTGAAGATGTTGAGGTTCTCTTTGGGAGTGACAGGGATGGATAGGATTAAGAATGAGTTTATCAGAGGGACAACCCACGTTAGATGCTTTGGAGATAAAGTCAGAGAGGCCAGATTGAGGTGGTTTGGACATGTTCAGAGGAGAGATGGTGAATATATCAGTAGAAGGATGCTGAGGTTGGAACTGCCAGGCAGGAGGTCTAGAGGAAGACCAAAGAGGAGATTTATGGATACAGTGAGAGAGGACATGAAGTTAGTTGGTGTGAGAGAAGAGGATGCAGAGGATAGGGTTAGATGGAGGCAGATGATTCGCTGTGGCGACACCTGAAAGGGAACAGCCGAAAGACAAAGAAGAAGAAGAAGAAGTGTAGCATGTAGATAACGCTGCTAACAGGCTGCCTTATGTAGCAAACATGTTATTTCCCGGTGGCTAAGCTAATATCTTATGGAGTTTACAGATGTTTATAAATGTTCTAATGTATTTCACCACGTTTTGGATAGCTTTAGATTATGGTTGCTAATATATATTTGGGTCTGTTTTGGTTAGCTTATAACACTGCTATTGGTAATGTTATTTAGCACAAACAAGCTAGTTCCAGTTGGCTAAAATACTGCCTTATGTAGCTAAGAGACATAATGAATTTATGAATGTTTATGAATATTTCTGTGGTGTAAATGTTTATAATGCCTTTTGTTAAGCTTGTATTTACAAATACCTGTTTAGAATGTGTTAAATAGGTGTGTAAAGCATGTCAGGTGGATGGTGTTTGCTAATGCCTCAGGTGTAAATGTTTGAGATGCACTAGACTTGTTTAGTCTATTGTCCATCAACAGACACAGAGGGGCACAAAATGTATACACTTCATACCTATTAAGCGTCCATACCTATTAATTGCACATCTAAAGTCACATCTGACCGCTACTGGTGCTGCCAGTGATTTTTAAAACTAAACTGGGAAATAAACTGTAAACTACCCCAAACAAATTGTATAAAATAAAGTCACCACTTACCGCGAATAGTCCATTAATCCGTCATCTTCATCTCTGTAGTGCAGTTTGGTAGCGTCAGTTCGGCTAGGGTGGGGGTGGGTTGCTAAATTGCTGGCTTGTGTTAACGTGTTCTTAAGAACAAAGGAAAATGAATAAATAGAGCTTGAATGGGCGTGTTTACTGTGAAATCTTGACACAACTTCTGGCAGTAGAGGGAGGGGGGATCATGGCGTGCATAGGGCAGCCGTACGCCATTCGCATTCCATTCACACGGTCGCGGTTATTTGACGTGGCTCTATCTGTAGCTTCAAATGAAGCTAGTCCTCCTAGATACAGCTACATACACCAGCCTCGCCTAACCGGCAGAGGGGGAGGCATCGCAGTTATTAACAATGATAATCATACAAAAACACAGACAAAAATGTAATGCATTAGAGGTTCTTTATAGTAACATAACAAGTGTAGCTACAAATATGACGTCAGCTCAGTCAATCCCACTAATTATCATTTACAGACCCCCAGGGCCGTACTCTGAATTTTTCTGTGAATTTGCAGATTTCCTCTGGTTGTTTCTGTAGACAAAGTGTAAATTGCTGGAATTTTTTATATTAGAAATTAATATTAGAATCTCTGAAATATTTAGAGAATCCAGAAGACCCTCTGAGAACAGCATTTATGTCCATACTGGACTCCGTAGGAGTAAATCAGTGTGTGGTGTGGAAAATTATATTGCATTTCAATTATATATCAGTAAAGTAGCTCTCCAAGCAATCCACTGTTTAATATCTAATAGCCAGAAGGCCTCCGTGAAAGAGCTGACTCTCTGTTCTTCTGTGGCATCAGAGAAAAATACAGGCCATGCAGACACCCAATTTAGGGAAGTAAAAGGATACACAGGCAAGAGGCAGAGACAAACTCTTCAAACAACTTTAATAATAATATTATAAATTAAACTAACAATATACCAATACAAGAGCGTAATCAAAGGATGAGCCGAACACACAGAAAGCAAGAAATAAGGAACTTTAATGCAGACAAAGCGTAATGGAAAAGAGCAGAAAGGAACCTTGCCAAAGCTTTGCGAAACTAAGACTAACAGAGACGCTTAGGAAAAGTTATAGAAATAACTTTCAGTTGCATTTTTTCTGTACACAGAGCACAGATGGCTAGACATCACTTTTTTAAAACTGAGAAACAAAGGGATCAACAATCAATAATCATATCTATGTCCGTCCTTTACTACTACAACTAACACTTATCACTCTATATAACATTACATAACCAAATATTAATTAATATTTTAAATATTAATTTAATTAATTAATATACTGTAACTATATACTAATCCATAATGTATATGTATACTATCAAACGTCAATGTTATAAATTATATAAATTAATGATCAAATTATTATTTTATATCTCATGAATCAAAATTTTAATGATCTGTTTTTTAAATCAGGAAAAATAAATAAATAAATTTATAATAATAATAATAATAATAATAATAATAAAACTAATAAAATAATCTAATGTAATCAAGCTTTAACAAAATTAATCAAATTGATCCTAACCATAATTAAGTTCATAATTATTAATTATTATATGACATGTCATCTTGAGATAAAATCATAAAAGAAAAAAATATAATAAAAATAAAAATCAATAAATGATTTCATTAACTTTAGGCATACTAAGGACAGTTCAAATTCAAATTCAAAATTCAAATTCAAATTCAAATTTTATTTGTCACATACACAGTCATACACAGTACGAAATGTAGTGAAATGCTTACACGACCGCCAGTGACCTTAAAAAGAGAATTAAAACTTATAAGTAATAAATATCAATAGAAGAAATATAATAGAAAATTTTATTAAAAATTTAACTAGAAAAAAAATAGAACCTGAAAATAGAAATATACTGTACACATAGAACTATAATGGTGTGCAAGTATGCATAGAAAAAGTGACTTTGTGCAATGGTCCAGAATGTAAACGTAAACATGTAGTGTAGATGTGATGTGCGTGGAGTTGTCCATAGTGTCCATGGATGTATAAAGATTGATTTATTGATTGTGATGTTACGAGTGGTTGTAAGTTGTTGCTTGGTTACGGTGTAGCTTGTGTGTAGTGTTTTCTTGTTCTACCTCTAATTGTTTACAGGTGGAGTGGCTCATGAGGACGGATTCGTTTGGCGACCGACGTGATGGCCGCAGTATTTTAGCCGCTGCAATGGAGGATTCTTCGGCTTCCCCGCTCTCCTGGTTTTCCCTTTTCGTCTTTGATGTGTTCTTTTGATTATGTTGAGTGATTGCGAAAGGATCGCTAAGCAAGCAAATGTGTTGTTATTTTGTGAATTAAGTATAACTGAGTTGTGATGGTAGCTGTTATGTTTGTCACCTTACTTCCTGATCCTTGTTAAGTGGACTACGGCTGGGAGGTGGGTGCCTGTTTGTTATGTTCGTTTTTCTCCTGTTTTTTTTTTGTTAGTAGGGAGGGAAGATTTTGTATCCTTTTATTTATAATTTCTTTTCTAGGTTAGTTTTGCGATCGGTAGTTAGTTTTGTTCATTGTATTTTCTTTTGGCGTTTCCCCTCCCGAAGGCTATGCTGTTTTCGTCCATTTTAATTTAATAAATTTCTTCTCTTGCATTCTAACTGTGTTTTGTGGTCGTGAAACTTTGGGGAGTGAGAGCGGGGACCCCAGGGATCTTCTAAAGAGGATCCCTGTTTACTTGTTACGGTTAATTTATTTCTCTTTGAGTAGGGGTTTAATTTTATTCGTAACAAATGGGGGCTCATCCGCTTGTTTTTTTCGGTATTTCTTTTTATGTTTGTTTTGGTTTAACAAGTCGGGGGTTGTCCGCCTGTCTCGCTGTTTTCTAGTTTATTTTTAAACGAGTGTTATTAACGGATGTCTAAAGGATACCATCGTTTGCTTTTTTTTTTGTAAGCAAAAATTCATTTCTATTAATCTATTGACGTAAAGCACTCAATTATGGAGGTAGATATCGGAGCGTTTATTTCTAAACCTAGTATACAGCAATTTAATACATTTCGTAAAAAGGATCTTGTGCAAATTGCTGAAATTTTGAATGTTTCCATATCAACTTCTGCAGCCAAAAAAGTGATTAAAGCTGAAGTGTACGCTAAACTTGTTGAGCAAGGTTTGTTGCCGGTAGAAAGTGATATAGATAGTGAAATGGAAAAGAGTGAAGGTTTAGAAACGGCTGAATTACCATCATCTAAACCAGACCCTTTACTTCTGTTTAAGTTGAAGGAGATAGAGTTACAAATCAAGCGACAAGAGCATGATAATCATATGTTACATTTACGCGAACTTGAGATGGTTCATAAAGAAAAAGAGAGAGAGAGAGCGCATGAGCGAACTGTAATTCCATCTGTTGTAACTCCTGTGCATGTAAATGTGCCTACAACTGATCATTCAACAGAAAACGTTATTAGTATGCCTGCCGCTGTGATTCCATTTGATCCTAGTAAGCATATTAAGCTCGTGCCTCCGTTTCGTGAATCGGAGGTTGAACATATTGCGGCCAAATTGAATTGGCCGAGGGATATGTGGGCATTAATGCTACAGTGCAGTTTAGTAGGTAAAGCACAGGAGGTATGTTCGGCGCTACCCATCGAAGAGTCTCTCAATTATGATTTGGTAAAAGCTGCGGTGTTGCGGGTGTATGAACTTGTTCCTGAAGCATATAGACAGAAGTTTCGTAGTTACACTAAATCAGCGAAGCAAACATTTGTGGGATTTGCATGTGACAAGAAAGTTTTGTTGGAAAAGTGGTGTGCAGCATCTAAAACCACTATGTTTGATCAGTTACAAGATCTGATTCTGTTAGAGGACTTCAAGAACTGCTTACCGGAAAGTTTAGTGATTTACCTTAACGAACAAAAGGTGAATTCACTTTCAGCGGCTGCAGTGTTAGCAGATGAATATATGCTTACTCATAAGACTACATTTTCTTCTGCTGCTGGTCCGAATTGTGGTACATCAGTGTTTTTGAATACTGAAAAACCTTACTCGATTACTTGTTCAATGAAACCAATGGCACGATTTGTAGAGCAATGTAAGGAGCAGAATAAGAGTTCTGACAACAAAAGGGTTTGTTTTTATTGTTTAGATCCTGGTCATTTAATTGCTGACTGTAAAGCTTGGAAGAAGAAAAAAACTGCAAAACCGAAGAGTGTGGGCAATGTTGTTTGTGAACCAGTGGATCTTGTTGAGAACCAATGTTGTTCAGATGTCTCTGACTTTACTCCTTTTGTTTTCAAAGGTGGTGTCTCAATTTCTCCTGATTCTACAGTGAAATCTATTTCCATCTTGAGAGACACAGGTTCGGCACAATCATTTATCCTTGAAAATGTGCTATCTTTTTCAAAGGAGACTTATACTGGAACTGATGTTTTGGTTCGTGGGATTGAGTTGAGCTGCGTAAGAGTTCCCCTTCATACTGTGTTTTTAACATCTGATTTAGTTTCAGGTCCTGTGAAAGTGGGAGTACGTTCAAGACTGCCTGTGGAGGGTGTGAGTTTAATTTTGGGAAGGTATTTCTGGCCGGTGGCAAGGTATTTCCTCACCCGATTGTAGCACAGAGTCCTGTTTGTGATCTAAAGCTTGACAGTCAATTCCCTTTGACATTTTCAGCATGTGCAGTTACTCGTGAAAAATGAGGATGTCATTGATTTATCTGATACCTTTCTTGCTTCTACAGATTCTCCCATTGAATTGACATTGTCTGTACAGCCTGAAACGGCTAGTGAAAATGTTGATTGAGAACCTTCATTGACAATGGGGCGAGACCAACTTGGTAGAGCCCAACGGTTGGATTCTTCCTTGACGCACTGTCTTGAGGCTGCGGAAGGTACCGTGAAAGGAGATAATGCTTGTGGCGTACAATACTTTTGGGACAGAGGCGTACTGATGCGTAAGTGGCTGTCTCAGAAGGCTAAAGAAGCTGATTTAAGTCCAGAGTATCAGATTGTGTTACCTTTTGGTTATCGAGCAGCAGTTCTTAAACTTGCTCATGATCATCCATTATCTGGTCATTTAGGTAGTACTAAAACATTCATGCAAGTTGCCAAGTATTTTTATTGGCCTGGTTTAAGATCTGCTGTAGCAAAGCATTGTCGTTCGTGTCACACTTGTCAACTTGCTGGTAAACCTAATCCAATCATTCGGCCGGCTCCTTTGCAGCCTATCCCAGTAATGGGAGAGCCATTTGAGCGACTCTTTTTAGACTGTGTTGGCCCATTGCCAAAGTCAAAAGCGGGTTACCAGTATATTTTGACGTTGATGTGTGCAGCAACGCGTTTCCCTGAGGCAATACCGTTACGTAATCTTAAAGCAAAAACCATCGTGAAAGAGTTGATTAAATTTTGTTCAACGTTCGGTCTACCCCGTGTGATTCAGACGGATCAAGGAACAAATTTTAAATCTAAATTATTCGAGCAAGTGTTGAATGGAATTTCTGTGAATCATGCTGTGTCAAGTGCATATCATCCACAATCACAGGGGGCGCTAGAGAGATTCCATCAGACTCTCAAATCAATAATGCGTGCTCACTGTGTGGAATCTGGTTTGAGGCGGATGATCTTCCTTTGCTTTTGTTTGCGATAAGAGAGACCATTCAAGAATCTTTAGGTTACAGTCCAGCAGAGCTTGTCTTTGGACATGTGGTTCATGGCCCTTTAAAGTTATTAAGCGAACAATTGGTTGCTGATAACATGTCGCTTGTACCAGTGGCCGATTATGTTTCTTCCATTCGTGGACGGCTTCGCAAGGTATGTGAAAGAGCGAAGAAAAATTTAGCTGATTCACAGGCAGAGATGGAGTATTATGACCATAAAAGTGTCGCTCGTTCGTTTCAGCCGGGTGATTCAGTTTTGGTGTTACTGGCTATGCCAGGTTCTGCATTGCAACAAAGATTTTCAGGTCCTTACACTGTGACCAAGAAGTTGTCTAATACAAATTATTTGATTTGTACGCCTGATCGCCGGATGAAGTCTCGAATGGTTCATGTTAACATGTTAAAGCCTTATGTGAAGGGGAATTCGACACCAACTGCGCTTACTGTTAAGCCGAGTGCTGTTGTTGCATCATTATCTACAGCAGATGTTGTTGAACAGGAGTTTTCTGTGCCTACTGGGCAGTTATTGAACTCCCTAATATTAAATGATTTAGACCTTCACTTAAATCATTTAACTCCGACTCAGAAGAGAGATATTGTTGAGTTGATTGAAAATTCTCCTTCGCTCTTTTGTGACATTCCATCACAGACTACGGTACTGCAACATGATATCGATGTAGGTTATGCAAACCCTATAAAACAGCATCCCTACCGGCTTAATCCCAGGAAACGTGAGTTGATGAAAGCAGAGGTCGATTATTTGCATTGAAATAATTTTGCAAGTCCCAGTCAGAGTGCGTGGAGTTCACCGTGTTTACTAGTTCCGAAGGCTGATTCATCGGTTCGCTTTTGCACTGACTATTGTAAAGTCAATGCAGTAACTAAACGTGATTCCTTTTCACTCCCTCGTATGGAAGACTGCATTGACCGTGTTGGTCCTGCAAAGTTTGTAACGAAATTAGACCTTCTAAAGGGTTACTGGCAAGTACCCCTTACATCTCGGGCCTCAGAGATTTCCGCTTTTGTAACCCCGGACGATTTTATGCAGTACTCCGTTATGGCCTTTGGAATGCGTAATGCGCCATCAACATTCCAGAGATTAATGCGTATTGTACTAAGTGGAGTTGAGAAATGTGAGGCCTATTTGGACGATATTGTAATATATTCTTCTAGCTGGGAAGAACATGTGTGTTCTTTACGTGAGGTGTTTGCACGTCTTGTTAATGCTTCTCTGACCTTAAATTTGGCTAAGTGCGAGTTCGCCAAGGCCACAGTGGTGTACTTGGGGAAAAAGGTAGGTCAGGGTCATGTATGTCCAGTTGACGCAAAGATTGAAGCTATTTTGGAATTTCCGGTACCAAAAAATAAAAGGGAACTACGTAGATTTCTAGGTATGACAGGATACTATAGAGGATTCTGTCGTAACTTTGCCAGTGTTGTGTCACCACTAACCGATCTTCTCAGCACAGTTAGGGTTTTTGTGTGGTCTTCAGCTTGTAAGCAAGCTTTCCGAGCAGCTAAGGATTTATTGTGTAATGCCCCTATCCTTTTAGCGCCGGATTTTGGACGTCCCTTCAAGTTGGAAGTGGATGCTTCTGCTACTGGGGTTGGTGCCATTCTCATTCAAGAAAGTGAGTTGGAAATTGAACACCCAGTTTGTTATTTTTCAAAGAAACTTACACCGTGTCAGCGCAGATATAGTACAATTGAAAAGGAGGCCCTCGCCTTACTTTTAGCACTGCGACATTTCGAGGTGTATCTAGGTGGAAGTTCCTTTCCAATTGTCGTGTATACAGATCATAATCCTCTTGTTTTTTTGGCCAGGATGCGTAACTTGAATACTCGTTTAATGCGTTGGTCGCTAATAATTCAAGAGTTTACTTTGGATATCCGGCATAAGAAAGGCTCTCAGAATGTGGTTGCAGATCCCCTGTCCAGGGTCCATGAGGCTGAAGCTTAAGTTGTGGTTAGATACAAACTTTTTGTTTGTATCTTTTTGGTGTGGAGGTGTTACGAGTGGTTGTAAGTTGTTGCTTGGTTACGGTGTAGCTTGTGTGTAGTGTTTTCTTGTTCTACCTCTAATGAGGACGGATTCGTTTGGCGACCGGCGTGATGGCCTTCTAAAGAGGATCCCTGTTTACTTGTTACGGTTAATTTATTTCTCTTTAAGTAGGGGTTTAATTTTATTCGTAACAGTGAGAATTGTGAAAATATTGTGTTAGTTTTGCCTAGTGGTGTGGTTGAGAGACCTTATCGCCTGCGGGAAGAAGCTCCTCCTCAGTCTCTCTGTGTTGGCCCTCAGAGAGCGGAATCGCTTCCCAGACCGCAACAGAGTAAACAGTCCATTGTTGGGATGGCTGAGGTCCTTCACGACCTTCCTGGCCTTGGTCCAGCACCGCTTGGTGTAGATTGAGTGCAGGTCAGGGAGTTCGATGCGGATGATGCGCTCAGCTGATCGCACCACCCTCTGTAGAGCTCGTCTGTCCTGCATGGTGCTGTTCCCGAACCAGGTCGTGATGTTTCCCATCAGGATGCTCTCTATGGTGCAGGAGAAGAAATTCCTGAGCACCTTGGAGGGCAGTCTAAAGTCTCTCAAGCATCTGAGGTGGTACAGACGCTGCCGGGCCTTTTTTACCACGGTGTTGATGTGACAGGACCATGTCAGGTCCTGCGTGATGTAAGCACCGAGGTATCTGAAGCTGTCCACTCTCTCCACTGGGCTCCTGTTGATGATGGGGGTCTGGTAGTTCCTCACCTGCTTTGTACTGAAGTCCACTATCAGCTCCTTTGTCTTGCTGACGTTCAGGAGGAGATTGTTTCTCTGGCACCAGTTCTCCAGATTTCCAACCTCCTCCAGGTAGGCCGTCTCATCGTTGTTGGTGATCAGGCCCACCACGACAGTGTCGTCAGCAAACTTGATGACGGTGGTGGAGTTGGTAGTGGCCACGCAGTCAGAGGTGTACAGAGAGTACAGCAGGGGGCTCAGAACACAACCCTGGGGGGCTCCAGTACTGAGAGTGATGGAGGCTGAGACATGGCCGCCCATCCTTACTGCCTGTGGTCTGCCAGTCAGAAAATTGGAGATCCACTGACACATGGATGAGCTGAGTCCCAGGTGCTCCAGCTTGGTGGTGAGTGTGGAGGGAATTATGGTATTAAATGCAGAGCTGTAGTCGATGAAGAGCATTTTCACATAATTCGCCCTCCGAGTGTCCAGGTGAGTGAGAGATGTATGGAGGAGATGTGAGATTGCATCGTCCGTGGAACGGTTTGGACGGTATGCAAACTGTAGTGGGTCCAGTGTGTCTGGTAGTGAAGAAATGATGAAGTCTCTGACCAGGCGTTCAAAGCACTTCATCACTACTGAAGTGAGGGCTACAGGGCGATAATCATTGAGGGAAGCAGGATGAGGTTTCTTTGGGACAGGAACAAAAATAGACTCTTTGAAGCATGTGGGGATCACCGACTGAGATAAAGAGATGTTGAATATCTCAGTGAACACAGGTGCTAGCTGGTCTGCGCAGGCTTTGAGAATACGGCCTGAGATGCCGTCTGGTCCTGCTGCTTTCCTGGTGTTCACTCTCTTGAAGGCTCTTCTCACGTCGTGCTCGGTGATGATGAACGCGCTCCCGGTGCTGGCAGTGACTTCCTGTCTGCAGCCATTAGCGCCGCTAGCATTAGCATCGCTAGCGTCTTTAGCTGCAGCCTCGAAGCGAGCATAGAAAGTGTTCAGCTCATCTGCCAGAGTCACGTCTGCGTTTATCATACCGGATGTTGGTGCTTTATAATCCGTTATTGTCCTTAATCCCTGCCACAGGCTCCTAGAGTCACTCTGTTGGAGCTGTGTCTCTAGTTTCCTCCCGTAGCGCTGCTTCGCCTCTTTCACCGCCTTCCGGACGCTGTATGACGCAGCCTTGTACGGTTCCATGTCCCCCGACGCGAGTCCCGTGTTGTAGGCAGCGGTGCGAGATTTCAGAGCGTCGCGGATGGTTTTATCCACCCACGGCTTCTGGTTGGGAAACGTTTTTTAATAGTCTTTTTCTCCACGGTATCATCCGCTAGTTTCCCGATGAATCCCACAACTGCTTCCGTAAACACGCTGACGTCACCATCGGAGCTGTTTCTGAACATGTCCCAGTCTGCGTCATCGAGTGCGTCCTGTAACGCGGCCACTGATTGGTCCGTCCAGCGCGCGACCTCCCTCTGAACCGGAACTTCCTGTTTCAGCCTTTGTTTGTATTTTGGCATGAGGAAGATGGCGGCGTGGTCGGATTTACCAAACGGAGGGCGAGATTGTGCCTTGTAACCGTCCTTGACTGTGGTGTAGCAATGATCCAGTGTCCTTTCGCCCCTGGTGGGGCAGGTGATGTGCTGATAAAAGTTTGGTGCTGCACGTTTGAGGTTGGCACTGTTAACGTCCCCCGCCACAATAAGCGCAGCGTCCCGGTGTTGTGTTTGTTGTTGTGTGAGTGCCTCATGCAGCTCGCATAAAGCAGTGTCCGTGTCCGCTTGTGGTGGAATATAAACAGCGCTGATTATGACCGATGTGAACTCTCGAGGAAGGTAAAAAGGACGACACATGATGGACAGTAGCTCCAGATTTGGTGTGCAGGAGCGTGTGAGAGGAACAACACTCGCGCTGTTGCACCAGCTGCTGTTCACCATTAAACACACGCCGCCTCCCCTTGACTTTCCCGAGTCTCGCGTCCTGTCCATGCGGTGAACCGAGAAGAACTCGGCCGGCTGGATGGCGTGGTCCGGCACCGCTGGGTTCAGCCATGTCTCGGTGAAGCAGAGGAGATTGCAGTCCCGAATGGTTCTCGAACAGTTAAGAAACGACTGTTGGAAAAGGAATAGGAAAATAAGAATAAGATTATCACTCATCTTCAATGCTTCAATGTTCAAAAATCTCAAAACTTACCGTGATGAAAAGATTAAGCTGTCAGCAATATTGGTCGATATTCTGTTTCAAAACAAAGGAACAAACCAAACTCAAAGTTCTCCTTTTTCCTTTTTTTTAAAGGCCCAATAAAACCAACTCAGATATGAATAAGTAATAAGTAAAAGATGAGATAAAAGGGGAAAGTATGGAATTAGGAGTTACCACACCATTAACCCCAACATATTAACATATACCTATTGAATATTAAAGATAAATAAGAAGGAGCGATGAAGCACTTGTCAGGTATATAAACCCATGTAAAATAGGGAAGTTATGGACTTCAAGGACCCTGTAGTTAGAGCTTTGACAGAGTTGTCTGTCTACGTTTGTCTTCAATAAACTTATTTGCTTTTTCTCTACTTAAACGATGTTTGGTTTTGTTTTAAATCTGGTGAGATCTGAGAAAAATTTGGCACAACAGTAGTAGGACCCACTTATAAAGCAAGTCACACTTTAGGTGTTTACTATCCTTCAAATTAAGTATAAGAAATATAATCACAAATCCACAGTCTGAAATTATCTCAGATCACTGTCTTGTCTCAATTAAAGTGTGTCATATTAATAATGTATGCATAGCACCACGCTGCCGTATTAAAAGTACATTCTCATCAACTACAACAGAGTTTTATTAATATTCTCCCAGATTTATCTTTGATTTGGATTACCATCTGACTCGACAGAACTCGATCAGGCGACTGAATATTTAGAGTCGACATTTCGTTATACCTTAGATAATGTAACCCCAGTTAAAAGGAAAATGATTATAGATAAGAAACTCGCTCCTTGGTATAATGATCACGCTTGCACTTCAAAACAAACCGCTCGAAAATTAGAACGCAAATGGCATCAAACTAAATTGCTAGTATTCCAAATAGTATGGAATGAGAGCATCTTGAATTATATAAAAAAAAGCTCTCAGTGATGCTAGATCAATGTGTCTCTCCACTCTTATAGAAAATAACAAAAATAATCCTAGATTTTTATTTAATACTGTAGCAAAATTAACTAGAAATAAGACCACTGCGAAAAACTTCACAACAACTCACAGTAGTGAAGACTGCATAAACGTTTTCAATAAAAAAAAGTTCAGGGTTGCGTCACTATGCTTGTGTTACTCGACCTCAGTGCAGCTTTTGACACCATTGATCATAGTATTCTTTTTCACAGATTAGAAAATGTAGTAGGAATTAAGGGAATGGCCCTCTTGTGGCTCAGATCCTATTTGACTGATCATTATCAGTTTGTAGATTTAAATGGTGACCATTCTGCATGTTCTCAAGTGGAATTTGGTGTTCCACAGGGTTCAGTTTTAGGCCCACTGCTTTTTTTCTCTTTACATGCTTCGTCTGGGCAACATATTTCATAAACATGGTACAGTATTAGTTTTCATTGTTATGCTGATGACACAGTTATATGTCTCAGACTTTCTGTTCCATCAAGTGCAATAGTGAAAGACCACGGTGTGATTATACTGTATATCCCAGCCTTTCATTTAAAGCACATTGAAGCAAATTACTAATAACTACTTTAAAATTGGTTACATTACTAATTATTACATGTAAAAAGAAATCAGATTACTAATTACGTTGCTTAAGTTACTTTAAAAAACGTCTGTCACGGCGTGCGTCTGAGATGAGCGTGCGCCTCAACCTGTAGTCACTCCTTGCTCACTCAGTAGGCTCTATACATAGGGTTCCCCCCATTCTTCAGGTGCGCAAACGGGCAGGGCCACCAGGTAGGGCCGGCTAGCAATAATTAATGTTAATGGATCTCTAGCTTTCTCCGCGTTAAAAATCCTCATCTTTTTCCCCTTCCTCGCTTCCTAAACCCTCTCTTTCCCCATTTTTCTTGAAATAATTCCCGCCCTTTTCCCGTAAGCCTTCGCCTCGTGTCCTGTGGTCTGTGGTGTCGCCCATGCCCAAAGAGTGAATCGTTACAACATCAAATGTAAAACTACAAAGCTCTCTGACGATTGATCAAGCGCATGCTTGTAAACTGATGCTGCTGTTCAAAATGTGATTTTTAAATACATTTTGATAAATTTTTAAACACCACATTTGTATTGGTAGTAACAATGTTATTGACGTTGGTAACGTTAATCAAATTGCATGCATTTAAAATGTAATGCGTTAAATTACTGCGTTATCAGGAAAAGTATTTAGATTACAGTAACGCATTACATAGCGTTACATAGTACAATAGTTATACCCAACTCTGGTGACCCTACCTAACTCTCTTCTACTCTTCTGCTCACTTCTCTTCTCTTCTCTCTCTCTCTCTCTCTCCCAATACCTGTTAGCACCCAAATGAGGATGGGTTCCCTGTTGAGTCTGGTTTGACTGGGTTTCTTCCAATTACCATCCCAGGGAGTTTTTCATTGCCACTGTAGCCGTCGTCCTCAGCTCGCTCATCAGGAACAGTCTTATCATTTTGGCTGAAGGAGTGATTTGGTTGTTGTCCAGGGATATCACAAGGTCTTGACCTGAGGATGAGTCACAAGGGATGAACAACAGTTCGGTTTTACTCAGTTTGAGCTTCAGCTGATGAGCTGCCATCCAGGATGAGATGTCTGCCAGACACGCTGAGATCCGGGTGGAAACCTGAGTGTCAGAGGGAGGAAAGAGAGAGTAAGTTGGGTGTCATCTGCATAACAATGGAATGAAAATCCTTGCATTGATATGACCTTAGCAAGAGACCGGGTATAGAGGGAGAACAGAAGAGGACAAAGTACTGAGCACTGTGGGACACCAGTAGAGAGTCTACGTGGGGCAGATGTAGATCCCCTCCATGTTACCTCATATGACCTATCTTCTAGGTAAGAAGGAAACCATTGCCACGCTGTTCCACAAATTCCAAGGCTTGTAAGAATAGATAATAGAATGTTGTGGTTCACCATGTCAAATGCAGCTGACAGGTCCAGGAGGATGAGGACAGATGACAGTTTAGCAGATCTAGCAGCATGGAGCTTCTCAGTGACTGACAGAAGGGCAGTCTCTGTGGAATGTGCTACTTTGAATCCAGATTGGTTGGGATCATTAAGGTTGTTCTGTGAGAGATAAAGAAACATTTGGTTATAGACAGTCCTTTCAAGAATTTTGGAACTAAAAGAGAGAAGTGATCTATGGATAAGGAAAGAGAAGAGAGGAAAGTTTCAGTCACAGTCTCTAGTTGTAGAGAGGAGAAGGAGTCTGGGTCTGGGAGGGATGATAGGGTGCATGAAGACAGAGGAAGGGGAGACAGAGTGAAGGTTTCTGCAGATAAAAGAGACATTTCGGTGGTTAGGTTTACATAGAATGGGAAGGGTTATGGTGAAGGATACCAGGTAATGATCAGATTTATGAAGAGGAATAGTACTGATATCTGTGACTGGGGAAGGGCGGCAAAAAACGAGGTAGAGATAATTCCCTGCCTTGTGTGTGGGAAGGTAGCTGTCTAGAATTAAAGAGAAGGAGTTAAGGAGAGGGAGAAGGAAAGAGGATTGGAGTTTGTCAGATGGAAGGTTGAAATCTCCTAGAACAGTGAGAGGAGTGTTAGCAGAAGGAAAAAAGACTAAGAAGTATGTCCATTTCATCTAGAAAGTTTCCTAGAGAGCCAGGAGGACGGTAAATAACTAAGATGTGAAGGTTAATTGGAGAGGTTACCTTAACTGCATGAATTTCAAATGATGAAAAACTGAGATGAGACGGGGAAAGGCAAAAGAGAGTAAGAGAACACATAGGCAGAGGATAGGGCAGCCGGTGTAGCTGAGTTCTGAGGAGATATCCAGGTCTCAGTTAGTGCCAGAAAGTCAAATAGTAATGGGTAGCTAGGGCAGAGATAAAATCTGCTTTCCTTACAGCAGATTGGCAGTTCCAGAGCCCACCTACCACCAGTGCAGGGCAATGAGGCAGTCCTGAAGGGTAGATGAGGTTTCTAGGAGATCTGCCTCTGCTGTGTGAGTAAAAGCATCTTGGTCTGTGAGAACTGGCTTATAGGTAGCGAGTTTAGAAATTAAAAAAATAAAAAGGTGCAGTAAGTGCAGATTCATATAAGGTAAATAAAATTTTATTTATAATTTTGACAGCATACGCACATAATCAGAGCAACATATAATTCAATTTGAAAAATAAAATTTCCTTGAAATAAATGTACTCATAAAATGCAATCTCAATAACACATCAAATTGCAAATGTAAGTAGAATAGCCCAAAGTTGGATGTACTAGTTGGAAATGTAATTTCCAATTTATATTTTAATTTTTCATTTAAATTTTGACACAGAAATTTTCCATTGTAGGAAGACTGCTGTGTGTCCGAACCATCAGCCTTATGATTCTGATCATCTGGAAAACATTAAATTGTCATGATCGGGGTGTTGTGGCAGGTGTTGAACGCCGTGGGCAGAAGGAGCAGGCATAGAGGCAGAGGAGTGGTGTAACCAAAAAAAGAGTCTTTTTAATAATGAGTAAACACAAAGTATAAATAAAGATACAAACAAAGGAACAAACAAACTCAAACCATACTTAACTTTGTGCTAACAGGGGCTCTCTGGCAAGACACAGGCAGGGGGTTACACAAAACACGTCCTGTGGCGAGACACAGGCAGGGGGTTACACAAAACACGTCCTGTGGCGAGACACAGGCAGGGGGTGACACAAAACACGTCCTGTGGCGAGACACAGGCAGGGGGAGACACAAAACACGTCCTGTGGCGAGACACAGGCAGGGGGAGACACAAAACACGTCCTGTGGCGAGACACAGGCAGGGGGAGACACAAAACACGTCCTGTGGCGAGACACAGGCAGGGGGACAAACACATAACTGGACATAAATGAGGCGTGGAGCTGAAACTGGACACTAGAGAAGAACGGGCGACACTAGAGAAGAACGGGCGACACTAGAGAAGAACGGGCGACACTAGAGAAGAACGGGCGACACTAGAGAAGAACGGGCGACACTAGAGAAGAACGGGCGACACTAGAGAAGAACGGGCGACACTAGAGAAGAACGGGCGACACTAGAGAAGAACGGGAGACACGTAAAGACTAGAGACAAGAGAGGGACGGGACGAGGGCTAAAGACATGGCAATCAGCTAGGCATGGCTTTTAGCTAAACATGGTTAAGCAAAGCTTAACCATGGCAGTCAGCTACACATACACCTAGCTAAGCATGTCTTTAGCCCCAACATGCACTAAGCTATACTTACCTAATAGCTTAAACACACTAGGGAATAGGGGCACAGAAACACAGACAAGGGATACCCAGTGGCTAGGCGAGGCAGCCCTCCATGACTAAGCGAGGCGGCACTCACAAGCTAGTCGTTACTCCAAAGCCAGGAGGGACAGCACTCTAAACCTAGGCACACTGGGACACTAGAGGGAGAGGAAACACAGGACAAGGGATACCCAGTGGCTAGGCTAGGCTGAGGACACCTCAAAGGCTAGGCTAGGCTGAGGACACCTCAAAGGCTAGGCTAGGCTGAGGACACCTCAAAGGCTAGGCTAGGCTGAGGACACCTCAAAGGCTAGGCTAGGCTGAGGACACCTCAAAGGCTAGGCTAGGCTGAGGACACCTCAAAGGCTAGGCTAGGCTGAGGACACCTCAAAGGCTAGGCTAGGCTGAGGACACCTCAAAGGCTAGGCTAGGCTGAGGACACATCAAAGGCTAGGCTAGGCTGAGGACACATCAAAGGCTAGGCTAGGCTGAGGACACATCAAAGGCTAGGCTAGGCTGAGGACACATCAAAGGCTAGGCTAGGCTGAGGACACATCAAAGGCTAGGCTAGGCTGAGGACACATCAAAGGCTAGGCTAGGCTGAGGACACATCAAAGGCTAGGCTAGGCTGAGGACACATCAAAGGCTAGGCTAGGCTGAGGACACATCAAAGGCTAGGCAAGGCTGAGGACACATCAAAGGCTAGGCAGAGGACACATCAAAGGCTAGGCACACTGAGCAACTAGGGGGGTAGGAAACACAGGACAGCTAGAGACACAGAGGGGCTATGGCTAGAAGCATGCTAGTACTGTAACTGTACTATAAACTCAACATAGCATTTAGCTAATCATGCTCCTAGCCACACATACACCTAACTGCTTACCTGCTCTAGCTAACCACACGAACACAGGAGGACAGGACTGAATCAGCTCCACTAAGACAGACACACAAAACATACAGAGACATTGCCAATAAGAGAGCCCAAGTCAACACAACTAAAATCAAAGTACAAATTAAACAGATAACCAAACAAACCAAAATGCCCACATAACTGACAGTGGTATTACCAAAAATGCTCGACCCAGTTTCCCAGTCTAAACAGCTATTTATAAATTGGTTGATGGCTACCTCGGTTCAGGTGTGCACTGCATCACCTGACCGAGGTGCCTGCTGGGAAACTGAGTCGGCCAACAAAAACTACAAAATAAAAACAGTGACCTCTAGTGGAGGACCCTTGCAGTACCCCCCCCCCCTTAAACCGCTCCTCCGGAGCGCTATTGGTGGTCCCAAGGCACTTCCCTGGTGTCCCTTCACCCGACCCCGACGGGCTAGCTCCCGTAGTCAACTGTGTGGCGGAGGCAGCACCGGATCGCTGTTGTAGGCCGGGCGGAGGGGGCAGCACGGTATTGCTCTGAGAAGTAGAGCCCCTGTAGACAGTGCTGTGTTGTCCCCCAATCCGGGCGGCCGATGCAGTACTGGCTTTTCCTCCGCCGTGCAGCGATGGGTGCCCGACATCGAAGCCGGGTGCTGGACGCTGTGCTGGGGTGTCGCTCCGAAGGCGGTGAGCCTTGAATAAGGGCTACTGGACGAAGGTGGGGGCCTCCACATGAGGCCTGCTGGTGTTGCTGGGACAGTGAGCTGGTGTTGCTGGGACACTGAGCAACTAGGGGGGTAGGAAACACAGGACAGCTAGAGACACAGAGGGGCTATGGCTAGAAGCATGCTAGTACTGTAACTGTACTATAAACTCAACATAGCATTTAGCTAATCATGCTCCTAGCCACACATACACCTAACTGCTTACCTGCTCTAGCTAACCACACGAACACAGGAGGACAGGACTGAATCAGCTCCACTAACACAGACACACAAAACATACACAGAGACATTGCCAATAAGAGAGCCCAAGCCAACACAACTAAAATCAAAGTACAAATTAAACAGATAACCAAACAAACCAAAATGCCCACATAACTGACAGTGGTATTACCAAAAATGCTCGACCCAGTTTCCCAGTCTAAACAGCTATTTATAGATTGGTTGATGGCTACCTCGGTTCAGGTGTGCACTGCATCACCTGACCGAGGTGCCTGCTGGGAAACTGAGTCGGCCAACAAAAACTACAAAATAAAAACAGTGACCTCTAGTGGAGGACCCTTACATAAATAATACATTCAAACACTTGAGTCACTATTTTCGACACTTTTCTCCTCCCCGCTGAACTGATATCACCACACAGCTGATTCAGTATTTATACAACATCTAAATCAACAACAATATAGATTATGAAATATTGGGTTTGTTTACGTTCTTAACCCTGCTATATCGATCTAATTATCTGAGAGGAGAATATCTCCTGAATAAATGAACCTCTCCTTGAAACTAGAAACTCATTCAGCTGTAATGTAGCGTTTCACTTTGATGTATAATTGGACAAAATAAATAAACTTTAAAGAAACTGAATCAAGAGAATAAATAATGTCCAGATCAGCACAACACTCCAAGTATGCATGTGATACATGTGCTAGATTTCAGTGTTTATTCATAAAAAAATTATAAAATAATATTCTAAATTGTATGCATCATATGCATCATAAATATGAATAAATATGAAGCTGAATCACTTTTTTATGAAAACAGGAGAAACCAATCAGCTGCATTTCACACTGCTGTGGTCACTGGTATAATGTGCAGCTAAAAAATGTAAAATTGTTTAAACTTTCCTTGTAATTTTGTTCAATAAGTGAAACTCATATTCTGTACTGATTACACAAGTGAAATATTTTAAGCAATTTTATTAGTTTTGATAATAATGACTTACAATTAAAAATCCAGTACCTCAAAATTTTACAATATTTCATGTTGACCTGATGGATGACTAAATGAGTCCGGTATCCGAGTTAATCTGGAAGTTGTGGATAACAGCTTGAAGATTCCTACACACTCCCATCAACTCAAACTTCTACATTTTAAATAGGAAACATGCTTCAGTTACATTGGTTTCACTGTCATTTTTAGGGGCGTCAATAATTGTGGTACATGTGTTTCTGTTAAAAATAATTATTTCTTCATGAGAGACATGATTTAATCTGAATTAATGCATTTTAAAGAAAGGTTGGATTTTTCTTTCTTTCCTTTTAGTGTACAATAAAGCTATTTCGCAAAAATGTGCAATTTTTCCAAAACCTTTTAACAAAACTTTAAAGGGGATTAACCTAGAGGTTGAGCTGGGCTTTTCTCGTCTTTTTATTCTAATCTTGTGTGTCCCTTTCCCGACTGATGCATGTCTGCCTCCTTGTCTCTTATCGCCGCTTAAATTTCTTTAGATTATGTTGCTTTTTGAGATCTTTTAGCATAATTCACTTTGTCAGACAGGTTTTATTTAAGTGATTTCTTGGTGCAACAGCTCTGGCAGTAATCAGGCCTGTGTGTGACACATGAAATTTAACTCAGCTTTTCAAAAATGTCCTTATTACAGGTAATTCATCATTTATTAACTTTTTCACATAGGGCCAGGTAAGTGTGGACATTTTTTTTTTCCATAACAAATTAAATCATTATTTTAAAAACCGCATTTTGTATTTACTTACTTTCTTTTGTGTAATATTACAACTTGTTTGATAATTTGCCCCATTTAAGTGTAACAAATATGCAAAAAAAATTGGTGGTGTATGAGGGCTGTAAAAGGATTTATATGACTCTCTCAAACACTGTCTCAGATATGACAAGATGGCCATTTTCCAGGCTTCTGGTTGGCCTACATGGTTTTACAGTTAGAGTATTATTGCCACAAACATTTAAATTAGCAATAAATTAATTTGATTATGCAGCAAGCTTAGAGGCTTTGTTTGCTTTGTTGGTTGGTGTCTGTGATGTTAAGTGTGTGTTTTCCTGGGACTAACTCACTCACCATAGACTGAGAGGTAAACACGGCTAATAAATTCTATCCTGACAAAGTCATCTTTCTTATTGGGTCTCACTGATAGCTGGCTGGTGTAGACTCCTGTATCATTAAGTCTCAGATCACGCAACACCAAGGAACAGTTCCTCTTACTCAGCTCCTTCAGGGTACACTTACATTAACTAATAATACATTTAGCACATTTTTCTTCATGTTGTGATTCAGAATAGAGTGTGCAGGGTGTCCAATGCATTTGTGTGATTTAAATTAAAAGTTATTATATGGATATGGAGCTTTACTCACTTTTTTCAACAGACTGCTATTATTTTGAACACCACTGTTTTAACACAGAAAAACCCCAACTTTGTCGCAGGCGGAAAACATGAAACAAACGTGTGCGTTCATATAATTTCAAATATACATCAAGATCATCAACAGGTAAATACATGTTCATCCAAGAGGTCACAAAAGACCCCAGAACAACATCCATAGAACTGCAGGCCTCACTTGCCTCAGTTAAGATGAGTGTTCATGACTCCACAATAAGAAAGAGAGTGGGGGGCAAAAATGGTTTGCATGGCAGAGTTCCAAGATGAAAACCACTGCTGAGCGAAAAGAACATAAAGGCTCATCTCAGGTTTGACAAAAAACATCTTGATGATCCCCAAGACTTTTGGGAAAATACTCTGTGGACTGACGACACAAAAGTTTAACTTTTGGAAGGTGTGTGTCCCATTCTGTATGGCGTAAAAGTAACACAGCGTTTCAGACAAAGAGCATCATACCAACTGTAAAATATGGTGGTGGTAGTGTGATGGTCTAAGGCTGTTTTGCTGCTTCAGGACCTGGAAGACTTGCTGTAATAAATGGAACCATGAATTCTTCTGTGTACCAAAATATCCTGAAGTAGAATGTCCAGCCATCTGTTTTTGACCTCAAGCTGAAGTTAACTTGGGTTCTGCAGCAGGACAATGATCTAAAGCACACCAGCAAGTCCATTTGTTAATGGTTGAAGAAAAACAAAATGAACTTTTGAGTGGCCTTGTAAACGTCCAATCGAGATGCTGTGGCATGACCTTCAAAAGGCGGTTCATGCTTAGAAACCCTCCAATGTGGCTGAATTACAACAATTCCCGAAGTTGAGTGGGTCAAAATTCCTCCACACCGCTCTAACAGACTCACTGCAAGTTATCAAAAACGCTTGATTGCAGTTGTTGCTGCTAAGGGTGCCCCAAGCAGTTATTAGGTTTAGGGGGCAAACACTTTTTCATAGAGGTCTATGTAGTTTTGGATTTTGTTTTCTTTTAAGATTAAAACCTTTCAAATATAAAATTAAAAATTAAATGGTGTGTTGTGTTATATTTGGCTAATATTTAAATTAGTTTGATGATGTAAACACATTAAAGTGTGACAAAAAAATAAGAATTCAGTAAGGGGTCAAACACTTTTTCACTCCACTGTACCTGACTCTCTCCAGTTACAGGTTGTTCTGAGAGAGCAGGTGCAACAGGTCCAGTGGCGGACTGGCCATCTGGAGCACCGGACGTTTTTCCGGTGGGCCGCTGGCCAATGTGGGCCGGCCTGGTCAAACCACTACTATGTTCTATACCACATTATGTATGTACAGTATGTTGCCCTTTAAGAGTTGTGAGGAGGAGAAAAGGAAGTAGGAGCTCAGCTGTGCTGCTCACCCTGAAACGCTCTATTGTTTTACCCGTTTCTTTACTTTTACTTTTTATTTTGCATTATAATTTTGTGACACTGAAAAAGGCTGATAAAGGTTTTGTGCTGAAACATCACAACCTGCAGTCAAACCACAGCCAGCGGTGCTGGACCAAGGACAGGAAGATCGTGAAGGACCTCAGCCACCCCAATAATGGACTGTTCTCTCTACATTCTGCTTCCACTCCCTGAAGGCCAACACAGAGAGACTGAGGAGGAGCTGCTCTCAATCATAAGACTAAACACTCTGATCAAACCAGCCTCATTACCCATCACAATGCAAATTACACATTAACGCACATTTTGTAAACCATGGAACTTTGTACTCTTCACATTCTTCACATTGTCTAGCTCATGGCGGGACATGTTTTATATATTCCAATTCCATATAAAAGTTTTTCTAAATCTTTCTACATTTATATATTTGTATAATATTTCCTTATTTCATACTTTATATTCTTATTTGAAAACTCTTATTTTCCTTATTTTCTTTTTATACTATTTTTAGGTCATCAGCGGTTGTATAACATATACATATATATCATTTCACATTATACTCTGTAAATTTGTATTTGATTTTGAAAGGGGAACTTACTCAATATTAGGCGGGTGGTCATAATGTTATGGCTGATGGTTGTATATGAAGCTCTATGTTTTAGTGGCATCTAGCGGTCAAATGATGTCATGGTTTAAACCGTCTAAACAACTTCTAAAACACCTCTCACGTGAACGAGCTGCTTTTTTCCCGCCAGTTATTTATCAGTAATAAAGATCACGTGCGACTACAATACTATCGTCCTTGACAATGACATCAAACACTGAAACTTGTGCTGATGTTAAAATGCAGCTTTAAGACTCTGAAGAAGTAAAAAAAAAAAAAACTGGATCCTACTGAGTTAGCGAAGGAGAGGTGTGTAAAAGGATCAGATCAATTGTCATGGATTTTTCATATCATATGTCATATATCAGATCCGGGGGGGCATAAAGTCTCTCTCTCTCTCATCTTAAACAGATGATTAAAACACATGGTGTAATGTGAAATAAATCATATATTTATTAAAATTATACTTATTAAAATTTTATCTAGCATAGATTTTAATGTTATTGTATATAATGAGGGAAGGACTTATCATTAATCTGGTTAATTGAATGAATGAAATAATTAATAAACATAAGTAAGTAAAAGCTTATATACATTTTAAAGAGAGCAGTATTAGTAGATCCATGGTTTATGATCATGGACTCCGTGCGTCATGGACGCGGCCTAGAGTTACGTGAACGCGCGTTCTGTTTTTGTGACGTCATTAACGAAATAGCGACAGTGTTTACTAAAAAACTTGATTAATTTACAGACGGGTTCGATCGGGTTTCACTGCTGTATATATATATTTTTTTTTTTCATGAGATTAATTTTAGACGGGTTGGAGTTTATATTGCGCCCCCTGCTGTATGCGGCTGGAGCTGCAGTCACCGCGGGACTTTATTATATTGTAAAGAAAACACCTGAGAGCACAGATATCACCAAAGGTCTCTCTCTCCCTCTCTCACATACACACACACACACTATATATATATATATATATATATATATTATTATTATTATTATTATTATATATGATTATTTCTGTATTTGTTAATGTTGTATTCAGACTCGGAGCAGAAAGCGTCCCCAGAAATTTCCTCATTGGATCTGAGTTCGGTATTTGATGTGGATGGAGTCAGACTCACACCCACTGACAGCACCACCCCTGAGGTACTCCCCAAACCACAATCACACGCTTACACTTACACATACTGTACTCTACACATTAGTGCAACATGATATAGAAATAATAATAATAATAATAATGGGACTCAATATCATTCAGGACATCCAGGGTTTTTTATTGGTTATAATTTCTATTTAGGTCTCACAGTGGTGTAGTGGTGAGCATTGTAGCCTCGCACCTCAATGGTTGAGGGTTCGATTCCCACCTTGGGGTCTGTGCGCATGGAGTTTGCATGTTTTCCCTGTACTCCAGTTTCCTCCCACAGTCCAAAGACATGCAGATTAGGCTAACGAACATTTCCCAAATTGCCTGGTGGGTGTGTGTGTCCTGCGATGGATTCACACCCTGTCCAGGCTGTACCCCGGAGGGGTAGGCTCCAGGTCTCCGCAACCCTGAATACAGGATAAAGTGGTATAGACGATGAGTGAGTGAGTGGACGTGTCTTGATGTAGTTGTGAATTTTAAGCACTTAAGGTTGAACCTTTTCTACTTTGTGGGTTTGTTTAAGGAAAAGGAACAAATGCACCAGTCTCATCATATATTAAAGGTCATATTCCTATGTGTTTCGTCAGTGTTATTATTGTGTGTGTGTTCCACAAAAAGATTTTATTATGTTTTGGCAATTGATGTGTCAAGTATTTAAAGGGCCTAAATGTGTCTAAAAAAAAAGGTCTCTCTGGCTGACGCTGAGCGGAAATACGCGGAAGCAATGGAGTCCAAAGCTCAGCTGGAGAGTGAGAAGTCTGAGCTGATGTCCAAGGTGGACCAACTGAAACTGGAACTCCAGGAGATGAAAAACAAGTTCTCTGAGATGCACAACAAGTGTGTTGGGGCAACAAAGATAAGTGAAAAATAAAACTCACATTTAAACTGTATTATAATGTGTTAGTGATTTAACATACTATTTTTGTTGTTGTTGTTGTTGTTGAACAGCACCTGGCGCAGTACATGCTCAAGGCCGCCAAGTCCTCTGCTGAAGAGCAGGAGAAAATGTTTAATTGGGACAGACACTCATTTTGGGTTAGCTTCTCTTTACGAAAGCACAAATGTTATTGTGACATGTCCCGTCTTTACATGTCTGGCGGTGTTTGTAGAAGTAAATAATATCAATAAGCGTTGGTTGTTGAACTTCTAGGCATCTCGGGCTGAACTTTCAAGGAAAAACCAAGCATTGCAGGCCACTAATGCTGAGCTGGTGACTGAGCAGACTGACCTGAAAGCTAAAGTGAACATACTGTTAGCATTAGTGCATGAACTGGAGCAAGAGCTCAATGAGACCACAGGGAAGTGTAATAAAATAAACTCAGTAAGTTACAAAAATTCTTACTGTATATTTAGCAGGTGCTTTGGGGCCTTGTGTTGTTGTTGTTGTTGTTGTTGCATAATGAGTTCCAGCACAGGCTTTGTGTTCTTGACTAAAATGAAATGCATTTTTACTACAAGATGCTCATTTGTTACTTGACTTGACTTGTTTTGTTTTAATTCAAGGTGCTGACATTTAAATAAACAAAATTGAAGTAGTCTAGATGTGAATATTAGCACAAAAATTTGAACCTCACCTGTTCCATGGCTGTTTTAGGAGAGCATGAAGGAGCAGGAATCTCCGCTTCTTCCATATTCACAGAATAATCTGATGATTTTAACAAACAACAAGGAGTTTCCAATGGTACAGTTTTCTTCTCATGAAGTCATAAGTGAAATTGTGACGACAACTGTGTGTAAAGCACGCTTTGGTTGTTGTACTTCCAGTATGAGGAAGCCTTTAAGTGGAATGCTCAATTGGATGAAGATGACCTTCAAGTGAAGTACCAGGTACACAATCTTCTATGCGACGTTAGGGAGCTTGAAGAAAAACTCTCTGATACGGAGAAGACGTGTGAAACTCTGAAGCAGGTATAAGGCAATCCTTGCATTACACCATTCCTTTGAAATGTAAACCGACATTTAGAAATTAAACTACTAATATGAGATGCTAGATGTTGTGATGCATGGACGTGGCTTGTTGTAGTTGCAAACATTAAGCCATCATTAATGAACCCTTATCTTCTCCATGACTGTGTTTTAGGAGAAAGAACAAGAACAGAAGGCTCACCATAACCTAAAGATCCAGCATGGAGCATTGATAATAGATTGCATCAAGATGCTAATTAAAGTAAGGTTTGCTCTCTATGAGTTATCTGTGCTATACAGTGCCATGTGCTAGTTGTTGGTCAAAAAAGTAAATACAAGACATCACATTTTCACACATCCAT
The DNA here is from genome assembly GCF_024256425.1 of Clarias gariepinus. Lineage (NCBI taxonomy): Eukaryota > Metazoa > Chordata > Actinopteri > Siluriformes > Clariidae > Clarias > Clarias gariepinus. The sequence continues at coordinate 6,599,147 of NC_071101.1, forward strand.
ATTTTTTTTTTCCCCACAGGCCCATGGGATTGACACAGTGAGGCATATGGCATTGTGAACCACAGAGAATTACCAGGACTATGTTTAACACTTGAATATTCCCTTATGGGTGTGCAAATATGCCAAGACTTATAAACCACTGTGGCGATAAAGTGGGCGACTTGCCTCTGTCTGAGTCTGGGAGCTTGGGTATTTAATAGGGGCACTGGCCTCTGGTTTTAATAGCATGTAGCTTGGGGTGTCCTGTGGGCCTTTCAGGGTGCACTGGGAGCTTGGGTGTTTGTTAGGACTCTAGGAGTTTGGTTCCAAGCGCTGTAGGATGGCCTGTGGGCCTTTGAGGGACCTTGGAGCATTGTTTGTTTTACCACCTGTAGCCTCTGGTAGTTAGTGATTGAGACAGCATGACCACTAACATGCAGCTGCTTATTTTCAGATAAACAGAATATGAAATAGGTAAATAATAAAGATAAAGATCAGTTATTTTAGTAACTGGAATGTGTTTTTTTATTTACTTTATTATAAGTATATTAAGATTGATCAGATTTTACCAGCATTTTTATTAAAATTCTATTTCAGTTCAGTCTAAGGTACTATGGACTTTAGATCATTAATATGAAATTTTACCCATGATATTTGCATTCACATTTCCCTTAAATTACACAGTAAACCGAATTCATACTGTGACCACTCTCAAAAAGACGGGACCACAGGAATAGCCCAAAGCATTCACTGAGCATGACCCTGAAGCATGGGACTGGCCAGTCTTGCAGTGGTCTGCCTGCTACAGCTTCCTAATGGGGGAAAGCCAAGCTCGGTTCTTCAACATTTTGGTTGCACCTCTAAACAGCATCGATTTGAGTTCCTTTAGCATCTCTGGGACCCGTTTTGGGACCAGACGGCTGCTGGCAGAGCATGAACTAACGACCTCATCAAGCTTAATGTGCCACAACAGTTCACCACCTGACTAACAGAGAAGATAATGTAATGGGTCCACTGCCACCCTGTCAACATTTCTCACTGAGGCAGTCCAGCTTCCAGCATTTTTCTGTGGTTGTGGTCATAGGGAATTACAAGTTGCGACCTTACTTTTATACGCAGTTATTTGCGTTATTTTATTATCCCTTTTTATAAGTTACCACAAAGGTATTTTAATAAGAGTGCCCCCTAGCTGTACTGTAGACAAGTGGGACCTTCAAATGCTTTCTTTCCTACAAAACAACCGTCTATCACATGGTGAGGTAAAAAGCCTCTCCTCGGCTTGTTCTGGATGCTTACGTCTCAGGGGGCGCTTTTAGCCACATTGCTTTAGAATCATGAACTTCTGTAACTACAAAGTCACTTTAGTACACCTCTACAACATCTCTTCATTTCCACATGGTACTACCTTTCGAACTTGTTCTCTTTATTTCATTGTTTCATTCAATTCTCAGTTTTCTTAATATTATATTATTTTATTACATTTTCTTATATAGTTTTTTTTCCTGCATACTTACTCGGGTCACAGCGCCCCCCCCCCCTCGACATTACATATCATATTCATTCTTTAGATGTAATAAACATGACCTTTCAATCCTGAAACAGTTCATTAGTATATATACCACAGAACACCAGGACACGATATGTTGACTTTATATATGTAAAAAAAAAAAAAAAAACATGAAAGGAATGATTTGGAGACATTTGTGACAGTCATGCACAGATAAAAATTTAAAGTAGAACACAAAGGCGACAGACTACAGGCATGTGCCGATCACGAATTCTAAAATGTCTATTCCAACGTTTTGAAACACACCGTTGTTATGGTGGACATGTCAGTCGATAAGGTGGCTAAGATAACCGGAGATGCTAGCTCACCTAGCTAAGGTCAGTTAGCTGAAATACAGTATTGTAAAGTAGTGTATTTACTGTAAATACACAGTAATTAAAAGTGATCACTTTATAAACCACAATAAAAGGCTTAATCAGTTACAGTTATGACAGTATGATCCGTCCACCACACAAACAGAACAAGAGAGGGTGCCAATATTTATATTTATAAACATCCTCAATAGCCATATAGTGTGTTGAATAAATATTGTCACTTGATTCAACATTTTAGAATTGATTCTCGGCACAAACAAAACAGACTGATTCAGTAACCACAAAAAGGGTACGTTTACAAAGGGAGGACGTGACACGAATATCAAATCAATACCGTAAAAAACAAAATAAAATAACATGATGACCTGTGAGAGAGACAGAAAAGATTCATCTCTGAAAGGGGTGGGGGGGGGATTTGTACATTGTAATGCTGGATGTACGCTCATTACATTTTACTGCATGTTGCTGGCTCAAACCGGCAACCAAAAACCAAAAGTGAAAAGGAGACATATCCATATTAGAGAACTAGACAGGTCATTATAGACACAGTGACCTGAAGGTGGAGGACAATAAAAAAATAAAATTAACAGGGTTTAAAGATTAGCTCTTACCTCATCACATCATTATAGAGAATTACATTAAAATAAAATAAAAAAATCATTAGATTAACTAGATTAGACTCTTTAAGTGATGGGACAGGGACAGATTCATTCTGGACAGGAGTGTTTGCTTTTCAGAGGAAAAAAAAAAAAAAAAAAAAACTTTTCTGCCCCTTATGCTGACCAATATGTCATTATACAACTACCACTACCTATTGGGGCGGGCTGGACAATCATAACATGGGACACAAAACGTTGAAGCCATTAAACACATCACACCTTTCATTGTCCAGTGATGTAGCTATTACAGTGATTCGCTGACGATATTTCAACATTTGTCCCAAATAAAATAAAAAAAAAGTAAAAAAAAAAAAATTGTATATATATATAAAAAAAATAATAAATCAGTGAAGGAACAGAAACTGCTTTTGGGGAAAGAGGTAAAATCAAAGCGAATGTGTCCACTACGCTGTAACCAGGACACTAATATGGATATTTCTGATGTTATAAGAATGCGAGCCAGCGAGAGTTTCCACTTTTCAGAAAGCAACACAGACGTTTGCCGTTAAATTCAAAGAATTTAAATTGTGCATCATTTGGATAGCAATCAGAAAAATAAGTGTAAATGTGTGTGTGTGTGTGTATGTGTGTGCGGTTTCAGCTGAGGACGTGATCATGTTGGTCCATTTTTGGACACAAATGAGCTCTGACTTTATATCTTTTAGTGCACTTCTTTATCAAAGGCTCTCTCTCACACACACACACACACTCAACTGTAATCATCGACACATTTACACATGGTTTTCTGTTTGTCTTCCCCTGAGAATTCAGTCTCTCCCTGCGTCTCACTCGTACTCGGCAATGATCACCATCATCCCGACGCCAAACAGCATGGCGGCGACCTCCATCACCGACTGGCCCAGGCTCGCGCGCCCACTCAGCAGCTCTGGCAGCACCGTCACCGTGGCGATGTAGATGAAGCCGCCGGCCGTGAAGGGCAGGATCCAGGCGGTGGCGGCTGCACCCACTCCCTCGGCCAACAGGGAGCAGGCGGTGCCAGCTAACGCGCCGATGGCAGTGAGGAGCTGGAGACACATGGCCTAATGGTGGGGGGGTGGGGGGAGGCAAATAACATAGGGGAGAGGTCAAATGACCAGAATAGCGGTATTGAAATTTATACATTGATGATGTCATGGTTTGGTTCTAGGTGCTGAATTGGGTCCAAAAGCCAAGAGTGTGTGTGTGTAGCTATATATAATTTTTTACTTTGACATTTTTTCATTAAGTGTGGATCATAAAATAAAATTACCTGATAAAAACAATGTTCACATCCCGGTTACTTCTTAATATTAATGGAATAATCATAGATTATAATTGATAACTGGTGGAGTTCCTGTACATTTTCCATCAATTGTAATGAGTAAAAATCCCTAAAATACACCTCGTTGTAGGGATATGATTTGACGCCAACGAAAACTCCTGCACTCTGTACAAATCATTCATATGTGAAACTGAAAACCAGACAATTGTGCTCACTCTCATCTCTATTATAAATTTAAAAAATAGATTTTACCCAAACTCTATTACAGACTAGACACATAATTAAACTGACAACAACATGTCATTAAGATGATTTAAATCTTCAGGGCCTGTATTCACAAAGCTTCTTAAGCCTAAAAGTTGCTTCTAGTGATGAAATTCTAAGAAAATTCTTAGAATTATGACATTTACTTAGAATTTTGTTTAGGACTAAATATTAGTAAAGGTAAAAATGATTCACAAAACATCTTCGCCCTGAAAACAGCTCAGAAGGTAAAAAGTGTTAAAGAGGTGGACTTTTAAGAGTTTTTATAGCAGAGGACAAAATGGCAAAAAGAAGAAATATTCTCCAAACACTGAACATAAAGCTAAAAGTAAACACTGCTCTTTTGTCCAATTTGGTTTTCTTGTTCTTTTACTTCCTTCCATCTCTCTTGAATTGTTGGCTAAATACCATTCAAAAGTGCAACTTAAACAGACTGTCCTGTAATAATGTAAACTGGTAAAAGCTGAGCCATTTTGCTCCCATCAATCTAAAGTGGATTACAAAGAATAAAATGATTACAGGTAAATAAATGTAAGAACTAAAATATAGTAACTACTGTATGGAAATTGGTTGCTTCAAAAAGTAGACATGTTGGGCTGTTTAACTTATTAAATAAGATATTTATCCTATAACAGAAACTTTGTATAAAGTAGCCCGTTGTCATGATTATATGATTTCTTTATATACAAACTTTTATGATTTCACTGTCTGTTCTAGTATCATATATTCTCTTTCCACAAAGAGCACATTTTAAGACCTTTACAGATTTTCATCCATCAATCACAGTCCTTGAACCACACCCCCTCACTAAGATAAAGGTACTTACTCACTTACTAAAGGTTTTTATAATTTTTTTACTCAGGGTTGCTCTGAGAAGTTTTCTAAATCACTTTTAGTCTAGGACTCCCAGCTAGGACTTTTTAAGCTGAGATAGAATTTATCTGAGAGAATTCTAAGAAGCTTTGTCAATACGGGCCCTGGCCTTTAAAAACTCCAAAGTTGACCAATCAGAACACTGAATTTGTGCACCTTCTTCTTGGTGCATCCTGATTGGACGAGGATGGCGAAGTCTCCGATCTCGTGAGGCACCTCGTGCAGAAGGATGGTGATGGTGGTTACCACGCCAACGGCAGGACCAACCAGGAAAGAGGCGCCGATGGCCAGTCCGTCCGTGAAATTGTGGGTGAAATCGGCTGCCAGGTTCAGATAACCTGATACTTTAATATCTACAGAGAGAGTGAGAAAGAGAGAGAAAGAGAGAGAGAGAGAGGAATTATGATGTCATCACAACAAGAAAGGTAAAACTGGTACTTAACCTCAACTTCGCTGTTGAAGCTTCAGCGTCTCTTACCTGAGCTGTCCTCTTTTGCTTTTTTCCCCTTTTTGTCCTTTTTCTGATCTTTTTTCCCTCCTTCCTTCTTCTCCTGCTCCTCCCCGTCACTGTCCTTGCATTTCGAAGAACCTGCAAAGACAAAATATAACCTTCATTCGTGTTCTGCAAACATTCTGCACTTCTTAAACAAGAAGATTTCTCCTGTGGTCGAATCTTACCGTGCGAGTGCGAGTGTGAATGCGAGTGCCCTCCTTTTAGCAGACGCACAAACTTCTCCACCACCAGGAACGCCACGATGCCTCCCAGGACCCACAGACCCACAGACATCATGTGATCATGTGCAGCACCTAAACACACACACAAACATTGTGAGATGATCTCCTTCACTATCAGACTCATCCTTTTTGTTTTCTTTTTTCCTTATACATACCATGAGAATGGCCATGTGACTCATCGTGGCCGGCTGATTCGTCCTTATTTCCATGGTGAGAGTGAGGTGCTGGATTGAAGGGACATCGAGAGGAAATAAAACAGAAAAAAAAAAAAAAGGGTGAAATTAGTCTCCCAAGCAGGTGAGTCAGCAAAAATCTGATGGATTGTGTCCAGGTTGCCCTCCTGTGTGTGTTACTAACTAACCCAGCGCGTGAGGGATGAGGTGCAGGAAGGCGTCCCCCAGCAGCCCCCCCGACGCAAAGCTCAGCAGGATCTTCAGCAGGTTCTGGTGCTGATCCGAGTTCGACTGCACCGGGATGAGGAAGAGGATGAGGAACGGCGCCGCACTGATCAGCAACGTCGCTCCCACTGCCTGCAAAATGTTGATGTTGAAAAATGAAAATCGATTCTATCGTTTTAAAATATTGTAGATTCAATTCACTGGACACATCTCTCAGCTCTAGTTTAAACATGACCGTCTTTCATCTTTCAATCGTTTCTGTCTCATTGACACGGGTGTTAAAACTGCACCTCTGCTGACATCTAGTGGTTGACTCTTCTTACTGCAACTTTTACATGATGCATTATTTCATTTATTTACTTCGTCACACTGTTTTTCTCACTCACTCAAGAATTTTAGACATTCTGGAGTTTTCTATAACAGCAGGCTTGAACAAAAGCACAGCAGCAGCAGCGGCAGGACATTATAGGTTTATAATAATGTGCTTGTTCTAATACATTATGGTTTCTATAGTAACGGCTCACTCACACACACGTGTACGTGTAAGATACGGTTAGGTTTAGTGCAACCTTGTTTAAGGTTCATTGAATGAGTCTCCAGTGTGAACGCTGACTGTTATTGATATTCTTACCTGCATCCACAACTGCACGGAGTCACGGCTCTCAGCCTGCGACTGTTTGACAGAGCTGTGTTTGTGGGAGTGTCCGTGTTCGTGCGAGTGGCCATGGTCATGTCCATGGGTGTGTCCGTGATCGTGGGTGTGTTCATGGGCGTGTCCATGATCATGTCCATGATCGTGAGCTTGTTCCTGAGCGGATTCATGATTGTCAGCATGATCATGCTCGTGGGCGTGGCCCTGGTGGAGCTCCTCCTCCTCTTCCCCAGCAGGCATATTTGCCTCTGCGCTCCATTTGCTCGCACCGTGAAACATCTTCACATCCCCATCATGGTGATGTCCATGATCGTGATCATGGTGATGTCCATGATCGTGACCATGGTGATGCCCATGATGGTGGTCATGATGATGCCCATGATGGTGCCCGTGATGGTGTCCATGGTGATGCCCATGGTGATGTCCGTGTCCGTGCCCGTGGTGATGCCCGTGGTCACATGACAGCACTGCTAAACCAAACACCAGCAGCAGCGCACACACATACAGGGCCCTCATCTCACCTGGAAGGGGAAAAAAAATAAAAACACTTTATTTAATGTCTCGTCAAGCTATGGGTCAGAAGGTTCCAGGTTCAAACCCCAGAACCATCAAAAAAAATTTTTTTGGGGGGGGCCCTTATCCAAGGCCGTTAACGCTCAACTCCCAGATGTATACAGTGGTAGCTCAGCATACGAATTATGCAAATAATTTTCGCCCTAAGAACTGAAATATCGCAAAAATTATATATCTTGACACGCGAGCGAACATATAGCATCGAACGGAGCTCCGACAAAGTTCTGCATACATCCAGCAATACTTTTTAGAGATTTTATATTCATTTGTGTACGATTCAAAACCTCTTTACTTTAGTGGAAAGCCAAGCGAGCTTACATATTGTTTTGTTTTTTCGTGTAAGATTTTAATGGAGATACAGTACCATGGGTATCAAGAATGTTATGGAGGACGGTAGCAAGAGGAAAAGGGAGTCTCTTTCAGTTTGTTTTTTAAAGCACACAGTGCCAAGAGGTATCATAAATTAAGGTTCAGTGAGGTTTAATGTCTAGTTATTTCATATTTTAGTTCATTTACATTCGCACATCTTTTCTAAACGCTTTGATTGTTTTTAAATGCAAAAATATGATTATAGTATTGGAAATTCGTAATATTTTTGGGTGGCTGAAACGGATTATTTGCATATACATTATTTACTATGGGAAAATGTGCTTCACAATACGAAATTTCACCTTAAGAACTCGCCTCCAGAGCAGATTAAATTCGTATGCCAAGGTGCCAGTGTATATTTTGGGTGCATTCAATGCATGTCTGCCAAATGCTGTAATGTAAATGTAAATAACCCCGATAAGGATGTACATGTTTAATTACCAACTGGCAACCCCTGAGCTCGGAGGGTGAGTAAATACTGCAGTGTTTAATGAGCAAGGTGTGGAAATGCAAACTGTCCACGGAGCTCAACCTAGTGCAGGAGATCTCCAGAGTGAAAATCACATACGAATGAATACGAATTTCTCTAAGAAGTATTGCTGAGTCGCTGTCTGAGCAATATCACCTGGTGTATCAGTGAACAGAAACTGATTATAAACCTGCGCAAAAAAGTGGGACATTTCATCCATACTCAAAATACTCCCACTGATGGATATACGACTGCACTGTGTAGGGCACTTAAAGGAAGTGCACATCCATTGGGAACACAGCCTCAGAGAGTTAAAGAGCTTCCTCTAAACATTTATTTGCTTTATTTATTCATTCATTCATTGCTTTTACACTGACCTGCACTGGACACAAAGACAAAACAAGCATTGTTAAATGATATACCTGTGAATAACACTCCTACATTTACTTCTGTAGTTATACAGAGATGTGTAAGCACTGCTGAAGAGTAAACAATGAGAAACTAATGCACAAAACTAGCCGGCTAGCATGCTAGCTATGTACATGTTGCATAAATACACACAGAAATAAAAAGCTTTGTGTGTTTGTTAGTTTTTTCTTTGCTGTATAATGTAATAAAACACGACATAATGATATACTCACCTCCTCTCCGGAATGTGCCCTGTGTTAATCTGTATTAATTAATGGATTTTAGTCTGAACTCTGGGGCTGCAGCTCATCTGATGCACTCTGCGCCTCTGTCTCTAACCGACGTGGCGTTCAATCCGGCCGCCGATCTCGCGAGACCTCGCGCGTGATGGGGCACGTGACGTGACTTCAGCGCGCGCCACAATATGCGCGCTTTTTGAATCCTGACGCTGAGGCGTTGCATTGATAACACAGTTTTATCTGTTTGAGGGATAATTGTTAGCTTTAAGTAAATAAAATATTTTTAAAAAACTTTATGAAGTTTGAAAGGTTAAAGCTAAAAAAAAAAGAATCTGATCAGCTTTAATGTAATCATGTCTGCCTAACTTGTTAATACAAAGAAATAAAAAAATAATTGTAAGGTTGTGTATATTACACCTTCTTTACGCTAAGCTGTACTTTCTTCGTTGTCAGTCAAATACACTCTGGAGAGTGAATCTCAGATAGGTAATCGGAAAAAGTAGATCTAGTAATTCAATTCAATTCAATTTTATTTGTATAGCGCTTTTAGCAATTTTCATTGCCGCAAAGCAGCTTTACATAGTCAAAAGAATTATTTAGGTTTGTATGAAATGTGAATTTGTATGGATCAAAATGGTCAGTTTGTCCCTGGTGAGCAAGCCGAGGGCGACAGTGGCAAGGAAAAACTCCCTGAGATGGTAATAGGAAGAAACCTTGAGAGGAACCAGACTCAACAGGGAACCCATCCTCATTTGGGTGAAACAGAAAGCAGTAAATGATCTGCATTTATACAGTGTGTAGGGTGGGAGGCAGTTCAGCTATAATAGCTGATGTTAATTGAATTATCTAGTAAAGATACAACTTTAGCCTTAAAACGACTCCAGCGCATTAAAATTCACTTATACCACTTCAGCGCTGTTATTTCAGTGAAAATATGAACTAATCCCAGTAAAAAATATCCACTTTATCTTTTCTAATTAATATCTATTGATGCAGATGTTTGTTTACATTGAGACAGTAGTGGGACATTAGTAGATTATTTTAAAGTAAATTATTAAATCCAGTTCATAACATCACTTTTACTCAACATTTAGATTTCACTTATGGTGCAGGTTAAACTTCAGGCCGAGATTCATTAAATTCTGTCTAGTAGATGATTGAAGATGCGCCCACAGTTTGATGCAAGCACAGTATGCTGTCAAAATTTTCGGTTCATAATCTGGGACCTAGTTGCTCATAACTTTACTTTTACACAACATTGGCACAGGTTTGACTTCAAGCTGATACCGAAGGAATTGCAAAGTTTCTTTAAATTATGTTTTTGATGCTTTGACAAAATCTGGATAGACATACAGACAGAAAATGTTCTGAGACTGGTTTTGGGTTCTCCAATGTACAGACAAAACCTTTCTTTTTCTTTTTTTTAATAGATAACCTTAAATATTGAAATGAACACGAAGTTAAATGTTAATTTAAAGTAAAAAAAAACTGTTTAATTAAACTAAATCTGTATTTAGATTTATTTATGTACAAGGGGTTTACCAACAGTATGTAATTAATTACATTTATTGACTTGACCCATAAAGTTCTATTAAAATTGAACAAATGATATTCTACAAATAATTAATTAAAAGAACTGAAAGATAATAACAACAAACTTTGCAATAATAAAATGCTAACTGAGTGTATATGAGCTAACTACTCCAACTCCTTGTGATAAACAATGTTTTCTGTTTGTCCATTTGATGTGTACAGTATGTATTAAACAAAATTATGTGCCCATTCTTGAGAATGGAACATACAATTTACCATAGGATTTTCCAAGTTGATTCTGACAACTTCAAAAGATTGCCCCTGAGCTTTAGTCATGGTCATGAAAAAGGTGAGGCAAACTTAAAATGTAATGTGTTTAAAGTCAAGTGGCATGTCGCTCGGTATAAGTAGGATACAATTTTTTTGGGGATTTTGTTGACGTTTAAATTTTTTGGATCATAAATTGCACGTTCCAAAGGCTTTGTCTTGGAATTTTGTTGGTTTAAATATTAGATGAATGTATCATTAGCACATTTTTTAATTCTACACAGTGGTTTTTGCTTAGAAGTACAATCAAAAATGATTTCCCACAAAAGCTATAGTTTGCTTGGTCATTCTGTGTAGTGATTATTTTTTACCATAATATCAACCAATTACCAAACTGAATTCTGCTCAGCTATGAGAAATCCTAACATAAACCACACACTTACTCAATCCAAAAAACCAAAGAATGTTCTCAGAGCTTGGAAATCCTGTTCAGAAAGAAAAGACAATAGTTTTTTAAGAGCATTTCCCAGTGCATGTTTGTAAGAGTCCTTGGATATAAAATAAGTTAATTTTAATCTCTTCCTCTCTTTCTTGTTGATCTCATATTAATGTGTTAAACCTTCCATGCTATAAACTTCCTGTCTCCTCTTGATTCTGATATTAAGGTGCTAACGCTCTCTTTCTCTCTCTCGAGCTACCACTTCCTGGTTTGTCTCAGGACGGACATCTGTACAACTTCTGTGTATGACTAAGGCTTGTAATAAAAATTCCAATCTTTTGCTTTAAAATGTGGCCAAAAGTATTAATCCAAAAGTGAAATTCAATGTTTAAATGACATTTTAACATTTTTAAAATGCTGGAGAAGGCTTTATGGAGTGGTTTTGAACCACCTTAACCAAAAACGCAGTTCTGGACAGAAATACATGCTGTGATCTTGCATAAGGTTGTTGAGATAATGACATAGGAAGTGTTGGCTGGAACTAAAGGTAAATGCATTTGAGTAAAATCTGAGTTTGCGACATTTTATTTTATTTTCATTGCCAGCCAATGTGTTTCTTTTAAAAGATTAAATATATATGCTCCAGGAACAACAACTTTCATTAGATCAAGTACATATGGACACAAAAGTTATACTCAAGGCTTAAGGATGTGGATAAGAAGATGTACAGAGTCAACACTGTTAAGGTCATTGCAGCCATTTGTGTGATGCTCCTCACATCCAGTAGAGAGCACAATCCTCAGAACTACATTACTTCTATAACTTTAAACTCATTACATCCTGGACTATAAGATTTGTCTATCATATCATATTATATCATATCATATTAAAGCCTGATTATAGCCTTTGCTATAATTTTGAACTATCCTGTTTTTCTCCCTGGACTGTGTCCTGCCTATTGCCTTTGCTTTTGTCTGGCTTTGGGAAAATTGGCTTTGAATTGAAGACATTGGCTTTTTTGTACATGTTCCTGGCCTGTTCTTTTTTTTTTTTTTTTTTTGGCTGTAAAACAGCTAAAATCTTCTACTTAAAAAATCATTTCTGGAAAAATATTATAGAGTGACTGTACTGTCTAATTTAGCTTACAAGGTATTAGAAGGAAGGATCAGAGGCGCGGTATAGGGTGCACTGGTTTATAAATGATTTACAAACTAATTATAAATGTGATTTTCAATTTTTTAGATATATTTTGAGGGCTTTTAACCAAGAAAAGTAAAACATTAATTACATTATTATATGACAACTTACATACATGAACATTGGACATATTTGAAAAAAAAAACACAAATGCTAAATAATATAAATGTACGTATATAATGTTATCATTGCTTACATTATTTTAATTAAAGGTCTTGGAATAATTGTTTATATTTATTTTTCAGTTTGCTTTACTAGAAATTTTAAAGATAATGCAACTTCTGATTAATAAATATAAATAAACAAACAAATGACTGAATGATGATTAACCAACAATTAAACAAAAATCAATAAGATCAAAAGGGAATTATATAAAATCTAAAATGTAAAAATCTGTAGTGGTGATACGTCTTCCCTTTTTTTTCTTAAACCCCATCTTCTACCCGCTGTCCAGCTAGTCCGTTGCTGACCCTCTGTCTCTGTCTCCCAGGAACCCCGCTTCAAGTTCAGCCCATTACTCCTCCGCACACACACACACCCACAAGCACAGACACACACACGTCCTATGACCCTTAAGCCGCGGGCGGGAAGACTGCCTTTTGTCTCTATGATAAGCAGGCCAATTCAATATCGCTCGATTCCATTACAGACATCTGCATATCGAGCATCTGCTCCCCAAATCACATTTGTCTGACTCTAAAACCCCCAAGTGACCCAGTGTGACCCCGGAACCCCTCCCCTGACCCCAGACCCCTTACACTTATTTTTTCTCTCAAAAAATGGCTAGGAACAGATCGGCCCGAGTTCAAGGTAAAGGTCCTTTCCCTTTCTCTGTGTGTTCGTAATCGTATGCGCTGCTTTTTTTGCTGTCTTTTACTATTTCTGTTCACACGCACACAAACACAGGCGCTGGCCACCCGTGTAAAAGACTAACTGGGGTTTGGCGAGGGGGGTGAAGGGGTGAAAGAGGCTATAATTTGGGATTGTCTGTTAACTTTTTGTTTGCTGGATCCTAAACGTTTTCCCGCTTTCCTGAGAGTCACGTCTGTTTCGGATCTTTGTGTAAAGAGGTTAAAGCAACAAGGAAGTTTTACAGAGCAAGTCAAGTGCGAGTCTTTTAAAAACGAAAAGTTTTTGCATTGTATTAGGAGAAAAAAAAGCTAGACATAAAATATGTTTTTTTTATTGCACAATAGGAAACAGGAAGATATTTTAGTAAAAACCTAAGTCATGTGGTGTGATGAAACAGATGTACTGTTGCCATGGTAAAATTTATTATTTTTCTATAAAAGCCTGTAACCAAGTGTTTTATTTCCCTTATTTCACAGCAATTAAACAACAAGTTGCCCTTTTTACAAGGACAATACTGCTCAAAATCTTGAGCAGTATTGCTCAATTGATCGCTTTTAACAATGGCCATTTTCACAAACCATCTTTACAGAATTTTAAAAATCTTTAAAACTCCATGAGATAGAATGCAATAGGAAGAAATTTTGAGAGGAACCAGACATTTGGGTGATAACAGATAGTATAAACAGATAGGATCATAAATCAGTCATCAGTTTTGACTTCGCGTTAGTGAGCTGGTACAAAAACACAAAAAAGATTTCCAAACATTACTTTTCCAACAACAAAAAATATTTCACAAGATAACTCAATGAACCTTTATGAGTGAGTATAAAATAAGCATCAAGGAAAAAAGAAAGATGTATAGATAGTAGATTACCAGTATAGCCTTTTACATTTTTGATTTTATATAATTTCCATGATATTTTTGATTTTATGTGTAATCGTCATTTATTTATTCATTCATCATAAGTAGCAAAAGTTGATTTATCTTTATGTATCTTTTATAAATAAGTAAACTGGATAACTATATAAACTATATATATAAACTGTATAATATATATGTGATATATATATATATATATATATATATATATATATATATATATATATATATATATATTTCAATTAATCAAATTAAAACTAAATCCTTGAATTAAAAAAAAATGTAAACAACAATAACTTTATACTTCATATCCACTAAAGTACGCACCATACATTCTTAATCTATGTAAATTAGCCTAAATATATCTTCTAAATCACTTTAAATGAGCTGTCACTATAAAAAAATTACCTTTTAAGATAAATACATTAATATGGAACGATACATGAATATGGTTTTGTGCTGTGAGATCTTTAAACATTTTTTTGGCTACTTACTGTAAGTCACAATCAAATGACGATATGAATAGAACATGATCTGCCTGAGTGACTGAAGGTTCCACATGTCCCACAGTCCAGATGGTTTAAATGGTAAAAACTCCCTTTATTTCTCTATATAATCCTTGCTACACTAATGCACTTAGTGTTTCACTAGTGCTTGGACACCATCAAGGTAGAACGCCAGAGCCATGATTGGACTGCCTGCTTCACGTCTGAAATGCTGGTCTCCCAAGAACTAATTTAATGGCAAAAAGATGTGGAAATGGATCCACTCACCAAACGTTTACTGCAGTGAGCTCCGAGCCACCTCGGCCAGGATCATCATTTATGGACGTACTTTATGCCTTCTTTAAATCATTTGCACCTTTTAAATGTTTTACTGTGGCTAAGAGTCTCATCACCATACTGTGCTTTTGTAAATGTTTTATGTTTATACCATAAATTTCATCAAAACAAGATGCACATCAGAGCCAGTTCATGGTATTGCTTTTTCTCAGCAGATAAGCCAATCAGAACTTATCCAGAGTGACTTTACGTGCATAAATAAAAGTTCTATTACTGAATATATACTGATCCTGGTTCAGTAAGTCAAACACTACTAATTCCACTACTATTTTTGTACTTCAGGAAGAGAAAGACCTTTAGACATGGTTTGTAGACCGCCAGGGGCTCAGTGGCTATTTGGATATTAACAGGAAGAGTCTTAAAGCATGCCGTCCTTGTTCTGTAAGGTGCAGCGCAGGAAGTGAGAGTGCTTTGAGGTAGGTGGGTGATCTGTTTTGGGGTTGTAGGTGAAAATCAGTGTTTTATATCTGATACATCTGCTACAGGAAGTCAGTAGAGGGAGAGGAGTGATGGGATATTTGGGAGAATTTACAAAGTGTTGTTTGACTGCATTAAACAAGGTGACACGGAATAACGGGAATTTCAAGAATGTATTCGTACAGGAGGATGCCATCTAAAGGACGTAATTTTTAAAAAATTATAAGTTCCATCAATGTTTCGTAAACGGCAAGTTTTAGGTTTCAATTACTATGAATAAAACTTATTTCTTTTATCACTTCTAGTTTTATTGGATTGTAAAAAAGTTCCCGTTTTTTTGTGTCACCTTGTAGTTTGGTTGCAGAGATCTAATGACTCTCAGATGGAACTGAGGTAATGACCCGTGTGGATAGAAATGGAGAAATTCTTCAGGTGTTGAGCAGCAAAAAAAAATATGCAAATATAAAGTAGGGACAGAACAGTATATAAATAAAAAAGAAGACAAATAAAAAAAACAATACAATAGGTACAATTCCAAATGAATTGCACTAGGTAATAATAATAATAATAATAATAATAATAATAATCATCATCATCATCATTATTATTATAAAACAATACAATAGGTACAATTCCAAATTAATTGCACTAGGTAATAATATAGGTAATGCACAATTAAAAATGGTGTTATTGCACAGTATATATTAAACAAACATTTAAGATAATGTAGATATTGTACCTATATTGTAAAAGTTAAGATATTGCACCAACAGTATATAACAGTAATAACAGTAACAGTAATAACAGTGTGCGCATTACGCTGAGTGGTTCACTTAGAGCAGCTCTGATTGTATACAGTCTAATAGCAGCAGGGAGAAAAGACCTTTGTTATCGTTCCTTC
The DNA here is from genome assembly GCF_024256425.1 of Clarias gariepinus. Taxonomy (NCBI): domain Eukaryota; kingdom Metazoa; phylum Chordata; class Actinopteri; order Siluriformes; family Clariidae; genus Clarias; species Clarias gariepinus. The sequence goes on from NC_071101.1 coordinate 6,615,235, forward strand.
AGACCCTTATAATGTAACAATCTGTCACTGCTGCTCAGAGATGAACCTGTTTCATACGGGGGGTGAAAGTCATTCTCCAGCAATGATGATAGCTTAGCTACCATCCTCCTTTCTCCTCCTACTATCCTTCTGTACAGTGTCCAGGGGAATCCCCAGAACTGAGCTGACCTTCTTTATCAGCCTGTCCAGTCCGCTTCACCAGCAAACAACTCCATAGAAGACGGCTGAGGCCACCACAAGCGGTGTTCCGTAGTGCTCCTTGCACTCCAAAAGACCGCAGTCTTCTCAACAGATCGAGTCTGCTCTGTTCTTTCTATAAACTGTGACTGCGTTGTCCATTCAGTCCAGCTTGCTGTATTTGTAAGAGTCCACTCTCTCAATGTCCTTTCCCTGAATGTTGACTAGGGATAGAGAAGTGTGTCCCTGTGGAAGTCCACCTCCAGTTCTTTGGTCTTCACGGCATTTATCTGGACGCAGCTCTATTGGCGATGTTAGCATGTTAGATGAGCAACGTCAGAATATTTAGCATGATTAAAACTCCAGCAGTGATGATGTATTAGTTATATATATATATATATATATGCTTAATTAAAGAGATCAAATTAATCAAATTCATAATAAACCTCTTTAAAGATGTTGATAAAAACCTGTGTAATGTCTTCAGTGGAATTCAGTGAGAAATAACTTAAGTGTAACAGACAGATTGCTGTTTTAGGAGAATTGCTCATAGGATAGGGATTTTATATCAACCACTAAATCAGTTAGAGCGAGGTGTTCTTCTTTCTTCTGGACCTCAAGAAATGCAGCCGACTAACTGCGGATGAAGGGCCTTAATCACGGGTCCAACAGCGGCATCACGATGTCATCTGGGCTCGAACCGGGGCTCGATCCCTTCCTTGATGCCTTGCCAGAGGTACAGGAGAGGATAAAACCCTCAGGTCTGTAAACACAATGTCTGTACTGTGTCTGTGTCCCTAAAGCCTCCAGTTATGGAACAATTTATCAGTGAATGTTCATGGACGTCCACTTTACATAATCTGAATCTTTTATACTGTATGTTAGTAATTAATCATGATTTAAAAATAATAAAGATTAAATCTCATGTTCTTTTTATTTTATTAATTCTGTCTTTATTGTTTTTTTGGCAGTACATTCATAAACTTTAGTACAGAACACCTCATCTATTCTATGTTCCCTTTGTCTCAGGGGTTAAAGCACTAAACATATTGATAAGTGGTACAAGAACTAAACCGGAATAATAGATATAAAAAAATAACTAACAAATAAATAAATACAGAGAACTTCCTATTGTAAAAATCATTATGAGGTCATCAACAACATCTTCACATTTAGGTCCTTATTTAATTATTCCATTTTCCAATTTTCTATTTTAAATGAAATATTTATACGTCTTTTGCAAGCAATTGACAAGCCAATCTATTTCTTCCATGTCCCAATAAAACTCTTTTACCAGAACTAACTCAAATATATATATTACTGATGGAAAAAGATGAAAAATTATTTAAATATGAATAAAAGGTCATGTGTCCATAAACATGGTTGGGTTTTAATTTGGAGTTTATACACAACGTTTACTGCTTCCCTGGGGATTTTTAAGAGCAAATCATAAGATAAGATATACCTAAGATATACCTTTATTCATCCTACAGTGAGGAAATTTCTTCATTATTGCTGTTTTTTGGGAGTTTTTTTTAAAGTTTCTTTTAAATTCAATCTGTTTACAGTTTGATTTAAAGTCCTGTCTCATGTCCTCCTCCTTCTCCAGAGAGACACAGAAGGCGTCCTGCCATCCCCAAAACCTCACACCCTTTCCTATCGTTTCTTAAATAGGAACTAAAATCAGACACATCCTGATGTCCACGTAACGGACAAACTCTCACACAGTCTGTCTTTTGGACATGTTTCTGCTAACATGTGTGTCTACGTGTAGCGTAGCAACGCTAAGCCTGCACCTTATCTCTTACACACTTACAGATTTAGGGCAAAATTAAAGCTAATTTTATCCGTATAAGGATATGAGGGCACACACTGCCAGACACACACACACACACACACACACACACACACAAATTAATCACACAGAGCAATTTTGTGCTACTTCTCAATAGGCGCGTCTGCGTGGACATTGACCCGAGTCAATTGCCTGTCAAATGCTACGCGCGATTAGGCAGCGGTGTATCCACAGCGAGGATAATGTGAGGAGCCTCCCATAGAGCCTATCTGTCTCCCCCCCCAACACACACACACACACACACCCCTCTTTCATCTTCGCACACAGTTCAATGTTAATGTCCAGCGGTGTCCGGCCTGACGAGGCCCCGCCCTCTTTTCTCACCCTCGTCTCCTCTTGTGCTGGCCAGCTGGCTGTGACCTCTGACCTCTTCACCCTCACCGGTGACCCCTGCACCCGTTCCCACGCCACGCCCTTTTGTCCGGACCGTGCCATGGCAACGCCTCAGCCACCGCTGCTACGGTAACAGATGGACAGAGCCCTGGAAATAGCTCTGTCCAAACCTGGAGTAGCGGACAATCTGCCCTGGACCACCACCCCCCACCCCCCTCCCCAACCCCTCAGTCTCTCACACACTCACACACACACACAGACACACACGCTCATTCCAACACAGGGCTTAAGGTCATGTGATTTGATGAAGTCATTATCATGGCTAATCTAATTCACCTTGACGTGAACACCGTGAACGCAGAGATGATGAATGTTATCTGGATCACAACCTCACCACCTCACCACCCACACTTCATATTTATTATAGTTATCGATGACAACATCGGGACAGAGTTACGGTTGATTGAAACAGATCACCTGAAACACAGCGGGGCGAGAAAAAGGAATAATACATCAAAAAGGAAAAAGCTTGGACATACACTGTATCAGGTGTCTCAAGAGGAAGGGGGTAGCTCAGTGGTTAAGGCATTGGATTAGGGTTCGGAAGATCCCAGGTTCAAACCCCACAACCACCAAGTTGCCACTGTTGGGCCCTTGAGCAAGGCCCTTAACCCTCAACCCCTCAACCCTATCTGTGTAATGAGATAAAAATGTAAGTCGCTCTGGATAAGAGCGTCTGCCAAATGCCTAAATGTAAAGGTTTGTTCTCAGAACGTTGCTGTAATGTAAATTTGGCAACATTAGGGATAGTGAGACACCGGCATTGCCCATGTGACGTTGGGATAATGTTTAAAGAATAACTAGATGACGACTTCAAAACAACATTCATTTTTTTATCTCTCGGCTGACATACATTTTAAAACTGTTCAGCTACAGCAATGTCCTTCCTGGGACTCAGAGACTGAGAGGTGAGAGCGCTAAAGATTAGCCTAGCTGGTCCGCCAGGTCACCTGTTAATGATTCAAGTATCGAAAGAATCCAAAGGAGAAATAAACTGGCATCAGCACACAACAAGATGAGATATATACGAAAACACTCTGATGTACGAGGAGTGTTCAAGTTAAACCGGGATTCGTGATTAAATGTTTTTTGTAAATGAAAGCATTGTCATTAACAGAAGACTTCAAGCACAGTACGGTGATAAGACTCTTAGCCCCAGGAAAACAAGGCTGTATGTCCGTGAATGACGCCTGATCATTGAAAATCGACAGATAACTTGTTGTGGAAGAGACGGATCTGTTTGTGTGAACTGTACATAACCCCCCCGGCACATCCCCCAGTACAGTACTGATCTCGCTTCAAGACATTTCCACATGTTTGAGCCATTAAATGAGTTCCTGGGAGGCCGGGGTTTCAGACATGAAGCAGACTGGCAGGTCTATCATGGATCCAACGTACTGAGAGAACTTTTGTACCTAGATGGTGTCCAAGCACTATTAAAGTGTCAAAAGTCAAAAGTCCCGGTTTGACTTGAACACTGGGCCACATGCGGCCTGAAATCATCTGCTGTCCCAAATTCTGTTTAAATAAGACCGACATTTAGACTCGACTTAATATTTATTAATGATTTAACCTTTTCATCTCACAATCATCTCTGATTTCTTTTATCAGCCTGATTTATCCTCACACACACACACACACACACACACACACACACACACACAGTGTTTGTTAAACAGCTGAAAACATCCAGACACAGGGTTTAAGTACAGCTCCATAAAAAGTTTGTGAAGACCAGATTGGCTTGTCGATGTACTCCTGCTGAGCCAAGCAAAGTGTGTGCGTGTGTTTACTTGTTTATTCACTGTAAGGGTCAAAGGTCAGCCTGGCTCTCTACAGGGAGAGGAAGCGCGTTGGGGATGGCACGAGCGTCGTCCCTCGTCACAGCCATAAAGTTTAAAAAGAGTGTGTGTCTGTAGGAGAGAAAGCTGCGTGTTTGTTTTGCACTCCATAGATGTTAGATAACGATCCTGTAAAACGTCTGCGGTACGACACCCTGTGAATCAGCTGTTGCTATGGAAACCAAAACATATTAGAACGTAGGCATTAATAATAATAATAAAAATAATAATAATAATAATAAATAAGTGTGAGAGTTGCTGTTTGAAAAGATTTATCAAAAGATTCCGACCAATCAGAGGGCGGAGTTCAGCAGCACTGAGATGTAATATTTAATTATTTTCAATAATATTTAATAAAGACATTGAGACGTTCTGATGTATTATTAATGACATTATGATTAAAATGTAAAGTCTTGCACCTGACTGCATTCTTTACTTAATAAAAAAAAAAAATTTGTAGGTAATTTATCGACATGTTATTATATCTTTCCTCTTATTTCTTTAAATAATCAAAAAAAAAAAAAAAATCTAAATCGTGATTAGATGTCCACTAGTGACAACTAAAACTCACAATAAAATAACACAAATTAGAACGTGTCGCGTGTGTATCATCTCATAAATCTGATCAGGAACCCGACCACCAAGTCTTAGTCCAATCACTCAGACAGGGTCACATGGTCGGTTTTCTCCATCGGTCCATTCTGCATCTGCATCCTTCTGTCCTTCTCACCCCCCCTCCTCCTCCATCCATCCCCCCTCTCTCCCCCCCCTCTCTCTCTCTCTCTTTCTACATTGTGTCCCAGGAGATTTTCTCCATTGAGGTCCAGTCTCTTAGGAAACCCCAGTCCTGCATGAAATAAGAAAGAGAGAGAGAGAGAGAGAGAGAGAGATGGGGGAGTGAAAAGAGGGGAGAGGAAAAGTAGGGGACAGAAGGAGAAAGCGTCAGTAAGGGTCGAGCTCGGACAGGGAGCGGACGCAGAAAGAGCCGAGTGGAAAATAAAGTGCGACTGAAGAACGCGCCGAGATGAAGATGATGAAGAAGAAGAAGAAAGACTCAGTGGAAGAAGAAGAAGACGAAAAAGAGGGAGACATCAGACAACGAGTGTGAATCTGAGGCAGGGATTTGAACACAACTTTTTATTGCTTCTGTCTTAACTTCCTTCATTGCTTTTTTTTTATCCCAACAGGGCGTCAGTAGAATGTTGATTCCATGCTGCATCTTTACAGCTTTACATCTTTACAGCTTCACATCTTTACAGCTTTACAGCGTCACATCTTTACAGCGTCACATCTTTACGGCGATGTTGCGTTTCGGCTCTTTGTGTGAAGCGGAGGCGTTTTGCGTGGACCGGCTCTATTGTGCGACGGCAGCTGTGGGTGTCAGGACAGAGGCCTACTACTCAAAAGAGGGAATGCACACACACACACACACACACACACACACACACAAACACACACGCGCATTCGCTCTCATACACACTCAGCCTAGCACTCACCTCCTCAGAAGAAGCTTCAAAAACTAAACCGCAACTCTGAGATCAGACAAGACACAGATCAAATCTATTTTATTTCTACTTTATTTACTGTAGATCTGTATTTTAGTAACTTTAGAATCTTATTAATAGGAATATTTTTTAAAAAATAAAAATAAACAAATCCAAAACTACTCCAGCATTAGTTGTGCAGATGTTGGTCTGCATTCTGGATTGGAAGTGTTGATGTTGCTCAGAAACTTTAAGTAACAATTAAAAAACATTCCGACGAAATCAATGTTACTTTTTTCTCTTTTGCTTATATTTAAGCAGAAAGCTTTTATAAGGCAAATGATGCAGGTAATCAATTTCTTTTGTAAAAAGAAAAAAATAAAATAAATTTGATTTGATTTTATTTTATGAGCATTCGAAAGAAAAACTAAACTTGTATTTTGTTTATAAAAACTGCTCAAAAAAGGGAACAAAAAAGTTTACTATTAAACTAAAAATAATAAAAGCTATTTGTTAAAATAATGATTTTTAAATAAAATAAATAAAAACAATAACCCATTTTTTATATTAAAAGAAAAAAACCTACTTTAAAAAAAATATTTTTGGAGAATATTTTCTAGTTTATTGCTTGCATTTTCAAACTAACCTAATTATCGTATAATAATTCTAAAACACCCAACAAACACAACTAGCCCTTAGAGACAACAATTACAAAACTGTTTTTACTGTAATGATAATGTCTTGAGGATAAACATCAACCAATCTGACAATGTAAAGGAGTCCAACACCTACCAAAAAACTAGCTTACTACCACTTAAACTTTAGAAAGCTACTTTCACAATCAAACTTAAAATAATTTAACTATGTAAAATATGTTTTTTTTTTAAAAAGCTTATGAAACCTGGCACAAAATCTAGCTTATCTATAGTGTATACTGTAACTCAGTTACATGTTTTGCAAAAAAAAAACTTGTTTTTAAATGTAACACTTTGAAACAAATTAAAGATTTAAAGCAGTTAGCTGTAACTAAAACTGTAAATAAATGCTACAAACTGACTGGCATAAAAACTAGCATAACAAGATTTTAACAACATGCAGCAACAATGAAGCAGCATTAAGGAAAAAAGTGAGCTTTAGAACTGTACACACTTTAAAGTTGTATTTACATTTTCTGTTTGAACTTCTTGAGAATACATTTTTAGGATGATGTAACCTGTTAAGTTATTATAGCTCTGATTTATATACAGTTTAGATATAAATATCAACTTTGATTGATTTCAGACAGATTTTAATGTGGATTTGTTTAAGTTTCTTTTTTCCCTTTTTAGGGTGTTGGCTGATTTTTAGTTTGAGTTTCAGGTGTAACTCTACAAGCGAAATTATTAGAAATCAGGGATGTGTTTTTTCCCTAGGAGCTGGATTTTCACTTTATAGCTTATTTACATTTATTTCTAAGTTTAGAATTGACGAACTTATCGTATGTGTAGAACTGTTTTTGTGTATGTGAGTGAATAATGACAGAACATTATCTTATATTATAACCAAAAATAAGTGCAAAATTTGATCGTATATATTTTTCCCTTTTTTTCCTTGTTACCTTCTTCTTCAAATTCATTTAATCTTTATTTAGGTTTTTGGATATGCCTCAGTTTTCTTTCTGGTCATTTAAATTATGTAGTAGTACAAGATGTGGAGAGAGAGAGAGAGAGAGAGAAAGAGAGAGAGAGAGAAAAGGAAACTTGGATTTTGCTAAAAGAAACTGTTTAAAAAAATTAGGAAACAGTTAGTTCTTGTTTAACGCAGTAAAGCAAATTTTACTATGTTTAAGCGTTCATTTACTTGTTCTATCAGCAGAAAATTTACATTTAAACATATTAATACACAAATACAAGTAGTATTAATGTCTGTTTTTATCATGATTATTCTAATAATAGAATAAAAATAGTCAATTAAATTGACTAGATTGAAAATATTTCAGTGTGTAAGAAAACATTTTAGTAAACAACTTAGAAAGTATAAGTATAAAATATCTGCAATCTAATGAATTTTTTTATTATTAGATTACAATAAACTAATTACTACATTTTATGCCCAACCTTTTTGTTCTATAGGCAGATGATTTTGTTAATTTTAAGCATTATTTTATAGAAATAAGCTACTTATGTTCATCTACAGATAATCTAATAGGTCTTCTATTTGGTTTATTGCTTATTTATTTACTTATTTTATTGTTATAATTAAAAATTGTTGACACGTTTGACTAGATTCAAGAAATTTCCAATTGCTGTCGTTTTCGTTGCAGTGTGCAGGTGTTGTGCAGAAGAAATTTACACAACATCTGCGTAAACATAGCACTATTGTTAAGAGGCTGATAGTAAATGAGACTCCGCCCCCTCGCGCCCAATCACAGGTGGAACCGCAAACAGGAAACTTTTTCCACTAGGATTAAGAGAGAGAGATGAAGAAAATATAATGTCTCTGTTAGGCCTTTGTTTACTTTTTTGTTCAGTTTTCCAAAATTTTCAACAAATAATGTGCAAAATTACACGTTTTAATTATTTGCATATTTCAGTGATTATTATGTAGAGACAGCTTAGTGTTAGTAAAGCAGGATATTAAATCAGTTTTTATCTAATCAGAGTAAGATGAGTTTTTAGAATAAAAGCGACTGGACATCTGGTTTAATCTGTACAGCGGTGATGAGTTTATACATTTAAAGATTAAATAATATTTGATTTGATTATTTGAATATTGAATATTTGATATGAGTTAAAAACTTAAAAAGCAGTCGATATTACATTTAATTATACATACACTAACTTTTTGTCCTAGTGTTAAGAAAAAAATAAAATAAATAATAATAATAATAATAATAATAATAAATATTTCTTTTTATTAAATATAAAATAAACATTTTTTTCTTCAAATTTTCATTTTTAAATTAGAAATGACTACATGACCTAGAATTAAATCTAATATTTATTTCATACATTATAATTATTTAATAAAATACAATTTAATATTTTTAAAAATCGAACTTTTCTTTACAAATAAGATTAAAAAAATTTCTTCATTAACAAAATGCTCTTCATTCTTTCGTTTCCTGGCTGTTTTTATTTTCATCCATTTCCTTTTTTCATCCTTTATTCTTTTCTCTCTCTCTCTCTTAATCTCTCCTCTCCTTTTCCTCGTCACGTCTCTATTCTATTAGGAGGCACTTATTTACTCTTCTCCTCCTCCTCCTCCTCCTCTAGTCTCTCTCATCCTTTCTTCTCTCATTTCACCTCTTTTTTTCCCTCCATTCTGCACTTCTCTTCTTTTCTCCTCCCCTCTTCAGGTGTGTGTGTGTGCGTGTGTATCTACCTGCCGGTCCGGAGCTGATTGTCCAAACGCAATTCTTGTTCCCGTGTAAAACCAGGAGTTGTGGATGGACATCACGCCTCTGACCGGCCCGCACTCCAACTCTGCACTCGTTCACCTCAGAGTGGGGGTTTTCCTGCTTTTCAGAGTGTCCAGCCTTTCTTAACACTCCAGGAGAGAATGTGTGTGTTTGCCTGTGTGTGTGTTTGCTGAGGCCAGGGGGGTCACACAAAGCCAAAGAATAAAGACAGGAGCTGCAAAAGAAAAGGACGAAGACTGGGATCAGACAGAGAGAGAGAGAGAAGGAGAGGGACAGAAAGACAGATAGGCAGGCAGAAACAGGAAGGACATTTAAAGATGAACAAAACTAGTGATAAATGTTACTAAAAAAGGAGAAGCAGAGACACAGAGAGAGAGAGAGAGAGAGAGAGCATTAATATGCTAATGGTTTAGCTGAACACACAACAGAGCCACTGACCACACTAATCACTGCTACACACACACACATACACACACATAATCCCTCTGCACTCACAATGCGCACACACACACACACACACACACACACACACACGTGTCTCATGGCCCCCAGGACCAACACTATGCCGGGTTTTTTTTTATTCATTTTTTTATTCTACAATTATTTATTGTAGTTTTATTTGTGGCTTTTTGTTTTCATTAATACAAGATCACATTTAACACAAAATAGTACGCAATACGTTGTTAATTGAATGTTGTTGTTGTTTTCCTGTTGTCATCCTACTGATGTGGAAATGTTTACTCTGGTGCTTTTTAGGAATTCTAATGAAAGTTGCCAAATGTGATTATAAAGATAAACACACTAATAAAGAAATATTTTATTAAGATGAATGCGATCATGTGTTGTCTTTGTGCATTACACACACACCTCTCATGGAGATTTTAGCGAGAAAGTCGTTTATGCTAATATTACACACATTTGTTCCTTTTTAGCTCTGTTCCAATACTTTTGATCGCTCGATAAATATTGTTGTTCAATGTTTGGAAGTTTTTTTATTTCTTTAAATAACTCTAGATTATTGTTCTCCACGTGACCACGCTGAGTTACATACTGTTTAAAAAGCACCGGTATTTAAATGATGATAAGATAAAATGCATTAAACTAACACTGTACCGTACCCACATGTGTGTGAATGAAAATCAGCATCAACATGAAGCACAATAGAATAAAGACCGAGAAGGAACCAAACTAATGTCACAACATCATAAATACAAAAATACAAGACTATAATTATTTGACCAGGTGATGAGGTGCATTAACAGATCTGTAGTTATAGATTTTCTGTACCATAACGACACTCTTTTGGGTAAAATATAAGATAAAAAATTACATTAGCAACAATGCAGGTAAGTACGTCCTACTTTTGTCTTTTAAAGTTACTTTAACATGATTCACCTTGATCCATAAAGGTTTAAGATGAATTAATTAAACAATATCATGCTAGCAGTGATGATATTCAGTACAACAGCACAGCCTTAAGTGTGATATTGCTTTTATACACTAGTTCCACAAAAAAACACACAGTTAGTGTTATTAACCACTGGACAACACCTGGGACACGCCCACTCATACATATAGTTACACTCATGGAATCTTCCGATCAGATTACTCAATTAACTGTTGTATAATGTAACATTAATTATAAAGTCACTGTAGAACATTTTAAGCAATTTAGACACTGGCAGTACCATCAAAGCCCACCAGGGGGAAGCAAACCACACCCTGGGAAACACGGCTGTCCTCAAAGCGACACGTTTGAGAGACGGTGGATTGATGAAATTGTAGTTTTAACATTTAAGTGAAGATAAACAGGCAAACAGACCACAAATACAAGACAGAGAACATACGTAAATAGACCAAAGTCAGGCACATAGTGAGGCAATGATCAGTAGAAGCAAATCCCAAAATAAAACAAACTAACATGGAATTAAAACATAGTCCAATTTTGACAAAAACTAAATTTTCACAATATTATTAACCTGGAGAAAAAGGTTGATAGCATTTTATATGCATGTTTTATCCTTTTTTTTTTTTTTTTACTTAACACAATGCATGATCATGTTCACACCTCACTAACATTTTTGTTACCATCTCTGGACCATTGCACAAGACATTTAATAACAATTCACTTTAACACTGACTACACACATTTGCACAACCTGTCTTTTTGACACCAAATTTCCAAATTTTTTCTCTATATTTTCTATATTGTGTAATGTTCTTAATTGTAGAGTATATTTCTATTTTTATCATAGTAAAATTTATTTTCTATATTATTTCTTTTTATTCATATTTATTTCTTATAAGCTTTAATTTTCTTTAAGTTTACAGGCGGTCGTATAAACATTTCACTGCATATAGTTTGCTCTATTTTTAATTTTGCATTGTTTTGTGTTGACATGCAAAGGTCTTTTACTTTCGGAAGAAATGTCCTGAATGTGACAACTGTGATAACACAATAGGACACACTGTACATTATATTAAAGAGATCTAAGGTGTTGTATCTGTGCCTTACCTCAAACACAACACAAAAGAATAATTTTTTTATTTGGAATTATTAAATTATTTACATCAGCAAGTAAGGACCTATTTTTGTCTATCCAACTGTGTCCAAAAGACTGTAAACTTCTTAGCCCTACGCGTAGTGTTGTCAGCGTCAACTAGAGGTCAGTATTTCAGAACCAGGGATCATCATATGGTAAAACTTTTAGCATGGTAAATTTATAGCACTGCTCTCTCATTCCTGATTCTTCAGCCTTGATCAAAAACTAATTACAGAGCAAGGATCTAACACGGCCTCGACTTTTCGCTGTAAACTGATCAGCAATCATCAGTCTATCAGAATCTAAAGAACAATCTAAAGCAATAAAGGAGGAAATTATCTCTGCATAGAACAGCAAGTAACACCGGATCAGAGTCACAGATTTAAACTTTATAATTTTAAACATTTTTGTCTCCAAATCCAGAATTTTAAAGCCCCGAACTTTGACTTGTTAGACATTTCTGCCTGAAAATTAATGAATCAAACAAGAAGGTGAAAATAAGTGCACAGCATCCTTTTTTCAGAACATGACAAATAAAAATGAACCACAAGTGAGCGAGAACTGGATGCTGAATCCCGACAACAAGTAGAAACAGCTGTTTTGACCGTTAGCTGATCACTGAGGACCATAAAAGCATGATGTGCTTAAAAGTTTACTTAAACTTTAAGAGCAAATTAATCTGACCAAACTGGAGTCTTAGATTCTTATGTACTCAATATCTTAAAAAATGCTTAATCATGACAAAGACAGAGCACTGTGTTAATGAACTGTGGCTTTATTAACATCGGGGAGCAGGGAGAACTTTTACTTCTTCTTGGACACACCGACGGTACGACCGCGACGGCCGGTGGTCTTAGTGTGCTGACCACGCACACGCAGACTGCAGAAAAACAGAGGGGGGGAGACAGTCAGTACAAAAACACAAGCATCAGTATCACAATACAGAACAGTGATATTTAATACAGTATAATCCTGTTATAAACTGTTATGATAAAATTTCTTTTTGTAACCGACAAGGAAACATCAATGATATCATGACTCGAATGGGTTCAGGAGAGCGTCCATCCACACAGCTCACCAGACACCATTCTTCAAACGCACAGGTCGCATACACTCATCTTTAACTAACCCCAGTTGGACATGTCCATAAGATCTTCTGTTATATCAGGATTACACCACACTGCAGTTGTTAAACAGTATAACACACTAAACTCACCCCCAGAAGTGCCTGAGACCACGGTGAGCCCTGATCTTCTTCAGTCTCTCCAGGTCTTCTCTCAGCTTGTTATCCAGACCGTTGGCCAGAACCTGGAACACGACACCACACACTCACGTTTTAATACACAACAAGTGACACCTACTACACAGAAAAGACAAACTAAGATTCATCAGATCCGACATTGAACCAGCTTCAGATCAAACTCAGCACTGAGAATTAGATTAAAGTTCAGTCAGATCGCACACAGTTCAGAGGTTAAAGCAGTGTTAGAGGTGTTTTCGGATCTCATATATATATATATATATGGTTCTTTGACCCGTTAAGATTTTGGACGTAGACACAGAATAATGTGCACTGGAATGTTTTAGTCGGGCTGCAAATTAGGGCTGGAGAATTAATTAAAATTTATGAAAACGGGATAACGGCAAGATTTAACAATCATGCCATTCTGTTTTGGAAATAATTATATTTTCCACCTCACAAATTAATCAGCATATAAATTTGCCCTTTCATCCCACAATTAAAGCTTTTATTCCAGCTGGGGCACACGCACTCTGTTTCTCTCGTCTTTAAACATAGTTTGATTTGTTTAATTTCAAAATCCTATTTATACTTATATAGTTAGTTCAATAAATTCATGATGTTTCTAAAGCCAGTCAGTAATCATGATAAATAACACCAAAAACCATGATAATGATATTTCTTGCCATCAGTTTTACTGGTAATATGTACAAAATCAACTATTTAAAAACCTTATTAACCCGTATGGATTGTTTGGGTCAAGTCTCTTCAGTCTTGGAAAATATTTTACAGCATTTATCACCTGAACAAACAATCCAAGTCTTAAGTTAAAGAATTAAATCTTTTTAGCTCTTCAAGTTATACGCTCACTAATGATGTATCTGAAGGAACATGTACTGCTGTCTTGCAGGAGAGACTAAATATGCTTCAAGAACTAAAGAGAGTAGAAAGCAGTGCCGAGTCTTTAAGAATAGGGACAATAATGTTTTTGAAGAAGAAGAAAACTGGACCGGAAAGTTGTCTTTAAATGACCGGGAAGTTGAGAGAAAGATCTATAGGTGGCGGTGATCCAACTTACAGAACTTCAACCAAAAGACACAGAGCAGAACTGGAGAATGATAAAGAAGACAAGATGGGACTGGGAAAGGAAGCAGTTTTTTTTTTGGATTTAAAAGGAAAAAGGAAAACAATGTAATTATACATGTAAGATTAAGATATGTAAGATTCAGGTCTCAGCTTTCTTACAATCCGCTTCCCGCATCATTATTCTCTTGGAGTGCTCAATCACAAAACTAATCACTGTTTATGAAATTGCTGGTAAACACTCAGTATACTGATTGTTCAAAGATAAGATCCATCACTCACTCGTGCACCCAAGAACAGATCTAAGAAATTCACAATCATTAATAAAAGCGTTTCGAAGATGCATTCTACACAAAGTAGGTAAAAATTTCATAATGACCGTCCTACACAAACTCTACTTTGATTATAACACGCACTAGTAATGTGACTAAACAGCTTTATGAAGCATTTTTGGGGGAAAACATTGGAGGTCTCGTACCTGGCTGTATTTGCCGTCCTTGACGTCCTTCTGCCTGTTGAGGAACCAGTCCGGGATTTTGTACTGGCGAGGATTCTGCATGATCGTCACCACCCTCTCGACCTGCACCGAATCAGATCATAACGTTACTACACACACTTCCTGAAACACTGAGAATACACACAATGGCGGCGTCATGTGACCTCATACCTCATCCTCAGTCAGCTCTCCAGCTCTCTTGCTGAGATCGATGTCGGCCTTCCTCAGGACAACATGGGCATAACGTCTCCCAACACCCTGAACACACACACCGTCATCAGCATCATCATGGACTACATTAAACACTACAGCATGAATCAAAAGTCTGGACACGCCTTCTAATTCAACTCTAAACCAATTAAGCACAGTGATGTAGACCCGTCTTTTACAATATCAACTCATCACTGCATATTTTTAATCGATGCCTTAACGTAAAAAGAAATAAAACCAGCGAGTTAGAAAGAAAGCCGTGTCCCGAAACTCTTGAACAGGGACGCGTCCCCGGCTCACCTTGATGGCGGTGATGGCGAAGGCGATCTTCCTTCTACCGTCGATGTTGGTGTTGAGAACACGCAGGATGTGCTGGAACTTTTCCGGAATGACGAGAGACTGTGAACGAGAAAAACAAACAAACAAGAATAAGTGATTAAACATCCGAGTGTCAAACAGAGACCGTCTCTGTGATGGTCACATGACCACCATAACGTCTACAGGAAATCTTTGCTCGCTTTAATTAATATAACCCACAAGATTGTCGCTTCATCGCAGACGCGTCCCATCCTACTGCACATTTAAATCAAAGAAAAAGCAAGCGCTCCCTGAAACATCTCTACATTGTGTGTGTAAACGTATCTGGAATTATTCTTATGCTTATTATATTTCAAAACCACATCAATCTCTCTGGACACAACATGTGCAGATACACTCCTGCATTAAACAGCTCCAGAAGACACAATAACCCTGTCTGAATACAGCTCACACACACTCTCTGGTCATGAGATAGATAAATGGGATTTAACACAATACAGTTTAAATGCACTGAGGATAGAAAGTTCTAGAACACTGTAAGCTAACACCACTAACTAACCAGTTAGCATACCTAGCTAGCTACATTCATACATTACACAATCTTTACACACGTCTACTTTTCTGATTTTATAACGTGTAATAATCCACCACATCACTCTGGGTGAGGTAACACTAAAGCTTTATCTCTGTTTTTTTGTGTATTTTTGTCTGTTTTGTGATCAACACTCATCAGCTCTGGACTCCGCCATCAACCTCACAGCGTCTCACGATTTTATCACCTTAAACCCCCGTCATGACTCATAAATACTGTGTCCTATAAACTCCACACGCCGCCCCGGTGTCAGATATAACCCCAGATATTTAATATATAACCCTGAGACGCGGATGATGGAGGATTTTCAGTCTCTTTCACTCGAAGCTCAGACTCACACTCACCATCTTGGAAGCTGGTTCCGCGCGAAGAGGAAGTGCAGGAAGTCTCGCGAGACTATCACGCCGTCTTGTACCGGAAGTCGGTGCGTTGCGGAGCGAGGAAAAGGCAAATAAAAGTCCCCCACCCAACCAAATATAATAAAAATAAATAAATAATTAATTTCATTTATTTAATTGATTATTCATAAATTAGAATATATTTAGAATAAAATAAAATAAAAAACTTTACCATTGCTCTTGTGTACACTTGTATTCCTCACTGTTGGTGTTAATTTTTGTGATAATAGTTTACATTTATATAAAGGAAAGAAAAGTTTTTTCTCTGTACATTGGGTCAGAACACGCTCTTTCAAAAATATCTTTACGTTTCACACATTGGAGGACACAAAACCAGTCTCAGAATTTTTTTTGGTCTGTATGTGTGTTTGTATGTCTCTCTGCTTGTCTGCATGTACTTTTATGTCTGTATGTCTGTCTGTAGGTTTGTATGTCTATTTCTCTGTATGTACTTCAAATAAAATTCAAATTTTATTTGTCACATACACAATCATACACAGCATGATATGCAGTGAAATGCTTAAACGACCGCCAGTGACCTTATAAATAAAATGATAATTAATAGGCAATAAATGTGGAATAAAAAAAAATAAAATACAGAAAATAAATTTAGATAAGAAAAATATATCTATAGAAGGTAAGGCAAAATATACAATATACAATATTTATAATTCAGTGTCCATGAATGTCCAGAGTAAGTGCAAAAAGACAAATGTCCATATGTGTGTATGTGCAAAATGGTTTAGTCCTGTGTGGAGTTCTGAATGAGCGTAAAAACGTATCGCCTGCGGGAAGAAGAAGCTCCTCTTTAGCATCTTTGTGTTTGTCTTCAGAGAGCAGAATCGCTTTTCTGACTACAACAGAGAGAACAGTCCATTGTTGGGGTGGCTGAGGTCCTTCACAATCTTCCTGGCCTTGGTCCAGCACCGCTTGCTGTAGATCAAGTGCAGGTCAGGGAGCTCGGTGTGGATGATGCGCTCAGCTGATCGTACCACCCTCTGTAGTGCTCGTCTGTCCTGCATGGTGCTGTTCCTGAACCAGGTCCTGATGTTTCCCATCAGGATGCTCTCTATACTTGTCTGTCTGTCTGTATGTTTGCTTGCTCGATTTCTCATCTGTGACTCACTCTATGATTACCGGACAGGGAGTGACAAACTTAAAAAAAAAAATACAGAATGTGATTTCTTTGCATAAATAAGTTTGCCGTGCAGAAAGACAGACGGACATGTACATGAGCTTTAACCTAAAATAATGATAATATCACTGATTACATTAAAGTTGACTGTCAGATTATTTTCAGCCTCAAACTTTTAACTTGTAACAATTTAATTGACACATACTTATGCTAGTTTAAAATAAATAAATAAATAAATAAACACACCAGCAATTAGTTTAAAAATTTAGAAAAAAATGTCATTTGCACACCCTCTAAACATTTCTTTTTATATTCAACTTCATTCCCACACAGAATAGGTATTTCTTTAAAAAATATATATTTTTCATGTATTTTTCTTATATTGTATATTTTGTGTTTTTTCTTTTTCATATTTATTTCCTATTAACATATATAACCTATTAATGTCTTTTATTTTAAGGTCACTGGCGGTCGTATAAGCATTTCACTGCATATTGTACTGTGTATGACTGTGTATGTGACAAATAAAATTTGAATTTGAAATTGAAAATAATCAATGGTATTGTTTTATTTTGTAGTACTTCAATGGTTATATTGTGCAATATATTTCAAAATTTTGTAAAATTCAGATTTAGAATTTTTTATTGATTATTTCTCTTTAAATAACATGTATTTTTATGCTAATATTGGTAGAGCATTGAATATTTTAATACTAATATATTTTGTAATATTTTTAGAGCTTGTAGTAGTAACCAGATTAAAACCATACAAATATCTATTAACTTTATGGTACGTTAACGTGTGGTTAAAATATGTTACTAGAATTGCTGGATAATGATAATAATAATAATAGTGATGAAGTTTTCCACTAGACCGGAAATGAAGCCGGGACTTTTATTATGTACTTCCGGTTAAAATGGCGGATGATGTTGTTAGCAGTGAGGGAAACACAGCTGTCGGCTCCACCATCAGCGCTATGGATTACCTACAGGACGAGGTATGAATTAAAGTTTTTATTAAAAAATAATAAACATTCATAAAAAATATATGGTGTGTTTGTGGATCATGTCGCTGTCACTCAGACTCGGTTGCCAGGTTACAGCCAGCTAGCCACCTGCTAATTTAGCAATTCTTTATGAAAATACTGAATCTGCTCGTAGAATGTATTTGTCACCGCAGTAATATTAATTATCATGAGCTTCGGGATATATTTAATATAATGCCACGTCCTGTGAGATTATAAATCACTGAACACTCCGGGAGTTAGAGTGTGCAGGGTGCCAATACTTTTAATCCTTCTGAGATGTTTGGAAGCTGGCTCGGTTTCATCACTGTGCGCGCTGTCACAGCTCTAGTGTCCTTAATAGGGTGTGTAATGTTAAACATAGTGTCTAGTGAATGAGTTTAATCACTGACGTCATCAGGCCAGGTCTCTGGCCAATCAGTGTCCTGCTTTATGATTAGCCCCGCCCCTGAACCCTGTGCTCTTACTCTTACTTGTGCTTATTTAAGCTAGAGGATGACATTATCATTATTTCATAAATTATAATTTTACATTTAGTTTTTAAAAAGTTTATAAGAAAGGAGCTCTTTAGCGCCCCCTGGGCGGACAGTGTTTAGTGCTAATGTTGCAATGGGTTAAACAGGCCACGCCCACATGAGACTGCAGTATAAGTGCAGGGAAGAAATTTTTATAATCTGTTTCTCTTTCTGATGTGAGCAGAAGTCAGACGCTGACCTCGTGCCCCCGCTGAACCTGGGTGATCTGGACCTGGCCTCGGACGAGTTGATCCTGGACGAGGTGGACCGTAAGTTCACTACAACCACACACACGTACACTATAGAGAAGGGACAAAAAAAATCAATTCAAAGATGTGTAGCAAACTTAAAAATCTATTTTTATTTTTAATTAATTTAATAAGGTTCTATATGTTCGCGTCTGAGATTGAGATGTCGCAGTTTTACCATGATCCTGCGGGTGGTGCTGTAAAATAGCCACACTGTGGCAGGCAGCGCCGCAAACTGTATGGTAAAAGCGAGCTGTTTCTTATATACAGCAGAATCGGGATGTTTATAAAAACATGATACTTAAAGACTTGCAACACGAATTAAATCAGCACCTGGTATCGTGATATCGTATCAGGTCATCCCCGGTGATTACTGTTGTAAAAATGGTTTAACGAGTTTAACAAGGTCTGTTTTTTCTTTTCAGTCCACATTCAGGCCAACCTGGAGGACGAGCTGGTGCAGGAAGCTCTCCGCACGGTGAGAAGACACGAACATCGACATGTCAGCTTTCTGATCAATGATTTATAACATTTCCGCCTGAGCTTTCCCTTCAGTTTAGCACAAACTGAACAAATCACACTTTACACTCAGCACTGTTTCTGAGCCTCATATAATATATAATTCTGATATCAGTTAAAGGAGTGCTATATGTTTTTTATTTCTTTTCATTTAGGGCGTGGATCTGCGTCAGTACTCCAAGCAGGTGGAGACGGAGCTACAGCGTATCGAACAGGCGTCAATCAAAGACTGTATCCTCACTCAGGAGTTTTAGTTCCAATGAATCCTGTGAACTGATGGGTTCAT
Source organism: Clarias gariepinus (assembly GCF_024256425.1). Classification (NCBI taxonomy): domain Eukaryota; kingdom Metazoa; phylum Chordata; class Actinopteri; order Siluriformes; family Clariidae; genus Clarias; species Clarias gariepinus. The sequence continues at coordinate 6,634,992 of NC_071101.1, forward strand.
CAGGTATCGATTGATCGTCTCTAACAGCAGCTCTGACAGGAGCGCAGGTTTATATTAATACCCTTGGTCTAACACGCTGTGGTTTCCATAGCGACGGCTTGTTCACAGGACCGTTCACAGGACAGCACACGCGCCGTAACTTTTGGTTTTCAGTTTTTTTACAGTTTGTGTAATCACAGTAGTTTAGGAAGTTAACAAACTTGAGGATGTGTTAGTGTAATAAAATAATCACTTCAGAGTGTAAAAAGACACCTGTTAGTCTGGAGGAGAGTGAAATCGACATCTGCTGTGTTTACTTTTTGGTTTGATAATTAAAAGAAATAATATTAAAGCATAAAAACATTGACTAAGGGGTGTGTTGGGGAAAAGGGGTGGGGTTAAAACAAGGTGGAAGCTTTTAATTAAGGGTCAGAAAATCAGCAGAAGGAAAACGTTTGTAATGATTTTCACCTTAAAGCGTTTAAAACAGTCATGTTTTCAAGAGTTGTAGAAAAAAATTGATTGAGTTACATGTCACGATTCAATTGTACGGCATTTCATGTATTCAACAAACTGACGATGTTTTTAAAAATGCGTTTTTACGCATTTGCATTTAAGGTGGTAAAATGATGCAGTTCCTTTATAATCCTTCAGGTGAACTCTAAACTATGAAATTTAAATTCCTATACAGTATGTTTGATTTTGAATGGTAAATTGCTGCAGTTCCTCCATGATCCTACAGGTACAACACCATTCACACATCGACAGACAGAGCAGCATCTTGTGTTGTAGGAGGCAATTATTTTTAAATTAATTGTGTTTAGAATTGGAACAAAATTATATCAAATTGTGATATTTATAAAATCATGATAGTTACAGAATTGCAATACAAATCGGATCGGCACCGAGGTATCGTGATAATATCGTATCGGGTGATCCCTGGTGATTGCCATCCCTAATGTTTGCATGATTCGGTCAGTCATGACATATAAGAGAGGGTGCGCTTACTTTATCTCTATCTTCCTCTTTACTAATCAGCTAATCCACTTTATCTTTCAAATAGCTAATAATATGATGCAAGTCCTTGACTAGAGGGTGTACAGACATTAAGGAGAGCCAGAACATCGCCTCACTACACAACCAAATCACCGCCTGTGACTCCATCCTGGAGGTGAGACGTAACCATGTGATCAGGTTCAACCAATCAGGAATCGGATCATGTTGACTCCCATCATGTGACCTCAAAACCATAGTGAAGCTACTGAACTTTAACATTAACAACAGCTCAATTTTAAATGTAAATCAGTGTGTAAATCTGTACATGATCCTTATAAGGTGTGTGTGTGTGTGTGTGTGTCTGTAGAGAATGGAGGGCATGCTGAGCAGTTTCCAGGCCGACCTGTCGTCCATCAGCAGTGAGATCGAGACGCTGCAGCAGCAGTCGGTCAGTATGAGCGTCAGGCTGAAGAACAGACAGGCCGTACGCAGTCACCTGAGCCAGCTGGTGGATGAGCTGCTCGTACCCGCCATCATGATTAAGTACACACACACACACACACACTCTTGTCTGTTAAGCTTGTATGAATATCTATCCTGTCTGTTTGACACCTCTCTCTCTCTCTCTCTCTCTCTCTCTCTCTCTCCGTGTGTGTGTGTGTGTGTGTGTGTGTGTGTGTGCAGTGTGATCCTGGAGAGCCCCGTAACGGAGCAGCAGTTCCTCGAGCAGCTCCACGAGCTCAACACTAAGATCAACTTCGCTAAGGAGCTGAGCTTCAGAGAGACGCTGGCCTGCGCAGACATCCAGGACATCGTCGATCGCCTCAAGATCAAGGTCACAAAACTGAAAGACTCGCCTCAGAAACTTCAAAATAAACGCTAAATCAGTGTAGTATTTATGTTCTCTTAGGACTTATGAGGTCAGGTGTCTTGTACAATACATTTTTAAATGTGATATTTACTTTTAAGTTTGAACCTGCTTGAAAGCTCGGCAGCGCTTCTGGCGGGTTCTGATTAGTTGAAATGGCGAGGTCACATCTGATTGGTTAAAAAGCACGACTGAAGCGGACTACGTGGAAAAAGAAAAGTATCTTGAATATATATATATATATATATATATTTAATCGCTATCAAATATTATATTAGAACATAAATTCATAGGTTTATTATTATCAAATATAATATTACTATTATAATAAACCCTAGGCACGAGACAGCCGTCAAGACCGTTAATACAAATTCTTGTATAATGTTTATTTTGTAACACATTTATTTTTCAGGGGTTTGTCATGAATATGCAAATAAATATTTATATATATAAAAAAAGAAATATTGTTTATAATGAAAAATCTGACAAATTTTATTATAAAATAAACAATATAAAAGTATACATGTATTTGAAAAAATAAATAAAAAAAATAAATGTTTATTTTTTCATATACAACATATTTATTTTCATATTGCTAATTTTATTTTATTGTCTCGCGTATTTTGTAATTTGTAAACCATTAACCTTTGAATTTATGTTCTAATATAATATTTAATAGCGATTATGTAGGGGGGGGGGCAATCCATGGCAGGGGGGCATTTCAGCACATACCACGTGTTACAAAAAAAATTGAGCCGCCCTTTTTCCATTTCGTCAACCAATCAAAGGGCTTGTGATCAGTGTTTCTACTGTCGATTCATATCGCCTTTTAAACCAACGCACGAGCGCGCAATAATCCTAGACAACTCAATCCAGATATACTAATCATCAACAACAGGTGAGCTCAAAGAACCAACTTAGCCAGATCGGAATTAGCACGATGATCTCATCTTAGATGTGTCAATTCATCTCGGATGTGTCAAGCGACGTACGAAGAACGGACCTCTGATATAGATTATTCATGTTGTTGTTGTTGTTGATGTTGTTTTTGATTGCTTCCATTAGGGGGCGCCACAGCTGATCATCCAATCCGCATTCTTAAAAATGATTATTATGTTTTTACGCCAGGTGCCTTTTCAGACACCCCCTTCCTATTTTTAATCTGGCCTTGGGACTGGCACTAAAGGCACCCCATGACCTCCCAGCTGGGTTTAGGGCCCTGATTACGAGTTTCTGTGTGTCAGATAAGAAGCCTACCACTGACACACCAACGCTCACTGATATAGATCATACAGACTTCTCATTAATGATACTTAATTGAATTTCCATCCAATAATTAACAGATATTAGGTTGTATAATCTAATGCATAGATATAATGACATACTTAACTTACTAAACATACGTTTACCTCAGTGTTCTGCGATTAATAAACCAGAGGTGTAAGATATAATAAAATCTTCTGGATCTGACCAGAGCATTAGATAACTCCGAGTCCAACTGGAGAAGAATTAGAGTTTTATTATGTGTTTACGCGTCAGTCAGTCAGTCAGTCAGTGAGAATCATGTGAGAACTAAGCAAACAAGAACATCATGCTGATATAAATCCGTTCCTAATGATTGTGCCATATTAGAAATAAATCAGATAACAAATTAGAATTGTTTATAAGTCTGTTCTTAATGAATCAGAACTTTAATCTTGAGATCAGTTCGAATTTTAAGATTAGTACATTTTCTAAGATAAGCTTAACTTTTCAGCTGTTAAACCAGAATTTCTAGACAAATTTAAATGTATAAAAAAAAAAAATTTTTTTTTTGAGAAATTTGAATTGTGAAATAATTTTGGGATAAAATACAATTCTGAGATCAATTTAACATTTTGTAAAATTAACCATTTTAAATACATTTGAATTTTAAGTGGACTTAATGTTCAGAATGTTGAGAGAAATTAGAACTTTTGTTCTAAAAATTTTGTTTAGAAATAAAAATCTTTAAATTAAATTGAGATTAATTACATAGCATTTCTAGACAAATTTGAATTGAAGAGTTTTGAGAATTTTTAACAAATCAGAATTTTAACATGCACTATATTTCTGCATGTTAGTTCATAAACGTGTGTGTGTGTGTGTGTGTGTGATCCTCAGGCGGTCAGTAAGATCCGTGAGTTCATCCTGCAGAAAATCTACTCCTTCAGGAAGCCGATGACCAACTACCAAATTCCTCAGAACACACTCCTCAAGCACAGGTACACACACACACACAAGCGCACACATTAAGTTAAAATGTATGCCTATTGTCATGAAACCTCTATTTTATGAGTTATCACAGTTATATATATGTCCATGAAGTTTACCAGCATGACCAGTGTTTACCAGTTTGGTGGTCTCATCCCCAGTGACATCATAACCAGTCAGATCATGATGAAGTTCTAGAGTTTTATTTGCTCCTTTTTTTGATATAAGAAGACACAACTTCCTAGGTTAACAATACACTGCCGTATTGTGTGTGTGTGTGTGATTGTCTACAACCCTTCCCTCGGTTCCCCTGCAGGTTCTTCTACCAGTTCCTGTTGGCGAACGAGAGGACGGTAGCGAAGGAAATCCGGGACGAGTACGTGGACACCATGAGTAAGATCTACTACAGCTACTTCAAGTCCTACAGCAGCCGACTGCTCAAAGTGCAGGTGAGGAACAGATAGTGTTAATGTATTGGAGTGGATTGTTTAGCAGGATGTAATCCTATCATAAGTCAGCTGGAAAAGTTTTTAGTGCGGAAAAAAAAAAAATGTCCTGAAATCCACAGAGCTACGGTTTAGGTTTACATGTTAACAATGTGGTGCAAAAACTTCTTAACGCTGATTCCTCAAGGTGTTTAAACATTTCTTAGAGGTTTTAGAAAATGAGACTCATCAGACCAGGTGACATTCTCTCCAACTTTCTGTTGTCCATTTTTTTATTGTCCAACCCTTAGTTTCCTGTTCTTAGCTGATAAGAGCGGCGCTCAGTGTGGTCTACTGCTGCTGTAGCACATCTTTTATTATAAGGTTCATTGTGTTATAAAGGATTCAGTGATGTTCTTCAGCATACCTCGGTTATAATGAGATGTTACTTGAGTTATTTTTCCCCAATAATGTCCATTCTTCTCTGATCTCTGGCATCAATAATGCATTTTAACCCAGAGACCCGCCCTCACTGGGTATTTTCTCTTTTTCACACCGTTCTCTGTGTGAGAATCGCAGTAGATCAACAGTTTTGGAAACACGGTTAAACCCCACGGTCGAAGTGACTGAAATCACCTTCCTTCCCCCGTTCCAATACTCAGTTTGAACTTCAGCAGATGGTCTTGATCGTGTCTTCATACTGTAGCTAAAATACCCGAAATTGCTGCCATGTGTCTCATATTCAGCTTCCTGATTGGTGAAGAAGCTCCAAAATGTCAGCGCTGTAGAACTACTCTAACCATAAAGCACATACTTTTGCACTGCCCAAGTTTTAATACCATAAGCACAACAATTTTTACCAGAACAAGTTCTGCAAGAAAAAACCAGAAAAACTCTTTAAAAAAAAAAAAAAAGTGCACCTAAAGAATCTAATGTAAAATTTTGTTCGTCTGGCCAAGACCACGCTATAATGTGATATTTATTCATTTTTATCTATTATTATTTCTTTTTTTACTTAAATCACTTACATCATAACATAATATGATATTGGTTCAAATAAACTTAATATTTGATATGAATCCGCCCTGAAATAGCTGATATGGCAAAACACAATCCTAACACAAACAAATACTTCTGATCGGCGTGTGTGATCTCTCCCTCAGTATGAAGACGTAGCGGATAAAGACGATCTGATGGGCGTGGAGGACACGGCCAAGAAAGATATCCTTTACCAAAACCCAGGTCCCGACTGATCTGACCGATCTCGCTCAGAGGGTTATTAGTTTATGTGTATGAACAGTAGCCGTGTGACTCTTTAACTCCAGCGCAGGTTTTTTCTCCAAACCGTCCCTGAAGAGCAGGAACACCATCTTCACTCTGGGCCAGAGGGGGGCAGTGCTGAGTCCGGCCGAGCTGGAGGGGCCCATCCTGATCCCACACGCCGTCCAGCGCGCGGACACCAGGGTAACACACACGACACACACACACACTCATCCTTACTCGTACTCTTCCAACACACTTCTGTCCACAATTCCCTTCTGTCTGATATTTTTTCTTATTGTGTGTGTGTGTGTGTGTGTGTGTGTGTGTGTGTGTGTGTGTGTGTGTGTGTCAGTACCCGTATGAGACACTGTTCCGCAGTCAGCACTACGCTCTCTTGGATAACGGCTGCCGCGAGTTCCTCTTCCTGTCGGATTTCTTTATGGTGACCGGAAACTCGGCTTTGGATCTGTTCAACAACGTCATGGGCAAAACACTCAGCATGTTCCTGGTACAGACATCACACACACGCGCACACACACACTACAACATTACAGACAGATCTAAATAAATGGATATGGATTAATTATATAATGTATATAATAAACTTATAATATTAATAACTGGATATATATATATATATATTACATACATAAATAACATGTATGTACTAGTGTCTCTCTCTCTCTCTCTCTCCCTCTCTGTAGAAGAACATCTCTACGTACGTGTCAGACTGCTACGACAGCATCGCTGTGTTCCTCTGCATCCACATCATCCTCCGCTTCAAGAACATCACAGCCAAGAGAAACATCCCCGCCCTCGACAAGTAACACACACACACACCATAACAACCTTATTATTGTATCTTGTTTACACAACAGATAAAAATGCCCCAAATCTGACTCTAAGATCTTATTAGATCTGTTTTTTTTTTTTTTTTTTTGGTGCCACGTCCGTATGTGCTTCTAACTCAGGACCACCTTCGCTGCAAATGTAATCTCATTCTGAAGAGGCAAATCAAGAGGTGGATTTAACACTGGACACACACACACAGGTTCAGATTTTATAAAAATAAAGGAAGAGAAATGAGAAGCGTAGAAGAACCGGCCGCTAGAAGATTAAAAGCAAAACGTAGAAAAGTTAACGAGGTGAACCACAGAAGTGTCTGGTGAACCTGGACTGTTCACACTGAGACTGCATCACACGTCACGTGACACATTGACAAGCAGATCCGATCCGTTCAGTTATTCATTTCCTAAAGGCCGCGTCCTGATCTGAACCGGTGTGTGTGTGTGTGTGTGTGTGTGTGTGTGTGTGTGTGTGTGTGTGTCCAGTTGCACTGGCGTAAAATTCGCACAACATGACTCTTCATTGTGACGTTGCATTTGCAGCAAATTAAATCTGTCTGATTAAAATCCAAGCTTACACCGTGTGTGTGTGTGTGTGTGTGTGTGTGTGTGTGTGTGTGTGTGTGTAGGTACTGGGAGGCCGTATTGGAGATGTTATGGCCGAGGTTCAAGCTCATCCTGGAGATGAACATCCAGAGCATCCGGGATACAGATCCTCAAAAACTTGGAGTGTTGGACACCAGACCCCACTATGTACACACACACACACACACACACACACACAGATTTCTACTCACCACAATACAAGATAAACTAATTAGTGTGTGTGTGTGTGTGTGTGTGTAGATTACCCGGCGCTATGCTGAGTTCTCCTCTGCCATAGTGAGCATAAACCAGACGTTCCCTAATGAGAGAACCAACGCCCTGCTGGGACAGCTACAGGTACACACAGTGGCAAAAGTATTTACACCCTCTGAACTAATTACCGAAATTGAGTTTAAGTACAACCCAAATTGTGTGTGTGTGTGTGTGTGTGTGTGTGTGTGTGTTGCTCAGATCGAGGTGGAGAACTTTGTATTAAAGATGGCGGCTGAATTTCCCTCCAGACGAGATCAGCTCATCTTCCTCATCAACAACTACGACATGATGCTGGGGGTTCTTATGGTACACACACATATGACAATATTATTATAAGAAATTATAAGTGTTTGTTCATCATAAATAAAAAAAAAAAGAAAATAAAGTGTGTGTGTGTGTGTGTGTGTGTGTGTTGTAGGAGAGAGCGGCAGACGACAGTAAGGAGGTGGAGGGATTTCAGCAGCTCCTCCTGGCCAGGACGCAGGTCGACCATCAGCGTTATCAGTTTACATTACTGTCTACAGAGAGTCCTGATTACTGTAATTAGTGCCCACCCTGATCCAAATAAAATGTGTGTGTGTGTTTGTCAGGAGTTCATTGAGGAGATCCTGGCACCACCGTTTGGTGGGATGATCACGTTTGTGAAGGAGAGCGAGGCGCTGATAGAGAAAGGGCAGCTGGACAAGCTGAAGAACGATGAAGGTAGAAGAGCTGCAAATAATTTGATTGATTAATGAGTTGAGTGTGTACAGTACATCAGGAGGTTCGCAGGTCGAGCCCTGATAATTAATTATTCATGTTATTTAATTTAATTACTTACATTTTCAGAAGTAGATCTGTTAATTTCAGAGGTGGAAAGAGTAATAAAATTTTGTACTCAAGTAAAAGTACTGTTACTCTAGTGAATTTTTACTGAAGTACAAGTAAAGATAACCTTATAAAAATCTACTCAAGTAAAAAGTAACTCATTAAAAATTTACTCAGAGTAAAAGTTACTGAGTTACTTTTTTTTTTAAACAGCGGGGGTGGGATGGGGGATGGAACACACTTGCATAATAAATCTGTTCCCTTTGTTGCGCTTGAGATCAAAGTGGTCGCTTCAATATGACCCGGGGTTTAATCATTAGAATTTGTTGGCATTTCACTTTCAGCCGTGTCGGCGTCACTGACATCTGTTTTAACCGTCTCCATGGTTCTTGCGCGTTTGTTCTCCACGCCCATCAATCAATCAATCAGTGCAGTTGTTTCCGGGGTGCAATTCGTTTCCTTCCTCGCTGTATTATTTGTATTATTTTTTATTTTCATTCATTTATTTTTTACTCAGTAGCGAATATGATTTAAAATGTAGTGAAGTACAATACTTTAAACAAAACATACTTAGTAAACTAGTAAACTAGTAAAATTACAGATTTTAAAGTACACAAAAAATCTACTTAATTACAGTAATGCGAGTAAATGTATTTTATTACTTTCCACATCTGGTTAATTATTTATGACAAGATTCAAGATTCAAAGAACTCTATTAATCCCAGAGGGAAATTGCTTTGTCTTGGTTATACAGTTGTTCTGATTAATTTAGGAAAAAATGTGATTAGACAGGAAAAAATAAAATTAAAGAAATAAAAATGTAAAGAAAAATAACAAAAAGAGAAGTAAAATCTAATAAAATTAAATATAGCACACACTTAAGTTACATGTTGCACTAGAAATGTGTAAATAAAAAGAAATATTGCACAAATGTATTGGTACTCAGATATTGCACTTGGAACTTGAGTTGTGTGAACAGTAGTGTCATAAAATATTATTGAACAGGAACTACTGACAGTCTCTATCCCGTAGTGAAAACCTTACAGACAAGAGTTATATTGTTTTATGCCCATTGGGAGAAAAGATCTCCTGTGGCACTTTGTACAACAAATATGGTACATATATTATTGTAAATACCTGTTCTCTGTGTGTGTGTGTGTGTGTGTGTGTGTGTGTGTGTGTGTGTGTGTGTGTGTGTGTGTGTGTCAGCTCGTATCACACAGCTGGTGCGTGGTTTTTCCAGCACGTGGAAGCAGTCAGTGGAGGCTCTAAGCCAGGACGTCATGCGCTCCTTCACCAACTTTAAAAACGGCACCAGCATCATCCAGGCACGTCCCCGCACTTACTGAACTCCGCCTCTTTTATTCTTTTCTTACATTACATTACATTTAATTCAAATGATCAAAATACCCGTTTGTGTGTTTGTCCACCAGGGGGCGCTGACGCAGCTCATCCAGTACTACCACAGCTTCCATAAGATCCTGTCCCAGCCCACGTTCCGCAGCCTGGCCGTGCGCTCGGAGCTCATCAACCTGCACCACCTCATGGTGGAAGTGAAGAAACACAAACCAAACTTTTAAACACACACACACACACACACTCTGTTGTGGAGAATGTAAATAAGATATTCTACAGGATATGACCGGTTATTGATGCGTTACATTAACAGTAGAGGGACCACATTGTTAATATTTAATTTATCCTTGTCTGTGATGTGCTGAACTGCTCTGTCGTCATCATCGTGATTAATGCCTGATTGGTTTGACTAAATATTTTAGTTTTGATTCAATAAAAAACAATCATGACTGAGGGACTAAACCTCTTCAGTCTCACTGAAGTCTTCAGTCTACACATGTCGGCTTTAAGGAAGTTTAACATCAGCTTTAATTCTACACATCAAGAAGTGCATTTCTTTTTTAAAGTATTTTTTAACTGGAAATCTAAACAAGTTACATTCTCCTAAAAACTTTTTTTCTACTCCTCTCCCCACCCCAGAGGAAAAACAACAGCCAGTCAGCAGGAAAAGACATGAAATAAATTACACATCAAATAAAAGAATAAAGAAAAAAAGGAAGTTAGAAAGATCCACATCATACTTTTTATTACTCCTTCCACTTAAACGGGATCATTTTCCTAGCGAGAAGGAAACTGACATGAGGTTCATTCAGCTTGAGTCAATCAAAAAGTGCAATAAATGGGGATGATTCTAATGGTATTTGGCATATTTTTGACAAAGTATCAAAAATAAAACACTAAAAATGATATAGCTTTTAGCGTGTCCAAGGAAGTGCACATTTCTAGCACATCTAAACGCAAGGGCAGGAAACAGCTCGGAAAACTCGTGCTCAAGATATTATATGTAATTTCCAATCCATCTTGCAGCTCTTCCAACCTGTGTTTCTGACAAACAAAACAAGTATAGTAGGGTTTCAACTGCAAACTATTTATTATTACTATTATTATTATTATTATTATTTTTTGCATGATGCACCCACAAACCTACCCATCTTTAGTTTTTTAAGAACAGATGGACTGGAGTTTAATTTAATTCTGATGTCTCTGGTGTTGGTATATATATATTTTTAAGTGTATCTATGACTGCATACCTAAAATGTAAAGAAAGAAGGTAACACAGGCATAAGGGCTCTCTAGGGAAAAAAACCCACCAGTCACTCCACCATCACAAACCTAAGTGCGGTCATGAGAGTGGGGAAGATGGGATCTAAACAAACCAATCATCATAATACTCCATGTCCATGAGTCCCCCAGATCTGCACCTTTACCTAAAGAAAAAATATTTACAAAATGCTTGCCTTAATAAATGGGTTTTCAGCTTTAACTAATGCAAATCTATTTAAAAAAATGCTTAGTTAAATTTATAAATTTTTTTTTACCTAAAATTTAAAAATTCTGAGTGCGTCTAAGTCCTGAACATTAATTTGAAAGCTATTCTATAGCTGTGGAGGTTTGTAAAAAAAAAAAAAAAAAAAACATTTCCACCTGCTGTAGATTTGATTTATACAAGTCACTAACAAACATCCGGTATCTTTTATAGAGGTATGTGCAGCAGATCATAAAATACCAGCAGTTTACTAAGGTAAAGTGGCACAAGACGATTCACAGCATTGAAGTTCATTATATTAAATATTTTAAAACGGGCAGATTTTAGTGAAAGACAATGTGGTGTTCATAAGATAGGATGTACCAATTTTTTTTTTGTTGATATGAATACTGTCACAAATTAGATACATTGCAATACTTACTCATACCCTCTGTCTAAGCCAGCGGCACAGGCTGCAATTGATTAATTGGTTATTTAAGGGCCTAATTAGTTAGTGAGGTACTGTGCCTACAAAAATTTTAAATGAAACTGATTATCAAAACTACAACTAGGTTATATCATATTGTTAGATAAATTTCAAAATCAAGAGTTTTTTAGTAGGAAAAATGGAGTCAAACTATGGAGTTAAAAATTCTTTACGGCTGGCAGGGCATTCATTACCGGTAGGGTACCTATTGTGCATCTCATGGTTATGTATCTATCATTGGCTCATACGCTGACTCTGATCCCTTGGACCAGACCCTGCAGTTCTAAACAGTCCGCTGAGATGTGACCCCCACCTTTCCCCAAACCTTGCTTTGGCTTACTCACCTTCACCAATCTCAAGCCACCACAGTTGACTCAATTCAATTCAATTTTATTTGTATAGCGCTTTTAACAATTGTCATTGTCGCAAATCAGCTTTATACCATCAAAAGAATTATTTAAGTTTCTATAAAATGTGAATGTGTATGAATGAAAATTATAAGATTGTCCCTGATGAGCAAGCGAGGACGACGGCGACAGTGGCAAGGAAAAACTCCCTGAGATGGCAAGAGGAAGAAACCTTGAGAGGAACCAGACTCAACAGGGAACCCATCCTCATCTGGGTGGTAACGGATAACAGTGTGTGTATTAGGAGGCTGGAAGTGTTTAAGTTAATATAGAGTTCATTATTGGAGGCTCAGCTAGACTGCAGAAAACTCCAGTCCTGAACTATCGAGTGACTGCAGTTACAAGTCCTCAGAGAACAGCTGTCAGCATCAGCTGAGGCCTGACCCAACTTTGTGGAAAAAGTGGAACCGTCCCCAGTCACCACACACATCCCAAGCAGACCACACAGGGCATCCATGCGAGGAGATCTCCAACCAGAAGCGTGATACCTGGACGAGTCAGGCAGGTCCAGAGGGCAGAGGGGGGTCTGGACCACTGGCAGCTCAGGAGCGACATGTATAGCTCGACAGAGAGACAGGGAGAGTAGAAGAGAGAGAGAGAGGAGGAGAGAGCAGATGAATAGAAGAGATAACAGTTAGTTGACCAATATATAACATGCATATGTATGTATATAGGTTGCAGTCTCTTCCAACCATTTAGAATTCAGTATCGCCTATATACAAATCTGGTATCATCTACACCTGTTTTTCACTGGTGCACTGCTTAAGTTAGATGTCTTTTATGCGTAAATGGTGCAAATAAAATGATTCTGAAACTGCTCAGGCATAGAGACTGGACTGAACACAATAACCAAAATCATGCATAAATTAAATGGGTCAAAAGGGTCCTTTAGGAATCCTCGAGAACTATTCCTCAAGACTAAATTAAAGAAACACAAGAAAATCTGGTGCTTTGGAAGGAAAATATAATGAAATGAAGGCTGGCTTGAAGCTTTTGCACAGCAGAGAACAATTTATTGAAAAATACTTTTTTCGGAAACATATATTACATATAATAAATATTAGCTGCGGTTACACCACTGTTCTAGAGAGAATTAGAGAACAGTATAGTCTAGGCTGGCCATTTCATTATTTTGTAATGGATTGCGATGGGGTCGGCCAGAAACCAGACACGAAGACAACAGCATGAAGAGTCTAGTGCACTTGATTTATACAAGGTGTGGGGAAAAGGGAGTGAGGAGTATCAGTTGGTGGGGAAAGCAAGTTAGTCAAATTAGGTGAGTTAGTGCAAGGGCTGCAAGGTTAGCTGCAATCTCTGGGCCTATGGTGGCAAAAATGGGTGGTTGAGGTTGATTGATGGGCCAGGCTGGCCGTGGTTGAAGAAGAGGATTCCAAGGTGGCAAGTTAAGCATTCACGAAAAACTTCTCCTTGGTAGCTTGCTTTTTTTCAGGGAGTCTCTGAAACACTCCAAGACAGAACAAAAGAAGCAGATCTATGGGCCTTGCACCCAGACCATATTACCCACTGGACTGGACTGCAGAGGTCCTTTTATAGAGAGTGGGTGACACCAGGATGGTAGGTGATAATTTACTGCCAGCCATGGCAATTCACAGTGCACCATTCTCAAGCATGCATGGGAGCTGGCTAAGGTGCTGAATGCGCATTGAGCTCTCTTTTCTTGGTCAAGTGAGGAGCTGTCACATGGTAAGAGGCGCTGACTGTAGGCCTGCTGTCACAATTTCAATATCGTTAGCTTCATGGAACTGCTTTCCCTGTTTTGCGGTGTAAAAGATAAATTGTCTTGCATGAAAATTGTGGGCCAAATGAGAAATGCTCAAGGGGCAGGATCCAAATGTTGCTGAAAGAAGTTGTGATAAACACTTGCATTCACCCACAAACACATCTGGGTGTAGCCCAGTTAAAATCTTTGGAGGTCCAACCTCTCCCCACCACCACCCTAAGGGGTTAGGTGACAGAGCCTTATATAGTAAAGGGGAAAGTGGCATAGAAGAGGAAGTGGTAAAGTGCTCGCCCTATCATCCGGAGATCCTGGAATAGTCCGTGACCCTGAGACCAAACAAGCCTTAGAAAGCAAAGCCAACAACCAATTATGGCAAACGAGAGCTACTAAAAGGGTTCTGATTTCCCAGTGCCCCTTCTTCCCTGATTTATCTTGTGGCTCAAGCCCTTAAATTCTCATGAGGTCATCTTATTTAGCTTCCCCGTGTTCTCAGTGAGCTCTTCCTCCTGATCATGCAATAAGGCTTGCAGGCTGTTCACTTCAGCTCTGAGGTCAGTCTGCTCAGTCACCAGGTCAGCATTGGTGGCAATCCTTGGTAAGTTTAGCCTAAAAAGCCTGGAAGTTTAACAACCAAATCTTATTGATCTTATTTACTTCTGCACACACAGAGGAGGACTCGCACATCACTCATAAGAAAAGACTAAAATATTTTACAATATTAATAAGAATAAACAGAACACACAATGTTTATAACAAGATGTGTGCTTTCATGAAAAGAAGCTTACCCTATGAGTGTCTGTCCCGATTAAAAAATCTCTCCTGCTCTTCAGCAGAGTACTTGGCGGCCTTGAGCATGTCCCGTGCCATGTGCTGTTTTAGCTGCAACCAGAGACACCTTAAATGATTTTTGTACGTAAAGACACTTTTCAGTACTGGCACATGAAGATGACTAAACAAGAACGCTCATTACAGTAGCTCTTTACAAGTAACCTGGCTCAGAGAGAGCTCCTCTAGCAGTGTGAAAATGTTGGACATCAGGTAGAAGATCTTCTCCAGTTCATTATTGTTCTCCATCGTCTTCTCAAATCTATCCTCACCCAAGAGTCCTAAAAGAACAACATATGAATTTCTACAGGAGACACATTCAGTATCAAAAAGTAACTATATGACAATTAGTTCCGACCGAGCAATCGGATTGGACGAGAGGCATTCAAGAAGTGGTAATAGATGCACTGGATTGTTTATCACTCGGCATCCCAGGTCTTCTAACAATTGTTAATTACACTAGCTGTCGGTTGCAGCGTGGGTGAGATTAGGTCTGTACGGTCTGCAGTACTGAAGAGAGAACAGCTGCCTGCCAAAACCCACATTCACAGCCAGTCACAGAAGCACTTTCAACAAGAAAAAAAATTTAATAATGAATTCCATTTTAAACATTTTGTCTGCCTAATAACTTCAAAGTCATTGTTTTCCTCTCACAGCCGGAGGTCTAGAGAGAGCTGATTGGCCGAGCTCTCTCAGGGGGGAGGGATGAGAGGTACTTGCGCTCCCACATTAATCACGGCTCTCAGCCAATCAGGGGCGTCTGTGAGCTCGCACACGTGGAAGGAGCGGCTAGCGCTTTCCTCTAAATGTGTTACTCCGCCCCTAACGGTGCGTAAGCAAGCAGTTCGAAAAGATGCGGTCGGCTGACGTCACGCGGTTCGGAGGAAACACAGATAGTCTTCGCCCTCCCGACTAAGTGGTAGTAGTAGCCTTAATGTGGGAGCCCCCTAGTGACGAGGAGGAATTGGCCACGACTAAATTAGGGAGAAAATTGAAAAAAAACAAAAACCTTCGAATTCATTCCGAATTGCATTCATGTTGTTTTATTTAAGCCTAAACCAAGCTAGAAAGCTAACTAGCGTCTAACACAATCCCAAATCCCTTTGTATTTCATACTCAAAGGCACTACTTGGACAAGGGATTGTACACCCTACATAGTGCACTAGCTTTCCATGTAACACTATTTGGGATTCAACCCCAGAATCTGGAAGTTAATGGAGCTGATATTCTAAAGCAAAATGTTGTTGTCCCAGCAAGGCGTCGCCACAGCGGAATACCCAGTCCGCACTACAACTTGGCACAGGTTTTACGCCGGATGCCCTTCCTGACATTTTATCCGGGCTTGGGACCGGCACTGCATCCAGTAGCTGGTGGGTTTGGGCACTGGCTGGGAATCAAACCCAGGCCTTCCGCATGGCAGGCGAAACACCTACCACTGAGCCACCAGTGCCCTTATAGTTTATTCTCCTCACCTTTTGGCTTCATACTACCAGTAAGAATTTAAAACTACTTTCACCCCTGATAATTACACTAACTGTCGCTTGCTAACTGCTGGTCGCCAGCTTCACCTGTCGCAGTTAGTTAATTCTGACAGTCGTGGAAGGATATGTGTTGGCAGAGCAAGATAACTGGTTAAATGAACAAACAAATCATAATCTGTCGATAATAAATTGTGTTTGTTGAACTGTTATATAAAAATGATATCACACATGCAGTTGTGCTGGTTGATAGTACGACTGTGATGCCGTTAGCACTCTGGCTGCCTCGCCGCTGTGCCAATAACCAGCATAACTGCACTCCCTTTTGGGTGATATTTTTAATATTAATATCTGGACAATAGATATAGTGGTTTTAAAAGACAATCACTAGTGCAAGATCTCAGTTTCTTGTTCTTACAATTTACTGTAAAAGTGGGGAAAGATTTGTAAAGACCCCCCCCGCCCCAAAGAAAAATACTATTAAATACTCATGCAATCCCGCAGTTGCAGTGTGTCCTGTTTCTACTCTAGCACCTTAAAAGAAACCTCTTAATACAATGATTATCAGACTCACCCTCATGTCATCAGACTCGGTGGGTGTCTCAGAGAGCTCGTCCTCCTCCTGCTTCACTGAGCCCTGCAGTGTGTTCTCCTGGGACGGCGGCTCAAACATCTCACTCTCCAGGTGAACAATGGACTCCATCGTATCCCAATCTTCCTTCTCCGATTCAGTCTGAGACACCTTCAAGTAATTTTGTACACATACAGACTCTTGAGTACTTAACAAACCACTTGTCAGAACACACTGGAACGTTTTGTGGAAAAAAGCTCCACACAAAAATATATGGACACACACACTTTAATTGCAAACCACAGTAAGCTGTAGCGTTATTGGAATTGTGTTAGACTTTAGAATGTGTGATATTACCCATTCATCGATTTTGCACCAAATACCTGTTTTTTTGTTTAGATCCCGGGTCTGAGTGTAATGATGCTAAAATGGCAGGACAAAACTCACTACCTGATGCGATCCTGCAGTTACAGTGTGTCCTGTTTCTACACTAGCAGCCCAATGAAACTGCTTAATGTAATGATTATCAGACTCACCCACATATCCTCAGACTCGGTGTGTGTCTCAGAGAGCTCTTCCTTCTCCTGCTTCACCGAGCCCTGCAGTGTGTTCTCCTGGGACGGCGGCTCAAACATCTCACTCTCCAGCTGAACAATCACCTCCATCGTATCCCAATCTTCCTTCTCAGATTCAGCCTCAGATGCCTTTAAGTATTTTTTTACACATACAGACTCTTGAGTACTTGTCACATCACTTCTCAGAAGAAACTAAAATGTTTTGTGGAAAAAAGGTTCACACAAAAACTGTGAGGACACACACACACACACACACACACACACACACACATACACACACACTAAACAATCAAGCTTCACAACAACATCGAAGAAAGCGTACCGTTTGGGTACTGAAAGTCTCTACTGTAGTGTTTAATATAGAAATTGACTTTATGCCGTAGTAAATTGTAGTATTTACTGTACTATAGTAACAATATGCACAGTAGTAAACTTTAGTATTTACTAGTAAATATTTACTACACTAGGCTTACTAAGGTAAATAAATACACTCTGTAGTAAACTGTACTATTTGCTAAATTAATTGACCTGGCGTGCGATAGCAAATTGTAATATTTACTGTAGTAATTGACTACACACTATATTAAATTGTAGTTTTTACTATAGTATTTGACTATGTACCATCGTATAGCATTTACTATAGTAACTGACATGCCATAGTTTTATTATAGTAATTAACTACATGTGACATTACTACGGTAATTGACCACACACCATAGTAAACTGTAGTATTTACTGTACTAATTGACTACAGACTATATTAGAGTATTTACTAAAGTAACTAACTACATGCCATAGTAAAGTGAAGCATTTACTATAGTAAGTCACATACCACAGTCAACTAGTAGTAGTATTTACTGTAGAAATTGACTAAACACTTTATTAAACTGTAGTATTTACTATAATAATTGATTACATGCCATAATAAACTGCAGTTTAATTACACCGTAGAACTAAATATTAAAGTTCACTATAGCATATAGTTAATTATTAAACTACGACATTGTACAAATTTAATAATTAGTTCTCAGTGTGTTTGTGCAATCACTGTCACAGTTACAGCGTGTTTCTAACACTAACACAACAATATAACTGCTTAATGTACTGATATCAGACTCACCCTCATGTCATCAGACTCTGTGTGGGTCTCAGAAAGCACTTCCTCCTGCTCCTCTACTGAGCCTCGCAGTGTGTTCTCCTGGGACAGTGGTTCAAAAATCTCACTCAACTGCAGAACAATGGACTCTATCACTTCCCAGTCTTCTGCCTGAGAGACACCTTGAATTATTTTTGTGCACACATACCGACACTTTGAACACTTGACACATCATTTCTCAGAACATACTGAAATGTTTTGTGGAAAGAAGCTCCACACAAAGAATTTAAGGACACACAAACACACATACAGTAAAACACAAGAAGCATTTAAGACAAAGACACAATGTAGTATTTACTATAGTAATTGACTACACACTATACTGTAGTATTTACTAAATTAATTGACTATATACCGTAGTAAACTGCAGTTTTTACTACAGTAAGTGACACACTGTAGTATTTACTATAGTAATTGACTACACACCTTAGTAAACTGTAATATATACTATAGTAATTGACTACACACCTTAGTAAACTGTAATATATACTATAGTAATTGACTACACACCTTAGTAAACTGTAATATATACAACAGTAATTGACTACACACCTTAGTAAACTGTAATATATACTATAGTAATTGACTACACACCTTAGTAAACTGTAATATATACTATAGTAATTGACTACACACCTTAGTAAACTGTAATATATACTATAGAAATTGACTACACACCTTAGTAAACTGTAATATATACAACAGTAATTGACTACACACTTTAGTAAACTGTAATATATACAACAGTAATTGACTACACACCTTAGTAAACTGTAATATATACTATAGTAATTGAATACACACCTTAGTAAACTGTAATATATACTATAGTAATTGACTACACACCTTAGTAAACTGTAATATATACTATAGTAATTGACTACACACCTTAGTAAACTGTAATATATACAATGGTAATTGACTACACACCTTAGTAAACTGTAATATATACAATGGTAATTGACTACACACCTTAGTAAACTGTAATATATACTATAGTAATTGACTACACACCTTAGTAAACTGTAATATATACAACGGTAATTGACTACACACCTTAGTAAACTGTAATATATACAACGGTAATTGACTACACACCTTAGTAAACTGTAATATATACAACGGTAATTGACTACACACCTTAGTAAACTGTAATATATACTACAGTAATTGAATACACACCTTAGTAAACTGTAATATATACTACAGTAATTGACTACACACCTTAGTAAACTGTAATATATACTATAGAAATTGACTACACACCTTAGTAAACTGTAATATATACAACAGTTATTGACTACACACCTTAGTAAACTGTAATATATACAACAGTAATTGACTACACACCTTAGTAAACTGTAATATATACTATAGTAATTGACTACACACCTTAGTAAACTGTAATATATACTATAGTAATTGACTACACACCTTAGTAAACTGTAATATATACTAGAGAAATTGACTACACACCTTAGTAAACTGTAATATATACAACAGTAATTGACTACACACCTTAGTAAACTGTAATATATACTATAGTAATTGAATACACACCTTAGTAAACTGTAATATATACTATAGTAATTGACTACACACCTTAGTAAACTGTAATATATACAACAGTAATTGACTACACACCTTAGTAAACTGTAATATATACTATAGTAATTGACTACACACCTTAGTAAACTGTAATATATACTATAGTAATTGACTACACACCTTAGTAAACTGTAATATATACAACGGTAATTGACTACACACCTTAGTAAACTGTAATATATACTATGGTAATTGAATACACACCTTAGTAAACTGTAATATATACTATAGAAATTGACTACACACCTTAGTAAACTGTAATATATACTATAGTAATTGACTACACACCTTAGTAAACTGTAATATATACTATAGTAATTGACTACACACCTTAGTAAACTGTAATATACTGTATACTACAGTAATTGACTACACACCTTAGTAAACTGTAATATATCCTATAGAAATTGACTACACACCTTAGTAAACTGTGATATATACTATAGTAATTGAATAAACACCTTAGTAAACTGTGATATATACTATAGTAATTGACTACACACCTTAGTAAACTGTAATATATACTATAGAAATTGACTACACACCTTAGTAAACTGTGATATATACTATAGTAATTGACTACACACCTTAGTAAACTGTAATACTGTATATACTATAGAAATTGACTACACACCTTAGTAAACCGTAATATATACTATAGTAATTGACTACACACCTTAGTGAACCGTGATATATACTATAGTAATTGACTACACACCTTAGTAAACCGTAAAATATACTATAGTAATTGACCACACACCTTAGTAAACTGTAATATATACTATAGAAATTGACTACACACCTTAGTAGACCGTAATATATACTATAGTAATTGACTACACACCCTAGTAGATCGTAATATATACTATAGTAATTGACTACACACCTTAGTAAACTGTAATATATACTATAGAAATTGACTACACACCTTAGTAAACCGTAATATATACTATAGTAATTGACTACTCACCTTAGTGAACCGTGATATATACTATAGTAATTGACTACACACCTTAGTAAACCGTAAAATATACTATAGTAATTGACTACACACCTAAGTAGACCGTAATATATACTATAGTAATTGACTACACACCTTAGTAGACCGTAATATATACTATAGTAATTGACTACACACCCTAGTAGATCGTAATATATACTATAGTAATTGACTACACACCTTAGTAAACTGTAATATATACTATAGTAATTGAATACACACTGTATTGTTTAATATAGCAGTTGACTATATCGTAAAAATCTGTAGTATTTACCATAGTAACTAAATACACAGTGTAGTATTTACTATAGTAATTAACTACATAATGTAGTAAACTGTATTTTTTAGTAATTAAATACATACAGTACTGTAGTATTAACAATAATAATTGAATAAACACTGTAGTATGTACTATAGTAATTGACTGTATGCCATAGTAAACTGTAGTTTTTACTACAGTAATTATTGTGTTACTTACACTATTATGATCTACTGTCATAATAAACTGTAGTATTGTAGTATTCAATATAGTAATTAACTACATGTCATAGTAAACTGTTAGTATTTACCATAGTAACTGAATACACACTGTAGTATTTACTATAATAACTAACACCATAATGTAGTAAACTTTAGAATCTAATAGTAATTAAATATATACTGTAGTATTTTTTGTAGTAATTTACTATATGTCATAGTAAACTATAGAATTTACTATAGTAACTGAATAAACACTGTAGTATACAGTAGTATTTAGTACAGTAACTGACCACACACCATAGTAAACTGTAGTATTTACTACAATAATCGACTGTGCTCTTTAGTAAACTAGTATTTGCTACAGCAATCTGTATGTGTACAATGCCTATGTGTGCCGTAATTGTTATTCTATTAGACTTCAGTTGGTCCAGTTGATCCTGTAATGACAAGACAACATTTTTAACCTCATGTAATCCCCCGCAGGTGCAGTGTGTCCTGTTTCTACACTAGCACCTTAATGAAACTGGGTAATGTAATGATAGGTTCACAATTATGGAACACATTACCATTAGAAATGAAATCACAAACAGCACTCGGTGAGTTCTCCACAAAGCTGAAACAATGGCTAAAACCGCAACAGCAATGTGAGCATTGAGCAGCTTGGGTTGGATCTCTGGATTCACACTGGCAAAGTTTGTGTTTTCTCACTGTGTCCTGGATGTCATAGACTTTGTATTTGTGCCTTGGTATGGAGTTGTGCATGTCCGTGGTTGTGTCAGTGTTTCTTTTGTTTTGTTTTTAATATATATTCTTTTCTCTGATGTTTGTTTTGTTTCGATGTAAAAGCCTAACATGGGACGGGGGCCAGTGGCGGTTGGTGCAAAAAATATTTTTGGGGCGCAAACTAAATTTAAATTAAACTTTTAATAATCGCCTGTAAATAGCCATAAAAAGTGCTGGAAAAGCAGAGAGTGTAATCTCGGGCGCGATCACTTGACTGCTGCTTAATTAGAAGATCTGGTCCAACTCTTCAACTTTTTTCATCCGATCGCCTTGTGAAGGGGTTTTTTAACAAAGAAATTACAGAATTTTCTCTCATATTTAGCTGCTTTCACATCAATCACTATTTAATACATTAACTAACAATCCGCTGAGCATTAATTAGACTCGTTGAGAATGGTCCAATCACATGAGCCCAAATATTTCAAAACAATATTGATTCACTAAGAACAAAAGTGGGAGGGTTCAGGGCGCACAGTGCTCCTCCCCAAGGATGATTTTAAAAAATCCAATTTGAGTTCAGACCCAAATCACATGCTTTTCAAAAATTAACGTGCCTACATAGACACTCGTTTGTCCAGCGCCCCGTGTACACAAACACAAATGAATGTAATACAGTTTAGCTTTTTTTTTTATTGTAAATAAATTATATTAAGAAATACAGCGAAATATTGTGACTAAATGGATTTATTTCATTATAAAAATAAATAATTATTATGTTAAATAATTACATGTTAAAAAAGCATTCTTCTCTGCCTAACTTTAAGGGGGCGGCGCCACAGCGCCCCATATTGACTGGCCGCTATTGACTGGGGCTGCAAATTAGCCCTGTGCTATACGCCTCATGCACGTGGCATCAGTTGCCTGTGCGCAGCAATACTTAGTTACTTTACTTACCCTCATTTCATCAGACTCGGGGTGTGTTTCAGAAAGCTCTTTCTCTTGTTCCTCCACGGAGCCTTGCAGTGTGTTCTCCTGGGACTTAAACATCTCACTCAACATCTGAACAATGGACTCCACCGGATCCCAATCCTCCTTCTCAGATTCATTCTGAGACACCTTTATGTATTTTTGTACACACAGACACTTTTAAACACTAGACACATCACTTGTCACACAAAGAATATAAGGGCACACACACACACACACGCACCACCAGCAACATCAAAGAAAACGTACCTTCCGGGTCATGACAGCCTCTGAATCACACAGCTGTAACACAAACATAGAACACAAGCGGTTTAAACTTCAGTACTTATGTTTAAATCTACTTATCATCTGTAATACAGTGTATGATAGAGGAACAATCAGAGTTCATCACCAAATTCTGAGGAAACTTCATGCGTAAGGTTTTCTCATTTCCTCCCTATGAAGTATTAAAGCCTGTCGTCTGAACAGGTGAATGTTTGATATTTTTACAGACATATGAGCATTGTGTCTAAACTCGAGGTGCAGGATGACACTAAACCACCATGTCACCCCTACAGCACCTGCTATTTCCTTTAGTTTAGTCAACTGTTATATATTTTTTTACGTTTTTCAACTATAATATACTTTTTAAGGTGAGTCAGCTATTGCAGTATATTAGTTTTGTCGATTTTTATATTTTAATAGTTGACTAAACTAAACTGTAGAGCCTGGTTAGCACTTGGAAATAGCAGATGCTGTGGGGTTGATATAGTGACTTAGTGGTTAGTACTGTTGTCGCGCACCTTGAGGGCCAGGAGGTTTAAACCTTGTTCCTGCCTGTGTTGACCGGATAAGTCGTGTGCATAATTTAAATATGCTTATTTCTATTTCAATTTTAGATCATGTAAACATCTTTTTTTTAATGCTTTTTTTTGTTTAATTGTTGACATTTTTTGTGATCACTGGATATATGTGTAAGTGTGTGATTGTGGTTTGGGGAGTACCTCAGGGGCGGTGCTGTCAGTGTGTGCAGTAACTCTGACTCTATACACATCCAACACCGAGCTCGGATCCAGTGAGGAAACATCTGTGAACAACATCAATACATTAAAATAAAAGTAATAATAATTAAAAAATAAATAAATAAATAAATAAATAATAATATATATATATATATATATATATATATATATATATATATATATATATATATATATAATATGATGCATATTAGATTAATATAATATATCATATATATCAATATATAACATATAGCAATAAAATTAGTATTAAAGTATTGATACAAGTTTTTCTTTTCTTATTACAAGTGATTTTTTTTCCCTTTTTCTGTGTGTATATTATTTACAGTATATAACAGTATTAGATGATATATGCTTATAACAGCGAGAGAGAGACCTTCAGTGGTGACTGTGTGCTCAGGTCCTGTCTCTCCGTCTCCGCGGCTCCTCCGTATATAATAAAGTCCCGCCGCGGTGACTGCAGCTCCGGCCGCGTACAGCAGGGGGCGCGGCATAAACTCCAACCCGTCAATAACTAACTTCAGGAACAAGTTCATCACTGCAGCGCCGAAACCCGACCAGCCCGGCTGTAAATGAATAATAACCAGGTGTTTGTTTTAGGAAACACTGTGATTTTTCTGCTCTGCGGCTTCAACGGTCACTTTGACGTCAATGACGTCATAAAAAAAAGCCCGCGCGCTCACGTGACCCTGACCCTCGTCCATGACGCACAGAGACCATGATGATGAACTAATGCCGCTCCTTTAACACGTTCATTTACTGGGTTTATTTAATTACTGTCCGGTTTATCAACTAAATTTAACCTTAATTGAGTTAATATTAATAAATCCGTCCTGATTATATATATATATAGGATTTTAATGGTTTGTTTAATATCTGTTCAAAATTTATAATTTAAATACTTTTTATCATTTTAGTACAATTCTCTATTTGAAGCTAAAACACAGCTCGTTTACTTGAGATTTGTTTTAGATGTTAAAAAAAGTGTTAAAAACATGACGTGGTTTGACCACTAGATGTCACTATAACATAGAGCTCTAGGGATTTCTCTCTCTAGGGATAAAAGTTTTTGGCCAAACCTGTTAATTATTGAATTCAAGATTTTTCAATTAGGCCCCTTTTTCCCAATGAAATCACTTTTGGACACCTTCATGCACTCTTACACTTACATATTTATATTTTCATTCTGGATCATTGCACAAGACACTTTAAAAAGACACTTTTTATGCATATTTGCACAACCCCAGTCATGTTTACTTCCTTTTTCTTAAACACACTAAATTTCTATATTTTACACAAAATTTCTATTTAAAAAAAATATATTTTGCTATATTGTACATAATGTCCTTATTTGTACAGAATATTTTATTTTTATCCTTGTTAAATTTAATTTCTATTGTATTTCTTTTTATTCATATATATTTCTTTATTTTTTGAGGTCACTTGCGGTCATATAAACATTTCACTGCATATCTAACTGTGTATGACTGTGTATGTGACATGTGTATCTTGGACAATGCTATGCTTTTTATTAACTTTGTGGCAACAGTTTAAGAAAGGCCCTTTTCTATTCCGACATGACTGTGTCCCAGCGCACAAAGCAAGGACTATAAAGAAAGTTTGTTAGAAATAAATAAATAATTAATTAATTAAAAATGTTGTCTCAGTGTTTTTAGATATTTGTGTCAGATGTTACTCTGGTATACTGAAGTATAGTTACAAACATTTCATAAGTGTCAAAGGCTTTTATTGACAATTACATCAAGATTATGCAAAGTCAATATTTGCTGTGTTGATCCTTCTTTTTCAAGACTTCTGCAATTCACCCTGGCAAGCTGTCAATCAACTTCTGAGCCACATCCTGATTGATGGAAGCCCATTCTTGCATAATCAATGGTTGGTGTTCATCAGAATTTGTTTTTTTGTTGTTGTTGTTTGTTTGATTTCTGTTCACCTGCCTGTTGAGGATTGACCACACGAGAAATTGCTCTTAAAGGATGTTTTTGAACCATTCTTGTTGAGTTCTTAGGCAAAATTGTCTCCCTTGGCTGAGAAGTGACACTAGACACGAGTGGTCTCATGATTCTTAAGTCAATAACTTCACAACCTAACTGAACAATTAAATGTATTAATTAAATGTAACCTGTTTTTCATAGCATTAGTTTTTTTCACTTAAAAACAAAGTGCAGAATTTAAACAATACAAAAATGTATAATAAAAAAATAAATAAACAAAGAGCTACATTTTACTGAGCAGCACGTATCCACCATAATTACTATTTCGAAACAAATTTAGAAAATAATTTTCTCTTACCACACGAGATGCCGGTGTGTGAATAGTTTATTTTCTTATAATCCACTTGTAGGATTATATAACACCTCCCCTAACACCTCCAAAGTCTTGAGTGTCTGTTGAGCAATTGTTAGCTAATTTTTATTTGGATAATTTTCTTCAACTTTTCTGTCAAAAAAGACAGATGAAGTTTCCCAGCGCATCCAGAGAAGTATCTAAGTACTGTTTAACTGGCTTGTCCAGTGACTCCCAGGAATAGGCGGGTAACAACCGAGTATAGTTTGGTGACGACTGGAGAGTCGGTGACAGCACGGAAAGACGGCACCTGGGGCAGGAAGCGGTAGAAGCCCAACCTGCAACTTCTGTAAGGAAATACCCAAATAAGCTACACGGAGAAATACCCCCGGGGTGCCCGAGAGGTAGGGAGTGAGCACACTAATAGGATGGACCTATAAAAATCCATCAGGGCCGGATGAAATGCCTGGTACAGGAGATTACAGCACAGCGCACAGAATCGACGCCTAAACCTCCAAGTGCCAAACACTCCGGGTCCAAGCAGAGTAGTCCCACATATCAATTGGCCTCCAGCAAAGCAGCACAAGCTGTGGCACCAGTTTGATGAGGATACATCTAAAATCATCAATGTAACTGCAAAGGGTAATGTTTTAATTGTCTGAGTATTGTTGGGCCAACCTGTTTTTATTAAAAAAAAAAAAAAACTTTAACAAACTATATATATATATATATATAGTATATATATATATATATATATATATATATATATATATATAGTATATATATATAAGATAACTTACCTTTTGAGTAGATGAAAAGTTGGGCTAAGTCAACGATTTTCAAAAATTGAGTAAACCTAAAAAAGCTACTAAACTTTTTTTACATTGAGGCAGCCTGTTTTTTTTTCTCACAGTGTTTGCATGTTTATGAAATAATACCAGAAACCCTGGATAATAAAAGAGTTCAAACCTCTCCTCAACACTCTTTATTTCTGGTGACAGAGACCTTTAACCTGAAGATGGAAGGGTACGGTGGTTTAGAAGAGGAAGATTGAGCAGCACTAACACCCACCCACCATGTGTGTGACAGGGCAGTTCAGCAGGTCACTAGGTATAAGACCAGTAATGATGTCAGTGCTTAAAACACACCCAAATGTCCCTGGATTGGTCTGTGACCCTAGAAAGAAGAACAAATTACCACAGGTAGGGAGTCAGGCATTTTATCACCACACAGACAGTTTCTTTGGAAGTCTTGGCACACTTATATACACACACACATATACTGAAAGAGAATATCCAGGTGTTTAACCTGCTCATGAATTATCTGGGCTTCACAGCACTGAATATTCCTCTGTTCCAAAATCTATCCCATTGGCCTGTGAAAAAAAATAATCCATAAAATTATTATGTGAATATTTCTTTCTTGATGTGAATATAAGAGTGTGTTTGAGCTTCTGCGTTTACTTTTCTTTTGCACTGTGTGAGCCTTTTCTCCACACCTTTGTGCTCCATCTTGAGGGAACCTTGTTCCTGCTGCTCTTATTCTTTCTAAGAAAACACAGCCACGGAGAGAAGAGACTCAGAATTTAGTGTAAATAGTCTTCCTAACTTCAGTCTATCTTAAATGTCCATTAAATATTACGGAAGCGGTGCTTTTCTACAGCAACAGTAGATCAGCAGAGGCCTTTCTTTCCAAATGATCTCTCAAACAAAACAAAACTTTAGACTTGCACATTATTAAGTAGCTTTCCAAATAAAGTATCCTCACTGATCTAATTGTGAGCATTACCCTCAATAATCTATCACTGCGCTGTTTTTATGAAACTTGGAGACTGTCCTGTGCTCCGAGACTCATTTCAGTGTTTGACCTTGTGCTTATTATTTCTAGCTCTTTGACTTATCACACTTCCTGGATATGAGTTTTATATTGATTAAAATTGTAAAGATGTATGGAATTACTGCTACTGTATTATAATAAAAATGTCAAACACACAATATCGTTACCTTTAACCTATAACCAGAGACACTAAAGACACTGAAACAGATACAGACCCCGATTTGTTAACCAAAAACCGTGTAGCTTTGTTCATCTTAAGTGTACATTTAAATAGATATTATATCTAGAAAAAAACTGGTAGTGATACTGATTGTAGTTTGGGGATTACCTCAGGGGCGGTGCTGTCAGTGTGTGTGACTCTGACTCTATCCACATCAGACACCGAGCTCGGATCCAATGAGGAAACTTCTGAGGACGCTTTCTGCTCCCAGTCTGAATACAACAACAAATACAGAAAATAATCACATAAACCTGCATGGAACAAATATATGATATTTACACACACCGCCTGGCCGAATAAGACGTCGCCATCTAAGGAGATTCACATACTGGAATCGGGATAAGAACCCTTCAACACATTAGCTGTGCCATTGTTTAGGCAATGTCACAGCATTTATTTCCGTCCAGTCACATTCATTCTGTATTGATGATGGGAGAGTCTGATCGCTGGGTAAAGTCTCCTTCAGCAACTCCTAAAGATTATCAAAGGGGGTTAAGGTCTGGACTCTGTGGTGGCCAATTCATGTGAGCAAATGGCGTCTTATGCTCCCTAAACCGCTCTTTTACAATTTGAAGCTGATGAATCCTGACATCGTCTTTTTGGAATATACATGTAGCTGAGCCAGTAGGGAAGAAAAACAAGCTATTGATGGAAAAACCCTACATTCAAGTCCTCAGCTGACTTTATTTTTTGGGCAGATTAACAGTCGAGACCTGACCAACAGAAGCCTGACCCCAGATCAAGTGTACAGTAGACATGATGGATCCACCTCTGAAACTCTGGACTCATCAGACCACATTAGGTTAGGCTAGGTTAGGTTGGGTTTATTACTGTCATTTACCATGTTAAACATAAAAGAACGGAATTTGTTCAACATTTCAGAAGAATCTCAGGACTACTACTACTATTACTACTACATGATCTTTTCCAGTGATCCATAGACTGTTCTTTATGATTTATAGAAATAGGAAGCTTTTTTTTAATTTGTTTTATTTTTATTAGTTTCACTGGTAAGTGGTTTTCTTAAGGCTATACAGCTGTTTAGTGCCAATCATTTAATTTCTCTTCACGTTGTGTGCTAATGCTCTTATTTTTCAATATTAAACATTAATCATGAGTTCCCTTAAAAAAAAACAAATACAATTTGATTTCATGAAGGCCATCCCAGAAAAGCAAGACCAAGAAATATATATATATATATATATATATATATATATATATATATATATATATATATACTCAGCAAAAAAAGAAACGTCCCTTTTTCAGGACTGTGTATTTCAACAATAATGTTGTAAAAATCCAAATAACTTTACAGATCTTCATTGTAAAGGGTTTACACAATGTTTTCCATGCATGTTCAATTAACCATAATCAATTAATTAACATGCACCTGTGGAATGGTCGTTAAGACCTTAACAGCTTACAGAAAGTAGGCATTTAAGGTCACAGTTCTAAAAACGCAGGACACTAAAGAGACTTGTCTATCAGCTGTGAAAAACACCCAAAGAAAGATGCCCAGGGTCCCTGCTCATCTGCGTGAACGTGCATTAGGCATGCTGCAGGGAGGCATGAGGACCGCTGATGTGGCTAGGGCGATTATAAATTATAAACTTTATAAATTACATCATGTATTTATAAACATACTGAATAAACATTATAAACATATTAAATATGAAAGAAAAACATAGTATGTAAACAATAACTATATATATATATATATATATATATATATATATATATATATATATATATATTCTTTTTTTTGCTATATATATATATATATATATATATATATATATATATATAACAATAACTATATATACAATAACTATATATATATATATATATATAGCAAAAAATATATATATATATAAATAACAATAACTATATATATATATATATATAGTTATTGTTTACCTACTATGTTTTTTTTCATATTTTATATGTTTATAATGTTTATTCAGTATGTTTATAAATACATGATGTAATTTATAATGTAATTAATCTTCAATAATTGGTTTGGCAACAATATAAATTTTTTTTTAACATTCATGCCTATAAATCCATTGTGAACTGAACAGACAGACAGACAGACACATGGTGACACTGACCTTTTCCATCTTTGCGTTTCTTATTAAAATAATAAAGTGCTGCCGTGGCGACTGCAGCTCCACCAGCGGACAGCAGGGGGCGCTCCATCACTTGAAAATATAACCTACATAAACAGCAACTCATCTGTGAGACGATACGTTCTACTGCACTAAACACTCGGACCGGCCTTGTTTTCTCTCCTCTTGGTGTATAACCGCGTTTGGCGTCAACTATGTTACTCTACCGCCACCTGCTGGTCCGCGCCGTTATCAGTCACTTACTACTGAATGACGTCACAAAACAGAACGCGCGTTCACGTGACGCTGACGCTCGTCTATGACGCACGAGACCATGCTCTAATGATGAACTTTTATCTATTACTATTTTAACTCAATTTTCTGAATGTAATCAGATTAATTAGAGTATTCATTTTATTTCTTTAGAGTCTTAAAGCGTGGTGTGTTCTTCATCACTGATTAACTTGAGAGGTGTTTTGGAATTTGGTAGAAAAGTTTGAAACATGACAGCTTTTGACCACTAGATGTCACTGTAACATAGAATTCATTAGAGGGAATTTCCTTCAAGCTGATTTTTTTTAAAGGACCTCTCATCTAAGTACAAGCATCTTCACACACATAAAAAAAAGAATGATTGAACTGCTTGTTAATTAGTTCTGTAGAAATTTTCAACAATTAATTCTAATACTGCAATAATATCCAAGCTATTTTTTTTTATTATTATTAAGGAATATAGCAGGGAATGTAAACACAATGCCGCCTCTACCCGACTACCATAAATATTATTTTTAGATGAGTACTGTTAATGTACCAGAGAATCTGTGTGAAAGGCCCACAGGATACCCCAGAGCTGAAGACAAACAAAACAAAACTCCTACTGGCCCCAACATACACCCAAGCTCCCCGTGATCTACAGTACCTTGTGACTCTGTCATCAGACACTCAGAAGAACAAGTCACCCAGTTTATCCCACATTTACTTCCAATCAAGAGGTCGCCACAGCAGTCCATCTGATCAGCACACAACTTGGCACAGGTTTTACCCCAGATGCCCTTCCTGGTACAACCCTCCCAACAGCGGGGCTCGAACCCCAGTGCTCAGATTCCAGAGCAACCTAGAGCCTTGGCTGTCTAAGTCAGCACTCCCCAGTTAGAGATTATTAATAATATTTTATTAATTATATGTTTTAAGTCTTGGTACAGTATATGTCCACACATGAAAGCGAAAATACAGGTGTTTGTTAATCATGCACCTTGTTAACAGGATCAAATATCCCTCAGTTCCAAAATGTATCCCATGAGCTTATGGGGAAAAATAGCAAACAAAAAACAGATTTTATAAAATTGTATTAAATGTAAATGTACATTTACAGCATTTTGCAGACGCCTTCATCCAGAGTGACTTACATAAGTGTTTTGAAGTTTCCATCAATAAATATATCCTTACATTGGTTCATTAGGTTACCAACTAAACATACGATCAGTCAGACACTGTAGGGAAGGATTATTATTATTATTATTATTATTAGTCAAAACAAATACCTAAGAAACATCTTTATCTTTAGACGTTTAAAGATTGCCAGTGATTCAGCTGGATGGACATAAAGAGGAAGGTAAGGTCATTCCACCACCTTGGTGTCAGGACAGAAAACAGTGTAGATGTATGACTTCCTCGATCCCTGAGAGATGGCGGGACCAGACGAGGAGTGCTGGAGGATCAGAGGGGTTTAGAGCTGAGAGGTAAGTGGGTGCTGGGCCATTTTTAGCTTTAAAGGCAAGACACAACAAGAGCGTGTAAGTTTAGCAATGTGAGGGGGAAAGAACTGTTGATTGTCCAGCCAGCGTTACCCCAAGCTTGTAGGCAGTAAGTGAGGGACTAATTGTCCAGAGAGATCAGGAGATCCTGAAAGGGGGATGAATCACCTGAAATAAACAGCATGTCAGTCTGAGATAAGACTAAGAAAAGTATATTTGAATATATGTTTCTCAATACGGATATGTGAAGGTGTTTGTGAGGTCCTGTATTTACTTTTCAATTAGTCCATGATGTCCTGTTTATCTCTAGAGAACTGTAATCCTGCTGCCGGCGTTCTTTCTCCTAAAAAGAGACTCAGAATTTATTGTTAAAGTGGCGTTTGACTTGCACACTATTAAATAGAAATTTGAATCAATTTTGGTTTATCGGTTTAAACAAAACAAAGTTTTGCCAAAGATGCCAGACTCCCCTGATCTATCTTTGGTCTTCTGCACTTAGGGGCACCAGACTTTCACGAGTCGCCCACTTTATTGCCTCATAGCCGGATTCACAGCCAGGGATTTAAAAGTCTTGGCACATGTGCGCACACATAACACATAGAAGAACATCCACGTGGTAAATGTGTTCCATGCAATTAGCTGGGGTTCATGGGGTTTTATACTCTTCATATTCAGGATCTATACCATGGACCTGTAATAAAAAATGACAAAACAGATTTTCTTAACATTATAATATGAATATTTGATGCTTAGTATGGATGTATGAAGGTCTATGTAAGGTTCTGTACACTAAGTCCCCTACATATGAACATTCAAGTTTCAAACATTCGAAGATATGAACATGCGCTGGCGCCTATTCAGTCAAGGAAGTTAGGTCACATGTCTGGTGTACATCGTACATTGTGTGTGCAGTGAGCATCCCAGGATGTCGGGAAGTGAGTGAAAAAGCAGCGGCGATGGGGCCGGTACTGCTAAGAAGCGGCAAGCGATAATGATAGGGACAAAAGATGGCAGACATCGCTCGTTCTTATAACGTGAATCGTTCAACCATCAACACGATTCTAAAGAACACTGTACTGTAATATACTGTGTATCGCCAATTGTGCTATATCACCCAGAAAATGTTTGTTTACAACTTACGAGCAAATTGGATTTACGAACGAGCGCTTGGAACAGAACTGGTTTGTATGTTGGGGACTTACTGTGTTTACCTTTTTGACACGCACCTAGCACATGGTATCCTACAGCAGTGAGTCGAAAAACTTACTTTCAGTAACTCAATGCACTGTGCTAGCCTTTCCGTCACCACTCCATGCTCCATCTTCAGGGAACTGTGAGCCTGCTGCTCTTGTTCTTTCTCCTAAAACAAAGCCATAGAAAAGAAGAGAGTCAGAATTTAGTGTTCTTAACCTCAAGTGTCCTAAAAATACAGTGTATTTTACATACTGTAAGCAATGCTTCTTTAAAAGGGGCTTTTTTTTTCAACAAAACAAAGTGTTTCACATTATTAAGTGGTAAATTTTGGCTTATTGGTTTAAAGATAAAGCTTACCTTTAGCATCATATCCCATCTGATCTCCATGGATTTCAACTCCTGATCTTTTTGTTCACACTCCTGAAACACAGCCATGGAGGAAAAACAGTGTCGAACGCCTCTAAATGATTAACATACCTGTACATCTACCATTCATTCAATAATAAAAAACCCCAAAACATCTTATAGCAGAAATGCATTTATTTATATTCTCATCAAGACTGTGTCTGGAACTCCAACACCAACATGTGTCCATAAATTATTTCTAAAGGAACAACTAAATATAAGGATTTATTTATTTACCAAGGTCATCTTATTACACTTCCTCGTGGTCTCAGTGAGCTCTGTCTCCTGATCATGCACTACGGCGTGCAGTCTGTTCACTTCAGCTCTCAGGTCAGTCTGCTCAGTCCTCAGCTCAGCATTGGTGGCCAGCAGTGCTTGGTTTTCCATCGTAAGTTCAGCCAGAGACACCTGGAGGTTCAACAACCAAAGCATCACTCATGAGAAAAGAGTAAAATAGTTTGCATATAAAGGGTCTGTAACATGAACATGACTCATATACACGCTTACCTTTAACATACTGTGAGTCTGGTGCTCTTGTTCTTTCTCCTAATACATAGCCACGGAGCAGAAAAGATTTAACCTTGAGTCCGTCCACAACCACAGAAAGCCACTTATATTCAACACAACATCTAGAATCTTTTACTAAAAATATAATTTTTTTTAAATTGGCTCATGTACATACTTTATCTGTGATGTAACTCATTCTTCAGCATGAACGTCACACGTCCTCATATTATTTCTAAAAGAACTGCGTAATGCAAGGGTCGTCTTACCTGCTTCAGAGCATCACGCTTCGACTCTGAGTCAGAGAGCATTTCCTCCAGCTCCCTCACCGTGCCTCGCAGATAGTTTACGTGGTACTTCATGGCACATCTCTCCGTCTCTATCTTAGCAAGGAACACCACGGCTTTGTCATACTTCCTCCTAGCTTCACTCAGCTTCATCTGGAATTGGTGTCATCGCAACAACCAGTGATTTTTTGGCTTTATTTACTTTTACACCCATATTTGTTCATGTTTTGGGCCAAATGTTCCCCAAAACATGACCGGACAAGAATCACCAACAGCGGGCATGGCTACAAAATGAGCTCTGATAGATTTGGCATCACAAACATCACCGTCATCTCTGTAACCGTGTCGATGTTGTCCTCTCTGTTTTATCTTTCAGTATTTTCTTTTTATGTTTTTACAATTTCAGGTGTTTATTCATCGATCTTCCACCAAATACCTGTTTTGTAGATTCCACTTGATGCTATAATTACAGAATAACATTCTCCTCCCCACACACTCCCACAGTTGCAGTGTGTCCTGTTTCTGCACTAGTACCTCAATGAAACTCCTTAAACGCAAAGATTATCAGACTCACACTCATTTCTTGAAACCTGGTCCGTGTCAGAGAGAGCTCTTCCTCCTTGTGCTGCACCGAGCCTCGCAGTGTTTTCATCTCAGACATCAGCTCAGACCTCTCACTCTCCAGCTGAGAGACCTCCTGGTGTTTCCTCTCAGCTTCAACCAGAGACACCTTTTATTGTTTTCGTACACACAAACAAACCCGTCAGAACAAACTGGTAAAAAACTAAACAAAAGAATGTCTATAAAAGATGAGAAAACCAGAATATAAGGACACAGACACATTAGTACTTCATGTAAGAGGGACTATAGTGTCCTAATTATTACTTAGTGCACACACCAGGCTTCCTTATGCCCCACTCTTTCTTTACCTTCACTGAAAAACCGACGTGTCTTTCACAGAAAACTCGAGTATTTTCTGCTAAAATGTTCATGATGGCAATGTTGCCACATCGGTGTTATGTTGTTATATAATGTGCTTTGAGGTGCATAATTCCCAGTGTGCAGGGAAACCCAAAACTCCCCAGGACTCGATGAGTTCTCACACACAGCTCATCTTCTATACATCCATGTATAAAATACTCAAAGGATCTGAATTAACTGGAAAAAAAAAACTAACCTTTAGGAACTCATCACGCTGTTGTAAAATTTCTTTCATTTCCTTGCACTGGGACTCCAGGATATGCTGAGCCTCCTGCTCTCGCTCCTTCTCCTAAAGCACAGCCATGGACACCAAAGGGCTTTAACCTTAAGTCAGTAATGTTTTATGTCTACACCGGGCCACGTTCCTTCAGTTAAAACCAGCCAGTAGCTCATCATTCCGCACTAAGATCATAGGATTTTTTCTCACTCACCCGCATTAGCTCTTTACACATTCTGAAGCTCAGAGTGAGCTCCTCTTGCAGTGTGATCACGTTGGGCTTCAGGTTATTGTTCTTCTTCTCCATCTCATAAATGATCTCCATCGCCTTCTCAAATCTCCTCTCAGCTTCACCCTGAGAGTCCAGAAGGAGCAACAAATGCTTGTTGGCTTCAAATTTAAAATGTACAAGCTCTTATTTGCAGATAAGACATCTAAAAAAAAAAAGCATTAAAGTTTTTAACCTTTAACTAGGACAAAAATATCCCTGCTTTTTTTATGTGACTGTTGATTTGCATGAAAGAAGAGCAGCATGCAGTGATTCATTATTGTTTTGTGGTCTGAGAGTTTAACCAGTGTTGGAACAACTCACAGAAAAAGCATAAACCTAAGTGTTGGATATCTGTAAACAAAATGTGGAAAGTTTCTTAAAGAGAATCATTACTGCGAGTCTGAGAGTAAACGGCAAAGTCTGGAATGGCCGAGGAAAAGTGGAAAATTCAATGACGCTTACAGGTTTTCTGGGATTCTCATCTCAAAGGCCAGAAGTATCGGAACACTATCAGGAAAAAGGTGCTCATTATAGTGAGACATGTATTGAAGAGCTGAAGCATAAACTTCAGATTAAACACAGAGGACTGATATCCAAGGATGTTGTAATCTCGCATGACGAGACACATCCGCACACTTCTGCCCACACTGTTCACAATTTGTGGTGTTAAAGCGTCCTCACTATCGTCCTTATCTCGCTCCTTTGGACTTTCAACTGTTTGGTCCCCTAAAAGCAGCCCTAAGAGGACGAAGATTAACTTCTGATGATCAAGCAGAAGTGACCCAGGGTGTATAAGTAGGATTAAAAGCTACACAGGAGAGTTGTTAGCATTGATTTGCTGCCAATAACTACTTAAGTGTACATTTACTGTACATAGAAGGTATACCAGGAGAAAAACCTGCATAATATTGAGTTTAATTAGCCTTTAGATCCAAAGTGGCTATAATGCTTTCATGTATTTGACATTCATCTCTTATTTCTATATAATGATGCACTAATGTATATATTTTGTGTGCTTTACAGTATGTGCAAGTGAGAGTGTTTTGGGGATTACCTCGAGGGTGGTGCTGTCAGTGTGTGTGACTCTGACTCCAACAACATCAGACACCGAGCTCGAATCCAGTGAGGAAACGTCTGTGGACGCTTTCTGCTCCGAGTCTGAGTACAACATCAATAAATACAGAAAATAATCACATGAGCCTCCATGGAACAAATATATACTATAATTAAAATCTTTTGAAATGTATTTCTTCTTTTACACATAGAATGTCTTCAATAGTAATAAATTACTTTTGAACTAAAAATAAGATAGAAATAAATGTAATTGCATTTAATAACTGGTGTTACATCTCTTTCTGGTAATTACAGTAACGCCAATGACAATTTATGGAAAAATATTAATTACGAACATGAATCAAAGACATTAAAGACAAACATGACAATTTAGAGAAAAATATAAATTATTTACAAAATGCCTTTAGTGTGTGAGACCAAATGGTTTTTAATTATGTCAAAATCAATTAAATATTAGATGTAATCAGTTTTTATGTCCAATTTCTGACAGTTATAATTATAAAGTGCGTAATAAAAAATTAATTATGATATTTCTAAACAAATGAAAAGAGACATCTGACATACATAGCTTTTAAACTTGTCTCAGTGCTCTTCATCTAGTCACCTCAGCAACAATTTAAAACGATCAAATTTATTTAAAAATAAATAAAACTCTTTTTGTGCAACAGTAACACCAAAGACAGTTTGCGGCGAATGATATTTATTTCATATTATCAATCAATCAGTTCTTCTTTCATGAGTTTAGTGTATTTTATAAGATATTCATGTTATTGTGAATAAGATTGATTTGATGAATAAAATACCTTTGGATGAAAGGTATACAGGAGCACTTTGATGTATGATCAAAGTAAGATCAAATACATCAATTCCTTAGAATTATTTCTTTAATACTACAATTATAAAAAAGTATTAAAAAGTAAAGTAAGAACATGTACGTTTCTATATTTTCTGAATATGTACAAGTAATTTTTGCCATGTTAGTTCTGCTGATGCCAAAATCATTTAAATTAAGCAGCCACTTTCCACTATTTTTGTAGAATGAAAGAGAGAGAGAGCGCGCGAGAGAGTGAGCGAGAGAAAGAGCGCGCGCAGAGCGAGCGAGAGAGACCTTGAGTGGTGTCTGTGTCCTCGCGCTCCGGTGTTTCCTCTCCCGCGGTGACTGCAGCTCCGGCCGCGTACTGCAGGGGGCGCAGTATCATCTCCACCGCCTTTAAAACTAATCTAATGAAACGAATCATCATTACAGCACTGAACCTGCATCACCACCAGCTGTAGGTCTCTTTCTGCTCTGCACCTTTAACAATCACATCCTGAATGACGTCACAAAACAGAACGCGCGTTCACGTGACGCCGACCCTCGTCTATGACGCGCTAATGAACTAATTCTGCTCTTTTTTTTTTTTTTTTAAGTTTATAAACGTTTGTTTACTTTTTATTCAGTTTTTATTGCTCTCAGTTTTTATTAATTATGCTTAATTGAATTAATTAAATATGTGAAGTCGTCGGAGTTAATAAATCCTTTCCTGATTATGTACAATCCAGATAGAAATATGCTATATATTTTAATGATAGCATTAAGCCTTGTGTTTGTAGCTTTCACAGGTTTTGTGTAACATCTGTTTAGAGTCAGGGAGAGACTTTATGATCACCCATATTATACATATGTCTTTATTGTGTTGATATAATTTATCTTACCCAAACAAAAAGGACACTTTGCTTGTTTTAGAAGTTGTTAAGAAAGTTTAAAGCATGACAGAGTTTGACCACTAGAGGTCACTATAACATAGAGATTCATTAAAATTTTAAAACCTTTATTAAAAACATTAATATTTCCTGCAAATAAACGTTTGTTGTTTTTCTGTATGGTTTCTCAGATATTTGGGTTAATTTCAAACCCACCTTTCCAAAAAAAAAAAAAAAAAAAGAGTAAATAATAATAAAAATAAATCTTTCCCAACAGTGTTTGACTGACTGTAGTTAGTTATAGCAACCAGTGTAATGATCTATCCAATGATGGAAACTTCAAAGCACCTCTGTAAGTCATCCTGGATCAGAGTGTGGGCCAAGTGCCTAAATATAAATGTAAATGTAAATGTATTTTAAGACACAAAGGTCAGCAAGTAATTCTCGCAAGAACAGGATTGTGTCAAGTGCAATTATTTACAAAACCCATCAATCAACATTATAAAACTGTCTTTCTTGAAGACAGGGACGGATTATGGGTTGTGTGGGCAGGGTTCGCAACCCTGCCCGTTCGCAAGGGCCCCTCCTCAAAAAAAAAAAATGCCAGCATTGTCTGGGATGGCTAGTTGCTACATTATCATGCCACTTGTGGTTTTACACTAGTGCGGCGTACGCATACTGTGTTTTAAAAACAGAATGATGTTGACAAAACTATCTTTTGCTGCTTTTTACCTCGGAAAAAGTAAAAAAAAAAAAAAAGGTGGCTCTAATGCCAATACCTCACGTTAATGTTAGCACCAGGTTACCCATCTCTGTTTAGAGACAGGTAGCAACGTAGCACAACCAGATCGTACCATAATAAACATTATTTGTTTGAATTATCCAGAATGTGCTAGTTCGAAATAGAAATGGAAATGTCTATAAAAGTGAACCAAAATGCCATGTACCTGTTATTATCTGCAATTGTTGCTTTGCAGCTTTCCCAAAGAAGACAATTACATCCTCGTAGCTAGGGGGCAGTCATATCATGCGCAGGGCCAGGAACAAATAAATTCGAGGACACCAACAGAATGAAATGGTAAAGTAAGCGAAATCACAATTACTACCCACCCGTGTCATATTTAATAAACCAATAACTTAGATAAACAGCAGGTTTACACGTGGGTTGTCAGGATGTTGTGGTGAAGTGCGCTCATGTAGTTGACAGGTGGCCGGGCATTAGCTTGCCAGATGTAAGGTGACATAAATAAA
This sequence comes from Clarias gariepinus, assembly GCF_024256425.1. NCBI lineage: Eukaryota > Metazoa > Chordata > Actinopteri > Siluriformes > Clariidae > Clarias > Clarias gariepinus. Next base: position 6,675,238 of record NC_071101.1, read on the forward strand.
TCTGACGATGGTATAAGGTGCAACAAATAGACCCAACAAGAAATATGATGCGGTCAAAATTAATATGTGCTGTGAATTTCTTGCCAACTAGAGCCACGACGGGCAAATGATAAATGAAACCTATTGTCCTACCTTAAAACTTCGTAGCTACAGTTAATGTTGTCGTTAGCTGTGTGATCCTTTTGTCTTCTTGCCGGGTCATGGAAGTCTTTATCAGTTTAAATTTGCAATTGTAGATCTACTTTTATTACATTACTTTTCGTTCTTTTACTTAGTGATCACACTGCATGTGCAGCTGAACCATGACAGAATCCACCTGTGTAACATATCCCCGTACAGAACGGAGTGATCAGGGGTGTAGTGGTAAAATAAGAGGTGGGTGAACTACGAATTCTGTGATCACATTTTGTGCATAAACTTAAGCCTCCACTACAGCCCTGGGAGTGATTACACTGGTCAAACTCTTACACTGCTACACTGGTCTGGGGGCAACTCAGCGGGCAGGTTAACCGCCTCCATCCCACCATGCTACCGCTCCCTAGTCAGAGGGCCTTCTCTAAGGCTGTTAACACCCCCCCTCTCCTCCCCCAGAAGCCAGGGGCCCCATTTTAGGGGCACTTGTAATAAGATGGCCCTCTAAAGGTACACTACACCCTCCTTCCTAGGGCCTCCTAGTAGGGCCTTCATAATCAGAGGGCCCTCTAAAAGCCCCCAAAGACCCCATCCTCCCTAGGACCCCCTGGTAGCCAGAAGCCAGGACCATAATAGAAGGTCCTAAGAGGGCCTTCTAAAAGTAGGCTCCCATGCACCCATTTCCCTTTAATGTTCCTATAGCAGGGCCCCACGGGCCCCCTGCACCCCAAGGGCCCCTGGGCAGCGGCCCCGCTGGCCAGGCCCGTAATCCGTCCCTGCTTGAAGACCTTCCCGGGAAAGCAAGATCAAAACTTACTTACTCTACTGCAGAGGAGAAGTTCATTTAGAGTCATCAGCCTCAGAAATCACCAATTAACAAACAGCACCTCAGATTAGAGCCGTTGATGAATGAAGGCTTTAGATTAGATTAGATTAAATTCAACATTATTGCACTTGTGCAATGTATATAAAATGCAGCTAAAGAAGCAATCTATCAAGTGACTCTGGGGGGACTCGAACCCACAACCTTTGAATAGCTCCATCTCTGTGCCTAAAAGTCCAAAGCACTATCCATTGCGCGACAGAGAGCTTAAATAAAACGAGTACAGTATATATACAGCATATTTTTGGAAGCATTCAGCATTGATTTACAATGTAGAAAGAAATTGAACCAAAAAAAAAATCATATATTTATTATAATTATTATCGAAGACGACATCATATAAATAGGACATAATAATTAACATTTTAATTTAATTAAGAAACCATTTGTATTATATACAGTAGGCTTGTAATCTGTAAAAAATTAAATAAATAAATAAATAAAATAATGAGGAAGTGACGTTGCATGGTGTTCTGAATGGTGGAATTTTGTAGAGAGAAGTTCCCTTATCAGACATTTCCTGCGCAGGGAGTAGGGTGTAGGGTGTAGGGAGTAGGGTGTAGGGAGTAGTAATTTCAATGTATATGAACTTCATTCTCCCTGATTAGTAGCGTTTCTTAAATAGACCGTTAATGGACAGTTTAGAAGACAACGAGTGATTTATTTATCACCACAAAAGTGGGTGATATGGAGGGTCGGAACAATATTTGAATTTCCGATTCAGAGTCCCGTGGGTTTCCGATGAGTTAGTTATTGTTCATATTAGCGAAGGCGAGGAAACACATTCCACATAGAGGTGGGTCGATACTGCAAAACTCTGTATCGATTCGATACCAAGTAAATACAGGGCCAATATCGCCGATACCGATACTGATACCGATATTTTAAAACACAATATAAATTACATCTACAAAATTATTAATTTTAGTCTATAGCCTATTAACTTGTAGCACACACACACCGTAAACACACCCGGCACAGTGCAGTTATTTGCTAATCTTAATTTTCATTAAAAAAAAAAAAAAGTCTTTCTCTTTGTAGTTCCGATATCTCTTTGTCATGTCGTTTTATGTGTTTGTGTAAGTTGGTGGTGTTACCACAGTAGCGAATCACCTTTTTACAGACGTCGCAATTCGCTGTGTTTTCATTCACAGCAGTGTGCATGGAGAGTTTGTGTGTGTGTGTGCGCGTGTCTTATATGTAGTTGTTTGAGCAGGTAGTAGAATATATATGTATGTGTGAGTGTTTGATATATGTGTATGCAAGTGTTTCATATGTGTGTGCATGAGTGAAGTTTGATTTAAGCCCTATACGGCGCCTCATAACAAACGCGTGAGTGTTGCTACTGAACCAAAAGAAAATATTGGTTGTGTTTTTCCCTTATCTCTCCATCCACATTCTTTCACTGTTCCTTCTATCACTCTCTGGTTTCTATCTTTTTCTGTTTTCTTCATCTTCTCTTGCTTTATTTTTTTCTCTTCCCATAACTGCTTTTTCTAATCTCTTGTGCTTCTTTCTCTTCCTCTTATTTATCATCTTCCTAATCGCTCTGTTTCTTCTGCTTTTTATTTCTCTTCCTGACAGATGAGAGACCCGACACTCGAGCTGTCTCATGGTGGTCCAGGTTCGGCTCTGCGTTAATTTGTACTGCTGTGGCTCCTGCACTCAATGGTCAGTGACAGGGAGACCAACTCACCAGCCGATCACATGACAACCTGACATTGTTCCAAACTGAGGGAGGGAATTTAGGCTTTAACATTTAACTGAACTTTAACACTGATATTAGGCTTTGTCAATCATGATTACCCCCAATAAGACAAAACAACAACAACAACAACAACAAAAATTCCGCTTATCATGTTACTGAGAAACTGCAAGGAAGCATAAACTCCTCTGTCCTGAAGCTTTACCTCTAACTGTTGCAAAGCGCTGACACTGGATACTTCTTCCATACATCTTAAAAATTCCCTTACTGAAACGCTTCTTTTCTTAATCTGTTTCCGTGGAGCGTTCACGCCCATTCAAACCTACTGTTATGGAAAATTAATCAACATTTTCTGACCAATCAGAATCCAGAACCTAACAGCGCTGTGATATAAACTGTAATAATGAGCGCTATTTCTACTGAAACTTAAACACTTCTCTTATTTATTGTGGCTTTTTCCATAACATGGTCATGTGATCAACACGGGTGACGCTTTATTGTTGACTAAAGTGTCACATTACAAAAATAAACACCCAGCTCTGATCTGCTGCAGTTCAGACCACAATGTTTAACACACACACACACACACACACACATTGACGCGGACACACATTTCTAACTATATTTTGGTTTCTGATTTCTATGACCGTGAGTTTTAGCGTAATTTAAAAGGTTAAAGTCAGTCGTGGTTATATTATAATCGGATGCCCTCTGATTTCACTTTAATCATTTAAAGCAGAGAGAGATCAGAGAGAGAGATCAGAGAAAGAGTGTCTCTGTATTCAGTCCTGATCTGTGGTGTGCTGTTTCCTGTTCATGGTGTGTGGTTATTAACATCACCACAGAGCTGGTGATGTTCCAAAAACACTATACTTTAATAGTGTTTAATAGTGTTTTTATACTTTATACTTTAATGTTTAATGTTTATACTTAAATATAATAATATACTAACTTTATACTTAGTTTAAAGGTTGCTAATATTGCTTAATGAGTCTTAGTTTTCTCCAAAAATGGATGGAATTTTACTCCATTTCTTAAAGATTCGTAAACGACTCCACACAGCTACAGCGTGTGTCGGAAAACTAAACGCCCATGACCATAACTGAACGACGACTCTGGAGACGCGTCAATACATAGAAAAGATGGCGTCGGTTTTACCGTATTAATTTGAGCCGGAGTTGAGCACATCGACAAAAAAGTTTCGCAAGTGCGACTGGAGCAGTTAATGTCAGTTAATGTCAGTTAATGTAATGTTAATGTAACAGACCTAATTTGTTATATTGTGCTAATGTTAGATGCACGGGTGCTTGTTATGTGCATATGTGATGTGCATATGCGCACTTCCTGCTCTGGAGTGTCGCGAGTGTTAGAGTTCAGTTTTGGTGAATGGTGGAGAATAAACAGTTAAAAAGGATTTCGTGTGTTCTCGTTTTTATTGTTTTTTTTAAATTACAAAGTGTTTAAGCGAACCCGGCATGAATGCTTGGTCACACAAGAGTGTGGTAACGTTCATTGTAAGATGGGGGGAAAGTTGTTCGCAATGTAGAACGTGGGCGGACATTATGCAAATATGTTACTAAGTGACGTGAATCCGTAACAGAAAAAAATTTGAGACAAAAACTTTATTCATCGCGCACTGTCAGCGTCACAGATAGTGCAGATAGTTTATGTTTACATACAGCTACATGACACACTACATGAAAGATCATATTTGAAAAATTGTGTCATTAGCGATGTTCCTTGTTTCTTGTGAAAGTCGTCCCACACAGTAGACCTCCCCCTCTCAAATAAGAGAGGAGGAAAGATTACTATACATACACAGCGCATGTGCGCACAAACACACACACACACACACACACACAGTGCGTGCGTGTGCTCACAATCCAAGGTTCCACTGTACTGTATGTGTGCTGATTTACAATTAACAAAAATAAAAGCTCTATCTTCAGTGGTCTGTTAATTAAGTGTAAATGTACAATTTATTTAAAAATAAAACAATTCACATTGTTTTAAAATTTACACATTTTTGTTTAATTTCTTTTAGTCTCCTATGCTTTTTTATTATAATTATTTGTAGAGCTGTCAATACAAAATAAACCAATAAAATGTATTGGAGTCAGTTTGCAACAGCAGTGACACAGACAGGTAAAATCCAGAACAGGATGTCGCGTGTAGCTTGTGGCTAAAGCCAGACAGTTACTGAGTGTGAAGCAGCAGCGCTGGACAGAGTGTGTGAGAAATGGACAAACTCCGATCTACATTTATTCTACAGATACTTTTCGGTGAGTCCATACACACATTAGTGAATAAACAGATAGTAAAGTGTAAATGATGAATAAATCCCTGTAGCTGTGAGAGTGTGTGTAGTGTTCAGGCTGGGTGAGTGATTATGTGCTGCTCTTTCAGCTTTCTTTACACCGTGTCTCCTTGAGATCACTTCAGCAGACGTCAGATCTGTCCATCCTGGAGAGAACATCACCCTGCCCTGTAACATCACTAATTATCCTGAGATATCGTGGTATCGACTGAAATCTGACGAGGTGAAGCTGCTGATATCTGCTGAGGAATGGAAGCTGGAGAAAACCTTTTCCCTTCGTTATAATGTAGACAAGAGTCACTTTGATGTAACAGAAAGTAACAGTTCAGTCAATTTAGTGATTATTTTAGTTAGAGAGACTGATCTGGGGTTTTATTACTGTGGAGGTCGAAACGATGCCACACACACTCAGTTTGGAAAACTCATTAGACTCAACTTTACAGGTGGGTGCCATTACTTTATTTACTCTGATTGCAGCTGCTAAGTTTAGTTTTACCATGTGTATTTCGATGGTTTACAGCTGTGCAAAAAGTATTTCCTAATATTTTGCATATTTGTCACACTTACAAACTAATCTTCAAACTAACTTTAATATTGCACAAAGATAACCCAATTTAATACAAAATAATTTAGTTTATAAATGATGATTTATAAGAGGAAAACCTGTTCAAACCTGACTGGCTCTACAGTATGTGGAAAAGTAATTGCCCCTTAAACCTAATAACAGACTGTACCATTTTTGACATCAACAACTGCAATCAAGCATTTGTGATAACTGGCCATGAGTCTTTCAGAATACTGAAGAGGAATTTAATTTTGGTCCACTTTTATATCAGAATTGTTTTAATTCAGCCAGATTGGTTTATATATATATATATATATATATATATATATATATATATATATATATATATATATATATATATACACAGGTTATATATAGAAGTTCATTATTTTCTGTAATATACTGATAAACATTAGACTTTCATATATTTTAGATTCATTACACACAACTGAAGTAGTTTTAGCCTTTAGCCTTAAGTAGTTCAAGCCTTTTAATTGTTTTAATATTTATGATTTTGGCATACAGCTCATGAAAACCCAAAAATCTAAAAAAAATTGCATATTTCATCTGACCAATAAAAGAAAAGTGTTTTTAATACAAAAAAAGTCAACCTTCAAATAATTATGTTCAGTTATGCACTCAATACTTGGTCGGGAATCCTTTTGCCGAAATGACTGCTTCAATGCGGCGTGGCATGGAGGCAATCAGCCTGTGGCACTGCTGAGGTGTTATGGAGGCCCAGGATGCTTCGATAGCGGCCCTAATCTCATTCAGAGTGTTGGGTCTTGCGTCTCTCAACTTTCTCTTCACAATATCCCACAGATTCTCTATGGGGTTCAGGTCAGGAGAGTTGGCAGGCCAATTGAGCACAGTAATACCATGGTCAGTAAACCATTTACCAGTGGTTTTGGCACTGTGAGCAGGTGCCAGGTCATGCTGAAAAATGAAATCTTCATCTCTATAAAGCTTTTCAGCAGATGGAAGCATGAAGTGCTCCAAAATCTCCTGATAGCTAGCTGCATTGACCCTGCCCTTGATAAAACACAGTGGACCAACACCAGCAGCTGACATGGCACCCCAGACCATCACTGACTGTGGGTACTTGACACTGGACTTCAGGCATTTTGGCATTTCCCTCTCCCCAGTCTTCCTCCAGACTCTGGCACCTTGATTTCCGAACAACATGCAAAATTTGCTTTCATTCGAAAAAAGTACTTTGGACCACTGAGCAACAGTCCAGTGCTGCTTCTCTGTAGCCCAGGTCAGGCACTTCTGCCGCTGTTTCTGGTTCAAAAGTGGCTTGACCTGGGGAATGCGGCACCTGTAGCCCATTTCCTGCACACGCCTGTACACGGTGGCTCTGGATGTTTCTACTCCAGACTCAGTCCACTGCTTCCGCAGGTCCCCCAAGGTCTGGAATCGGTCCTTCTCCACAATCTTCCTCAGGGTCCGGTCACCTCTTCTCGCTGTGCAGCGTTTTCTGCCGCACTTTTTCCTTCCCACAGACTTCCCACTGAGGTGCCTTGATACAGCACTTTGGGAACAGCCTATTCGATCAGAAATTTCTTTCTGTGTCTTACTTCATGATATGCTAATTTTTTGAGATAGGAATTTTGGGTTTAATGAGCTGTATGCCAAAATCATCAATATTAAAACAATAAAAGGCTTGAACTACTTCAGTTGTGTTTAATGAATCTAAAATATATGAAAGTCTAATGTTTATTAGCACATTACAGAAAATTATGAACTTTATATGAACAATATGCTAATTTTATTTTAGAAGGACCTGTATACATATTATAAAATAAACCTAGTTTTTTAACACTATAAACCTTAAATTAGTTTTTTTTCGAGCCATCCAAAAGTGGACTTGCTGGTGTGTTTCAGATCATTGTCCTGCTGGATAACGCAAGTTCACTTGATCTTGATGTTACAAACTAATGGTCTGACATTTCCCCATCAAGATTTTCTGGTAGATCGCAAAATGTATGGTTCCATCAATTATGGCATGTCATCCAGGTTCTTAAGCTGCTAAGCCCCACATCATCACACAATGGTCATTGTCAAAACAAAATGAAAAGAAAATTTATTGAAGTGTGTATGAGTAGGAAAGAAGGTGTTTCGATAATAATGAGATTGTGAGATTGTCCCTGATGAGCCGAGGGCGACGGTGGCAAGGAAAAACTCCCCGAGATGGCAATATGAAGAAACCTTGAGAGGAACTAGACTCAACAGGGAACCCAACCTTAATTTGGGTGATAACGAATAACAGGAATTATACTGTATAACGACATCATGTGTGTTAGGCCGCAGGAAGTTCAGTAAAACAGTAGTTGTTCAAGTTATCATGGAGTCCAGGTCAGCACAGGGACGAGTCAGCAGGTGCAGAGGGCAGAGGGGGGTCTGGATCACTGGGAGCTCAGGAGCAGCATGTGTAGATCCAAACCTGACCCATGAAGCAATACTGACCTTAACTGATGTGAGTGAGGCCTGGAGTTCTTTAGATGATGTTCTGGGTTCTTTTATGAGCTCCTGGATGATTTGTCATTGCGCTCTTGGAATTTCGGTGGACTGGCCACTCCGAGGAAGGTTCACCACTATTCCAAATTTTCTCCATTTATGGATAGATAATGGTTCTCACCGTGGTTTCCAGTCAGTCCCAGTAAAGGGAAATGACTTATTTCCCTTGATAAATGAAATCATTTAAAAACTGTGTTTTGTATTTATTCAATATATTTATTTCATATTTTAAATTTGTTTAATCTGAATCATTTAAGTGTGTTTCATGACAAACATGCAAACAAAACAATTCTGAATTAATGTCTAAATGTGTTTCAGATAATCAGAATCATGAGACTGATGGTTCAGACACACAGCAGTCCGACGCTCATACACACTGTGGAGTTATTATTATAATCCTATCGTGTGTGTGTGCGCTCTTTGTTTCAGTCAGCATCACCTGCTTCTCTCTGTACTGTACCACACTACAGGGTGAGAACTTACAACTTAAAGACCAACATTCACCCTCTATCTCACACGCACACACACACACACACACACACACACACACACACACACACACACACACACACATACATACGATTACCTTTATTTATTACACTTCCTGTTGTTTAAGATCATACACAGCTCTTTAAAACATATGAAGTGAAATGTGTGCCTGCTGAAACTCACATCTCTGTGTGTGTGTGTGTGTGTGTGTGTTTGTGACATTCTTTTCAGATAAGTGTTCTTCCAGTGAGGGCTCAGATGAGAAGGTAACAGTAAAACACTGAACTGGTGAAATGTAGCTGATGGAAGTCAGTGCTGAGATCATGTCTTAATTAAAGCAGAATAAAAATGTCACATGATCAGATGTTTCTCTCTACAGGACGTGAACCTGCGGCTGTCTGATTCGACCTCTGTGACCTACACAAGTGTCTCTTGATGGCCCAGGAAACAGTGTTACACGTTAGAGAGTGTACCTTTAAACAGACCATGTGATCAACAAACTCTGATACAGTATGTGATTGAATTCAGGGCTTCAGCTTTCAGGTTAAGAAGTTTAACCAACCAACAGCCCTTTTAACAGCTATCTCTAACTGGTGATCAAACAGCACCTGCCTTTAAAGTCCCGGGGAACATGGGGACATCGCTCCGCTCACATGCCACGCTCTGCATTCGGGTGCCGAACACCTTCCCCAGCCACACCTCCTCTTAAAGAGCGAAGCAAGTCTGAGGTTGATTATTTGCCCCCAGTCGTGCCAGATTTAGCCTTAGATTTTCACATACCTACTGAAGGGGAGGTCGTCTACCAAGTGGACTCTTTGCAAAAAAGCATGGGCGCATGCCTGTCACTGATGCATCTGTAACAAATGTTACGAAATTAAATTTATATAATAACGATTATTTTCCAGTAAGAGCATGCCTCCATGTTTTTTATTTCTCTTATCCTACAGCAACTTTTCATTGATTACTTTTTATTATTTATTATGGAACAACATGTCATACTTCATATTTGTTAATCTTTACATTTAATGTTGTTGATTGTCTGTGAGATGATTCAGTTCCTGTTCTCAGTTGCATTATGATGTAATGAGTTAGAGTACTCGGAGTACTTTTTTGATGTAACGAGTAATCTAATGCGTTAGGTCCGCCATTTAAGTACTCAGTTATATCTTTAAAAATGTAATCTGTTATTCAGACAATTTATGTAATCCGTGAGCCAGACAGCAGTCATTCTGTTAGTGTGTGTGAGTGTGTGTGTGTGTCAGAGAGTAACTCATCCTACAAGCCACGCCCCTATCTGTTATTCCTGCTGTTAGTAGTTAACAGATTATGGGCCAAACTACACTGAGTGATGATGGTAGAATAATTATAAAGGTCTTGGCTAAAACAACATGCATGAGGAATCACAAAGGAGTTTTTATTTTCTGGAATGGAAAAGTACTCGAACTAGTTACTTTTATCAGAAAGAACCGCTGTAATGTAACTGATTACTTTATAAAGACAGTAAATTTGTAATGTAATTAGTTACTTTAAAAAATAACGTCCCCCAACACTGATTATAGCAGCTGTACAGAAAAATCTTACACAAGACCATAACCATTACAGACAAGCAATGCATGTAATCTAGAGTATTGATTAAATTTCTCCAGTTTAAATCAAATCCCATTCTAACATTCGACTGGAGTAACTGGAAATGTACTCGAATCTTTACTAAATTCTATCAGTAAGCTGTTATTGAGTCTGTGTATGATTTCTGAGCAGTAAATATTCTAACCAGTGAGTTTAGCAGGTTATTGAACACAGGCTGAAGGACAGGAAGTCCTGTTCTGTGGTAAAGCAGTTTGTGGGGACACCAGAGACAGACAGGACTTTTATTTATACCCATGTGTGTAGGGTGTGTGTGAGAAATGCCCAACTCCTGTTTACTCCACAGCTGCTGTTTGGTGAGTTTATAGATTTATATTCATATACACACAGTCTTGAAGATTCTATAAAAGAACAACATGTAGACAATATTGTTATCTCATTTATACCTACGTGTGTTTTAGTGGAAGTGTAAGGTTTTTTTTAGGAATGCTATTGAAAATGTCTGTGTTTTCGATTAGATTAAATAAACTTTTATTTGCGTAGTGCTTTAAATGATGGTCATTGTCACAAAGCAGTCTGATTTCATGTTTCTACTAAGCTGTGTGTGACGTCCTGTTCAGAGTGTGTGGTTAACACCATGAAATGACCTCACTGTCCTTTAACGTGACGTGTGGTACTCAACATGTGTGTATATCATGGGAACAATGCTTATTTAAAATTAAGAAAAAAAAATGATGCTTCATCTTCTATAAACCTCAAAAAAATTAAACTTAATGGTAAATAAGTTTAAATGTACAAATTATTTTAAAATAAAATAATGATGTCTTTTTCTGACCTTCTTTCTAAATTTTTGTGGTAATAAGTTTTTTTTTTTTTTTCTTTCAGCCTGCTAAATTTTTTTTGTTAGAATTGTTTGTAGAGCTGTAAATACAAAATAAATGAATAAAATGTACAAGGATCAGCATGGAAATGTTGAAAATAACAGCAGTGACGTAGGCAGTGTCACTAAATCCCATGTGACTAAAACCTGCTCTTTATTGACTGTGAAGCAGCAGCATTTGTTGTCAGAGCACCGGATGAAGTGTGTAGATGTTGAAAGCTGAAAGGATGCTCCAGCCGTCTCATGGTGGTCCAGGCCCGGCTCTGCGTTCACTCCTAGCATGTGGCTCCTGCACTCAAAGGTCAGTGAGAGAGACCAACTCACCAGCCAATCACATCACAACCTGACATCTGTCTAAATAGAAAAAAAGGAATTTAAACTTTTACATTTAACTACTGTATACTTTAAGACTGATATTAGGCTCTGTCAATTATGATTACCCCCACTAATAGGGAAAAAAAAAACACAGCTTGTCGTGTTACAGAGAAACCATGAAGAGCCATAAACTCCTCTGTCCTGAAGATGTCACAAAACTTGGTTACAGCTTTACCTCTAACTGTTGCAAAGCGCTGACACTGGAGACTCCTTTCATAAATGTTAAACATTCCCTGACTGAAACGTTACTGTCCCCATGGAGAGTAATCACTGTGATTGAGCTGTTACTATGGAAACGACAGTGTATTAGACCGAGCGCATTAATATAAACATGTGATGTGGCGCTGCACTACTGTCAGAGCTGCTGTTATAGAAAAATAATCAGCACCTTCTGACTAATCAGAATCCAGAACTCAACAGCGCTGTGATATAAACTGTAACAATAAGCACTTCTCTTATTTATTGTGGCTTTTTCCATAACATGGTCATGTGATCAACACAGGTGACGTTTTATTGTTGACTGAAGCGTCACGTCACAAAAATACCCAGCTCTGATCTGCTGCAGTTCAGATCACATTTCACACACACACACAGACAAACACACACACACATTTCTAACTATATTTTGGTTTCTGATTTCTATGACAGTGAGTTTTAGCATAATTTAAAAGGTTAAAGTCAGTCGTGGTTATATTATAATCGGATGCCCTCTGATTCCACTTTAATCATTTAAAGCAGAGAGAGATCAGAGAGAGAGATCAGAGAAAGAGTGTCTCTGTATTCAGTCCTGATCTGTGGTGTGCTGTTTCCTGTTCATGGTGTGTGGATATTAACATCACCACAGAGCTGTGTGCTGTCATTACTCTCTCTCCAAGGCAGACCTTCCTCAGTCTCTGTATTCTAATTTCTCTATAAGCAGCTTTAACATGTTTCATTTGTTGAGTTGTGTTTGTATTTAGGTTCAGACTTCAATGAAACGTTGATCTCATCTAGATGACACAATTAATGAGAGTCGACATGTACAGAGTTCTAGTTCCAAAAACACACAGCATCCTATCTAAGAATCTTGTGGACGGACAGCGGTGCAGGCACCCGTAATTTTTCAAATCCCAGGACTTCCAGGGATCCACAACAGCTCCTCCAGGGTTCCTGTGCAGATACTAAAACATACATGGCGTGCAGGATTGTGACAATGTGCACAAACCAGTTTATATAAAAGCTTAATGAGGTTAAGGTTGGAGGTGTGGTTAGCATGGTGGTGTTAGCATTAATAAGACACACAATCTCAGCAGCATATTGCACCTGTGGCTTAATCAGGGAACTGTAATATAAAGACGTAGTGGTAATAGACGAGTTAACTGAACATCATTAGTTCACTGGAGACAAGAAATGGCCAAATACCTGCAAGTGTGTATTCTCCAGCTGCTGTTTGGTGAGCTGTTGTTGAGGAACATCAACGTCCATGCTTAGTCTATATATGTGATTAATCAGTATTTATGTATTTCAGGTGCCTTTAGACTGATATTGTAATATAATGTATAAAATATTTTGCTTGAGGCGTACCACAGACCCACAGGTCTTACAGAACAGTATAGTTTTATTAGGAAAATGGAAAAAAAAGAGAAATTTTAAGGAGGTAGAGAGAAAAGAGGAATAGGAGTGAGGATGTGAATGTGCAGGTGAGCACTCGGCTGACGAGCAATGGCAGTGGCAGAGAGGTGGAATGGGCTATGGTAAACAGCTCTCAGCGGCTCTTCAGCGATACCTTTAAGTCAGATTCTATTCTAAACATTTGACTGGAGTAACTGGAAATGTACTCGACTCTTTACTAAATTCTGTCTCTGTCTAGATAAGCTGTTGTTAAGTTTGTGCATAATTTCTGAACTCGAAACTCTTCAAGTTCAAGTTCAAGTAGGCTTTATTGTCATTACAACCATATACAGTTAGTACACAGTGAAACGAAACAACGTTCCTCCATGACCAAGGTGCTACATGCAACATAAATTTACAACATAAATTAACATAGACACTAAACTAGCTAACCAAGAGGCCTTGTTAGCTGGCTAGCAGAGACAGGACAGAGAGAACTAACATAAATTACAACATAAATTAACAAAAACTAACTAGCTAAGTATAACATTTTTACAGACAACATAAAGTGCACGTGCAAATGTGCAAACAAGAGCAACAACAAAGTGACAGTGCGCAACCACGACATAACAGAACATAAAATATGGTGTTGAGGTAGTGGGGAAACATAAACATTCCTTAAAACAGCAGCAAGAATTGAGGAATTAGTGCAAAAATTTGTCCAGTAATGATCATTGTGCAAAAGATAAACAGTGAAGCATTTACAGGTTGGTGTGTACGATAATTTGGTGGTGTAGGTCAGTGTGTCTGCACTTGTGTTGATTAGTCAGTCCAGTCCCGATATTTTGAGGTAGTTGAGTTAAGCTGTGAGATAATGTTTGTGTTTGTGTGTGTGAGTGTGTGTGTGTGTGTTTGTGTTTATCAGTCCAGTCCCTTTTTGTTGAAGAGACGGATGGCTTGTGGAAAAAAAACTGTTGCACAGTCTGGATGTGTGTGCCCGAATGCTTCGGTACCTTTTTTCAGATGGCAGGAGTGTGAAGTGTGTGTGAGAGGGGTGTGTCCGATCAGCCACAATGCTGGTGGCTTTGCGGATGCAGC